>NC_132921.1:16213906-17420906 GCF_047675955.1 Chlorocebus sabaeus | reverse complement strand
TTTGTCATATTAGCCAGGCTGGTATTGAACTAGCCTCAAGTGATCTGCACCCCCGCCCCACCTTGGCCTCCCAAAGTGCTGGGATTGCAGGTGTGAGCCACCGCGCCCGGCCCCCTTTGCTGTTATCTTGATTAGAGGTTATGAACAATTGGAGCAGGAGGTAGAGAGCTGACGCTGTTCCTTTCTGCAGCATAGGAAGAAGTAGCTTTGGATTTCAGGTGAGGGTGGGTGCAGCCCCTATAACACTGGTGAAGGGTGGGTGGGCCCAGGGCAGTGGGGCAAGAGTGGAGGAGAGTGCTGAGGTCAAAGCACCTACCACAAACGGAAGTGTAATGTAAATTTTTTTTTCCTTTTGGAAGAAAAAAGAAGTTGAGTGAAGAGAAAATTCTGGTGTAGCATTGGATGATTTTTAAAGGGTTAAACAGCTCAGCTTTGAGAAGGAAAATCAACATTTTGTTCTTACCCTTTGCAAATGCTCCTTTAGTGGCTGGTGATGGATAGCAGGTTTCGATGACCTGGTTTATGGACTCTTTAATCTAGTAGCTGCAAGTTCATGGTAAGATGTAAAATGTCAAGATGAGTTCCACATAGGTGGTACTTTGCAAAACATAGGACGCTGGTGTTCTCCTTGAACTCAGCTTGGCATATTTTGTTCCTCAAGCATTTCACAGTCTATTAGAGTAAACGTCATTTAAAAAAAATTATAGGAGCCAAGGGTTCTGGAGCAGACAGCTCTGAGTTCAAATCCTGATCCTTCCCTAATTACTAGGTGACTGCTGTGGTCTGAATCTTTGTGTCCCGTCTAAAATTCATATGTTGAAACCTGATCACCAATGTAATGGTATTTTGAGGTGGGGACCTTTGGGAGGTGATCAGTTATGACAGATCTGCCCTTATGAATGGGGTTAGTGCCCTTATAAAAGAGGCGCAAGGGAACTGCCTTGCCTCTTCCAATGTGTGAGGACACAGGAAAGCTGCCATCTCTGAACCAGAAAAGTGGGACCTTACCAGATACCGAATCTGCTGACACCCAGTCTCCAGAACTGTGAGCAATAAATTTCTGTTGTTTCTGGGCCATCTAGTATGTTAAGGTATTTTGTGGCAACAGCCCCGAGTCAGCGATCTTGGCAGCGTAACCTCCCAGTGCTTTGGTGACTTTATCTGTAAACTGGGATTCACAATACACCATCATCAATTCAGTGAAACAGTGTACCTGATGTCATTCGCACAGGCCTGGCCTGCGGAAAGGCTTAATTTCAAAGTGTCTCACATGCACAGAAAGGAGAACAGCCACCCAGCTCAGGAACAGAGACGGCTTCACATAGGGCCACATTCTCCAGTGGTTCTTGGGGATGTTTGGGAAGTGGCCCATGGAGAAGTGGGGTAATGGCACCCCTGTCAGGGAACAGTGTTTCAGGCATGTGAAGTGTGGATGCTAGCAAGAAGTTCAAGTTCTCAGCCCTGATTCCTAACAGCTTGTACTGGATGATTCTGCATTTTTTACATCTTCCTAGGTCACATGTAAGTGAGAATTGTCCTGCCTCCTTAAAATAATTATTCTAAGAGTCAAAAATGATTAGATCTTAAGGAACTTTTTCTAGGCAAACAATAAGAGGAACATATCTTCCTCTATTCTTCTTTGATGTTGAATTTAGTATTGTTTAAGTAGTCTGGCATAGACTGGTACACTGTTGGTGGATTTCAGTGTCTCTTATGTACTTTAAATACCATCTGTCTGGTGCTAGCCCAGTGTCTACTGTCTTTCTGCCTGTGAATATGTAATAGGCATCACAAACACATCTCATCCAAAACACAACTCCGGTTTGCTACTCCAGACTATTTCTCCCATAGTCTTTGTCCTCACAAAAATGTCACCATTATCCACTCATTTGCCCTGCCCTAAATCCCAGGGATCATCCTGGATTCCTTTTTCCCTCCCTACTCTGACTCTGCACAGCCAATTCATTGACAAGTCTGTTTCTTTTTTCTTTTCTTTTTTTTTTTTTCCAAGACAAAGTCTTGCTCTGTCACCCAGGCTGGAGTGCAGTGGCATGGTCTCGGTTCACTGCAATCTCCACCTCCTGGGTTCAAGCAGTTCTCCTGCCTCAGCCTCCCAAGTAGCTGGGATTACAGGCACCCGCCACCATGCCTGGCTAATTTTTGTATTTGTAGTAGAGACAGGGTTTCTCCATGTTGGTCAGGCTGGTCTTGAACTCCTGACCTCAGGTGATCTGCCCACCTCGGCCTCCCAAACTGCTGGGATTATGGGCGTGAGCCACCGCACGCAGCCTCGTTTTTTTAAAGACATATCCCAGCCATCCACTTCTGTCTGTCTCCGCAGCTCCTGTAAGCTACCATCATCTCTCATTTGCACTTCTGTAGGAGGGTCCATTATGCACTCACAGCCATCTATTTCCCACCAGAGTCATCATTTTTAGTGCACATCATGCCAGATTCCTAAGGGGAAGTTTCCAGTGGCCTTCCATCATTTTAGAATACAACCCAAACTCCTCATCAGGGCCCCTGTGGTCCTATGTGATCTGTCCACCTCCCAGCCATGGGCTTTTGCCCTCTTGCCCTCACTCCACCCTCTGGCCCCAGGATTCTCAGCCTCAGCATCAGGCACATTTCAGTCCAGATCATTCTTTGGTTGGGTGCTGTCCTGTGTATTGTGAGAGAGTTAGTGCCATCTCTAGCTGCTACCTGCTAGCTGCCACTAGCATCCTCCCACACTGCTGACAGCAACAGTGTCTCCAGACATTGCCAGATATCCCCTGGGAGGCAAAGTCACCCCCGGTTACAGTCACTGGTCTAGTCACATCGGCTTCCTTCCTGCGGCGCAAGCCTGACTGGTCTCCATTTAGACCCATCGTAGTCGCTCTTCTGGGTTTGGGTCTGCTGTGCTTCCTCCGAGAGTCTTGTGTCAGCTCCTTCTCTGTTCTGACCTCAGCTCAGATGTTGCCTCCCCACAGGGTAACCGAAGGGTCTTCTTTGACCACCCTGACTTGGAAGGCACTCCCTGCCAAGTGTCCCGAATATGACCAGCGGTGCCAGGCAGAGAGCGGGCGTGTGGGAGACAACGGCTGTGGAGTGGAGACATCAATAACATACTTCTCCTTTACTGAGGTTCCTAGAAGGTTGGGGAGTGGTGGCATGGGGGTACTTGGGATCATTCCAGGGTGAGATGACCCGAGAAAGTTGTGGGAGTTGGGGGCTTGTTTTGTTTTTTGTTTTGTCCGCACCTTCTAGGCTCAGCCATCTTCTTCTGGTGAGCTAAGTGCCAGGGGTCTCTGGTGAGTGACCCCACAGATCTTACCCAGAGGTGCCACGCAGCTTTCTTGGCTCTGATAGAGGGGTCGCTTCTGGGATAACCCAAGCAGACGTGCAGCAGGCCGAGAAGAGCCTGGTCTTGGAGAGGTTTTTGACTAAAAGGGGTCATTGAGGGTTGTGCCTGGTCCAGGAAGCTAATCCAGGAACAGGAAGGTGCTGTACTGGGAGCCAAGGCATGGAGGCCGGAGCCTCCCTCCCTCCCGCAGAGCATGGCACCCAGCCCGTCCTCCTGACTGTCCCGTGCTCTCTGCCTCCTCCCTCTCCAGGTCTCATGTGATGCGTTTCTGTGCGGCTGCAGGCCCAACCTCTTGATTCTCCTCTCTGCCAAATACCAAGGCCAGCTCGGTCTCCTTTTGACCTCTGAAGCTGTGGATACAGTGAATCACTTTTTCTCCTAATTGTCTCCTCTGCTCTTGGCTGACTTCCTTAAAAGAAAAAAAAAAAAAATCAATTGCAAGATTAATATTAACCACAAAGGACCTGTTTTTCCACTTTCTTTTTACATCTGATTTTTCGATCTCAATTGATTCTGTTTGCTGCAACTACAGTAGAAGATGGTTAACTATTAGAGGCAGGAGCTTAGTGGCAAAGGCATATTGATAGAATTTATATCAAATACTGAAGTTGCAACATAAAAATGAATCACTTTATTGTTTCCTACAGACATGCAGCTGCTCAAAACAGCATGCTCCCAGGTCACAAATGTGTATCAATTAGCATATAACACATGCCCGTTGGCCTTGAGCTAAGCATCCAGGACTCTTGGCCTTTGTTCCCCAGGAGGAGGAAATTCATGCAAGAGTCTATGGTTCTCACTGCAACAACATCCATGTGTGTGCCCAGCCTGGGATATCTGGTGTCTTTGGACTCCCGAGAGTTCGCCATGTTTGTAGCTCTGTGGCATGCTCCTGAGGACAGATGCTGTCACTCCAGCTGCTTCTCCACCTGGACAGACAGATCTCGGTGACAATGCTGAAGAAATATATTGAAAAAGGAATTGGAGGCCGGATACAGTGGCTCATGCCTGTAATCCCAGCACTTTGGGAGGCGGAGGTGGGTGGATCCCGAGGTCAGGAGTTTGAGACCAGCCTGGCCAACATGGTGAAACCTTGTCTGTAATAAAAATACAAAAATTAGCTGGGTGTGGTGGCACACACCTGTAGTCCCAGCTACTTGGGAGGTTGAGGCCGGAGAATCGCTTGAACTGGGGAGGTGGAGGTTGCAGTGATCCAAGATCACGCTACTGCACTCTAGCCTAGTGACAGAGACTCTGTCTCAAAAAAAAAAAAAAAAAAAGAAAAGAAAAAAAAGAAATTGGAGAATGACAGTTTGAAGGCATGATTCCGGACTGTTTTACCAAGGACTTCTTAAACGGCCACACACATATACATGCTGGGTGTCCTAGCTAAAACTCAGTTCTAAGAGTTTTGAAATCTTGGCTGGGCATGGTGGCTTACACCTGTAATCCCAGCACTTTGGGAGGCCAAGGCAGGTGGACCACTTGAGGCCAGGAGTTTGAGAGCAGCCTGACCAACATGGGGAAACCCCACCTCTACTAAAACTACAAGAATTAGCCAGGCATGGTGGTGGGTATCTGTAATCACAGCCTGGGCAACAGAGCCAGACTCCATCTAAAAAAATAAAAAATAAAAAAAAAAAGAGTTTTGAAATCTTGGCAGAATATACTGGTTCCATAAGAAGCTTTTTGTCTCAAAAAAGACGCTAAACCTTGTATGTCCTCTTTGGGGCTGACTCCAGCACAAAACTCCCTTCCAGTTCACAGATGCGAAGAGCCGTTTTGTTCCAGGAAAGCCGTGAAGTAAGGTGAATGTACATGTTTAGGCTGAAAGGCAGAGTCTTCTGTCTGATTCTCTACAGCTCTCCTCTCCGCCATCCAGGTAATCACTGCTGACATCTGACATGTACTACTGTACTGCCTGGGTCCCCCGCATCTCCCCGTGTTCATGGACACTCATCATTGTTACCTGCATGCATATCTATTTTCATCAAGCGATTCGAGGTGTAGGATAGATCCTTTGTTGCCTAACCCACTTGAGTTGGGTGGGTTGTGTGCATGTGAAAGCATCCTAACCCACAGAAGCTCACTCAGGAGGAAAGCTGTGAAAGGGACAGCCCTGGCTTACTGACTTGTGCCTGAGTCTCCCAGAGCGTCCGTAGCAACGCCCCACAAATCAGACTTAGAGCAACATTGATTCCTTCTTTCTCAATGCTAGAGTTTGGAATCCACGCTCCAGGAGTCGGCAGGGCCATACTCCCTTGGAAGGCTGGAGGAGAACCCTTCCTGGCCTCTCCAGCTGCTGGCGGCTCCCAGCAGTCCTTGGTGTTCCTTGGCTTACAGATATAACCCCTGTCTTTGTTATCCCATGGCCTTCCCAATGTGTTTGGGTCTCTATGTCCAAAGTGTCCTCTTCTTACAAGGACACCAGTCACGTTGGATTTTGGGCCCGCCCTAACCAGGAATTCATGAGTATGACTTCATCTTACCTTGATGACATCTGCAAAATCCCTGTTCCCGAATAAGGTCACATTCACAGTAACTAGGTAGACAAGAACCTTTTGGGTTTGTTGTTGTTGTTGTTTTGAAAGAGTCTCGCTCTGTCACCCAGGCTGGAGTGCAGTGGCGTGATCTCAACTCCCTGCAACCTCTGCCTCCTGGATTCAAGTCATTCTCCTGCCTCAGCCTTCTGAGTAGCTGGGATAACAGGCACCCACCACCATGCCTGGCTAATTTTTGTGTTTTTAGTAGACATGGGGTTTTGCTATGTTGTCCAGGCTGGTCTTGAATTCCTAACCTCAGGTGATCTGCCTGCCTCAGCCTCCCAAAGTGCTAGGATTACAGGCGTGAGCCACTGCGCTGGGCCTCAACATGAACTTTTTGGGGACACTGTTCAACCCGGTGCCTCCTTTCAGACTGGTGTGGACTGGCAATGCCCTACCTTGTATCGTTCACACACAGTGGTTGAGACTGCAGGAGAGGACAGAGTTGGACTATTGTTTCGGACCTGAGTTCCCTGGCACTCGCAGGGAAGCGCACCCAGCCTTCCTGAAGAGAGGCTGGGCCTGGTGGGGGAAAGCAGATCAGGAGGCCTGAGGCGGGCTGTGGGAAACCCTGTCCTCTTGTGGGACTCATGGACTTGGGCTGAATTCTAAAGGGTGTGGACATTCACCGTGGGAGGGGTGGTCCCTGCCCCACGGGGCAGGCAGGGGCATCCAGGAGGTGACGTGTTTGGCTGTGAGAGGAGCCGCAGTTGTTTGGGGAGTGGCTGTCTGGGTCAGGCTTCCCTCCTCACACACCCTTGCAGTTCCAGTCAAGTCCTGTGAGGTCAAGCTCAGTCTCCAGGTGGCGGGAGTTAAAGGCCTGTTTGCTCAGTATCAGGGCAAAGGGGAACCTAGTGGTGGGGTCAGAGGAAGGCTGTGCCCAGTGAGCGAGGGTCTCCTCAGAACCATGTGGCAGGAGGAGTGGAGGGGGTGGCTGGGCAGAGACTGGAAGGGAGCGGCATGGGGGCCAACATTCTTCTGTTCAGGCTGCCCTAACAGAACCACAGACTGCAGGCTCCATATGGTTTGGATCTGTGTCCCCACCCAAATCCCACGTGGAACTGTGATCCCCAGTATCGGAGGAGAGGCCTGGCGGGAGGTGTTTAGATCACAGGTGTGGTTTTCCCCCCTTGGTGCTGTTCTTGTGATAGTGAGGGAGTTCTCACAAGATTTGGTTGTTGAAAAGTGTGTGGCACCTCCCCCTGCACTCTCTTCCTCCTGCTCTGGCCACATGAGAGAGACCTGCCTGCTTCCCCTTCACCTTCCGCCATGATTAAAAGGTTCCTGAGGCCTCCCTGCCATGCTTCCTGTACGGCCTGTGGAACTGCGAACCAATTAAACCTGTTTTCTTTGTAAATTACCCAGTCTCAAGTAGTTCTTCATAGCAGTGTGAGAACAGACGAATACAGGGCTTAAACAACAGAAATGGGTGGTCTGGTGGTTCTGGAGCTAGAAGTCCAAGGGCAAGGTATCAGCAGGGTTGGCGGCTTCTGATGCTTCGAGGAAGCATCTGTTCCATGCTGTCCCCCGGCTTGGGGGTTGCTGGCCATCTCTGGCATCCTGTGCCTTGTAGAAGCATCATCCTGACCTCTCCCTTCATCTTCACGTGGCATTCCCCCGTGTGCTTGTCTCTGTCCCAGTTTCCCCTTTGGTCATGGTTAATATTGAATATCAACTTGATTGGATCGAAGGATGCAAAGTATTGTTCCTGGGTGTGTCTGTGAGGGTGTGGCCAAAGGAGAGTAACATTTGAGTCAGTGGACTGGGAGAGGCAGACCCACCCTCAGTGTGGGTGGACACCATCTAATCAGCTGCCAGCACAGCTAGAATAAAGCAGGCAGGAGAGGATGGAAGAGCAGGCCTGCTGAGGCTTCCGGCCTTCGTCTTTCTCCCATGCTGGATGCTTTCTCCCCTCAAACCTCAGACTCCAAGTTCTTCAGCTTTTGGACTCTTGGACGTATCCCAGTGCTTTACCAGGGGCTCTCTGGCCTTTGACCACAGACTGAAGGCTTCCCTACTCTTGAGGTTTTGGGGACTGATCCACCACTGGCTTCCTGGCTTCTCAGCTTGCAGACGGCCTATTGTGGGACTTTACCTTGTGACCGTGCGAGTCAAATCTCCTTGATAAGCTCCCTTTCACACGTACATCTATCCTATTAGTTCTGTCCCTCTGGAGAACCCTGACTAATACACCTTTAAATAAGGAAACTAGTTGTATTGGACGAGAGGCCCACCCTGCCTCAGTGTGACCTCATCTTAACTAATTACATCTGCAGCAACTCTGTTTCCAAATAAAATCACATTCTGAGGTCCTGGGGGTTAGGACTTCAACATAAGGATTGGTGGAAGACACAATTCAACCCATAGCAGGACCTGTCCAAGGAACTCCTGGGACAATGCCCTGAGTGTTCTCAGAAATAACTACAGGGAGCTCTGTGGGGCACTCAGAGGCCCAGCCATTGTAGTGGTCTCATGGTACGCTTGGATCGGTGATTCCAAGTTGATCAGGTACATCTTAGGGGCTCACCTGGGATTAGTCCGCATCACAAACTGACTTGATCCTGGGACTTGGGCTGATTCGTGAGTGTCAATGGCGGTGACACACCAGAGCCATGGAGCCCAGGGATGAAGCAGCCCTGCAGACAGTTCTGGGGTCAGCAAGGAAGCTGGGTAGGAAGTGCCCCAACCAACAACTCTAATCCTCTTGGACAGGTATGAAGTATTTGCAGGGAAGATGATGGAAAAAAAAGGGGAGTCTCAGAGTGCAGCACAGCTAGGGCTCGCTGAAGATGTCACTCTGATCCCCAGGGAGATGCTTGGGCCTGGCATAAAACTCCTTAATACCTGAACCTTTCCCTGGAGAAGGCCAGTGTGGCCAGAGTTTGTGCAGCCCCCAGCACCCCCTGGCATGGCCCAGCCCCCAGACACTCGGGAGATTTGGAAGGAAAACAGTGAATGAGGCTTCTCAGATTTTAGAAAGAACAGAGGTGCATGAAACGTCGGGTGTCCTGGGGAAGCACACGTGGACACCAGCATGCGTAGGAGTGCTGGGCACTGATGGGCCAGAGGGAGTGAGGCAGGGCCCGCCCTTGAGAGTCTTTGTGTTCCTCCAGCCAGCACTGCTGAAGACACTTGGAAGCCGGGCAATCCAAGTTACTTGAGAGAGGGAAAGGTACACATTTCCAAGTTAAGGTGGAGACCCGGGGCCAGGAGGGTGAGGCCCAGGGAAGAACCCAGGAGAGGAGCAGGGCTCAGCTGTGTCTTGACTGCACCAGTGTCTGCTGAGGCTCCAGGACCACAGCACAGGAGGGACATAAGGTGGGGCCGGGGCGCCGCTGGGTCTAGAGCTGGGGTGGGAGCTCTCTTTCCCCAGTGGAGAGGGGGCTGAATCACGAGCTAGGAGGGACCGATCAGGGCTGATAAGGCAGCATGAGGAAGTGACTGTGACTGGAGTGGGCCCTCTGGGACCTACAGGCTGCCCCCAAGTCCCGGGGCACTGAGGGGCTCGGCATGGTTAGGGCCGCTGGCTTTCCCCAGCTGTACCTTGGAATCTGCTGATGCAGAATTCTGGAAGAATGCTGCTGCCAGGGCCTTACCCGAGACCCCAGTTTCATGGTGTGGGGTGGGGCCAATGTGAGTATTCCTCAGGTCCCTGGTGAGTCTGTTGTCCTGCCAGGGTAGAAGATGACAGTGGGTAAAGGACCAGAGGAGAAACGGAGAGTCCTTTTTGCCAGCTCTTGCTGAAGAAAGGACCCAAGGACTCTGTTTAACACAAAGCTGAAACCAGGGCACTGGCGGTTCGCAGAAGAGCAGGTTCTGACCAATGCCGTCACCTCTACAGCCTGCGGAGAGGGAGGACAGGGCCCTGCGTGGCTCTGTGTCACAGTGTCACCGAGGCGCTGGCCTTAGCGTAGGCCTCGTTCCTGCACAGGAGCTGCTTCCTCTCAGAATTTCTGCATCTGCGGACAAAGGCAGCAACAGGACAGGACAGCAGCCCCTGAGGCACCCACTGTGGCCGCCAGCAGGAGTGGGGGTGTCCAGGGCTGGGCCCAGCATGTGCTTCTGGCAGGACACCAAGCAGGGGCCTTGGGGGACCCTGTGGGTGACTTAGGGGATAAGGCAGGGGTTGGGGGATCTCCAGGTGCCCCCCGCTGCCAGCACACCCCCCTCCCCAATCCCTCAGCAGACAGCGTCTCCCTCAGCAGCCTGGCTCTTCCACAGGCGGCAAACTTGTTAACCTCAGCAGTGTGGTCAAATACCGAGCCGCCCTGCAGACTATCCAAAGGTTAATCACTTCCCATTTCAGTGTCTCAGAGGAACACGGAGGTCCCTTGCCGTGGTCTTGTCTCCCCGTGCACTGTTCCCCTTCAGACTTGATCTCCTATTCGTTTAAATCCAGTTTCAGAGCGAGAACTATCTAAAATGACAGCGTTTTGAGTTTAGAGATTGACATGTTAGGAAAGCACCAGATTCTGAGTCACACTAATTTCTTTCATCAAGTTAAAAGTTAAAGGCATTTTATAATAGAGGTGCCAGTATTTGTAGAGTGCCCTGCAGTTTATGAAGCTCTTACCTATTTATCATCTCACCAAATCATTAAGTTCTAAAGGCAGGTGTAAGTAGATCTGAACCTTGTACCATCTCTGCATGATGGGATACCCGAAGCTTTTCATCTCTAGCCCTCCTTACAATGAGAGACTTTTGGTGCACTCAACAGCTGACAGCAAGTGTGATAAGAATGCACCTTTATATCATGGATAGTTTCCAGTAGACCCTGAAGAGGCATTTGTGGTTGACCTCGGCTGGGCTGACACAGTGGGAATCCCATCCCATTTTCCTATCTGGCTTCCTCTGCGGTGGGTCTGGCTGGGATTACCTTCTCTGCAAGGCCTATGCGTGGTGCCAGGTCCCAGTGAACCAGGGTGTGTATCACAATCCTGCACACACCTACTGCACCAAGCCCTCGTATGTATTGGCGTCCTGTCCTCCTACGGTAAGACCACCTCATGATTCAGCACGGCCAAGGGGCGTGAGCTCTGTGCTGGGGAGCACGGGAGGGGAGGCTTCTCAGGGGTGGAACTATCTGAGCAAAGACAACCCTAACAGCTTCGGTGACCCTCCTTTCTTGCCTCTGTTTCAGCACACATAAACACATGTAGCCTTACACAAACAGGATTGAACCATCCAAACTCCCACTCCCAGTGATCTATGTTAACCAAGTGTTGTATTGTACACTTCTACACTTTCCAATATTCACATATTCCCATGGCCTGTATGTTCATATAGGTAATTAGCACATGCACATCTGGGGAACCCCAAATATTGGTCAGCAGCTTCAGAGTATGTCAGTCTGATCAGTCCAAGATAAAATTCCTATCAACCTTTCACCGGGTGCTCTCACCTTCCGCTCATAATGCAGCCTAGGTCCATTATTCCGAGGGACGTTACACAATGGCGGTTTCTAGCTCTGTCATTCCTTCTGAAATTATTAGCTGGAATTCTTGGATAAAAGCAAACTTTATGAACTGCTTGGTTGCCCTGAAATATGATTTGTTCAGGAAAGGCAGAATAAATGTTGGCTTCTTTTTCTTTATCAGTTTTCAGAATAATGAACTGATGCCCTAGTGTTCTCCAATGGTGACCAAATATTTTTAGTATAATTAATTCATGGATTTGTGTATTTTATGTATTTCAATACATTGCATTCATTATTTTTTTTAACATACTCAGATTGGTCCAGCTCACATCAGTGGGAGCCCTCTTAAGTTTTGGCTCCTGTAGCCACTTTTAAATTATTTTGCTGTTCTTTCTTGTCCTGAGGGCATATTCCGCCAAGTATGTACAGTCAAGATACTGCCTCTAAAGGCCACAAAAGTCATTCTTTCTCTGTGGGACTCTGCCGGCTGATTAATATACATTAGGTTCATTATACATTTCCTTCTATTTCTGCATGCTTGACGATTTCCATAATTAAAGAAAAATGCATGACTTCTTCAACAATTCCTCTCTCAGGGTTCCATCCTGCAGAAATGAAAGCCCCAGCATTTGAGGACATACGTGTAAGGAGGTTTCTTGCAGCCTTGTGCAGTGACCTGAACCAGGAAAAAGGGATGCTTGTTAATAATTTTTTTAGCTATGTAAACAGTTACATGGCCCAAAGTTAAACCTGTAAGAAGGTAATCTCAAGCAGTCTAGTTTCTGTTCTTGCTAACCATTGTTATTAGTTTTCTTTAATTCTTTTTTTTCTTTTTTTTTTTGAGGCAGGGTCTCCCCCTGTTGCCCAGGCTGGAGTGCAGTGGCACAGTCATGGCTCACTGCAGCCTGGAGCTCCTGGGCTCAAGGGAACCTCCCACCTCAGCCTCCCGAATAGCTGGGACTACAGGTATGTGCCACCACGCCGAGCTAAATTTTAAATTTTTATAGAGACAGGGTCTCAATATGTTGCCTAGGCTGGTCTTGAACTCCTGGGGTCAAGCAGTCCTCCCACCTTGGCTTCCCAAAGTGCTGGGATTACAGCCATGAGTCACTGCACCTGGACATTTTGCTTTTTTTTTTTTTTTTTTTCTGGTATTTCCTTGGGATGAATTTCTAGAAGTGAATTTACCGAGTCAAAGGGTAAAGCATATGCAATTTTTGTAGATATTGCCAAATTCCCTTTCACAAAGGTCGTGCTGTTTTACATTCTTAACGGCAATATACGAAGGTGCCTGTTCCCTCCACCCTGATCACAGAATGCTTATCACAGTTGTGAATATTTGCCAATCTGATAGGTGAGAATGGCACCTCAGTATGGCTTTAATTTGCATTTCTCTTATGAGTGGAATTTCATATTTGTTCACACCTTTAAGGGTCATTTGCATTCTTTTTTGGTGAATTATCTGTTGTGTCTTTTATCGTTTTTTTCATTCAAGTTGTTGGCTCTTCAATTTTCTGGCTCTTTATACATTCAGGAAATTAGTCTTTTGTCTGTAATACAAATTGCAGATATTTTTTCCAGTCTTTTGACTTTGCTATGTTGTCGTTCTTTTTAACTCATAGACTCTTTTTAAGAACAGTTTTAGGTTTACAGAAAAAATTGCCCAGAAAGTACAGAGTTCCCAAATACCCCCTCTTCTCCCTACACACAGCTTCCCTTATTATCAGCATCTTACAAATTGTACATATGTTACAGTTGAGGAACCAATATTGACATTGTGATCAACTGACGTCCATAGTTTCCATTAGGGTTCTTTGTCTTGAACAACTCTGTGCATTTTGACAAATGCATAATGTCATGTATCCACCGTTACTGTGTCGTGTGGAATCGTTTCATTGTCCTAAACCTCTCCTGGGCTCCAACTGTTCATCGCTCTCTTCCTCCCTCCCTTGCCCCAAGCCCCTGGAAACCACTGATATTTTTACAGTCTCTATAGTTTTGCATTTTCCAGGATGTCATATAGATGACATTTGTCGGAAATATTTTCTGACTGGTTTCCTTCCCTTTGCAATATGCAATTAAGCTTCCTGCATGTCTTTTCGTAGCTCGATAGCTCATTATTTTTATTTCTGAATAATATTCCATTACATGTAATGTATGACATTTACTTATCTGTTCATCTACCGAGGGATATCTAGGCTGCTTCCACATTCTGGCCATTATGAATAAAACTCCTATAAACATCCACGTGCAGGTTTTTGTGTGAATGTAAGTTTTAAACTCATTTGGATAAACACCAAGGAGCATGACTGCCAGATCATATTGTAAGAATATGTTTAGCTTTGTAAGAAACCGTGGAACTGTCTTCCAAAGTGGCTGGACCCTTTTGCATCGTCACCAGCAGTGAATGAGAGCTCCTGTTGCTCCACATTCTCATCAGCATTTGATGCTGTCAGTGTTTTTGGTTTTAGCTATTCTAATAGATATGTAGTAGTATCCCATTTTATTTTGCTATTTTCTAATTCTATATGATATTCTGCATATTTTCATATGTTTATTTGCCATCTATATCTTCTTTGGTGAGGTGCCCACTTATTTTGTTGTTTTTCTATTGTTGAGTTTTAAGGAGTTTTTTTTGTATATTTTGGGTATAAGTTCTATATTTATTTATTTTACAAATATTTTCTACCAGGCTGTGGCTTATCTTCTCATTCTCTTGATGTGTCTTTCACAGAAGTTTTAAATTTTAATAAAGTCCACCTTATCAAATTTTTCTCCTATAGATTGGCTTTTAGTGTTGAAGCTAAAAGATAATTGCCAAGCCCAAGTTTACCTAGGTTTTCTCCTATTTAATCTATAAGAAGCTTTATATTTTTGCATTTTATATTTAGGTCTATGATCCATTTTGAATTAGTTTTAGTGAAAGGTGTAAAGTCAATGTCTAAAAATTCTTTTTGTTTTTTTTGCATGTGAATAACCACTTGTTCTAGTATTATTTGTTGAAAAGGCTATTTTTATCCCATTGAATTTCTCTTACTCCTTTGTCAAAGATTAGTTGACTAGATTTATGTAGGTCTATTTCTAGACTCTCCATTCTTTTCCATTGATTGATTTGTCTGTTCTTTTACCAATACCACCTTGTAGTGATTACTGTAGCTTTGTTGTAAGTCTTGAAGCTGTGTAGTGTCCTCTGACTTTGTTCTTCTTCAATATTCTTTTGGCTATTCGAGGTCTTTTGCCTTTCCATATAAACTTTAGAATCAGTTTGTTGATAGCCGTAACATAATTTTCTGTAATTTTGATTGGAATTGCATTGGTCCTATAAGTAACGGTGCAAATAATTGACATTTTAATAATACTAAGTCTTTGTATTTATGCACATGGAATATATCTCCATTTATTTAGCTATCCTTTGATTTATTTCATTGGGGTTTTGTAGTGTTTCTCTTACAGGTTTTGTGCATACTTTGTTAGATTTATACCTAACTAATTTTGGGGGTGCTAATGTAAGTAGTGTTGTGTTTTTAATTTCAGATTTCACTTGTTAATTACTGGTATATAGGAAAGCAACAGACTTTTGTATACGAACCTTGTATCCTGAAAACTTGCTGTAATCACTTATTCGTTCCTGGAGTTTTATTGTCAGTTCTTTGGGATTTTCTACATAAGATGAACATATCATTTGCAAGCAAAGATGGTTTTATTTCTTCCTTTCCAATCTGCATATCTTGTATATCCTTTTCTTGTCTTATTGCATTATTTAGGACTTCCAGTATGTTGGTTAGAGGTAGGGAAAGCAGAAATCCTTGCCTTGTTGCTGATCTTAGTGGGAGAATGTCTAGTTTCTCATCAAATATGATTTTAACTATAGGTTTTTATAGATGTTCTTTATCAAATGGAGGAAGTTTCCCTCTATTTCTAGTTTCTTGTGAGTTTTTATCATGAATGGATGTTGGATTTGTCAAATGGCTTTTCTGCATCTATTGATGTGATTATGTGATTTTTTTCTTTAGGCTCTTAATGTGATATATTAATTGATTTTCAAATGTTGAACCAGATTTGCATACCTGGAATAAATCCCACTTCGTTGTGGTGTATAATTCTTTTTATACATTGTTGGATTTGATTTGTTATTTTGCTAAGAATTATTGCATCTACATTCATGAAAAACATTGGTCTGTAGTTTTCTCTTCTTGTAATATTTGTCTAGCTGTAGTATGCTGGTAGTGCTGGCCTCGGAATGAATTAGGAAGTGTTCCCTCTGCTTCTGTTTTCTGGAAGAGATTGCAAGGAACTGGTGTAATTTCTTCCTTAAATGTCTGGTAGAATTCACCAGCAAATCCATCTGGGCTTGGTGCTTTTTGTTTGGAACATCCTTAATTACTATACAATTTCTTTAATAGATATAGGCCTATTCAGATTGTCTGTTTCTCTTTGTATGAGTTTTGGTAGATTGTGTCTTTCAAGGAATTGGTCTGTTTCATCCAAGTTATCAAATTTGGGGCACAGAGTTGCTTATATTCTTTCATTATTCTGTGAATGTCCATGCTTATGTTGTTTACTGCCATGTAAAAGTTTTATTTTATTTTATTTTATGTTATGTTATGTTATGTTATGTTATGTTATTTTATTTATGTTATGTTATGTTATGTTATTTTATTTTATTTTATTTTATATTTTATTTATTTTATTTTATTTTATTTTATTTTATTTTATTTTATTTTATTTTATTTTATTTTATTTTATTTGAGACGGAGTCTCACTCTGTCGCCCAGGCTGGGGTGCAGTGGCCGGATCTCAGCTCGCTGCAAGCTCCGCCTCCCGGGTTTACGCCATTCTCCTGCCTCAGCCTCCCAAGTAGGTAGCTGGGACTACAGGCGCCCGCCACCTCGCCCGGCTAGTTTTTTGCACTTTTTAGTAGAGACGGGGTTTCACCGTGTTAGCCAGGATGGTCTCGATCTCCTGACCTCGTGATCCGCCCGTCTCGGCCTCCCAAAGTGCTGGGATTACAGGCTTGAGCCACCGCGCCCGGCCTTTTTTTAAAATATAGTCAAGTTTATATATCTTTCTTTCACTGATTCTGGATTTTGAGACATGTTGCTGCTTCCTGGTAATAGAGTAACCTACCCATGTTTTCCTCTGGGATTTGTGTGGCTCACTCTGGTATTTATCCTGTAGTATAGTGTGATAAGCAGATTCAATTGTATCTTTTCCCATATAGTTATTCAATTATTCAAACATCATTTATTAAAAATTGTTTTCTTTCTTTACTGATTTGAGACATTACCTTCATAGTATGACATATGAATATGTATACATATGTATATGTATAGTTTGGTCTATTTCTGGATTTTTGATTTTATTTAATTGGACTATTCATATGCCAATACAACATTGTTTTAATTATAAGGATTTTACCTTATGTTTTAATATCTGGTAACCTCCCCCTTCCAACATACACATATTACTCTTTTTTTCCTACAGAGTTTTCCTAGGTATTCTTCCTTGATATTTCTTCCATATGATCTTTATAATTAACTTGGCTAGCTCTAGGAAAAAACAAAAATAAAAACAAACCCCAATACCACATTTATTTTATACATAAATTAGGGAGAGTCAACATTTTTAAGATAGTGAGTCTACTAAAAAAAAAAACATGTCTTTTCATCAAATGTACTTTGGTGTCTTCAGGAGTGTAATTTTCTCATATGGGTTTTACACATTTCATATTATGTTTATGTCTAGCTATTTTATTTAAAATATATTTGATATTATAAATCTATTGTCATATCTCCTAATTGATCATTGTTTAAATATATAAAAGCTATTGTTTTCTGGATGCTAAGTTTCTGTTATTTGTAATGAATTCCTTTATTGCTTGTAGTAGTTTTCCCATTAATTTTTTGTTTCCCAGATATATAGTCATGTCGTCAATAAACAGAGATACGTTTACCTTTTAGTTTCCAGTTATTATTCCTCTGATTACTTTCTCTTGTTCGATTTATTGATGGATATCTCCAATACAGTGTTGAATATGGACATATGGGCTACCTTGTCTTTCGTCTATTATTATTAGTGAGACTATGTATAGTGTTTCTCCATTAAGTAATATGTGGTCTTTGGGTTGAATTATATAGAATATATACCTTTTAAAAGTAAACTTTTTATTGAAAATTAGCACACAT
Organism: Chlorocebus sabaeus; assembly: GCF_047675955.1. Taxonomy (NCBI): domain Eukaryota; kingdom Metazoa; phylum Chordata; class Mammalia; order Primates; family Cercopithecidae; genus Chlorocebus; species Chlorocebus sabaeus. The sequence goes on along the minus strand of NC_132921.1, from coordinate 17,403,416 downwards.
AGGGAACAGTGCACAAATTATTCGTTTGCCAGTAAGAATTTTCATGAAGTTCACACACTTGTGTAGCCTGCACCGTAGTGAAGAAGGTTACTATATGTCCACAAGCCTCCTTCATGTCTCCTCTAGTCACCACCCCTACAAGGGACCACTGTCCTCCTCACTGCCTACACTACAGACTACTCTTGCCTGTTTTGGACTATATAAATGGGATCATTGTCTTTTTTTATTTGCCTTTCTTTTATTTAACATTTTTTGTGAGATCCACCCATATGTAATGTGTTAAATAGTTTGTGTTTTCATTGCTGTATAGTATTTCATTCTGTGGATATACAACCATTTATTTATCCATTCTACTGTTAATGGACATTTGGGTAATTTCTGCTTTGGGGTTTTTATGAATACCATTGCTATTCACATTCATACTGAATTTCTGTTGGGTTGTTACCCAGGAGTGGAATTTCTAGGCCATAAGGTATGTACATTCTCAGCTGTAGGAGACATACATAAACACTTTTCTGGACTATCGGTACCAAGTTATGCTCTCAACAGTACATTAGAGTTTTAGTTGCTCCAAAATCTCATCAACCTGTGGTATTGTGTGTTGTGTTTTGTTGCCATGTCTTTTTGTAGTTTAATTTTGAGGTTGACCATCTTTGGATGCATTTATTGGTCACTGGGGTATATTCTCATGTGCAGTCCCTGTTCAAGTCTTTTGATCACTTTTCTGTTGAGTTGTCTTTTTTTTTTTTTTTTTTGAGATGGACTCTCACTCTGTCGCCCAGGCTGGAGTGCAGTGGCACGATCTTGGCTCACTGCAACCTCCGCCTCCTGGGTCCAAGCGATTCTCCTGCCTCAGCCTCCCGAGTACCTGGGACTACAGACATGCGCCACCACGCCCAGCTAATTTTTCTATTTTTAGTAGAGATGGTGTTTCACCATGTTGGCCAGGATGGTCTCAATCTCTTGAGAGTTGTCTTTTTCTCATTGATTTGCAGGGCATTTTATACATGTTGAGTGTGTGTAGTACACATATCTTCTCTTGCTCTGAAGCTTGCCCTTTCATCTTAATGTGATCTTCTGATAAACAAAATTTTTTATTTCAGTTAAGTCTAGTTTACTAATCTGTTTTCTTAAGGTTAGCGCTTTTGAGATATTGCCCTATGTTTTCTTCTAGATGGCCTAGTATTTGATCTTTTCCATTTAAATCTACAACACAGAATTGATTTCTGTGTGTGGTGTGCATTAGGTGTTAAGACATATTTTGTCTGCACAAGGTTAACCAATTGATCTAGCATCATTTGTTTAAATGACCAGATTTTCCTCATTCTACTGCATTGTCACTGCTGTCATCAATTAGATGACCTTGTGTGTAAGCCTGTGTCTAGACTTTCTATGTTGTTCCATTGGTTTATTCTTATGCCTATATTACACTGTCTTAATTGCTGTAGTTTTACAACAAGTCCTTTTTTAAAAAATTATGGTAGAACACATACAGCAAAATTAACCATTTTTACCATTTTTACCCATAGAGTTCAATGGCAGTAAGTGCATTTGCATCATTGGGCAACCATCACCACCCTCCATCTCCACAACTCTTTTCATCGTTCCAAACTGAAACTCTATCCATTAAACAAACACTCTCCAGTATCTCTCCCCTAAGCCTCTGGCAATCACCATCCTACTTTCTGTCTTGCTAAACTTGACTAGTCTAGGTACCTCATATAAGGAGAATCCTATGACATTTGTCGTTTTGTGACTGGCATATTTCAATTACCATCATGTCTTCAAGATTCGTCCGTGTGGTAGCAGGTGTCAGAATTTCTTCCCTTCGAAGGCTGGATGATATTTCACTGCATGTGTACACCACATTTTGTCTACAGACACTTGGGTCGCTTCCACCTCTTGCTATTGCAGATAATGCTGGTGTGAACATGGGTGTACAAGTATCTGTTTAAGTCCTTGCTTTCAGTGTTGTAGGGTATATACCCAGACATGGAGTTATGTAATAAACTTTGATATCTGATAGCGTAACTCCTTTAGCGTTGTTCTTTAAGTAATTTTAAAAAAAAAAAATCCCCATGAATTTTTAGAATCAACTTGCCAATTTAAAAAAATTCTGGCATTTTGATGGGGATTACTTTAAATCTATAAATATAGTTTGGAATCATTGACATTTTTGTACTTTTGAGACTTTCATTCCATGAATGTTGCAAATTCCTGTTTACTTAGATCTTTAATTTCTTTCAATGATGTTTTGTAGTTTTCAGGGTAGGGGGCTTAAACATCTTTTGTTAGATTTATTCCCAGGTATTTGTATTTGATGTTTTCTTGATGCAGTTGTAAAGGTGTCATTTTAAAAACTCATTTTCTAGTTATGCTTGCTGGTGCAGAGAAACTCAATAGATCATATATTTTGAATTCTTAGCAACTTGGTTCATGGGGCGGTTGTACCTGATCTTCCAGGGCACAAGTTTAAATCTCATAATGACTGTAATCTCTGTTAATTTATTTGCTTATTGAAGTTTGTGAAGTATGTTAAGTGGCCCAAATAAAGACAGGATTTGCCTGGTCTGTGCTTCACCAGAAATCACTGGTGTTGGTGTTAGTGTTGGTCACACACTGTGAACAAATGCTGGGTTCACGTCTAGGATCCAGTTCTAGTGGGTTATTCTAATCCACAGGTGTTTATGCAGAGAGCACAGGCAGGAGGTGGGACCCAGGAGCCAAGGCACATGGAAGAAAGGGGCTGTTCTTGGCTGGGACAGGAGGCTGGGGCTGAGAATGATGTGAAGGCTGGCGCAGGTCTAATTTGGGAGGTGCTAGGTAGCAGAATGCGCCTGGGAAAGGTGTGGACGTTTCATGTTGGGTCAGCTGGAGCCACAGAGCAAGAGCTTCCAGGATGGTGGCCAGTATGAAGGGACATGTCTATGATGGCCACAGATGGGGAATGAGAGGGAACTGCTTCCTAACTCCTGTGTTCTCTATGTCTAGGACGGTGCCTCTGACTGTACACATATTTCCTTTTTCTTTTTCTTTTTTTTTTTTTTTTTTTTTTGAGATGAGTCTTGCTCTGTTGCCCAGGCTGGAGTACAGTGGCGTGATCTCGGCTCACTGCAACCTCCGCCTCCCAGATTCCAACGATTCTCCTGCCTCAGCCTCCTGAGTAGCTGGGATTGCAGGCACACACCACCACACCCGGCTACTTTTTGTATTTTTAGTAGAGACGAGATTTCACCATGTTGGCCAGGCTGGTCTCAAACTCCTAACCTCAAGTGATGCCCCTGACTTGGTCTCCCAAAGTGTTGGGATTACAGGTGTGAGCCACCGCGCCCGGCCCTGCACACATATTTTCTAGAAAAAGGACAGAAGATTTATTTCATGTTAACCATGGTAACTTTTAGGTTGTGTAATTTTAAGAAAGTCTTTTTCACAAGCAATAATAAAAACAGTAAGAATATGAGTAAAACGAAGAAAATTGTCTTTGAGAAGCAATGCGAAGGTTCTCACAGTTTGTCATGAAGCCACTAGGGGGCAGGGGAGGACAGCTATTTGAAACCACTGAAACCCATAGCAAACCCCATCCTTTTTTTCCCCACCAAAGAAAAGCTTGAGTTAAGAGAGAGAGAAAAAAAAAAGTATAGCCCCAACCACAAACGGCTTTACCATTATCAAGAATTTCTAGTTTTGTGAGGTAGCATATATTTTTTATTTAGAGTACTGAGCATCAAATGCAACTCTAGCTTTAACTTGAAATTAAGGCTGGGCATAGTGGCTCACGCCTGTAATCCCAACACTTTGGGAGGCCGAGGAGGGCAGATCACTTGAGGTCAGGAGTTCAAGACCAGCCTGGCCAACATGGTGAAACCCCATTTCCACTAAAAATACAAAAAATAGCTGGGCGTGGTGGGCGCCTGTAATCCCAGTTACTTGGGAGGCTGAGGCACAAGAATCACTTGAACCCAGGAGGTGGAGGTTGCAGTGAACTGAGATTGCACCACTGCAGACCAGCCTGGGCAACAGAGTGAGGATCCATCTCAAAAAAAAAGAAAAAAGGAAAAGAAAAGGAAAGAAATTCAATGGGTTAGACAAAATTCAGTCAAACTTACTGTTTAGCACCATGCTTCCCACTTGACCATAGAAATATACAAATACGTATACATTGTGGTCACTCTCCTCAAAGAGTGTTTGGTCAAGTTTAGAAAACGAGGACCAGATAGTGGACATTTGAAATGGACACAGCTGCTTTCTTGGTCACTGCCATTTGATTTTGAAGGATCCTAAACCCAAAGTATGCCCAAGGGAATCATCAGGTGTAGCCTTGTTCTGGTCTCAGAAAAGTTTGAAATTGTTGCTACATGATGGATCTTTTCCACTGGAACTATTCCCGGCTCACAGAGCACAAAGACAGACAATAATGTTATAGTGAACAAGCTGCCAGGTGCAGTGGAGAAGCACAGTTACCTCTGCTGGTCCTTCACAGCTTGTGAGGGTTTTTTAGTTAATTATCTTATGCAGGGAATTAAGCATTTAATGCGGCCCTCCTATGGGTTGAATTACAGCACCTTTTGGCCCTGAGAGTCTATGATATCCCAACAATCTTATGAGGTAAGGATGAAAGATAACATCCCATTCAAAGAAGGTGAGGCTCTGAGGGCTGACTTCTCCAACTTCATTCATGCAACAAATATTTATGAGCTCTGTGATAGACCTGAGGAATATTAAGGAGCTCTCAGAATAATAGAGGAAAGGGACACATGAGCTTCAGAACAGAGTGTGATGTGAGGTGCCATGGAGATGTGTGCAAGGTGCCATGCAAGCAGTGAGGAAAGGTTCCAAGACTCAGCTGATGGAAAGGGACCTGAGGCAGCACAGGAGTGTGACTTCTTAGTTCACACTTGACTATCTTCAAGGCACCTGGTAAGAGCAAAATTGAAACCACTGTGAGGGGACGTGTCTGTGATCCAAGCTGCACAGAATTCCCAGAGAAGACAAAACAGAATAAAACAAGACCATCTCTAAAAGAATTTTATAATAAAAAATTATGAAATACTAAAGGATGCATTCTGTCGTGAGTGAAAGTAAGCATTCATTCCAAACATGGTAGCTTTCAGATAACAAAATGCTCATTTGAAAGATTATAATATGTTTAAAATAAAAACCATAGAAGAGAGGCTAACCAAAGACAACAACTATGATCAGATGGATTTGAAGAAAAACAAAATAGAACCTCTATAAATGAAAAATAGGACCTCTAGAAATGAAAAATAGGACCGTTTAAACACTCAGTGGATGAGGTTAAGAAGCTGCTTAGACACAGCTAAAGAAAGAGTTTGTAAATTAGAAGATGGAGCCAAGGGGAAATAGGGAATATTAAGAGAAACTTAAGAGACATGAGGGTAGAATAACAAGAGCTATCATGTCCCTAATAAGAATTTTAAAAGAGAATAGAAAAAAATAAGATGATGGCAATTCTCAAAGAGACAGTGGCTGAAATTTTTAAAAGAATTGATAGGAAATATGATTCCTCAGGTTCAAGCAACAAAGAACCCTGAAATAAAAATAAAGGCACAGCTAGACACATGAAAATAAAACTATAGAATACCAGAGAGGAAAAGGGGGGATTAAATTTATCTGGATCAAGAAATGAGAGAGAGAGAGAGAGAGCGTGCAAGAGAGCGAGAGCAAGCTTATCTACAAAAGAATGACATTGCTAGATTAACAACAGTCTCCTCAGTATCCACAAGAGAAGTCAGAAGACAAGGCACAAGCTAACAGAAAATAACTACTAGTATAGACTTCAAAACCTAGTTAAACTATTTTTCAAGTTTAAGGGCAAAATGCAGTCCATCCTCTGTATTTGCAGGTTCCACATCCATAGATTCAATCAACCGTGGATTGAAAATATTAAGAAAAAAAAAGCTACAATGATACAACAGAAAAAAAGTACTGATTAAAAACAATACATATAAAAACAATTTACGTAGCATTTATATTGTATTAGGTATTTAATGAAGAGATTATTTAAAGTATAAGGAAGATAGGCATAGGTTATATGCAAATACAATGCCATTTTATATAATGCATTTTAACATCTGTAGATTTTGGTATCTGCAGGGAGTTTTGGAATATCCTGCGATACCAAGGGAGAACTGTAAAGAAATCTCTCTTTTTTTTTTTTTTTTGAGATGGAGTTTCACTCTGTCACCCAGGCTGGAGTGCAGTGGTGCAATCTTGGCTCACTGTAGCCTCCACCTCCTGGGTTCAAGCGATTCTCCTGCCTCAGCGTCCTGAGTAGCTGGAATTAGTCACAGGCCACCGTGCTTGGCTAATTTTTGTATTTTCAGTGGAGATGGGGTTTCACCATGTTGGCCAGACAGGTCTTGAACTCCTGACCTCAGATCTGCTCTCCTCAGCTTCATGAAGTGTTAGGATTACAGGCGTGAGCCACCGTGCTTGGCCTGTAAATAAATCTGTAATCAAATAAAAATTGTGAGTTTACTCCTAGCAGGTCCTCCCTGAAAGAAACACTAAAAAATGTACTTTAGAGAACAAAAATAAGTTGAGTACAAAAGGAATTAGTAGAATGCGGGAAGGCCTCTGTTTTCCTAGTCATTTTTCTCCCTTCGCCTCCTATCTGACAGTTAAAAGGGACTGGTGAGGAGAATGTACACCAGATGGAGATGGCAGGAGAACACAGTGGGTCCTTCTGTCATCCAACTGTCCCGACACTCCCTGATCTTTGTCTACGGTGCTAATTGTGTTCTGAACTCTTCTGTCTAGGGTCCACCTCAGCCCACCCTCCCAGGGCTGAAGGTGTGCATGGCATGTACGGGGTCCCTAAACTGCATCAGAGGAACTCTAAACTGCACAGACTGCTCAGGCTCGAGAGATAGCCATAATTTCTGCTTTTGCAAGGGAATCTCCCAGATGTCTTCTGCTATCTCCCCAGCAATATCCCATTCATAGAGCATGCTTGACTTTGGGTTCCCTTTGAATCAGACGCTAAGACAAGATTCCAGATCATGCAGTTTGTTTGACAGATAATACCCCAGGAGATGCTGGCAGGGGAGTGGGGAAGTGAGACAGGAAGAGAAGGCAGCCAGTAAAGCCTGTGTTATCCATTCAGCTACCACTGTGGGTGACTGAAGCTTAATTCCACTTGGGAACTCTGGAAGCCAATGTAGAACACATACATTGGAGTTTTTACCTGAGGAGCAAGGGAGCTGGGGTATATATATACCAACTGTCAATCATTGTTGGGTGGCTGTTCCCAGGGGCATCGACTCCCTAGCACTTCAGGCAGTGGCACAGGTAGCAAAGGGAGCTCCAGGGCAAGAGAAAGTCCTCAGGCCATGAAATGGGTGCTGGCAGCTAGCATGGGAGCCTGTCAGCGCTGAAGAAGAAGGACAAGGGGAGGCACATGGGGATCTGACAGCATCTACTATACCCCCTTAATTCAATACATTTTGGGCAAATGCACTTTTTTACAGGTGAAGAGAGAAAGACCCCAATAAACTCAGGGCAATACTTGGTTGTCTGCCTCATAGATAATAAGTACTTTAGCTTCCTATTTCTTACTGATATTTTACAAATGAACCCTTGTACCCGGCTCCCAGTTCTCTGGCAAACATTGGGAGGGGGTGCAGGCAGCCTGGAGCTTTTCACAATCACTAAAGTGACAGAATCTAAAAACACCCAAGTGTGTGATTTGGCCACTGGCTTTGCTAACGGCCTAGCAGGCAGTCCAGCAGGTGGACTTGTGCTCCGAAAACCACACAGGTGCAGCTGACTCTGAAAACAGCAGGTGATGAATTCCAAAGAAGCAGGAAATCCAGGGTACTTCAACTTACCACTGACTTAAAATACAAAAACGAGGACACACGTTTATGTTACTGATATTTGCCCAGACTTGAGTACTATAAAAAGAACTAGAGAGAAATAGAATTAGAAACATACCTTTTGGCACTCTTAAAATAAATTGGAATAAAAAGCCTTTGAGAGTGACAGGAAGAGAACACTGGGGCAGATGGCATTGCACTCTGTAATTTAGCCTTGGCCATAACCACAGTTGGGGTGACCTGTCCTAGCTCATAGAATAACTTTAATGACCCTGTTCTTTCCCTTCTTTTGTTCATTTCTATGGCCTACAATCTTATTTTAAATGCATGGTATTTTATAAAGTCTGTAATAGCTTGGGCATTTATTATTCAAAAGGAGGGTTAAGTTAGTTACGTCACCTGTAAAATAAAGATGCTAACCCTTGCACCTCATTTCACCTTCCTCTTGCTCAAGAGGCAGGATCTCAGTTGAGAGCCCTGCATGTGTTGGCAGCTGTAAATGAAACTAGTTAAAAACATTGATGAAATTTCCCATTTTTACTAGAAGATAATTCTATCATCAATGCTTCTGTCCCTAAACCGAGATAAGCCACATTACTTGATGAGAGTCTTGTTATATTTCATTATCAATCTTTCTGCTTTCCATCATCCATTCCACCCATTAATCTATCCTTTCATCCACCTATTCATTATTCCATCACATCCAGCAGCCAGTCAACCAACCGTCCTTTCTTCCATCCCAACCCTCCTTCCATTTATCCATCCAACCAACCCAAGCATTCCCCTGTCTTCTTTCTGTCCTTTGTCTTCCCTTTTTCTTTTCTCCCTCCCTCCCTTCTTTTCCACCTTTTTTTCATTAGTGCATCACAATCTCTCCGTCTATCTGTCTATCCATCCATCCATCCCTTTATCACAACCATCCAAAATTAATTAATATCGCTAGTCTAAGTACTAAGCTAAATAAGCATTGAAATACAGAGGTAAAATGGTCTTACCGTCAAAGAGTTTATCCTTTTTTATAACATTTTTTTATCCTTTTTATAACATTTTTTAAAATCTAGGAATGGGATATATTTTTTCACCTGTTTATTTCAATGGAAATAATTTTCTCTAGAAATATTTGTGAATCTCCACATTTAGCAGTAAGGACATTTGTGGGGAAAGTAAAAAGTGAATTCTTGAGACTTGTACCACGATTCAATGTGGAGGCCATCAAGCAGTGGCTTCCACGAGCTGCTTCCCTGTTTCACCTTTTCCTTTTGTAGGTTTTTAAAAGTCACCCAATTTTGTGGGTGAAAGTAATATTTCAGTGTGTGCTTTTTGTGAATGTGGCCCAGATTTTCTTCTGGGTTCTTTCTTTTTCTTTTCTTTTCTTCCTTTTTCTGGGAGCTCTTTACATGTTAGGAAGATTAGGCCTTGTTTTTCATATGAATTACAACAATTCTTTTTTCCATTTAACATTTAAAAATTTAGCATATAGTAGTCTTTTCATTTTCATGCAAAAGGTTTAAAAATGTAGTGGGACATGTTAGTCTCTTTCTGTATGCTCCTGGATTTCGAAAAGGGTTGTCTGAAGAGAGTATACCTGTGCCTCTGCAAACCCGTTGGCTCTGGGAGCCCAGAACTGTGCCGTGTGCGGTCCTGACCATGCACCTGCCCCAGGTCACGGAGGGCACTGCAGCTCCGTGTTGGGTTGGCTGCCTTCTCCTTTTCTTTGTGTTGAGCTTTGTTTCATTGGAACAGAAGCATTGTAAATATCTCACAAATCTATTTCAGAGGGAACGGAACTAGGAGTGGGCTTATGTTGGGAAAACAATACTACCAGGCCTCAGAATTCTGCACCCTCTCTGCCCCCTCCTGCCTAACCCCTGGGAAGGTTCGCTTCAGGCTGCAGTGTGCAGACCAGCCACAGTGGGCAGCACAGCCCAGTGGCAGGTGGTACGCCCCAAGCACGAGGGGGTCTCGAGCACACTGCACGTGCTTTCGACTGCACTGACCGCAGCTCAGTAACTTACAAACGACGTCCTATGGAAGCAGATCCAGTCGACCTCCCTCAGAAAGGAAGAACGCATGTGGACAACATGTCTCACTCTTATACTCAAGTGATCCCCGCTCTTCGGCCTCCCAAAGTGCTGGGATTACAGGCATGAGCCACCGCGCCCGGCCTCAGAATTTCATTCCTTTTGAAAGCTCAGCAATATTCCACGAAATGTGTATACCACGTTTTGTTTATCCTTTCAGCTGCTGACGGACATCTGGGTTATTTCCACCTTTGGGCCCTTGTAAATAGCTGCTGTGAGTGCTGCTGTGAATGCTGGTGTCCACGTATCTGCTTGAGTCCCTCCCTCCAGCCACTGGAGTGCACACCTTGTAGTGGAATTGCTGGGTCTTATGGTAATCCTTGTTTCACTTCCTGAGAAACTGCCAAACTTCTTTTATTTTTAAACAGGAGATTTGTTTTTCCTCACTCAGGATCCTGGGCACACATCAGCTTCCTCATTATTTCCCTGGGCCAGTGAGCAGGATTTTTCCAGCCTCTTCTCCCCGGTGCATCACCTTTCCAGGGTCTGGTACCTCACACAAACCCAAAGCCACACCCCATGAAGGAGAGGACGTGTGGCATTTGCTCATGGATCTGTCTTCTCCTTATGTTGACTTTGCAACGGTCTTTGACCCAGCAGCCCGCCTCTTCCTTCTAGAACCACTTTCCACTTTTGTTTCCTTCATCATTTCTCCATCTCTGACAATGTAAGTTCTGTGAGGACAGGGACGTTTTCTTTCTTGTTTTCTATTGCAGCCTCCCAGCACAAAATGGTACCTGGCACACAGTAGGTGCCTAGAAATATTTGGTGAATAAGAGAAAGTGCTAAATCCTTTCTATACATTGTCTCATTTAATGCTCATAACAACTCTGTGAATGGATAATTATCCTATTTTATACTCAAAAACAGGACTAGAGAGTTCAAGTGACTTCCCTAAGGTAACATAGCTAGTGAAATTCCTATGCTATATGTGTTATCCAAACTATAATAGAACAAGCCTGCACCATCATCCCTGAAGAAAGCTGTTACTCCTCCAACTGCCCACTGGCTGTTCTGGAAAACCCCAGGAATGCTGCCCCTGAGATGGGTGGGATCCTCCCTGCGTCCTGGGTCTGTACTCAAAGGTTCCCATCCTGTCCCAAAGCTGTCCTCCTCTGTGCCCAGAGGAAGGGACCTGGTTCTCCCTTGACTACTCTATCCTCAGCAAGGACCTTCTCCTTTTTAACTTTTTTTCCTTTTCTTTTTTTTTTTTTTTTTGAGATGGAGTCTCGCTCTGTCACCCAGCCTGGAGTGCAGTGGCACGCTCTCAGCTCACTGCAACCTCCACCTCTAAGGTTCAACCAATTATTATGCCTCAGCCTCCCAGGTAGCTGGGATTACAGCCCCCCACCACCACACCCGGCTATATTTTGTATTTTTAGTAGAGACCGGGTTTCACCATGTTGGCCAGGCTAGTCTCGAACTCCTGATCTCAGGTGATTCACCTGCCTTGGCCTCCCAAAGTGCTAGGATTACAAGCATGAGCCACCATGCCCAGCCAAGGACCCTCTCCTTTATGTCCCACAGCAGCGCAGAGGTCAGGCAGTGACATTTAATAGAACATTATTCATAGTTTGAGTCTAATGAAAGCACAAAACTGAAAAAAAAAAAAAAAAGGAAAAAAATGACAAACATCCTTGGGCTCAGATCCATCCCAGGGCCGCTGGTTGGGCCACCCTGGCCTCGCAACCAGCCTGGCCCCTAGTGCCCTTACAAGCCAAGCAGCTCACCCACCTCCCCAACACACCCCAAGCATGGCCCTTGTGTGAGTCCACTCGGCCTGTCATAACAAATTACTACAGACTGGCCGCTTAAGCAATGGAAATGTATTTCCTGGAGGCTGGTTCTGGAGGCTGGATGTCTGAGATCAAAGTGTTGGCAGGAATGGGTTCTTCTCAGGCCCCTCTCCACAGCATGTAGATGCCGCCTCTGCCTGTCCCTGCGTGGTCGCCTCTGTGTGTGTATCTATGTCCTGTCTTGTCTACTTATAAGGACATAGTCACATTAGATCAGGGCCCACTCTGACAACCTCATTTTAACTTAACTGACTCTTTAAAATCTCCACTTCCAAATGCAGTTACATCACGAGCTACTGCCAGCTAGAACTTCAATATATGAATCTGGGGGGCAGGGGGACTAGCCAGCCCATAGCGACTCAGCGGAGAAGTACATTTCCCCTTTCCCGGGAGTGTAGGGGACTCTGCCCCCCTGTCGTGGCAATCTTGTTGGCCTCTTCCAAAGATGACCGCCAGTGGCTCTATTCGTTTGTTTCTCCTTAGCCAGTGGGGGAAATTCTCGAGTCACATGGCTCTGTGTGAAACAATGGGTGTGTGGTGGGGGATGATGGGCTAAAAAGCCCACCAAACTGTAAAGCTGCACAATTCTGTATTTCTAAACTATTTCCAGAGAATATCAATTAGGAGATGATGTGGGAAGCGGGGAAGGGTCAAGAGATAGGTTGCTGTAAATAGAAGCCCATCCTTAGTCCGGAATTCTGCTTGTCCTAGAGGCTAAGCATCACATGTCAGCCCTGTGGATGGAGCTGTTGCCCATCCTGTGCGAACGGAGTACCTGGCTTCGTGGGTATCAATCCAGGACCACAAAGCATAGCTTTCTTTCTCTCCTGGAACCATAAATTGAGGTCTGTTCTGTACTCGTCTGTGCGCCAGGTCTTGGCAGCCTTCTCCGGACCTTGGGGCTCTTTGAGTACTTACAGTCTTTGTTCAAATAAGCAGTCTCCTGATGGCTGGCCCAGATGTGGAGCCCACATCTGGAAGCTATCCCTTGTCTTGGCTCAGGCGTTCAGGCTTAGGCGGTGTGTGTTTCAGGTACAACCACACCCTGCCTGTTGGTCTAAACATAAGGGCCTGTGCAGGGCAGAGGTCTTGGAGGCTGGCGGCTGGCTTGGAGACAATGCGTTAGGTTAAATCCTAATGGGCAGTCATTTGGAAATATACAGGAACCCCCTGCCAATGGCATCATGCTGTGTTCCTGTCCTACCATCCCTCCCTGTTTTTTCTTGGCAGGGCTCAAAGTGCCAGGCCTGCCACAAGCACCCAGCAAGCGACTTCCCTTATCTCTCTGCGGCTTGCTGGTGAGGCATCTTGGCTTGGCCTAGGGTGGGGAGTGGTTATCCGAACCTCGGACTGGGTCTTCCAGTTGGGAGTTTATAGCCGAGATGTATGGTGCAGGCATGGGGGAGAAATACCCCTGCATCACAAAGTGCTGAGTTCAGGGGGGTTCCTACACTTAAGGAAAACCGTGCCACAAAGCCCCAAATGCAGCACAGCCTACTTCAGACCCACAGCATTTTTCCGAGAAAGGAAATACCCTGTTCACCATCACCAGGAAAAGCAAAGACCGAGAGGGGTTTACGTGCAGGAAGGAGGGTGGCTTTGCCTGCACCTTTCGTCTGAGTAAATGCTTGTTTCAGGAGCTTGCGTCAAGCAGTTAGTGCCTGGTGATAGATTTTGAGTATGACAGGTCCAAGGAACCAGGATCCTCACTGATCCTGTCTGACCTGACCTAGGAGAGATTTTTTTTTCCCTTGAATCAACTTAAAAGTTTCTCAAGTAGAAAATTTTAAAAATACAAATAAAGGGAAAAAAAATAATTCCTCAAATCTCTACATCATAGATGGCCACTGTTCACACTTTGGCTTATATTCGACTGCAATGGACTGAATGTTTATGCTCCCCCCAAATCCATATGTTGACATCCTAACCCCCAGGTGATGGTATATGGGAGGCGATCAGGTCGTGAGGCGGAGCCTGCACAATTGGCATTCATGCCCTTACAAAAGAGACCCCCCGAGAGAGCTGTCTTGGCCCTCCTACCACGTGAGACAGAGTGAGAAGAGCTGTCTGTGGACCAGGAAAAGGGCCCTCACCAGACACCAAATCTGCTGGCACCTTGATCTGGGACTTCTCAGCTTCTTAAACGATGAGAAATACATTTCTGTTGTTTATAAGTCGCCTAGTGTATGGGATTTTCTTATAGTGGCCAGAATGGACTAAGACAACCGCCAACCTTTCTCTTATATGTATGAATAAACACTTTTCAAAATAATGACACAGAATTACTCTGAAATATTATTTCCTAACCTGCTTTTCACTTCACAGATGGTAATAATTTTCTTTTCTTTTTTTTTTTTTTTTTTTTTTTTGAGACGGAGTCTAGCTCTGTCGCCCAGGCTGGAGTTCAGTGGCATGATCTTGGCTCACTGCAACCTCCGCCTCCCGGGTTCAAGTGATTCTCTTGCCTCAGCCTCCCGAATTGCTGGGATTACAGACATCCACCACCACACCCAGGTAATTATTGTATTTTTAATAGAGACTGGGTTTCACTATGTTGGCCAGGCTGGTCTAGAACTTCTGACCTCAGGTGACCCACCTGTCTCGGCTTCCTAAAGTACTGGGATTACAGGAGTGAACCACCACGCCCAGCCACGATAATAATTTTTCATGGGAAAAGTGGTCTTGTCAGAATCACTGCTGCCTCTTTTTTTGGGGACTGAAAATCTGTGGAGACAATTTTAGTTGTCATAATAATGAGGGGTGGGAGTGGTGGCAATGTGCAAATGCCATTTAGAAGGCAAGGGAATGAAAAATTAGATGTCCCCCAAAGCTCGAGTCCAGCCCCAGTTTTGAACATCCTAATGGACATTCATACAGGTTAAAAAAAAGTTATAATGATTTGAACCCCGAACTTAACTTCATTTTGCATATATGCACGAAGTTTTTTGGTGTGGTTTTAGTATACACTAAATTTTCTAGCAATGCAACTAATAGTGTGTTTAGACCTTTTCCTGTGAAATGTTGACTCGACCACCTGGAGAATCTCATCAGCAATGGCAATATCAGTGACAGCAGCTCAGTCAACATCTCAGCATGACACCACTTGTATTTACCTGTGTGGTGGTCACTTTATCTGTGATGGCCATACATACAGGAGAATATACTTATTTAGCCTTCTGTTTCCAAACATCATATAAATAAAGTGTCTACATTTAATGGAACATTGTCTTATTCCCACTAAATCTCAACTTATTTAAAAGTAGATTCAAGCATCTGACTTCTTCATTGTATCTTCAAATGTAGTTGTGCCTAAAAATTGCAAATTGACACTGATCTCTTGGCAATGCACACTTCTTCTAAGCTCTGCCTTCTGCCTCTGGGGCTGGAAACCTCCAAGTTCCAGCTCCTATATTCGCTCCCATCTTGCCTCACTTGAGGGTCTGCCGGTAGGAAACACTGGCTTCTGGTTCCTCCTGGATCTTATGGTATGAAGGATGGCAGCCACAGCCTGGCTACCAGCGACTCTAAGTAACACCATTTCTGTTTTTGCTTCTCCAGTTCTCAGGGGGCAGTCATTCCCTGTAGTTACTAATCCTGGAAAACCCTACCTTCATCAATTTGCTCTTCCAGCCTTTCCAAAGCCTTTGTAACCAATTCTCTATATTAACTTTCCTCTGAAATACCTAGAGTAGTTGTTTTTGTGATTGGACATATATGGATAAAAAATGCCTAGGTTTTATTCTATTTGAATTGTGTACATTATAGTCAGGCCATTATGTACATTCTTTTAAAAATTATGCACCTGAGTAAATATATTATCTGTGAATTTAATTTCGTAACAAAAGAGGGGTATTACAAAATATTTATTACTATTAAAAAGAGGTGTTGAGCTTGACAGAGTTGAAAACCACTATGTCATCCTTTTTAGTGACTTCCTTTATCTTCTTCCTTTTTAGTGACTTCCCTTATCTTCTTCCACCTTCCCTGCTCACATGTCATGCCCCCATTTATACTGTATTAGTTACTTGTTGCCTTCCTCCACCAAAAGATAAGCTTTATGAGGGCAGCCATTTAATCTGTTGCATTCACCTAGACTACTAGTATCTGAATATGTTAGCTACTCAATAGATACCAAATCAGTACTTGCATATGTTAATTACTCAATAAATATTTTTTAAATAGATGGATGAATCTTTCAGATCTTGGCTTTGACATTATTTCCTCCTGTAAGTCTTTCCTGACATGCCTTGGTCAGATGAAGTGTCCATCCTTGTGAATAAAATGATAACAGAATTATGGATGAGAACCAAATAACAAACAAACAGTTAACACATAGTATCCAATCAGATCGTAGAGAGGTTATTAGAGTACAAACAAATGACGAAGGAAATTGGTTACAGTACAGTATGGGTAGGGGCACATCTACCCAACTCAGGTAATAAAGAGGTGAAAGGGGTTTGATTGTGGATAAAATAGAAACATGATGCGCACTGGTTGAAGACTAAATCCCAGTTGAAAAGCGTGGCTTTGGGTTTCTGGTTGATGGAATTGGTTCAGTATATTCACCCATGCTTGGGTAGGGTCAATCTAAGAGTGCCCATGCCCACATCCTACTCAATCTCTGACCAATAAGCAATTTCACTGTAGTCCTGAAACTTCATCCCAGTCTTATCAGTGCTGTCCCAAGTGATAAGAATCTGTCCTCTCTACTTAAGTAGCTTTACAGTTCTAAGATTATATTAATATAAGTAGAGAAAAGGTGAAGGAGAACAAACCTGTGGTGTTAATATTTTGCATTAAGTTTATTAATAAGTTTTATAATCAGGATAATCTACATAATAAATAAGGGGTAGAAACAATATACATTTGAAGCTCTGATATATCAATTTTGGGATTTCAATCTGAAATACATCATTGGTATTAGAACTGCAATTTTAATTCATAAAGTATAAGAGAATTTGATTAAATTTTAAAGCAGTATTTGAATGTTTAAGAAAAACTGACCTGAAATAAGTATGGTGTGTGTGCCTGTAATCCCATCTACTCAGGAGGCTGAGGCAGCAGGATCACTTGAGTCCAGGAGTTTGAGGTCAGCCTGGGAAACATAGCAAGACCCTGTCTATAGAAAAATTAAAAAAAGAAAAAGAAAATAAAAACTGGCTCACTATATTTATAAGTTTGATTTGCAAGAGTTTCTTAAGAGTTTAGAAGATTTCATTTTGTAAATCTGTCCAGTCAGGCATTAAAAATGTTTAAAAGAACATAATTATGTTTGTAAGTTGTATTTAATTTTTTAGAAGACTTTAACTATTAAGCTTAAGTTAATTTAAGATTAATCAAAGAACAAGTGAATATCATATTTCTCATTTTTGGACAAAAATTACTAGATTTATAACTAGGATACAATTTGTAAATTAAACATAAGAGTGTAAGAATATTTACATTTAAAATTTTATTACTTTAATAAATTAGTTATTACTTTTAATAATTATAATAAGTAGACCTATCTGTTTACAGACTCTCTGCAATATAAAAATAACTCAGAAGATACTCCCCAAAGAACATTAGAATTTTTTGTTTAATTTTCCATCTCCCCAGTTTGTCTCTAAATTCTTTAATTTTCCTAGAAAAAGCAATTCTCTTTGTGTCAAACATATTGTTAGGTTCTTAGTGTAATTGATCCTCTCCATTAATACACAATAATCCAGTTTTTACCACTGATATGGTTTGGCTGTGTCCCCACCCAAATCTCATCTTGAATTGTAGTTCCTATAATCCCCACATGTCATGGGAAGGACCCAGTGGGAGATAATTGAATGATGGGGTGGTTACCCTCACACTGTTCTTGTGATAGTGAGTTCTCACGAGATCTGATGTTTTTATAAGAGGCTTTTCCACCTTTGCTTGGCCCTTCTCCTTCCCTCCACCATGTGAAGAAGGACATGTTTGTTTCCCCTTCCACCATGATTGTAAGTTTCCTGTGGCCTCCTGAGTCCTCCAGAACTGTGAGTCAATTAAACCTCTTCCCTTTATCAATTACCCAGTCTCAGGCAGTTCTTCACAGCATGTGAAAGTGGACTAATACACCTACTTATCGTACCATTGGTCTTCTATGATCCTGAATTAACAATAACATTGCCTTAAGCCTGCAACAATTAGATGTATATAGGCAGTCTTCACAGCTTCCCTTAAATTCTGTTTTCCTTCAAGAATACCTGGTAACTTCTTCTAGCAATATGGCAGTCAGGTACACAATGACTGTCCTGACTGGAACAACTAAAATGGTTTTAAAAAAATTTTAAACCAAATTTTCTAAATGATTATAAGTGAGGAATACACCAAGTCTAAAAATAAAATAAAAGCAAGACCTCTGGGAGGTTAATAAGTTTCAAAGCTAGCTTTTCCTCTAAGGGTTCCACCAGGTCTTGAGATTTCACTTTGCAAGTACATTGGTTATAGGGGGATGGAGATAAAGCCCAGATTCTGCCCAAGGAGGGAATATAATAAGAGACCCCCATATATAGCTTGGACTTATACTACATATGAGTGAGACATAAACCCCACTGCACAGAAATTTTATAGCAAAAAAGTTGCTTCTCTCAGCCTTGCTGACAGGTGGAGAAGGAAAAAAATACATCCCTTGAGAATTTGCAACCATATGCCAGCCCTCATGCAATATTTTATTTTAACTAACCACTTGCGTGATCTGGATAATATCAAGCAGACTTTAAATTAAAATCCTTTTTTTGTAGCATCTCCAGATGATTAATAGAAATAAGCGATCTTTCTAAAAAAAAAAATTTAATTCATTTCTGCGAGAATTCCCACAGATAAAGTTGCAAAGAATGTAAGTGGCTTAAAAAATTATGAAATTTATGAGGAATCAAGATACTATGAATGAGAAGAGGCAGAAACAACAGATAGTAGAAATAGATCTTTTAAAAGTTCACATACTTATTTTCAGATAAAGAATACTCATTATCTACATCTAATGTGTTCTTTCAAAATTAAAGATTTATAATCCCATGTAGATTTCAGGAAAAAAATTAAATAGAAGCTTGGAAATTTGAACAGGAACATGTGGATTTAAAAACAAATTAAATCTAGTAGATCTTCAATAAATGAAAATTATAGCAATTATATATATATTACGTTATAGCAATTATATATATATATATATATATATATATATATATATATATATATACACACACACACATACACACTTTTTTTTTTGAGACTGAGTCTTGCTCTGTCACCCAGGCCGAAGTGCAGCGACATGATCTCGACTCACTGCAAACTTCACCTCCTGGATTCACGCGATTCTTTTGCCTCAGCCTCCCGAGTAACTGGGATTACAGGTACCCGTCACCACGTCTGGCTACTTTTTGTATTTTTAGTAGAGACGGGGATTCACCATGTTGGTCAGGCTTGTCTTGAACTCCTGACATCAAGTGATCTGCCTGCCTAGGCCTTCCAAAGTGCTGGAATTACAGGTGTGGGGCATGGCGCCTGGCTGCAATTGTATTTTTTAGAAAGATCAGCAGACTAACTAATTAGGTACAGCTAACACTCGTGTTTCTTAACTAGAAGATGGCTGTGCAACAATTTAGAATACAGTCTAGGGAAATAAAGATCAATGGATGAATGGATAAAGAAAATGTGGTAGCCGGGCATAATCCAAGCACTTTGGGAGGCTAAGGCGGGTGGATCACCTGAGGTCAAGAGTTCAAGACCAGCCTGGCCAACATGGTGAAACCCCATCTCTACCAAAAATACAAAAATTAGCCAGGCACGGTGGCACGCGCCTGTAATCCCAGGTACTTGGGAGGCTGAGGCAGGAGAACCACTTGAACCTGGGAGGTGGAGTTTGCGGTGAGCCAAGATTGCGCCATTGTTCTCCAGCCTGGGCAACAAGAGCAAAACTCTGTCTCAAAAAGAAAACAAGAAAGAAAAAAAAGAAAATGTGGTATTAATATAAATACACAATGGAACACTATTTGGCCATAAAACAATAATGAAATCCTGTCATTTGCAGCGACATGGATGGAACTGGAGGCCATTATGTTAAGTGAAATAAGCCAGGCACAGAAAGACAAATATTGCATATTCTCACTCATATGTGGGACCTAAAAAAGTTGATCTCATGGAGGTAGAGAGTAGAATGATAGTTATGAAAGGCTGAGAAGGATGTGCGTGGGGGAGGAAGGAGGGAGGAAGAGAGGTTGGTTAATGGGTTCACATACACAGTGAAATAGAAGGAATGAGTTCTAATATTTGATAGGAGAGTAAGGTGACTATAGGTAACAATCATGTATTATATATTTCAAAATAACTAGAAGAGAGAAAGGTGTTCCCAACACATAGAAATGATAAATACTCAAGGTGAGAAATACCCCCAAAACCCTGACTTGATAATTACACGTTCTATGCATGTAACAAAATACCACTTGTACTCTATAAATATGTATAAATATGTATCAATTTTATTTTTTAAATTTTTAAAATTTAAATTTAATTTCTTTTTTTGAGACAGTCTTGCTCTGTCACCCAGCCTGGAGTGCAGTGGTGCCATCTCGGCTCACTGCAATCTCTGCCTCCCGGATTCAAGAGATTCTTCTGCCTCAGCCTCCTGAGTAGCTGGGACTACAGGCGCCTGCCACCATGCCCAGCTAATATTTGTATTTTTAGTAGAGACGGGGTTTCACCGTATTGGCCAGGCTGGCTTCAAACTCCTGACCTCAGGTGATCCACCCGCCTTGGCCTCCCAAAGTGCTGGGATTACAGGCGTGAGCCACTGTACCCAGCCTAAATTTTTTTTTTTTTTTTTAAATCAGGCAACATACAGAAGATTGAGTATGTGTTCTCTTCACAGTAATAATAATACACTGTAAATGCATAACAGAAATATAACTAGAAAAATCCCAAATGTTGGAAAATTGAGCAACATGTTTCTTTTTTTTTTTTTTTTTTTTTTTTTTGAGACGGAGTCTTGCTCTATAGCCCGGGCTGGACTGCAGTGGCCGGATCTCAGCTCACTGCAAGCTCCGCCTCCCGGGTTTACGCCATTCTCCTGCCTCAGCCTCCGGAGTAGCTGGGACTACAGGCGCCCGCCACCTCGCCCGGCTGGTTTTTTTTTTTTGTATTTTTAGTAGAGACGGGGTTTCACCGTGTTAGCCAGGATGGTCTCGATCTCCTGACCTCGTGATCCGCCCGTCTCGGCTTCCCAAAGTGCTGGGATTACAGGCTTGAGCCACCGCGCCCGGCCAACATGTTTCTATAACCTGTGGTTTAAAGAAGAAATTACAAGGGAAATTACAAAAAATGATATAGAAAATATAAAGCAAAGATTAAGAACGATGGTGTACAACATGAGAATGTTTAATATGTGTCTAATCTGAGTCCTTAAGTAGAAAACAAGAAGAATGAAGAATAGATAGCATTCAAAAAAATTGCTGAAAAATTTCCAGAAGTTTTTGAAATATACAAATCCTATATCTATCATAATAGAATTAAAGAGTAGCAAAGGAAAGGAGAAAATCTTGAAAGCAGCTAGAGAGACAAAAGAAAGATCACCCATAGCAAAGTGATCATTTGACTTACTACTGATTTCTTAGTCACAATAATAGACGCCAGAAGACAGCAGAATAAATAGTCAATATGTGAAATAATTAAAATATCTTATAAGAAGAAGACCAAAATAAAGACATTTTAATATAAATAGAAACATACAGAGTTTATCATAAAACAACAACAAATCTCTGACTAAAGGAAATTCTAAAGGATTTATTTCAAGCCAAAGGAAAGTGACTTCACTTGATTGATAATAATATCTACTTTTTGTTGTTGTTGTTGTTGTTTTGAGATGGAGTCTCGCTCTGTCACCTAGGCTCACTGCAAGCTCCGCCTCCTGTGTTCACGCCATCCTCCTGCCTCAGCCTCCCTAGCAGCTGGGACTACAGGTGCCCACCACGCCCGGCTAACTTTTTTGCATTTTTAGTAGAGACGGGGTTTCACCATGTTAGCCAGGATGGTCTCAATCTCCTGACCTTGTGATCCACCCGCCTCGGCCTCTCAAAGTGCTGGGATTACAGGCGTGAACCACCACACCTGGCCTAATAATATCTAATTTGTAGGGAAAGGTAAGGATTAAATAATGGGCAAGAATAAAATATAAGTGGGGAGGAGCATGACTGTAGTTAAAGCTTTCTAAAGTCCTCAACAGGAGCATAAAGTTATTAATTAACTTTAAATTTTGTTGGCATGCTTGTTCATACTAGAGTAACCACTAAACAAAAGGATATACTGCATCATAATTTCCAAGTAAGTGGAGGTGGGAGGAATGAAATAACCAAAAGAAAAAAAAAGAAACATTTTAAAGAAGGAAAGAATGAAAAAACTACAAAATAGTAGAACAAATAGTACATAATAAGATGTGGATAAAAATCCAGTAATCACTATAAATCTAAAAGAACTAAACCTCCTGGTAAAAAGGAAAAATTGTGTGGCTGGATTTTTTTTTAAGTCCAGGTATATGCTGTTTAAGAGACTTATGTCTTAAGCATAAAAGTACAGGAATATTAAAAGTCAAGAATGAAAAAAATCATATGCCAAGGTAATGCTAACCAAAAGAGAAATTAAGTAGTAACATCAATATTAACATCAGACTAAGTAAACTTTAAGGCAAAAAGTGTTACTAGCACTAAAGGTTGTGACATAATGAATGATAAAAGGTACAATTTTCCAGAAATATGTAACAGTTCTCAATTTGAATGGAACTAATAGCAGACTCTCAAACACACATAAATCAAAAATTGACAGCTCTACAAAAGCAGCTACCAAATTCCCCATCTCTGTGGGAAACCTTAACATACCAATTTGGGTAAATATTCCATAGATTGTACTCTTTAATCACAATTCAATAACTTAAAAACGTTGTGCATTTGGAAACTTACATAAAACACTTTAAATCTGTTAATGTATTAAAAACAAAATCACGATGGAAATTAGAAAATATTGGAGCTAAACTGTAACTGAAAGTTACACATCAAAGTTTGTCAGGTGCAGCTAACATGATACTCAGAGAACAATGTATAGTTCTAGATGTTTGTATTAGGAAAGAAGAAAATCTAAAATGTAATAAGCCTAAGAGGCAACTGAAGAATTCCCAACCCCCCCCCCAAAAAAAACCAGCAGAATAAGCCTAAAAAGGGAAGAAATATAATAAAGGTTAAAGTAGACATTAATGAAATAGGAAATATATATAGTGAGGTTCAGTGAAGCCAAAAGTTTTTTTCCAGGGGCCAAAACTCCAAAATAAATATCTAGCAATATTAGTAAAGAAGAAAAGAAAACAAACACAAATAAATACTAATAGGAATTTAAATAAGGATTATAACTACAGAAGCCGTGGAGGTTGAACAGATAGTGGAGATTATGGAACAACAGTAATTGGTTGTGTTGTCAGTGACCTTGAGTAAGTCTATTTTCTCCTTTATAAAATGTTTGAATTAGCTCTGATCTCAAATGTGTCTGAAAGCAGTGCTTCTCACAATTCAATGGGGATTTCATTAAAATGCAGATTCTGACTCAGTGAATCTGGAGTGGGACCTGAGAATCTGCATTTCTAACAAGGGCCACCCCGCCCCCATCCCTGGTGATGTAGATATTGCTGGTCCATATTTGAGTCGCAAGGCCTTTAGGCGTCATCATCCTTTACATCGGTATCACTGTCTTTTTAGACAGGTTCCACCCTGTATTTTGTGTTGCATTTTTGCAACATTCACTCCCAACTTCCCAAATTTCTTCCCATGCCACCCAGATCTAGTAAAGCTAAGATTCATCAGAGTCAAAACCTTAAATAACCTTTAAGAAGCAGAACAAAAAATAATATAAAACAACCCCAGGACCCTCTAATTTTACTACAAGCTGTAATTAGAAGGACATCATTGCTAAAAAAGGACACCTACCATTAAGTCCCCTTCTTTCTTTTGTTTTGTTCTGTTTAGATGAGCTGATTTACTCTCTATTATGGGAAATGGGTGAATTGAAAACTGTCATATAGACACAATAGGTACCAATACTTGACTTACAATGATATACAATTGCATAATGCATTCATTGATGAAAACACTGTGACAATTTTCTTTTTAACTCCATAAGTGGAATTTCTATTTGTCTCCACGCAGTGTTTCTGAGGCTTATCTTAATTATCCCGACATCATTAGCAGTTGAATAAAAAGTCAGTTTGATGTGCAGTGTGGGAGAAAAAGTCTCCACAATAAAGCCTTCTAAAGCATGAACTTTAACTTCAGACTCCCTTTGTGTAAGTCAAGGAGAAATTGATTAAGTCATTTTGCTTGAGTGCACAAAATGAGAATTTTCTCTTACAATCCCTAACAATAATAAGGGTTGTCATCTTTAATATTGAAGCCCAAGGCTAGAGGAGAAAAGGTATTTATGTACACATATGTACAAACTGGCAAATATTAGCCATCTGTTCCCACATATCTGGAACCAAGCAGAAAAGTAAAATAGGTTGCTCTGGCTATCCCAGAAAATGGGTAAGGAGAATTTTTAAATGAAACATGGCATAGTCACTGGCATGGCAGTCACCTGAGTGTCTCTTTTCTTGCTGCTGCTGCTGCTGCTGCTGCTGTTTGCCATGTCCCCCTCCAGCCTGGGCTGGGGATGGATGAGCAAGAGGAGATATTTGATGGAGGTTAGGACTGTCATTGGAACATTAAAGGCAAGAGGCCTGTGGAAGTACCCAGTTATTTATGCCATCTTCAGATGGTTTCTAATTAGCTGTGCCTCAACACGAAGTTCAACCCAAAACCAAGTAAGCCATTTACCAAGTCCAAAGTGCCAGTGTTCTTGCTGGTGTGCGCCATGAATCAAATGCACTGTGAAATCTGAGTGCGAGACCCGGGGCTGGGACCGCAGAGCACTCAGCTATTGAGAGCACAGTTTTCTGGTGCTCTCCTTTCTGGTCATGGAATCCCAGCAGAGACACAGTTATAAAGGGCTGGGCAGTATCACCAATAATATCTATATCCCAGGGTAGGTGGGAAACCGCCATCAAAACAGAAATAGACAAGTCATTTCTTCAACCTGTGTTTTCAAAAACCTAGCACCTCTCTCTAAGCTTTTCCACGGAAATCTAATCTCATATTGAATATTGGGGACTTTTTCGATATCTGGTTAAGAAACAGTCATGCGAGCACATTCCCTCATCAGACTCTCCTGGCTCTCTGTGAGGTAGGATTGCTCCCACCCTTTCACAGGTGAGCCGTGAGATCGAGACAGGTTCAATAAGAGAGCCGAGGCCCCAGGAATTGGGTCAGCCTGTTCATTCAAACCCAGGTCTCTCAAAATCCACAGCTCCACATGGCTGCCCAACACGGCCACGCAGAGATGGCTCTGCTCTTACAAGTGCCAGGGGTCTTGGAGCACAAGTGAAAAAAATCGTACTTTCAACAAATTGCTCTACTCAATCATGCCTAGGGAGTAAACCTGTTCTTCCCCAGAGGTGTGGATTTTGTGTGAAACAATCTAGTCACTGAAAACTGTTGGACATAATCATCTGTGACTCTTTCCAGGGTTCATGAGAGGACAGAAGCTGTCTGTCTTGCTCAGTTACATCACATGGCCAGAACAATTCCTAACACTTAGTTTGCACTCAACAGATAACTGTGACTATTGGCTCAAGAGCTACCTGTTCAAAGATTTCGTTAATTCTTGGATGAATAAATGAGAGTTCAGGAAAGAACCAGAAAGTGTGATGTCATCCCAAGGGTGTGGATTATGATGTAAACCTCATTCTTGGAAGATCCATTCTGGGACAGATGGGATACCCTGATGTATATGGTAGGCCCGGGGGTACGAGATTGTTCTCTAGTGCATTCAATTAGACAACAAAATTAGGAACATGTGAAAGTCAATTGTTCAGTATTTTTACCTCTTTTTTGTTGTTGTTGTTTTGTTTTGTTTTGTTTTTTTTATGGAGTCTCACTCTGCCACCCAGGCTGGAGGGCAGTGGGGTGATCTCGGCTCACTGCAACCTCCACCTGCCGGGTTCAAGCGATTCTCGTGGTTCAAGTGATTCTCGTGCCTCAGCCTCCCAAGTAGCTGGGACTATAGGTGTGCCCCACCACACCTGGCTAATTTTTATATTTTTAGTAGAGACAGGGTTTTACTATGTTGGCCAGGCTGGTCTCGAACTCCTGACCTCAAGTGATCTGCCTGCCTTGGCCTTCCAAAGTGCTGGGATTACAGGCATGAGCCACTGTGCCCAGCCTATTTTTACCTCTTTTGAGAAGTGTTCCCTGAATAACCATACATCAAATTGATTGGTCCCTCACCTTCTCAACCTATTAACCGACTCACAAAGCATTTCTTGAGCACTTTTAAGAGGCCAGGCATTGTGGTTACAGAGGGGAATTAAAACCTCTGGACTCAGAGTGCCTCATGGTGAGCAGATAAGGAAACCAGGTAATATGATAGATTTCTGGTCAGGGTGGTAGAGGAATACATGTGAAACCTCCCCCTTCTAATGCCAAATACATATTTAACATATTTATACATGGAAATAATAGAGAATGTATTTGAAGGATTAAAATACACAGTCACTAACTTAGCTTCCTGGGGATGTCAGGACAAGAGACCACAAACAGGGCAGCTTAAACAATACAAATGTATTGTCTCACAGTTCTCAAGGCTGGAAATCCAAGATCAAGCTGTCAGCAGGGTTGGTTCCTTCTGGGGGTTGGTGAGGAAGGCCTGTTCCGAGCTCTCCCCTGGTGTCTGGTGGTTTGCTGGAATCTTCAGCACTCCTTGACTTGTGGATGCACCACCCCAGTGGTGCGCCCCTGTGTCTCCTCACGTTGTCTTCTCTCTGGGCATCTCTGTTTCCACAATTCCCCTTTCAGCAAGGACACCAGTCAAATCCTAGGGTCCATACCCATGACCTCATCACCTCACTGACCTCATTTTAACTTGATTAACTCTGTAGACTCTCTTTCCAAATAAGTCACATTCTGAAGTTGTCCTGGGAGTTATGACTTCAACATATCATTTTAAGGGACATCCAACACATCAATTCAGCCTATAACAGTCACAGTAAAAACACAACAAAACAAAAACTAGATGCACATCTCTGTGGACCAGGAGTGGAGACCCTTGTGGTGAGCAGGGGCTGAAGCTGTGGGTGAGCAGCCTGGAAGCCAGCAATGGTGTGGGAAGCCAACCCTATGGAGGAAGGGGGCTGGATCGCCTCCTTGGACAGTGAGAGTCAATGCCAGGTGCCCTGCCTGCTGGAAACCCCAACCTGTGAGCATTCTCTGCCTGTGAAAAAGGCTAGAAAAGCTCCCCTCCCCCACTGCAAGGTTACAGTAAGAAACACGCAGTTTGCTGGGGTGGAAGGAGGCTCTAGACATGAGCATGTGTCTGCTGGAGCCCTGATGCACCCCGGAGAAGACTGCGCTGATCTATTGTGGGCATGAATCCCAGATCTGACCTGTCCTCCTAGAAGGCTGCATGGGAGCACTCAGAAACTTCCAGATACAGAAGGGTAAATGGAGAAGGGCAAGGAAAGGCCCATGCAAGCAGAGTGTGCAAACAAAACTTACCATACAACAGGTGGGAAAATCCAACAGCAGAACAAAAGAAAAAACCAACAAAGCCAATAGCGGAGGGGAAATCATGCCTCCCAAAATAGAAACCAGAGAGCAACCAGGAAGGGACTTTCCCGAAGAGAAAGGAGGGGATGTCATTCATAAATAAGAACAAGTGTTTACATCAGCAAATCAAAAGCCCAAAGATGTTATGTGAAATACATATGCATCGCCTCTCCCTTCTGGCACTTCTGATAAAATAATAGTAAGGAAGTAAAAAGGAATAAATCCCTAAGGACAAAGAATATAGAAGAAGACATCAGTAGAGAAGAGAGTTTAATGAAATTTTTCAGGACAAAAATTAGATGGACAGTTGTCATTGACTTAGCAGAACTGAGAAAGACACAACCCAAAGTACACTTAGAGAATGGTTTCTATAGTAAGAAGGTCCTGGCAAACCCCAGGAGGTCAGAGTATGGGGGTACCAGGAATGTCAGAGGGGCTGGGATACCCAGTTGAAAGCAGAGGCTTGCATGGGGAGTCAGAGAATCTTTAACCCTCTTCTGCTGTCTCAGACAGGGTGCCAGCTGCCAGCCACTGCTTCCTGGCAGGAGGCTTGAGATCTATTTTCTGAAGGAACTGAATTGGAGGAGCTTAGCTTAAAGCCATTCAAAAAGTGGAGATGGGGATGAGGCTGAAAAGAGGGAGAGAATACTCACTGTTTGCCAATGGAATGGTCTCTTAGCCTGAGGGCAGGTCACAAGTAACCCACACCTTCTCTACTCTCCACTTTCAGGAGATGGGAGGATTTCTCCTTGTTGGATTCCCTGGATAGCTCTAGAGAAAACATCATTTAGGGGACCCTCAAGGAACCATTAACAGATTCCACCTTGCACACAGAGCTTCCATTTAGTCTTTGATGGTCTTCAATGCCAGACAACTGAGGTTTTCCAAACACACCAAGAGAACCCTCAACACAAGGAGGCCCCAACTAAACAACTGCAAAATGGAACTCATGCCGGGAAGAGAGAACATTTGAAAAATAAAACCCCAAATGCTATCCTTAGAAGCAGGAAAGCATTGTGGTTCTAAAACAAGGATAAAATGCTAAAAAATTGTAACGATCAGAGATGAAGAATGTACCCTTAAAATTTAAAACAAATACAACACCAGATTTTTAAAAATTCACTGTAGGTATTGGTAGACAAAGCTGAGTAAATTAGTATAAATGATAAAAAGATAGAAAATATGAAAGAAAAAATTAGAGACATGGGAGATTTCTGAAAGTCTGATTCATAGGGGTTTCAGAATGAAAGAACAGAGAAAATGGTCAGAAAAAATGATTACTGGGCACTTTCTAACACTGAGACATAAATCTCTAGACTGTAAGAGCTGACTGAGTATCAACACAGCAGAGGGAAAAGACCCACATCAAGGCACATTGCTGTGAACAATGGAGATAAATAAATGTCCCCAAAAGCTTTCCAAGGAGGGAAAAAAGCAGAGCATGGCATCAGACTTCTTGACACAGACTCTAGAAGATGAGGGAGCAATGTCTTCTAAATCTGGACAAAACAGGGGAATCTAGAATTTGGCTCTGTGCTAAGCTCACTCACATGTGAGGGCAAAATAGATTTTCAGGCACACTGGACTCAGATCTCTCTCTTCCTTTCCTTCTGTTGTCAGAAGTGGATGATCAAGGAGCAAACCTGGTAAGATGAAGCCCTGGGAGCAGGCAAGACTGGTGGTGAACCAGGAACACGGGGAGGAGGATGGAGGAGCAGCGGGCCAACCTGGAGCAGGAGGATGAGGGTTTAGAGAGAGGGGGTTCTGGAAAAAATGGGGGGCTCCCTAGATATCTGAGGCTGTTCACCACCAGGGTGAGAAAAGAGCAGGTAGATGGCACAGCTGATGGTATTTGAAACAAAGTAAATCATAGTCATAAGAATATGATTTAATTTAAAATAGTGATCCATCATTACAGATGATAGATGCCATCTGAAATGGCTAGATCAAGAACTTTAGCATTGAAGCGTATTACATAGTGCTGTGCTGTGCTGTGCAGGTCATTTCCAGAGCTGCAGCTGAAAGGGTTCAAAGTAGTTGCCTCGAGGTATGAGAACTGGAGTGTGGGAGGGGGCAAGGAAGGGGAAAGAATCACTGTGATTTATTTCCAGCCTTTGGGCACTATTTGATTTTTAACTCCATGCATGTATGACTTTGATGAAAAATTTCAAACTAAAGGAAAACAACCCCAGTGTGGTACATGCTACAGAAACGGGAGTGGAAAGACAGAAGTTCTGACTCCTATGTGGTGAATGGGAGGGTTGGTCACAATTGTGTGACCCCATACTTCAACCCACTTGTGGTTTCATTCATTCATTCAGTCTTCTACAGTGCACCAGACACTGTTGGAAGTGCTGGGACTACATCAGTGCATAAAGAGACCTGGATAGTATATCTATTTCTCTTGCCATTTCCCCCTTCTGGGAACGACTTGTACTTATGTGTCCTTCCTCTTGAATCTCCACATAGCACTTTGAACAGTGCTCTACTGACATAGCCAGGAAATGCTGATGCAATTAGTCAATGAATGAATGAATGGATGATGCCACCTGTGGAATCCATGTGAACAGGCAAGCAGCCATGAGAATGAAGAGAATTTTCTGGATTTGAAGTATAAGAAATTTCCCCTCTAATCAAATGACCATAAATTTAGGGAAAATTTAGAAATCCAGTATCCCAGACAGAAAGATCCTGGATTTCTTCTTAGCTCAGGAACTATATATTCTTGGTTGTCACTTTATCAATATGGCAAAAGTCTTATCCATAATGGAACTAATGATAACATCTCATAGCATTGGTTTTCTTTTTTTTTTTTTTTTTGAGACGGAGTCTCGCTCTGTCGCCCAGGCTGGAGTGCAGTGGCGCGATCTCGGCTCACTGCAAGCTCCGCCTCCCGGGTTCACGCCATTCTCCTGCCTCAGCCTCCGGAGTAGCTGGAACTACAGGCGCCCGCCACCTGGTCCGGCTAGTTTTTTGTATTTTTTTTTTAGTAGAGACGGGGTTTCACCGTGTTAGCCAGGATGGTCTCGTTCTCCTGACCTCGTGATCCACCTGTCTCGGCCTCCCAAGGTGCTGGGATTACAGGCTTGAGCCACCGCGCCCGGCCAAGCATTGTTACAGGAATCATTTGAGACGGTACTTTGTAAACTATAGAGCTCTATAAACATTTTAATTACTTTATCCTTGGAATTATAAGTCAATTTTGCCTATTTCTTTTAGAATAGTGGGAGCTTAGAATCACAGGGCTCATGGAGTCCATCCTCTCATTTGGTAGAAGATGAGACTGAGGCCCAGAGAGGGGCAGTGGGTTACCCAAGATCACACAGCCAGGCTGCAGCAGTGTTGAGACTGGGATCCACACCACTGAGTTTGGCGTACCTTCTTGTAAGACAGCTCAACCCAATTTGTCTGCTTTGGGTTCAGAGATTTCAATTCAGAATTTTTTGTAAGTTCTCTAATTTAAAAGTGAAATTGTATAATTTAAAAGTGAGAAAAGAACTAGTCAAGTATTAAAGAATTCAAGGTTTTGCATATCAGAAAGTCCTAAGACTCAAATGAGCAAATTATAACAAGCTAGCTCCTGAGTCCAACAGTCTTCTGTCTTATTTCTAGTGAAGTGTTGATCCCTTCTTTCTTGAGTGCAGAGCAGATACCAACAATGTGACTGCTTTATGAGTGAGCAGCAGTGCAGTCGAACTGCCGTTCTGGTTTCAGGATACTGTATATAGGTGTGTGTTGATGGTACCATGCTGCATTCTGGAAGGACCTGGGAAGAAATTAAGTTATAGAAAATGAATTACATCTAATAAAGTCTTTGGAAATCTCATTTGAGGAACTTAATTCCCAAAGTTGTATGTGAACTGATATATTTTAGGAGGCAATGACAGAAAAACAGCTGTTATTTATTGAGCTCTTTGTGATACCAGGCGTTGTGATTAAAAACCTGATCAGTATTAGTTCACCCAGTCCTTCCAACAACCATTTTTAAAATGAGAAAACTAAGGCTCAGAAGTGTTAAGTGACCTTCCCAAGTCAGAGAACAAGTAAGTTGCAAGAGTGAGATTTAAACTAAGGTAATGTAGTTTTAAAGCCTGTGTGTTGAGTTATTAGACTATCAGGCACAGAAGAAAGTTTGTTGCTGACTTAGCGACGTGACTTAGAACTTGATAATGCAAAACTCCGTCTCAAAAAAAAAAAAATATACAAAAATTAACCCAGCGTGGTGGTGGACACCTGTAATCCCAGCCACTTGGGAGGCTGAGGCAAGAGAATTACTTGAACCCGGGGTGTGGAGGCTGCAGTGAGCCGATCGCACCATTGCACTCCAGCCTGGCAACAAGAGTGAGACTCCATCTCAACCCAGAAGGTGATAATGTCTCTGGAAGAAAACTAAGAGTGCCAGAATGTTACAGTCTCAAAATATACTAAGTGCTAAAAAATTATAGGAAAGACATGACTTTATTTTTAAAAGTATGGGTTACATTTAGCCTCTCAGTTGGGATTAGATGGCATCGTATGTTTTTAAGAGAAAATCGTCTGCAGAAAAGGAAAATATGTATTACTCAAAAGCTTGGGGTAAGGTTGGAGAAAGGCTGGGGAGTCAATGCTGAGAAAGCCATTCTCCATGGCAGAGTCGGACAGCACTTGGAATAACAAACAATACATCCAGTGATTTAGGTTCCCACCAGGGCTTAGCAATAGTGGCCCCAGCCTCCCTTCAAATATGCTTCACGGAGACACACAATGGAAGTGTACTTGCCAAACCAGAGAGGCTTTGAGATGAGTCTACCAGAGCCTCGCCCCTCCCCAGCCTCTATATGTCATATGATCTGTGAGTTATAATTTTATATATTATATAACACATATTATTTATAACTGATGTATACATTTTTACTTCACTGTAATTAATACATATTATATATTAATATAATTTTAATGTATCTATATTAAATATACTACATAATATATGTGAAATATATATGAAATATATAATATGTTATTATATTATATATAAATATATAGGAGGAGCTTAGGATTATACATAATATAATAATAAACCCAGGTAAATTATTTTTGGGATATTTAGAAACAAAGCCAATCATCAGAGACCCAGCCTGGGTGACTTAATAACTTGGATCTTCTATTCAAATCACTTTAACAGCTTGTACTCCCAGCACTTTGGGAGGCCAAGGCAGGAGGATCACCTGAGGTCAGGAGTTCGAGACCAGCCTGGCCAACATGGTGAACCCCCCATCTCTACTAAAAGTACAAAAATTGGCCGGGCGCAGTGGCTCATGCCTGTAATCCCAGCACTGTGGGAGGCTGAGGCAGGCAGATCGCCTGAGGTTGGGAGTTCAAGACCAGCCTGACCAACCTGGAGAAACCCTGTTTCTACTAAAAATACAAAATTAGCCAGGCGTAGTGGTGCATGCCTGTAATCCCAGCTACTTGGGAGGCTGAGGCAGGAGAATCGCTTGAACCCAGAAGGCGGAGGTTGTGGTGAGCCGAGATTGCACCATTGTACTCCAGCCTGGGCAACAAAAGCAAAACTCCGTCTCAAGAAAAAAAAAAAGAAAAACTTAACCCGGTGTGGTGGTGGATGCCTGTAATCCCAGCCACTTGGGAGGCTGAAGCAAGAGAATTACTTGAACCTGGGATGTGGAGGCTACAGTGAGCCAAATCGTGCCATTGCACTCCAGCCTGGCAACAAGAGTGAGATTCCATCTCAAAAACAAACAAATCACTTTAACAAACAAACTATAAAGTACTTACCACAAATGCCAGGCACTCTGCCAGGCACCGTGGGCAATTCAGAGATGCTTCGCCTCTGGGCTGCTTAGAGTGGATTAGATGGAAAATTCTATTTCATGACCTCTCTTTCCTCCATGTCTTCTCAGACTTGTCTAGACTGGTAAGCACTGCACCCATTCAGGTTGTGGGTAATAGCTGAGATTGCAGTGTGTGTCCCACACTGGCATCTATAGGACTCCAAGTGTCTGAGGATGTGATGGGGGCCACGAATTCCGTATAATACATACTTTTTGATGCTAATTGTTTTTAAGATCTTAATAGAAGTGAATTCAGCATCATTTGATGGAAACTCTAAAACTAAATCCCTGTCCAGGAGTGAGGTGCCTGCATTTGTATTTACAATCTTTTTGTCACCAAGGAACATATAATTGTCCTGGGCTACTGCCAGAATAGTGGGGTCCGAAAAGGAGAGATCTTGCCAGATGAAACTGTGATACCACCTTGTGCCAATTGAACACAAAGATTTCATACTAGTTGGACAGAGAAGAGGCAAGGAAATCATTGAGCCATTAGATGCCCCCCAAGAATATAGGGATGTCAAAATTAAACAAAACAACAAAACTGGTGCCACAGCAATGAGTGCTATTTCATAGAGAGCAGCAATTTAGCTTCAGCAAACAAGATCAACAGTCCCGTGAGATAACAGTTAATTTTGTTGGCTTTGTGATTTGTTTTGTTTGTTGGTTTGTTTCTTGAGACAAAGTCTCGCTCTATTGCCCAGGCTGGAGTGCAGTTGGTGTGATCTCGGCTCACTGCAACCTCCGCCTCCCAGGTTCAAGAGATTCTCCTGCCTTAGCCTCCTGAGTAGCTGGGATTATAGGCGCCCGCCACCATGCCCTGCTAATTTTTGTATTTTTAGTACAGAGAGGGTTTCACTATGTTGGCCAGGCTGGTCTTGAACTCCTGACCTCAGGTGATCGGCTCATCTCAGCCTCCCAAAGTGTTGGGATTACAGGCGTGAGTCACCGTGCCCAGCTTGTGATTTGTTTTCGACTTGTAAATTTGTTGTTATAAATCAATGCATAAGAGCTATGAGTATAAAGGATTAAATATGGAGTTTTGTATTTGTAAGTAGCATTACTATAGAAAAAAGTTTAAGGCAATAATAGGGGTCCACAATATATTTTCCCCTGAAAGAGGGTCCTGGCCAGGCGTGGTGGCTCACATCTGGAGTTCCAGACTTTTGGAGGCCAAGGTGGGAGAATTGCTTGAGCCCAGGAGTTTAAGAGCAGCCTGGGCAATATAGTAAGACTCCATCTCTAAAAAAGTTTTAAAAAGTAGCCAGGTGTGGTGGCATGCATCTGTAGTCCTACTCAGGAGGCTGAGGCAGGAGGATTGCTTGAGCTGAGGAGTTCAAAGCTACCATGAGCCATCATCGCACCACAGCACTCCCGCCTGGGCAACAGAGCGAGACCCTGTATCCAAAAATAAAAAATAAATTTAAACGTGTTCATATGTTGCTGAAGCTTAAAAACACTCAGGTGACAAGAAGGGGAACATTTAGCCACACCAGGCATTGGAGGCTGGTTACCTGTTCACAAAAGCACAGGGGAAGGAGGAGGAAAAACCATTCTGTCTTATATCAAGAAACCCAAGTTTCCTGAAGAATGGACTTCAGACTCTTCTCCTGTAGCTTATATAATAACTGAAACAAAGCTAGATATCCCTTGCACACATGTTTTGACTGACTTTTAGTTTTTTCATCATATATTAATATAGTCACAAAAGACATACTTTACAGTATGTTGTAAAAATTGGATTTAAAAAACTGTTGGAGAACTCTTTTACATATACATAACGGAATCTAAATACCATGAGAGTTGAAAACCACCATCATTGACTTAAAAAGGATAAGGACCTCTGTGGCTTAACTTTCAGAACTGTTTATCATTTCTTTCTCTCCTTGAACCCACATTTCCACTGTACTTCTCCCATGAAATTTGATCCCATTGTAATATCTTTATGCTTCAAGGCATTAATCAATCACTCAGTCCTGATTCTTTGCCACAGAAATATGCCCATAAATTGGAATTTTAAGCTTTTTAAACTTTCAGTAGCCATAGGGTACTAGGCATTAATTTTTATCTGGACTGATTTATTGCTGTAATTATTATTAGTTTACAATTGATCAAAACAACATACATATATTTCAAATGTTGACATATAATTATGACATATAAAAGTAAAATGCTGTTGGCAATGTCTCTCTAGAGATGGATTTATCCATAGGTGAATATTACTTATTGCTGGAGTAAGACAAGGTTCAGCTTCAATTCTATTCCTAGTTTTCATTTTTACACATGTAAGCGCTAAAAAAATTTCGTTCCCATAAATAAATAGAAGGCACTTTGTTACAGCAGTGACACCCGACTCTTTGAACTCCTTCCAAGGGATAGTCCGAAAATCATCTAATAATCCATCATCAAAAATTTTTAAAAATCCATCATTGGCCGGGGGTGGTGGCTCACACCCGTAATCCCAGCACTTTGGGAGGCTGAGGCAGGCGGATCACGAGGTCAGGAGATCGAGGCCATCCTGACTAACATGGTGAAACCCCGTCTCTACTAAAAATACAAAAAATTAGCCGGGTGTGGCGGTGGGCGCCGGTAGTCCCAGCTACTCGGGAGGCTGAGGCAGGAGAACGGCATGAACCCGGGAGGCAGAGCTTGCAGTGAGCTGAGATTGCGCCACTGCACTCCATCCTGGGCGACAGAGTGAGACTCCGTCTCAAAAAAAAAAAAAAAAAAAATCGATCATCAAAAATTATTTTTAGTAATTTTTCAGGTGAGAACTCAATTAGCTTCTCCTTTAATTATAATAAAAGCCAAAACCCTCCCCCCAAAAATGAAACTATCTGATTTACAAAAGATTCAAAAGATTTGTTATTCAATCATTGGAGGCATTTAGTTTTCCAACTTTGGGAAAATATAACCAAAAATGATGATTAATTATATCTATTTATTCTCACATTTAGGCATTTTATTTCATTCACTATTACCAGAAAGGGTTAGGAAAATCTAAATACTGTTAATTTCAGTATGCCTTTGCCAACAGTCTATTTTTGATAAAATACTTTTACCTTATCAAGGGCTTTACGTCTATTTTATTTGAGACATTGGAGCTGCTAATTTAATTCATTTAATTTACGGAAAATGTCTGTTATCGTATGAACAAATTGATAAAGTCAATCCTCATTGTCTAACCAATCAGCAAAATTACTGAGACTTTCTGTTAGAAACAATCCGCCCTCATTCCTCAATTCAAGTGAATGTGTTAAGATGTGTCTCTGAGACAGTATCTCACATCAAAGAGTGCTGTGGGATAAAGCATACAGACTTGCCACCACTGCATGTGAGTTTCTCTCCTTGCTTGCTTTCTCTCTGGTGGCAAGTTCTCTGTCAATAGTTAGGAGATAAAAGAGGGAGAAATCTTTTAAAATAGTCTGAGCATCTAACTTGGATTAAAAACCTCCATCTCTGAAGCTGTGTTTTCCTTTAACAGAAATATGTGTGACTGCGAGTTTATGGTGTTTTGATTAAACACCGATATGTCAAATTGCCCTTGGCTTGACACGCTAGTCTTTATGTTCTGGGGCCCCCACCAGCGGGGCACTTTTCTTTTGTGAGGAGGGAGAAGAGCAGTTGTGAATGGGAGGTTGGCAAAGGAGACCTGGTTCATTCTCAGCAGGTCAGTATCAGACAAAATTCTCAAGGAAGTTGCAGATCTGGAAATCTGTTTGCATTAACCCAACTCTGGAGTGCCTACCCCTGTGGAGGCCCAGAGACTTTTGAGGAGAGGTACAAAGAGTTGGATTAACAAAAACATACTCCCAGATCCCCAGCTTCCCTGGGAATCTTGCCTGATACTGATGTACCTGAAAGAGTTCCTACCACCACCCAGAAGGTTAGCAAAGCAACATTCCTTTCTATTCTATAGAGTTTATGCATGAGGACCAGAGGCTTCCAGACCCTGCCCTCCACGCCCACCCCAGACCTGCACCCTTTCCAACCGCATGTTCGGTGTTGGGAAGAGTCAGGAGCATGGTGCCTTTAAATATGAAACTTAGAATGCAAGTTAGGACCAACATGATTAAAATATTCTGTTTTTCTTTTTAAGACAGGGTCTTGCTCTGTTGCCCAGACTGGAGTGCAGTGGTACAATCATAGCTCACTGCAGCCTTGACCTCCTGGGCTCAAGTGATCCTCCCACCTCAGCTTCCCAAGTAGCCGGGACCACAGGCATGTGCCGCTACCCTGGCTAATTTTTTTATTTTTACTTTTTGTAGAGATGAGGTCTTGTCATATTGCCCAGGCTGGTCTTGAACTCCTAGGCTCAAGCAATCCTCCCACTTCAACGTCTTAAAGTGCTGGGATTACTGGTGTGAGCTGCTGCACCCAGCCTAAAATATAATTCTGATTCTAGTAGACAGTGAATTTTCTGGAATAGTAGTGCAAATTTTTAATCCAGCCTAAAAAAATTCAAAGTAATTATTAGTCAAGATTCTAATTCACATTGTGGAGAAAAACTTTTTGCTAGATTCACACATCAGTGGTTTTATAAGCAGGCGTGAAAACACAGTAGTCAAGAAAAGGAAACCTCAATCAAGTAACAGCAGGAAGCCTTCACTCACTCCACCTCCAGTAGCCTTTAAAAACAGAAACAAGGGTCCCGGCATGGTGACTCACGCCTGTAATCCCAGCACTTTGGGAGGCTGAGGCAGGTGGATTACTTTAGGTCAGGAGTTCGAAACCAGCCTGGTCAACGTGATGAAACCCCTGTCTCTACTGAAACACAAAAATTAGCTGGGCATGGTGGTATGCACCTGTAATCCCAGCTACTCGGGAGGCTGAAGCAGGTGAATCGCTTGAACCCAGGGAGCAGAGGTTGCAGTGAGCCAAGATTGTAGCACTGCACTTCAGCCTGGGTGGCAGAGCAAGACTCATCTCCAAAAATAAAAATTAAAAAATTAAAAAAATAGAAACAAGCAACATATGACACACAAAATACGCCTCTCCTCGAGTAAAGGCTAGAGCATTTTTCCAAGACGGGTTTTTCCTGAAGTTTGTTTCAGAGGGAGTAGAAAGGCCAGGAACCACTGCAGATACACTTGCGCCCCACCGGGAAGGGAGCCGGCCTTATCTTGAGCGCTGGCTTGGAGGATGGGGGCTGGGAATATGTAGGAGGGGAAAGAATGAGCTTGTCAAGTTTTGGTGTCTCAGTGCTTCTGAAATAGGTGGAAATTATAGCTCAAGTCCCTTCACCATGGGAACATCTGGAATATAAGTACTTCTGTGCACATTAAGAGGACTATTTATAGTTTTCTACGAATGTTAGGGAAGGCAATTATGTAAAATACTACTATATTATTAGGTATCTGAAAAATACCAGGCTTGCAATAACTGTTTGCAAAGATCTAAAAGCGATTCAGACTTTCACAGATCTGTCTTCTCCGAGTCGGTAAGTACTGGTTTATTTTCCTGATGCAGCAACACCACTCAATTTGAGCTCAAGTCTCTGCTGACACCAACAAAGTGATGTCATCAGGCGTGTTCATCCTGCTGGAGTCCTGTTGGTGCTGGTTATACCACTTGCACTGAGCCAAATGGAAATGTGAGCCCACCTCTGGGATTATCTGGAAAATCCTCCAGCACAGAACTGTGGCTGTTTCATGACTAAGTGGAAGAGGCTATAGATTCCCACGAAGAACTACAGGCACGAGGAGCTTGCTCTTTAGACACTGAGGTATCTTGATTATGAAGACCTTCTGAGGGTGGCTGGCACCTTTTAAATATCTGTACCTCCTCAACACTGGCAGCTTTTCAATTTTACGAGGTTGTCACGTTAGGTTTCAAAGCGTATTTCTGTGATTGTTACAGCCCGTGAGCCTGGGACACTGATGGTCAAGACACTGGTCGACACTTGGGAAAAGCCATCGAGATTTGGCCCTTTGATCGCTTTACTGGTTTTGGACAACTTTTGTTTTAGTGTCTTCCAAGAATTAATGGGAGGTGGGAGGAAAGGCAGGTGAGTGCTCTGATGCCTGGGCTTCAGGTGTCTCCATAGCACTTAACACTGGACGGCTGTGTGCGTGCACTCAGCACTTGGAGATGGGGGGTTTGGGGGACTGACAGGTGCTTTCCTGTCTCTATCTCATCTGGAAACTTTTCAGGGACATGAATAATAAGCCTAGGATTATTTCATGCTATCTTATTGTAGGGAAATCTGTATAATATTGTAGTGAGTTTTTTTTTTTTAAGTAACTAACAATGTAATTATAAGTTACATTTTGCTCTAAGTTAGAGTTATATGTATATATGTGTTTGTCTAGACACATAGATAGATAGATGACAGACAGATGGCTGTTTTGCTTTTGCATGGCTCTGAAAGTTTTATTTTTCAGGCATTTTGGGAAGTGACCTAGTATGATGGAAAGAACACGGAATGGAGATCCAGGAATCCTGGGTTTCAGTTTATGCTTTGAACTCATTCACTAGGAGAATTTTCTTAAATTTCTTGGCTTCTCTAGGCCTTGACTGCATCTGTAAAATAAGTGACTTTGATGCTTGGGGATTCCTGGGTTCACTCCTAAGCCTAAGTTGTTTGTTGGTGAGATAAACCATGCTGTCGGTTCATTCATCAACACCCCTGACCAGTGAAGGGCTTCAACCCACAATATGGACAAAGAAATTAGAAGGCCAGGAAGCACGGGAACAGAGATAGACGTAAGTATATATATCATGGTTTTGTTGAAAAAAATAGGAAAAAAACTGGAAACACTGCCATGGTTAAATAAATGATGAACTGTCATAAGATGAAATAATATGTAATCATAAAAAGTATTATAAAGCATTTAATTATACAGAAAAAATCATAATATGCATTAAGTTGTTAGAAAGCAGTCTATAAATAGTCTATCCAGCATATTCTCATTTTTGAAGAACAAAGGGGTTGGGGTGGGACAGGGTATCCAGGTATTACTAGGCAAAAGAATATTTTGGCAAATTTACAACTCAGAGTTGATTTACACATGGTTTTGCCATCCTATACTGGAGCTTTTTCTCCTATGAAATGTCTCCACTGTAATTAAGCCCAAGTTTTTAAAGCAACACAAGACAATTAACAGTTCCTACCAACTCTCTACCGCACTGTTGCTTTAGGAAGCATTTCCCAGGCCTATTAAACAAGAACGTGAGCACTGCTCTCACGCAGAATAGGCGTGTGCGATACTGAGGGGTCCTCTTTTATTGCCCCTTATTCTTTGAATCACATAATGAGAAACTGCTAGCAAAGAAGAAATTAAATTCCAAAGTAAACCAGTAGAGCCGTGAGAAGAGAAAAAGAGGCATAGGAGAAAAGTTGTCTAAATCCTGTTCACTTAATAATGAAATAGAAAAGCGTAGGTGTGGAAGAAGGATTACGGAGCTATTAGGGAGCTGGTCATCAGAGTGGCAGTGAAACCACTGGTTGCCAATGGAGGGGAGGAGGAGCACCATGCTTAGAAGGAAACCAGAAACTAGAAAATCCAAGAATGTAGTTTGGAGGACGCTCATAATGCAGCCTCCTCAAGCATGTGATTTAATTTCATCTTGAACCACCCAAATCCTCTCTTGAATATTAAATTCCACTGAATGGTATTGTTTGCGGAACTCTTGTCTTCATCCACAAAAGAGGAACAAAATTACAAAGGCTGAAAGTAATTACATTTTCAATAACCTGAAGCTACTAATTCTTAAATGGGTCTTCTTAATTTCAGGGCACAGTTTTAGAAATATTTAACTATTATCTCTCCAAATTATATTTCATTTTAGCAGTTGAGGATTGAGCAACTGATAGGTTATTATTGTTTCTGCAAATCAAAAATAGGAGAATGTTTAAAATACAGTACCCCCATGCTCTAAATCAAACACAAATGCAAGTTAAATGTCTTAGGGAAACTATGTTTCATATTCACAACGTCATGACGGACCTGAGTGCCATGTCCTGGCAGTTTAAGGAAAGGTGTGAAGGCCTTTCCTCAAATACCAGTGAAGCCCGGGTGGTTGAAGGGCGCCAGTCCTGCTGGATCCCATGCTAAGATGTGCATGTCCCCCACGTGGTGTCACCTCGTCATTCCTGAGAATCGATGATACCTTCCCTGTGTCAGACACACAAGAACTGACCTTCCACCTTCTCAACTGGAGCCTGACCTTTCTGCTTTTGGACGTATAAGCACAGTGAGACACGAGCACACAAGAAAGAGGGAGGCTTCCTTCTGGTAGCGTAATGAATCAGTCTCCCAACGAGAAGATGATTCCCTAAGAAAAAGTCACCCCAAGGGGCCCACTTAATAGTAAATTATTGTTTTAGTGCATCAAATTGTACCCTAGAGGCCTGAAGGAATGACGATTTTACTTTTACAAAGTGATTTACACAGTGGAGCGTAATCTGTCTCCATAAATCTGAAGCCT
Organism: Chlorocebus sabaeus; assembly: GCF_047675955.1. Lineage (NCBI taxonomy): Eukaryota > Metazoa > Chordata > Mammalia > Primates > Cercopithecidae > Chlorocebus > Chlorocebus sabaeus. Next base: position 17,361,763 of record NC_132921.1, on the reverse strand, counting down.
CTACAAAGCAAGCCACTCCTAAGATAACACAAAGCAAGGCGATTTCAGTTATATAGTTATTTACCACCACTCAGCTCAGCTTCCCTCAGAGTCAAAGATGAAGAAAATAAACACAGGCCTTTTCTTCATTCGGCCACATGAAAGACCATTTTCTCAGGTAATGCAAAAAAAGGAAGGGGAGTTGCTATAAGAGAAGAACTCTCTCTTCTCTCTTTCTCCCTCTTCTCTTTCTTTCTCTCTCTTCTCTTTGTTTCTCCCTTCTCTCTCTCTTTCCCTCTCTCTCTCTCTTCTCTGTTTCTTTCTCTCTCTCCCTTCCTCCCTCCAGCTGTCCCTCCCTTTTTTCTTCTCTCTCTCTCTATTGAGATGCTTTGAGATTGGTATGTTCTCAGACACTGCCAGGAAGATTTGCAAAGAGCATGAGTTATTGTGCCCACAAATGATGGAACAAAGCATGCCTTACTTACATGACTGCTCATTTCACATCTATCTGCCTGTCCTTTGGTTCTGCAATTTGATGCATAATTGAAAGGTGAATCTCAGGTTCGGTTAGGAGGAGAGCTCATTACTTTGAACACAGAATTGGTAGCTGAAAACAGATTTTAAATAAGGTCAATCTTCTGTGAATTCATGCACTGTCTTGAGTTCATAAAACTCTTTTCAAATTGAATATTTATTGCGGGTATTTCCCCAAAGAACATTTGTGAAAGTTGCTGCTGCCAGAAGCTGAAAATATAGTTAACTTAAAAGCAGCTTTATTTATGCAACTTGAGAATGTTTTTGTAAGTATTGTTATTGATTGAATGTTCAGTCCATTTTCTTGTTAGTCATGTACCACCCCCAAAATGAAGAGGGGGGATAAGACGCTGTGTGCGTGGAAGTACCTATCAAGTTGGATAGAACTGTATTTAGAAAGAGATGCTGGAAGTCTGGAAAGGGCTGCGCATCTGTATAGTTGACCATAATATATGGTCATCTATATATCTATAAAATATGGTTGACCACAATATATGGTGGTCATTTATACAGTTGACCACAATAAAGCAGTGATTAAATTCCAAATCATAAGATACACACACTCAGATTTATTCAGACAAATTGCTCCTCTTCCTGAAAAATGTTTTTTTAAGTATGAAATTTCAACAGGAAAAGGATTCTAATCACTTCAAAGTCCTTTTTTAAAAAAACCTTCCTCCCCCTTCCTATCCCCCAATCCTTCTTAGTATTTAGAGGAAAATTCCAGCCACCCAGCCCCAGCCTGACAGGTTCATTTTGTCTCCACCTAGATTGTGCAATATGGTAACTTCTGTCCCAATGTGGTTATTAACCACTTGGAATGTGATTAGTCCCAGTAAAGAAGCTCTGTGCACACCAGATTTCTAAGACTTGTACAACAAAAGGAATGGAAAACATTGCATTAGATTTTAATATTGATTATGCATTAAAATGTTTTTTGATATATTGGATTAACAAAAATAGATTATTAAAATAAAATTTTAATATTAATAATTATAAATATTAATAAATATTAATAATTTTAAAATTTGTCCGTTTCTTTTCCTTTTTAAAACATGGCTACTAGAAAATTTTAAATTACACCTAGGGCTGGCGCTGCATCTGTATTACACTGTGAGAAAATATATGGGCTTCTTAAAGGGAAACATCCTGAACATTGTCACCTACTCCTCCCCCTCTCCTTCCACTGATGTCCCTCCCTTGCCAGTGCACTGCCCTTTTCCCATCCTCATCCTTCCCATCCTGCCCTAAGACTATCAAAGGCATGGTTAAAATGGCTAAGTCCTGGGGGTGGGAAGCTGGGGTGAGGGCTCTTAGAACCTGGAACCCAGGCCAGGGTTGGTGGCTCATACCTGTAATCCCAGCACTTTGGGAGGCCTGGGCTGGAGGATTGCTTGAGCCCAGGACCCATCTCTACAAAAAATTTAAAAATTAGCCAGACACAGTGGCTCGGGCCTATAATCCCAGCTACTTGGAAGACTGAGGCACGAGAATCACTAGAGCCTGGGAGTTCGAAGTCGCAGTGAGTTGATATCGTGCCATTGCACCCCAGCCTGGGTGGCAGAATGAGAGCCTGTCCAAAAACAAAAACAAAAACAAAAACAAAACAAAAAACCAAGAGCCCAATGGATCCACGCAAAAGGGGACCAAGGTTAGGAAATTAACTCAAGGTGCCCGCCCACCCCACAGCATCTTAACCTGCCACCTTCCTTCTTTCCAACCAGCCTCCTGGCTCCCACGGCCCCCAGAGGTCCACCTTCAACCTCCCTCAGCCTGTGCCCAGGAGAGCTCAGGAGGTTCCCCAATTCTGCCCCCTACCCTATTGCGAGACCTTGCCTCAGCCGCCAGGGACCCGAGTCTGGCCCCATTCTCTGTGCTCCTTCTTGGCACAGCTCTGGGACTCTCTGCAAGCTTCTTAGTGCTGAGTTGCTGCCCATGAGGATGGCATGCCTGGGATCAGCCCTGCTGGTTCCTGCCCACAGGGCCCAGTGCCCACGGTCCCCACCTGGCACCCTCCAGCTGCAATGGATGCCTGGGGAGGGGGTGGGAGGGGCGACTCACGCTGCAGGTGAAGGTACCAGGGCAGCCTTTTCCCAGGACAGTGGAGCCTGGACCACAGTAACAGGCAGGCAGAATCCTGCTGGTGGATTTGGGGGCACCAGGGTTACAAAGTGCCTGGCATACAGTAGGCGCTTAATAAGCAGGCATTTGGCACGGGTACATCAATGTGCCCAGGGAGTCAACTAAAGCCCCATAAACCAGCCCTAGTGGCTTTGCAGGACGCACCCAGGCTCTGCTCGAAGCCCGAGCACTCCACTTCAATTCTCTGGCCTCGCTTATGAAGGCAAATGGCTGGGAACAGCTGTATTGTAACAGGGCTCTCGAACTAACAGGACAAAACTGAGGTTTTTGTCAGCTCCAGCAGACAGGAAAGATCTTGGGGACATAGATGTTGGGAGGACACACGTTTCTGGGCCATTTCCAGGCCCAGAAATCAGATCACGAGGACGAGGGGCAACTGATGGTGATCAAAGAGGCACGACCTGCCTGTCTTAGCCCCTGCTTAGTGGCAGGGGCCTGGCCATGGGCTGGGGATCCTGAGATGAATAGAATTCAGTCCCAGCCCGCACCCTCTTCCCGCTGGAGTTGCCCGTGTCTCAATGGGCATTACTTGCTGTCAGCCCGTGAATTCTGATGTGTGTTTATGTGGTTTCCAAAATATAAGCAGCAGCTCAGCTCTGGGTCTCCTGGCTGTACTTGAGCTGCAGTGGGTTGGAGGACACCCCTCCCGTGAGTGATGTGTGCCTGCACCAGTGACCATTCCCAGACCAGGACGGAGGCCACAGGGGCAACCACGTGGCCCACTGCCCTCAGCCATCTGTCTCAGTTGGGAATTCAGCTTGTAAATTCCCAGCTTGTGAAGACTGGTTTTTTCTGTGTGCAAGGTGGTGGTTGGTTTTAAAGGAAGTTTTTTAAATATCCCCTTCACAGTGATAGAGAAGGCTCGCGGCTTAGAGCTGTATTAAAAATCACAAAAGTTGCTGCTCACGAAAACGGTAATGACAGATACACTGGGCTTTCATCACGCTATTAGAAAATTAGGAAATAGAAATGTGTTCACTGTGTGGTTTGTCAATTTTATTTTTAATTTATTCTTCTTCTTTTTATTTTTTAGAGATGAGGTCTCACTCTGTCACTCAAGCTGGAGTGCAGGGGTGCAATTATAGCTCAATGTGGCCTCAAACTCCTGGTCTCAAGCCTCCTGCCTTTCCCTCCCTAGTAGTGAGGACTATAGGAGCGAGCTACTGCACCCAGCTAATTTTCTTTTTTAAAAAATAAGTTGACTGCTGAGTGCCAAACACAGCATCTGGACAGCCTAACTTTACCACCCACTTTCTAATATGATGCTGTGAGGATGCCCTGCTGTCTATCCAGCATTCTTGCTTAAAATGTTTAACCAGAATCTGGTCATCAGGGAATAATCAGACAAATCTAGAACATAGGAGATAGTACAAGACAACTGGTGTGGACTTGAAAAAAAAAATCTGAGTAATGCAAAACAGAAAAACGAGGCAAACCAAAAAGGCAAGGGGATCATTTGATGTTAAAAAACCCTAAAAGAGACATGGAAACCAAAGGTAATATATGACCTCAACTGTATAATAAAATTATTTTTAAGTTATAAAAGACATTTTGAAGAGTCTTGGGGAAATTGGAACATGGACCCTACATTAGATATTATGTAATTAATGTTGATTTCTTTTGGTGTGGTCATGGTTGGTTGAATGGGAGAACGTTGGTTGTGGTGGATGTTTGCTGAAGTGCTTCGGGGTGAAGGGTCACGATGTCTGAAATTCACTTTCAAATGGTTCAGCCAAAGTATATGCTGCACATAAAAGAAAAATAGTATGCTGTCTAAGAGAGAGATAAAACTGGCTGCAGTTTTCTTATAGGACAGCATATGTTCTAAGAAGCTCACCTGGGCTGGGTTCTCACATTTGTCCCTGGCAGAAGAGATGAAGATGGTTTTATTACTACCTGGGAATGAATGTAACACCGCAACGCTAAAGAACAACTCTAGTGAGTTGCTAATGAGCAACTCTAGTGCCAGGAGTGGATTCGCTTTCCTTGGAAATGATGATTCTAATGTGGCTTCATGACAAATATCCTGCTAGCTCTTATTTTTAGTTCTGTCTGAAACAAGCATCGATCATGCTTCAGAGGACTGGAAGCAGATGGGTTGAGGCTGATCAAAGTAAAGACCAACATGGTGAATGCTTTGACAAGGTCAGTGTGACCCATCTGCATTTGGAAAAAAAAAAAAAAAAAAAAATGAAGAGCTGTTTTACTATTTGCAGGATGGGGTTGGAGTGGGCGGGAACAAATGATGTTTGGAGTGGCTCTCCATTTCTGTTATGTGCCAGACACGTTTGGGTTGCTGGAGCCCAGACATCTTCCTGTCCTTCTGTTTCTGTGCAGGCCACTGTGGAGATCAACGTGGAGAAGAAGGTGCTGAACTCACTCCCTCAGGACTGGGAATGAGACACAGTCAGATGTTGAACTTGAAGTGATGCCCTTTTGTGGCATTGCTGGTGAACTATGTCAGCCACAGATCAGTGCCACTACCAGATTTGAGAGAAAAGCACTGGATTTTAGAAAGCAATCTTGCAAATGTTAAGATAAGCACTCTTTCGGTTTATACCAGCAAACGCATACACACTATGGTAGCACAACTCCCCAAGTGGCCACATAAACATTGGACTGGGGGCAGGGGGTCACGAACATGATTTTGTGAATAACAACTTAGTTGAGTAGTCAATAATTTCTAAAAAGAAAAGTAATAACTTGATTTAAAGTTAACCTCTAATCACTGAATTGTTTGCAAATATTGACAAATTTTGTGCACTAAAGGATTTATTTTTAAAAAAACTTTTCTTTAAGAATTTTTGTATGTTTTCCCAGAATTTCTCCAGTTGTTTTATGTCTCCTTTTTTTCTCTCTCGTTTATTTGTTATTTATTTTCATCCAATTATTCTGGCTCAGGTGGTTTGTTTCATCCAATTATTGGTTTCATCCAGTTATTCTGCTGGTAGTTTGTGAGGCTCACATTGGAAGCAACCAAAATGTCTAACAATAGGACTTTAGTTGGGAACAACTCAAACGTCTAACACTAAGGGATTGGTGAAATAAAGTACAAAAGGTGTTTTGCATTATGCAAAAAAACTTTAAAAATATGAACTGGTAATTCATAATCTTTAACTTTGCCTAATTCTAAAATTTCATGAACACATTGGCAGATAGATACGCAAAGCAGATTCAAAGTAAAATAGAAAAAAATGTAAACCCTGAAAAATTCCAGATACTTTTCTCTGTTTTATTGTATATGGCTTAAGATTATTTTATTTTTATAAAAGAGGCTGCATATTTATTACATTAAGAGGTACAGTCAAGCAAAAATAAGATAACAATGACTTCAGCAGTTCTGGCCACCCAAAGACAACCACTGTCATCGTCTTGATACGTTTCCAAGCAGTTGACTTTCTGTGCATTTGACCAGCTTTCACCTCTAAAATGTCATCAAAATGGCTTTTGTCAATGTCACCAATGACTTCCATGCGGCTAAATTCTCAGCCCTCATTCCACTTGACGTCAAGTCATGGCCAATGCTCTCTCCTCTTAGAAACACTTTGAGTTTCCAAAACAGCAAATGTCCTGGCTCTCCTCCCCCTTCCCAGGCTGGCCCTTCTCATTCTCCTCTGCAGCTCCCTCTTCATCTCCCGCAATTCTCCACGCTGGGACACTCTGGAGATCAGTCCTGGGAAGTCCCAGTCTTCATTCACTCTCCTGATGCCCTCATGCCATGTTTTGTCTTCAAATACCTTTTTTTTTTTTTTTTTTTTTTTTTTTTTTTTGAGATGGAGCTTCCGCTCTTATTGCCCAGGCTGGAGTGCAATGGTGTGATCTTGACTGATGGCAACCTCTGCCTCCCCCGTTCAAGCGATTCTCCTACCTCAGCCTCCCGAGTAGCTGGGATTACAGGCATGTGCCGCCATGCCCAGCTAATTTTGTATTTTTAGTAGAGACAGGATTTCTCCATGTTGGTCAGGCCGGTCTCAAACTCCCGACTTCAGGTGATCCGCCTGCCTTAGCCTCCCAAAGTGCTGGAATTACAGGCATAAGCCACCGTGCCTGGCCCAAATACCATTTATTCTGTTACACATACATTTATGGATTCAACAAATATCCATTGAGAATCTGTTAAGTGCTGGCCACTGTTCTAGTCACTGATGATTTTAAAAAGGAACAAAAAGGGGGGCAATTCCCTGTCTTCATGGAGCTTAGCAAGAACATTTGAATGAGGAAGGGGCCTAGAAAATAAGCAAGAGATATTCAAAATATTGCCTGATAAAGGGTCATGTATTGGGTTAAATAGTGTCCCCTCCCCTACTCCCCACTCAATTCATGCCCACCCAGAACCGCAGAATGTGACCTTGTTTGAAAATAGGATTTTTGCAGATGTGATTAGTCAAGATGAGGTCACACTGGATTTGAGAAGGCACTAAATTCAATGACTGGTATCTTGACAAGAAGGCCATGCGAGGACGCAGGGAGCCACAGAGGGAAGGTGGCCCTGGGAAGGAGGAAGTGAAGATGGGAGTGACACAACTACAAGCCCAGAGACACCCAGGAGTGCCGGGAGTTAGGAGAGCAGCATAGGAGCTTTCTCCCCAAGTCTTCAGAAGGAACCAGCTCTGCCAACACCTTGATTTTGGACTTCTGACCTCCAGCACTGAAAGTGATTAAATTTATGTGGCTTTAAGCTCCCTAGTCTGTGGTCATTTATTACAACTCCAGGAATCTCATCCAGGTGAGAAGTGCTGTGAAGGTAGGAACAGAGGATTGGCCGGGTGTGGTGGTGCACGCCTGTAATCCCAGCACTTTGGGAGGCCGAGGTAGGCAGATCACTTGAGGCCAGGAGTTCAAGACCAGCCTGGCCAACATGGTGAAACCCCATCTCTACTAAAAATACAAAAATTAGCTGGGCGTGGTGGCGCATGCCTATAATCTCAGCTACTCAGGAGGCTGAGACAGGAGAACGCTTGAGCCTCAGAGGCAGAGGTTGCAGTGAGCCAAGATCACGCCGCTGCACTCTAGCTGGGTGACAGAGTGGCCATCTGGGAGAAGAGCGTTCTACGTGTCTGTCTACAGCAGCAGTTCTCAAAGCATGGGCTTGGACCAGCAGCGACAGCAGCACCCAGGAACTCCTTAGGAATGCAAACATCTTGGCCCCACCACAGACCTACTGAATCAGAAGCTCTGGAGAGGGGAATCCTGGGAGTTCTGATACATCTCCAAGTTTGAGACCCACCATCTATATAACCTGGGCCCACCGAGCCTCCACCCCCACCTCCACCACTTTCTCCTGCCCATTCTGCTGCAGCACCAGGCTCTCCCCTCCGGGGCTTTGTTCTTGCTGTGGCCTCGCTCTGCACAGCTTCCTTCTTGCTGTCCCCACGTCTTGCTTCCTTACCTCCACCAGATCTTTGTTTCAGCACCGCGTTCTCACTGAGACTTCTCCCAGACCACCCTCATTAAAACCACCACCCACAACCTGCATGCCCCTTCCTGTGTTCTGCTTTTCTCTTCTCTCCTTTTCTTTCTTTCTTTTTTAATTTTTTTTTATTTTTTGGTTGGAGACAGGGTTTCACTCTGTTCCCTAGGTTGGAGTGCAATGGCAATCACGGATCACTGCAGCCTTGACCTCCTGGGCTCAAGTGATCCTCCCGCCTTAGCCTCCCAAGTAGTGAGGTCTGTATATGCATGCTTCCACACCTGGCTAGTGTTGTTTATTTTTTTGTAGAGACAGGGTCTCACTCTGTTACCCAGGCTGATCTGGAACCCCCAGGCTCCAGCCATCTTCCCGCCTCTGCCTCCCAAAGTATTGGGATTACGGGTGTGAGCCACCGCCCCCAGCTTGTCCTGCTTTATTTTTCTCAGTAGCACTTAACTCTATTTAACAAATCCAAGTTTGCAGAAATCTGGTTTCTGAGTCCTGGTGAACAACAACAGGTAGGGAACCCAGACAGGGAGTGTGAGACACGTGATTCACAAATCAAAGTCACGGGGGTGGAGTAAGTAGACTGGGCTCAGGAGAAGGAAAAATGATGTTAGCACTGCAAGGGAAATGCGAGGTCATCTCATCCTTGGGTGTCCAAACTTACTTAGATATTTGCTTTTTAAAAAATTATATGACTAATTACAACTAGTAAAGCAGGTAAGAGCCGAGTTTCTCTGGCTGGCAGACCGGGAAGGGCGTTGCAGGAGTCCCTAACGCCGGCATATTGTGGGAACTATTGACTTTGTTATCTCATTTGTTAATGGTGAAATTGAGGCTTACAGATTGACTTAATTTTACTTAAAAGAAATAAAAGGAGCTATCCATGTCTGATCAGATCATCCCTCTGGCATTATTTAACACAAACATTCTATAATTTAATGGATTCTCAAGTCTCCTTCAGAGTCCTGTGCGCTCAGATCCTCCCATCTGATCCCGGCCCCCCGCCCGTTATCTAAGCTGCTGTTTAGGGATTCTCCAGCCCCTCCTCTTGCCTGAGGGACTCTCTCAGTGGTGTCATCAGTTTCTCCAAATTAGAAATGTTGACTTTTTCCTGTTTTATTTCCTGCTTTATTTCCCAAATTAGAAATTTATTTCTCCAAATTAGAAATGTTGACTTTTTCCTGCTTTATTTCCCCCTGAATCCACATTCCCTCAGTCACTCTCCCCTGGTTTCAAATTCCTCTTTATTTACACCTGAGCCTTCCAAGGGGAGAAACTGTTTTATAATTCCAGGCATACTGGACACAAGGTAAGTGATCCATGCATCAAACTGGCTTAAAAACAAGGCAATCCAGGCCGGGCATGGTGGCGTATGCCTGCAATTACAGCACTTTGGGAGGATGAGGCAGGCAGATCATTTTGAGGCCAGGAGTTTGAGACCAGCCTGGCCCCAACATGGTGAAACCCCATCTCTGCTAAAAATACAAAAATTAGCCGGGCATGGTGGTGCGCACCTGTAGTCCCAGCTACTCTAGAGGCTGAGGCAGGAGAATCGGTTGAACCCGGGAGGCAGAGGTTGCAGTGAGCTGAGGTCGTGCCACTGCACTCCAGCCTGGACGATAGAGCGAGTCAGTGTTAAAAACAAAAACAAAAACAAAAAAAAAAGAAGAGGGCAGCAAATGGATGGGGAGAAAATTGATCAATTCTAAGAAAGCAGCACAGGAGAAGGTCCACTGGCAGCTGGCTGCACTGAGATCTTGTGTTTGTGCTGAGATCTCGTGGTTGTCCTGAGATCTTGTGTTTGTGCTGAGATCTCGTGTTTGTGATGAGATCTCGTGTTTGTGATGAGATCTCGTGTTTGTGCTGAGATCTTGTGTTTGTCCTGAGATCTCGGTTTGTGCTGAGATCTCGTGTTTGTGCTGAGATCTCACGTGCTTCTCCTGAGATCTCGTGTTTATCATGAGATCTCGTGTTTGTGCTGAGATCTCGTGTTTATGATGAGATCTCGTGTTTGTGCTGAGATCTCGTGTTTATCCTGAGATCTCGTGTTTGTGACGAGATCTCGTGTTGGTGCTGAGATCTTGTGTTGGCGCTGAGATCTCGTGTTGGTGCTGAGATCTCGTGTTGGTACTGAGATCTCGTGTTGGTGCTGAGATCTCGTGTTGTTGCTGAGATCTCATGTTTGTGCTGAGATCTCGTGTTGGTGCTGAGATCTCGTGTTTGTCCTGAGATCTTGTGTTTGTCCTGAGATCTCGTGGTTGTGATGAGATCTTGTGTTTGTGCTCGCCATGACTTTTTCTTACCCATTCCAAGCAGGAAGGCAGCATGGCAGGTGAAAAAGTGAGCACTCCTAGGCAGTGCCCTTCCTGGCTCTGTTCTTCCTGACAGGCTGGTGCTGGGAACGAGGTATGGAAGTAGAAGTTCTGAGGAAAGGAAGAGGACTCTCCCTAGATTGGGAAGGGCTGAGGGTGTTGGACTGCCCAGGTTGTGAAATATTAGTCAGGACTCTTCTTGCAGAACCCAGCTTCAGGGAGCTGAAGGTTAAAGAGAATTTAATAACTTAGGCGACTGTGAACTTAGCTCAGACATGGCTGAATTTTGCTTCTCAGAAGGACTTGGTCCCTTTCTCCGCCTCTTGTGCCTGTGTGCCCACCACGCTGGCTTCATTCTCCATCAGATTCTGTCCCTATCAAATAGTCCCAGTATGGAGGCTGCAGCCCACCAAATTGATCCAACGACGAAACCTCCTGGAGAGGAATCCCAGGGCCTGACTTTCATTCACTGCTTCGAATTGGCCTAACTTGGGTCTGGAGCTTAATCAATCACTTTCCTTCAGGGCAGGGGGTAGAATAACACCTTCCCCGATCTGGGGGAACATAGTCTGGGGTGGGGAAGGTGGCTTCCCAAAGAAAAATTGAAGTTCTGTTTCTAGGAGAAGGGAAGCTATATTGGGCAGAGACAAACATCAGATGTCCATTGCTGTACTCCATGGACACTGATAATGTCCAAGCAGTTGACAATGGACATCTGATGTTTGTCTCTGGATTCCCATAAAAAATGAACCTCGACTTCTGTCTCACTCCAACTGAAGGGAATATTTATTTATTTATTTATATCTATTTTTAGATAGGGCCTCACTTCACTCTTGTTGCCTAGGCTGGAGTGCAGTGGTACAATCACTGCTCACTGCAGCCTCGACCTCCCTGGCTCAAGCAATCCTCCCACCTCAGCCTTCTGAGTAGCTGGGACTACAGGCACATGCCACTATGCTTGGCTAATTTTTGTATTATTATTTATTTATTTATTTATTTTTGTAGAGACGAGGTTTCGCCATTTTACTCAGGCTGGTCTCGAACTCCTGGGCTCAAGGGTTCTGGCTGCCTCGGCCTCCCAAAGTGCTGGGATTACAAGCATGAACCACCGCATCTGGCCTTGAAGGGAATATTTAGGCTTGATCCTTAAGGACATCAGCTGTTTCCTTAATGGACTAGAAAGCAGAGGTGCCCTCTTCCTTCTGACCCTTCCCTCCCCCAGCGATTTTTCAATCTCCTGGAAAAAGATTCTTCAGCAACCACAAGGAAGGAAAAATTTAAGGAATATCTTACCTATTTTCCTGTCAGCGTTTAAGGAAAATCTTAGACTCATTTTCCTATCAGCATGGAGGTATGGGAGCTTAAAGGTAGATTGAATTTTAATTCAAGAAAATGACACCAATGTGTCATTCATTTTGTTTGTGGAGCTTTCATGTTGTTTATGTATGGTGCCTGAAAATACTGCCCCTTGTACTATGTACTAAGTACTATGATTTAATACATATAGGCTTTATTCTCTAAAAAAATCAAGGGTTCTCTATCAGTCCCTTTAAAGACAAGACCAAAGTTGAGGAGTCTCGAGGACCCACTCTCCAGGTGAATGTGTTGCTTAAAAATAAAAGGTTAGTAACTCTAGAAATAGACCCATCCATATATAGCCTGTTGATGTTTTACCAAGATGCCAAGGCAGCCCAACGGGGAAAGGAAAGTCTTCTTAACAAATTTTGTTGAAAAAATTTGATATTCATATGGGAAAAAGTGATCTTCAACTTCCATGTCATTTCATGCATAAAAATTAATTTGAGCTGAATTATAGATTTAAATATAAGATCCAGAACCATAAGCTTCTGGAAAAAAATATAGGACTTTATCTTCATGATCCCGTGGTGGGCAATGATTTCTTGGACAGAACCCCAAAACTGTTAACCATCAAGTAAGAAAATAGATAACTTAGACTTTATTAAAATTAAAATTTTCTGCTCATCAAAAGATACTGCTAAGAAAATCAACAGATAAGCCTGGACAGATTGGCAAAAACATTTGCAGCATATATATTTGACAAAAGACTTTAATCCAGAATACACAGGACTTTTACAAATCAATAATAAAGAGATGAACAGTCCCATTGTAAAATGGGCAAAAGCTGAAGCAGGAGGATTTGCTTGAGTCCAGGAGTTTAGGCCAGCTTGGACAATATATTGAGATCCTGTCTCTACAAAATAAAAATTAAAAAATTAGCCGGGCATGGTGGCGTGTGCCTGTTGTTCCAGACACTTGGGAGGCAGAAGTGGGAGGATCGCTTCACCCCAGGAGTTCGAGGCTGCAGTGAGCTATGATTGCACCACAGCACTCCAGCCTGGGAGACAGAGTGAGACTCTGCCTCAAATAAAAAAAAAAAAAAAAAATTTAGGCCAGGCGCGGTGGCTCACGCCTGTAATCCCAGCACTTTGGGAGGCCGAGGCGGGCAAATCACGAGGTCAGGAGATCAAGACCATCCTGGCTAACGTGGTGAAACTCCGTCTCAACTAAAAATACAAAAAATTAGCAGGGAGTGGTGGTGGGTGCCTGTAGTCCCAGCTACTCAGGAGGCTGAGGCAGGAGAATGGTGTGAACCCGGGAGGCGGAACTTGCAGTGAGCCGAGATGGCGCCACTGCACCCCAGCCTGGGCGACAGAGTGAGAGTCTAAATAAATAAATAAATAAATAAATTTTTAAAACTTTAAAATATGAGCAAAAGACTTGAACAGATGCTTCACAAAAGAAGATATGTTAATGGCAGTAAGCCATGAAAAGGTGCTCAGCATCTCTTGCCATCAATCATCATGCAAGTCAAAACCACAGTGAGTCACCATGTCATACCTGCTAGAAGGACTTAAAGCAAGGAGCACAATAGGACAAAACAACTTCCCCTGCCAAACTGACAACGCCAAATTTGGGGAAGAATCCAGAGCAACTGGAATTCTCGTTTATTGCTGGTGGGAATGTGAAATGGTACAACGGTTTTGGGGAACTACTGTAGTTGACAGTTTTGTGTAAAGGTAAACATATGTTTAATCTTACGATGCAAATATTGCATTCCTACGTGATATGGGTTGGCTGTGTCCCCACCCAAATCTCAGCTTGGATTGTAATTCTCGTAATCCCCACGTGTCATGGCAGGGACCTGCTGGGAGGTAATTTTTCATGGAGGCTGTTACCCTAATGCTGTTCTCATGACAGTGAATGAGTTCTCACAAGATCTGATGGTTTTATAAGGGGCTTACCCCCTTTTGCTTGGCACTTCTCCTTGCTGTCACTATGTGAAGAAGAACGTGTTTCTTTCCCCTTCTGCCATGATTGTAAGTTTCCTGAGACCTCTCAAGCCATGCTGAACTGTGAGTCAATTAAAGCTCTTTCCTTTATAAATTACCCAGTCTCAGGTATGTCTTTATTAGCAGCATGAGAACAGACTAATACACTACATATTTACCCAAGATAACTGAAAACACATGTACCCATAAGGATTTGTACATGACCACAACAACAGCTCTTTTCATAATGGACACAATTGGAGATAACCCTAATGTTTATCAACAAGAGATTAGGTAAATTGTGACACATTCATATAATGGAATTCCACTCAGTAATAATAATAAAAAAAACTACTGATTCATGCAACAATGTGGATGAACATTATGCTGAACTCAAAAAGCCAGAACCAAATGAATGCAAATTATATGATTCCTTTTATATGAAATGCAAAAATAGGCAAAACTTCACCGTGGTGATGTAAATCACAGCGATTGCTCTGTGGGGTGAGAGTGGGATTGCCCAGGAGGGAGCAGAAGGAAATTTCCCAGAACGATGGAAATGTTCTATGTTTTGATTGAAGTGGTGGTTACATGGTATATAATTGTCAAAACTCATTAGACTAAACACTTAAGATCTGCGCATTTTACTGTTTTTATTATACCTGTATAAAAATAAAATGTTGGCAAATGAGAATATTCAGCCTTGAGGATTATTAATATGGATTTGACTTCTCTCAATGGTGTCCTGGGAGGCAGAGACTAATGCATAATTCACGAAGGCAAAATGCAGGAAGGACAAGAAGTCACATTTCCTCCTGTCTAAAAGCCCTCCACATGTGGCGTGTGCTGTGTGTGGACTTGCTGGTGGAACACAGAGAGAGGTTGTACGTGATGTTATTTGAATACTCATTGCATTGGGATAGGAGGAAGAATGAAATCAGTCATTCAAATATATGTCTATTCATATATTCAGCTGACTGAATATGTCATTCAGATGGCGTATATTCCTCTGTGCCATGTCTCCCTTTCAATGGAGCTTACACCTGTAGATGTGGGTCTTCTCCACACCTGTCTCTGTCCTCCATGTCTGTCAGAATTGCAGAAGGGAAGAAATGGCAGCCGCACCAGCTTCCCTCTTCCTCCGACTTAGGATCCCCACCAGCAGCCCAGTGCTTACTCCACACTTGGTAAATACCCTATATTTGTATGTTCCTAAGTTCCTCCAGATGAAAGAAAGTGGCCCCTTCTTCTAGGACTGTTTGGGGAGCAGCACTGTGTGAAGCTCTGTGGGGCCTCCCCCAGGTATAAGAGCTCATAGTCATGTATGTCTTCTTGCCCTCCTCCCCATCTTCAGACAACTCCTGCCCATTTGCACAAGGTTGAATCCCAGGTAGTGTGGACTGAAGAGCAGTAAGCAAGGTCCTTCCTGGTCCTTTCTCAGAGAACTTGAAGTCTACTTGAAGACAAAGAGCAAAGTGACAACAGCAAAGAGCACAAAGAGCGAGGTAACACAAAGAGCAAGGTAACAAGAGCACAACACTCCCTTTGGTGAGTGTAGCATACATGGGGTAGACATCACTGGGTGGCTGATGCTCTGACCTGGGTCTTCAAGGAGAAAAGGACAATGAGGATTGCATATGGGGCAGAAAAATCAGTCTGGATGGAGAGGGGAACTCCTATGTGCACAAAATAACACAGGGTAAGCAAGGAACTGAATGAATGGCAGAGACATTTGGACAGAGGCGGTGTGGTGTGCTAGAAAAATTAATCAGACATTGGTATAAGACTAAGAAAGATGACTATACCACTGCAAGTCTTCGCCTAGGACCTTGCAAAAATGTTTAACTTAGCCAGAACTCCAGTGTCTCTGAAGGTCAAGTACGATCGTTAACAAAAAATGATTTTTAAAAGTTGTTATAGATACGGTTTCTTTGTTCAGATAATTTCACTCATCTGAACTTCTGCCTGCTAGGTATTTCTTATTAAAATATGATAGCTTTATTGTTGCTTTTACTCAACTAACATTGTTTTTCATCTTTTAGAGATAGCAGTACCTCTTTTTGCAAAGCGTCTCACTGCTTTTTGAGTGTTTCCATGAATGTGAGTTCGTGGGAGCCTTACAACATCTCTCGTTAGAGAGGACAGTCTGAGGTTCACAGAGATAAGGTGGGCAGCCCAGTGAGGCCACACTGTGAGTGAAGGCCAGGGCAGGGATTCAGAGGCAGGTCTTCTGCTTTCCAGACTGTCAGAGATTAGGACCTCAGTGTTTCTGGACCTTGTACCTGGGTCGTGGTTTTCTGTTTTCCTTTGATACAGACTTGATCATTTCTCCATACTGAATTGTGTTTGACAACCAGGGTGCCAGGACCCTGTTGTAAACCTGTAGGAGCTCTATTTTGATAAGACTAGCCATAATTTATTGCTGCTTTAACCTCTCTGTTGCTTAGGCAACCAATATCCTGAATTAAGACTTGGGTTATTTTAGTTAAGTTTAAGAATTTATTACCTTCTAACCACTCAGCCCACCACTTTGCTCATGCTCCATGCCTATGAGTCACACTGACCCCCAAAGAGTTGCCCCAAACTCTAAGACCTGTACTCAGGGGCACGTGAAGAGCTGGGACACATGCCTTGTGACTCAAACTGACAGCGCCTGCTAATGTCCTTGCTAAGTGCACCAAAGGGAATGGGCCGAGGAGCGCTCCATGTTGATTTTTCAACTGCCTGCCCTTCATTGCTGGATTACTATCTACTGCAGAATAGGCCAGCTTATTTCACAATAATGAAGCTGGCACTGGGTTAATTCTGTAACACAGAAAGATTGCCAGGGCCAAGGTGTTAGTCTGTTCCGGCTGCTATAACAAAATAGACTGGGTGGCTTATCAACAATAGAAATTTATTTCTCATGGTTCTGGAGGCTGGCAGGTTCAAGATCCAGGCAGATTGGGTGTCTAGTGAGAACCCACTTTCTGGTTCATAGATGGCACTTTCTTGCTGTGTCCTCATGTGGTTGAAGGAGAAAGCAGCTCTCGAGGGTGTCTTTTATAAGGGCACTAATTCCATCCGACTTAATCACCTGCAAAAGGACCCCCTTCCTGTTGCCTTAAGGGTTGGAATTTCAACATATAAATCTTGTGGGTTTAGTGAGGAAAACAAACACACAGTCTAACCTTTCCTGGACTGCTTGCAGCAGCATCAAGTCCTCTTGCTCTTCCATGTTGTTTAAACGTCCCTTCTTTCCCAACACCACTCTGCCACTCTGTTCTGAGCTCCCAGCACTGCTTGGCTGGATGACTGGGCTCATTTCTGGCCTTCCTGCCTTCACCTCATCCCAGCACATCGTTCCCCAAAGCGACATTTCTTTGCAGTCTGCTCTGCCTGGCATTCTGGGGATACTGAATAGCTCACAGTCCTATAGAAGAGAAAGATGAGTAAGCAGTAATTGCAATGCATTTATTAGACCATAACCTCCTAGGACAGGTCATGTTGGTCTTGCTCTCTGTACCTAGTATTTGTTGAATAAGGAAATGAATACACAAATGAACAATTTCTGTAGGTTATAACGAAGCACATATTCAAAGAGCTATGAAAATCTCCAGAAGACAGAAACTGAGTTGGCAGAGGAAAGAAAGGGACGTGCTTGATTAGGCTGGAGTATTTTTGAGAGACTACAATTTATGTGTTTTCTGTATGCATAGACCAGGCAGTCATAAATGTGGTCACTTTTTAATAGAAATATGTTATATTTTGGGAACATCTTCCTATACATTTTATTTACTCATGGGACAAAAGTAATATTCTCCTTTAAATAGCAGCTTTTTGGGGACCTGTAATTGTTAATTTATAAACCTTTACTTACTTGCTAGAAAGTCTCGGACAGGGTCAGAAAGAAATTGGAAAGAGCCGCCTATAATCCTAGCACTTTGGGAGGCTGAGGCAGGTGGATCACCTGAGGTCAGGAGTTCAAGACGAGCCTGGCCAACTGGTGATACCCCTTCTCTTCTAAAAATACAAAAAAAAATTAGCCAGATGTGGTGGCAGGCACCTGTAATCCCAGCTACTTTGGAGGCTGAGCCAGGAGAATCCCTTGAACCCAGGAGGCAGAGGTTGCAGTGAGCAGAGATTGCGCCATTGCACTCCAGCCTGGGCAACAAGAGTGAAACTCCATCACAAAAACAAACAAACAAACAAAAAATAAATTGGAAAGTGCCAAGTATAACTATCAGTTGTGGTTCAAACAGAATGCAAATAAGTATCTTTGGGTAAGTCAAAGGAAAACTATACTTTGATTTACTCAACACTTTGATTTCAAAAATACATTGACCCATTAACAATTTTAGAGAGGCTTAAATACTAGTGGATATGTTATTTTAAGCCAGTAATATATTAAGAGATGTCATGAGTCTATAAATGTCACAATTGCACATGACTGGCATAGAAATCTCAACTTCAATATGTGATGTTCAAAGTCCAATTTAAAGGGATTTTAATAATTAACCATAACTAATAACTAAGGTAAGGTTTATTGTATCTTGAATCTTAAATGGTTGCCATGTGTCTGTTTATTAAAAAATGGGGTTTCCTTTTTTTCTTTCTTCATTCACCTTAGGTTAAGTAAAAATCTATTATAGCAAAAATGCAACAGTGGCATCCTGTGGCTTGGCCTATGAATGACAGGTGCGTGTCACCGTTATGATCTTGGAGGCTTGGTGTCACAGCTACACAGAGGTACAGGATCATTGTGAAGAACATGGCATGTCAGAAGGAAAAACTCCATCAGTTTTTTTAAGACCTGAAATTATTACAAATGACTCATTATGGTCTTTTATCTTTATTTCATGGGAGTAAATTACATGTGTAATTAAAAATTGAATTGAGAATAAAGCCACAGAAATGTACTTGTTTTTTCAAAAGCTTATTTTTCAGGATTCCTTGATGAAGTTTCCCTCTGTCATTTTTATACATAGAATATACCATTATTTCTCTCACGTAATTCTTATGTAAGTGTAGGAAATGGAGTAAAAGAATCCATATCAGACCATTAATAACTGTAAACACTTTATCTCCCCACCCCTCCCCCCGCCCCAGAAATAAATACAACTAAATCTCAGAAGCCCTTTGATTGTGATGCTTGGCTACTGAGCCCTCTACGCTCAAAAGATGGCACTATCATATTTAGCGGTGCATGCTTCCAGCTTCAAACTTTAAAAAATAGTTTTAAAAATCTTCATAAACAACATACAGTTATACTTTTTCTTATTTAAAATGTTTACATAAGTAGAATTACGATATTCACATTCCATGAAGTTTTGCACTCAAGATGTAGTTGAGGTCTCACGTACGCTTATCTTGTGTGAAAGAATGTATGGAATATGAATGCCATAATTCTACTTATGTAAATTGTAAAAATAAGAACAAATATATATAATAAAAGACCTTTGGATTTCTGCTTCTGAGGACTTCCTGTTCTCCTTCCCTCCACTTTCCTGTGGGCTTGCTTCTGTTATTTATCCACGTTCTCCCTCCATTAAAGACAAATTCTCTGATAAGATATAGTAAGTATATCTTTATTCATTCCTTTGTTATCGATCCTGCAAATACCTTCTCGAGGTCTGTTTTTTGCCCGCTTTTTCCTCTCTCACGTTGATGGGATGTTTTGTTATAAAGATGTTTTCTGTTCTGCAGGTTGCGTGTCAGTTACAGTTGTCATTTGTAAGCAGTAGAATCCGGTCTGACCAGTTTAAGCAGAAAAGAACTTAGGAGAGACAGAGAGACAGTAGGGAGTTCACACAGCGTTTGGGACAGATGGGAAAAGAGGCCTGAGACAATTAAAGGGACACTCCCATAACTAACTGACCCTTTCTGGAATCTGCTGTCCACCCCAGGACCACACCGCCTTTGCCCAGGATGCACCAGTGAAATGACAGCGGCTCCGGGAGGCACGCAGCCCGCCGGCTCCCTCCCGCTGCCCGAGGCCGCCGTGTCTGATTGGCAGGCCTGGTCACGTGCCCGCTTTGACTGTGAAAGAGTCAGGGAAGGCACCGATTCAGATTCTCCCTTGAGGAAACAACCAAAATTCACACAAGGTGGCCTAAAAAACTTGGCAGGTTCACTTTGGGCCATAAAGATATTCTTCAAACTTAAAAACAAAAACAAAAAAAAACTAAAAAGTATCTTCATGAACAACGTACAGTTATGCTTTGTCTTATTTAAAAATTTACATACATAAAATTATGATATTCACATTCAACGAAATTTTGCACTTAAGATGTGGCTGAGGTCTCACATCTCGGTAGTGTGTAGTTGCGATTTTTCATGCTGAGGTCTTTAATTCTTCTGGAATTGTTGTATAATTAGTGTAGGAGTCTAGTTATAGTTTTTATATGAAAAGCCAATGCTTCCATCATCATTGATGACACAAGCTCATCTTTCCCTGCTGATCTGTGGTGCCGCCGCTATCATATTGCACATCCCACGTAGCCCCTGCGTATGAATCCTGCATGAACACAGATTTGCACCAGGCTCTCTATTCCGTCCACTGCCTCTTCCTCTGCCCAGACAACTGTATTTTAATTTCTGTAACTATCTAGAATGTTTCAGAATCTGCAGGCCAACAGCTCCTGCCCACCCATTGTTCTTATTTTTCAAAATTATCTTGGCAATGATAATTCACTTTTCCATATGAATTTTAGAATCACGTTAGAAATGAGCAGAAAAGTTCTGCTGGGATTTTGTTTGGAATTTAGTTAAATTTATAGATAATTTGAGCAGAATTGACATGTTCATGCTTTTGAGACCTCTTACCCATTATTCAGATCTTCTTTTATATCCTTTAATAAAACTATAATTTTTTCCTATAAAGCTCTTAAAAATTGTATGTAATGTATATTCTTTAGGTCCTTTATAGTTTTTGCTGCTATTGTGAGCTGGCTTTTTTGTTTGTTTTTTTTTTTTCAATTTTTTCCCGTTTGTCATTGTTCACATATAGGCCAAAAGTTACTGAATTTAGCATGTTGATGTTGTAATCAGTAGCCTTGCTGAATCCTTTGGTTAGTTCTAACAGATTTTCTGTTGATATCTATGCATTTTCTTTTTTCTTTTCTTTCTTTCTTTTTTCTTTTTTTTTTTTTGAGACGGAGTTTTGCTCTTATTGCCCAGGCTGGAGTGCAATGGTTCGATCTTGGCTCACTGCAACCTCTGCCTCCCAGTTCAAGTGATTCTCCTGCCTCAGCTTCCTGAGTAGCTGGGGTTACAGGCACACGCCACCATGCCTGGCTATTTTTTTGTATTTTTAGTAGAGATGGGGTTTCACCATGTTGGTCAGGCTGGTCTCAAACTCCTGACCTCAGGTGATCCACCTGCCTCGCCCTCTCAAAGTGCTGGGATTACAGGCATGAGCCACCACGCCCCACCCATCTATGCATTTTCTATGCCTAAAAATAATAAGTTTCACTTCCTTTCCAAACCTGATGCATTTTATTTATTTGTTGCTTACTGCATTCGCTAGTATTTTCTATGTAAATTTGACTGGGGTGGTGATGCCTGCCCTGCTTGCCTTTTCTTGGTTTTAATGGGGATAATCCAGAAAGATGTGATATGATTGCTTTAGGTTTTTAGTAAAAACCCTTCATCAAATTAAGGAAATTCTCTTCTGTTTCTAGCTTCCTAAGAGTTTTTCTTTTAGATAAGAGAAGGTGTTGAATTTATGGAATAAAATATGTCATTTTATTTCTTTTTGATTTATAAATGTGGTAAAGTTCTCTTGATGGATATTTCTGACATTCTTACATTACTGGGAAACATCAAAATTAGTTATGATCATTAAAAAAAATACTCTGTTTGGATTCAATTTGCTAATATGTATTCAGGAATTTTAATCTACATTATAAGTGAGATCACCCTATAGTTTCTGTCTCTTGTGCTGTCCTTGTTTCATTTTGCTGTTAATTCTACACTGTCTAAACTCAGTGGCCTGCTGTCCTTTTCTATTGTATGTGAAGCTTATATAAGGTACCAATGGTCTTTTCCTTAAAGTTTTGGTGGAATTCACTGCTGAAATCAGCTAAAACTAGTGTCTTTTTGGGGAGGTGGCTTGAGGGCAGGTATATTTGACTGTCAAATCAATTTATTTAATGCTAATTGTTTTATTCAGTTTTGCTTTTTTAAAATTCAGCCCATTTCAGATACACATAAAATTGTGCCACAGATTCCCTTATGATTTTCTTGTTTCTGCTGCATATGTGGTTACATTATATTTTTCTATTCCTGATGTTTATTTGTTCATTTTTCTTTATTTATCAGCCTTAATGGGGATTTATTTTATTAGTGTTATTTTTCTTTTCTAAGACTCATTCTGTCATTTCTATTTTACTTTTGTTTCCTTTTCTTATTTTTTTGTTTTTATTTTTAATATTTCTTTCCATCACTTTTTTTTTTTTGCCTAAACTCTGTTGTTCTTTTTCTGTCTTCTTGAATTGACATGAGTTCATTTATTTCATCTTTCTTATGGTTCTAAAAATATTTTTAGCTCTATAAATATTTCCTTTATTGCTGTACCCAAAGTCTTTGTATTTTTTCTGTGCTTTCATTAATAATGAGTTTTAAAATATTTTATTTTTAACAGCTTCATTGAGGTATATTTCACACCCTATACAACTCATCCATTTAAAGTGTATAATTCAATGGCTTCTAATATATTCACAGAGTTGTTGATATGGTTTGGCTGTCCCCACTCAAATCTCATCTTGAATTGTAGCTCCCATAATTCTCACGTGTTGTGGGAGGGACCCAGTAGGAGCTAACTGAATCATAGGGGTGATTTCCCCCATACTGTTCTCGTGGTAGTGAGTAAGTTTCATGAGATCTGATGGTTTGATAAGGGATTTCTCTTTCTGCTTGACTCACATTCTTTCTCTTGCCTGCCACCATGGAAGATGTGGCTTTGCTAATCCTTGACTTCTGCCATGATTGTGAGGCCTCCCCAGCTATGTTGAATTTTGAGTCAATTAAACTTCTTTTTTTAGATAAGTTACCCTGTCTCAGGTATGTCTTTATCAGCAGTGTGAAAACAGATTAATAAAGTTGTACAACCTATCATCACAATCAGCTTTACTTACTCAGTTATCAGTTGATGGATACTTAGGTCGTTTCCAGTTTGGGCTATTAGAAATAATGCTGCTATGAACATTTGTGTGCAAGTTTTTGTGGACATGTGATTCATTTGGCATGAGTATATATGAGGAGTAGGATTGCTAGGTCATGTGGTAACTCTGTGTTTAAGCTCTTCAGGAACTGAAGACTGTTTCCAAATGACTGTATCATGTCAGTGTAAGAGGGTTCTAATTTTTTCAACATCTTCACCAATGCTTGCTATACCTGTCTTTTTTACTATAATCATTTTAGTGGCTGTGAAACAATATTTTGTTGTGATTTAATTTGCATTCCCCTGATGAATATTTAAGGGTACTCCATGATACTGGGTTGATCATCCTGTTTCTAGGTGACTTCATTTCTAGGTATTTTTTCAGTGGACAGAGCTTCCTAAGAAGTATATTTCCTAAAAAATTAGTTTTTAAAGAGAAAAATCATCATGGGATACTCAAATTTCCCTTTTAAATTTAAGATCACAGGGTTTTATTCTTTGGTTTGTATTTGGATCTCTTTTTCTCTCACATTGAAAATCTGGTTTCTAATGACATTAGCATAATTACATATTTGTTTCATTCTACAAAATACATATAATAGTTTCACAAGAACAAAACCAATATTTAAAAATTTTGTTCTATTCTTTTTGTCCTTATTGTATGCCAAACTGGATGTACAATTAGATTACTGCGATGCACCAAATTGGTGGTTCTTAACAGGAAACAGCTGCAATCCTAAAAATCTCTGAGAAGCGTCCATCAGCTGTCTAAGCATGCAGCAATGAAGCAGGTGGTTCTCAAGTATTCACTGGGCATATCAGGTCTGCCCAAACACCTGGTTACATCCTTATTTGGAGACTGATAGCCTCAACTCTTCCTCTACCTATCAGATTTCTTGGGACTGCAAGTAATACAGAGAAGGGGATTCTGGGAAATGCAGTGTCAGGCTTCTACCTTACACAATTCAGAGAAGACTGTAGGAGGAAGTGGTGCTGATGCCAAGCTGATACAGACACAGACACATCCATTCAGTGTGTCAATCTTTATATGTCTTCTCTTGTCTTACTAGCCTGCAGGAAAATGTTGAATGGAAGTACTGAGAGTGAACATCTTTGTCCTGTTCTTGATTTTATAGGGCATGCTTCCAACAATTCTTTTGTAAGGATGTGTTTTGTACATACTTTCTCAGGTTAAGAAGGTTTATTCACTTCTAATCCTAGTTTACTATGATTTTTTTTTTTAAATCATGAGTTAGTGTTGAATTTATCAAATGCTTTATCTCTAACCTTGAAGCAATCATATGTTTTTCTTCCTTAATCTTTTAAAGTAGTAAATATCATTTGATTATCTTTTCATCCTGAACCATCCTTGCATTCTTGGGATAAATCCAAAATGATTTTTTAAAAATGGATCTCTGGATTTAGTTTGTTAATATTATGTTAAGACTTTGATAATGTTTGTGATTGAGATTGGCTTGTGATTTTCCTTTATCTTCCCCTTGTTTGGTTTTGGCATCCAGGTTTTACTAGTTTTATGGAATCCTTACTACAGCCACAGGCCCTGCATGAGAGAGGCCATCACTACTTCTCTGATCTCATTTCCTACCACCCTCCCTGTTACACACTCTACTCAGTCTTACAAGTTCCATGCTGTTCCTCAGACAAACGAGTGCACATCCCTGCCTGACCACCCTCTCTTTTTTTTTTTTTTTTTTTGAGACGGAGTCTGGCTCTGTCACCCAGGCTGGAGTGCAGTGGCCGGATCTCAGCTCACTGCAAGCTCCACCTCCCGGGTTCATGCCATTCTCCTGCCTCAGCCTCCTGAGTAACTGGGACTACAGGCGCCGCCACCACGCCCGGCTAATTTTTTGCATTTTTAGTAGAGACGGGGTTTCACCGTGTTGGCCAGGATGGTCTCGATCTCCTGACGTTGTGATCCGCCCGTCTCGGCCTCCCAAAGTGCTGGAATTACAGGCGTGAGCCACCGCGCCCGGCCCGACCACCCTCTCTTAAAGCTCTGTCTCTTCAATCTCTTTCATTGTTCTGCTTAGCTCTTATCATTACCTGACATATGATCAACTTACTGTGTTCTGTCTCCCTCCCTCTTCTAAAAGGCAGTGTCTATGAGGGCAAGGACTTTGCCTGTTTTGTTCCCTGCCATTCCCTCAGCACAGTGGACCATATTTATCGAATAATAAATATTTGTTCATCAGTGAATGAATATGATGAATATATTTTTCCGTATTTGAAGAAAAGAGGAAAGTTTCTGTACATGATCCACTCAGAAGTCAGATTTTTCATTTGAAAAAATTGTAACTTCTATTTAAACTAGAAAAGGGAGGATATTCTTACACATAAGAAGCCTGCAGAGAAATACTGCTAAAGATGTCAGTCTGCTCTGCTGCAGCTGGTCACAGGAATAAGACTGATTGGCCAACTGTCCATTCTATTCTAAACTTTCCTTTCCTTTTTCCAGCATCTCAGTTGGTTGAAATTCTTTGCTTGAGAAAGAGACCTACGTTTTCAGTTCTGAGGAGCTGGAGTCCTTGGTGATGCTGCCCATGTGGGGTTGATGTGTAGTGCTTTGTTAACCTTGACCATGAAGCAGGCAGTACAGACATCCTAAGGGGTACCCCCAGGTATCCATGAGTACTGCTCCAGCTCCCACTGTGCAGCTCTCCCAGCTCCCTTGATAGTGCCAATCTCTCCAGAAGTCACTGGGGCCTCCCTTCTTGCTTATCCCCTCCATGGCCTGAGGACATTGAAATGCCAGGTAGCAGTTTCAATATCTACTCAATGAAACTGGTGATGGGTCCACAGCTGTGGGGATTGTTATTTAACTTCCTATGTGTGTGTTTTGGTGTTGGGGAAAAACAGGCATGCAGAGTATAGCTACAGCTCTTTCTATCATCAAATGGCCCTATAGCAATTCCACTCCTAGGTATATATCCAAAGGAATTGAAAACAGCCAGGAGCGTGTAGCCTGTGCTTATAGTCCCAGTTGTGCAGGAGGCTGGGATGGGAGGATCACTTAAGCTAGGAGTTTGAGGCTGAGTGTGCAATGATGATTGCTCCTGTGAATAGCCCCTGCACTCCAGCCTGGGCAACATAAAAGATCCCATTTCTTAAAAAAAAAAAAAAAAAAAAAATAATTGAAAACTGGTGACCAAACAAATGCAAGTACCCACATGTTTATAGCTGCACTATTCACAGTAGCCAAAAGGCAGAAACAGCCCAGATGTCCATCAATAGATGAATGGATAAACAAATTGTGGCATATACATATAACAGAATATTATTAAGCTATAAAAAGGAATGAAGTACTGATTCATGTTACAATATGTATAAATCTCAAAAACATAATGCTAAGTGAAAGAAGCCATGCACAAAGGTCACATACTATAGGATTCCATTTATTTATTTATTTATTTATTTATTTATTTATTTATTTATTTTGAGATGGAGTCTCTCTCTGTCGCCCAGGCTAGTGTGCAGTGGTACAATCTCGGCTCAGTGCAACCTCCACCTCCCCGGTTCAAGCTATTCTCCTTCCTCAGCCTCCTGAGTAGCCGGGATTACAGTAGCGTGCCACCATGCCCAGCTAATTGTTGTATTTTTAGTGAAGACGGGGTTTCACCATGTTGGCCAGGCTGGTCTCGGACTCCTGACCTCAGGTCATCTGCCCACCTCAGCCTCCCAAAGTGCTGGGATTACAGGTATGAGCCACCATGCCCAGCTGGGATTCCATCTATATGCTATGTCCAGAAGAGGTGAATCCACGGAAACAGAAAGCAGGTTAGTAGTTGCCAGATGCTGAGGAGAGGAAAGATTGAGGACAACTGCTTGATACATATAGGGTTATTTTTTAAGGTGATGGAAATGATTTGCAAATAGGCAGAGGTGGTGGTTGCACAATATTGTGAACATATAAAATGCCACGGAATTGTTCACTTTAGAATGGTTAGTTTTATGGGTTATTGTTTTCTTTTTCTTGAGACAATTTTGTTCTTGTTGTCCAGGCTGGAGTGCAATGGCACAATCTCAGCTCACTACAAGCTCCGCCTCCCTGGTTCACGTGATTCTCCTGCCTCAGCCTCCCAAGTAGCTGGGATTACAGGCATGCGCCACCATGCCCAGCTAATTTTGTATTTTTAGTAGAGGCGGCATTTCACCATGTTGATCAGGCTGGTCTCGAACTCCTGACCTCAAGTGAGCCACCTGCCTCAGCCTCCCAAAGTGCTGGGATTACAGCTGTGAGCCAGTGTGCCCGGCAGTTTTATGTTAAGTGAATTTCACCTCAATAAAAACAAATGAAACCCTCTACATTCTTACATGCAGATAGTCATTGTACATTTAAGAGACAGATTGAATGAGCATTTGTCTTTGATTGCGTATGTGCTATAGAAACTCCTTTGAGAGAGCTGTGTTTTTAGTGAAAAATTAACACATAAACAAAATCATTTTTACTTATAAGCCTGGAGCCCCGTGAGACATCATTTATGTAGTGAGTGTTTTAAAGCTAAAGTAGCAACCTACATTTTTGATGGTTACAATTCTCCCTTTGAAGAGATGATGCCCTGTGGATGGAAGCAGCACAGTCCTCGCCCCCACCCCCACCTGCCAGGACAGCACCGGTGCCCTTTCCATGACACGACCCTTTTCGGGATCATGATACAGACCAATTAGGGAGAGGCAAACCCAGATGTGTCTCAATTTGTCAAAAGCCTTGCTCTGTTTTCCCTGCGTGGTTGGGGTCTGATAAAATCCCATATAGGGTTTGGCTGGGGGGCATTCTTCTCAGTATTTACATCCCAAAAGGAGTTTTAAGGGACATTTGATTTTCATGTTTCTGGTTCATTTCCCTTTAACTCATCTAAATGAGATTATGAAAGATTGCTTTGATCTTTAACAGGACTTGTTCACAGGAGACATGAGGCCATTACCTTCTAAAAGGAAAGTTGTGCATTGCCAAGAGTTTGGAGAGTTAACAGCATGAAGTTTGAACTTCATTTGGGGCTCCAGACCCTTAATACCCAACTGGGTCCTAAACTTGGCTTAGGGAGGCCTCTCGACCTCCAGCCTAATAAAGCCCATTAATTAACTGTCAGGCCGGCTGTGTAACAAGTGAACTTTTAGTGACTGTGCCATTTTCTTGGTTCCAGGCCAGAAACTGTCAGTATAAAACTCACACCACTAGTGAGACATTTCAGAGGAAAACTGGTACTTGCATAAGTGTTCCCTTATGAGTCAAATGTGCATCGCTGGATGTGTATTTTATTTTTAAATTAAAATGTAAATAACTCTGTTCCAGCAGCCTTTTTTTGGTTCTTCCAGATACTCTACACTTGAGCATGAGTGACTATGAGGCTAATTGGAATCTCTCCGATTGCTTTAATGTACATGGACTTCGGCACTCAGGGTGTAAGGACGGGAGATAAGAATATTATAAAATGATGACCCAAATCCCTGCTTAAATGAACCTGAACTATCTTCTGGTGAGATGATATTTAAAAGGCACGAGACTGGGGTTGCAGTTACAGTTCTTTAGTTTGTCAGTAGTAAGAACTGAGTCAGGTCAGTTTGAACATAGAGAGGAATTTGTTGGAAAGCTATCAAGGTGTTTTGCAATGTTAAAGCATGAGTTGGACACAGTCCCTAGGAGGGGCCCAGGAGCAGGCACTGGAGCAGCTCAGAGGCCTCCACAGCTGCAGCTCCTGTTTCTCCCTCACTTTCAGATGGTACTGAGGACTAAAAGCAGAAATGTTACAGAGAATTAGGCATAGGAGAAGATTCTGCAGAAGGTTGAGAGGACAAGCTGGGTCATCCATGACCATCCTCCCAAATGAGGTGGCTACACAGCAGTTAAAATATTTAAACAACCAGGGAGAATCCTCGATGTCATCCCTTCTTCCACAGCCCCAGCACTTGGGCATTCAGCATCTGTTTGCACATCATCCATGATGGGGAGTATATACTACTTATGAGGACAACCTAGCCCCATTATTGGACCATATGACATAGGAAAAAGTGATTATATTGAAGGGAAACTTGACTTATACCCTTTGGCCTGCCATCTAGACTTTGAGCACATAGATCAAGTCTTGCTCACTGTCCACGTGATTGTCTTTTGCATATTGAAGATAAATCAACACACAGTCTTCCTAGACTTTTCTGTTATCCTAGCTCAAGCATATTTAATGCCTTCAGACAGTTTTCCTGTGATGGTGGCTTTCACTCTGTCCAACCCCTTCTGCACATAATGGCCGTTTTAAAATGCAGTAGCCAGGATTTGATATATACTCCAGACGTGGTCTGGACAATAAGCTTCTAGGCATGTGGCTTTGAATTGCACTAGCATCACTTCATTCGCTTGGGCTGTGCTTGCAGGCCATTCATGAACCATCGCCAAATCAACTCTCTCCTGTTATATTTTTGTGCAATTAATTTTTAAAACACAAACGCAGGATGGTATACGAGTCAAATAAAAAAGGCACAATGAGTAGTCTTTATTCAGATTATTTTGATTTTGACCCTGCCTTTCATTATACTAACTGTCTTCCTACAGCCAATTAAGAGACATAGATTCTATGCCTAATTCAAAGTCATTGCTGGGAAAAAAAAATTGAGCTGTTTAGGGCAAGTGCAAAGCCTTTTGATCTAGACAGAACTAGCAGTGTCTCTACAAATGGACACTGAGCAGTAGTCTCTGAGTATAGTTATTAAACCATCTGTGAATCAGCCCAAATTCAGGTTATCTCAGAATGTGTCTGATAGAGAAACTGCTCCTATAAATATTGATAAGACTTACTTTAAAAAAAAGCTCTCGACTGGGTGCGGTGGCTCATGCCTGTAACGTCAGCACTTTGGGAGGCCAAAGTGGGCAGATCACAAGGTCAAGAGATCGAGACCATCATGGCCAACATGGTGAAACCCCATCTCTACTATCTCTACTAAAACTACAAAAATTAGCTGGGCATGGTGGCAGGCACCTGTAATCCCAACTACTCAGGAGGCTGAGGCAGGAGAATCACCTGAACCTGAGAGGCGGAGGTTGCAGTGAGCCAAGATCGTACCACTGCACTCTAGCCTGGCAACAGAGCGAGACTCTGTCTCAAAAAAAAAAAACAAAAAAACAAAAACCAAAACCCAGAAAGAAAGCTCTCAGGGTCTTTATTATTTTTGCTCCCAGGGACTTGTTAAGAATGTGGACTACTTTGTTTATGTGTGTCTGTATGTGAGGATATCTTCTTATGGAGTCCCATAAAATGCACTCGGGAAACAGTATCTAATTATGTTACCATGCAGCATGCAAATTTCCAGTCTGTTCCATTGGGATTTAAATGAGAGGCTTTATCAAGTGTTCTGCTGTAACTGTGATATGCTATAGGCATAGTGTATATGTCTGTATTCTTCCCATCTATCAAAGCAGAAAATAAGGGGAAAGAATCAAGAACTGAGTCACCGAGTTGAAGACTAATAAAGGTCCATGTTGACCAGGAGACTTCAGGGACACGAGATTCCGGGTCTCGGAGTAGCCCAAACATCAGATTGAAGAATGAAAGACAAAGGTTGAATCATAGGTTGAGTCATTGACCAGTGAAGATCCAGAAGAAAACCCCAAAAATGGAGGTCAGGACAATCAGCTGATGCAGTCATGAGCAGTGGCAGCTGGTTTTAAGTCCAAATCCTGTGGCATCAGCTTCACCCAGTGTGGCTGAGGTCCTTCCAGAGTGGCCACTGGACCTGTTCCCTGACAGCCGGAGTTAAGAAGCTTCTTTCTCTTTGCTACCTGCTACAATTGTGCTGTCTACCCTCACAGGGCCTAGCATGTCTTAGTCCTTCTAAGCTAGGGATAAAAATAATAAACTCTTTTTGTTGCCTTTAGGATAAACCACAAGCCTTGATTACTTTGGGCTTGAGTTCTCCTTTGACATGCTTCTTTATTCTACCTTCTTTTTAAAATCCCATCTTTTTATCTCGAATACATTTATTTATTTTTGTCTTTTACATGTTCTATATACTCAGTATTAACACCTACATTTGTTCTTGGACTTAAATGGCAATATCTTATAGCTTGATTTATTTATGTTTGTAAAATAGGTATATTCATGGAACATGTATTTTAGTATATTGAATAGTATTTTTAACATCTATAGGGAGCTTGAAATTTACAGATACTTCCTAAGGGTCTTTTTCTTTAAAGTTGAAACATGCTTTTATGGGTCATATAACCTCTAATTTGCCTATTTTGTAAGTCTGTAGATTTGTTAGGTTTTTTTTCTTTTTTTAAAAATCATGGTTAATCTGAATCAGTAAACACTACATTTTGAAGTTTAACAAGTAGCAGAGTGTCTGATCAGTTGACCAGAGTTAGTTGGTGTGATTTTAGGACTGTGTTCGGCTTTACAGTATGATTTAAGATTGGCACTTAGTAAATTAAATGAGATCATTTTACAACTACTCGTAGTACAAGGCTGACTCTTAATGTGTAATATGCATGATGGAATAATAACCCTACAGTAGCCCAGATTGTACTTACTTTCTTTCTTTTTTGTTTTAAATAGAGATGAGCCTCACTATGTTGCCCAGGCTAGTCTTGAATTCCTGGGCTCAAGCAATCCTCCTGCCTTGTCCTCCCAAAGTACTGGGATTACAGGCATGAGCCACCATACCCCACCCCAGATGGTACTTTCTGTTGTTCCCCTTAACATTACGTATTCATCCACCAAGTATTGTTGAGTGCCTAGAATATTCTGGAAACTGGGCATACAAATGCCCCTGTGTAATTCACGTCACACAATTATTTAGAGTCATTCACTGTTAGGCAGCCAATCCTAAATCCCTGCAAATATGTTAATTACTAACTAGATAGGGATAAGGAAAGTCTAAGGAACTGAGCAGGCCTACAGGCATTCTAGAATCAAGCTGGAAAGATGTGCAAATGGGACCTTCCCTGATGATGGAACACAAGCAAGGGCCTGTTCCTTGGAAGTGGAAGGGCCAAGATTCAATGGTGAGTCTATGGGAAAGTGACACATTTAAGTCCAATTCTAGCCCTGTTTTGGTAGCTAGGGGGATAAGAAGAAGAATAGATAACATCTATTGTGTGCTCCCTGTGAGCCAGGCATTGTTCTAAGCACTTTGCATGTATTGATTCCTTCAGTCCTTACAACACCCTTATGATGCAGATTCTGTTAATCAATGCCTATCTTATAAATGAGGCTTCTGAGGCACAGAGAGGTTAAATGTTTTACCCAAGGTTGCATAACATGTAAACGGCCAGGCTGGAGTCCAATCCAGGCAGTCTGTCCCTAGAGCCTATGCCTTGGTGGTCACAGGGCTAAAGTGAGGAAACAGTTCGTGGAGAGCCTCTTGGCTCTGTGAAGATGCACAAGTGGCGATATTATTAGGCACTGCTGCATATCACTGAGTCGGGATCTCAGCCTTGCTCACCCACACAGATGCTCTTGATTTACCCAGTAATAACTTAATCAGATGATTTATACACACCATGTCCTGTTGGAACGAGTAAACAGCAACTTAGTTCTGGTGTGTTATGAAATAGAGATTTTAGAAATCCAAGTGACTTGTGGCAAAACAGATTTTACCCTGGGAATGGAGAGAGAGAATAGCTCAGGTCCAAGGAACCTCATGGGCTCCCCGTTTAGATTTCTGCCTCCCCAACCCCATTGTACATTTGACTATCTCCCACATCCTCATAAATCTGAGTGCCCTGGGTGTCTGGATAATGAATGAGAGATGGGTATTGATGGATGAGTACGTATGAGATAGGACCTGTAAAAAGTGATTCATTAACCTAGGCAACCCTTTATAGCTAAAAATATCAAAGCTAGGGGTTATCTTTTTAAAACACACATCTAGCCATTTGTCCCCTCTGCTTAAAACTCATTAATGGCCCTCTTCTACCCAGAGGGTAACTTCTTAATGCCATGCCCTGCTCAAGGCCCTCCCAAGGTTGACCCCTTCCCCGCTTCCCCCAGGAGGCCCTGCATACCACAAATTCCGATCAGCTCCTGATACCCCATGGCCTTTTCTCCCTACCTCTGCACCTCACCCTCCAGCCTCCTGTTACCCAGGGTTCCTGCTGCTTCAGTCCCAGCTCAGATCCGCCTCCCAAGGAACTCTTGTGTCAGACCTGGTGCCGAGACAGCCAAAGCGTCCGGTCCAGCCCGCCCCAGAGCCAGGAAATCCCTGTGATCCGGCAAATTAGAAATGCGGTCAAGGTCAGGACCTGGAACTGAGCAGGCCCTCAGTGATCTGTCCCAGGGTGGTGACCCAAGGAGAAGGGGAGGCTCAGCCAAGACTTTCACCGGGGCAACAAGGGGCAGCCAGCCCTACGGGGTCACCTGCAGGGCTCAGTGGCTGCAGTTAGGATACTGAGGGGATCAGAGGAGGGGAAGCAACCCTGTATCTGGCCAGGTGGAGAGCTCACTGGTTCTGGAGCAAAATCTTTAGGGACAACTGCAACAGGGCTGGGAGAGGTGAGAGCTCAACAACCTCAAGGGTGGCAGAGAATCTCACAGCATCACCAGAGGTACAGAGCAGGGATGGCCCCCAAGCTGACATCTCCTGGACTCTGCTTCATTACCAACCTATACTGAGAGCCCATTGGATAGTTCTTAAGAACACAAGAGATGATAGTGAATTAAAGCCCCTCAAGGATGGGCTGGTTGATTTCCAACCAGGCACCTACTTTGTGGTTCATATTATTCTTGCTCACTCGTCTGTTCAATCTACAATTTATGTTCGTGGCCATGTGTCCCAGGCACTGTACTATGGGCTGGGCGTGCAAAGTAGGAAACACAGCCCCTGCCCTCCAGGAACTCTGGGACCCCTGGGCAACCAAGCACAAGGAGGCACAAAGGGAATCGTGGTGGTGTTAAGGGAGCCACAGGGTTCATCAGAGAAGTGTGGAGGCTTCTCCCACAGGGGCTTACCCCGGGACTTAGCTTGTCTTCCCCCTCCTGGACCGGTTCTTCTCACCCGACTCCTCTGGTTCAGATTTGACTTCTCTGTCGGGCTCTGCCTCAGCTTCCAGCTCCTCCACAAAGCATCTCCTCCTCCAGCGCTCAGCTGTCTCTCTCTTCCCTGCATTTGCACAGCCATAGTTACCTGTGGCATCAAATTAGGTGCTTGAGTAAATTGTTGTGTTTGGTTCTTTTTGCTCCTGACTAGATTGGAAATGACTTGAGCCAAAAGGTTACATCTTATCTATTTATTTTAGAGACAGGGTCTCACTCTGTCACCCAGGCTGGAGTGCAATGGTGTGATCACAGCTCACTGCAGCCTTGAACTCCTGGGCTTAAGCAGTCCTCCTGCCTCGGCCTCCCAGGTAGCTAGGACTACAGGTGAGCACTATCACACCTGGCTAATATATACATATATATTTGTAGAGACCGGGGAGGGGTCTCACTATGTTACCCAGACTGGTCTCGAAATCCTGGCCTCAAGAAATCCTCCTACCTTGGCCTCCCAAAATGTTGGGATTACAGGCGTGAGCCATTGCACTCAGCCAAGGAGTGACACATCTTATACTCTGCTTTATCTGCAACAGTGCTTAGGACATAGTTAGTGTCCAACTAATATTTGGGGTGGGTAAAAACAATGTAAAAGAAACTCTCTTTCTCCTTCCCTCCCTTCCTTGATCCCTATCTCTCTTCTAACCTCTGCCTCTTTCCCCGTCCTTCCCTCTCCCTTTCCCTCTCCCTTTCCCTCTCCCTCTTTCCCCCTTCTTCCCTCTCCCTTTCCCTCTCCCTTTCCCTCTCCCTTTCCCTCTCCCTTTCCCTCTCCCTTTCCCTCTCCCTCTTTCCTCCTTCTTCCCTCTCCCTTTCCCTCTCCCTTTCCCTCTCCCTCTCTTCTTCTTTCTCTCTCTCCCTTCCATCCCGTTCTCCAGGATTTCAGCAGGAAAATTACACACACTGAGCTCAGGACCTGTGAGCCCCCTTTCTGGCCTGTACAGAAAGGCCTCGTTGGGGAAGTTATTTGGAGGACGGAAGGAAGGATTTTGCAGATGGAGGGCAAAATCAGGCTGTGGGCCTTTGGAGGAGGCAAAATTATCATTTGCCTTTCTCTGTGGAGTGAGAACTCTGTAATTTCGGATTTTGCCTAATTGCTGTTTCGAGTTCCCAGGTCGGCCGCTCTTCGGGCAGGCGTGTGTTTGTGGGAGAGGTGCACTGTTAATGGCTCTGAGGCTCTGAAGCTCCGTCCAACTATGGCTTAAAGGTAACATGACTCAGATCGGGAGCAGGTCAGTTCCAGAGTTCTGCTTTTCTTCAGGAGCACAGATTTTTTCGGCCACAGGGAGGGGAGGAGAAGCTGGTGCTGCTGAGGAGTCCCAAGCACATGTTATATTTGCAGGCAGCATCTTTGGTCTGTGACAGCTCCAATTAAAGCGCTGAGCAGCTGGTAGGCAGAAACCAGGCGACGTCAAAGATGGGCACATGCGTGTTCTCTCTTTAGCCATGGGCTCTCCCGGCACATGTGTGCGAGGCCGCAAGACTGTTTCTCATTTGCACTCTGTGGACATTTTGGAGAGTTACCTACTTCCTTTGAAAATTATTTTCAAGTGTTCCTAAGTGCTAGTGAGAATGACACGCAGGCTGCCTGTGCCTGGGGAGGAACTGGGGCTGCGGGCTGCCCTCTCCCTGGGCTTCCCACGTGGATTCAGACTCAAGCAAACCAAATCAGACCAAGCCTGCTCTGTCTCCCTCCATCTGAGGTTGGGTTGTCACCAGCAATTGATTTTTTTTTTTTTAAAGTAGAGCACATTAAAGCACCAGAAGTTATGGCCATTTTAATCTACCATTGGCAAACACCTCGGCAAGTGTGAAACAAATGCATTTTGCTTTCGACTTTTTTATAACTGGCATCTCCTTGTGCTTTTGAGTTAAGGCCACAGGTGTGAATGCCACAGGGAGTAGTTTCAGTTGGGCAGGGCCCAGCTAGGAGTGGGTGCTCTCCAGAGGTCGCTGTCCAGGGCCATGGCTGGATTTAGACCCCTTCCCCTCTGGCCAGACCTCTACACAGGCCAAGCCTGGCTGAAATGAACATTCTGGAAGTCTTGAAACAGACAAAAGCACATCAGAGTTTGCTGCCACACTTACAGGGCTACGCACAGAGTAGAGGCTACGGGGGGTGTGTGTGTGTGTGTGTATGTGTGTATGGTAGTGTGATATACATGGTGTGTTGTGTGTTGTATGTTGTGTGTGTGATATATGTGGTGTGTATGTGGTGTGTCTTTGTGTCTTTGTGCAGTGTGTGTGTGGTTTGGTGTATCTGTGTGTGTCTGGTATGGTCTATGCAGTGTGGTGCATAGTGTGGTTTGTGTGGGGTGTGTGTGCATGTGGTATGGTGTGTTTATGTATTTGTGTGTATGGGGCATATTGTGTTTGTATTTGTGTGTGTGTGGTGTACGATATGGTGTGTGGCGTGGTTTGTAGTGTGTGTGTGGTATGGTGTGAGTGTGGTGTGGTGTGTAGTGTGTGAGTGTGGTGTGTGTGTAGTGTGTGTGTGGTGTGTGTATGAGTGTGGTGTGGTGTGTAGGAATAGTGTGTGTGGTGTGTGTAGTGTGTGTATTTGTGTGTGTGGTATGTAGTATGTGAGTGGATGTGGTGTGTGTAGTGTGGTGTGTGTGACAGCATTGTGTGGTGTGTAGTGTTTGCATTTGTGTGTGCGGTGTGTAATGTATGGGTGTCGTGTGTGAGTGTGGTGTCGTGTGTAGTGTATTTGTGGGTGTGGTATGTAGTACGTGAGTGCGTGTGGTGTGTGTGTGGCGTGTGTAGTGTGTGTGAGTGGGTGTGGTGTGTGTGGTGTGGTGTGTAGTGTGTGTGAGTGTTGTGTATGTGATGTGGTGTGTAGTGTGTGTGTGTGTGGTGTGATGTGTAGTATGTGTATTTGTGTGTGTGGTATGTAGTGTGTGAGTGAGTGTGGTGTGTGTGGTGTGGTGTGTGTGGTGTGTGTGTGGTGTGTAGTGTGAGTGGGTGTGGTGTGTGTGGTGCGTAGTGTGTGTATTGCTGCGGATGGTATGTATTGTGTGAGTGTGGTGTGTGGTGTGGTGTGTGTGGTGTGTAGTCTGAGTGGGTGTGGTGGGTGTGGTGTGTGTAGTGTGGGTGTGGTGTGTGTGGTGTGTAGTGTGTATATTTCTGCACATGGTATGTATTGTGTGAGTGTGATGTGTGTGTGTGGTGTGTAGTGTGTGTATTTCTTTGCATGGTATGTATTGTGTGAGTGTGGTGTGTGGTGTGGTGTGTGTGGTGTGTAGTGTGAGTGGGTGTGGTGGGTGTGGTGTGTGTGATGTGTGTAGTGTGGGTGTGGTGTGTGTGGTGTGTAGTGTGTGTATTTCTGCACATGGTATGTATTGTGTGAGTGTGATGTGTGTGTGGTGTGTAGTGTGTGTATTTCTGCACATGGTATGTATTGTGTGGTGTGTGGTGTGGTGTGTGGTGTGTAGTGTGAGTGGGTGTGGTGGGTGTGGTGTGTGTGATGTGTGTAGTGTGGGTGTGGTGTGTAGTGTGGGTGTGGTGTGTGTGGTGTGTAGTGTGTGTATTTCTGCACATGGTATGTATTGTGTGAGTGTGATGTGTGTGTGGTGTGTAGTGTGTGTATTTCTGCACATGGTATGTATTGTGTGAGTGTGGTGTGTGGTGTGGTGTGTGGTGTGTGGTGTGAGTGGGTGTGGTGGGTGTGGTGTGTGTGATGTGTGTAGTGTGGGTGTGGTGTGTAGTGTGGGTGTGGTGTGTGTGGTGTGTAGTGTGTGTATTTCTGCACATGGTATGTATTGTGTGTCTGTGATGTGTGTGTGTGGTGTGTAGTGTATATATTTCTGTGCATGGTATGTATTGTGTGAGTGGGTGTGGTGTGTGTGGTGTGGTGTGTAGTGTGTGTTTGCATGTGTGTGTGTGTGTAGGGAGGCAAGCACTGTTGACAGGAGTGGCGTCCTGAGGAGAGCCAGCCCCCTCAGCATTTTAGAACATCGCCAGCAGTGACTGCGTATTGAGGACACGTGAGGACATGCTCGGCACACATGTCCTTATTTAAATCTTTGAAACAATGCTGCAAACCCTTTCACTACCCTGTGAAACCCTGTGTGGTCCAGTTCCTAAGAGGCCACAGACAGTACCGAGGCCTGTTAGGAACCGGGCCCTGCGGCAGGAGGTGAGCAGCTGGCGGGCATACAAAGCTTCCTCTGCATTTACAGCTGCTCCCCGTCGCTCACATGACCGCCTGAGCTCCGCCTCCTGTCAGATCACCGGCAGCATTAGATTCTCATAGGACCTTGAACCCTGTTGTGAACTGCACATGGGAGGGATCTAGGTTGCGGCTCCTTAGAAGAATCCAATGCTTGATGATCTGTCACTGTCTCCATCACCCCCAGATGGGTCTGTCTAGTTGCAGGAAAACAAGCTCAGGGCTCCCACTGGTTCTACATTATCATGAATTGTATAATTATTCCATTATATATTACAATGTAATCATAATATAAATAAAGTGCACAGTAAATGCAATGTGCTTGAATCATCCTGAAACCATCCCCCTTTCCCCTGGCCCCTGTCTGTGGAAAAATTGTCTCCACGAAACTAGTCCCTGGTGCCAAAAAGGTTGGGGACCATTACTGTAAAGTATCACTCTCCCACCTTCACAGATGAGGAAACCGAGACTCAGATAGTGCACTAGTTTGCTAGGGCTGACACAGCAAAGCACCAAAACCGGATGGCTTAAAACAACAGAAACGTATCTGTCATAGTTCTGGAGGTTGGAAGCCAGAAATCAAGGTGCCAGCAGGGCCGTGCTCTCGCTGACTCTAGATGGAACCCTTCCTTGCCCCTTCCTGGCTCCCGGTGGTTGCTGTTGACCCCCCGGCACTTTTTGGTTTGTAGCTGCATCAATTCCATCTCTGCCTCTGCCATCCATGGCATTCTTCTCTCTGTGTGTCTTGGTGTTTGTGTCTCCTCATAAGAACACCAGTCATGTTGAATTAAGGATCCACCCTACCCTAGTAAGACCTTATCTACTTAATTAATATCTCAGTGATCCTGTTTCCAAATAAGGCCACATTCTGAGATACTGGGGATTAGGTCTTCTACATATCTTTTGGGAGACACAATTCAACTGGTTAAACATAAGGAAAATATCTTGCTTAAGGTAACCCTACCTGCAAGTGGCAGAGAAAATTTGAATCCAATGCTGACTCCCAAACTCCTTTTCTTTTCTGTACATTAATTTATGCAATTGCATTGATCGATGGTTACAATTTACTTAGGTTCATTTAAGCTTTGTATTTTCTTTCCCACAACCCCCTTTGCACTCCCAGTTTCTCAGCTGCTATATTGCCCACATAGGATTTCCTATGATAGCTTTTCTTTCTTTTCATTAGCTCTCTCTTAGCTGAGTAGGAAGATGGAAGGTCAGGGCTGAGGAGCTAAGTCAGACTCAGGGATGGTGTCTGTGCCAGAGACACAGAGGGATCATGTCCAGTCAGGAAAAGAGAAATCAAGTATTTCAAACAGAGAGGATTTCATACAGGAACTGGTTGTAGGAGCATTGGATTGGAAGGGCTGAGGGAAAGACAGAGAGAGAGACTACAGTAGGAACAACAAAAAGAGAAAGAAGCCATTAGTAGGAAATCATATGTGGGCATATGGCAGCCAAGGTATCTGGAGAAACCCCTTTTATATAATGAAATCCCTCTTACGTAATAGCTTATATGGCTAAGACAAAGGGAAAGAAAAGGACGCCGTTAAACTCCCCCAAATGACATAAGAAAAGACCAAAGTTGTTTGTTCCACAGGCATTTGCCATCCATGGTGGGCTTTACATTGGGTTTTAAGAGGCTATGCCCCTGGTGGCAAAGGTTAAGCCCAGCACCACACGAGATAGAATTCAGAGCAGAGATAGTACACAAAGCCAGACCCCCAAAGAGTGCTGTTCCTGAACTAGAAAAATCTCCCAGACGGAGAAACACTAAGAATACTTATCTGTATCTTAGCTCTTGGTAAAGCGACAAATCAAACCAAAAGTTGCCCATGAAAAGACTCCCAAAAAAGCCTCCAATGAAAGAGGTTATACCTATTTATTTTCATTCTGACACTTGCTGATTGAGAGAGCTCTTGACTGATGTTTGATAGCAGGAAACTGCCTACCCAGAAGAAAATAGGTTACCTGCTTGGGAAAAGAAAGAGCTAGAAAATCAAACATTTTTAGTTCTTTTGGTTGTCTTTTGCTTTTTGTTGCTGTTGTTGTTTGTTTTATAGCATTTCTAATGCAGATTTTTATACTTTGTATAGAAGATTATTTTTCTTGATAGAAAATAACAGAAGTTTTGTTGTTGTTGTTGTTGTTGTTGTTGTTTGTGATGGAGTCTTTCTCTCTCGCTCTGTCGCCTAGGCTGGAGTGCAGTGGTGCCAGTATCAGCTCACTGCAGCCTCCGCCTCCTGGGTTCAAGCGATTCTCCTGCCTCAGCCTCCCGGGTAGTTGGGATTGCAGGCACGTGCCACCAGGCCCAGCAAATTTTTGTATTTTTAATAGAAATGGAGTTTCACCATGTTGACCAGTCTGGTCTCAAACTCCTGATCTCAGGCGATCTGCCCGCCTCGGCCTCCCGAAGTGTTAGAATTACAGGCGTGAGCCACCATGCCCGGCTATAGGAATCACTTTTAGAAAGAGAGAAAAACACATCAATTTACAAGGAAGTATGTTGTCCACGTATCTCTACTTGTAATGGGTGAAGAGTTGGAAAGTTGGTAAATACGCCCAGGTTCCACGCAGCTTCTGTGACCAGTTGTCCCCTTTAACAGGCAACTGAACCCTTATTTGGATGTCATGGAGATGCGGCGAGAAGCTCATGGTTTATCTTTAACACCAGTGATTTACACTAAGAATTTACTTTGGGCATTTCAGTGATGTCTTGTGGAGCCTGAACTAGGCTATCAAAAATAAATATGTAACAGTATTTTCCTGCAAGGAATACTGACGTACTTAAAATAAGGCATCCTTGGCAGGCAGTGTGAAGTCAGAGAGCTCCTGCCTTCAGCTCATGGTTCCAATTAATACGCTTCCAATAGCATCATAGCTACAACCTTGAGGATTTCTATCTCCCACCTGGACTAATAAATTGATCTCTTAGAAACAAGCTGTGAGCACAATTTTAAATTTAAATACTGTGTCTCTCAGATTGCTGTGCTTTCAGTCACGATATTAGCTCAAATGAAGGACGTACTGAATTGAATATCTGGATATGTTGGCAGAAGCCTTCAGCCTAATCAAAAAATTTATAGGCAGACAAATTTGCTCGGGAGCCAGACATCTTCTCTAAATCTAGACATGCAAGTCATTTAACCACTGATCTACAGTGTCCCTGAGCTTCCTCGAGGTCAATTAGAGGACCTTATCCATTTAGTTCAGCTTCATGACTTTAACAAATGATTTGCTGGGTTTTTTTGTTTTTTTTTTTCTTGGTTACCAGAAGCTAATAAAAACTTCACGGAGATTTAGAGACAACTAATGACATCAGGAGCGCTGGCTGCCATGCCTACCTGCTCTAGTTCTCATTTGGAAATTCCCCATGCTCAGCTGTGAAACAACGGAATGGAAACCAATCCGGGGACGGGGATTTTGATATCTCGCCTACACGGATGGAGAAGACATAGAAAGATGTGGAGAATGACATCACAAAACCTTCAATGCCTTCCAGTCCACAGGCAGGCGGTCACTCACAGGTGCAATAACCTTTCGGGCTCTGCCTCTGAAAACATTCAGTGAAAACTGGTGACTTGGTTCATTTTTCAGGCAAAGAAATAAAGGCACGGGTTGAAAATAGACAGAGCTATAAAGCTTTAAGAGTGGCAGCTTTCTGTCCAAACTCCAACAAAAATAGTTATCCGATCTCTCTCTTTTTTTAAAGGCAGCAGGAGAACATAGATCCAAAATTCTGTGTAATCCACTCAACTAAGACTGCAACAACAACAAACAGTTTATGTTATTCTTGGCAGAGCTCAGATCTCAGGTGACATCAAAGGTGACTACATAGATATATATACAATGAAGTCAGCTTATAATTCACTTCTATGAGATTTACAAATTTAAACTGCTTAGGGCTTACAAGTTTCTGAGAGACAGAGAATGCCACCAACAAGTGGATAGATGGCAGATGACACATGCGAGCCCCAAAGTGCTAATATCCTGACTATACAAAGAGCACTTACAAGTTAATCAGAAGACAAGTCAATGAAATAATGGGCTCTTGCCTATGTTACAAATATTTTCATCTGGTATGACATTTACTCTTTGATTTCATTATTTTTGTGATTTTCATAGGCTTGTATTTTACGTGGTCAAATCTCTATGTCTTTCTATCGCTTGTATGTTTAGAAGGATGTTCCTCCTTCTGAAGTACACATATTTGATTTTGGATTTGAGAGGGCATTCATTTCTGATCCATCTATAAAGTTTTTGGTGTGTGGTTAATGGTAAAAATAGACTCACATTTTCCTAAATAATTAGCCAGTTGTTCCAGCTCCATTTATTGAGTGGTCCTTCCTTTCCCAACTGATGTGCGGTGTAACCTTTACCGTATATTAAATACTCATGCATGCTAAAAATAAAAAGTCATTTCAGTTGAGTGCCGTGAGTTAATCCAAGGAGTTTGCAGAGGTGGCGTTTGCAGCATGAGGATGTCCTTCCTTTCCACTCCTCTCCAGAGACTGAAAACAGAGGGAAGGAAGCCAGGGAAACATTAAACAAGGTCTGCTGCTCTGGATAATGTCTACAAGGGAAAAAAACGCCGGCTGAGATTTTATGATTTAAAGACTATTATGCTGCTTAAAGAACTAACTCTGCAAGAATAAC
The DNA here is from genome assembly GCF_047675955.1 of Chlorocebus sabaeus. Taxonomy (NCBI): domain Eukaryota; kingdom Metazoa; phylum Chordata; class Mammalia; order Primates; family Cercopithecidae; genus Chlorocebus; species Chlorocebus sabaeus. The sequence continues at coordinate 17,319,085 of NC_132921.1, read as the reverse complement.
AATAGCTGCTATTTATTGGGAGCTTGCTCTATGCCAGGCGCTGTTCCCAGCGACCCCACCATGGCGTCACTCCATGCTTACAACCTAACCCTAACCCATGCTATGGACACTTGTATCATCGCCCCGATTTTGGACATGAGGAAACTGAGACGCTGAGACACTGTGTCCCTTACCCCACAGTCATTCAAAAGAACAGCCACCCCAAATGTGGCTAAGTCAGCCAGTCAAGAAGAGTGCTGGGATTGTTACCTTCTTCAAAACAATACCTCTCAGCAAAGCCATCAAATGTCAGCCAACACACCAAGGAAGGTGCCTGCAGATGGAACACAGGGAGGCAGATGTTACCTCATGGGAGTGGCCCCAGAACGTAAAGGAGTCAAGCGCAGCAAATTCTAAGGTTCAGAGAAATGGACCACTGTCAATTTCCAGGAACTCATTTAGCCCTGTCTTTTCACATTCATGTTTCTCCTTTCCAGGAAAGCCAAGGAAAAGACTTTTCATCCAACTGGCTTAGGAGGCAAGACAGAAACCTTTTCCTCATAAGATCCTATCACAGCTGGGCTAATTCTGTACCTAAATCTTTGGAGATGAGTGGCCTCTGAGTGTTTTCATTATTTATAATTAATTGTTCATTTATCAGACATTTATGGAGTGTCTCAATGGGCAGTGAGGTGTGAGGCACAGGGATGTGGTAAAGCCCTCCAGCCTTCTGCCTTCACGCAGCATCCATTTGGGGGGATGCACCCCCAACCCAAGGCTGGGGTGTGTGCTGTGGTGTCACAGGAAGTGCTGCCTTTCTCGAATGGGGCTGTGTTTACACAGGCCGGCGAGAACCAGATGCTGAACTGGGGTCAGGCTTCAGGAGTCCTGGCTTTTGGGACCACCTTGACACTTCTGTCTTCACAGCCATCATCCTATTTCAGGATTCTTATCCCCAAAACAGGAATATTAACACAGCTCCGCCTGTCTCTGCAGGTCATCTCGAGCAAGCACCCAGTGCGTGTGAAAGCGTCTTGAGTGTGGGAGTTGCTGTATAGATGCAGAGTTTTACTACTGAAAGGAGGAATACTACTGTTGATTTGTTTTTGTTTCTCGGTTGTTGTGTGTGTGTTTTGTTGTTGTTGTTGTTGTTGTTGTTTTACCATCATGGTCCTACGTGGCTGGTTTGCCGGCCCAGCCTTAATGGCCAGTTGGCTCCAAGTCAGAAGACATGATCTCCTCCCCAGCTCTCCTTGCCATTGTTTAAAGCCCCTCCTGAGGAATGGGCTGCCTTGGTGTTTTGTCAGTTCAAACCACATCCTGCCTGTTTCCACTTTCCATAAGACAGCTCGCAACACCGGTGGTTTTCAGATGTGGCCAGCTTCTTGGTAAAGTGATAGCAGAGGCCTTGTTCACAGAAGTGAAAATAATTCCCCCCGCGGTTAGCATATCAGGTGTGGGCATCGAGTGTACCCCGCCCCCCACTTGATCCCAATCCCTGGTTGGGTTTGGAAGTGGATGGCTGCCCAGCCTCCTGGTGCTGTCTTGACCCACAGCCTTCTCTGGGATGAGGACTAAGCCAGAGGCAGCAGGGACAGAGGTGTCTCAGGCTGTCCAGGCCTGGCCTGAATCCCACGACAGCAAGGGCGTGGCCTGCAGAAGTTGGAAACGACCACAGTGGCCTTCTAGTCACTTTACAGATGAGAAAACTGAGTCCAGGGAGAGCTGGTCAGTTGCAGGCGGCGCCTGGACTGGCACCTGGGTCTCTGGGCTTCAGGTTCAAGTTCATTCTAAGCAGACCAGTTGTATCCATCTCTGTAATTGAATGACTTGTTGGCATCAACAGAATTGGTAACTGGGTTTGGTCCTGGTGACCAAGTGGCACATCTCCCAGCTGGAAGCTGTTTGCTAAGAACAAGGGTATGGCCCACACTGGGCTACCAAACAACAGAGCAAGCCCACGCTCAGGGCGTCAGCAAGCAGGGATATGAAATAAAACAAAACTTTTGAAAGAATTCAACACTTGAAGGAGAAAAAGAGGAGGAGGCGGAGGAGGGCAGAAGGAAAGTCGGAAGCAGCAGCAGCGAGTCATCATGAGAAAATCAGAGCTTTGTGGGATTTTAAAACTTGTAGTTTGGAAACATTTTTATTATTTAGATGTACGAGGGCAGACACCACCATCTTTTAAATGTTCATAGGTGGCCAAAGGATGCGAGAGCCACGGTCTAAAGCGGGGCTGTGGGCAGAGCCAGACCTGGGCCTTCAGAGTCCAGGGGAAGGGCTCAGGACCGGGCTGTGCAGCACGTGTCCCGAGTGTGTCACCCATGGCCCCACGATGTCCAGTGGGCAGACCAGGTCAGCAGGCACATGGTCCTCTATCTCTACTCCCTTCTGGGAGGGTCTGGGAGGCTAAGGTAGCCCTGACCATAGAAAACATGGATTTTCTAAAACGTCTTCCCTGGAGACTTCTGCCCTTGAACAATGCTTATCTATCACAAGGTTGAAGGCTCTCCTTATCTTTCAAGGGTATGAGGTGGCCTGTAAATGCTTCACTTATTAACTCAGCTCTGATTCTCCCTGGGAAGCTAAGGGCTGAGTGAAACTCTAACGTGGGCGTGTGGACAGCTTGTGGTGCCCTGTAGCTCCGCACCGTGGGCCTGCAGGTGCATGGCCAGTCCCATGGCCTCCAGAGGAGCAGCACAAACCCTTAGCCTGGGTGGGGAAGGAGCACAACACTGACAGAACTACTGCTGGAACGGGCCCCTGTGAATCAGCAGCACCTGGAAGCGCCCCATCCCAGGCCTGTCCCAGCCCGGCGTCTGAGCTAATTACAGCCCCGTTGTGGGGAGAGTCACCCGTGTCAGTTTAACTGACAGCCCAGATAAGAGGTACTGGGCTGAGTCTCACAGGTTGCACAACAAACCACTCTGCCAACTGAGGGCAGAGACAAGACTTTTTCAGTCCCTACGGTCAGAAACGAATTTCCTGGATGGCTGTCTTCTCCATCTCCTCTCCATGTCTTATTTTTAGTTTTCAGGGTGGTCTGAATTAGTCTTTGACTTGTTGCGGGTGGGGTGGGGGGAGGATGATGGGTGATTTTCTCCCTCACTCATTTAAGCATCAGCCTGGTATCTGGTATCTGGCCAGTGCCTTCCTTTCGTGGTTCAAGATGTGTCCAGGGCTGTTGTATGTCATTGACCAGGGTTGGGCGCCTATAAAGCCAAGGCCACCAGCTCCACTGTGATGAGCAGATGAGCTTGGCCATGTGGCACACTGAATTTAGTGCTGCAGCATGTTCAGTGGATTCATGAAGCCTTCTGCTCATTCAAGAAGGGATGTTCTCCCTGACTGCTACATCCCCAAACTCACACCAAACAGCTTGCCAATCAGGGTGGCCCCAGCTCCGCACTACGAAGTTCTCCCCATAGAAGATCAATCAGCCTTCCTCTCCCGTGGGCTCCACCTGCACCCCTCCCTCCAACACCATCTGCCCATGCCGTCCTGTGCAGTTGCTGTCCATTTATTCCATCTCCATTATAGTGTCTGCCTGAACAGCAAATATGAGGCTTCACAGAAGCATTGAAGATCTAAAAAGCATTTGTAACTGACTATAAGGGAATTCACATGAGGCCTCGGGTGGCATACAAGCCTCTGGCACTTTCGTCTCACCCATGGAGGCATTGTAGATCTCAAGGCAGCATCAGGACCATCCAGGGCAGGTGGCAACAATTTTCTTTCAAAATTCCAAGGTAGCTTAAACCAAGGCTGTAAGTGAATTGATAAGCCTCAGGTTCAAGACCAGAGAAAAAGAACAGGAGAGGAAAGTGACCCTCAAATGTCCAAGAAAATGAGAGAAGGCAGGAGAGAGAAGAGGGAGGGGAAGGTGGAGGGCCACCCACAGTTTGCACAGGTGCCATCTCCAGAGCCATGGTGTGCTATACCCAAGGATGCAGCTCCTGGGCACAGCAGACCAGACCCTCCTGAACCAGGGGATCCGCAGCACGGGCCACCGAAGTGCAGCTCTCTCCAAGCTCTGGGCTTGAGGGCACTGAGTGGAGGGGAATGACTAGCTCGGAGGACCCGAGGCTTCCGGCTCTCTGCTCCTCCAGGCTCAGCTGTGAGTGCAGACACAAGCTCTGGGAGGCCAAGGACTTCATGACTGGGCTTACTCCCAGCAGGGCAAGCGGGGTCCTGGGGCCTGAGCCCCTGGCAATCTGCCACTGCTCTTTTAGACACCACGGAGGAGGCTCCACGAAACACCAAGTCCCTAACAAAATGGGATTTGACGATTCTGTGGCACATTCAAGGCATTAAAGCTCCAACCTGAATAAAGGCTGTGCAACCACATAATGCTGCCAACAGAGCCTCTGTGAAGCGCATGGGTGTGTGAGCTTAGCTCCGAACCCACATTCTCCTGGCGTGGTGGAGGGTCTCATCCTACCTCCCAGTCCCTCCTGGGGGACCCCCAGGAGCTAACCAGTGTCTGGAACGGCCTGGCTTTGGGTCTTCACCACGGCTATAGCCTCTCTACCTGGACCATCTGATTCCTGTTCTGAGCTGAGCTTCCAGCCCTAAGGGGTGGGGAGGCGGAGCTCACCCTTTTTTCCCTCCCGGTGAAGCCGTCTTCCTGCACGCTAATGTTTTACCCTGGCTGAATTTAAACAGATGTGGTCAAGGATGGTGGGTCCCGAACGTGACCTCCCTGGCTCTGCTATGCATGCCTAATCCCCGCCCCCCAATCGATCACTCCCTGGTCCCCCCGCTTCTCCCCTCTCCTGTGCGACCACCAGTTGCTCACCAATAATTCGAAACTGCCTTTTTGACAGAGAAAATGAGCGTCAGCTGTTTACCTACCGTGCCTGAGTCTAAGAATTAAAGTGAAAAAAAAGTTAAGAGACTGAATGTTGATCACAACTGTTGTTCACTGGTAACGAAATGAGATTCCTGGAAATGTACTCTTCACCCTGGAGCTGGTTAAGAAGGAGATCGAGACCATCCTGGCTAACACGGTGAAACCCCGTCTCTACTAAAAGTACAAAAAAAATCAGCCGGGTGTGGTGGCGGGCGCCTGTAGCCCCAGCTACTCGGGAGGCTGAGGCAGAAGAATGGCGTGAACCCGGGAGGCGGAGCTTGCAGTGAGGCCAGATCGCGCCACTGCACTCCAGCCTGGGCGATGGAGCAGAGACTCCATCTCAGAAAGGAAGAAAAAGAAAACAAACACAGGCCAGGCGCACTGGCTCACACCTGTAATCCCAGCACTTTGGGAGGCCGAGGCCGGCGGATCACTGGAGGTCAGGAGTTCAAGACCAGCCTGGCCAACACAGTGAAACCCCGTCTCTACTAAAAATACAAAAATTAGCCGGGAGTGGTGACTAACGCCTGTAATCCCAGCTACTCAGGAGGTTGAGGCATGAGAATTGCTTGAATCCAGGATGTGGAGGTTGCAATGAGCTGAGATCATGCCACTGCACTCCAGACTGGGTGACAGAGCAAGACTCTGTCTCCAAAAAAGAAAAAAAAAAAAAAAGAAAGAAAAAGAAAACAAACATTTCTCCTGGTCTGCTTCTCCATCCTCCATCATGGCTCTGAGGCTCCCAGGTCACCAGTGGGAGCTTTCCCAGTTGGGCCTGCCTGGGAATCCACAGCCATTGTCATCTGCTGCCAGCGAGTAGATGAACATCTGCTGAGTAAGAAGCTCCTCCTGGGATGTGGAGGTGGAGGCAGGGAATCCCCTCCTTGCTAAGGAGCTCAGCCATAATGAAGAGGTGCTGATGGACAGACAGGAATCCCCACCCTTCTTGGTTCAGCACTCCAATGTGAAGAGGTTGAAAGGAGGATGGTGTCTCAGATTGAAATGGAAACTTGGTAGGAGACATGTGATGTGTGTGGTATGATGTGTGTGGTGTGTGTGTGTGTGGTGTGTGTGTGTGGTGTGATGTGTGGTGTGTGTGTGGTGTGGTTTGTGGTATGATGTGTGGTGTGGTGTGTGTGTGTGGTGCATGTGTGATGTGTGGGGTGTGGTATGATGTGTGTGTGGTGTGATGTGTAGTGTGTGTGTGATGTGTGGTGTGATGTATCCTGTCAGGTGTAGTAGGTGTGGTGTCTGTGTGTGTGTGGTGTGTATGGTGTGTTGTGGTGTGGTGTGTGTGTGTGGTGTGTGGTGTGGTGTCTGTGTGTGGTGTGTGGTGTGTGTGTGGTGTGCGGTGTGTGTGTGGTGTTTGTGTGGTGTGGCATATGTGTGTGTGGTGTGTGTGTCTGTGTTGTGTTGTGGTGTGTGATGTGATGTGTGTGGTACAGTGTCTGTGTGTATGATGTGTGTGTGGTGTGGTGTAGTGTGATGTGGGTTGTGGTGTGTTGTGGTGTGGTATGGTGTGTGTGTGGTTTGTTGTGGTGTGCTGTGTGTGTTGTGTGTGTGTATGGGAGTGTGTATGAGTGTGGTGTGGTTGGTGTTTTGTGGTGTGGTCTGTGTGTGTGGTGGCATGGTATGTGTGATGTGTGTGGTGTGTGGTGTGTGTGTGTGGTTTGTGATGTGGTATGTGTGTGTGGTGTGGTGTGATGTGTGTATGGTGTGTGTGATGTGTGTATGGTTTGTGTGATGTGGTATGTTGTGTGTGTGGTGTGGCATGTGTGTATGGTGTGTTGTGTGTGTGTTGTGTGTGGTGTGGCGTGTGTGTAAGGTGTGTTGTGGTGTGTTGTGATGTATATGTGTGGTGTGTTGTGGTATGGGGTGTGTGTGTGCAGTGCATGTGGTATGTTTGTGTGTGTGGTGTGTGGAGTTGTGTATGGGGTGTGTGTGGGGATGTGTGTATATGTGTGGGTGTGTGTGTATGTGGTGTGTGCATGGGCTGGAAAAGACAAGATTCCTGACATGAAGACTGGGGAAGCCTCTGGCTGCTGTGACCGACCCTCAGCTGGGGGCAGCCTTCTCTGCTGCAGGGTGGAGGGAGGTAGGCAAGGATGCCCAGGCTCAGCTTCAAAAGGGGAGGATTCCCTGGAGTTGCGGAAGCCTTTAGTTGGGAGAAGCAGGTGGAATGTGGGGGTCACTCCTTGCTTTCTGGAAACCCCAGACTCCCCTGGGGTGGGCTTTCTGGAAAGCTTCTCCTGGCTGTTTTCTCTCCACACACCTCCCCTGCTGCTGTCTCCTTCTCCCCACAGCTGCAGCGGAGCAGGCTGGGTGCTTATTTCAGTCCCCTGTACCTGGCTCCTACAGTTAAGGGCCCTTCCAGAACAGGTTTTTCCCAAAGTCCCAGAGAAAGTGCTCACCAAGTGCGTGTTGATGATGAACTCCCAAATCAACGTGTGGAGTCTCCTTCTGGTATTTGGGATTTTTTTTTTAAAAAAAGAGCACACCTTTGAGTTTTTCTCTCTTCTCTATAATATGCCACAAGGTGAGGTTTCAAAGGTTATAGCAAATTGAGAACTAAAAATGTTTGAAGGAGCCAAGAGGAAAAGACTCCAGGTTCATCTTAATGTGAATATACAAGCAGGCCTCGTCTCATCTGAATAGAGCACAGACCTATGGGACCACGCAGAGTGAGGGGATGAGACCCCTGCACTCAAGACTTTGCAGTCCTATTGGGGACCAGGTGGAAAACGTTATGGAACATGTGGAGACAGAGGAAAACTAAGCCCATGCCTGCAGGAGAAGTGCAGGCTAGGGGAGAGCTGCGCCGGGATTTTCAGGGAAGGATTCGTGCGGGCAGTGGGAACGAGTTGGGCCCCAGAGGATGAGTGAGGCCTAGGTAGGGGGGGAAGAAATCCTGGAAGCTGATATGAGTGTGCGTGCGTCTGAAGCGGGGTTTGCCGGGGATGTTTGGCTCTGAAGGAGAAGGATGGCCACTTGTTGAGCTTCCCATGTGACAGGCCCTGCAATGATGTGTGTTAACCCGCCCCACGCTTACCACAGCCCTGAGTTGGGTCTCATCATGTTCATTTTGCAGACGATAAAACCAAGGTTCAGAAAGGCTTGAGTCATGTGGTCCAGAAGGAAAAGCAATGGGACTCAAATTCATGTTGGCTTCCAAAGCCCCTGCTCTCTGTCCTACCTCTCAGGACCCACCTGGGGGAAGACAGGAGTGTGGTGTTGAGTGGAAACAATATGGCTGCCCAGAGAGGGTGAAGTGTCAATATGGGAGATACAAGAGAGGGCAGAAAATTCCATCCTTACCTCAGGAGGCCGTAGAGAGTCGTGGTAGGTGTTTGGCTATGGGAGGGATGTGGAGAAAGGGGTATTTGGAACAAATGAGTTGGTCTGGGTTTCCTGGAAGATGCCAGAGGGCAGGGAACCCACCCGGGAGTGGGCAACATGGCCCTGGCTCAAGGTGGGGGACGGCAGGAGAGGAGAGAATGGAGCAGACAGACATCTGCCTGAGTGGTCCATGGTACATTAGTCAATGTCCCATAATAAAGAAGGCCTACGGGTGGTCAAATTTGGAGTGTTCTGGGTTGAACAGAGTAACAGAGTAATAGCGTCATTGCTCTATTGGGGAACAACTGCTGCTGCTGCTGCTGCTGCTTCTTCTTCTTCTTCTTCTTCTTCTTCTTCTTCTTCTTCTTCTTCTTCTTCTTCTTCTTTTTCTTCTTCTTCTGAGATGGAGTTTCGCTCTTGTTGCCCAGGCTGGTGTGCAATGGTGTGATCTCGGCTCACTGCAAGCTCCGCCTCTCAGGTTCAAGCGATTCTCCTGCCTCAGTCTCCCGAGTAGCTAGGACTACAGGCGCATGCCAACACACCTGGCTAATTTTTGTGTATTTTTAGTAGATACGGAGTTTCACCATGTTGGCCAGGCTGGTCTTAAACTCCTGACCTCAAGCAATCTGCCTGCCTTGGCCTCCCAAAGTGCTGGGATTACAGGCGTAAGCCAGCATGCCTGGCCTACTGTGGAACTTTTCATAGCCTTTGATATGCTGATATGACTGCAGGGAGGAAATGTAATCTGCAGTGTTTCTCAGACTCATTTGACCATGAAACCCAGTTTCTGCCAAGCGCCTCCTGCAGCTTGCGTTCCACAGAACACTCTTTGAGAAACACTGTGGTGCCTGGTCGCCCTTATGTCACCGGTAATGTCGGTGATACGCTAACTTGGAACTTTGGGTGCAGAGCCCAGGCTCTTGTTTCACTGACCTACTGAGTTTTCTTGCTTGCTTTGTTTTCTGAACCTTGCTTTAACCTTCCCCAGCAACTGGGATCTCTTCCCCAGAGTGTGCTGCTGAGGGGACCTTGGAACAACGCACCTGCTCGCATTGTGCCAGGCCTGCAGGCAGGAGTGGCCTCACCTTGCCAATGGCCCTTCTCTATCCTTGCTGAGGACAGTGATGGGCTTATCCTGCTTGGCAGCTCTGGCCAGGCCTGGAAGACTTACACTCAAGTATGGGTAGTTACAACTTAGCCATCCAGAATGCCTGAAGAACATTCTGTCCCAGGGAAGACACCAACAGGGACATCAGAACAGCCTGGGGGTCATGGCCAGATCACAGTAAAAATGGCAATGTGACTGGCTTGCTACAGAAAGGAATTCAGAAGAAGAAGTCTCTCGGACTCCATCCAGTGGGTGTTAGTTACAAAGAAACCAGAAGAACCACCTTAGAAGGTTTCACTGGTGGGGCAGTTTTGAGCCCTCAGGGACTGCCAGATGGTAAGAGTGGAGAGTGTTTAGGAAGAAAGACTTATCTGTCGGCGTAGCTACCAGCTACATGCATGCCTCCACTGAGGACACAAGGACCAGACTCCAGAGACAATTCTGGAGTCTAGAGACCAGAACTTCTACAACCAGCCCAGACACCAATGGGCTGACTGACCTCAGGGCAAATCACTTTATGTGGTTTCCTCGTTTGGGGGGAAAAAAAAGAGAGAGAGAGAGAGAGAAACAGAGAAAGAGAGAGAGATAAAATCTGATCTACCTCTTAGAGGTTCAGGGTGGTTTCTGTTTTGCTTTTTGTGAGGAGCAACTCATAAAAATGATACCAAACTCCTCTGAAAATAAATACAGGCTCTATGCATTTCTAGCAATAATAGCAAGTATTCTCATTGGGATTGTGGCTCAATTTACCATGATAAAATCACTGGTAAATTTCTAAAAAGTCACCTCTTTGTGCACATACCTGCTCTTAGAAAATGGTTTTCTGTTAGGGAGAAATTAAAGGACACTCGGAGTTACTCATTCGGGAGTTTATGTTTTTCCTTCCCCCCACTGAATAGCTCTCTGGAGAGGTTTCCATTTTGGTCATATTTCAGAAATGACTGAATGTCAGATTCTGCACTCTCACTGAGAACGAATTTAGAAAAAATAATGAGATTAGCAGATAAGTAAACAAACATATTAATTGAGGCTCAAATTGTAGAAGTACTTCGGGCAGTATGGAATTACATGTTTCCATATTCTTTGTTAGTCTGCGTGAAACCAAAACCCAGCAGGTTATATTAAACATAATCACCTAACTCCGTGGGGCCCGGGAGGAATTTTTAATGTGGCAGTTGAAAGGAGTGTGATTGTGCAAAACACAATGGCACAAATGAGTGTTCCTGTTGCTTTCATTTCTTTCAGAAAGGGAATTAGTTCTGGAGGAGCACAGAAGAGTACCACATTTCAGACCTCCCTCCCACCCCAAACAGGAGAAACACCCTGTTGGACCTCACTGATCCATTGAAGGTGGATATGAGTCCTATCTGGAATGAGGTCTTAGTACAGGTTTTATGTTGTGAGAACCCGGCCCCTGGCTCCCAGGAGTGCTTCTAAGTTAAAAACTTCATTGCATCCATTTTTTGTTGTTGGTGTTGGTGTTTGATACATATTTCGTAGACTCCCATCTTAAAAGCTTTCTGATTGATTGGCAGCAGGGAGCCAGTTCCCTTATCTAACAGGACTAAGTCCCTGCTTTCTCCGTAGGGGCCAAGTCATCGATGTCTGCAGCTGTCTGCAGTTAGACCAAGAACATCCAAAAAGGCTGAACAGAAGGTGGAAGAGGCTGCTCTGTTCTTTCTGGTCTGATGTCATGCCCTTAGTTAGTTGCACCTGATAAGTGCGTCATCCTTTCTCCTTTGGAGCCTAAGTGGTCTTGCAGGTGTGTGGTTTACTGGGTACTGCAGCCTTCCCTTCTGCATCCAGCTGGCAGTGTCTGAGAGGAGTAGCTCTCCGCAGTAGGATAACTATACACTGGGATCCCAAGGCCTGCTCAGCCCTAGGGTATTCACCTCTACCTCTCCATTGTATTTATATTGACAAGGAACCCCTTGGAGTTGTCCTGTCCAATACATAGCCACTAGCCACATGTGGCTATTTAGATTTAGACTGAGTTAAATTAATTCTTTTCTCAGTCATTTCAGCCACATTTCAAGTACTCAATAGCCGCACTGTGGCAGGTGGTACTGTATCAGAGAGTGAAGGTGCAGAATGCTGCTGTCATTGCAGAAGTTCTATTGCATGGTGCTGCTTCAGAGATCACCCAGCCAATGCCTTGATTTTTCTAGAATTTTAAGAAACGGAGACCCGTAAAGGTTAAATGACTTTTCCAAGAATATCCAGGAATGTATAATAATATGTTTCCTGGCCATTTTGGAATTCTGGTAGGAGGAAGATGTTCTTTATTTAAGTCTTGATTTTTGAAAGAAATGTTCCACTTCAAATATAATTTGATTTTTACAAGTAAGATAATGTAATATAGCAATGGTCTTGAACTGTAAAAACACTGGATCCATTTTGGAGAGGCTCACCATGGTATATTCAATACTGTCTAAACGATTTTCTTATCTTTAGTGGCCAGTGAAAATTTACAAGAGCGAAGTCTAGATTAGTTTTTGGAGACCAAGAAACGTCGGTGTACTTACTCCCCACCCGAGAGTGTGCTATTAGTACAGTTATTCTCCTGAAGACTCTTGGAAACCTGAGATCAGTTATACAAGAAAGCCAAAGGGCCAGCTGTGCCCTGGAGTCATAGGAATCGTTATTATAACGTCCACAGTCAGTCGGCAGCATTGGCTAGATGCAGGGTGAGAGGACAGTGATACAGGCTCAGCACGACATGTGTTTCCAGAACATACTTCATTAACACTGAGCCTCCCTTACAGCCAAGACAGACAATAAATGTCTCTGTCACTCAACCGTGTCCAGGATTTACACAGTGCCTCATGCAAGGTCTCACTGCGGGCCAGAACTCACAGAGGTTGGGAGGGCTGAAGCCTTGCTCCATTGCAGAAATCAAGCACAAAGAGCCACTGAGTGTTAAAGATGGGGGAATTCAGCACTTGAGGACTCAAAAAAGGTCCTCCCGTAGAAGGGGCCCAAAAAGTTCCTCTGAGAGTCACATTTCTTGCTAAACTTCTTTGTATACAATTTGTCGCTATGGAGAGCGATCAAAGGGAATTCTAGGCAATTTTTTTAGTTACTAACTAAATGAAATTGATCTGCAATTATTCTAACAGGTAACTGAACCATGGTACAGAGAGAATATAAAAGAAAGAATCTGGGCTTGCTGTGGTCTTTATTAATTTCATCTTTATTATGAATACCTCTGCTATGCTCTTCTAAGCCCCCACCCCCACCATATGCGATAAGGAGATATAAAAGAGAGCAGCATAGTGTCTGCCATTGGCACAATGGGTTGTGTTTCTCTAACTTTGGGGCCTTGACTTGTTGAAGAGGACATCACGAAATTCTTGTGTCCACCATGGATGTGAATTTATTGAACAGACCCTGGGAACTGGGGCGGCAGAAGAAGCTCTGGTGACTGTTTGGGGTAAAATTTGTGACAGGAGGCTAGCATGCCAGAATAGGAAACCAACTTGTAAGGTTGCAGAAGACAAGACACTAGGTCCAGACGAGTCAGGGAGTCAGGGAGCACCAATCAAATGACACACATCTGGGCGAGTCAAATTCAGGGCCCAGAAGGTCAGAAAATTAGCAAACTCAACACTGGTATGCTGCTCTCTTTTGTAATTCTACCCCATATGAGTAAGCAACGGCTCCTTGAATTTTCTGACAGTCAAGAGGGAGGGTTGAAGAAGGACAGAAGATGGGCTTCATAGTGGTTCCAAGAATATCTTCCACCTCTTGGGATGGGCCTTTCTCCCACCTGGGACTCAGCCTGGAGATGTGTGTGCAGCTTCCTTGATGGGGCTGCTGGTTCACAGCACCCTAACCATTCAGGGACTGGTAAATTTCCCTTTCTTGGGAATAATTCTTGGTCAAACCAGGTATTCTTCCTTACTCTTGACCTATTTGAGGAGGAAATGGGGACAGGAACATACAGCAGGTATTATCCCTGTATATTTGAGAAGAGAGCTAGGGAAGAATTTTGAGAGATTCGGAGTGGGGGTGAGGGCAAGATGAAATGAGACTGGAGAAAATTGCTGAGCTGTGGCTGTGTAATTGGAGGAGGCTAAGCCTTGCAGAGAGGCACTTCTGGGCACCAGACCTTCTCTTCTGCAGATGACCATCTCCCTGAAGGCTGGAGCTTCTGGGTCAAGATGGCAAGGATGGCTGGGAGCTGCCTGCACCAGCTGGTGGTGGTGGGGATCCACATGCCTGGGTGATATGGTCTGGCTGTGCCCCAACCCAAATCTCATCTTGAATTATAATCCCCACATGTCGCAGAAGGGACCTAGTGGGAGGTAATTGAATCGTGGGAGTGGTTTCCCCCATGCTTTTTTCGTGATAGTGAGTTCTCTTGAGATCTGATGGTTTTATAATCATCTGGCATTACCCCTGCTGGCACTCATTCTGTCTCCTGCCGCCCTGTGAAGAGGTGCCTTCTGCCATGATTGTAAGTTTCCTGAGGCCTCCTCAGCCATGTGGAACTGTAAGTCAATTAAATCTTCTCTCTTTATAAATTAGCAGCATTAATTTAGACAGACTAATACACTGGGGAAGGGTAGGGTGAAAGTTAGACTTTACATACATGGCACCATGCTGAGTTTGGTTTCAAGGGTCGAACTAGTGAACTCAGAAAGGGAAGCCTGATGTAGCTGGAAAAGTCAAACCTCAACTCCACTACTAGTAGCTATGAGGCTTTGTGAAAGTCAATTAACCACTCTGAACCTCAGTCTCTATCTGTGGTGGTAGGTTGAATAATGACTCCTCCAAAGATGTCCACATCCAAATGTTCTGAAGCTTGTGAATATGTTAACTTACATGGTGAAATGGACTTGGCAGATGTGATTTAGTTAAGGATCTTGAGATGGGGGGAGAATTATGGATTGTCTGGGTGGGCCCAACCTAATCATAGAGTTGTTGTAAGAGAGAGGCAGGAGCATCAGACTGAGAGTGAGAAAAGCAAAGGCTAGAGTGATGGGAGGAAGGGTCACCACCTAGGGAATGTTGGGGGGCCTTTAGAAGCTGGAAAAGGCAAGGATACAATTCACCCCTAGGGCTTCCAGAAGGGATGCAGCTCTGCCTGCAACTTGATTTTAGTCCAGTGCGACCTATCCAATGCAAAATCAAGGTACTTGTCTCATAAGGCTGTTGCCACAGGTTAAAGGAGACAATGTATCTGAAGCACTTAGCATAGTGTCTGCCACACACTAGGTGCTGGGTAAAAGGTAGATGATTTTATACTTTGTTTTTAGAAATTATATGATCTGAGCCAGGGTTGGATCCCATCTGACTTAAAGCCCAACCACTACATTATAGTCAAAACAACTTGTGGCGGTTGGAAGTAGATGCAGCTCTTCCAAAGAGTCTGTGGTAAGACATTTTAGGATTGCTGGAAGCCAAGGAGATGCTTCCAAATTCTTTATCTCAGAAAGCTTTTGGGACCCCAGCATCCCCTTTGGATAACCTGTTGCATCATCAGGCCTCCAGACATGAGGCTGAATTCCTGCATCCGAGTTCTGCACATCTTGGTGGCTTTTGCAGGACTGCAATGTGCTCTTGAGGCATGTGCTCTTGAGGCACTCTCTTATATAATGTGGCAGTGGAGACAAAAAATGTCACCAAGGTGTGGCTATGGAGTGGGAGAGGAGGACTTAGAGGATGTCATTAGCAAATTGCTGGGTGGCTGCCAGGGTATTGCAGAAGTCTGGTGACTTCATCTGATAATTTGCTGATCATTCAAGTTTATTCCTTTCTAGGTTCCTGTCATCCTCACTGGCTTTGTTTTGCAGCTGAGAGACTGAATATACAAATGGGCAATGGCCAGATCAGATATAAAAATAGAATTCAGACCCACAGTCTACAGCACCCAGCCCAGGAAACCAGCTCATGACCTACTGTTACCAGCCCAGGAAGCAGGTCTGCTGCAGATCAGACTCGCACAAGTCAGATCACTGTCTATAGTAACAACCCACGAAACCAGACAACAACCTCTGCACGATGCCCCCAAATGGCCAGGAGTTAATTAATAATGGACAGCTTCCTTGATTTTCTTCCCTGATTCCAATGTAGGACCAACCAGAGAAAGTCAAATATGCACCTCTAATTATTTATATAGGATGTCATGCTTCTAGTTAGCCCACCTCCGTGTAAGTGCCTCCACCCTATGCCAACAACCTCCCATCAGGGTGAGCTTGAAGCCTTCCCTCTTTGCCACTTAAAGCTTTCCCACTTATCTGCCTGCCTTTGATTCTCTGCCAAAATGTAAAAGATAGTGGCCGACTCCCTTGGTGTATATATAGCAAGCTCTGAATAAATAGCCTTGGCTTCTCTCATTTGGTTGGTCTGCATTTATTTCCACATGCCATACAACTAGCACATGTGAATTTGGAGGTAAGAACATGTTCTACACTCTTGGACCAAGACAAATGTCGTCTCACGTGATTGGATCAGAGGGACAACACTGTGGCCTCATGAAGCCCCAAAGCCTTCTTGGTTCCTGTCTTTGTGGAGTGCGGGTGACTTCTCTAGGAGCAGGAGATGACTGTGATGAAATGGTGACTAAGTTCTATTTGAACTTGAATTAGTTATGGCACAAATGGGTGGAACAGAAAAGAAGTAATTAGTAAAGACAAATGGGAAAAGTCCAAAATTAGAATTTTGTTTTTAATAACTCTTGGGAGAGAACAAATTAGGAATGAAGACAACATATTTCCCCATTTCCCAGCACACAGATCTCATTTTAAAGAAAACAATGAGGGCGTAAGTTTTAAGTGGTGTCATAGGGAATGTTAGAAGCTAATGTTACTAATCTAAAAACTATTACTACAAGGAAATATCCAGGTGGTTATGGGGCAAAGATATTGCAGGAACTCTCTGCAGACATCTCAAATTGTTGGTCTTTGAAAAAAAGGTCCACATGTGATGCTCTCTGTAGTGTCATTGTCAAGATCATAACTAAGTTTATTGCAAGCCATTATCAAGATGCATTCTCATGTTGTGTACCTGGCTCCAAGGACCACAGCTGATTATTATCTTGAGGGGTCGTTTATTATTCCCTCTCTTTCTTTGTAAATAAAAATGACAAGCCAAAGCTTGGTAGTGGCTGAGAAAATTGTTGACATGTAATTACAGGAATTTGCTTCTTTGGTTCAGTTT
The DNA here is from genome assembly GCF_047675955.1 of Chlorocebus sabaeus. Taxonomy (NCBI): domain Eukaryota; kingdom Metazoa; phylum Chordata; class Mammalia; order Primates; family Cercopithecidae; genus Chlorocebus; species Chlorocebus sabaeus. The sequence goes on along the minus strand of NC_132921.1, from coordinate 17,302,646 downwards.
CTTACTTTGAATCTTTACACTGTCTGCGTAGCTATTGTGGATTTATTATTTTCTGTAGCTGCACAGAAAATAATGTTTTAATGGTTTTGCATAATACATCATATTATTTTCCATTCTATGCAGCATGAAAACTCTTTCACATTCATCTTTGATCTCCCTGACTCCACCATCCCATGAGGCTGGTAGAATATGGTGGGACAAGTGTCACAACCCATTGAACTGTTGAGGATCAAAGATGCAAAGAGGCCACATGCTTTGCCCAAAGTCGTACACTCAGCAAGCCAGAATTCGAACCCTGACCGGATATCAAGAGTTTACTCCCTGTCAAGAGGACTCGCAGTCCTTCCACTGGACACGTTTCAGATTTAGTTTTCCCTTTGAACTGATAACAACTGTTTCAAAAGTAAGAACCTTTCTGGATTAAGCTTGAAAAAGGAGAGTTGAGGGAGCTGGAGAAGATGTTTTCCTGTTTTAACAACTTAATTGGCAAGTATGGGGTGAGGTGGGGAGCAGCGCGAGCCTGAAGAGGAAGGCGTTTTGCAGACACATCACTTGTGCATGAGATGCAAATATCTGTACACAGGGTCTGTTCCGGTGCTATAGTCCAGCATGGTGGCCACCAGCCACGTGTGGCTCATGAGCACTTGAAATGTGACTCACTCACTCTGAGATGTGCGGCCACTGTCACATTCCATATTGACTTCAAAGCCTTAGTATGAAAAAAAACAAACAAACAGCCTATTGTGGTGTTATGATAGGGACTGGTTTTCCTCCATGGTTCCTGGCTTGTGACTTCCATAGCCCTTCTTACAGTATTTTGTTATGATGTTGGGTGTGTTAAATCTGACATACTTCTGCCCCCTTTCACCTGCCCCAGGGCAGGACTCTACTGCTTTCCTGATTGAGGTTTTGTTTTTTGTTTTTTTTCCCAAGCTTAATTCACTTTATTTTTCTTGTACAGAAACCCTATGTTGTAGCCACAGCTGGAGCCTGGGTCCACTGCAAGGAGACTCCGTGCAGCTGATTGAGGTTCTTAAGACCCTCCCATAAGTTGTTCCTACCCTATGCCCTGGAGAAAGGAATGCTGACGTCATGAAGCTTCCATAAAAACCCAGTGGACAGGGTTCAAGGAGCCTCCAAACAGCTGAACATGCTGAGGTTGCTGGAGGGTGGCACCGAGGGAGGGCGTAGAAGCTCCACACCCTGTCCCCCATCCCTCAGCCCATGTGTCTCTTCATCTGTATCCTTTGCAATATCTTTTACAATAAACCAGTAAACAGAAGTAAGTATTTCCCTGAGCTCTGTGAGCTGCTCCAGCAAATTCATAGAAGCCAAAGAGGGGGCTCTGGGGACCCCAACTTGAAGCTTGTTGGTCAGCAGTTCCAAAGGCCTGGACTTCCGACTGCTGTGGTTGGGGGCAGTCTTGAGGACTGAGCCCTCAACCTGTGGGATCTGACACTGTTTCCGGGTAGAGAGTGTTGGAACTGAATCAGAGGACACCGAGCTAGTGTCCCCTGCTTGGTGTGTGGGGAAAAATCCCCATACATTTGGTCACAGGAGTCTTCTGTGTTGATGATTGTTGCGGTATGACAGTAGAGGAAAGACACTGTTCGAGAGTTTTCCCTACATGCCTATCTCAAAATTTTTGTATTATATGTTAATATGATAAATTGGGTTTAATAAAATATATTTAACAAATAATTTCATGGGGTTATTGAAAAAGTTTTTAAATGTGGCTACTAACAAATTAAAAATTACATACGCTGGCCAGGTACAATGGCTCATGCCTATAATCCTAGCACTTTGGGAGGCTGAGGCAGATAGATTGTGTGAGTTCAGGGGTTCAAGACCACCTGGGTAACATGGTGAAACCCTGTCTCTACTAAATATACAAAAACTACCCCAGCATGGTGGCATGCACCTGTAGTCCCAGCTACTTGGGAGGCTGAGGCAGGAGAATTGCTTGATCCGAGGAGGCAGAGGTTGCAGTGAGCTGAGATCATGCCACTGCACACCAGCCTGGGTGGCAGAGAGAGACTCCGTCTGAAAAAAAAGGAAAATTACATATGTGGCTCACATCTGTGGCTCACCTTTAATTTCTGCTGTGTAATGCTGTTCCAGAGGTTTACCCTTTGTATGTGACAGTCACTTGGTAGGTGAGGGTGAGGCCAGGAGTCCAGCTATGGCTCAAATAGGACAGAGACACTTGCAGTAGAGGGCGGAAAGAAAGACGCTCATCCACCCTGCTTTCCCCTGGGAATGGGGTTCTTGTTATGCAAGAACATTAAAGAAGAGGCAAGAGCTCCATGTGGCAATTTCAGTGGAAGCATATTCACTTCTGAAACCTAGTTTCTTCCCTAAACTCCACCCAAGGCAAAATGGATTATTGCTTCCTGGAAATCGAACCAGGGGACTTTAAAGTGTTTCATATTAAAAACACAAAAGCCCAAGAAGGAGAAAAATAATTACATTTCTAAAAGCTCTTAGAACAAATGCTTGCTTGTGAGAAATAACTTTTCTATAAATATTTTATTCCTCTTTTTTTCCCCTTTTGTCCTCCAGCTGAGAGGTTCCACATGGATATAGGAGATGATGTTCCCCTTGGGAGTGAAGATCAAAGCCCCCCCCGGGCTGCTTGCTGCTGAGTTTTTATTCAGAATAATCTTTGTGGCTTCTACCCCAACCCGCCTGCAGGGCTCTGCGATGAAGTGAGCTCAAAACTGTGGAAAAACAAAGAATATGGAGAAAAATCCATTGCTCCTTAGCATCCAAACTGGTGTTCCAAACACAAAGATCCAAGGCTTGGCTGGAGAAAGAGAGAAGGGGAGAGAGAGAGAGAGAGAGAGAGAGAGAGAGAGAGAGAGAGAGAGAGAGAGAGAGAGAAATGTTTATGGTTTACCCGTGGGAACCCGGACTGGGTCTTAATAATTTATAAAGCCTGGAGCCCAGCTCACACCGACCCTCTGCATGAAGCTCAACACGTATTTGTCAAATGGCTGAATCCATTCATCAGCCCACAAAATGAGCACTGCATGAGCTGAGGTGCCCACAGTGTTGAACCTGGAAACCTGAGGAAATGATGATACCAGTAAGAGGAAGGGGAATCTGAGGAAGGACCTAGTCTTGGGAGTAGATTGTAAATTTGATTTGGCCCATAGTTGGCCTTAGATAATACGATAGTCAAGATCCAGTGTCCGTGGACAGCAGGTGGCTGAAAAAGAGGACTTAAGGTTGACTGTGATGATCAGCAGCATAGAGTCCATTCTCGCCTAGGGAAACATGATTATATTTGGTGTTTTAAAGAGATGTTGCTATGTGAGATATGTCCAAATGGAGGAACTAGGATGGTGTAGGGCTGACACTGTGGCTGGAACATTTGGCTTCATAGAGCAATGCCTATAAGGATATATTTTGCTGTCACTGCATTTGATGGCCTCACATGTAGCAGTAGTAGACTTGTCCTGTGTCACTGCTGATGGATAATTCTCCATGGATCTCTCATGTTTCTGTCCATGTTGTAAGTAAGGCGCTGATTGCTCTGTTCTGGACTCTTTTCAAAAATACATATATAGGGAACAGCCTTGGAACACAGAGATAATGTCTCCTTCCAGAACAAGGGGCAGACATGCTTACTGCCCAATACAGAAGATTCAAGCTCCCTAAATTCACATTTCTCCTATATTATGACTCATTGTTTCTGTCCTATCCATATTTTCCTGAGAGAATTGGGGCTTGGGGACCCCACTTAAATATGCTGATAACTCTGGCAACGGCAGTTACTGTGAGTAATCTGACCCCAGGAGCGTTATGTTTTCAACCAGCATCCATAAAATTGTGGCAGACTGACTTGTTCATTTGCAAGTGGGGAAAAGCTCAGGCCTTTCAGAGTTTTTGACAGTCACCCTCTGAGATTCTTATTGTGGGGTCCATGGAGGAGCCGTAGGGGACTCTGAAAGGAGTCTGTAATTAAAGTCAAGTCACCTGCTATAGGCGGTGAGAGAAAAGAACAGGGCCTGACTGCTTTGGGCTGTGGCTTTGATTGTGGATGTGGGCTCAGATAGCTGTGATTCAGGATACAGACAGACAGACAGAAAAAAAAACTAATGACAAGTGTGGTAAGGTGTGCAATGAGCTGCCGTTTTTTAATGCAAAATAACAAAAAGGAATTTTTGCATATGTTTGCAACAAAAAGAATGCAAATAGGCACAGATATTTACAGAAGATATAGAGAAAGAAGAAGCGTCAGCTCTTTCTTTTGCCTTTATTCAGCAAATTATGAAGTGCAAAAAGATAAAAAGAAGACATTATAGTCTGTGTTTGATGGAGAGCTATTTGGAGAGCAGCACAGGGTTCTATTTTTGGCCTTGACCTGTTCTGTAATTTTATCAAAGACGTAGACAAAGGTGTAGAAGGCTGTCTTATCAGATCTGTAGGTGACACGAATTTGGAGGGCTAATGAGATAGAGGTAAGAATCGAGACTCAGAATGTTCACCTGGCTTGGCGTGCAGGGCAGAGGCCAAGAAAATGAAATTTTACAGAGGTGTTAAGACTCGAGTTTGTGCTAAAAGAAATCAATTGTGTAAGTTTTCACAGGCATCCTAGTGGTTCATGAAAAAAAAAAAGAGCTGGGGTTAATGTCAATCTCAGCGTAACAGACAACAATACAGAACACTGGCTAAAACATGAATGTGGCTCTGATCTGTATCACTAAGATGTGGCTTCTGGGCCAGGAAGGGAGCAGCCCCAAAGCACTTGGACAGGACAGTTGCTGACCAGGGAATTGTATTCATTTGGTGTCATCTTCAACATCTAAAGGGATGTTGAAAAATTAAGTGGGGGCAAGTAGGATGATGCAGGCTTGTAAATGGCTGGGACATTCAGTGTGAAGGAGCAAAACCCATTGGGAGATATTTGACTGTCTTTGCATTTGCTGTTTTGACAGCTTCAGGTGTTTGTGAACCACCTGTCGAAGACGGTGGCATCACAAAATAGAAAGAGGCTGGATTCCCGAGTCACTTCCTGGCTGAGAGGTGCTCAGGAAGAGTTTCCCAACCTACATCAGATTATGGCATGAGCATACATCTCTTTGTTGGGGTACTTATACTTGGAGGTTTATTTGTTATTGCAGCCTAATTTAGCCTACTTTAACTGATATATCTCTCTTAGCCTCATTTTCTACATTGGTACAATGAGGATAATAACATCTACTTCATGAGATTCCTGTGAGATTCAAATAAGATGATAACACAATAATCATAATAGAAGGCTTCCTACTTCCTTAGACATCCTTCTCTTTTTAAATTTTTGTTTATTTATTTACTTATTTATTTATTTATTTTTGTAGAGATAGGGTCTAACTATGTTGCCCAGACTGGTCTCAAACTCCTGAGCTCAACTGATCCTCCCTCCTTGGCCCCCCAAAGTGCTGGGGTTACAGGCATGAGCCACCACACCCAGCCCTCTTTTTGTGCTGGTTCCTTTGTGAAAGTTCTGCTGTTGGAAGTGCTCCAGGACCCTACCCTCACCTGTTCTCTCCTTCCGCAGGAAATGTCATGCAAATTCATGTCTATATACTATCCATATACTGATGACTGATGGAAGTTCTATATCGAGATTGAGACCCCTACTATCTATTCAAGAGGAGATGCTGACTATTCACTTAGACATGAGTTTAGCACTCAGGAGAGATACAGGACAGAGTTATCAACTGACAAGAGTTTTCTCTTGATTCTCCTCCACCAGATCTGATCCTCACTCACCTCACTTTCTCAATCCTTTTCTAATTCAATAAATGACACCACTATCCACTCAGTTGTTTAGGCAAAAAACCCAGCAGTCATCCTTGAACTCACCAGGGCAGATGGACCATGCTTTTCCAAGGAAGGTCCCCTGAGAGTGGTGTTCATAGCCAAAGAGACATATGTGGGAAAGTAGAGAAGCTAATCAACTTTAAACATTAAAAAATAGCACCTAAAATTAAAAGGGGGGAGAGGGGTAAAAAATGTAAATTTGTGGAGTAAAAGAAGCAATGTCAAATTTCTGTTACAAGAAAACTTGTTTCTGTGTTTTCCATGTAGATGGTGTTTGAGTGTTAAATCATTGTGGGACTTAGATTCCCATTGTATACATTTAGTTTGTACACATTTGCATACCATTGAATAGCTTTTTGTGTATGTATCTCTTCCAGAAAGAATTGCTGAATGGCCGAATTGGCCCAGAAATGGTCCTGTCTGGCAAATCCTCCATTCTCAGTATGAGGTTGCCAGGGACCTGAGACGCAGTCCTCCACTTGGTGGCAGTGTGTGGTGGGACACCAAAAAAGGGTCACTAAATCCATTGCCTTCTCTCCTCTTCCAGTAAACGTGGGATTGTAGAGGGTTTTGAGGGTAGAGTCCTGGAGCACTTAAACAGCAGAACTTTCACAAAGGAAAGTTCTGGGCTTTCCTTTGGGCTTGTGGGCTGAGCGCAGTGGCTCACGCCTATGTTGATAGGAATCGCAACCAGATTTGTTTTATACCACTTTAAAAATGTATACAATGGAAGCCAAGTACCACAATGGTTTGATAGCTGAAAACCATCTACATAAAAAATACAAGTTCTTTTTTAACACTTAGAAATTTGGCACTTTCACTTCTCAAATTCACATTTTCACCCCCATTTTATCCCAGATGAGATTTCTTAAAGTTAACATTTAAAATTGATTAGCTTTTCATACTTTTCTACAGCAAAGATTAAGCCTACGCATTTAAATGCATTTTAGTGACCTTAAGGCTTTACTTTTTGTTCCCAGATTGAGTAATTATTACAATTATTATTCTTATCCAATTACTTGTTTCCTTGGTGCTGACAGAAAGATTAATTTAAATAAAATACCCTGCTGAGTAGTATCTGCTTTTCAGTTTCCAGTGAAGTCCAGAGGAGTGCCTGAAGGGGCTTCCGGAAAGGGGTCTTCTGATGAATCAGCCGATGTGCCACCCCAACTTGACAGAAGGCCCCCTTGTCAGCAGTTTGAAAGGTATATACCATGCTTGCACATGTGTGATGGTTCATTTTTAAAATTTAAATATCAATAGTTGCTAAGGATATAATTTCCAAAGTACTGTTTAATAGTATAAGAAAGAAAATTGTTCCCAAACTGTCTGTGGCAGAACTTTTTCGCATGATGTCATTTTGTAACCCCTTCCATGAAGTAATTATGATTCCTGATAAAATGCTTGGGTAATTTCCGGATAGACTGTAATGGGATTAAGAACTGCTGAGAAGTCAGGGTCTCCACTCAGCTATCTTAAACCATGTCAACCAGTCTTGAGCTGTTCTTCTGTTGTGGTGCCATTTCTTTTTTTTCTGTTTGTGTCTCTTCCAAAAAAGAGTCACTGAATTGGCTGGCTTGCTGGGAGCCTCTTCTTTTGAGGCCAGTCTGAGACAGAATTCTGACACAGGCTAATAACTGTGTCTGACAAGTTATTTTAAGAATTCACATTTTAAAAATAAATTTGTTACGTCATTTTAAAATGATACCCATTAGAATTGAAATACCGTAGTGGCATGATACTCAATACCCTACATGAAAAATATAGGAGTTACTTTTTGACACTTGGACATTTTACATTTATCTTCTCCTCAAATTCCTAATTCTGCCTCTCATTTTACCCTAATATGATATTTCTTACAACTAAATTTACCACTGACAATTTCTTAAAATTGATTTACCTCGGAATCTTCTATAGCAAATCTATAAATTTTTGTGACCATAAGGCTTTTTGTGTTCCTGAGTTGAGTATACAGTTACCATTACCCAACTCATAAAAATGCACAAATATATTACAATTTTGACAAATAGTTATTAAGTATAAAATTTAAATTTTATTGGAAATAAACCTCTTAAAAGAGATGGGACTAGTTTATTCCCTCTCTCCTCCATCCCCAGAAAGACACATACCCATAAATGAAAACTACATAATGCTAGAAAGTGAGTCTATTCTTGTTTTATATCTTTATGGATATAAGCTCTGAGGAGGGCTGTTCATATAACTACATGAGACTGGAAACAGTTTTGTTATAGTGACGTTATTCAACTCTTTGAATTTCTGGTATATTCAAAAATCACATTAAAAAAATCTATTGGCTGTCTTCACTAGAAACTCTTTCAACTTTGTTGAAAGTAAAGAATTGGAAAACCAGTTTCCAAAAGGGTTTGCTCCCCAGTCATTACAGTCCAATATAGTCCCAGGATTTCAAATAATGCCTTTTGGTAACCCAAGAATTCTAACACTCCAGGGCCATGCCTAGTGGTGTGTAGGTAAATTTACTCTCTTGGGAAAAAAGAAAAAGGCAAAGAAAAGGAAGCCCTGCTTTGTAGCTTTTGTTCGTTTACATGGTGTAAAGGCTTCCACCACAGCCAATTTCTTTTTTTCTTTCTGACTTTTTTTTTTGAGTCCTGTCACCCAGGCTGGAGTGCAATGGCGTGAACTTGGCTCACTACAATCTCTGCCTCCCGAGTTCAAGCAATTCTGCCTCAGTCTCCCAAGTAGCTGGGATTACAGGCGCCCTCCATCACACCCTGCTAATTTTTGTATTTTTAGTAAAGACAGGGTTTCACCATGTTGGCCAGGCTGGTCTCAAACTCTTGGCATCACGATCTGCCTGCCTTGGCCTCCCAAAGTGCTGGGATTACAGGCATGAGCCACCGCACCCGGCCATCACGGCCAATTTCAAGCCGCTAACCTGACCTCACTGACACACGCTTGGGAAGACAGGCGCACAGTCAGCTCTCAGGGCCAGTATGAGGCACTCACTACTGCAGGGCATCACAGTTAGGTTCAGACAGAGGGAGGAGTGTGCCCCTCTTCTGAGAAGTGTGACAGATGATTGTGAAAGGGGAGAGTGAGGAGAGTTGGTCTGATCTCAGGGGTGTGCTCACGGAAATCGGTTTATGAAAGAGTACCCATAGGTGTTGAGAACATTGATTCTTCTAAACATCCCATGCCTGGGTACTCCTTGGGAAGGCTGTGCCACCATGGTTCCATGTGCAGCAATTTGGAGGCTACCGATTCAAAGGATGGAGTATGGAGCTTGGAGTCAGCCACACCAGGGCTCAAATCCTGCCTCTGTAATTTATGATGGCTGAGAACTTGGGCATATTTTTTCAACGTCTTGAGTCTCAGTTATCTCCCACAAAACACAAGAGGCCAATACCTACCTTGCAACATTTGTGAGCAAAAGGTAGTATGCATACAGTATTGTATCCAGCAGGTGCTCAACAGATGAATGTTACTATCAGAGTCCTTTTAACTGAGTCTAATTGATGAGACTTGAAGGGTTGAGGATTTGGGTATCAGAACCTGAACCCAGTGAGAAACATCAGATCCCTTGCCACTTAGGGTTTACCTGCTCCAAAGCAAGTAGCTGCTTTGGTTCCATCTAAAAATGTTGACTTCAAAATAGAACTTTCAGCTTGTTTCCCTCCTTTTCATATACACTTCATCTTATAAAATGCAGAGGCTGGGATCTTTGGTCTATATGGAAGAACACACTCAACAGCAACAGTAGCTCTCCCAGGGAGTAGAACTCAAGACTGGTCTATCTTGGACCTAACCAGGAGGGTTATTATCAAGAAACAAGAGTCTCCTTCTAAGGTGGTTTCGCCTGTAAGGCAATCCCTTAGCCTGGTCCCTGAGGGCTTCATTAGAGTGGGGTCCTGGTGATTTTACTGGCTTGTTAAGAAGGCTTTTCAAAGTCTTGTGTAATGATGATGAATGGCAGGGCGAAATCATGTTAACACATTATAAACAATTCCAGGGCACAACCAGTATCTCACACTGTACTTTATTTTTCTTCACAATATTAACTAGACAGACAAGGAAAGTTTAATGGCAATGTGACTTTTTCCAACAACACAAACAAAGTGCCATTATAGCTAATGGTGGCCAACTGGAGACTTACTTTACCTTAACCGTGTAAAGCATCCTTACCATATATTTTTGTGTGTACAGTGTTGCAGGAAATCAGCCACCCCTTAAAAGTATCAATCTTAAAAAGAGCCATGGAAGGTAAAAGTATGAAAATCTTGATAACAAAGGTTTTCAATACAAAAACACTTATTGTATACTTATTTTTATTTAAAACAAAAAGAACCCCAGTAACTCAAAACAAAAGCAAACCTTGGTTGAAAACTTAAGAAGGTATAATAAACAAAACCACCAAAAGAAAGCTTCCCCAAAAGAAATGCAATCCACTATCACTCTTGCAAATTCTACCTTGGAGGGAAAAACTTAATGAAATGAGCTATCTGGAGGGCCCACGGCAGATTTTCCAAAAGGTTTAGGTGCATGGAACTACTCAGTGTCTATACTACAGTCCTATTTATTAATAGTCTCAGAATTTTTTTGATTAAGCGAGCCTTTCCATCCTCCACCAGTGTTCCTGTCTTCTGTGCTGAGCTTGGTATGCAGAATAAACTTGTTGTCAATAGGATGTTGGCTTGAAGTTATTTTTCTCGGTCAGTCCAGATGAACCGGTACAGTACCATTCATGCTCCATCTGGTTTTCTTTGCATCCAGTGAGATGCATATTTCATGGTTGTCCAAGGTCATGGTTGTCCAAGGTCGACATGGAACAGAATGATTCACTGGGTAAGACTAAAGGGCTTGTATTATCTCTTTCCAATTCAGTTTCACATTGCCTAATTTTATTAAAAATTTTTTTCTGTATTGTACATAATAAACATTTAGAAACAGATGTCCCTACCAACCAGAAGGTTGTCATTAAATATCCTGTTAGTTAAAACTGCACATTTATTGTTTAAATACCCATTAGACATATCCAGCTTGAAATTTATACCATTGCACTGCCAAATGGAGCTGCACTTTGAGCCGTGCTGATGTCTCTGGAATCTAAATGTCGTACCACAAACTTCAAAATGTTTCTCATTTGTCACATAAGGTTCTTCGCAGAGGCATCACATCGACCCCAATACAGGTCCTTCATACCCCTAGTTCTGGTTATTCTGAAAACTTCCAACTCCCTGATCCAAACTTGGGAATGTTTTACTCATTTAAAAATTCTTCCTCCTTCCCACCCCTCCAACAAATGTCCTTTGTCCCATAATAATTAAAAAAAAAAAATCCCTGAAAGATCCAAATTGAATAACAATAAAGATCTGATTGGAACCTTCATAAGCTTGACAATGTAGAATTGTATTTCTTAAAAAGTGTGTAACCACATTTGTCTGGGCTGCAAAAGACACCACAGAATAAGATCAGAATAGAATTTCAACTGACTCCCTAATTTCCTTAGAATGGCTTGTATTTCAAGCCTTTCCTGTTTTTCTCTGATAGACTAGGTGTACATTACTAACTATAAGTGATAAGAACGTCTAAAAACAGCCACTGCCTTAAAAGTACAATTGGAATGAGAGTTTAAGTTCACATTTATAAATTATTTGTTTTAGGGTAAGTTTAATTACAAATAGACACTATTTGCAATTCTGTTCACTCAATAGATCCTGGAGGTGAAAGCTAGACATGTGTTGGAACTGTCCTAGTTACTTACATTTAATCTTGATTATTATAACTCCTCTCGATTTAGAATCACTTCCTAATTTTTCCCACTGGGCCAGAGCTACATCTTTAGATAAGCATTTACTAATAAAACAAAGATCACATATAAATGGAAGGCCACATCTGAACACAGAGAGGTAAGTGAGCTGTGGAGAGAATGTTGGCTTCTCGTTTGAACTAAATCAAGGTGCTTCCTTAATTGTGTGACTTTAATCCAAATCTTAAGCCTGCCAGAATTTTCTGCCCCTGCAAAATCTTCAGAGACGACCCGATGGCCATGGACCCTGTCAGCTGTCGTTCCGGCCTTTCTTTCGGAGTATTTGTGCAGCGAGGGACTGGGAGGGCCGAGGAGGTTCTCGGATGTTCTTCTCCTTTTGGGGCTTTTTTTTAGAGCCCTTGACCCCAATTTGGAAAGTGCGTATATTCTGTTTAACTCTGACCCTGGCCAGTGTAAAGAGGAGTACATAAAGAGGACTGCTTTTTCATTCATAAAGAGCAGTTAAGATGCAGATGTGAATCCCTCTTCAGCACAAAATAGGGATGGTTTTCTGTTGCCCAACTGCAAAATAATTAGATATAATGAAAAAAAAAAAAAAAAAAAAAGGAGAAAAAAATGACTAGTTGAGGCTTTTATATACATTCATTGTTTCTAACATGTTTTTAACAATAAGGAAAATGCAACATCAACTACTCTTAGAGCAAGTGCAGCCACAATACTGTACAGTTCTAGGGCCAAGCGGCTGGGTACACTGACTGTTAAACCAGGTCACAAAACTCCACAGCAAAAGGCAGCCAGCCAGCAATGAACCCCCATGACCTCTTAATATATATACATTTTTCAAATACTCTGTGAATCCCATTTGAACAACAATAAAAGACAAAAACAGGCTTTATATTAAAAACGTCCATGTTCTTCATTGTTACTTCTAAAGCAGCTTGGAGGATCTTACCACGTGGAGCATACTGCAGACTGACTCCATTAAAATGGTTTTGGCAGGATAGCAGCACAGGATTGGATATTCCATATTCATCACTTTGACAATGTAAACCTTTCATAAAATAATATTTTGCTTAAAAATTAGAATCATTCAAAGGTCTGATCATTCTGTTCCCTGAGGCCCGCCGGGGAGGTCTGGCTTCATACCACAGGTTTCCTGCTTTCTTGGTGGAGCGTAAGCACCACTGCATTTCAGGAAGACCCCGAAGGACAGCCACGAGAAAGTCCCCGCGGAAGGAGGGCAGGAGAGCTCTGGGTGGGTCTGTGTTGAAACAGGCCACGTAAAGCAACTCTCTAAAGGTCAAACCACCATAGATTTTAATCCGCTGGTCATTCCCCATCTGGATTTTTAACTGAATGAATCTCAGGGGTTTAACCAAACATGCATGTAATCCTGAATAACATGAATTAAATGCAGAATTGCCCAGGGATGAATAAACCTTCAAGAAACAAGGTCAAAGGGACAACAGATATATCTGTCACAATAAACAATTCTGTTGACATGGAAATGCACATGACTTGGTTGAAACAATGCTCCTCAGTGGCCAGTGACATCCAGGTTTTTCTTAGGTAGCTGAGACTCAGGGCTTATCTCACCTTCTCAGAAATGCTTTTGAAGAATCAAGAGACAAAAATCTCAAACAGAAAATGATCAGTTCTGCTCACAAATAGTGTATAGGCCATAACTAAATACAATTAAAAAAAAAAAAAAAACGCTGAGATGCATGTATTTTTTAAAAGCAGCTTTTGAAATATCAACCACAGCATTAAACACTGAACAGAGTACATTCCAAAGTTAATACAGATAAATGATACATAATGCAATAATGCCACAGAGTTATTCCATCAATGTCTCAAGGCTGATTCTAAACTGAAAGAAAAAAACAAAACAAACACTTTCTAGTTTATTTGCTGAAGATGTCACTTCTTTTGTTACTTCTTTATAGTTTCCCACCATTGATTGTTTTTAAGTGCCCCAGGATGTACAGATAATCCCCATATTCCACACCTGGAACTTTTTTTTTTCTGTCAGGTTTTCAAATAAAACCAAACTACAGTGACAAGATAATGTTTTACATGTAATTCTATAGACATAGGTCAATTAATCCATGACACCTTACTTCAATGCTTCCTTTAGGATTTAAGACCCTCTCCAAAGTCATTTAAAGCCTTGCTTTAAACTGCACAGGTGGGCCACGGCCACACAGCCAACGTGCCATGTGCTACGGCCAAAATGGGCCATGGCCGTTGCCTCTCCTCACGTTCCCAGCCTTCACCGTGTCCCTCTGCTAGGAAGGGCCCAGGGCCTCTGTTCCTTCTCTCTACAGTGATACATGTCTTAAGAAGGGTTGTGGTTCCCATGCTCCACGTGAAAATGGGCCTATCTGGAGGGCCCCAGGGTGACAGGCCCAGCCGCACCCCTCTATTGCTCTTTCTTGACAGTGGAATTCCGAGCTCCGTCAGCTTCCAGACATTCGGAGACGACACTGCCCTGTTGATCATCCCTGGAGGAGGCCAGTGAGGGCCCAGGCTCAGTTTCAGGACCAGGCCTCCAAGCTGGGATGCAGGCAGGTTCTGCGGACTTCGGTCTCCTAAAAGCAGGCACTTGTGGCGGCCTGATGCTCTGGGTAACTCTAGCCTTCCTGATGCCGAAGTCACCGAAATGTTTACTTCCTCAAGTTCCAGAGGATTATGTTCCTACTTAGACAGAGCCAGTATTGGGATTTGTGGGGTGCGTATCCAAAATATAAGAATATACACAATCAGGGCTTAAGGTACTGGATGATACTGTATAAATTGCTAAAATGCTTCTCGGCACAATTGGTAGCTTAAAAAAATACTTTCCTATGATTTAAGGGCATTTTTCCCATCGCTGTCCTTCGGTGTGGAAATCTCAGTGGGTACCAGGTCCATCTGAAGTTCCCAAATCTTTTCCTCCCACCAGGTATGCGTCATGTGAGTCATATGCAAAGAGTCTCTTCTTCAGACCAGGGAGGCATGGACTTCCCCCCAGGAACCCTCCCTCTGTTAATATCACAGCCCCCAGGGCAAAGAAATACAAGTGAATGAGCACCTTCTTCCCAGCCTCCAGCAGCCAGAAAGCCAGCTTCCCCAACGATCAGGTCCTTTTTCCATACATCTGCTCTTCAAATGGTGAGTTAGTCCGGCCAACAACACAGAAAGCGAATCTGTGTTTACAGGCATAGCACATCCAGGTGGAGCCGCACGAAACGGTGCTTGGCAATTAGTAATCGGATTTCCAAAGACAGGAGTTTTGATGGGACTGTCTTAAATAAATAAATCTTTTTTTCTTAATAATGTAAAAAATAAACGATATTTCCCTTTGGCAGTAAATAGCTGATTCGACATTTTGCCTGAAAATTGTTGTGTGTGTGTGTGTCTGTCTGTGTGTGTATGTTTAAATGTGTGTTATTTTTTCTTAAACAGCCCGCAGCTTTGTTTCATGGTACATCATTGACAATGCATATCATTTCTACTGCTTTAGTGAACCTTTTGCATATTTGTTTGGGGCAGGCGTGTTGACTTCACTTGTGGCCCAGATAGGCACCCAGGGTGATGCAAGCTCCCACCAGGGCCAAACTGAGCAGAGTCTTCAGAGACAGCCAGGAGAAATCAAACAGAGGCCGCATGCTGGGGCCGTACAGTTCCACAAAGGCGTCCTGCAGTTGGGGTAGAAGAGGAAAGAAAAAGAAAGAGTATTAGAAAGAGAGCAGAGAACGCCACCCCACAGAGAAAGAGGTATCCTGCCAGGGCAGCCTGGGCACCTTCAGAAGGGCGAGAGGGGAAAAGGCAAACGCTCTTTGGAGGCCATGATTCAGAAACCACTGTTTTCATTAATTCAAGACATATTTATTGAGAACCTATTTACATGCCAGGCATCTTAGAGATACAGCAGTGCATAATATAGACTAAAAGTTCCTACTTCACGAAGTTTCCATCTAGTGGAACAGTATAGACAGCAATCAATATAATTTATCACATGGTGTAGGAGAGAGTGCTAAAGGGCTGAGGAGAAAAACAGCAGAGGCAGTTAGAAAATATTAGAGGTTCTGCAGTTTTAGCTAGCACACCCATCCACAAAAGTAATAAAATATAGCAATGATGATGACTGTCACACTCCTTGATTGAGTGTTGACATCTTATCAAATGTCTGACATGCATTATTTTAGTCTTCGTACCAAACTTTTTTTTTCTTTAAGAGCTAGAGTCTTGCTCTGTTGCCCAGGCTGCAGTACAGTGGTACAATCATGACCCACGGCAGTCTCAAACTGTTGGGCTCAAGAGGGATCCTCCTGCCTCTGCCTCCTGACGACCTAGGATTACAACGCTTGGCTAATTTTTAAATTTTTTTGTAGAGATGGGGTCTTACTACACTTCCCAGGCTGGTCTTGAATGCCTAGGCTCAAGTGATTCTCCTGCCTCAGCCTCCCAAAGTTCTGGGATTAAAGTTGTGAGCTATCTCATCCAGCTAATTCTTTGTACCAATGTTACTAAGTTATTTTATTTGTTTCTGTCTGAAGATGAAAAAGCTGAGAATCACAGGGAATAAGATACTTTTCTAACAAATGGCACAGCCAGGCTTTGAACCCAGATAGAAACCAGCACCCTTCTCTCTGCTGATGCCCTGGCGTGGCTAACGGCAGCTCTGTGAGAGCGTTTGGTCGGCCGAGGGCTCAGTCGGTGGAGGGGCCAGGGCGGCCTTGACTGGTGCAGTGCCAACTTCTAAGGTCAAGGTTCTCCCAGGGAAAGGGAGCCGTCAGAGGGTTTCTCTTGGGGGTGGCTAGACTGAACGACCACACTCAAATTGTGGATCTCACAAGGCATGAGATCAAGGGTGTGTCACTGGACGTGCAGGTCCGAGAGACAAAGAGGGTGTCTCCCTTCCATTCCTCTCTCTCCATCTCAAGTCAGGTCTGTAGTGTTGTAGCAGAGTCCACCCTCTGGATCAGCTTGGATTGGGCAAATCACTGGTTGATCATTTCCTAGATTTGGGGGAGATTATGTTTCACATTTGGGTCCAATGAGTATTTGGACAACTTTCTGAATGAATATTTGAATATATATATCGGTAAATGAATTCTTTTTAGTTCTGATTTATTCAGGTATGAAGAAGAAAACAAGAATAGTTCCACATTATTCCCAACAACCCTGACTCAAAGCACACAATTTTATTACAGGAAACAGTAACATACCATGACCCTGGGCATCGCTGTTGGGAGGGGCTCCAACAGTGCACGGAGGGGTTCCCTTTCTCTGGGGCAAGGGCTGTAGTAGTGGGACCAGGGATTCTCTTTGTCTCCCCCGTGCTGGGCATGGTCTTGGTGCACTGTAGGTGCGTAGTCAACGTTTGTTCACTTAAGTTTTCTGAATACAATCATCAGTTTACATTCTGTCTTTGGCTTAATGCTTTGCCCAGATGCTTATTAATCTGTTTGGAATTACTCCTTCTATATGTAACGGCCTCAGAGAATCCTGAGGTAGTCTTGATGAGGGTTTAAGACATTGTTAGGGGAACTTTCTGCATTATTAAATATAGATTTATGCAATTATTTTCATGATATATAATATGTGCCATACTTTAAAAAATTCATTTTTACAGTGTTTAAAACTTTTGCTATTATAAACAATATCATGATATATTTTTGTACATAAATTCTTGTCTATTTGTTCAGTTGCTTTTTTGAAATAAACTCCTAGAAGTGACCTCAATTGACCAGTCATCAGTATTGCTTCCAGAAATCATGAAGGGCTTGCCTTGAGCCATCCTCACTCTGTCATGGGTTGCCCTCCAACCAATGCCACCTTTTACAAAAGGCAGGCACGGATTTAGGGCGCGGGTCACACTGAGGGTGATCCTGCCCCCCAGGGGACATTTGGCAATGTTTGGAAGCATTTTTAGTGGTCGTGATTTGGGGTGAGGGTGCTACTGGTATCTAGTGGGCAGAGGCCAGGGACGCTGTTCAACAGCCCACAATGCACAGGGCAGCCCCCTAGGGCTAACAGGGCCGAGGCTGAGAAACCCTAGTTGACAAGATGCTCTGTAATCACAGACCATAGAAGAACAGATGACCCATCCAGTGTGTCAACAGCGTTGGTCAAATCAGCCCAATCAGCGAGCCCAGACCAGCGACTGCTCACCCAGAGGCCTTCTGCATCTCTGGAGGGCCTTGGTTCACTTTTACCAGGAGAGGGCGCAAGCGCTTTCTTCTTCTTTTTAAGTATCTATTGTTAAACGTTTGTTTCTAAATTTCAGTGTTAGAAAGAGAGGCAATAGGCGTACACAAAATGTGTAGTTAGAGCTCTTAGCACAGAGCTGAGGCACAATCATGATTGTCTGCCAAGATGCGCACCCCTCTCTATAAGCAGGGATCAGTGGGGTAGGAAGGAGTCAGGACTTCTCCGCAAGCCGGAGAAACTCTGCCTCTTTCAGGGAGCAACCCAAGACGTCACAGACACGGCTGCAAATGTCAACTAGTCTTCCCATCCATGCTTCTCTCTCTGAGGGATGGGTGGGCTGAAACCCGCAACACCACAGCCAAAAACACCCCGAATTTCTCAGGGCACTGGCAATAGGTTGTCTGCAATTGGGCCTGACATTGAGAAGGTCAGTGGCCGGGCTCTGAAACCCTTTAGTCATCAACAGAGTTTTGTGTGGCAAGATCTGAACCGGACTAAGCCCCTGATCATTTGTCCTCTCTGGACCTGAAACCATCCCGGGAAACCGGAGGATGCAGGGACACACTCCAGCTGGCATTTTCTCCCAGTTGGGCCTGGCACACAGTGCTGGAGAGCAGAAGAAATGCTGTCCCAAATATCCCCACCTCCTCAGAGCTGGAATAATTCCCTCTCACTACCCTCACCCCCACACAAATAACAGTGCTTCTCATGAACCTAACAGGCCATTTCTGATGTGCATGACACAGAACAATGTCATTTCTAGAGTGAGATGAGCTAAACTAGCAGCTCTTGGCCCAAAGCCTCAGCACAGAGGTGCCGTTGCCATCCCAGGGGGCTAAGAAGGGCATGGGACTTGGAGGAGGAGTCTGGGTGAATCCTGGCTTTGATATTTTATTAGTTTATAACCTTGAGCAGATAACCCAACCCCGAGCCTCATTTACTTCATCCATAGCCGTAAAATTCATTATTGTGAAGATTAACGTAGGTCACTGAAAGCCATTTGTAAATTGGATACAGAATGTGAGCTCATGGAAGAACAAACACCTTGCTCTTGTCTGTCCTCTTGCAGACCTGCTCCGCACCTACTCAACCTGCCCTTCCCCCAGGAGGTTCTGCTGAGCCTGCCATTTTACAGGAGCAATTTCCTGGTGCTCTCTTAGCTTTCAGATCTGAGGATAGTCCGTAATCTCTATAGGAATTATGAATTAAAATGTACACATCCCATGTTCTGGTCGAAGATGGGAAGTGATAATACAACACCTACCTATCTATCCTTCTTTATACATTATTAATCAGATTGTAGGGCTACAGGGCAAGTCATTTAACCCCCTGGAGGTTGGATCTGGCCTCTAAACTTTGCTCTTCTACAATTCCTAAGTGCAAAGGAGACCCTGTGGCTTCGGGACTAAATGTCCTGAAAGCTTCTTTCGTAGAAAGTCTTCTTGCTTTTTCAAACATTCTGATTAGGGCGATTTCCGAAGTCTGTTTGAACAGTCTGTCATTATTTGTTTAAGTATGAAAGCTGTTTTAAATAAACACATGCTCATTTTATGTATTAAAAGCAACAAAGAGGGAAAAAGAAAACCTGGGTTGTCATGTGATTCGGACAAAATCCCAGGCTATATATTTAGGAAGCTCTGTGTCCCTTGCTCATGTCAGGACTGGCAAGGGCTTACCCGACTTCACGGATCACAGGTTCACATGGAAAGGCTTGCACCGGCTCCTCCCATGAGGGGGAGGTGGGCAGGGCCTCAGCTCTGGTGGCTCTGTCCACAATGGCTTCTCCATGAATTTCCAATTCAGAGGCCACAGAAGATCTGAGTTCCACCCAGGGCTGGCCCAAGGGGACAGGATGGCCAAACTCCCAGCCCCAACCTTGCTGCAGGGTTGAAACCAGGCCAGGTAGGTATGGACGGGAACAGACCAGGGTCAAGACTCCTAAACCCAGCAAAGTTGTCTTCACCCCTCCAGGCTGTGGAGCACTCCCACCTGGGAGGTAGCCACCCTCCAACATTTTCCTTTTCCCTTCAGAACCTTCAATAATTTCTTTTTTTTTTTTTTTTTTTTTTTTTGAGATGGAGTCTAGCTCTGTCACTCAGGCTGGAGTGTAGTGGCTCCCAGGTTCAAGCAATTCTTCCGCCTCAGCCTCCCGTGTAACTGGGACTACAGGCACCCTCCACTACGCCCAGCTAATTTTTGTATTTTTAGTAGAGAAAGGGTTTCATGTTGGCCAGGCTGGTCTCAAACTCCTGGATTCAAGTGATCCTCCTGCCTCCGCCTCGCAAAGTGCTGGGATTACAGGCGTGAGCCACTGTGCCCAGTCCACTTCAAGAAATTTCATGTAAACCTACTTCCAAAGAAAATGAGATTTTTTTTTTTTTTCTAAAGGTCAGATTGTGAAGAATGGAAGATAATGTTAATTGTAAGTGCTGAAAAGAATGGCATGCAGTTGGGGATATGGGCGGGGGTCCCAAAACAACCCTTATGCCCAGGTAAATGTAAACATGGAGACCTTTTGAATTCGGTAATGCATATTAAAAGGCTTTAAAAAAGCTTTTGTTAGTAATTTCACTTCCAGTTATTTCTTTTGGAAAAATAATGAAGTGCACAGATTATTTATAATAGCATAAACCTGGAAACAAACGTCTGAAAATAGATGACTGACAGCGTGCCCACGTGATGGAATGCTGTTCAGCACTAAAAGTTATACCCTATAGTTATTGGCAAGAAATTGTGTTCCTAACGTCATACCGAGTAGAGCAGGACAAAACGGTCAGCAAAACATGATTCCACTTCTGTAAAAACCTAACATATACATGTGCGCGTTTACATACAGAAAAAAATAATATAAAGGAAAACGCCAAGATGTTAACAGTGATGATCTCTGAAGGCAGAAGTAGGCACGAGGACATGGTATTTATGAGGCTATTCTGATTTTTTTCCTTAGCTGTCTTTTCTAATTCAATACAAACATGTTTATTACTATTTATGAAATATACTTTAATATATACTACATACAATAATGTTACATTCTAAGTGCTTGCTTAATCTGAAAAAAATTCCAGACTCCATAATTTGACAGACAAAAATGCTGGGAGATGATGCCTAGTAGTGGGGAGACATGGGCTCCCAGGCAGCAGCCATGACCTAGAACCATGCAACAGGCCTCCGGTTAAGTGAGGGCCTCCTTAGACTCTGGCCCAGAAGAACTCTCAAGAATTCTGCCCAGGAGACCAAAGCCTGCAATAAGAGGTTCAGGCCCTGAGCTCAGTGTGTGTTCTCGCCTCTCTATATACTGGGGAAATTTAATATGGCTTGGCTGGCTATAAGCAAATTAGAAATTCAGCTACATTCTACAATCTTTGGGCTGACTATGCATGCAGACGTTATACAACCAAAGAGAATTCTAAGGGAGAAAAGCCATCCTGTCCCCAAAGAGCTTACACTCTAGAGAGAAGTAATGCCTCTATGTGCACATTTGAACTAAACTAAATCAATGGGTGCCGCCATTTTGTACCTGCAGACTGCAGAGTCTCATCAGCAGTAAGAAGAAAGTAAAAAGAAAATCAGACCGTGCCAATGGGAAATCAAACACAGCTATCAAATGCCTTTGATATTTTCTATTTTTCATGACTTTAAACTTTTGTCTCCACGGGGACCTCTGGGGATCTCTTCCCTCATGACAACTTTAGGGTTAGGGAGAAAAAAGGAAAGGGAGAATCACTGTAACAGAAGACTGTGAGCTGGGAGGAACCTCCAAGTATGTTCAGGTTCCCTGAATTGGTTTAATAATGTCTAATAAGGATATTAGCTCTTTTTTTAAATAGGTGAGGTGAGTGAAATTTTGACAGGTAAAGCAAATTCCTTACAGTGTGTATTCATAAGGAAATTCGTGGTGGACAGGAGCATGAAGGCTGGGTTTCACCTGCCTCCTGCACTTCACAGGTTAGAACACTGGCAAGCAGCTAGTTCTTCTCTCTGCCCAGGGAACCTCCTCCCTGCCTCCCTCAACTTGCTTCCTCCCATCCCGACCTTCCTCTCTGCCCCAATTTGGACTCCAGCCCACAACAAGTCTCATTTGGGCTTCCAAGTGTTGCTGAAGAAAGTCACCCAACCTTGCAGGCAGGTGCTGCTGGAAATTGATGGTCTCTAAACTCAGTGAGTTCTGACACCACCTAGGAATTCTTTACTCTTTGTCAGATCTTTTCTGTTCCTTTTGATGATTGTTCCCAACAGCCACCACTTGTCTCACATGTCTTCCTCACCTTTTAGCAGCGAATGCCACCTTTTACTTCTCTGAGAAAATTGGGATCATTGGTCAAGAATTACCACAGCTTTCCACCCTGGCCCATGCACAAATGTCCATTTCCGCCTGTCCTTCCCTGCTCCTCTCCACCCTTCGCCCTGATTCTACCATCTCCCATTGCTTCAGGAACCTTCCTCTGTCAATTGTCCCTGCTCTCAACTACAATTTCAACCGCATCCTTCCTTTCTGGCCTCAGGTATCCTCAAAATGTCCGTGCTGATGTGTGCTCCACCCTAACCATTATCTTCTCTGTCTCTGCCCTCCTAGACAAGCTGCCAACCCACACTCATTGGCTCACTTCCCACCCACATTTGAACTCACTCAGTCTGGCTTCTTCCTATATTGTGCCTCTGAAACCACCTCCATAAAGACCACCAATACCCTCCATGTGGCTAAATTCACTGGTTGTGAGGTTGTATCTTACTAGGTGCTCTGATGCCCCGGACACCAAGACCACTGAGGGTCTTCTGTGACTCTGCTCTCTTTGGGCTGCCTCCTTCCTCCTGAAGAAATTCCTCTCTGTCTCCCTCATGGGCACCTCCTCCCTGGCCTATTCTGATAAGTTCTCAGTGCTGCCCATCAGGCTTCTGTCTGGATATTTTCTTTTCTCTCTGTGGCCAATCTCTGTCACTCTCTTGGTCTTAATACCACCCCTATGATAATGTCCCTAACATCTTTATATCCAGTCTCACTTTCTCCTCTAACTGCCAAATACTTATTCCAATTGCTTTCTAAGACATCCCCTAAGGAGTTCGATCAACCTGCCCCAAACTGAAGCTATCATCACTCCCTCCATCAAGCCTCCCTCTCTTCCTGTCTTCCACCTGGCTATGGCATCAAGTAAACCTACAGTCTGAGAGTCTCCTAGATGTTTTTATTTTCCTCATGCCCTACATTCATTCATCAGTAAATCCCATGGCCATAGGTTAGGTTCCCTCAGAAGCAGACCCTAAGACAAAGATTCGAGTTCAAGTGGTTTATTTGGGAGATGATGCTAGGAA
Source organism: Chlorocebus sabaeus (assembly GCF_047675955.1). Lineage (NCBI taxonomy): Eukaryota > Metazoa > Chordata > Mammalia > Primates > Cercopithecidae > Chlorocebus > Chlorocebus sabaeus. Next base: position 17,279,584 of record NC_132921.1, on the reverse strand, counting down.
CTCTAAGGGGAGCAGGGAAGGGAGAGAAAAAAGGAAAAGACCCATGCATAAGTTACCTTATCAAGCTAGTTATTGCTACTGGCAAACAGAGCTTACTCCTGCCAGGGAAATCTGAGGGCTAGTGTAGACCATGCATCTCTTGTTAACCCACTGAAGGGCTAGGGAGCTGGGGTATTTATACACCAACTCCTGCTATTCATTGGTTGAAGGTTGCTCCTATGGAATGTCAATACCCCAGCACTCCTAGCTGGTAATGTCACAGGTGAAGTACTCATCAAGGAAATAGATGCAGATGCCATATCTCTTATAGCTGGAGGTCAAGTTAGTGAGCACTAAAGTGGTAAGGGCCAGGGGACAGGACAGAACAGGGCAGTAGATGCACTGCCGATTTTACCACCTGAACACTTCTCTCTCCCTTTACCTTCTCTCCCCAGGATCTCTGCTGTGATTTCCAATCTGATCTCTCTGCCTCGGTCTGAGTCTTGTGGTCTGCCTGTAAACCTCTTCCATGTACTGCAGCCAGAGTGATCCATTCAGAATCAAGTCTGTTGCTTCCATGCTTAAGTCTAAGGTTCCCAATGCCCTGGCTCCAACCTAGTCCTCAGCTTGTCACTCTTAAGTCAACTTTGGTTCATTCAGAGATTCAGCTCAATCATTTTCTGCAAGCAACTTTCTCCAAATCCCTAGGTTGAACTAAATAATCCTTGGCTGTTCCCTGTTCACAGTATTATACGAAGATCATCTGTTTACATGTCTGCCTTCCCCATTCAACTATTAGCACCTGGAGGTGCAGGACCATGTTTTATTTATCTTTGGATCTCTGGAGAATGTGTCTGTCATATATTAGGAACTCAACAAATGTTTGTGGAGCTGAAATAAACTGATTGGTTTTACTATACGGCAGATTTTTCAAACATCCTAATAGATAATATTTTTTTAAAAAGGGAGTATTCAGAGGCCAGATAAAGAACTGGCTTAGATAAAATTCAAGGTTTTTCCCCGCCCCCGCCCCCCCCCCCCCCAGCAGCAGCCTCTAGTGTCTTCCCCCAAGGGACTGATGTTTAGTCAGTTCCCAAGGACACAGAGGGATCTGATTGGTCAGTGCTGGTCAGTGACCCTGCTATATTGGTTACTAAAAATTATCACCCCCCACTCACAGGTGCTTGATTTTCCAAGAAAGGGAGTAGCATTTTCCAAACTCATTTGGCCACTAACTCCTCTGTCAGGGAGACTGCTGCTGTGTTTGGAGTATTAGGAAGACAAACTTTGACAAGTGCTGCCTAAGAGGGTGAAAGGACAATAGCAGGGCGTTGGCAAGAGGCGCAGCCTTGGTGCCTGTGGTGCAGGGCAGGGGAGATGACCAGAGGTCAAAGGCTGTTTCTAGACATCTATGCAAACATAGAGACCACTGAGTGCGTCCTGATCCTAGATTCCACCAAGAGGGCTGGAGACTCATTGGCAATACTATCTGTGACTACTGCGGCCGCACAGAGTCTACGACATGCAGCCGTCAGGTGAGAGAGGATGCCAGGAGAAAGAGAAAGGACATGAAGGAGGAAGTGGGGTAGACAGACACTCGTCTTGCAGAGAGAGACCTCTCCACAAAGTCAAGCAAGATTCTCCTGACACCAGAGTTGGCTCAGAGCAAAAGGGGGAGAAGCCACCCTGGCGGCTGGGAGTGGTGGCCGGCAGAGGACACGCAAGGAAGTCAGGACTTTTTTCTACCTGAAAAAAGCAGCTGGTGAGGAAGTGACTCCATTTCCCCCCTTATCATAGGCTTGGCAGGATTTCCTCCACAGCCACATTGTGCTGAATGAGTCTAGAGGGTTCCGTCTGCAGAGCAGCGTGGCTTTGGCAGCTGCAGGCTTGCTTCTGTCCTCTGTGACTCTTCCTCCCGCACCCTCCCTTTACTCCCAAAATATTGTTTCCGGGTTTGAGGGAAAAGGAAGGGGAAAAAAATAACCCCTGAGCATATAACTGAAGGACACACAGCTGCCTGGGCCGGAGATGGCGAAGAGGCACGGGAGCGTGAGAAGCACAAGGATTTGCCTTCCTCTGGGCTGGCGGGCTGGCGAGGGCTACTCCCCAAAGCCATCTCCAGTGCCTGGGGGTTGATCTTGGAGGAACTCTGGGTCCAGGGGGAGGGGCTGGTTGAATCATGAGCCAATGACATACATGAAACCTAATCTCCGCGTCATTTGGATGTAACTAGAAACCTGCTGGAGACATGGCAGGAGATGAAAAACCCAAACAAAACAAAAACAAAACTTGCCCGCTTACCACAGTTGGTCCAGGGAAGTTCTGGTGTATTCTGTTATGCAAATTTAGCTAAGAATGCAAATCAGGCAGGGGCCCTCAGGAGTTGGGGAGGCTGAAAAATGAGAAGCGCAAATGGGTGCTTCCTTTCTCCAGCATTATTTTCACAGTTTGAAAATAATGTGCAAAGATGGCTTATGCTATGGGCCAGGGCAGAGGAAGCTTGGCCCCAACCACCTGCTAATGGAGACTTGAGCCGGAGCTAGCTATTCCAGAGATGGACCTCAGAGGATTCCTTAGTTTAATTACCTTCTGGGCTGGGGTAGAAGGTAGTATCTGGAGGGAAGCACAGAGCCAAGTTCCCTGCTGCCGTACTAGCAATGCAAATACGGCAGGGCACCTGTGGGCTCATGTCCCTCCTGCAAGAAGGTGTGGTCAGTCTAGTAATTCAAAAGACGTACTTCTGAAATGGGTGAAGAAATGCATTTATAGCAAAAAGTGCTAAAAATATGTTAATAGTTATGCTATTTGGTTCACCAGGTTCATGTAATAAATCATAACAAGAGAGACTAAAGGCCGTATCTATATGACCTTGAAATCTCATCTTCAGCGGGCTTATTCGTTCAGTAACCAAACATATTTTTGTAAGGTGTTGAATATTTAGCTTAAAGCTAAACAAGACACACACCCTGCCCTATAGTAACTGCTCGGTAATATTCCCAGTGGCTTCCATGGGCCTGAGAATTTTCTCAGTACTGAATTCAAAGCACTTTGTGTCTGTAGGCCCATTTGCCCAGCAGTGGCCTTGCCAGGAGAGAAGAGGCCCATGCTCCTGTCCTCATTTTAAGGCACACCTGAAGAGGCTCTAAAGAAAGGGCCTATATACACACAGGCCTCAGTCACCTGCTTTCCAGTGTTTTGGCTTTAAAACAATGTTTCTTCGTTTTTCTTCCTACCTTCCTCATTCCATTACCTTCTTTTGGCTGGAGCTTCTGAGGGCCCTGCCTATTTTGGTGCTCAGCCTTCTCTTGTTTTGGGCTTATGCTACTTCACTGTTTGGGGGGGAAGTATCACTTCCCCCCCAAACATAAAGTGACAAACTTAACACTTTATGATATTGTGTTGGACATGAAAATATGTCCAGCAAAAAACTTAATTATTATAACTCAACAATAAAAACCTAACTAGCTAAATTTTTAAAAAGGCCAAAGGATTCTGGTAGACATTTTACCAAAGAAGGTACACAAATGGCCAGTAAGTGCATGAAAAGATGCTCATTATCGTTAGTCATTAGGGAAATGCAAATTGAAACCACAAGGAGAGATCACTTCACATCCACTAAAGCAGCTCTAATTTTAAAAATAGATAATAACAAGTGTTGGCGAGGATGTTGAGAAATTGAAACCCTTGCACATTGCTGGTGGGAATGTAAAATAGTGCAGCCATTGTGGGAAAACAGTTTGCTGATTCCTCAAAAAGTTAAACAGAGTCACCACATGACCCAGCAATTCAACTCCTAGTACACCCAAAGGAATTGAAAGTGCATGTTCACAGAAAACTTGTACACAAATGTTCACATCAGCATTATTCATAATAGCCAAAAGTGGAAATGGCCCAAATATCCACTAACTGATGAACACATAAACAAAATGTGGTCTACCCACACAATGGAATCTTACAACTCAGCCAAAAAGAGGAGTGAAGCATTGACACACGAGACAACACGGATGACCCTCAAAAACATGAGGCCAAGTGAAGGATCCAGGCACAAAAGGCCACCCACCATATGATTCCATTGATATGCGATGTCCAAAATAGGCAAGGCCTATCTAATCTACAAAAAGTAGATTAGAGGTTCCCAGGAGATGGGGAGATGGGGAGACTAGGGGGTCACTGCTAATGGGTACCGGGCTGCTTTTTGGAGTGATGGAAAAGTTCTGGAATTAGCTAATGGTGATGGTTGTATAACCTTTTGAATATCAATGCGCTGAACACTTTAAATGGAATTTTGTGGCATGTGAACTATATCCCAATAAAAGAACTTAATTATATTCCTTACACGACATGAAGAGGGACTAAACTATTTTTATACCATATGGAATCCCACAGAAGTACTGGCTTGTGATGGATCCTCTGCTCACAAGTGTATGAGGAATGGGAGTCTGCTGGTTAGAAAATGTGCACCACTGTCATTCTCCAAAAGAAAAAAAGGAAGAACTGGAGTAGGAGGTGGCATGGCTTGTGTTCTGGATGAGAAGTTAGGGGTTGGATGTATGAGCAGCAATCGAGGCGCTCCTCCTTGTAAGGTAAGCAGCTCACGTCACCCCGGGTCCTTCAGTTTTCCTCATCTGAAAACTCCACCGTAGCGAACCTCTAAGAAGTCTCTCTCCGCTCTACCATCTGGGCTTACCTAGTTAGTGACCTTATTCTTCACCCTTTCCTGTGCATCCTTGAGGATGCGACTTGGGTTCTGTTGGTGCGTGCCAGAGCTATGTTACTGTAACTGTTGCTGAGGATCTCCTGCTTCCTCTCTGTGTGGTCCATCTCTTCCATCCGCCACTTCTCCACTGCTCTTCTCCCCACCTGGCCTCAGACCCTCCTGCTGTGAGTTAGGAGGAGGTCTTTCTTGGCATAGCAGTCAATCTGCTGTGACCTCTGATGTGCCTCTGTGCTTCCAATCTCTTTGCTTTTATGAGCATAATCCAGGTTATTTGTCCCATGCCCCAACCCCCATATGCCCACAAAGCCCTCTGCCTCTCATGCCAATTTTAATTAGAACTGGTGACATCAGTGTGGCTCAAAGTAGGGAGCAGGTGGGAAGCTCTGCTTATCCTCAATACCGAACAGGACTCTCCACTGCCTGATACGGGCTGGGTATTCCATGGGCAGACTGGCATTTGGAATAGATCCACCAACTGTTCTTTCTTGGGATCTGGAGCCACAGGTGTGGCTCTCCTCCCCACCCCACGCCACTGTCCATACCTGTCTCTGTATGTGAACAGAACATAATCACCGTGGGCTCCACAGGGATTAGCCACAGGCAAATATGCTCTACTTGGAGGTCATGATTTGGGCCAAGTGTGCTGTGTCCCCTGTGCCTGCCGTGTGACTCGTGAACATGGGGCATGGCCCAGGCTGCCTCCCTCTATTTTTGTCACTGCAAGAGTTAATTCATGAAAATATGCCAAAAATGGGAACTGAAAGCAGATGCTTGTTAAGTTCTGCAGCTTGGCCTAATCGCTGTCATCAGGACGTCGCTGCTGGGGGCAGTGAGGGGAGGGAGTCCTTCATTTATTAAACGTGGAGGGCCAGAGTTGGGGGCCAAATGTTTGGTTCTCACTTGTTTAAATCAGTAAGTGTTGACTGAGGCTGGTGGTAGAGGGAGTACAAAGAACCTGCATGTCCTAATAGGAACTTGCTGAAAGTGGCCTCAGACCTGGAGGAGGGTATGTAGAAGAAAAAGAGCAAAGCAGACTAGGCTGGAGGAGGCGGCATCCTCAGCCAGCTAGGCACTGCCAGCCTCTAGCCCTGCCTTGTCTGGCGCTTGTTTTTCAGGACTGGTTAAGAAATCAGCCTGGGCATCTTTTCTGGAAGCACCACACTGCATTGGCTCCAGGCAGCCCTGATGACCAACCGCAGGCCCAGACATCTGTCGAGGACCAGATGCACCCCGGGTGATGCTGGTTCTGTTGTTCTTGGTTTGGGGCAGGTAAGTCACAAATGGCTGAACCTTCACAGCCTGCTCACATCCCACTCAAAAGCACCCCAACGTATACTAGTCTTATTCGGATCCCAGCTCGCCAGTTCTGCTCAATGGGTCATTCTGTGACTGTCAAAGCCACTGCGATGATCCTCTGAGAAGCCCATGGGAGAGGCTTCATTATCCACACCATCAATCTACCGATCAGTAAGAGAAGAACAATTATATCCTCTGTGCTCCGGGGGACAAGGGGAGCTGACGGATGGTGGTGAACTCCTCAGTGAGCTCCATATGGGCATGCTAAGAAAAATCTGCTTTCATTTTGTAGTTTATGATTTAGTTCAGTTCACCTGGAAAGACTCAACATGAATAAAACCAGATGCATTTCAAGGAACACTGCTTGGCTCCTTGACAATCCTCTTCCTTCCTCATCAGACAGTCTTCCTGTGCCCAGGGAAGACAGCAGACCTCTCTATCACAAGGAAAATGCAGCCTCTGTCAGTGGCAGCAGCTGTTAGAACCAGGACAGGTAAACGGCGGGCCAGGTCAGCCTGTGGTTCTGGATCCTGGCTCATTAACACATGGACAAGACATGCCGGCGTGGCCTCTCGTATGAATAGCTGTTTACGGTGAAGGACCTCTGACAGTATGCTTTCTGTTGCAAGGATACTGCCGTATATAGAACTAGAGAGAGAAGCAAAAACAGAAACTCAGGGAGAGAAACGGGAGACACAGAGACCCAGAAAGACAAAGAGAAAGAGAAAAAGAGAAGCTGAAAGCAATCATGGATGAGTTTTCAGTGAGTGGAGGGGCTGAAATATCTTCCATCAGCACAACCTCCAGGGGCAGTTGACAGCTGGCTGACCTGACCCAAGGACACACTCTCACAGTGAAGCCAGTGAAGCCGGCCTGCTGGGGGCAGGAGCAAGGTCAGAACACTACACGTGCCCACTGTACAAGGCCTGTCAGCGTTGTCGGCAGTGGGCACTTAACACGAGAAAAGTCGTGCCCCTGGGAGATCCACTTCCAAGGCAACTGTCACTTCCTGTCAAACGCTCAGGACGGGTCACACACATTTGCAGCTTGCAGTGGCGAGCCTGGGGACCCTGGCTGCAGGGGATGCAAGTATGTGCTGGCTGGATTGCAAATGGGATTTGAACTGTGCTACGTGGCCTTCAAACACTGACTATTCCTCAGGCAAAAGGGCAGAGCCAGAACATTCCAGGTGGGACTGGCAGCTGAGTGGTCAGTGGCCACGCCTATGCACGTGCAGCATCCGCAGAACCTTGCCGCCATTGCAGAAACCTTGGAGCGAGTTGGCTCAGGTTGCATTCAGGGATGCGAACATTTACTGGCCATCTGCGTTGCACCCAGTATTGTGCGGAGCGCTGCAAGGGAGATAGTGAGCTTGACTCTGCATGACAAAGAGCTCCTTAAGTTAGGAATGATGTCATACTCATCACCCAAATCAGGTACTCAGTAAAACCCTCTTCCAATGGGATGACTCAGAGATGTTCACACCTAACATCGTAAGAATAAGCTCAGGTTTGGGCTGGTGAAGGCTTCCAGAGAAATTTTAGGTCGAGCAAATTGCTATTTCCACTGCGGAAACCCCTTGGCCAATCTTGGATACACAGGCAACATGTTTTTCATAGTATAATTGGTGCTAACTTTGGATGGCACTTTCTAGCTCTTTCTTTCCTCTAGCTTTGATCTATCCTTTGGACACATCTGAATTGAGCAATCCAACTATAGGCGAACCACTTTAAAAAGTATTTATTTAGCATCTACTTCTGGCCAGGCACTAAATCTGGGATGAGGAGAGATATTTAACTGTGGTGCCAAAGCCCATTAAGGTGACTTTTATAAACAACTCTAGACAGAAGAGACTGCCATCAGAAAGGTCACACAACTTGCTCAAAGTCACACAGCTCATTGCAGCAAAGCTAGGGTTCGAATCCGGGACTATGTGACTGCCAGGCATGTACCTTTTCAACTACATTTTGCTCCTCCCAAAGGAAGCAGAAAAGACATACAAGATCCAGCTCCGGCTCCCCCGAGCAATAACTATGAGAGGCTAAACAGGAAGTCCCGAGGAGTGACAGGGAAGGCTCAAGAAATGTACCAAGAGTTTTTAAGATGGGCTGGGAGGCGGACAGAAAGTGAGACAGGAGTTGAGCCCTCAGGACTTCGAATAAAAGCAAGAAAATCGAGGAAGGTGTTTCAGGGCAAGGAAGTGGCATGGGAGTTTGGGGCCACCCTGGCGGGTCCTAAAGCAAGCCGGTGTATGTGGGCAGGGGTGAGTCAGAGTGAATGGGGCCGCATCAACAGAAAGAAGACCCTGTGACCATGGAGAAACCACCAGTCACAGGACCTTCCCCATCCCCCCCACCCCCGCCCGCCCTGGGCACTGGGCAAGGCTGGATCCCATGGGAACGTGTGCGACACACTCTGGAATCCCTGACTGTGGTCCGGCCCTGTTGCTGGGGCTGCACGTGCCATCTCAAGAGTATTTTAAAATGTTGTATGATATAGACCCAAATCCCCAAAGAGAAATTCTTTCCATATTATTCAGGAAAAGCCCTCCTATTTACAGGGCTGCTTCACAGGGAATTCTAGAATGTGAGAGAGAATAAAATTTCCTTGAGTCACAAAAACAAATCCAACTTGAGGCCTAATTTAGAATATTAAAATATGTGGCCCCAGAGCTTCCACAGTGGCAGCTGGATTTTGATCCTTTCAAGAGATCAGCTCAACTATTCTTGCTGGATCAAAAGCGGTTGTGTCTGCAACATGCATGAACAAGAGTGGCTCCCACACCATGGACAGAGCACAAGCCCTCAAAGAAGAGAACCAGGGGAATGGTGGGGGTGCTTCCCTGGTCACTAGCCCCACTGTCCAAGAGATCTAAGAGGATGGGGGGGCTTCCCTGGCCACTAGACCCACTGCCCAAGAGACCCAGGAGGATGGGGGGAGCTTCCCTGGGCCACTAGCCCCACTGCCCTGATGCCTGCTCCTTGCACGGTCTCTCTCCTCCTGGAGGCACCCTTTGTGACTCCTCACGACTGGAAACAGTTTTTCTTTACTCACTTAAATTTTTAAAATTTTCATAATTTAACAAAGGCAGAGACCTTTAAATTCCTAGGAACCTACCCACTAAGTGTTTTACATGAACCTAGCTATGCTCACCAAGCATTTAATCCTTTAATGTTCGATGTGTTACTGGAAGGCCAGAAGTTTGTGAGGCGAGTTTGTGATTGTTGCAGTTAGACCCAACAAGCCAAACACTTTCTTTCAGCATTTTGGCAGCTGCATGCTGACAGGGAATGTGGTCAGTGCAACATCTCTAATACACCACATTAAAGATGAACAAACAAAAAAGCAGAATCACAGCATCCATCATGCACAGTGGCTATAGGCTCAGCTCTGTCCTCAGCACACAGGATGCCCAAAACCTTGCTCAGACAGCGAGGAGTTGGTGGGAGACAAAAAAAAAAAAAAAGGCTGAACATGGCCCAGATCCCCAAGATCCCCCAAACCTGGCTCCCCTGCCTTCACTATAACTCAGACAGGACACCTGTCCTAGCTCCCAAATCCCTTTTCCCTGCCAAAATTCCCTTTATTTTTTTCCTCCTTCTCTTTGTCCTTTGCTTTCCTGTTCCCTCCTTGTCTTGCATTTTATCAGCTGGAGTTCATTCCTCAGCTCCGATCCCCACAACCCATTCTCCATTTGCCTATTGAATTCTAGGACAGAAAACTCAGAGCCTGAGTTTCCTGGAAGACACTAATTCCCCACTCCCTCGGATACATAAAGAAATAAGTGTTGGCTGAGTGGAACAAGTGAGACTTCTGCAGCTGTGGCCAGGGCTTGGCCATAGTTGCGAGGGACCTTCCAGCCCACCTTCTGGCGGAAGGACCCTGGTCGTGGACACTGATGGGGAAATGGGGGCTGTCCCTGAGCCCCCCAAGAAATGGAGCGAGATAACTCGAGGCACTGTGGTTACCATTTAACTGTGGAAGTCTGACAGGACGCCAGGCCTGTGATCCACGCTGAAGTCAGCCAGGGGCCTGCTCCACAAGCCTCCTTTAACCCTTGTGGAGTTAAATGCTGGCATTGTGGTTATGGGACAACTGGAGAGGGATTTGTGTTGGATAAATGAGCAGAATAAAAACGTCTAAATTTCATTTTTTCTTTGTGTGTTTTCACCTCTGCCAAATTCTTGGAATTCTTATGTCTTACAACTTTATGTGCTTTTCATTCCCGTTTGAACCTGAAACATCATTTAAATGTCTTTGGAGGTAATCCTAACCTACTGAAACACCCTGAGAAACTGCGAAAAAAGTATTAGGATTATTCCACACACACGCCTGGTGGGTTTTAGGAAGTTTTTGATCCCCAGGCATAAGTTCATGGTTGATGGAATACAGATTCAAACAGGTATGTTTTACTAACTCGGTACACCACTTGAAAAAGGTGATTTTATTAAGGGTAATTTTAAATGCGAAAAAAATAACTTCACTGCCATCACGTCTACAATACCTTTTGGCGAGAAAGCAAGAATTCGGAGGTTTTAATGTTTGGCAATGGAACACATCCTTTGGAGGGCAGGAGTCCCAGCAGAGCTCAACCCCTGGCTCTGAAGCTCATCACGTTATCCTAGATTTATAACCGGATAAGCTGGTCTGTTCTGATGTCTTTGGTTCTATCACAAGCCACACAATGGCAAGCTGTGGGGTCTGAGTGTCGACGCGCCCTTTCTCAGTTCCTCCACTTGTGGTCCAGGGATTCACCTCTCCTGGCTTTGAAAGCCTCATTTGTAACAGAAAGAGATGCCCCGTGGTCCTCTAAAGGCCCTTGGTGACACTCAAGTGACATCACTTTTAGATTCTGGGACTCCGTTTTATGTTTGTGCATCAAAAGCACGGAGGATGAAAAGGGTCTGATACAGTTGGGGCACTGGGAGAAACAGGTGCCTGCAGCCCTGCTGGCTTGCATTCAAAGTCGCAATGTGCCATCACGTTTATTACCGGTGCAAATAGAGGCTTGAACCCTAGAGGGGGTTTTACTAGAAGAAGCCGGGACGTGACCTGCTGCAATATAGAAGCTAGGAATGTTCTTGATATTCTAGACATCAAAAGAAACACAAGCCAAAATCTTCATGGCACCAGACATTAGAATCCCAGGCAGGGTTTCTAAAGTCCCAACTATTTCTGCTTAAGAATCCACCCAATAGATATTCCGACAGCTCAAATGGTATGAAAGCCATATTCCAATAACACTGAGATGATTTTATGAAAAATTAAGGGATGTCTTCTCTGGATGTGTCCTACTTCTCAGCCATAAACAATATCCATTATTTATGGTAACTTTTGATGATAAGTTAATACCCCAACTAAAGGAGTTTATGGTTTTCATCCCTATTCCTCGGGCAACGGAATCATACATCACTCAAGATTAGTGTGTTATTCCCTTTTGACGCCCCCAGGAGATATTTCTTATATCTCCCAGAATACCCTCTTGAACCAAAAGTTTCCACATTTAAGTCTTTTCTCAGAATGTTTCCTTCTCCATGCCCGACCCCTCCCTGCTTGGAAAATGCACAGAAAATCCATCAGTCATTTTTGGGTTATCAGACTGTGACAAATTTGTTTTTCAAGCTTCAGAAGATTGCTAAACTGGGCTTTCCCCCCCACCATTTCAGATAACTCAAAACTGGTTTGGATCCGTGACATCAACCTTAGCATGTATGAAGAACGAGGAATGAGGACTTTGCCTTGTTTGGAACCAAAGAGAAGAATATCCATTTTCTCTCTCTCTCTCTTTTCCATTTTTATTAAGTCAGTATTCTTTCCCTTTAGCCAGATGATGTACACTTTTAACATTCCAGGAAAAAAGTGTCAGTGATATGCAAGTCATAATAAAAGAAAATCAAAAGAAATGCAATTACAAAGGACAGGGAACTGTATCATTTTTAATATAAAATGCCCAGAGCAAAATCTAATTTAAAAAATTACCAGCACCATATAAATGAGAAGAGAATATAAGAAAACATTTGTTATTTTAAAAATTAGCTTCATCCTTAATGTTTCTGGCTCTTAGACTTTCATTTTTATTTTTAAAGGCCAAAAATGGTCTTTCGGTGCCGCTCAGGAGTAAACCTCTCAATGATGCAATGAGATGCTGTGAAGTGGCAACGAATTTCCGTGGCCTCTGGCCTGCTGCCTGGAATGTAATAGGGGAAAAAAACCCCAAAACGGTTGTTAAATAAAAACAGTGAACAAACAGCGAGGATGAAATAATAACCTTCTCATTCTCATTATTATAGAGGTATCTATTACAAACAAAAACAAATATTCTCATGGCACGCTGTTGTTAAGAAAGTGCTTCCGTATATATCATCTGGTGTGGTCCTCCCAACAAGCCACAGAGAAGTTATTAGTGCTGTCACCCCTCTTTCACAGATGACCAAGAATACGTAACTTTTCCAAGGACACCTAGTTAATCAATGATGAAACCAGAACTCAAACCCAGAATTCTGTCATAAAATATTCTGCCTTTCTACTCAATCACGTGGCCTCCCTAAATGTAGCTGCGACTCCCAGCTAAAGGGCCTGTCCGGAACCACGAAGTCGTAAGTGTGCATGGAGCAGCGACGTGCTTATGCTGACACCTCTATCTCTTTGATAACGTTTACATGATGAGAAAAGAACCAAGCTCATTTATGTCAGAAGTCCACAATGTTTTTGGCACCACGGATGTGTTTTGTGGAGGACAATTTTTCCACGAATGGGGTGGGGGATCATTTCGGGATGAAACTGTTCCAACACAGATTATCAGGCATTTGGTTTCCATAAGGAGCGCACAACCTAGATCCCTCGTGTGCACAGTTCACAATAGGGTTTGTGCTCCTAGGAAAACCTAATGTCGCCACTGGTCTGACAGGAGCCGGAGCTCAGGCAATGATGCTTGCGAGCTGCTCACCTCCTGCTGTGCGGCCTGGTTCCTAACAGGCCACAGACCCATACCGGTCCCGGGCTGTACGTATAAGTTGTAACTGCTGGCTTGTGCCAGACAATTTTCGCTTGTTCTGTCTCTGTTTCTCTTCTAGCCCAGGGAGATGTCATTCTGCTACCCTCAACCCATGTGAGGGGAAGCTGAAACTATTCACGTATTTACAGGGACAGTCCAAATAACCATGCAGTAACCCAGCCTTCCTTTCAAACTCTTTGCTTGATGGAATCACCAATTTTCATTTCAGGCCTGAAAAATAACACTGTTATACAGTGACCGGCAGAGGATTAACGGTGAAGAAGAGAGGAGATGTCACCAATAATACTGATTTCCAACCTTTTCTCTAGTTTTTGCTTGGACCAAACACAGTGCTTAACTATATGGCTCTCTACAGAAAGGATTCTCCTGACATGAGGCGTTTATTTATTTATTTATTTATTTATTTATTTTGAGACAGAGTCTCCCTCTGTCAGTTACCCAGGCTGGAGTGCAGTGGTGCGATCTTGGCTCACTGCAGCCTCTGCCTCCTGGGTTCAAGCAATTCTCCTGCCTCAGTCTTCCTGAATGGCTGGGATTATAGGCACCCACCACCACGCCTGGCTAATGTTTGTATTTTTTTGTAGAGATGGGGTTTCACCATGTTGGCCAGGCTGGCCTCAAACTCCTGACATCAAGTGATCCTCCTGACTCGGCCTCCCATAGTGCTAGGATTACAGGCGTGAGCCACCGTGCCCGGCCTGACATGAGGCTTTTAGGTACAGAAAGAGAAGTTTCCTTTGTCCAGATGCAATTTTCCCCCATTTTGCTTGGGTCAGCCTGAAAATGAAAGAGAGTGATCTGGTGGCAAGACAGCTAAGATTTCTCTTCTCTTCTTCAGCAACACCCAGCTCAAAAGTGGACACCAGTGAATGTATTCTGCTCCTATTATCAATAGCTGTGGGCCCAGGAGGGCTGGAAGAAAAGCAGAAAAATCACTTTTTTGCTCAGCGGGCATTGTGATGGTTTTTCTTCTTTTATTGCTATGTGTATCTTCTCCTGTTTTTCTTTCCCTCTGCATCTGAGGTTGCCATTCCCCACTTTCTCTCCACATTTTCTTGGCTCCCTCCACGTTTTCTCTGGAGTGACATTCCCCTTCCTCTGTGAAACCATCACCTCTATGTATTTCCTGTGTCCCACGAGCCTGCCACAAGTTCTAGAATTAGACTCTGCTCAGCCTTCCCGTGAGCTGTTTTAGTCTGATATTCCAGCAGTCTCCACGTAGGAAAAAAAGAAGTCGATTTAAATATGAATTCCTCTAAAGCTGAAGCTTAGCTAACACATTCTGGAGACCTTCTGGCAGAAAAATGTCCAGAAATATTGGACTGTAACATAAGATCTGACGCTTAAGAATGAGTTATCAGGTTTGGGGGTGAGAGAGGGTATTGGGTCTCCAACCTCCACTGGGCTACTCCTGTCATATTTTTCTAGCATGACAGGCAACACTCTTCAAAGGTTACTAAACCGTGCCTCCACTGAGAAGGAAAATGGGACTCTTCACACTGAGCTCTCTGTGTACCTTCAACAAATGACTTCTGAAGTCATCTTGGTCTCCTCTTCTGTAATGCAATCGGGGGCATTCCCTGCTTCTCTTTAATCTCTCTAATTACTAAAAGCAAATTTTCCCCTCCTTGTGTTTTTTTCTATAAATTGGCCTCATAGATTGGTCAAATTTATCTGTCCAGATTTCCCCCCAAAATTCCCTTCTCCACACTGACTGCGGTGACCCTAAGCTGTTTTTTTGCCTATTGCCAGGCTACCTCCCCCAACACCAATCTACCCTGCAACTGACTAACATCTAACCCAGCAGAAATTACTGGGCATCTGTAACATGACTGGCATGATCAAAACCCTGGGGTGGATTCAGAGAAAAATGCAACTATTCCTCTCCTCTATGAGGTCAGGAGCAAGCAACACAAGCAAGAATGTCCTGGTGGCAGAAGGGGTGGCCACGAGGGTTCAGAGGGTTCAGACAAGGGAGAGTTCACTCTGGCAAGCCCCCCATCACAGATGAGGGGCTGGGAGCGAGGGGAGGGAACAGCACAGGCTAGAGGGGGAGGATAAAGGTATGCATAGGGAATGCTAATGGCTTGGCCTGACTTTGTGGGTTTCAAAACACAATCTCATGGAAAAGATAATTGAAATGAAAATTAGAGCTTATTAATTTTCTGTAGGCCCAACCCAATTTCTCATAGTTCTCAGTCATGTGGGTACATGCTAGTTTCCTTGGCAGCCTAAGATAAAGCTCTTAATGTGACGTGAGTCCCTTAGAGATTAGTATTATTATAAATATAAATGTTCAAACACAAGCAAGTTGAAACCAAATGCCCCCCAAACACTGGCTTTCTGTTATATGAAGGTTTCCAGTGGTGCACTGAACCCTTGGATAAATGAGCTAGAAAACAGAGAGTAAAATGGGCTCATTGGCTAAATCTCATGGTCAGCCTCCTTTGCTGGAGGGAAGAAGGAAACTTAGTAGCTGCTCTCTACCTATTTAATCTACAGCAGTTGGCAGGACAGTTTTGGATGACAATCAGAGAAATACTCTCAGAACTTCAAGTAGGGGATTGAGTCGGGGATCCAAGACCCTGATCAAAACAGAGGGTCTTTACTCAAAGCCAACCTGCAAACATCTTGTTCTTACTGCTTTGTATGACTTCCAAGAGACTCACTAACAACTAGTCATAAATAGACATGAAGGAGTTTGTTTATCTAACTAAGAGAAAACAATGTTTGAGTTCTTTAGAAACATGCATTTGACACCACACCAATGTGCTGCTCTGGGAGCAGAATCAGAGCCTGCTTCCTTGGGGCTGGTGTTTTGATGTGGTCATTATTTGCTCAGCAGAGCCTCTACTTGGCAACACCTCATTTGCCCAATTCTAGGTATTTGAAATTTTAAAAACATATCTCTTTTAAGAAAATTCTAAAATGAAAGAGTTTTTTAAAATTAATTTGTAAATACCTTCCCCAAAGTTATTCTAAAATGCCTGAGACTTTAAAGAACCATACCTAAGTCAAGTCTGGTGAGGGCAAACAGACATGACAATGACCAAATCTATTCTTTAATTTTCTAACGTTTGTGTACAAAGCCAAACAATCAACATACATACCGAGTGCTACTCCTAAATCTTCTCGCAACTAAAAAATAAAGGGCCAACCAAGTATTCCCCGGAGGCAAAACAAGCACATGTGCTTGTCCTCAGTGCCTACTAGAGCCTCCTTTTCTCCTGGAAGACATAATGACTTGGGTTGGGTGAAACTGTACACCACCTATGATAGCAGGATGCCGGGTTGATCAGGTGATAATGCTTCACCATATCTTCAATTTTTGTATTTTCCACCTATTTGATAAGGGGTCCTTCAGCAGAGACGACAAGACGTGAGTATACCCACACACCCTCAGCTCAGATTTCTGACAGCCTCCAACTTGCTTGCATGAATATCCACTGCCTGCCCACTCTCTCTCATCTGAGAAAACTATTTGACTCAGCCTTTGCCTCTGCCTCTCACTTTTCACCCTCTCCAGAATGCTCACATCTCACCCATGCTCGTAGCATTGGAGAGGAAAGAGCACAAACATTAGAATCAGACAGATCTGTGCTTGAACCTTAACTCTGCAAATTACTAGCTTCGTGAGTTGAACGAGTTATCGGTTCTCCTCTCCTTCTCTGCAGTGCTTAAATCTAACTCATGTTGGATGAGTTCTTTAACTTCTCTGAGCCTAAATTTATGAATTCATAAAACAGAGAAAATAAAAGGCTGTAGTTGTAGAGTGGTCAGGAGGATGAAATGACTTCTGTGAAGCGCCTGGCAGCAAAGAGGCTAAGATGCAGTCATGACTCCCTCTCATTCCTCTCTCAGTTTTTCATTGAACTGTCAGAGATGGCAATTTTCCTTTCCTAGGTACCTTCTTTATTTACAAGGAGCTTACAGGAAATGCATATATGAAAAAGAGTTGTGTGAAACCTTTGAAGCCAGTAAAGCCCTTTTTGCAGAGTCTATAATTTTTAATTTTAGGATCTTATTTTCTAGCATTATTAGTCAAGAGAAGTTCTTAAAGAAAAAAATTCAAACGAAACTCAATACCTGTATACTATTAGCTATGGGCCTGGAAGTAGAGTTCTGGAGTTAGCAGAAGAGATTTCTTGAAATCACCAGGGCAGAGCGGCCAGCCAAATCCTGAGACTCATCAAGGCAGGATTTCCTACCCAACAGCAAGCACATCAGACCTTGTACTAAGCCATGAGGTCCCCACCTGGAATGCTCCATCCAGAATTCTCTACACAGACCTGGCTACTCCAAAAAGCCAATGGTGGGTCCAGAGGGGGGCAGCTGAAACAGGGCAAAGTAGGTTTCTAGAAGACAATGATGACTCTGGGAAGGGCAGGCCTGAATGTGGATTTTGGGACATTCATGAAGTCTTAATAGTATAGAAAGGATTAAGCTATAACCCTATTGTGGAGCCTTTAGGCTGATGACTCTTGAATCTCTTTTGAGCCTCAAACCCTAGTTTGCAACCAAATAGATCTGCATAGCCATCAGGTACATCAAACTCAACACAGCACAAAGGGAACTGATTACGCCTTCCCAAAATCTGCCTCTAACGGTCCAATCAGCCCCCTTGACAGTCCTCAGCCTACATCCTAGCAGAAAAACTGGGGTGATCCTCAGCTCCTCCCTCTTCTCTTCCTATGGACACACCATCACTGTCATCCCCACCTTACATAAGTCTCTTAGGATGTCTCCTCTTTCCGATCTTACTGAAACCACTTCTGTTCACCCCACTGCATGGCTTACCTAGACAGTGGCAAGGAGCTCCGAACTGATCTTCCCTCATCTTGCCCCATTCAGCTTCCCTGTGGAGTATTCCCAGGGGGTCTGCTAGACTCACAAAGCAGTTGCATCCCTCTCTCTTATCCAAATGCCCTGAGTGGCTCCTGTTATCCACAGGATAACTCACACCTCCAGCCTCCCCTCTCCCCACACCCACTTCTTGCCTTGAACTCCATGTGATTACTGGCAGCATCAGCTACAGCTTCGTTCCTCTACAGATCCCGGCTCACATGCATCCTCAGGCTGGGATGCCACTCTGCCTCTTGCACACCTCTCCACACTCAGCTCAATTACCACCTCCTCTGTGAAGCCTTTCTTGACCAAGCTCCCACCTCCTCATCACGCCCTTTTCTTATTCTGCCCCCTCAAGGCTCACCAGTGAACTCACTGCCACGTGTCTCTCTCCTCCTTTGGGGCATTGGCTACATTTTCTTCATCTTGGTTTTCCCAGGTTCTGATAGTGCCTGGCACCTCGTAAAAGCTCTGTGCATGTTTGCAGAATGAATGAATAAACACATGGAAATTAAAACTATTTAAACAGGTCCATAAAGATTGTGTCATGCTCAAGGAAGATGGATTCATTACACATCTCAAAAGAACCTCAGGACCTTCTGGGACTGGGATGGCAACACCGTGTGGGGTAAGGAGCCTAGAACGTTCAGTTATGTTCTCAAGTCTTCACAGCTTCACCTTGCCCAAGATACCTAACGTCTCTGAGCCTCTATTTATTCATCTGTAAAAATAAGAGGACGCTACAGCATCAACCACACAGGCTGGGGTGAGAATGACATGGGTTCATGAGGCCAAATGTCCGGTGGAGGACGGCACAGAGTGGGCAGAGGGGGCAAATAGCAGTGTCCTTTGTCCCCAATCAGCAGAACTGAGCTGAACATGAGACTCTGAGAAAGGCTCAGGACAGCAGGGCCACAGCAGGTCTCCTGGCCTCCAGGGACAGTCAACTTGAGGAGGCGACAAATCCTCATTTGCAAAGGTGAGAAACTGTACAGCAAGTCAACAGTATCGGATGAGTCACGAGACAGGACGTGATTGATGTCGGGTGGGCGTGGAATGTGCTGTGCATTGAGTGGGGAGGCCCCTTAGTGGCAGGTGAGCTTGGTGGAAGAAGGAGGGTCTCAGAGGGTCAAGCTGCTGGGATGGAGGCCACAGGGACCCAGGAGTGCAGGGGAGGCGTGGTGAAGCCTGGGGTTGTTGCCTTTAGGCCGCTCTGCTGCTCTCTGCTTCCCCCTGTTGGCATGGGAGGGAAGAGCAGGGTTGTTGGGCTGAGATGGACGTTAGAGCCAGCAGGTGAGAAGAGGCTGGGAGGAACCGGCAATGCAGCCATCAGGAAGGAGCAGGTGGTGGAGTGGGGAAGAGAGAGGGAGGGCTGCTTGGCCAGATGCCAGGCACTCTGCCAATTGCAGGCCCTGCAGATCTTGCCCCGAGCTCAGGGTCACCTTGAACCCTCTCCTCCTTTCTTTCTCCAGAGTGCTTGTCACACTCTCTCCCTTCCTGGGGCCCTCACTTACGTTCTCCTTGGAGGTCAGAGGTGCATCCTCCCTCTCCCAGGACCCTCCCCCCACTCCCCAGGCCAGTGTGGACCATTGGCGTGACCAAGGTGAGGGGCACTTGGTGTTCTTGGGACTCTTGTTCTTTTTCTTGCTTGAGGGCATTTCTCAAGTAAGACCAGAGACCATTTTAGCCCTGAGTGTCCCAGTTAATATTCATGAGGCTTGCTGAGAAGCGGAAAAAAAAAAAAAAAAAAAAAAAGGCTTGGAGGGCATCAGACAGGGTGATGGAGGGGTGGGGGGGTTCAAAGAGGAGAAGAAAGCAAGAGCCAACACAGAGTCTTACCCAGCAATAGCGTGGAAGGGAGTGGCAGCCCATTGTCCCTTAGGAAAATAAACTGCAAATAACTTTCCCCGTTTGTGTCAATCTAGTGCTTTCAACTTACAAACTATTAGTAGGCTTTAGAACTTAGATCACATTCTGGGTCAGGTAATTCTTTGTTGTGGGGAGGACAGGCTGCCCTGTGCACTCGAGGATGTTTAGCAGCTTCTCTGGACTCTGCCCACGACATGCCAGTGGAAACCTTTGTCTAGTGTGACAACCAGAAATGTCTCCAGACCGTGCCAAATATCCCCTGGAAGGCAAAGTTGTCCCCATGGAGAACTACTGCCACAGATTATTATGAGGTGCTACCCAAATGCCCAACACTTGTACTGGACCCTCCAATCTCGCCCTCATCTGAGCACTGCGAGAACGGCCCAGGCTGGCGTCCACCTCCCTCGTCCACCTGATGTTTACATAAACAGAAACAGAAGCTTCTTCCCGAAGCCAAGGAATCTCCTCCCAAGTCTAGGCGTGGTGGAGAAGGGAGGGCTGCCTCTTACTCTGCTCAGTAACTGCAGCCCCATGGACTTCATAACGGCCAAAGGGGACTCCACACCCAAAGCCCTCCTTCCCCAATTTCCTGGGCAACCAGGGATCCAGGTAGAAGCGCTTGCCCAGGAGGCGTCTCTCTGGTGGAGGAGTAAACCTTGGAGAATTTGCCCTCTATTTGCTTCCCTCACTTTCTTCTCCATTTGTTTCTCCCAGGAGCTGGCTGGTGAGTAGCCACCACAGCTACTCATGTGAACATGAATCTGGGGCCACCCTCTTTCAAATTTCAGCAGCAAGTCCTAGAGCTAAACAAGAAAGCCTTTGCACAAATAAACAATTAAGTTAATTGTGGGTCTGACAAATATTTTGTTTTCCCGAGGAATTAAGTATTTGGGGTTAGGCTTCCGGGCTGAGCCTCTATCTAAAAAACCAGAAGGCAAGAAACTGAAGGAATATGGTCAAAGTCCCTTATTTTAAAATCAAGGACACTGAGTCCCGGAGAAGCGTTCCGGGTCTGTCAGCCCCGAAAACAGGACCAGACATAATCATGGTACCTTGTTCCAAGTGAAGTTACCTAATGCTCCCTTCCCATCCAAACAAGGATTTGGAATATGCCACCCAGGAAGGTGGTCCCGAAGGGGGTCCTCAGAGGATGCATCACTAAGTATTTCTGTACCCCAGGAGGTGGCTTATTTCATGGAAACCCGTCACCTGGGGCTGTTCATAGACCCGTGCACGCGGCAGTTGAAAAGGGGCACCTACGCCTTGCTCTGTGACATTGTTTTCAGTGAAAATTAGCGTTCGCTGTTTTCAGCGTTAACCTTAAAACTCCAGCTGGCTTTATCTCCTCTCACTTATTATAATTGTAACGCAGTACACTGTGTAAAGGTCACACCTGTGTTTATACGCCATATGCCATCAAAATACCATGAAGAGAACACTATGTGGTCTCTATCAGAAGATCAAAAAAGAAGGGGCGAAAAGCAGGCCTTCCTCCTAATTCAGGGCCTTTCAGTCCTTCCCAAGCACTGAAATAGGCCCATGTGCACCACTGCTACCACAGGAGTTTATGTCTAGGCCAAGTGCTTGCTGTTTATTGACAGAGAAACAAATACCGCCCAGCACCTGTCCGGTTTCACAGTGACGAGGGAGTTTCCAATCTGGATCTGAGAAAACTTTTACACTGTACCCAAACATTCTTTTTCTTTTCTTTTCTTCTTTTTTTTTTTTTTCTGAAGCCAAAATTAGAACAAAAACAAACATATACAGAGTTCAGCGTAGCAGGAAAAAGAAACTCAGCTCAAGACATTTCATAAGAAAAGTTCCAAGTTCACCTACACTCACCTGGCCTGGAACCCTGGGATTCATTTGAGGAGGGTCACAAGCTGTACCCCAGAGGCTCAGGACGCACCACTCTCCTTAGGGGCACCCCCCGGTAGGAAGACTCTCCTGGTTTCCCAGGTTGGAGGAGCAGACTGAAAGGATGTTTGGGGAGTAAGGAAGTAATAGGGGAGTGGATGGAGAAGGTATTTTGTTGTCTAACCTAGTGGTACCTTGAGGTGTATTAATGAGTAATATTCATGCACCTTCTCCTTCTGCCAAGGCAGAAATAACCGGATACTTTTTACCTGGTGGTCGAGTGACCCGGCCCTACCCAGGACTTCGCTAATTAGCATAGTCTCTCATAGCCTGGCCTTGGGACTGGCTGTCACATGCTCTCCTCCATACCAGCTGTCGGTTGCTCTGGACCCTCCGAGACCCCCAGGCAGCCTGCCAGCCAGTGAGCAGAAAAAGCTGCCTCCTCACTGGGGCCCCTTCCTCAGAGGCCCCTGGCGAAGCTGTGCTGGCCCTGTTTACGCAGTGGACACAAGCCTGTTTCAGCCCCAGCATCGAAGGTCTAAGTCGTCTTCAATATGGTATCGCCTGAAACCACGTGGGATAAAAAGCTTCTTCCTTTAAAATAACCTTCAAGGAAGCCAGGCTGTTACTGGAACTGATCATATATAATGACACAAAAAATGCCAATAGAAATTTATAGTGCCACCCATCTACCCACCGTTTAGGCACCGGTGAGTCATTAATTCATGTGAGATATATCAGCTTATAAAATATGCTAGATAAGTTAATTATTTAAAATCATGTGAGTATAGATTTATGCTCAGGTTATCTACTTTAAAAAAAGGATCTCTATTGGGCTGTTTTTCCAAAGCAGTGCAATTCACGTTACCCCCTGCCCATCCCACTGCCTCCAGCCCCTGCCCTAGAGAGCTGCTGAAGGATGGTGGGGCCTGACGAGAGGCAGGGCTGGGCACACTGAGTGTCACCAAAATCACAAAAACACAACTGAAAGAGAACTGTTCTTAAATACTCATGTACCATAAAAGGGGAATTTCCAGAAGTCTCTGATATTAGCAATTTGCCCTTCCATTCCCTTCCTCTCTAGTTTCAAGATGAGATGACGACAAAAAGACGACTAGTGAGAAAAAGCATGAAACTCCATCTACAAACATGCAAACCGACACAGAGCAAACCTGCAGGAATTTCCACACCCGGTCTTCTGATTTGCCTTGAAAAGGGGGAAAGAGAGAGAAAGGAAGCGTACCTTCGCCTCCACTAAGACATCAACACTAACTCTGTTTTCTTAATTTCATGTGAACATCACTGCGTCTGGAGTCCATGTTTTATTTTTCCTGTTAGGCAAAAGCAATTTTTCCAAAGTAAAAGTTCTGAAACGGATTTTTTTTAGAAGCAGAGATAACTGGGAATTTTCTCAAAACTAGTACAAGTATGAATGTTTCTCCTTTTACTTTCCATTTTTACAAATGCATTTAGGGCCAAATGCACTGGCTAATTTTGACAGAATGTTCCAGAGACAGGAGAAGCAGTCCATCTCAGTGAGTGAGTGGACATTTATTAGGCATTCACTTTTCACCAGCCTGGGATATTAGGTATCGTGGGGGTGTTGTATTCAGGAAATAGAAGTCAAAATCCAATTGAATAGGGAAATGAGCCAAACAGAAATGGACACAAAGACACCAAGAACACCTACAAAAATACAGACGAATGTGCAGAATCAGCTGGAGTTTCTCTGAGCTGAGCTGAATCTGCTCACCTTGCAAAGATTTCCCCGCACGGTGGGGACTGCCCACGCACACACATTTCTTAGTTTCAGCCGGCCAACTCCAATCGTTTTCAGTGGGGTCATTTACATTGTGTCCACTTTTTCTGGTTCCCAGACTCAACCCACTTTATTATCTTAAGAGTTTTCATTCTCAGTATCATTTACATACAACAAAATGAATATATCATGTGTACAGTTCTGTGAATATTGACGAAGGCATACATCCCTTTAACTCACTCCCCTATTGAGATATGCAGCATTTCCAACCTCCCAGAAAGAACCCTTGGAGCCACTTTGTTTTTAAATTATTTGCATCTGAATGTTTTTGAGTGGAGATTATCAAAGCCAAATGTGTGGGAAGAAAGCCTAATCATTAATCATCTACTACAAATACAGGTAGTGAAGGTTTTGAAGACGGTGCATGAGCCTGCACAGACAAGTCTGCGGGTTGGGTCCTGCTACGAGATGCCAAAGGGGCTTTTTAGGGACAGGCACATGGGCCCCTCTCAGCAGCCCTGTCGGCACTTAGATATGCAACTAAGACCGAGTGGGTTTCTTTTCTGGTTTTGTTCTTTAGGCATCAGAGTTTACATGTTTAGAAAGAGGGAAGTTGAGGCTGAATAGTCAAATCCACCATATTCTCATAGGGGTAAATGCTCTCTGATTAGGAGGGCTCAACCACAGTGCAGAGTCCCCTCTTCCAAAATTCTGTTTCAACACGGAGAGGAGTTCACATGACCAGGCAAATTAGAGATTTTCTTAGCGTTTCCTGTTTCCCAGATTTCAGAGGAGCCCTTCAGGGAATGTCTGGCCCAGGGTAGCGCATTCAGGATGAGGGAAAAATGGTTATTTTTGGGTCTCTCCAACCATCACATTCCTCCATGCCTCTACTCGGGCACTCTGTTGTTCTAGTGACCTGTTGAAGGGATGGGGTCGGGGCTGGGAGAAAAACATGGCCACATCGCTTCCTTTGGGGTGGGGGTAAGGGTACCCCTGCTCCAGGGGTCCTAAACTCCTCACTAGCCCTTCTTCCGGAGAGGGACCAGAGGTGGAAGACCTGCCTGAATGAGTGCCAGGCAGCTCTGGACTTCTGGGTATTCATTTCTCATAAAAGGCTGCAATATTTCCCGGACAGCATTCTATGTCTTCAAGGCAAAAACAATTCAAAATGTCCCAAAACATTATGGAGGAAGGAGTTTTTAATTTTTTTTTAAATCACTTTACCAAAATGGTACCCTGAGGTGATCCTGTCTTCAATCTCCCAGCAATCAAAACAATGTGGTTGAAAAGTTGACAGCTTTCAACCCTTGAAAAGGTCACCTCCCTGCCTCACACCCTCTTGTAAGTATTAAGAGCATAACGGATATTTTGAGTCACATGTATTGTTCTTTGTTCATTTGCATTTGGTGAAATCCCCCCCTTGGACCAATTTAGTAAGCAGTGCCTTGGGCTTCCTTGGTGATTGTTCTCTTGTCTTCTGTATATTTTTTCCTGTGAAAAAAATTTAGACTCGACCAATGACATGAAGTTGCAGCCTCTGTCACTGATGCTTTCCTTTGCTCGGATGATCTTTCCATCTCGCTTGGGACGGAATTCCTTTTCCTTTGCAATGAATGAAGACCTTCGAGGCTTAGCTGAGGCCCTTGTACTCCAAGGCTTTCTGAAAGCTCCCTTGTCCCTCTCCATCTGACCTTCTGTTGGACTGACATACTTCTCCATATTTCAGCCTCAGATGGCTTGGTGTTCACCACTAGACTGTGTTATTGAAAGACTAGCTGGATGGAAATGTATCCTAAACACCACCAAGTCCCAGCACAGGGGTTCCCATCAACAAAAAGCCTCACCTCCAAATACGTTGCTCAGGACGCAGGGCCCCGTCTTCCCCCCTGACGCACTATACACCACGTCAGCTGTCATGGGAGGTCTGAGCGCTTTATGAAGCTGCCTGCTTTCTCTCTCACCTCCATGTGTAAGCCAAGCACTCTGGCTTTCAGAAACATATTTCTTTCTCTATGAGTAATTTAAAAGTGACTCATCCTCAGCCTCACCAGCCGGTCCACGTGACCTGCAGTGCTGGTTGAGTGTTATCTATAGATGTGTAAACCAAAGCAGTTCTTAGAACACAGACCCCCCCTCCCACGTGCTGTTCATTTCCCTTTGCTGCACAGGGAGGGAACAATGTCAGACAGGAGCGGCCAGGGACTGCCCGCTCCACACTCAAACCTGGAACGTGTCCGTTAGAGGAAACAAAGGCCATCTCCCGGTGACAGAAAAGAAGAGACAGGCAAAAGGCCTAATATATTTATTTTAGTATTAGCAGACCATCAAGAAGCTCTGAGAAAACTCCACAAAAATTGAAGACGATGATGACCCATGTAAACGAAAAACTGCTCGAGGTTCTTTTTCTGAGCCAGTAGAAATTTAGACCTCATGAAGCAGAGATGACACCCACACCCACCCCAACCAAAACCCCACCAACACGTCTTCATTGCTCAATCAGAAACACATTCCTGGGATCTGCTGTGGTTTGCCTTGGTAACTCACATATATGAACATGTTTTTATTTCTTCAACTTGCCTTTATTCCTCCATCACCAAAGAACGGTGTCAGGCCCAGCTCGGGGACACTGCTGTTGCAGGCAGGCACGCGGGTGATACAGCTGGCCAGCATTCTAGATCGTGTTTCTTACCTCTTTCTCACTTCCTATTTTCTATTAAACCAAATCTGAACTCATTTGCCTGCTTTGTAAAGACCTTCATAATCCAGCCACTGTCGTCTGATTTTCTAGCACCGTCTATGCTCCTGGCAAAATTTATCCTTGGCTACCACCAGGGCAGCATCCTCACTGCCCCTCCAAGGAAGACACTAACGCCTTCATTTCCATGCCTTCACCCTCCCAAACCCCCAAACTCTGCCTTCCTTCCTTCCTTCTTTTCGTCCCTCCTTCCTTCCTTGCCTCCTTCCCTCCTTCCCTCCTTTAAATTGAGACAGTTTTGCTCTGTCACTCAGGCTGGAGTGCAGTGGCAATCATGGTTCACTTTAGCCTTGAATTCCCAGGCTCAAGTGATCCTCTTGCTTCAACCTCCTGAGTAGCTGGGACTACAGGCATGTGCCACTATGTCTGGCTAGTTTTTGTAGAGATGGGGTCTGGCTATGTTGCCAAGGCTGGTCTTGAACTCCTGGGTTCAAGTGATTGGTCCACCTCGGCCTCCCAAAGTGCTGGGATTACAGGTGTGAGTCACCATGCTCGGCCACCCTTCCTTACCATTCTCTATATCTTTACCTTCTGGGAGCACTCTTACCTTCATCACCCAAATCTTAACCCATTCTTCCAGCTCAGCTCATCCTACCTGAAAACCTCCTTACCTTCCTCACCTGACCATTCAAACTGTCACTAATGTCTACATCTCCTAAACTTCTCCAATAGTTCATCACATCTGCTCTTCAGTTTTGTTTTGCTACCTAATACATCACTTCTTACATTTTCCAACATTGTTTGATTGCAAGTTCTTTTGGGAGGGGTATCACATATTTCACTCCTACTGGTCCCACAGTGCCAAGCCCTATAATAGCAGATGAAGCAACCTTCAGATTGAAACAAATATTATTTTATTATTGCCAAAAAGGTGTACTAGGCAAGGTCTTACTAAACTTTTGACCAGCTGTTAAATCTGATTGCATGTTACCTGAAAGAGAAACTTTACTTTTTATCCCAGTAGGAAGTTATGTGGAGAAGAATAATGTATTGGATATTCAACAAAATGAAAAAAACACACAATAAGAGTCATTTATATAGCACTATGAAATATCCATTCATCTTAAACTTCATACTGACTTAAAAAAGTAGGCACTATTATTATACCCATTTCACACATGAGGAGATCAAATTATCGGAGGGAAGTTGTCCAAAGTCACATAGTGGCTAAGCTAGACTCAAACTCAGGCAATCTGGCTTCAGGGCCTGTGCTCTTAGTGGTTGTGCTATATTCCTGTTAATAGGTGTGTGCTTTTATATGGCCTTTTTCACTGAAGCAAAAAGGAGCTTATCTTCTGCACGGATACCATGTCACAGATATGTATGCTAAATCCATCATGACTTAAGCCCAGTGTAAAGAAAACTGATGGTAAGATGTCATCTTCCAGGGAAGCTTCAAAAAGAAGTATGGTGGATAAATAGAGTATGGAGCTGAATCAATAGAGTTTTCTTTGAAATGAATGAAGTAAAATCTTCCGGTCTGCCCTCAGGACCCTGTGATATGGTACCACCCTTCCATGCTCTGTAGAAATAACAGATTTGAACCTCTGGGCAATCTTTAGGCAAGTTTGCTCCAGAAAAATATTACTACATACCCAAGAGAATCTTCCCAAATCCTACTTTCTCAACATAAACTCAATACAACTCAAATCACAGCTGCCATTAGATTTGCTTACAAATTTCAAATATGATGTGGCAGCCCCACACATGGTATGCCTGAGAACTCCAGATTAGGTACAAGAAGAAAACCTCATCCTGGTGGTCAAATCACGGCAGGAAGTGATGCCACTGACAATTATTCCTGTATTAGCAGTTGCTTAAGTACCATGAGGCTTTTAGGGGAAAAGACTGGGAGGCAGTGGTTGGAAATGAAGCCCATTATTAATGTAGTCAAGCTCTTCAGCTGGATTCAATAAAACAAAAAGCCCTGCCCAGACCAGTGTCTGTAGTAGAAGATGCTAAAGAGCTGTTTTTTAAAAATCTGGTTTTATTGAATCCAGGCTTCATACACAGCACTCCTTCTTCCTGAATGGCTGAAAAATCATTCCATGCATTTGAAACCACTGGAGGAGAAATGGATTTAAGCCATGGCAAGAAAGCACCATTAGATTTAAGGAGTGAACTTCAGTGTTTAAAGTGATGGAAACCTTGGTAGCCCTGTAGATAGATTTTCAAGAGAGACTGTGAAATCCTCAACTCAATTAATAGAAGAATATTTCTATTAATTCAATTCAGGTTCAAAATTATTATTGGGTGCCTACCATGTGCCAGCCCCCATGTGGTGCCCTGCAAGGCTCTGAGGATACCAAGATGAGTAAACACTACCACTGTTTAGGAGGAATTTACAACCCAAGGGAGGAAACAGGAGCTCAGGGCTGAGGAGCATGAGGGGGAAGTGTCTTGGTTTGGGTGAACCTCATTGGGTGTGACTCTTGGTCTCTGTCCCTCTCTCTTGGGCTTGCTGCTATCACTTTTCATGGCTCTGGCTCTGTCTTCATTGTTCTCTGACTGCCTTGTCTCCATCTTCCAGGCCCCTAGCTGCAGACCTCCTTGGTTTGGGGAGCCGCAGGCATCTTCCGTGTTTATCCCTCCAACCACATCCCTGACCAACGGCTGCTTCTGCTTCCATATCCTGCTCAGCAGGCTCATCCAAACTCATCAGGAATCCCGGAGAGACCTCTCCTATCCCAAACCTCTCTCAGGCTAAATGGCTGCACAATCGGAAGAGGAGCTGTGGAGAAATGGATTCCTTGGGGGTGAAAGCCTCGGGCCTAGGTGTTTTACAGTCACCTGTGCAACAAACATTTATGGAACGCAAAGGGCCCAGACACTGGCGGAAGACAAAAAGAGATTGAGCAAGACTCTGTCCTCAAGGACCTTAGGATCTAGAGAAGGCAGGGTGGGGTGGGGGGTGGGGGTGGGAGATCTAAGCCGGAGGGGATGTCCAAATAACAAACAAACTATATGACAATGTTGAAAACAGAGTTCACTCCCAGGGTAGGTCTAATTGAGCCAGACAGTCATTGTCGAAAATCACATGCCCCAAAAGGGAAGAGTTCTTGTGCGGGATCGCTTTAAAGCTGTGCCGTCTGCCTTGAAGCAAGCCCACTGTAATTTTGTTAAACAAGGGTCCTTCATCCAATACCGGTTATGGTCAGGGTTGCAGGCCCACAGGACACAAAGCCCAGCCCTCAGTATGAGGACCAGCTGCTGGCGCTGGCTTCCTCGGAGGGGGACTGTGGGCCTGGCGGGGACTCAGGGCTTTGTAGACTGCCCAGTCCCATGCCCCAGAGAAAGGTGGTTGGCAGGGAGAAGAGTGACACCAGGAAGTGCTAAGGAGAAAGACAAGGCAGCTCCCAGAGCGGGCAGAAGGATCCGCTGTGGAGGAGGAGAAACTTGACCAACCTTGGAATGGGCCTTGGAAGAGGAGAGGATTTGGACTGGGGTATGTAAGGCGGGGAGTCAAACCAGCTCCAGGACCCCGGACGGGGCAGGGACGGACCCTGGACCCTGGACGGTGCGCATATCCTGACTGGGGAACGAGGATGCCTGCAAAAGCCACGCTGTCACTGGCTGGGAGGACACCCTGCAGTTGACTGCCCAGCTCTCACTGGCCAAGCCCCTATAATATCATGATCAGATCATGGAAAATGTATACATATTAACAGGGAACCCTGGTGAAATACATTTTTTGCAAATTATTTCGGAAACAAATAGTACAATAATGAACTGGTGTGCCTTAGAACAGTGTTAAATGGGAGTGAGTATTAACACACCTCTCAAACACTGGGAAGATGCTATCACTGTATTGACTTGGAGTGTGACAGCTTACCGAGGGGATATGGGGTATCACATAGGTTAAGTTTGGTTAGTAAAACATTAATGATTGCAGCATTAGAAATGATGCATTCCTGACAAGGGACACTATTGTCTTATACAGGTTTCTTTATCATATTGGTTGACTGGTATTACCTTCCTCACCTCCTTCTTTCCTTTCGTCCTTCCTTCCACGGAGCATTGACCAGGTGCTAGGCACTGGGCTAGACGCTGAGACTACACAGCAGAATGAGTTGTAATCCCTGCCTTATGGTCTCAAACTCCAGCCAGGGAGACCAACAGCTAACAAATTCTAATGTTGCAACGTGAGAAGGTGCTGGAGTAGAGGGATGTGGGAAAGGTGATGGGAGCACGAAGGAAGGTGGCTTCTGTTTCGAATGGGTTTTAACAGGCCTCCTTTGGTGTATAATTCTATAATAAATATGTCTCATTGCTAGGGGGTTGGCTATCTCTTACAGTCACCTATTTCCTCTCTTTCTCACCCTCCTTCATTCATCTATCTACCTCCCTTTCTCTTTCATCTATCTATTCATCTATCATGAATATCATCTATTCATTTACCTACTTCTTTTTCTCTTTCTCTCCACCCAACATCCATCATCCATCCATCTAGCCTTCCGGGACATTTTAAATACATTACTTTTCTCTCTAAGTCAGATTTCTCTTCTTGTTATAGGAAAAGCCTACCTACCAAGGATCATTTTGCTAAACTGAAGGCTAACAAAGGAGATTTAGAATTCCTTCTCTGGGCGCATTTAAAAACAGGACTGGGGCCAGGTGTGAGGGCTCATGACTATCATCCTAGTGCTTTGGGAGGCCGAGGCAGGAGGATCACTTGAGCTCAAGAGTTTGAAACCAGCCTGGGCAACATAGCAAGACCTCCATCTCCACAAAAATATTAAGAATTAGCCGAACGTTGGCTGGGCGTGGTGGCTCATACCTGTAATCCCAGCATTTGGGGAGGCCAAAGTGGGTGGATCATAAGGTCAAGAGATCAAGACTATCCTGGCCAACATGGTGAAACCCTGTCTCTACTAAAAATACAAAAAATTAGCCGGGCATGGTGGCAGGTGCCTGTAGTCCCAGCTACTCGGGAGGATGAGGTAGGAGAATCGTTTGAACCCGGGAGGTGGAGGTTGCAGTGAGGCGAGATCACGCCACTTGCACTCCAGCCTGGGTGACAGAGTGAGAAAAAAAAAAAAAAAGAATTAGCAGGACTGAGGCAGGAGGATCACTTGAGCCCAGAAGTTTGTGACTGCAGTGACCGATGATCATGCCACCACACTCCAGCCTGGATAAGAGAGTAGGGCCCTTTCTCTAAACAACAACAATAACAAAAACAACAACAAAAACATGATTGTTGTCATCTGGTTGGGATGGGCAGGTGGTTCGGGCCTACTGGAGAATGTGTCAAGAGTGCCCATGCCTCCTTGCTCCATCCATTGCCAATGTACTAAGGATCATTTTGCCAAAGTGAAGTCTGACAAAGGAGGTTAGAATTCCTTCTCTGCACACATTTGAAAACAGGACTGGGGCAGGTGTGATGGCTCATGGGCAGGAGGATCACTTGAGCCCATGAGCTTGAGACCAGCCTGGGCAACACAGCAAGACCTCCATGTCTACAAAACAATT
Source organism: Chlorocebus sabaeus (assembly GCF_047675955.1). Classification (NCBI taxonomy): domain Eukaryota; kingdom Metazoa; phylum Chordata; class Mammalia; order Primates; family Cercopithecidae; genus Chlorocebus; species Chlorocebus sabaeus. Next base: position 17,248,020 of record NC_132921.1, on the reverse strand, counting down.
AAAAATGTCCTAAGTCCCCTTGGACCACCAGCAGTTGCCACCTGTCCACACTGGAACTGACCACCCAGGCCAAATGCTCAGGTGGGGATGGAGGCCCTGGAGAACACATGTCCATAGTCTCCAAGGTCACTCTTTGCTGGCTGCAGTTCTAACAGGGACTGATGACTCTGCATGGAGAGTCACAGGAGGCTTATCATCATCCATAGCTGGCATCCACAGCCAGACATCCACGAGATGCCCAAACTCAGAATGTTATGCAGCTAGCATTTTCCAGGGCCTAATGCTTCTGAGCTGTTTCCAACTGGAGGGAAATGTGGACTGCTCTGTTTATTGGTATATCTGGCCTCTGTTGCCTAAATTTCCAAAGATTCCCTCATCTTCTGTGAAGTGTAAAGTCCTCGTGGAATGCCAGGGCTTTTGAGGTGGTCTGCATGTTGTAGGAAGAGAAAAGGTAACCTGAGGGTGGGATCTAGAAACACTGCAATTTCCCTACTGGAATCCAAAGCGGGGAGCCATTCTCAACAACTAACTAGCAACAACCCAAGTCCTCAGGATTTAACAGGCTCAGCGGTCATCAGTCTTTATCTTGGGGTCTTAACTGTATTTGATGAAAGTTGCTTATTGGCCTAACGACATTGAATAAACAGGCAAAATTCCCAGGCTCTGGCTGACTCTCCTGAAGTATCTCCAGTCTTGATTCTGAGAATCTAACACGGGCTTCCCAGCACTACAGGCACAGGTGGTGACACTTATTCCCTAATCGATTCCATGGAGGGCTTCTTTTGGGCGGCCAGAAGCAACAGGCCCTTGTTTTCTAAATTAAATGCAGACAGAATAGTTTTTCCCTTATGTGTTTTCTCTTTCTTTCTTCTTTCTTTCCCTCCCTCCCTCCCTCCCTCCCTCCCTCCCTTCCTTCCTTCCTTCCTTCCTTCTTTCCTTCCTTCCTTCCCCTCCCTCCCTCCCTCCCTCCCCCGCCTTTCTTCTTTCTTTCTTTCTTTTTTTTTTTTTAGATGTACTCTTGCTCTGTCGCCCAGGTTGGAGTGCAGTGGCATGATCTCGGCTCACTGCAACCTCCTCCCGGGTTCAAGCAATTCTCTTGCCCCAGCCACCGAGTAGTTGGGACTACAGGTGCATGGCACCATGCCCAGCTAATTTTTGTATTTTCAGTAGAGAAGGGGGTTTCACCATATTGGCCAGGCTGGTCTTGATCTCTTGACCTCATGGTCCGCCCGCCTTGGGCTCCCAAAGTCCTGGGATTATAGGCATGAGCTACCGCGGCCGGCCACGTTTTCTTTAAGAGTAGATGCTGGTGGCCGTCATCAAAGTAATTCTAATGCTATTTAAAATTCTTATCTCTCGAGAAGAATACAGATGATCCTTTAATGTTCTTTTACACATTTTTCAATGTTTTCCTTGTAACTGTAACAAGGACTCATGTCATCAAGAGCCATATTATGACTGTAATCAGTGACCAGTATATGGAAGGAAGCCTGACTTGGTGACTAACAGCACACACATGGCTTTAAACCTGGCTCAGTCACTTACCACTGCATGACCTTGGGCAAGCTGCTGAATGCCTCCGTGCCTCCGTTTTTTTCATCTATAAAATGGGACTAATGATAGTGCATACCTCATTAGGTTCTTGGGAGGATAAAAAGTGTTACTATATATAACATGCTTAAAACAGTGACAGGCACAGGGTAAGTGTGAGCTCTCATACTAATGAATGAATAAATCATTGAACTAAGCAACACCAAGCAGACAAGGCAGCATCTAGAAACTTGTGTTTTCAATGTGCTACAATAATATAGCAATGAGCTTGGAATGGTGCCTTGTGCATAGTCAGTGTTCAATGTTATCAACTCATAATATGGACATCTGGGCCCCACTTTTGCTTTGAACTGTTTTATATGACCTTGACTTAATCCATCCAAAGCTCAGCTACGTTACATTTTGCTTCCTTTCTTCCATCTTTGGTGCTCAAGGGGAAAAGACCCAACCCAGGTCAGAGAAAGTCCTCCACTAACACTGTGAGATGCAAGTCATATTCAGTATATGACCAGTGGTTGGGCCCCACTTTGGAGTTCTTCTCCCATTTCATTGTCCTTCTGTAAAATATCCTTTTATCTCCTCTTTATATGTACTCAAGTCTTCAAATCGTGGGGCCATCTGCGCTCTTTAAAACTTTCATTCAGTTGTACTTCTATTTTGCACATAAGGAAACACAAGTACAAATGATAATGTACAAAGCAGGTATGAAATTAATCAGGCTTGTCATGGACCGTCACTGGGCTCACAAGCTGCAGGTCACACATGGGTGACTGTCAACAGTTGGCTGGACACTGATAGAGAGTTACACCAGTTGAGTGTCTTCTTCCAAAAACTAAGAATCAGGTAGAAGCCAATGTTTTCTTAGGTATTCTTAGTAAATAGACATTTTTGAGCAGATTAGAAAAGGAATGATTTATTTTTGAAATAATGCTAGTAAAATGCATAAATTCAGCTTTTATGAGATTTTCTTACTGTTACAATGTTTTCTTCTATTCTGAATTCAAAGTGAGCTTTTAAAATGTCTAAAATCCATGCTTTGCCTAAGTATTCATAAGCCATGTGTGATACGTGTCCATCATTTGACGATGGTCAGAGTTTACCAGTATAATTTTCAAGTTTCAGTCCCTGTGCCAAGTTAATGGATTTAAGAAAAAAACAAAAACCAACACCTTAATTTCTAAGATCTGGCCTTTTAACCTTTTAGGAAATGAAAGGATTTAAATAGCCTGCTGATATATCTCATAGTGTGTCTCCCCTGCAATTCCACTAGCACGGTGTGAATGAGCCTGATTCACCGCTGCAGTGAGGGAGGTTAGGAGACCCTGATAAACTCAGATAACATGGAAAGAAAATGCTTAGCAACTGGTGGCCCAGGAGCATTCAGAAGGCTTGCAAGGGCAAAGCACTTATAATCATGAAATGAGAAGGGATGTTACTGACAATAGCCAACTGATTGATAACGTCTAGTTATAATAGAGTCTAGTTAAGTGCACTCACAAAACAGCTATAGGATGCAACAGGTAAAATGAAACTTTGAAAGAAAGCTAGTCCATATATGGTAAATATGCTTCAAGCTCTAAGAGATAAAAATAATAAATATGGCCAGGCACATGGCTCATGCCTGTAATCCCAGCACTTGGGAGGCCAAAGCTGGAGGATCCCTTGAGCCTTGGGGTTTGAGACTAGCTTAGGTGACACAGCAAGACCTTGTCTCTACAAAAAATTAAAAGAAAAAAATTAGCTGGGTGTGGTGGCACAGGCCTATAGTCCCAGATACTCATGAGGCCCAGGCAGAAGGATCGCTTGAGCCCAGGGGCTTGAGGCTGCAGTGTGCTATGATCACACCACTGCACTCCAGTCTGGGTGACAAAGCGAGACCCTATTTCTAATACATACATACGTACATAAATACATACACAAATTAGATAGAATATCAAATACATTTATTATATATCAGACTTATAATTTCAACTCTGACCTGTAATTGGGCTAATCCCTATAAGGCACAGGATGATTCTGACTCCCAGAATTCAGAGCATGTTGAGCTTAGCATGTATTAATATTGTCGGTCTTATGGATTAATAGTTTAAAAACACAGTGAATGAACACGATCCTAATGAACAATTTCTAAAGATGGATAGAGCACTTCGCCTGGTAATTACTTTTCACATCCTTTCATTCACATACTCACTTGCTGCACAGCTACTATCTGCTCACTGGTGAGTATTATTCCTCACTTATCTGTCTATTGAGCAAAAACAACGCAGACACTAAACACCCTGACGCTGCTTGGCCCTGAAGAACTGGTGAGATGGATCTGACTTTTTCATCAGAATATGATTATTTTCCCATTTGAGTCTTTGGGGACTCAACAATCATGCCCTGAGAGTAGGCATCAAAATGGTAAACAACGAATTCCCATGGAAATGACCAACTCTACCTGAAAATGTAAAAGGATTCAATGAGGTCATGAAGGCAGAAAAGTCATGGTGCACTAACGGATCTCAAGCCCGCATTCATTCCTCCTCTAGGTCAGCTTTTTCTTCACTTGCCCCCCATGATCCACATTCCCATTGACTGACTCTACACAGGATGTCTATAAATAGTAATTAAAAACTGAAAAAAGACATCATATTGTTTAACTTGAAATAACCTCTCACAAACACAAAATGTTTAGCTCCAATAGAGAAGCTGTGATCAATTCTCCTTTTTGTTTTATTCCAGAAAGAAACTGGCACATGTAAGATGAAGAAAAATTCTGTTTCCAACATATATTTTGCCAGACTCACCGTTAAAATACACACAAGCCAAAAACACCAACTCTACCTGAACATTCTGGGTGTTGTTTAAACATGTTTGTTTTCTTAGTGAAGCTAAAAATGTTTTTCCCTGGTGTTTTTGAAGAGACATTTAGACTAAAATAAAAATAAAAATAAATGACATGTTTAAAAAGTTATAGTCATCAGACCTGGAGCAGAATTCAGAAAGCGGATGGAGGAAGTGAATTTTAAGACCTGTGCAGCAGTTTTCCTATTTTGGTTGCTCTAAATAGACATGGAAAAACAAATCGAAAGAAAAAAGCCCGTCTCTCTCCACCCTGTATAAATGAAGAATAAAAAACTGATTCCTCATCTGGAGTTAAGCTTAGGAACAGATTAATGTATGTCCACGCAATATTTTTTCTGTTATAATAGATCAAATGCTATTACTATGAACTCTAATAGGACAAGACCTCTTGTTCGTATCAGACTTCTTATCATTTGGTATATTCTAGACATGACTAAGCTTAAAAATCTTAGCGGGATGGAAACCACAAAGAAATATTTATTGTAGAATACTGACTATAATCAAATTTGACTTGCAGTTTCCTTTTAAGTGAGAAAAACACAATAAGAATTTCAGTATAGAAAGGATTTCCTCACTTGGATAATTAGAAGGAGGCCCATGGCTTTGGAAAATCTCTGAAAATATTAGGCTAAGTGTCTTGTGTTTGTGAATTTTTCTGGAGAGAGGGTACATAGCTGTAATTTAATTATCAAAGGATGCACACACACATCTATAATACTATATGTATGTATGACTATATGTATGTATGACTATATATCTATACTATATGTATGTATGACTATATGTATGTATGACTATATATCTATACTATATGTATGTATGACTATATGTATGTATGACTATATATCTATACTATATGTATGTATGACTATATGTATGTATGACTATATATCTATACTATATGTATGTATGACTATATGTATGTATGACTATATATCTATACTATATGTATGTATGACTATATATCTATACTATATGTATGTATGACTATATGTATGTATGACTATATATCTATACTATATGTATGTATGACTATATGTATGTATGACTATATATCTATACTATATGTATGTATGACTATATGTATGTATGACTATACATCTATACTATATGTATGTATGACTATATATATATGTAGACACATATACATATATTTACTCATTTAATTCTTAAAACCTCTATGAAATTAGTACTCTTTTGTTCCTCCTTTTACAGATAATAAATAAACAAAGATTACCTGCTTCCTAGGTTAGCACTTGTTTCACTTAATGCAAAGGGACCCAGCCAAGACTATGAACCCAAAACATTACTCAGTGAGAAACACAATTGAAACTCAGACTTTCTAGTATGCATGGATGGGTGGATGAATGGATAGTCTCGGGTCTTTTATTGTTTTTTTATTTTTCTTCTCTGCTCCTCTTTTTCTGACATATGTGGATGGCTCTCCTGTCAATTTACGACCTAGTCTAACATTAAACACCAACTCATACTTGTCTTTTCTGAGACCCAAGTAAAAAATGGTACATTCATTTTCTGTTATGAAGAGCATAAAGAGGCCAGGGCACAGTGGCTCATGCCTGTAATCCCAGCACTTTGGGAGGCCAAGGTGGGTGTATCACCTGAGGTCAGGAGTTCGAGACCAGCCTGGCCAACATGGTGAAACCCCGTCTCTACTAAAAATACCAAAACTAGCCAGGTGTGGTGGCAGGTGCCTGTAATCCCAGCTACTCGGGGGTCTGAGGCAGGAGAATTGCTTGAACACAGGAGGCGGAGGTTGCAATGAGCCGAGATCACACCATCGCACTCCAGCCTGGGGAACAAGAGCGAGACTTTGTCTCAAAAAAAAAAAAGAAAAAAAGAAAAGAAAAAAAATAAGCATAAAGAGGTTCTACGGTCTTCCCTAATCTCTCTGTCATCTCCACCAAAACACTAAATTTTGTGGAATCCCATTAACAACTATATAGCATACTCCTAAAAACACATTTCTGCCGTTTTCACCTATGATGTCACACTGGCCCACAAATCCAAGTTGACGGGTATCTGTCTTGACATTGTTTAGAAGTCTACCACATTTTGTCAAAAATCACCTTCTTCAAATATTATCTTCATTCACAAGGCCCCACCCGAACAGCTCTTCAGTCCTTCTTCAAAGCTTGGATAAAGTTCATTCCCTGGAACTTTGAGCAACCAAATCACTAGCACTCATGAAAAACTACTAGAAAAGAAGGCTCAGCCCTAAACACTGAAGAACTTCTTTGTTGACCCTCAAAAGATACAAACAGATTTGAAGCTTGTTCATTTGTCAATTGATTTTAAAAATTATGAAACATAATTGAAGTTAAATTATGAAACATAATTGAAGTTAGACTTTGGAGTGGTACTAGCCAAATGCTATAGTCGAATTAGCTAACCATGTGTTGTACTGCCTAGAGACTTTCACGTATATTATTTCCAAGAGTCATATTCAAAATATTTTGCAACCAGCATAGTGTGCACCTAGGCCAATCAGACTAGGCTTTGGTCAGCTGTAAGCAACCAGTACAATTGTGCGGTGCATCCCAGGTGAATTCCAGCTCTCTTAGTTCACGTAAGGTCCCTATTGGTGCTAAACCTGTTTTACCAATGGATTTAAGAAGAAACCCAAAGCGTGAAAATTCAGGCTCCAGGAAGTTAAGGGGTGGCCTGGACCAATCAGCTGGTAAATGATAGAGAGGAGATTCAAAGTCAGATTTCCCGACCCTTGCTCTCTCCTCCTCCCACTACACAGGTGCCCAAAAATAGTCTCAGGGAGACAAGGTTGTCTGGAGCTCCACGCCACATCACACAGCAAAGCTATTGGGACTACTCAGGAGACAATCTATTTAGACACCTTCTTAAGAGTATCAGGAGCCTAAGGGACGGGCATCCTCTGATCTCCAGCTTTCTACAGGGCTCGCACCTCTCTGAATAGTTTCACTGTAATCTCTGCTGCCTGTGACATGGAAGGCAGTCACACTGGAGACGTGACTTGTTATGATGGAAGGATATGTGACTTGGGATGATGGGAAAGTGGGTGAAAATTGTGGCTGGCATTTTCAAGCAAAGGGGAATCTAAAACATGATCTCAGCTTGAACTCCCACAGCGTGGTCTGGTTGCCTGCTTCCCCAGATGAGCTATTCTGTTTGCTCTGGTCAGTACTTGGCATGGTCTATTGAAAGAATTTTCCTTTATTAGCATGGGGAGCAGTGGCAGGATGGAAATGAGTGTTTTGAGAATGCTTGAGATAAAATCACTTGCAGACCATTCAGTATTTTCTATAATGATGAGACCTAACCTAAGAAATTGGTCTGTCTCTCATCGTCTGGCCACTCCTTTCTGACCCTAGAGACCCAGTGGGCCTGGGGAGGGCAGTCTAGGAGGCTGATGTGGGTGGTCAGGCACCTGGGGACCAGGGTTCCAAAACCTTCCTCCTGTCGGCTCCCAATAGGGTGTTTGTCTGCCTACAGCGTGTCCAGAGCAGAGTCAGTGCCTGTTCAGGAACTGCTTGCTGATTGAATGAGCGAGTGAATGAGTGAAAGAATGAATAAATGAAATAGTGAATAAGTCAGTGAATAAAAGAGTGAGTGGGTGGTAGTAGTGGGTAAATGGGCAAGGGCATTAATAGCCTTTTCTTTCTTTTTTTACAATTGATATATAGTAATTATACGTATTTATAGAGTACATGTGATATTTTGATACATGCATACAATACCTAACAAATCAGAGTGTTTAGGATACTCATCTCCTCAAACATTTATCATTTCTTTGTGTTGGGAACATTTAACATCTTCTCTTCCAGCTATTTTGAAATATATAATAAATTGCTAACTATAGTCAACTTACTGTGCTATCAAACACTAGAACTTCTTCCTTCATCTAACTGTATGTTTGTTCCCATTAATCAACCTCTCTTTATCACCTCCCAACCCTTCCCAAAGAACTTGATGCTTTTCTTCTTTTCTTTTTTTTATTTTTTGAGACAGGGTCTCACTCCCGTCATCTGGGCTGGAGTGCAGTGGTACAATCACAGCTCACTGCAGCCTCGACTTCCTGGGCTCAGGTGATTCTCTCACCTCAGCCTCCCGAGTAGCTGGGACCACAGGTGCACACCCCCATGCCCAGGTAATTTTTGTATTTTTTAGTAGAGACAGGGTTTTGCCATGTTGACCAGGCTGGTCTCAAACTCTTGGGCTCAAGTAATTCACCGGCTTCCACAGGCAAGAGTCACTGCACCCTGACAACATTTTTCAAAAGTAAAACATAAATTAAAAAACAATAGTCTTTATTGGATTGCCGAGTCCCCTCTGACAGGATGTACCAAATGTGCTTTTCCTGAGGACAAGGGAAGAGTTCACTATTCAGCCATACCTTTGCACATTTTACAAAATCCACCTCTACCAAGGATACCTCTCCACAAAATGAGGAGTAGCACAAAGAACACCTAAGAAACCAGGCCTGACCCAGGGCCTCTGATGCTGGGGCAGGTTCCTCGTGTGCTAATATCCCAGGGGGTCCTGTTGCAGTTCTCTGAAGACCGGCTGTGAGCTTTCCAACTTCAGCTGAGCCCCAGCATCCTCCTCACACCACTTATCCTCCTTGCCCGTCCCTGGCGCGTTTAGACAACGGGAATCGTTGCTCACATTTTAAATGGGGTGGCTACTTCTCCAGTGTCGAGGCACCTACCACAAGGTGTGACAGATCAATATTTCTTGATGAGTAACAAAGTTATTCTGGCAAATTGGACTTTTCCCCTGAAATGTTTTGGCTTTTACATTTTTAGTGCTGGGTCAAGAAACAGGCCGCCAAGAAGAAGGGACGGAGATAGGGGGTAGGACCCCGCCTGAAACTTCCAAGCTGACTCTGTTTGTGGTCACTTAATTCACTGGGGAGGGCTGGATCTTCCTCCCTGCAGTGGACTCTCTGCTCCTCCAGAAAGTGCAGGGGTGGAGAATTAACTCAGCCCCCCTCCTCCCAACAAAAGCGCCGCCAGGTCAGCCTGCTTGGGGGTACATGCACACCTCCAAAAGGACTGCTGCAGCCACTTCCCTAAGCTCACAGTCCCAGTGTGAGCTCAGGGCCCAGACTCGTGGCCTCTGGTGTTCCAGTCGTGAGCCAAGTCCCCTGAGCAAGAGGCCTCACGATAAATCAGTCGGAGCCTGGGGGCCATGAAAGCATTGGTTATGGCAGAAACTACCAGCTCGTCACCGTTTATGCTGCTTTGCTTAAAAATGACACCGCGTAAGGGATTTTGCCAATTCCCAGCCTCGGGAGAACACCCACCACCTGGACGTGGTCTGCCGCTGAACAGGAAAGCACTCCGAGATGCCAAGAGACTAAAAGGCTCGTAACTGTTGTTTAGAAATGAAAATGGCCCTAAATTATAACCAGAGATGGAAACACGTCTCAGGGGAGGGCGGGGCACTCTGTAATCGAGCCTCCCATGCGCAAGGCGGATACAAACGGTTTATGGATGTGGGCGAAGGTTCGCAAAGCAAAGAATGTCCATTTCCATCAGATTAAAATACAGTTTGGGAAAACAATTACCTGCCTGAGATCCTGGGAAAGTAAAACTTCCTGGTTTCTTTGCCAGGAAGAACGACTGTAAAACAAGGGCTGAGAATCTCCCAAACAAGATTTTAGAATTTTATCCAAACAGCTGCAGTTCACCTTTGAGGAACCCCAGACCCACTGGGGTCTGATGGATGTTGCAACACCAAGTTTGAGGTCTCCCCAGCCTGGTGCCAAGAGTGGGCCCCAGGGGACAAACAGAGAACAGTTGCTCTCTTAATCGGAGCAGAAAACAAAACTCCCTCCCCTTCCCACCCCCAACCTCCCTGCTTTGTTGTGAAATTGTCACTGCGCCTTTGAGGAGTGATTAAAATCCCAGCCATGACCAATTTAAAGGGCAGGTTCCCAGGCGGGGAAGGGAAAGGGGTTCAAGGCAAGAAAAAAAAAAAAGTCAGTTGCAGTGAGTTTATGGAGGATTTGGGGATCACAAAAGTCATGGGACTTGACTCAATTAAAATTAATGGAAAAGCACCAACATGCAATTTAAAAAATAATAATAAAATAAAGCAGTAAGGATATTTCTGGCTTGTTCTTTACTTCCATTCTTGAGCCTGCTTGGGAATCTTGGAGCAGACTTCCTGAAGCACAGCATGGGTGCCCAATGGCTGTTTTTACCTATTTTCCTGCCCTTCACACACACAGATTCTGCCGTGGAGAGTGGGAATGAATGGTCCACCCACCCCTGAACATTTCCTGTGAGTTGGGAATGTGCTCAGCAAGGCTGCTGGAGTGGAGGGAAAAGAAAAGGTGTCTGAGTTCTTTAGGCATGGGCAGAAAAGAAGAGAGAGTTTGAGACAGGCTGAGAGAAAGCTGCTCCTGTTGGCAGCATTGCCAGATTCGCAGACACACCGTACATTCCATCTCTCGAAAAAGCCATCCTGGGTCCCTCCAGGGCCCCTGGGGCTCTCATCTCATCCCAAATATTTGGAACTGTCTGTGCCTGCCATAATACACATGAGTCCCTTCCCATGTTTTCTCCTCGTGCTATTTGTAAAGGTGAGGAAAGGAAATGATACCAAAGGAGTTCTAATCCCATGGGCTTGGTTCCCAGAAAGCCCTATATGTTGGGGTGCGGAAGGCAGGTAAGGAGGCGAAGGTTCCCAACTCCACTTAGGGGAGGGAGCATATCTCAGCAAAGGACTCGATCTTTACCCAGCCTGAATCTTACCTGCAGTCCTTGGATGGACACTCACATTGATTAAGTCAAGAGATTCTGATCAAGCCCTCTCATCCTCATTCCTACGGTGGGGATGATAATAGCACCTAACTCGCCAGTTAGAGTTCTTATGAAGATGAAATGAGTTGCCAGGTATTATAGTGTTTAGAATGCAGCGTAGCACACAGTAGTTCAACAGATGCTCAATTTTATTACTGTTGTAAGTGTCCTTATTCTCTGATTGATCATTCATTTAGCTTTCTCTTTTCTCATTCAATGAGACTTCTGCGGTATTGTGATGAATGTCTTATATCTATCCCTTCATTCATGAAAGACCTCAGAGCCCCCACTTACAAAAGCACACAGTCATCTATGCAATCTATCAATTAAGCACCATGCTTCACCTGATCAGGAAACCCTTACATTTTGGCATCATTCCTTCTTCCCTTTCCTTTTTCTCCCTTCTTCTCCCTTCCAAATCCACTACACATTCCCAGTTGATATTTTATTAACCCCTGACAGGTTATGGAAAATGTGTTTTAGCCGTAGGAACATCAATGTCCTATAGTAAAGTTGCTTTTCTGAATCAGACATCAGCTCCCTAGCCACATGGGGAAGAGGAGGGAAGGGAGATATTAAAATCCTTTGCTAAAGTAGAAGCTCTTGGTGTTGCTAGGAAGTCTTGTTCTTCAGCAAAAACTGCAGCAGGAATCCCTTCTCCTCCTTTGTGAAAGGGAAAACAAACGGCTTGCTCTGACTCCCCAGCTCTATAGGGGCTGCTGGGCAGCACTGCTTCCCCTGGAGAGAGAAGGAGGAGGCAGAGACTGTCCGCCCACCCCACCCCAGACTGCCTACCCCACCCCAGGCTTAATCTCCATGGCGTTTTCCACTTTCCCAGGCTGACCACGGCAACGTGAATGCTTCGCTGCCAGCCAGCTGAGTACTGCCCTTGGTGAGAACTCTGCCTCGGAGAAGCAGGGGGCACTGAAACTGCACTGTAGGATAGGGGGTCTCCAGTCAATGCTCCTAGACCCCCTGCTAGTGATGGGGCTCTCAAACCTCCCTCACCAAGGTCCCTTGGCCCTCCAGCTCCCAGGCCTCTCAGGGCTCCTATGGTAGCTGCTCCTATGGGCACACACATCCCTTTTCCTAATATAGTTACAACAAAAACAATAAGCAGTAAATCCACCAAGGGTCCTGTGGGCTCCCACAGACCAACATTCTCACAATGCCCAGTGGAAACGTGTCAGTGTGCAGACCCTTTGATTCATTGTGATCCAAGGGGCTTTTCATGCCTTTAAAAACAAATATGAATGCGGAGAAGGTGCTTTGTTTCACTATGCACTCTCATGGCTCACGATGGAGGCCCCAAACGTAAAGCTTTCAGGTCAAGCAAGTGCAGCATGCAAGAGAGAGCAGCCATTTTTACCTCTGCCACCAGAAATGAAAAAGCGTTTTCTCCTTGTTTGGCTGGAGGTTACTAATTTGGAGGATGCCAGTTTTAGAGTTCGTCTCAGTTTGACTTGTAAATGAAAGGTGGAACCTAGCCAAAATTACCCCCGTGTGGCTGCTGGCCCTGGCATGCCTTACACACCCCTGTTTTCTATGTTGAGTTGGGACAGTCACTGATATCATTAGAAAGAGCAACTGGGAGGTGCAAAACAAGCCCTGGAAGGCAGTAAAGCTCTGTCAGCAGCCCAGAATCTCTCTCTCAGCTTTGCGATTTGGCCCTTCACCTGTAGAGAGGATCCCAAGCATTGGTCATCAGAATCATCCAGGGTGCTTGGGAAAAATGCAGATGCCAGGGCCCGTCAGTGATCCCGGACCTCTGGGTTTCTTATTAGCTCTCCTAAAACAACATTTCAGAACCACTGCCTTTCAGCACAGCAGAGAGAACGAAGTGATGGGAAGGGTTGGTAAAATTTTATTGAAATAGAGTTGTGGATTTCTTCTAAGGTCTATCATCATTTAAGCTTCCCTTGCAGAATGTCGGACATGGGTCCAACTTCACCATCATCCTATCAAATCCACATGACAACCTGCAAGTACAATTTGACGTCCTTGTTTTGTGGATGAAGAAACAGAAAGCTCAGAGATGCTCCAGTGAACTCTGAATCTGGAAATCCACGGCTAGGAAGCAGTCCATCTGATGGGAAGGGCAGATGCATGCAGGTTCCACAGAAGGAGCCCTGCCTCCTCTTCTGAGCCTCTCTTGGTTCCTCACGTCCAAGTCCAGGGTCAGGGATGGGGCAGGCACATGGTCCTTTTGCTGGAGATCTCCAGGCACCTGCTGGGGGCACCGCCTTACTTCACCATTTCTGGCCAGCCCTTCATTTCTTCCTTCTCCCCGGTTCCATTCTTCTCCCCTTATCTTGCTCTGCCTTCCTCCTTCCTCCTTTCTCCTTTCCCAGAGAGCAGGCAGTTAGTCTCAATCTTGCAAACACAGAGAAATCACTTGGAGAGCACTGGGTCTTACCCTTAGGGAGTATGGCAGAATTGGTTTGGGGTGTGGCTTGGACACCAGAATTTTTAAATACTCCAGGCTGATTCTAGTGGACAGCCAAGGTTGGAAGCTGTTCCCTATCCAGAGCTGTCAGCCACAGCCTGCACAATCAGGAGATTCACCTGGACATGCTCAGGCTGAAGAGGGTCTGGCCACCAGCCCACAGTTTGAAACAGAGCCCTATGAAGAAGCCCCAGGTGGTCCCAGTGCCAGTCCAGCCACATCTGTGCTGAGAAAACACAGAGCTACCACCAGCTGACCGCATGGAGCGAGGATTCTAGCACCTGATGGACAAAGTACGTCCTTGGCTGGCCTCTGCAGAGGAGGGACTGTGGAAAAACACATGCCGCTCCCTTGAGACCAGGGGATGTCCACGGGGTGGGTGACAGGAAGAAGAGAGAGCAGCTACCACAGCCACCCTGCATATTAAACAGCCTGAAACAAGGGGTGGCTGTGCAAACTCCATTCTCCTGCCATAAATTAGACCATAAAACAGGCTTCACTGGCCCATTCTGCAAATCAGCTCTGCAGTTTTATTACACACACAAACATGCATACCACATGTAGGACAAAAAAATTTTGCATAGAGTTCTGCTTTGCACCAATCTCTTTAAGGAAATTTTACAGACGGTAAATAAAACCTCATGTCCCTACCTGGGGTATTTGCCTGAAGATAAGAGCAACTCATTGCAAAAGGACTCCTGCTGTAAGACAGACTGTAGCCCATCAGGGGAGAGCAGGATGGAAACAGAGGCTTCCTGAAATATTTGAAGGGTTCTGCCAACCGTTGAAGCCCCGGTACTACCTGGAGCCCTCAGCACTGAGCCGGGCATGCATAGGTCACTGATGAATCTCTGTCAATGCACAAATGAGCAAACGCATGTCACACTGGTGGTGGGGCTCAGACCCACCCCTTGCTACAGACAAGGAAGTGCTGGGGAAGGAAAACAAACACAAAACCTTCCACCTGAAGTCAGATCAGCCGACAGATGAGCGTGCAGAAGGGGTAACAGCAGCTCATGGAAGGCAAGCCACCAGAGAGGGCAGGAAATGACCGCTCTGAACACCTCCCCCTTGGCTGTGGGCTAGCAGTGAGGGAGAGAAGGAGGAGGGCAGGGGTCTGCTCCCCCAGCGCCCCAGGTGAGGAAAATGCCCCCGACCCCCACCCAGGAGTTGACGTTGTGGCTCACATCACGGAAGGCTTCATGGAAGCTGAGCTATTATGGCAAAGAGGGTGAGGTGGGGCACAGAACTGTTTGGGACACAGGGCTTGCTCTCCCTATGGGCATGGGACAGCTGTTCCTCAGGAGAGACAGCTGCAGATGGGGCCCCCACACTTGGCCATCAGCTCAGCTGTGCCCGTGGGTACCTCAGAGGGCCAAAGCAGCCTCTAGACGAGAGAAAATTCAAAGACAACAAGAAGTAAACCAACTCTGAAAAAGGCGACTGAAGACAAGGGCTGGCGATGGAATCATTCCATGTGTGGCAGGAGTTCAGAAGAAAGGAAACTCACGCCATCGCCTTCTGCATGGGGCGGGGGCGGGGGGCTTGAACAGATGTGTCTGAGAATTGTATATGGACATCTGTAATCACACAGTTTCCATAGTAAACATTTGCCTGGAGAGAATTCTTTCGCTCTCTTCTTTTTCCCATCTCTTGTGTACATTAAACAGTGCAATTTATGTTAGCAAGAATAACCACACTCCTCTCTCACTGCTCTTCTTTGAGTGTATCTTAAGGCAGCACTCCATTCTGCTGTGGAAGGAGCCTGCATGGGGCCCCGCTCTCAAACATCCCATCCCCAGGACCACAGTGGCCCAGACACATGACAGAGCAGAAGAGAAAAAGGCCCCGCAAAGAAACAGAATGGTCCCAATCCTGAAATGTTTGATTACAACTCAACTGAGTACCTGCGGTAGACAGAGATACCACAGAGCAGGGACTCATCAGCTGCTGGTTGAGAGGCCAACACTGGCCTTGGCCAAGGATAGAGAGCCTTAACAAACTACCTGAGGAGACCTTGGGAATGCGCGTGTGGCTTCAGTTTGACACCGACCCACTCTTCTAACTTCCTGTGTTCAGATTCTGCGCTCACCAAGCTGCCTCTGCAGCACATCTGGCTTCCTAGGAAAACCTGCCTGCAGAGAGAGCATGGGCTGGCCAGGAAAGCATGAATATTTGTCTGAAATGTTCTCATTACAGATGAATACACTGGCATTCTTGTTTGAATACCTATACAGTTGGTTTTTAATGGGTGTCAGCCCCTAAGAGATGGATCTGGCCTTTGAGGGGTGACCAGATCAGGTCTTCAAGCATGCCAGGAGGAAGTCAACAGCGCTCTGCTTTGCACCGCTCTCTTTAGGGAAATTTTGCAGACCGTAAATAAAACCTGGTATCCCCATCTGGGGCCTTTGCCTGAAGATAAGTGCAACTCATTGCAAAAGGATTCCTGCTGTAATACAGACTGTAGCCCATCAGGGGAGAGCAGGATGGAAGCAGAGGCTTCCTGAAATATTTGAAGGCTTCTGCAAACTGTTGAAGCCCCCAGACCATGATTAATTCAGCAAGTAATGCCATCCTTGAAGGCGCCTTGAGGGTCATACTCTTAGTCTTCCTCTGGTGACACCCCAATAAGTTGTTGAAAGTCTTCTTTGGCCACGTCTTGAATTTCTACCCTTCTTCTTGAAGGCAGACTGTAGACTCAGAAACAACCCTGAGTTTTCCAGGGTCTGGATGTCTGAACATGATCAATGTGGCCCCAGAAGCAGTGGGCATCTTGGTTCCACTCCTTGGTGACACTGCCAACTTCACAGCTGATAATCACTCCTGATCTGCTGCCCAATTCTGGTCCTGCCCAATTCTGATCCAATCAGACTGAGAGTCAGGCAAGAAAGGCTAACCAGAGGGAGTTATGAGAGATGCTTGCTCTCAAAGAACACAGGCTTTGGCTGGGGAGATATAACATATACATGAAATGGCCAAACATATTCAGTGTCACAAATGAAAATATAGTCCACACTGGTCAAGAAGTGAGTAGGCCAGAATTGGGTGGCATTAATCTTGAAAGGCTTTCTGAAGGAAGTATTTCTGTGGAAAAGCCGTGTCGCGATAAAAGGACAGGTCTTCAAGTCAAATCATTGGGTTCTAATGTCTGACTGTGATTTCACAAAATATGGGCAAGGCTAGGTGAGTGGGGTAGGAACAAAGTGCTTGACACACAGAGATGCTACAAAAAAGTGTCCTTAAAAATATCCCTGCAAGGGAAAGGATGAGAAGAGACAGGAAGACGAAAATCTTCAGCGGTTCCTTCAGGGCTAGCTGCTTTCCATATGGTATCTCATTTGATTCTCCTCACAGTCACACTGTGAGATGTTTATTATCCTTTGCACCTTACAAAGAAGAAACCAAAGGTCAAGGTTAAGTAACTTATCTAAAGTCATTCTGCTGGTCTGTGGCAGAGTCTAGGTAGTAAACCCTCACTCTGTGTCAGGCATTATTCTAAATGTTTTATTTGTATTAATTATTTTGGCTTCACAACCCTACGAGGTAGGTACTATCCTTAACCCCACTTGCTAATGAGGAAACTAAGGCACAGAGAGGTTAAGTAACTTGCCCAAAGTCAATACAGCTAGTAAGTAACAGAGCCAGGACTTGAACCCAGGCAATCTGGGTCCTGAGTTTGGAAGCTAACCATTTTACTACCTTTTTCCATTACATATGCCTTACTTCCTCTCTTTGAAGAATATTTATGAATAGACAAAACTGTCAGAACAGCTTGGAGCTTTAGGATGAATATTTTAAATATTATAAATCCCTCACTCGTAGGGGAGTGGTTGTTTGATACGGTTTCTGCTGATCACTCAGTAATCTATCCAAGACAGTGTTGTGCACAGACTATTTTGGTTTCAGTTAATATACAGCACCATATAAACATTGACTCAACTGGAGAGCCTGAACAATAAATTATCACTAGCTCAAGTGCTAAAATAGCACTTGCTTTTCTCTGTGCCTGAGCATGCTATCTATTTATACTTTGCTTACTTCTGTGGAGTCCAAACTGCTTTATGCACATTTCATCATTGCTATACTTACATGGATTTATTGTCTTTATTATACACATGTGACTAATGTACCACACAACGCTTAATATTTACTATAGGAATCTCAGTTTTCAACTAGCTTTTTAATCTATGGGTATTACTGCCTGCCTTTAATTTATAATTAGTGGAAGTTTGCTAATGATAAAAACCATAGCATTTTACTGTTTATATTTTAGCTCAATTCATTTTGTATATGATAATGACCATTCTTGTTCTTGAGTATGAACCATATATTATTTTCTGGCCTTTCTTTACAATTCCATTTATGGCTGACCTTGAACCAGAATAGATCTGTGATTTTACTTTCCAGAGTCCAATACATGTATTTTTCTTTTGTTCATGTTGATATCTGCATTGGCACACGTGAATTTCCAAATTTGGTCTTCACCTTTTCAGTTCTCATAGGCAAAAAATAAATTTGGATGATGCAATAGTCAGTAAAGAACTCCAAAACAAAGGTTTTCTTGACTAGCTGGAGGATATATGGAAATCCCTAACTGTGGTGTATATAAACTGTAAACCCAAGTTTATACATTGTCAGGAGTTAATAGAACTTAAGACTTAGTAGCATGCTTTAGCACTAGATGCATAAAGAGAAACGAAGAAAGAATTGTCATTTGATGTTTTTGTCTTGACAAATAAAAATAGCCAACTGCTTAGCCCACGGCTGGGGCATTCTGTTTTCCTTTGTCTTCTTTTCATATGAATATCCATCTTCGTTATTGAAAACAGAAACTCCAACCTTAAGCATTTCCCTGTTTTTGCAAAAAGGATATTTTACCAACAGTCCCTTTGAAGAACAGGAAGTTATCGTTTCATTCTACACAAGTCCCTACAGTTTTCATCTTGCCCTGATGTGTCATCTGCCAGTGTAACTTTAGGAAAGTGAGACAGATATGGCCAGATATGAGAGATTTTTAAAAGTCACAGTGTCAACAATGGTGTTAGAGGGGGAGTGTTTAGTAACAGAGCCATTTATTCTAGGAATGTTTTTATACCCTGGTAATCCTGATATGATAAGGCTTTAACAAGGTCAACTAACTAACCTGTAGTCAATATCCTCATTCAAGAGAGGTCAGATGCTTGGGGACTCACAGCTGTACAGATGTACTGTGTGCCCTTTTATCTCTCCCTTCTGCACATGCCATTCTCTCTACCTAGATAAGTGGGCACCTCTACCTCTATGATTTCTCTTTCAGGACTCCTGGTAGTTATCATTTCCTCTAAAAAGCCTACCCTAAAACCGAGTTGGATGTCTGTTTTGTGGGCACAGCCCCCTACACCCACCCCACTTATCTTAATGGGTTGAAAATACCAGGAAAAACTTTAGGTAAAGACCATGCCACAGTCAATAGCTGAATAAAGAACAGGTGAAGGGAGTCAGAAAAGCAAGAAAGGGAGACAGAGGCTTGGAAGGGTCTTCCTAGTATTGTTGTTGTTACTTCTACATGGCCACCCTGGGGGTACCCGTGGAGCTGTGGAAATCTCTAAAATCGAAACCAAGCCAGGCTTAGAATTAGTTTGACGAATACAGATTACGTTACTTGAATGTTTTCAAATGCAGATTTTGCTTTTTCATTTTTCTTTGCTCTTTATCTCATTAAAATAAACAATGGTATGGCATTCCCATTTGAACCAGGTCCAGCCCTGAAAGCTGGAGCAGTCTTCAGATGGCATGCTCCACTTGGCCCCTGCTCACAGGGCTGGCATTCAGACCATGGAAATATCAGCAGAATCGAATGCGCTTGGGCAGTTTCCATAAACTTTTTAAGTATACGATCAAAGTTAAGACAAATAGGAAACACAGAATAATTAATAACAATGGAGAGTGGAAAATGCTAGCAAGCCATAATAATCCAAAGCATGGTTTCTATCTCTTTTTAAACAGCTATCTGTTTTACCCACAAAAGACTTTCTGAAAAATGAATTCACCAGCACCATGTCTAAGGCAGAATGAAATATGGAAATAGTACAGTCTTTGGCGTTAGACCTGAGTTTCAGTGCTAGCTCTGAAACTTACTTGCTGGCTGCATGGCTTTAGCAGGTTCCTTAATATGGCAGAACCTCTGCTTCCTCATCATCTTTCAAAATTTTGTGAGGTTTAGAGAAAATATAAGCACAAGTGTTTAGCACATCATAGGGGTTCAATAATGGATGACTAGTGCCATCACCATTATCTTCAACACTACTGAAGAAACAGTAAAATCATCAGTTTGGAAATTATGAATGACCCTAAACTGAACTGGAGTTTAATTATATAGGTGATAGAAATAAAAGTTGGAATAAGCAAATTAGAACATAAACTGGAAAATATTTAACAAATGTAAGAAAGCAAACTTTTGAATAATTTAATTATACTTATTTTACTATAAATATTACATATATATGAACAAATTTTAATTTGTATTACTTTGTAATAATTATTAATTTCAATTTATAATACTCATAATCCTTAAATTATATATTAGCTGAACGGTATATCATATATCCTTCCAGAAAGCTATGAATATCCATGCATTTGTATGTGTATCTAATTTTTTTCTCATCAATAAAATCATATTATCCATACAGTCTTCCACTTTTTCCCTCTACAATAAATCTCAGACATTTTAAAATGTGAGTTCATATATATCCATCACCTTTCTTAATAGCAACATTTCATAATATCAATTTACCAATTTAGCTAGTGCCCCACACAGACATTTCTTTTTTTCCCCAAGTTTTTTTTTTTTTTTTTTTTTTTTTTTTTTTGCTGCAAAATTAAAATACATGATGCTGTAATCCTTATACCTAGGTAGAAGAAACTTGTGGAAGTGAAATTACCGAGTCAAAGGCTATGTAAACTTAGCATTTTCAAAATTAAGGTCAAAGTGCTCTCCAAAAACTTTACAAGAATTTACCGTCTCATTAACAGCATATTTAAAAAAAAAGAAAAGAAAAGAAAAACAGCCTGGGCTTTTTTACACTTGCTTCTCCCAACTCTCTCTGTCTAGGCTTGTTCCAGGGCAGAAGGTACAATCCAGTCATACTAATAACTGATTTAATGGGTCACCATTTAGTATTTAGCCATAATTCATGATAGTTCCTTGTAGTTATCTTCTGTTGTTGCTTAGTTTAAAAACATAAACAATGCTGGAAGTCAAAAAGTTCCTGCTTGTCCTAGGTTAGGAATATCAAGTTCCTCTAGTTGAAGGGTTCTTAACCATGTAGGAAGAGCTCCCCCACCCCTAAAAGAAAAAAGCAAAATAAAACAAACCAATCCCAGATAAACAGAGTCAAGTCATCTTGTATGTACTGAATGTTTTTCTGTGTTAGGCTCAGCACTAGGAGGCTTTTCATATATTATCTCATTTTAGGGTCTATGTATTTTTGAGGAAACCCCCCAGATTGCCGAATTATACCTGGGAAAACAAGAAGTGGTGTACCACCCCTGACCCACCGCATCCAATGAAGTGCTGCTTTCAATCAGCAAAAACAGGCCATCCCACCATCAGCCAGAAATCCCTACTAAGGGCCATTTCTGAAATCACTGACGCTCTCCGTGCGACTCTGAGGCTTGGTGAGATCTTTAAGTGTCTTCTAAGTCATTAGAAGAGATAAATATGGATTCAGCATAGTTGCGGTGTCAAGTATATTTTGTTGTATTTGAATTCTATAAAACTCTGCTGTGGAGAAGTGGCCTACTGGGTACTCCCAGATTAAATAGAATGTTGAACTAACCAGAATACCTCACTCTTCTAACTGCCTGGGGTTTTACTACACTTAAGATAAACTGGGATTTACCGTATTACTCAGCCCTGATCTTGGCATCCTAATTCTTTTCTTCATTTCACTCTCACTGTCACAATGAGTGAAAGAATAGATGTCCCCTCTCCCAGGATAAAAAAAAATGTGAGAAAGAATAATTTCCCATCATTCTCCCTAAAAAGAATCCCACGTAAGACTGTTGAATCCACCCTAAATAATAATCTCCAAATTAACAATTACCACCCTGAGATGAGAGCAAACAAAGAATCGGATTGGAATGCAGAGCTTAACAAAATGATCCCATGCCACAGGACATTCTCTGTGATTTACTAATACAAATGATAGCCCATTCTTTATTTTAAAAATATTTTCTAAAGT
The DNA here is from genome assembly GCF_047675955.1 of Chlorocebus sabaeus. Taxonomy (NCBI): domain Eukaryota; kingdom Metazoa; phylum Chordata; class Mammalia; order Primates; family Cercopithecidae; genus Chlorocebus; species Chlorocebus sabaeus. The sequence continues at coordinate 17,226,151 of NC_132921.1, read as the reverse complement.
CAGGTTTTTGAAACTTAATCTACATCTTCTCTCTAAATTAATAAGATCCCAAGTACAAAGGAATGTCCCAAGAAGTATCAGAAGCTGGACACCAATAGTATTGTGAGACATAAGTCAACATTTGAAGTCCACATTTCACTTTCAGATGGCAGGAACACAACGGCCACCCAGCCCGTGCTCCCTGCAAGGGAAGAAGGAATTCTCCTTTCTCCCTTCCTGAGGGTCAAACCCCTGGAGATTGTTCTCAACCCTAGAAACCATGGGCCTGCCCCAGTAAGTAAAAGTCTTATCTTACTTTATTTATTTTTTTAAATTTTACTTTAAGTTCTGGGATATGCGTGCAGAATGTACAGGTTTGTGACATGGGTAAACATGTGCCATGGTGGTTTACTGCACCTATCAACCCATCACCTAGGTATTAAGCCCCGCATGCATTAGCTATTTGTCCTGATGCTCTCCCTCCCCTCGTCCACCCTCAACAGGCCCCAGTGTGTTGTTCCCCTCCCTGTGTCCATGTGTTCTCATTGCTCAGCTCCCATTTATAAGTGAGAACATGCAGTGTTTGGTTTTCTGTTCCTGTGTTAGTTTGCTGAGGATGATGGCTTCCAGCTTCATCTATGTCCCTGCAAAGGACATGATCTTATTCCTTTTTATGGCTGCATAGTATTCCATGAGGTACATGTACCACATTTTCTTTATCCAGTCTATCATTGATGGGCATTTGGGTTGGCTCCATGTCTTTGCAATTGTAAATAGTGCCGCAATAAACATACATGTACATGTATCTTTATAATAGAATGACTTATATGCCTTTGGGTATATACCCAGTAATGGGATTGATGGCTCAAATGGTATTTCTGGTTCTAGATCCTTGAGGAATCGCTATACTGTCTTCCACAATGGTTCAACTAATTTACATTCCCACCAACAATGTAAAGCCTTCCTATTTCTCCACAGCCTTGCCAGCATCTGCTGTTTTTTGAAAAGTCTTTCTTTTATTTATTTTCATTTTAGTAACTATAATAACTTGGTCTTCTAAGGACAGACCCATCTCCACAGCCTCGCCAGCATCTGCTGTTTTTTGAAAAGTCTTTCTTTTATTTATTTTCATTTTAGTAACTATAATAACTTGGTCTTCTAAGGACAGACCCATCTTCAACTGAATTCCACTGTTGAGGCAGAAAAAAGTTTGCAAGTTTCCAGTATATTCAAAAACAGGTCATTTGTATTCAATAGTGTCACTAACCTACTCATATGAAGAAACACTTTGTGTGTATGAAATACATCATACTTTATTTAAGTAGCTGAGGTGGATTTCTGGTGAAATCACTCATTGTGGGCATCCATGCATAAGCAGCTGCTTACTGCAGAAGTTAAGCCAGCCTTGGAGTTCAGGATAAGCCTTAAAGGTTTCTGATGTGTTAAGTGGAGATTCTGAAATCTGTGCCAGAGACTAGGTTTTAGGCTGGTGCATTTGCAAATCACTGGAAAAAGCAGTGCATGTGAATTCCCTCAGGACATACTGTTGTATGTGATTAATTAATCTCTGACTAATCAGAAATAGCTAAGTGTTGAGGCTGAAATATGAAATTAAAAAAGAAAATTGGCCTAGTCTTCATTTCTTTTGCATTATTAAAAAATAACCTACAAATACGTTTGTTACATTTAAATCACCTACAGCCAGAGTGCCTCCTTCCTTCATCTGACAAACTACTCATTGAACTACTACGTGCAGGATGCTCACCTAGGGCTTGGGAGCATTGTCGGGACTATGACAGGCATGGTCCCTGCTTTCATGGATCTGAAAGAACAAACAAGCACAGCATTCACTGTATAGAAATATTCAGAGAATTAAAGTAGGGTGATAGGAGAGGGAATGATTGGGTGTTTCGGGGGAGCCTCTCAAAGGAAGTGACATTTAAGCTGAGATTTGAAAGGCAAGAAGGAGCCAGCCCTGGGAAAGTTAGGGGTAGTACAATGTAGGCAGAAGTCACAAGTAGTGGAAGATCCCAAGGAGGGAGCAACCTGTTGTGTTTTGAGGATCAGGAAGTCAGTTCAAGTGGCCCATGAGCAATGGGGCAGTGTGCAATTGGTGAGAGCTGAGGCTTAAGAATCAGTGTGAAGGCAATGTAAGATTTTGGAAATCAGATCGAGAGCCTGGATATTATTCTAGGATGACAGGAAGTATTTGGGGTGATAAGACAAGCTAAAAAGCATGGCCCATACAAGTCTTCCACAAAGACCCCAAACTAGAGAGATGGCCAACAAGATGGCAGGTGTCCTAAGGTGCACGTCTATCCCTTGGTGCCCCTCACCCAAAGAGCCAGGTTCTGGAAAGCACTGATGGCAGCTGGTTCCTTAGAATGACATCACCAGGGGATACCACGGCCGCAGCACCTGCCATTGCATCAGCACTAACCTGGTCAAGACCTACATCAGCAAGATCTCCTCCTTCACCCCTGCCCCAGCATCCAGACTTCATCCAGCTTCTCACTCCTCTCCTGAAATGCTTCCCTGTCTACTTCCGCATTTTCAATACACGAAAGGGTTTTGTCCCCAAGCACTGACAGATTCCATAATTCTGTGTAACTAATTTTGGTCACAAAAATGTTCAATATCTTTGAAATTCTGAATGCGTTTCATCAAGGAAACAAGGGTAATCAATTCTACAGCCATACTTGTTTCATGTATGAAGAGAAAAACTCCCAAATAACACCCCGTGATGAAATGTCACACTCAACCATTAAAGACCTATTTTTAGCAAAGTCAACCACTAAGTTCTCAGCCAAATGAAAGGTCATGTGTTATCTGAGAAGCACATGTTACTGTGGTCATCAAATTGCTAATCTGGGGTAAAGTATTCCAGGGAAGATGCTTGTTATAAAACTAGAGTGTACTATAGTGATTACTGCTATTCAGAAATGTAGATAAATCTACATAAATGATAAGGAGAATATCAACTTAACAACTACATTTCAAGTGATGTTTTAAACAAGTCCATTAAAGTGACATTTCTGTGTGCATGTGTGTGAGTGTGTGTGTTAAGAACACTTAACATGAGATTTGCTTATTCTTTATTCCTGTTGAAGAGCAGCTCCCCATTTCTCTCTTCCCTTAGTCCCTGGCAACCACCACTGTGTTCTCAGCTTCTGTGAATTTGGCTACTGTAGATACTCATATAAGTGGAATCATGCAGTATTTGTCCTTCTGTGACTAGTTTATTTCACTGAGCATGATGTCCTCAAGACTCATCCATGTAGTTGCATATGAAAATATTCTCAAGGTGGAGTAATATGTATGTGTGTGTGAATGTATGTGTATGTAATATATATATATATATATATATACGTGTGTGTGCATATATGTATATATACACATATATGTCAGTCTTTTCAATACCATGCTAGATGTGATATCATTTTAGAACCATATATTTGATATATGGACCACCATACTGAAACCTCAGGGCACATTTTTGCCCACTAATGATATATATCAAGGAATGGCATTTCACAGATGAATGGATAAGGAAAATGTGGTGTGTATGTGTGTGTGTATACATATGTGTATATATGTGTGTATATATGTATATGCATATATGCGTGTATATGTATATATGTATATATGTATATGCAAGTATATATGTGTATATATGTATATATGTATACGTATGTGTATATGTATATGTGTATATATGTATATATGAGTATATGTGTGTGTATATATGTATATGTGTGTATATATGTGTGTGTATATATGTATATACATATACACACACACACACACACCACATTTTCCTTATCCATTCATCTGTGAAATGCCATTCCTTGATATATATCATTAGTGGGCAAAATGCCCTGAGGTTTCAGTATGGTGGTCCATATATCAAATATATGGTGCTAAAATGATATCATCACATCTAGCATGGTATTGAAAAGACTGACATAGATTTATTTCCTCACTAGTATGACCTTAAGCAAGATATATTATATTCCTCAATCTAGGTTCTGCATCTGTAAAAAGTAAAAATAATCATATTCATCTTTCACAGGGTTGCTGCGATGATTAAATGAGATAAACCACACAACACAGCACATGACATAGTCACTCATATTCAATACATATGAGATCCCTTTTCCTTTAGCTCTCTGCTCCCACGGTAATCCAAATTTTGGGCAAGCTAACAGTTTTCATTTTTTGATACAGTTATTAGCACCATCCAATCCCATATAAACCACAAACAGGCTGGAATTTTTGTCTATCTGTTTGATGCTGAAGCAGAAAAGTGTCTGCCAGATGGTAGGTGCTCAATAAATAGCCATTGAACGAAATGAATGAATGGGAAGTTATAGTGGAACGAGGCTGAATGTGAAGGTCAGTCAAATATCTTAGCGGAATTATTGGATATGTTTTTAATGGAAGAGATACATTTTTAAATTTTCTTTGCTTTTCTTTTTTTTGCAGTGGAGTCTCACTCTGTCATCCAGGCTGGAGTGCAGTGGCACAATCTTGGCTCACTGCAACCTCTGTCCCACAGGATTCAAGCAATTCTTCTGCCTCAGCCTCCCTAGTAGCTGGGATTACAGGTGTGCACTACCATGCCCAGCTAATTTTTGTATTTTTAGTAGAGACGGGATTTCGCCATGTTGGCCAGGCTGTGATACTATAGTAATTACTATAGTATACTCTATACTATAGCATAGAGGTTGAGGTTGGCACATCTCACATATGACTGTGAATACCCAATCATTATGCTTATGGATTACAAAAAAATCAGCAGATAACTTATAAGTGCAGTCATGTTACAAAATAATTAAGTATAAAAACCATCTGATAAAGAGAGCAGTGGTCCAACTAAATACTGTGATATTTTAACCATAAAAAAGCATTAATGGGAAAAGTCTGATCCCAAGGGCTCCTGGATCAGCAGTAGGTCAGTGATACCCAGGAGAGCCGGAACCATGGCTTGCCTTGGACTCAGCTTCAGGCCATCTGAGAGTCGGCCTGGAGGTCCTGGTAACCTGCAAGGTCACCTCTACAGAAGAGCCATTAGCGACAGGTATCGCCTCTCCAGGTCTTCCAGCTTATTTTCCCATGATAGTGCAGTGATACATCATTTTAGAATTATGATTTGAGAATTATGTAGTCACATGGAGGGGATGTACCCAACATCAGAGTGGATGGAAATCGACCAGAGGGACCCCAGAACATCAAGAAAACATCACAGTGGGGATAGAAACCTCCCTTACTCAGAAACCTGGGGATTGGGAGCTAACTCTGCCACCAACAAGCTGTGTGGCTTTGGGTAAGTCACTGAATCTTTCTCCAGCAGGCCTTGGTTTCATCATCTGTCAGTCATCAATACTGGCCTGTTTGTTTCATCTCTATCTCCTCACTTCATAAGTCCCATGCCTGGACTATGGTGGCCCTGGCTGGTATCCCTTCCCATGCCTTGCTGTTTTGAAAAAGTCACACGTGTAGAAACCACAGATGGTAGTAGGGGGAGACAGTACGGAAGAAAAAGTCACTCCTTCACCTTCTTTTAAAGTACCATGGTCACAATTGTTCACATCTGGCATGCTTCAATAGCAATCACTTGCCTGGTTCAAAAACCTTGAACCATGAAAGTGAAAGAAGGAACTTTATCTTCAAAAGGAAAATTAAAGACCTGGAGAGGACCACTTGGGACCTTTCTATTACACCTAGATAATGGCAGGTATTATTACTCTATGCAGCAGTATTATGAATAGACTAACACATACCCTTAGGCTGTAAAATAGTGCTTTAGGATATAACATGTTGATTCAGATACACAATAAAATACTGTTTGTATTGTAGGCTTTTAATGAAAAGTCTAAAAACGCACCTATTTAACAAACCTCTATTTTTATAGGGCCTGCCTAAAAAAGTCTGCTTTTAAAAAAATCTAACTATGGGTGGTCTTACACCTAGAAGTGGCACAAGAATCCTTTGTCAGACGATGTGTCTTAATTTTTGCTATGGAAAATGTGGTCACCATAATTATAGCCCAGAGAAAATAAAAGGTTTTTAAAATTCCATGCAGGAGGGGAATAAGAGTTTGTTAGCATTCAATAAAACTATAATTTAACTAGCTTTTAGGTACAGAGGAATCAGCAGTTAAATTACAGCACTGGACAATTCTCTATTTTACCTTGTGGCTGTTTGTTGAAGTGTCTTATTTCCTCTTGGAGACCTAAGCTCCTTGGGAACAAATGCCAAGTTACCTATATCCCTGTAACCTCTACCAGACCTGGTACACGGTTTGTTTTTTTTTGTGTTCAATGAACCACAAAGAATCTTTCAGGAAAAATCACTTGAGAAATATTTCAGAGTAAGAGGAAATCAATGTATAACTTGTTTAAGAACTATTTTCTTAGGCTTAAAGATATTTCAAATACACACTTTAAAAGGTTCATTTATGGAAAAAGTTCATTTGTGCAGGCTCCGAAATGAGATTTAGCCAAGAGAAGCATCAATACTAATTAAGTATTGATAAAGGAGGAGGGGGGAGTTTAGCTAGGTAACTTAGTCACTTGGTTACTAAAACCTTCTTCTCGATGGAAAGAAACCATTAGAGATTGAGCTACTCATATTGAAGGAGGAGCTATAATGCAATCGTTTCTCTCTATATATGGTCTTTTTTTTTGGCTTTGAAATAATAGGATCAAAGGCAAATGAGCCTATTGAAAATTAATGAGAGCTGAACGCCGCGTGCTGTTAATATGCTCACTTAACTCAGGCAGCAGAAAGCACTGTGCGGCCCTTTATCATATGGGATAAAATACAAAAGCCTTTATATACAATTTTTGTTTGTCAATTAAAAATAACTAAATAAAGAATTTAAAAACTTTTTTTAATGAAAGCTTTCCAGGAAGGCTGGACGCAGAGAAGGACCTGAAGTTTCCTGCACCTGGAGGCATCATAGTTACGTTTTTCTCAGTTGGATTTCCTATATTTCTTAGATTTCTTAACTCCACAGTGCCACTGACTTTCCCTCTAACCATGAATATGCATCAGAAATTCCAATATTTTAGCATCTGAACTCCATCTTCCTAACAGCGTCTCACCACCAGAAGTGGCCAATAAAGGTCTTCTTCAAATCTATCTTCTTCACATGTTTTGATTTCTTGAAACAGAAATAGGATGGTGATAAACACGGGTGAGAGAAAATAATGTTTTCCTGAAATAGGTAAGAAAGTTATGGCTTGTTGACCTGTGGCTCCCAAACACACACGGGTGGAAATCCATTTGAATGTGCGCTAAGGGCTTGGGTTTGTGTAAGGATGCTGACATGCGTGGCCTTCAGAGTCCAACCCGGCTAAGCGCCCCCTGCCACTTCCTAGCTGTGTGACCATTGTCAGATTGTTCACTTTCTTTGAGCTGCTATCTCCTGGTCTGAAAACGGAGCAAATGCTCGTACCTTCTAGAGGTGTTCAGGGCTCAGACAGTGCAAGTCACAAGCTTATAGCAGCACCGTGTCTGTCATGTGGTAAGAACCCACTACGTGGTGGCTATTTCTGGTGTCATCTTCTGCAGTAATCTGTCCTGCTTGAATTGTGCAGAATGCAATCAAATGCCAAACTCTTCTTGCATTTTCAGTGACAATCCTCTGGTGACAGCTACCTCAGGGACGGTGTCTGCGAGGCACCAGTCACTCCTACAGTTGGGTCCCCCATGTCCACATCTGCTCAATCAGGGGAACGGTCACAACAGGAACAGAAACGGGAAGGGAGAAAGGAAAGGAGGGAGGGAGAAAGGTAGAGAAGGGAGGAAGAAAGGAAGAAGGAAGGAAGTGAGGGAGGAGGAAGCCTTCATAAGATGATGTAATATTCAATTTCCTATCCTCATTCTTTGCCAATCATCACCAAATATTTTGAATTCAAATGAAAAGCATGTTAGTCAGACATTGAGGGGTGAACCCGCTCCCTGTGAGAGAGCAAATGGGAATGGAGAATAGAAAAGAAATATAAAACAAGCAGAGACTCCAGTTAAACTGGCCCACCTTCCTCAGTCTAGTGTGGGATTTTCTCCATTGAAAATTTCTGTTTTTTAATATTGTATCATAAGGTGGATTTTATTTGAGCTTTTCAGGTTATTTGGTCTTTCTTTTGTAATAAAGTACTTTATTTGTTTTCACAACAAAGCAGAGTGGCTTCCGGTTGAGGAAGGAGAGAACCGTGAGGTGAAAGAAGATGGTTTTGCATGACTTTGCTATGCCTCTGTACAGATACAGAGATACACACACACAGACATACACAGACACACGCAGACACAGACACACACACACGACATATGCAGACACACATACAGACACACACTGACACAGAGACACACACACAAACACATACTGACACACAGACACACACACAAACACATACTGACACACAGACACACATAGAGACACACACAGAGACACACACAGACACACACTGACACAGAGACACACACAGACACACACTGACACACAGACACAGAGACACACACACACAGGCACACATTGACACAGAGACACATACACAGGCACACACTGACACACACAGAGACACACACACACAGGCATCCACAGACACACACAGACACATAGACACACACACACACATACGCAGACAGACACACACAGAGGCACACATACAGACACACTGACACAGAGACACACACACACACACAGACACAGAGACACACACAGACATACACAGACAGACACAGACACAGAGACACACACACAGGCACACACTGACACACACAGGGACACACACACACACACTGACACACAGAAACAGAGACACACACAGAGACACACACTGACACAGACACACACAAAACACACACACTACACAACACATGCACACATAGAGACACACAAATGCACACACACACAACATACACAGAGACCCATGCACAGGCACACAGACACAGAGACACAGACACACACACCACACATACCACACACACACAGACACACACAACACACGCACTACACAACACATGCACACAGAGACACACAAATGCACACACACAACACACACAGACACATGCACAGACACACACAGAGACATACACAGACACACAGTACACAACATGCACACACAAAGACACACATACAGACACAGAGACACACAACACATACAGACACATGCACAGACACACACACAACACACACACACAGCCATAAACATACAAACACTACACAACATAGGCACACACAGACACACACAGACAAATGCACACAGACAACACACATAGAGACACATGCACACACAGACACATGCACAGACCCAGACACACAGAGATACCACATAACACATGCACAACACACACACAGATACATACAGACACAACACAGACACACATACAACACATGCACAGACACACACAGACACAGACACACACGCAGACACATGTACACAGACTTATGCACAGATACAGACACACTACATGTGCACAGACACACAGACACAACATAGACACACATACAACACATGCACAGACACATACACAGAGACACACACATACACGCAGACACTTGTACACAGACTTACACACAGATACAGACACACTACGTATGCACAGACACACAGACACTGGCACAGAAACACACGGAGACGACACAGACATAAACACACAGACGCACACGTGTACACCATAGCGGGGCTCATCCCACTTCTGTGCTGTGAATGGCAGAATCTCTTATCTCCTTTTTCAATCAAGAAACGCTGACATTTCCAACCACCACACATGGGGTAAATATGGTAGTACGGACCAAAACCATAACAAACAAAACAACGCACACACACGCGCACACACGAAGGATCTTTTCAAGCAAGCTGGTCTCTCATGAACTTTTCAAGGCTCAGCTCGTAACCTTAGCTCCAGACGTACACCTCTGACTGTTTCCGACGTGTTCCTGTTTTGTTTGTTTGGGTTTATTTGCCTTCGTTCTGCAGGAAGCCTCACAGATATGACAGGGTGATTTAATTCTGCACAAACCTTACCTCCCTCAATTCTTAGAATGAAGATAGATACCACTACCGGTATTCTTAGAGTTAGACTTAACACAGCCTCCCACACCAAACAGAGTGAAGCAGAACCCACATTTCATTGGAATCCTTACTTTTAGGTATTTGCAGGTTTTTCTTTATGACACAGGAAACCAAATATGAGGTACCACTGCAGATAGTCATAAATGGGCTTCGAAAATGTTCCCAGTGGCTGGCAGAACAATAATTGATTTATATCCCAAAAGGAGCACTACATCTGACCCCTTACACTTTGTAAAGGAAAGGAAGATTCTAGATACTCTTTTGTCAGGTGTCAAAATGTATTCATGACAACAGATTGTCAAAGCCATCATTGGAGGGTCTGGCAAAAGTTTCTGCCTACACTTCCAGGTATAAGACAGTCAAGAGCCAAAACCGATAGAGTTGGCAGTGGGCCATGGGATGAGAAAACAAATCAAGCTTTATTTTTTGTTTTGTTTCCTTTTAGAGCCAGGGTCTTGCTCTGTCACTCAGGCTGGAGTGCAGTGGTGCAAGCACAGCTCAACACGGGTGGGAGAAAACTCATCAACTCCTGGGAAAAGTGATCCTCCCACCTCAGTTTCCCAAATAGTTGGGACCACAGGTGTGTGCCAGCATGCCCGGTTAATTTTTTAATATTTTTCTAGAGATGGGGTCTCGCTAGGTTGCCTAAGCTGGTCTTGAACTCCCGGGCTCAAGTGATCCTCCCACCTCAGCCTTCCAAAGTGCTGGGACACAGGCATGAGCCACTGTGCCTGGGCCAAACTGAGTTTTGAATGAAGGGGTGGCATTCCGATGGAGCTAATGAATCCGCTGGACCCTTAGCTCCGGCAGGCACGGGATGTTTGAAACAAGCCAGGCATACCCTGCACCAAACGGGCAATGTGCAGGCAGCATTACAGAACAGAGGTCAAGTGACAGGCTGGGGGGTCCACTGTCTTGATGATTTCTGCTCCTGCCCCTACGCTGATATCCAGTTTACATAGAGACCACTCTCAACTGCAGGCTGAATTGTCCCTACCAAGCTATCTGCACCTTGAGCATATAACAAACCATTGTGAGAAAAGTCAAATTTTTTTCACCCAATTCTGACATTTAAGACTTTCTGTAAGTCAGCCAAAATGTCTTAAGACCCAAATTCCTGAAAGTCTTTCAAAAGAAGCTAGTCAATTCATCCTTATAACCCTCCCTTTTCCCACCGCCCCCAATAGAAGGTACCTGGGGAGAATCTCCTTTGGTTAATATATAAGTAAATTAAGGAGATGACTTTCCATGATTTTACGGAACCACTGACTCTTAAATGAATCTCTTTAAAAAGGAAATAAATGTGTCTTTATAGTAGAAGGATTTATGCACATGTATATTTATTGCAGCACTATTCACAATAGCGATGACTTGGAACCAACCAAAATGTCCATCAGTAATAGACTGGATAAAGAAAACGTGGCACATATGCACCATGGAATACTATGCAGCCATAAAAAAGGATACGTTCATGTCCTTTGCAAGGACATGGATGAAAAATGGAAACCATCATTCTCAGCAAACTAACACAGGAACAGAAAACCACATACCACATGTTCTCACTCATAAGTAGGAGTTGAACAATGAGAACAACATGAACATAGGGAGGGGAACATCACACACTGTGACCTGTTGGGGGCTGGGGGGCCGGGGAGGGATAATATTAGGAGAAATACCTAATGTATGTGATGGGTTGATGGGTGCAGCAAACCACCATGGCACGTGTATACCTATGTAACAAAACTCCACGTTCTGCACGTGTACCCCATAAATTAAAGTATAAAATAATAATAATAATAATAAATTATACAATGACAAAAGGGAAATAAATGTATTCCTTTGGCTAGGCACAGTGGTTCATGCCTGTAATCCCAGCACTTGGGGAGGCCGAAGCAGGCGGATCACTTGAGGTCAGGAGTTCGCGACCAGCTTGGCGAACATGATGAAACCCTGTCTCTACTAAAAATACAAAAATTAGCTAGGCATGGTGGCACACGCCTGTAATCCCAGCTACGTGGGTGGCTGCGGCAGGAGAATCACTTGAACTCGGGAGGCAGAGGTTGCAGTGAGACAAGATTGGGCCACTGCACTCCAGCCTGGGCGACAGAGCAAGACTTGGTCTCAAAAAAAAAAAAAAAAAAAAAAAATTATTCCTACATTCACATATCACTTGTTAGAATACTGGCAGCACAATTTTATGACAACTACTTTACTAAGATTTAGAAGACCTGGTCTGACTCAGAACAACTGAGGCCACTTACCTAACCTGTCTGTACCTCTGTTAACTCATTCCTAAAATCGTGAGGCCTGGACAAGATGGTTTGTAAGATAATTTTCAGCTCTAACATTTTGCGACTATATATTTATGCAGATTCTACTTGTAAAAGACACACTGTTAGATGCCACAGAGACAAACATGCAAAGACATGATCTGCACCTCGTTCTGTTGACAGTGTCATTGCTTGGCTGTATTTCCAAACTTCCATCATAGGCTACTTTGATTAGGCATCAAATTTCTATCTTTCTTTAAATGTATGCCTCTCTTTGATGTTTAGAGGTTCTTAGACAGATGGGGATCAGTACCACATGCACAGGCTTTGCTTAAACATCTTTCTATTGACCTTCGCTCTGTGTGTCTTGTGCAGCCATAGTGTTCTTGGCACCCAACACCATCAGGGGCTCTCTCAACAAGGACTATGTTGGCCTGCCCTGCTATGTCTTGGGAATTCTATAATATAGCTGAATTCTTGCCCCCGAAGTGGATTCCTTCTCCTCTCTTCTCCCTCAAGAACAAGCGTCCTGGCCTGCAGCCTGCAGCCTGGGGACTGGCGACCTGTTTGAAAATCTGTGCATGTCGGACCTGTCAGCATCCAGGCTGGGGAAAGCAGGCTGCCCTTGAGCAGAACAGCTTTGCTAATCAATCACGCTTCAGGAAAGTGGGTGGTTTGTATGTGAGGCCCACTTTGCCAGGACCAACCCCCTTACAAAAACGTCTGAGTGTGAATTAAAAGAAAGAAAACAGTCTACCTTCCGCGTCCACTGCAGGAGGGCCAGACAAGGTTTTATTTAAAAACAACTCCTCTTTTCTGAAGTCTGAAAGCAAGACCCTGGGCTTAAAGAGAATTCCTCCGTCAAGATTTACTAGAGGCTATGATCAGGAGGCAGAGCTCTCAACCTGGACGCCAATGACATGTGTAAAACAAGAGAAAACTTCAGGGAGGTTCCCCACCTATTCAGAAATTAGAAATGAACTACTTACATATTTTTAAAAACAGCCTCCTGAGATGATATCATATATGATTGTGATTGTGCTAGCAAAGCAATTAGCAAGTTGAGCAAATGTATATCATCTGAAGTTAGGCCAGATGATACAAGTCCCTACTAGTAAGAGGCGATTAATAAGACGGCGCCAAGTTTATTGTTACGGGGCTGGGTATATATTCTGGCTATTACTTATTAGTTGGGGCAAGATAGGTAACTTCTCTAAGCCTTTAAATACATTCATACACACACACATAAACACACAGACACACACACACATAATGGGGCCAATTATACTTTCAACTCATAGAATTCTTCTGAGAATTAAGTGAGATACTAATAGCAAACTAAGTGTTTCTATGCTGTAAACACAACAGAAATGTAAAGTATTGTTATAACAGACATACTTGTATTTCTTCAAATAATGTACACGTTACTTTACTCTAAATTATTTGATTGCTATTCTAGCTTTCATCTTTTTTGTTATTTTAGGAATGAGTTTCTAATTAATTCAGTTTATATGCATTTCCTATCTAAAATCTTTTCACATTTTCAAAGCTCCTGCACGAGTGACAGAAAAACACAAGCTTAAAATATCTAGAGAAACAGCACCACAGAAATAGAATAGATAGATAATTTAGAAGGCATTTGCCCTCTACCCAGCACCCCACTTCTGGTACTTACCCTGCTCACATATGAACTGACTTAGATACAAGATTATCTATTGAAGCATTATCTGCAATACCAAAAGACTGGAAATAAACAGGTGTCCATCAACAGGGGCTGGTTAATTACTCCATGGGTAGTAAATAGTCACATAATGACATCCAATGAATTTCTCATCCTGAAATTCCTTCCACATTGACTCTGGGCTTGGCCCCATGACTTGATTTTGCCAATGGAACATTAACCAATGGGATGCAAGTAGAAGCTTAATAAAACCTCCACAGCAGGGCCAACCCCTCTCTGTTTCTGGGACCCAGTCACCATATGAAGCAGCTGGGGCTAGTTTACTCCAGGCATACATTCCAACTGAGGTCAGACTCTCCCAACAACCTGCGAGTGAGGCCATCTTAGACCATCTAGCCCCAAATAATCACATCCATATGAGCAAATCCAGGCAAAAGCATCAGTAAAAAACCCTTGGCAGATCCCAGGCCAAATAGTTCAACCATAGAGTTATGACGAATAAAGCGTTGTTGTTTTAAGCCACTATGTTATGGAGTAATTTGTTATGCAGCTAATTGATAATGGACACACCCTGCTATCTCCAAAACAATGCAATACTAGGAAGTATTATACTGCCTAGGAAAAAAGGAAAAAGATGCATTCTATGTACTGACATGGGGTGGTAAGATCTCAAGATATACTGTGAAATTAACAGGGCAAACAGTACGCTGCCTTTTGGGTAAGAAAGGCAAAATTTTAAAACGTGTATATATTTTATTGTGCATGGAGTGGCACTGGATATATACTCAAGAAATTAACAGACAATGGTTCCTTATTCCAATGGAGGAGCGAGTAGTGAATTGGGTAGATGTGGATGGAGGTGCTAGCGAGACTTACCAATAAACACCTTTCTAAACTGTTTCAGTTTAGGAACCACGTGACTAATACCTATTCAAATAATCATTTTTAAAAAGGGAAAAATAAAGTTAATACAAGATAGAAATGACAAATCTTGAAAAAGTTGAATTTCAAACCGATGATTATAATTCTGCTATGCAACCATCCTTCATCAAGAACAGCCTTCCTTTGAACTGGAATAATCCTTTCTTTGTAACACATATGATTATTTTACACCTGTTATCTTCCCTGCTAGATTGTAAGTGCTTTAAAAGCAGGGACCATATCTTACGCATCTTTGTCTCTTCAGCAAGTGGCAAGCATCTTGCTGGGCACAGAGGAAGACCTTGCTCAGTAAGTGTTTGTTGAGTCAGAAAAATAAACAAAAACATTCAGACCTCACTAAAAGTGTCCATTGTTAATGCTGGTGAGTTCAATAAAATCTTCAACAGCCTAGCTTCCACCTGTACACATCCTCCACACACCATCTTTCAGGAAAAGGGTGAGCATTCCTCGTGATCTGGGCTCATGAATGTACTCTGAACTACTGCGGAGAGTATATACAAAAGCTAAATTCGAACGCTACAAAAAGAAAAATGCAAAACAGCCTCCTCTATTAAAAAACAACAACAACATTTGACTAGAGGGCATCTAGAAAAAGAAAAAGAAAAGAAGAAGGATCTTTTATTATTTCTCATAAGGAACACATTTGACTACTGTGGCTGGAATAAGAAACCCCGCTCCCACTCACTGCTTGCAAAGCAAACTAAGCCACCCGAATAAATGGACCATGGGGACACAGAGGCAGAAAACTCCCGGCCCCACCCCCAGGCCTCCGGAGAAATTGACACTCAAGCCATGGTGGAGAGATTTTCTGTTATGAGTTCAGCATTTCTAGGAAAGAGGAGACCACAGGCTTTCTCTGTAGCCCATTTCAAGAGTCTAACAGCTCTCACTGGAAATCTTCACTTCCTTTGAACTTATACCTTCCTGCTGTGCCTCAGGCCCCTCCCTCTTCTATGAGAGTTCTTGTCTCCACGTCTGATCCCCATGAAAGTGCTGGCGTTTAAGGAGGAGGTCTGGGTCCCCTTCACGGTGGTGTCCACACCTCTCCCAGGGGGATGTGCTCGGTAAGTGTGCATGCAGCACCATCTCAGCCCTGTGCATCCTGGACCGCACCAACAAACAGCACCACACAGCCTGGGGACCACGTCTGGATTCACAGGCAGACGATAAACGCCATGGGCAATACCCAAGCGTTAAATAATTAAAGTTCCCTCCAAGGATACACATAAGTAAGGGTGGAAGCAAAGGAAGTGCACACGCTTGTCTCCAGAAAGACAGGGCATGCAGCCTTCTCCCCAGGATCTCTCCTCATCTTCGCTTCTCTTTCTCACATCAAATAATGCCAATTCTTTAACTTTCCTAGGTTCCATTTCCCCATGCTTTGATCAGTTTCACTGTCTTCTGCGACGCTGCATTTCCCTAACTAGGGCAGTGGGAGATAATCCACATTTGGAGTCTCTGTGAGCCAGCTAAGGTGGAGAGCTGAGACTGACCATCCAGAATCCAGGTGTGCCTTCACCACACAGAACAACAAGCATCGTCGATGCCCCTAGTAAGTGCCAGGTGTTGGGTTAGCTGCTGTTGGAGATATAAAAGGTGGAGACATCATCTCTGCCACTTAAGGAGAGTGACACTGATCGGACAGGATTTAAAGAAGAGGACTTTGGCGTGGGTGGGAAGGGCAGAGGGGGAGGGTTGGGGCAGGGGCACGACCTTGGGACCAGAGTAGGTGCAGGCAGTGGGGCGGGGAGGAAGAAAAGAAGGAAGGAAGAGGCTGGTCAGAGGAAGCCCAAAAGTGGATTCCAGGACACACAGTAAAAAGGGGAGGACAACTTAAAGACCAGCTGTGGGGGTCTGGGGAGAAGGGAAGCTTGTACAGCTGCTGACAGAGGCTGACAGAGGCAGAGAGGGCTCGTGGTGAGCTGACTGAATTTGGGGTACACTAGAGATTTCACGCTTCACCTCAGATGAGGAAATAGGACTGGGAATACAGTTGTATGATTGAAGCCATGACAGAAAAGCCTTTCCAAAGGAGCACGGCGGAGGAGAGGACTGGAGAAGAGGCGCGGAGGCCGCCGAGTGTTGCAGATGCAGGCGGCAGGAGGGAGCCCAGGATGCGGGCAGAGCGAGCCTTGGTCCGTGAGCCCCAAGGCCGATGGGCACTGGGTCATCTAATTCATTCGTGTACAGATCCACAAAACTGTGCATGACTGTGGCCCTCAGTAAGTGCTATATAAATGCTTCATAAGTGTTTGTTGAAGGAAGTTGAAATGTAGTAGTCAAAAGAGTGAGAGGGAAACCAGCAACAGAGCCTTGTAAGTCTAAGAAAAAGAATTCGAAGATAGTCAAGAGCTAATATTGCACAGGCAATTACAGTATTTCCTGAAGATCAAGGGCAACTCTGATTGTTCCAGACTGCCTGGGAGCACCAGAGGACTGGGTGGGGGCAGGAATCAGTTCACCTAGAACTTCTGCCTCCAGTGTACTGGGTCTGCATGGACCACCAGGGCTGACACTGCCTTCCTTAATAGGGGTGTGGGGGAAGTCCCTGGGATATATAATGGTCTCAATTTAAATTCTGTGCTGTTTTTATTTTGGCTGTGTAATTTGGAAACTTCAAATAAAAGCCTGAAAGGAAACTTGGACTATTTAAGCTTACACAGACTCTATTAATGCTATATGGTTATTCTACCCTTGATTTTGGAAGAAGGAGAAACTGGCTTGGGAATACACTTTTCTAAAAAAAATACTATTTAAAAATATGAAAGTTTATTTAACATCTAAGGAAAGGTACTTAATTAGAGGGACACTTAACAAGAAGAATTGAGGATCTAAGTAAACAGTCCCCATCTGCTCCTGGTCCTACCACCTGGCGATTACTTCTTCTCTGATAGATTTTAGCCAACCAATTTTGTTTTATTTGTGCAAGTTGAGAGGCCACCTGTTGTGGAATATACTTCCACATCAAACAAAGTGAACATTTTCTATTTCTGCGCTTCCCATATGATTTTTAAAACAAAAAGCACTCACTTTCACCTTACACAGATTTAAGAAATGCTGACTCTGATGAACAGGTATAAACAAGGCAATCTTTTGTTTAGGAAAATTGTTAAAGACCTACCCATAGAAAGACATGCCTTGCGCCGCACCCCACCCCCACCCCCGCCCATTCCCTGACGCTGGGGAATTCATCTATCCACACTTTTTTTGCTCATTTCTCTGGCTGTTACCAGCTGAAGTGAAGACAAGACATTTTACAAGGGGACATGGTATATTTGTGCTATATCATTTGTGGTGCCAGATCCAGAGAAAGGAGTGAAATCCAGAGAAAGGAGTCAAAAAGAAATACCAGGCAGAGGGAACAGCGTGGATAAAGGCAAAGATGACAAGGGGGTAAGTGTTTCATGTTGGGGGATGGTGTATCTAGGGGCTGGGGGGAGTGGGGTACAGTATATTGGGTTGAGGATTTATAGCCACGAAAACTGGAAATAAAGGGGAAGGAGACTTTGTGAAGGGCTTTAACGGTCGGGCTAAGGAAAGCTGGATTGTTCCTAACAACGGGACACCAGTGGAAGTTCAGAGTCAGGGAATATAATTGTCATAGAGGCGCTTTGGATATAATTGGAATAATATTGCGGCTACAGGCAGCTCTGGGTCGGGGGTTGGGAGGGACGAGCCTCCAGGAATCCACTGCAGCAGTGTGGGCCCTGCCACGTTGTCCTGAACAAAGTGCTATGGCGATGGACGCAAACACGGAGCGAAAACTCCAGAGATCACCTGACCTCCATATGCCGCTGCTCTGACTGCTGGACCACGGTGATGTTTGGGGTCTCCTGGAACTAGTGTCAGCTCAGAGCCAGTCACCAGCAGTCCCCAAAAGGTCTGATTATTTCCTTTTCCCCAGTTCATAGTCACCCTGGCAAAAGGCTATAGGTCCCTTTAGGGAAGGCTGGGAGAAAGAGCAACAGTATTAATTCTTGGCAGTGTGGTAGGGTCCTTCCTCAAGGAGACCCGCCTCCTGTTCATTCAAGGACTTCAGGGTCAGCAAATCGGAGCGAATGTGGGAATTGATTGAGGGGCCGTGACTCTCTGTTTTCAGGGAGCAAGTTGGGCTTTCGTTCCCTTCACCTAGAACTCCTTCGCTTATACAGACCAAGTAAGGATTGAGTAGATGTCCGTCTATGTCACTTCTAGGAACGTCATGAGGACAGGGTTGGAAATAGAGGAAATGAAGTGTTAGTCAGTGCATGGATACAAAGAAAGTGAGATGGATATAAAAGAAAGTGAGATGATGGAACTGATGACGACTAAGATGTGGGGGGCCAGGACTAGGGGTTCCCATTGGCAGGTGGTCTCCTAACTGGCAATGTTAGGGAGAGGTGTATAAATCCTCAATCCAATACACTGTTAGTGGGGAAGGAGGAGGCAGAGCTTGGTTTAAAATGGTGGGGGGTTCTCCAAGGTGACATGGACATACAGGATGGAAATGGGAGACATGTCAGGCCTGGAGATATGGGTTTTGGAACAACCTGCGTTAAAACTGGAAGGATTAGAGAGAGTAAATGAGATCACCGAGACAGAGGAAACAGAGCGAGGAAGCTAAGACCTAGGCTGGGGCAAATGTCTGAATTTATCTGAGTGGGGGAAGACAGAGAGAAAAGCTGGCATGTTGGACAGAGACCGCTGGTCACCAAGACAGAAGGAAGAATCGGGATCAAGAGGGTCTAGTGTTTAAAGAGAGACATTTCCAACTGCTACAGAAAAGTAAAATGTTACGGCTCTGGACATCTGCTGAAATTGGTGCGTGATCCCCTCGAAGACAGTGTTTCCTTAAAACCCTGGGAACAGAAGAGCCCCTGGCGTGGTGGAGGGTGGCAGTAGGGACAGTCGGGAGTGAAGCTGTGAGGTCAGGAAGAAACCATCCAGCTTGAAGAAGCTAAAGACATGGGGAGGAGACACAGTGGCAGACCAAAGGAGCAGCCAAGTTAAAGGCAACCTTTTTCTAGGATTTGGGGGTCCTAAGCACACTTATGGGCAGTGAACGTGTTGGAAGGGTCTGGACTGTTCAGGTGGAAAACAGGCGGTACAAGGGACAAAAAGGAAATGTCCAGATGGAGATTAGCGGAGGCCTTGGGGGTGAAAGACCTCAGGGATCACCCCTGTGGTTATCATCTTAGTGGGGGCTAGTGTAGACTTCAGGCCCAAGGAAGAATAATATTTTATTCTTTACAAAATAGTGCATGAGAGATTTGCTCTGAGTCTTTATAATCTTATCATTGGCTTCAAATTTCAATCCCATATTATACTTTCCAAGTATATTTTGTTAAAATTTTCTTAACTCATAATATTCCAATCAGCAATGAGTTTCTATCCACATGTCTATGAGCACATATATTAATTTAAAAATCTGCATTGCTCTTGTATGAATGGAATATAAAGAAACTGAACTTCTAACGAATGAAAGACACTGGATGAAAAGATAATATTTTATCTGAGTTTCAGTTCAGTCATATGTCTGAGAATGAGCTTATCTAGCCCATAAGCCTTCTGCTTTCCTTTCAGCTCTTTTTTTCCACTGCCATTCATAGGTTTTTTAAAGATCTTTCCATTCACTTCTGCAGGACTCTGCTAAATAAGGCTGGTTGCTTGCAGCTTAGCCCTACCCTGGAGATGTGGCTCCTCCTGGCATTCCTGGTGACCCACACTTTGGACTCCACTCACCACCTCATTGTTCTCTGACCCACTTCTGACTTCTCCAGCCCTTCTCTTTATTTCCTTTCACCTAAGCCCAAATAGCAAGTCTCATGCTCAAATGCTGCTCTGTCTTCGCTTTCCACCCTGAATCTGTCCATTTGTCCTTTTGCAGCTTTTATTTCTTCACATCTTTTGGTTTTTTTTTTTTTTTTTTTTTTTTTTTTTTTGAGACAGAGTCTCACTCTGTCACCCAGGCTGGAGTGCAGTGGTGCAATCTCGGCTCACTGCAACCTCCACCTCCTGGGTTCCAGTGATTCTCATATCTCAGTCTCCCGAGTAGCTGGGACTGCAGGTGTGCACCACCACACTCAGCTAATTTTTGTATTTTCAGTAGGACGGAGTTTCACTATGCTGGCCAGGCTGGTCTCAAACTCCTGACCTTAAGTGACCTGCCTGTCTCAGCCTCCCAAGGTGCTGGGATTCCAGGCGTGACCCACTGCGCCTGGCCATATTTCTTTCCATATTTCCAAAGCCTGCAGAAATCTGCCACTTGAAAGAGGTTGGTCTTGTTTTCTCCCGACTCAAATCTCCCCCTGGTTTTCTGAGCTCACAAAAATCTCTATGTGACATTTTTTTATTCGCAGTTTTAAGTTATCCATATATTTTTAAGTCTTCACCTTTAAACCTTCACTGAATTCCCTTTGCAGGTGCACTGTCATTTTGGTAACGCAATAATGTCTGCAGTTTATTTTGGTGCATGGGGGACTCTGGCTTCAATTTAGTCCTTCAGACACATACAGTGAAATAAATAGGTACTTGACGATAGTATGTGTTGTTGCTATGTAGTTCTTTTGCTCCTGAATGGCAAATATCATTGCACTTGGCATTGTCCTACAGTAGCTGCAAGCTCTGTCTCACCACAGCTAACGCCAGTGCAGAGGAGCCATGCAATGCAAAGGTCCCCTGTGGCAGCACCAGCATGAAGCTCTTCAATCATGAAAATCAGGGAACACGTCATTGATGACTGTCCTGGTCCCAGCACAGGTTTTATCAAAATGCAATCAGGTTTCATCAGAAATGCAAACATGTGACTCCTTTTTTCTCTGAGGGAGGATGGTGTTCACGAATGCAGTGGTAGCATATGACGTTTTCAGTTGCCCCTAACCATGTGGTCCTAAAAATACTCCATTTAGGCTGTGTGTGGTGGCTCACGCCTGTAATCCCAGCACTTTGGAAGGCTGAGGCAGGCGAATCACAAGGTCAGGAGTTCGAGACCATCCTGGCCAACATGGTGAAACCCTGTCTCTACTAAAAATACAAAAATTAGCCGGGTGTGGTGGTGCACACCTGTAGTCCCAGCTACTCGGGAGGCTGAGGCAGGAGAATTGCTTGAACCCAGGAGGCGGAGGTTGCAGTGAGCCGAGAGCGTGCGACTGCACTCCAGCCTGGGCAACAGAGGGAGACTCCATCTCAAACAAACAAACAAACAAACAAACAAAACAACAACAACAACAACTCCATTTAGTAGCTTTGAAAATTCCAAGTTTCCTTTAAAGAAAGGAGGTAAGGCAGGAAATTATGATGCATTTAACAGTCACATGAAGTAGACAGTCTCATTTTAGAGATCAGAAAACCAAGGGCAAAGAGTGAGTCTCACAATAGGTGGCCACAAGCCACAGTGGGAATTTAGGGGGCTTAGGTCAGGATTCCAAGCTTTCTCAAATAAAAGTTGCTACCCTGGCTGGGTGAGGTGGCTCACAACTGTAATCCCAGCACTTTGGGAGGCCCAGGCAGGCAGATCACGAGATCAGGAGTTCGAGACCAGCCTGGCCAACATGGTGAAATCCTGTCTCTACTAAAAATATAAAAAATTAGCCAGGCAGAGTGGTGCACGCCTGTTGTCCCAGTTACTCGGGAGGCTAAGACAGGAGAATCACTTGAATCTGGAAGGTGGAGGTTGCAGTGAGCCGAGATCGCACCACTGCACTCCAGCCTGGGCAACAGAGCGGGACTCTGTTTCAAAAAAAAAAAAAGGTTGCTACCTTTACACAAAGGATGAAAAAGTAGGAAAGGGACTGCAGGAAAGGAATGTGAGAGAGGAAAAACATAAAGAAATTTCAAATTTGTGAATACACCTTTCTCCTAACTCATGTGTTGTTCGTGATTAGGACTAAGTGCTGAATCCAGAAGTGACCCAAATTCTTACGGGCAGAGGAGGACAGAGGCAGGCAGGTAGGCCGGTTCCTGCTGGTTCTCTGTGTTACTTTTGCTCCGTGACCCTCCCCTGTATAGGTTGGTTTCAGATTCTCCAATAAAAATATATGTTAAAACTGTAAAAACAATAAAACATGCAAATCTCTTCCATTTGCAGGCCAATTGTTACCATGCAGGTGTTCTTCTTGGCAAATATTCAAACGTCACCAGCATCACGTGCTTAGTATTATTTTAGTCAATATGATTTGTGTCAAAATTGCCTGAATTCGGTGATTGTTGGATCTCATTATCACCAATATAGGTCCTCACACCACACCCCTCACTGCTGATGAACTCACAAGAAAGACTTCATACTTTAAGAACTCGTATTTTCTCAGAAAAGGAAGAATAAAAGCAATTCTCAGTAAAAGATAAACCACAGAGCAACTGGGTTCAGATGAGTTGTACACATTAAACCACACACACACACACACACACACACACACACACAGAAAATGATGTTGAGGCTCTGTCTAATCCACAAATGTGAGTAAGTTCATAATTTAGGAGTTAAAACAAGAATCCTACTCATGACTTTTCCTGGCATGCATTGAAGAATGATGAAATCACACTCCAGATTACCCCATTTGTTCTCCTGACAGTTCTGCGGATCATTATCATATAGAGGCCCTTTGCTTGGGGAGACCATGACCACTGGACGTTCTTTCTCAGAGTGGGCTGGTCAGAGTTCTCTCCATGGCAGAATCTATGGGGCCCACCTCAACGCACAGGGAAGCCCCAGGCCCTCAGGGATCTCTAGGTCCCAAAAGAGTGTCAGATAAAGAAATTAAAAGGGGACTGGGAGAAGTACTCTGTCAAACAGAAAGCCTATCCACAGAAAACTTAGGGATGAACAGAGCTATGACGGGCTGATGACCTTGAAGTTGCAGCCAAAATGATGAGGCCACGTGAGCTTGCTGGTCAAGAAATGTAATCTCAAGAGTGGGCCATGGCTGTGAAGCCCAAGCCTTTTTGTGACAAACCTAAGAAATACAGAAGAAATGGAAGGGAGAGGGGCAGGACAGACAAGGAAGACGGGAAGCAAGAAGGACAGGAAGTGCCAGCAGACACCAGCAGCAGGGACGAGTGCAGAAAGTGTCAGACTGTCCATGAATTGGAGGAGGGCTCCCAGTGAGGAGGGAAAAGGAATTGGACTATGCCACCGTCTCTGTAGGGGAGGTGAGACAAACGTCCCATGCAGCTCGGAAGATGACCTGGAAGGCCCAACACTTCCACCTGCTTCCTGAATCCTGACACCGCCACACACACAGTTATTTTTAAAGTGTTTAAAATATAAACCACGTTCATGGGAACTTGAAGTCAGGTCTCACCTTGACATCCATCCATCTGTGTATTTTCAAGGTTGACTCAAATGTTGAAAAGTCACCGGTGATGTGTTGTACCATTTGAGCTTTTGACAACAACTATAAAGACGCAAATTAAACCAAGAGGGAAATTTCTAGCTGCCACACTAACCAAGAACTGTCAGGTAATAATAATAATAAAAAAAAGTCATCCTAAAAATAAAATTACATCTCAGGCCGTAAGGCTCATTTCTTTTCTTTTTTTGTTTTAATTTTTTTTTTTTTCAGACATACGCTCACTCTGTCACCCAGGCTGAAGTGGAGTGGCACGATCTTGGCTCATTGCAACCTCCGCCTCCCGGTTTCAAGTGATTCTCATGCCTCAGTCTCCCGAGTAGCTGGGACTACAGGCATGTGCCACCACGCCCAGCTAATTTTTGTATTTTTAGTAGAAACGGGATTTCACCATGTTGGCCAGGCTGGTCTCAAACTCCTGACCTCAAGTGATCCACCCGCCTCTGCCTCCCAAAATGCTGGGATTACAGGCATGAGCCACTGTGCCTGGCCTCCTAAGGCTCATTTCTATAAATAATACTTCCCCAGAACCCAACTCTAGTAAGTGATAATCATCTCTTAATTAATTCTCTTTTATATATATTATTGTGATGGTCATATTATTGCCCCATATTTGTCTTGATGTTTTGGATTTCAAATGGACAAAGCATCCCATCCTCTCTTGCAATTGAGGCATCATCCCTTGGCAAGATACAGAAAGACTTGCTGGTAGAATTATGACTCGTCATGCCATTTAGAAAGCAATCTGGAAATGTCTATTCCAATCTAAAGGTCTATTCTTTTCTTAATCAAGTCATCTCATGTCCTGTAAGCACAGGGATGTTTATTACAGCATTATTTGTCATAGCTACATTCAATAATTCATGCTACAGTCAATCAAGGAATAGTATGCAGTCATGAAAAAACAAAAGAGGGATTTCAACAATCTAACACCATTAAGGGAGAAAAAGAAAGATGCATAAAGGGACATATGATATGATCTGATTTTTATAAAAACAATTACAACATATATCTGTGACTACAAAGCATTTGGTATAATCGTAGAAGCATAAAGTATGGAAGGACACAGACAAGGCTGATACCACTGGCAATCTGGAAGAGAGGAATTAGAGTGGAAGGAGGGAAGGGAACAAGAGGAAAAAAAATAAATAAGTGAAAAATGAAAGAAAGTGTCCATGATAAGAACTACATGGGTGCTCCTGTCTCATTTATGGGAAATCATGTGTGTGAAGGTGACATAAACACATGGTGGTGAGATGGTCCCCAAAATATCAACAGCTTTTATTTCAGGGTGGTGAGATTTTTTTTAACAGGGTGAAATGTTTTCAAAAATAATTTTTACTTTATTTTCCTTATAGGTATTATTGGAAATATGTACCACCACATGAATTATTTACATAATCAGAAAAAAATTCATTGAGAGGGAAATATGAAAAATCTTATGCCAGGCGATGTATGTCCCCAGAGGAGACACAAGCAGGGAGATGAGGTTGTAAAGTTAATTTAGAACCTGACTAGGAAGGTTCTAAGTGCTAGGCAAAGACGGGAGCGTATCAACGTATTAACAATAGGGCTGTGGTTTTGTTTGTTTGTTTTTGGTGGTGGGTTGTGAGTGATTTTTTTTTCTTCTGTTTGCTTTTCTCTATTTTCCAGATTTTTCTGCAAAAATCCTATCTTGCTTTTGTAACCAGAACAAAAGTATTATGTAAAAAATAATGCAGTGGAAGTGGACAATCATCAAAGTGATGTTTTAGGATATTAATCTGCACTGACCCCCAGCAAAGGAAATGAAAATCCATTTATGAATCAGTAACGTCAGGTGAGTCAATAAGGGCCCCAAATAAAGAAGAAACAGTGAACACTGAAAGGAAAATAGGAGGCCTTAAATGTTTTCTGAAAAAAAAAAAAAAAAAAAAAAGAATTGAGTGAAACTCTGCTTAGGAAGAACTGCTAAGGCTCAGTGCCCTCTGTAAAGTTTACAGTGATGTCGTAAAAACACACTCAACCAAATGTCAAAGCTGGTTGATAGGATCCAAAAATTACAGAGAACTATAATTGCTTTAGAGACTGGCTTATTTTTACCATCAAGTCCTTAAGTACAGCTACATCTTGGAACCCACATCAAGGAAAGGTACAATACCAAGGGAAAAGACAGTAGAAGTGGTAGAAAACACAGACGTGGAAGACAATGTGCTAAGATGATATGAAAAGCCTTCCTCTGCACAGGAGAGACGTGCATCACTGAAAGCACTGCCTCAAAGAAACACTGGGATTTTGTACCAATAAAAAGATTCCAATAAGATTCTGGCTTGATTCATTCTGCAGTATAGTCAACATAACAAATCTACAATCCATGTTAGGATAAATTAATTTAAGAGTTTCTATTCAATTGTGGTTTGCCTTCTTCTAACAGTTGGCACATTCTGAGAACTGCCTTTTGTTAGACACATTCAGGGGGAGGATGGTGGCATCACGTTGAAGAAGGCAGCAGCAGGAGGCTTCCAAAAGAACCTCCCAGTTTCAAGATTCTCTGACTCAAGATGAGACGCCATGCCAACCACCAGATTTTATGCTTTCTCTCTCTCAGATGCTCCAACTGAGGTAGTTTACTAAATAAACTGTGTTTATGTTCTCTAGCGTTCCTGAAGCAGATGTAATATAACTGAAGGCAAACAATTTTAGTAATGCAATTCATGCACTGCCATCTAAACACCACGTCATCATGAAACTGAAATGTTTACCAAATAATCTAAGCCCAAGACAAAGAAACCGAAAGGCATTCTGTAAGGCAAAGTACCAGCCAGTACTTCCAATAAAAGAATTTGTTGAGAGTTATCCTGGAGTGGCTTGTCAGAAAAAGTCAATGTAACTTGGTTTCTAATCACAAAAAGGACTGTCTTGCTGTTATTCCCAATGGTCAGAAAAAAAATGAGGAGAAATTGAGTTGGTTTTCATAGAGTAGTAGGGTTTTCCTAACAGAGTTTCAGGATAGGCTGGTCAGAAGGTAAGCAATGTGCTCCTTCCAATGATCCCCAATAGTTCACCCACATTTCCCCAAAGCGTCCAATCTTGTCTTGACAACCTGGCAAGTGCTGACCACCAGATGACAGTCCTTCTCCTTATGATTCTGTGAAATAAAAGTGACCATCCTTTGAGTTCAGTCCCAGCTTTTCCACTAACTGGCCACGTGTCTGTGGGCAAGTGGCTTCATCAGTGTTGAGCTTCAGTTTCCTTAAGTAAAATGCTAAGGTTAGACAAAGTGATCTTTAGAAACCTTTTGATCTCTGGCAGTCCATGACCCTTTACAATCAATTCCAGGTTTTGTTTACTATGTTCTAGGTTTAACATAAAATCAGACGTGAGGGTTCACTTTTAGCAAAATGGCAAACAACTGGTTGGTCCTATGGATTCATTTGTACTACAAAGTGTGAAATTCCTAGGGAAATGTCACAGAGTTGAGTTCAGAAAAATAGAAGAATGAAAAAAAGGAAAGAAGGGAGGGATAGAGGGAGGGATAGAAAGGCCCGAGAACATGCAGAAACCGCCTCCAAGGTCAGTCAGCATCCTTCTCTTTCTCTGCATGGGTGGTGTGTTTGCTTCTGTCTTCCTTCTTGCCTTCACAGCTTCTACTCCCATAATTCTCAGCAGGGCCTTTTCATCAACACAATTCTCTCTCTTTCTTCAAATGTGGCTCAAGCTCATGTCTTTTCTGTCTGACACCAGCAAGTTCTGATCTTCTATTCTTTCTAAGTCCTCTCTTGGTGTGCCAACTAACAAGCAAGGCTATTGGTAGAAACAGCCCAGGAACAATGCCCACCGGATCTCCTAACACCCTCAATGTCTCTCCCTATTAGGATACAGTAGGGAGGTAGAGAAGGGAAAAGCTCCTTCTTCCCTTTCTTTTTTTTTTCTTTTGTTCCTTCCCTTTTTCATTCAATTTGATGTTTACTGAATATTTTCTTTATGCAAAGCACTGTTCAAAGTTTTTTCACATATTATTTCATCTTATCTCTCCACAAAACCCCCTGGAAATCCAGAGTCTTGGCCAATCAAATTCTGATCCTCTCTGTGTCTCTCCACCACCATCCACTCATCCCCATCCTCCACTCATCCCCCTCCACTCATCCCATCCTCCACTCATCCCCATCCACTCATCCCATCTTCTACTCATCCCCATCCAATCATCCCATCCTCTACTCATCTCCATCCTCCATTCATTCCCATCCTCCATTCATCCCAATCCTCCACTCATCCCCATCCTCCACTCATCCCATCTTCCACTCATCCCCATCCTCCACTCACTCCATCCTCCACTCATCCCCACCCTCCACTCATCCCATCCTCCACTCATTCCATCCTCCAATCATCCCCATCCTCCAATCATCCCCATCCACTCATCCCCATCCTCCACTCATCCCCATCCTCCACTCATCCCCATCCTTCAATCATCCCCATCCCCCTCCACTCATCTCATCCTCCACTCATCCCCCATCCATTCATCCCCATCCTCCACTCATCCCCATCCACTCATCCCCCTTCACTCATCCCCATCCACTCTGTCCCTTGGGGTTGTGTTTGGTTGTTTTCTCCACCTTGGCCCTTCCTTCAATCAACTGCCAATTCTGAATCTCATTTCTGGCTCCTTTTTCTTCTCCTGCCTTTATATCTCTCCTGAACACCAAAGCCTGTTCTTAACTGGTCTCCCTGCAACCAGGTTCTCATTCTAAAGCATGAGTTGATTGATATCACTGCACTCATCCAACACTTTATGTGACTCCATTTTCTACATAACATAACCTGAGTTCTGTCATTTGACATTAAAGGACTTCTACCTTCCCCAACCCAACATCATTAAATCTTATCTTCTGAACATACCAGGCTTTTTCTGATTCTCCAAATATGCCATGCTATTTCACTCTTGCAGGTTTTTGTTTGTGCTGTTCCTACCATGTGGAACAGCCTTCTCTCACCTCAGTCCTAGAGAAAAATCTTATTTTTCAAACCTAGCTCAAGTGCTACCTCATTCCTCCATGTCAAAAGTGATTGTCCTTTCTCATGAACTCTCTAAATTTTAGGGTTTATGGTTCCAAAGTTGCTTTTAGGTCATAAAGTTCTGGAGGGCAGGGATCATCTCTATTTTTGTTTGCATTCCAACACCATGTATCAACCACAGCAGCACTTTTTGTTTGTTTGTTTTTGAGACGAAGTCTCGCTCTGTTGCCCAGGGTGAATACAATGGCGCAATCTCAGCTCACTGCAACCTCTGCCTCCCGGGTTCAAGCGATTCTCCTGCCTCAGCCTCCTCACAGCAGCACTTTTTAAGCGTAAGCAGAAACGAAGTTGCTAACCCTGATAATTAATTTATCAGCCACCATTGTCTTCCAAGTGTGCCTTTGAATTTAAAATCTACAAGCATTGATGAAGGGCCTACTGTGTACAAAGCACTCTGGCAGGAGATGCGGAGGCAAGTGAGCTCAGGAGCAATGATGTTTATAATGAGCCATTTTAAAGACCTACCACACCTCACTATGCTAGGCCACTGAATATACCATTACCATGAACACACAGTCCAGTTTGGGGATCATCAATCCTTCACAAGTCTGCTTTCCTCACTGAATATACTAGCGGTAAAATCCATATGTTTCAAAATGCATCCAAGAAAAGTAGGCTCAGAACTCCAGAAACTGGGGCCTCTATTTCCTTCCAGAAGACAGAGTAGTCGATAAAGAAGAATGAAGGCATTTGTTACTCAGCAGTTCTAATCTTCAAATCTACAATCTAGTTTAGCTTCAGTTATAATGAGCATTTGGAACCATGGAAGTAGCTGAGAAAACAAGAATGTCTGGAAAAACTAAAAATTTTATGACCGTAAAGTTGGGCTCGTGGATGAAAACGTTTGTAAGTGATGCTAATTTTTTGTTGGAAAGACTGGTATCAAGAGCAGCTGTGCAAATACTTCTGAAGAGCTCAAGGTGATCTACAACATAAGGTGACCATCTGTCCCAGCATGTTAGGGAAAGTCCCAATATACACCTGTTGTCCCTGCACAATTATTACCATTGCACCCTTTCACTCTGAAAACTGTCCCAGCTTGAATGAAAAATTTTACAACCACTGTTATCAATGCTATTGTCAGACACCAGTAGTTTCTCCATACAACACTGGTGGTTTGCATAGGTCTACCAGGGAGCAGAGAAATGGGGCAGAATCCAGGCTTCCTGACACCAAACTCAGGCTCTATCTCAACATACTTCCTCTAGGTCTTTTCATCACCAACTCATCCACAGGAAAACTCTTTGGAAAATGGTAAAGATATAAAAGTCATGGTTTCTGCAAGCTAGCACTTACAATCTTGGGGAGATAAAGCACATACATATTCAACAATTAAAGAGGATCAGATGAATTCATTATATGGTGCTAAAGACATGGTTCAAATGACAATTTCAAAAGGAGCTAGAAAAGGTGAAAAAACCCTTTAAGAGCTTCAGACTGCAGGGAAGATTCCTGGTAAGTGATGGATCCCGAAAGAGGTCTTCAAGAAGAAAAAAAAAAAAGGCATTTTTCTTTGAAAAAATAAAGGTAGAAAAACAAACAAAACTGGCACAGGAATAAGCCACTTAGATAATTCTACAAGCATTATTACTCTATATTCAAGAAGAGAAAAACAAAACAGCAAGTCAAGACAAACACAAATGGTATATGTGGCTTTTCCAAACTGTCTCAGTGACTTAAGGCTCAATAAGCATCGGATCTTGGTGTCTTGACAGCCTGGCAAGTGCCAATTGCCAGCTGTTCCTCCTTGTGATGCTGTGAGATAACAGTGACCACCCTTTGAGTTCAGTCCCACCTTTTCCACTAACTGGCCACGTGTCTGTGGGCAAGTGGTTTTATCACTGTTGAGCCTCAGTTTCCTTAAGTAAAATGCTAGGGTTGGACAAAGTGATCTTTAAATGCCTTTTGATCTCTGGCAATCCATGACCCTTTACAACCAGTTCCAGGTTTGTTTAGTATGTTCTAGGTTTAACACAAAATTAGATGTGAGTGTTCATTTTCAGCAAAATGGCAAACAACAGATTAATCCTATGGGTCCCTTCCCACTACAAGGATGTGAAATTCCCAAGAAAATATCACAGAGTTTGGGGGGAAGAAAGGGAAAAAAGGAAGGAAAAGGGGGATAGAGGGAGGGAGAGAAACAGAGGCCCCAGAAATAAAGAGAAACATTGAAGGCAGAGCTCTTACGAAAGGCTGACTCCACAGTGCCCAAGGAAGTTTCAGACTCTCGCAAATGCCCCTGAAGCCCTGGGAATAGCGGTGAGATTATAATGCCCATGCAGGGATACAACCTTGGTCTGGCATGAGGTAGCGGGGCCAGAACTGAGCCGCCTTCCTAAATCTCAAAGCCTCAAAAAGGGGGATGAAAGCGCTCTGCCCACTGGCTCAGAGATAAAGGGCAGAAAATTCCCTTGTATCCCTAGCTCAGGACACCTTTGGGAAATCAGAACCTTAAGCACAAACCACTTTCAGTTGTAAGATTAGAATTTATACTACCTGTGTATCTGAGTAGGGGAATCCCATGACGATAAATTAATACAAACACAGTTCTAGGATCATCGAAAGTCCTTAGATCTCCAGAAAAGACAAACATATGTCCATTATGTAGAAACAATTTCACAACTCAAGACTCACAAGATTCCTATAGAAAAGAGGCCAGTGTGGTGGCACATGCCTATAATCCCAGCATTTTTGGAGGCTGAGGCAGGCAGATCATTTGAGGTCAGGAGTTCGAAACCAGCCTGGCCAACAAGGCGAAATCCCATTTTGATACAAAAATTAGCCAGGCATAGTGGCACATGCCTGTAGTTTCAGCTACTAGGGAGACTGAGGCAGAAGTAATACCTGAACCTGGGAGGCAGAGGTTTCAGTGAGCTGAGATCGCGCCACTGCACTCCAACCTGGGCAACCAATTGAGATTCCACTTCAAAAAAAAAGAAAAAAAGAAAAAGGAAAAAGAAAGAAAGAGAGGAAGGAAGGAAGGAAGGAAGGAAGGAAGGAAGGAAGGAAGGAAGGAGAAAGAAAGGGAAAGAAATCTCTGAAGTTGAACTGCCAATACCACCGCCCAACACACACACAAATAAACTGCCATGAGGGGCAGCGATAAAGGGAAAAAAAAAAAAAAAAAACACTTTAAATCCTAAGAACTGGAAAAATACAACAATCTCAAATGCAGTACAAAATAAGATTGTTTAAAAATATTATAGTGATAAAAGAAAGACGAAAAGCCACAAGGAGAAAATTAGGATTACATGAAAAAGAAGAGACTAAGCAGATTAGAAAAAGTAACGTAGAACTCCTAGTGGCCGGGCGCGGTGGCTGAAGCCTGTAATCCCAGCACTTTGGGAGGCCGAGACCGGCGGATCACGAGGTCAGGAGATCGAGACCATCCTGGCTAACACGGTGAAACCCCGTCTCTACTAAAAAAACACAAAAAACTAGCCGGGCGAGGTGGCGGGCGCCTGTAGTCCCCGCTACTCGGGAGGCTGAGGCAGGAGAATGGCGTAAACCCGGGAGGCAGAGCTTGCAGTGAGCTGAGATCCGGCCACTGCACTCCAGCCCGGGCGACAGAGCAAGACTCCGTCTCAAAAAAAAAAAAAAAAAGAACTCCTAGTAATCACTGAATGGAAAGGTTAGACAATAGAGTAACACAAAACAGGCCATCAGCAAACAGAAGACAGCTTTGAGAAAACTAAACCAAAATGTCACACAGGACTTCCAAGCAAAAATGGAGAATTGAACACACTGTATCTAATACGGCTTTCACCTGACACGTCACTATAACTAGGGAAGATGACCTTTTAAAAGACATAAACCCACCAGGACAATAGGAGAGGAGATTTTAAACACCTTTTGATCTCTGGCAATCCATGACCCTTTACAACCAATTCCACGTTTGTTTAGTATGTTGTAGGTTTAACAAGTAACAAGATTTTAGAAATAACAGTAATAAGATTTTAGAAGATGGAAAGCAGATGGACAAGCCATGATAGAATTAACAAAAGAAGCTGAATCCTCGGTGAGGAGCAGGAAAGTTAGGAACAGCCAGTGGTTCCCCAAAAGGCTCAGGAACGGATAGCACCGGTGGCCTGGCTAACCATCCTGGCTAACTAAAAATACAAAAAATTAGCAGGGCGTGGTGGTGGGCGCCTGTAGTCCCAGCTACTCGGGAGGCTGAGGCACAGAAATGGCGTTAAGCTGGGAGGAGGAGCTTGCAGTGAGCCGAGATCGTGCCACTGCACTCCAGCCTGGGCGACAAAGTGAGACGCTGTTAAAAAAAAAAAAAAAAAAAAAAAAAAGAAGAATGGGAGGGAAACTGTTTAAGAATCAATTAGATTCCTGGATTCTTTCCCTGAATCCACCCTGCTAGGCAGCAACCTCAATCCCAACTGCTACTACTGGAGGTTTGAACTCTGGGAGAGGATTTTGGGATTGGGAGATGCCACACATCAGATAAAAGAAAACACGCATGCTGAAGGCTGAACCCTTCAGTCTCATTCCTCATCTCAGTTCCCAGCCTGGGACAGGCAAGGCCACATCTTGCAGGCGAGACTTTGGAAGAGTGTTCTCTGGAGAATCTGACCATTCCCTGGTTTCCCCATTAGGAGACTTTAGGAGTTGGCATTAGGAGTTCTCCAGCCTATGACAGAAACATTTTATTCTACAGTGATGCTCAGAGTTGACAAGTCCCTCACGCATCCTCAGAGCTGTCAATACATGTGTTATTCATTCTTGAATATGGTCAGTCAGGACTACCTGACATGCAAGGAAAGTCTCTATGTGAAAGAGTTTAAAACAAACAGACTGAAAAAGACAACATGGAGGAGACAGAGACCATGAGAGGCCAAGACAATTTCAGAAAAGAAAAAAAAAAAATACAGAAAACTAAGAGAATGACACACATCCTGAAAACAGAACAGAATGCTTAAAAAACTATTTATAGATGAAAAGAGGAAACTTGAAATGGTAACAGAAATGAACCCAATAGATGGGTTGGAAATTGAAGTTAAAGAAATTGTCCAAAAAGATTGAAAAAAGATAAAGAGATGGAAAACAGGAGAGAAAAAAATATGAGAAAATCACAAAACTGTCCAGGAAGTACAACACCCAAATAATAGAAGTTCTGGAAAGAAAGAGCAGCTTATAGAGAGAAGCACAGATTTGACAGATTGAAAGAATGCAATGATCACTGAGTACAACAGGTGAAAACAGACCCACAATTGGAAGTCATTGTGAAATTTAGAATACAGGGGGACAGGAAAAATCATAGAGGTTCCAGGGGAAAAGATAAACAAGGTAAGGCACAGAACATCAAGAATCAGAACAGTGGCAGCTTTCTGACAGCAACATTGGGAGACTGCATGCAATAAAGCAATGTCTTCAAACTTCTGGGGAAAACTGATTGTTAACCTAGATTTTCCTGTACAAGACAGACAATTCATCAAGTGACACAGCAGAATGAAGACAATTTCAGACATGTGAAGTGTGAACGTGTCTCTCAGGGATCCATTTTCCATAGGCAACCGTAAGCTGGGAGCCACAGAAATGAGAGAGTGTAAAGGGAGTTTTATAAGAACCAACACAGGACCACAACAGAGGGTTGATGGCACTAAAGTGAGATACCCCAGAATAATGACTGGGTCAGCCACAAGGACCAGTCATCCAGACAGGACCAGCAGACCAAGAGCAAGGCATATGAAGGCTGTCACCACTGCACCAGGTTTTAATTCTGGTAGCTGCTGGAGGGTGTGCTTCCTCAAACAATGGAGTAAAACAAGAGAGAGAATCCAACACAGAAGAAAAGGCAAAGGAAAGTTCTAGAATAACAGTGAAGACAAATCCCAGGATGTCAGCTATGTAGCAGGTCTAGAGAGAAGTCTAGATAGAAGGAAAATGTAAGTCTCCATCAGAGATGTCACCAAGAAAAGAAGGAGAACTGACAGATTACTAAGGTGATCAGCTTTGTGGAAAAAGGTACTGTGAGCCTATGGAAGACAGAGGAAAAATCTGTATCAGGTACAAAGATCAATTAAGGACATGAAAAAAAAAAAAAAAGACAGATGTTAACTTCATTGTTGAAGGTTTTGCTGTTAGTACCATTTATTTTGACAAAATAGTGAAAACACTGGGGACTGATTTACCCCCAAATTGTAATATAACTACACTGGGAGAAAGAGGGGAGAGGAAGCAGTGGATATGATCATATCAGACAGCTAACTTTTTATCTACTATAATAGAAGGTTAAGATATACATAAAATTGATGAAACAAAAGGTAACAGTATATACATTATTTAGAAATGTGGAGATATATATATGCTAGAAGAAAAAGCTAAAATATACAAAGTGATATTCTTTGAGAATAGGGACTGGGGGAAGTAAAGTGGCACTGAATTGGCTTCCACAGAAATTAAGGAACCAGCACATAAGTAAATATGCACAAGGATGTTTATGGCCACAATGTTTGTGGTGATGAAGCAGGATTATTTCCCTGACCTTTCATGGGTGGGAACTGGAATGCATGGGGGCTGGAACTTGCCGGCCACTCTGGCACTGGCAGAGGTAAACTCCACTCATGCAGACATGCGGCGCTCCACCCCTCACGGGAGGTGCAGCATGCAGGTGAGTAGATGCAGGAGCCAGGTGAGTGCTTTTTGGGTGCTGGCAGGAGCGAATTTCATACCAGCCCCACAGCAGCATCTGGAGCAATGCCGGCAACCCCTGAAGCCCCAGAGGACATGTTACAGTACTCTTCTAGCTCTGCCATCCATGGATGGCTTAAGTGTTAACAGCTCATTGGGCGGGTCAGTGTGACAGCCTTTTGCACCTGCACTTTGGCACCCAAGTTCTTGTCCAGTGTCCAGGAGAAATGAGGTCGCACGAACAAAAAGAAGACGGTAAATGCAGAGAATTTCACTGCCAATGAAAGTGGCTCTCAGTAGGAAGGGGAGCTGAAAAGGGGACGGGGATGGAAGGCAATCTTCCCCTGAAGTCCAGCCATCCCTGGCCAAACTCCTCTCTGAAGCTTTACCGTCAAACTATCCCTCTGAACTCAAGCCACTTCTCTCCGGTGTCCAACTGTAGTCTTCAACATCCAGCTGCTTCTCCTCTCTGTGCCAGTGAAGCCAGGGATGTTTCATGGGCTCAGGATAGGAGGCAGGGCAGGCCGTGGGTGGTTTTGGAAAAGGTAACATTCGAGTGGGAAAACAGGGATGTAAGTTCTCACTTTGGACCATGGTATCAGGCTTTTCGGCTTGAGGGTGGGGCCCTCACTGGGACCCACCCTCTTCTGCCCAGAATTTCCCTGTCTCTTGTCCCTATCAGTGACATAAAACTGAAAACAATCTGAATGTTCATTCATAGGGAGAAGGTTGAATAAACTATAATATAGCCATATCATGGAATTTTACTTAGCTATTTTTAAAAATGAATTAAATTTGTATCCATTTATCTGGAGATTATTCTTCATACACTATCAAGAGAGAAAAACAAGTTGTAAAAAATTACATGCTGTATGATTGGATTTTTTTTTTTTGCAAACAGTAACAAAACACCCTTATTTAATATATATGAATATATATGTGCATGTGTCTATATGAGCTTGGAGAAACATGTAGAAGAATGCATACCAAATGTTAACATTGGTTACCTTGGAGGTACAGGAATAAAAAAAGGTAGGGAGATGTTAAGTAAAAAAATAGAACACAAAAAAGAGACACATGAGAAATCTGAAAAACACATTAAGAGACATGAAAAAGAGAATAACAAGGTCCAATATACATATAAAAGAGGACTCAGATAAATAGAGGACTGAGGAGAGAAAATATTCAGAGACTAGGACAAAATTTTTCAGAATTGGTGAATGTTAGGAATTCTTACTCTTGAATCCCAAGCAGGATTGTGGTGAAAGTGCAGATCATCAAAGATAAAAACAAACAAACAAAAATTTTAAAGCAATATGGGGGGGGGGGAGAGAGAGAGAGAGAGAGAACCCTCTAAATAAATGATAGCCTGAAGCAGACTACACCTTATCAATTACAAAAATCAAAATGTAATGAAATAATATGCTCAAATGCTGTAGATATCTATGTAGAATTCTATTCTTAGAAAAATTATTATTCAAGACCAAGAGTGAATTAAAGATACTTTCAGTCAGAGACTGAGATACTTTAATATTCCCAAATCCTTAATGAAATAGCTACTCAAGGATGTACTTCAGTAAGAAGGAATTTGAACTGGGACTACAGGTGCATGCCATGCCTGGCTAATTTTTTGTAATTTTGGTAGAGATGTGGTTTCATCATATTGCCCAGGCAGGTCTCAAACTCCTGGACTCAAGCAATCTGCCTGCCTCTGCCTCTCAAAGTGCTCAGATTACAGGTGTTAGCCACCATGCCCACCTCTCAAATATAATTTTTAATGTTTGAGGGTAACAACTGTCAAAAGAATAGGACAAAATGTATACATTACAAATCAATGAAAACAGTATTAGAAAAAGTCAAGTAATTCAGTGTGAGGCAGAAGAAGAAAAAACAAGTAAAGAAGTAGCATGGTATACAGAAAACATTCAGGCTCCTGGTGAATTCCAAATATATGAGTAATCATAATAAATAGAAATGACTTAAACTAACCTGTTAAAAGACAGAAAACCTCAGATTGGATTTTTTAAAACTCCAGCTCTTTACAAGAAAGAAGCCTAAAACATAATGTCACCACAAGGATTAACATAAAGAAGGAGAAAGCAATACCATAGGGAAATGCTCACAAGAACTTGGTACAGTCATTAGACTAATCAGCTTGGACTGTCATACCAAAATGCCACAGACCAGGTGTCTTAAACAGCAGAATTTTATTTCGCACAGTCCTGGAGGCTGGTAAGTCCAAAAATCAAGATGCTGGCTGATTTCATTTCTGGTGAGGGCTCTCTTTTTGGCCTATAGATGGCCACCTTCTTGCTGTGTCCTCACATGGTCTTTCCTCAGGTGTACATACAGAAAGAGAAATCTCTTCCTTCTTTTTCTTAAAAGATCACTACTGCCATGGTAAGGGCCCTGCTGTTCTGACCTAATGACATGGGAAGAGAACACTCCACCTAACAAGTAGAGAATACACAGTAGAGAATGTAACTTTAATTACTTCCCAAAGGCCCCATCTCCAAATATTATCACGTTACAGGTTGGAGCTTCTATGTATGAATTTTGGCGGGACACAAACATTCAGTTTAGATAAGTAATATAAATATCAGGTGGCTCCTTCAGGTCTCTGCTCAAGTGTCACCTAATCCAAGAGCTGCCCATGACTACATGATACAGAACAGCATAACTTTATACCTCCCAGAATAACTTTATCCACCTCACCTCGCCTTATTTTTCTTTATAGCACTGTACCACCTGACAAATTATATATTTTGTTTGTTTATTGTCTGTGATCTCCAAATAAAATATAAGATCTGCCAGATCCAAGAGAGTAGGGACTTTCTCATTTGTTCACTACGGTATCTCCAGTGTTTAGGACATTCCTTAAAAACAATAAATGTTCAATAAGTGCTTATTTTAATTGAATCGGTGAGTGAATAAATGAATGAGTCTGATAAAACAGACTTTACAGCCAAAAGCATTTTTTTTTTCTTGAGACAGAGTCTTTCTCTGTCACCTAGGCTCAAGTGCAGTGGCAAGATCTCCGTTTACTGCAACCTCTGCCTCCTGGGCTCAAGTAATTCTTGTGCTTCAGCCTCTCGAGTAACTGGGACTACAGGCGTGCGCCACCAGGCTCAACTAATTTTTTGTATTTTTAGTGGAGATGGGGTTTCGTCATGTTGGTGAGGCTGGTCTCTAACTCCTGACCTTGAGTGATCTGCCCTCCTCGGCCTCCCAAAGTGCTGGGATTATAGGCATGAGCCACCGCACTCGGCCTACAGCCAAAAGCATTTTGAGGGATGAAGAGGATCACTTGTTAATACGAAGATATATTCACGAGAATCCCTTTGTATGCCTCATGATGCAGTGTCAAATATTTACAGCAAAAAAGGAATTAACTACAAGAAAGTAACAATTCAAAATTACAGTGGGAGATTTTATTTATTTATATTTTACTTTTTTCATGTCTCTATTAAATTTAATACATTAAAAATAGAAAAAATCATTTTACATGTATTCAATTTATTATTCTAAAAATTGAGGTATTCAGTGAAAATGTCAAAAATATGCAAGAAAATAGAACACAGGAAAGTGGTATTTAGGTGGTGTGATTGTGTGCCTTTGCATTTAGAATGAAGTCCTTT
Source organism: Chlorocebus sabaeus (assembly GCF_047675955.1). Taxonomy (NCBI): domain Eukaryota; kingdom Metazoa; phylum Chordata; class Mammalia; order Primates; family Cercopithecidae; genus Chlorocebus; species Chlorocebus sabaeus. Next base: position 17,186,542 of record NC_132921.1, on the reverse strand, counting down.
GTTATTAACTGATATATTTGAGTATTTTTCCCCCAAAATCTCATATTGAAATATAATCCCCAATGCTGAAGGAGGAAGTGACTGGATCATGGGCGTGGATTTCTCATGAATGGTTTAGCACTATCCACTTGGTGTTTTCTTTGTGGTAGTGAGTTCTCATGACATCTAGTTGTTTCAAAGTGTTTGAAACAACTCTCCTCTCTCTTACTCCTTCTCTGGCTATGTGATGTGCCTGCACCCACTTTGCCTTCTGCTATGAGAAAAGCTCCCTGAGGCTTTCCCAGAAGCTGAGCACATTCTGGCGTCATGATTGTACAGCCTGCAGAACCGTAAGCCAATTAAACCTTTTTTCTTTATAAATTACCCAGTCTCAGGTGTTCCTCTACAGAAATGCAAGAATGGCCTAACACAGCAGGGCAGGGTAGTTCATGCCTGTAATTCCAGCACTTTGGGAGTCCGAGGCAGGTGGATCACCTGAGGTTAGGAGTTTGAGACCAGCCTTGCCAACATGATGAAACCCCATCTCTACTAAAAATACAAAACAATTTAGCCAGGCGTGGTGGTACACACCTGTAATCCCAGCTACTTGGGAGGCTGAGGCAGGAGAATCACTTGAACCCGGGAGGTGGAGGTTGTAGTGAGCCGAGATTGCACCATTGCACTCCAGCCTGGGCAATAAGAGTGAAACTCCATTTCAAAAAAAAAAAAAGAATGACCGAACACATTGACAAAGTTCGCATGTTAAGCCTGAGTTTTACCACTTGCCTTTCACCCTCCTCTCACCAGTAGGTTTTGGTCATGCAAAATGTTCTTCTTTTAATTTCTCTGCACCTTGCACCTATTTTTCCTCTGCTTAGCTGCACAACCCCCTGAACCCCTCCAGGTTTTCTTGGCCTACCTACTCCTGTTTAGCTAAAATGTCACATCCATGAGGGTCTTATTTATCCTCCTGCAAGGATGGGTGCCTTGGATATCCTATTTCACTTACCACATTTGTGATTTCTTAACACACATGATCTGCCAGAAGCATATAGTGGGAGATTTTAGTACACATCTCTATGAAATTGGCAGTTCAAGTTTTTTTAAAAAAAGGAAAAAGATTTAATATTGAAATAAGGCATTATACAAGCTTCAGCTAATGACATGGGAAGAGAATTCTCCACCCAATAAATAGAGAATGCACATGAAATGTTTATAAAAATTGAACAGGTTCCAGGCCACAGAACAAATAACAAATTTCAAAGAACTGCTATCACACAGACCACATTCTTCAACTAAATACAATAAAATTGAGATAGATAAAACCACAGTCCCTAAACCCAAGTACATTTTGAAATTTCAGAAGCACACTGCTAAATTATTAATATGAAATCAAAATGAAAGTAAAAAATATTTAGAACTGAACAACTGAAGCCCTAAATTTCAGTTGAAGAAAATGTTTAGCATTGAATTTAATATTAGTAAACAAGAAAAATTTTAAGAAAGTTAGAGAAAGGGCAAAAATGTAAACTCAAAAACAACAGAAGAAAATTCTTTTTCCACACATGGTTAAAGTAGTAGGAAGACAATAATAAAGACAACAAATCAATAGAATCTAAACAGAAACAATAGAGAATAGAAACAAAATAGAGGCTGATTCTTTAAAAAGACTAATAAAATAGGTAAATATTTGACAAGATTGAGCAAGGAAAAAGAAAGAGCACAAATAAACACTATTAGGCATAAAATGGGTCATAACTAAATACAGTAAAGATTTTAAAGCATGAGAATTCTTTTCTCTATTTTAAAGAAATAAATCTAAAAACAGATGAAATGGAAAACCTTGTAGAAAAACACGTTACCAAAGTTGACACACAATATGTGTGTCATGTTGTGTGGAAAATATGGAAAAAAAACAAAGACTCCTGAATGTATTTTAGTTCACTGTAAACCTACATTGTAGAAAAACACTAAGACAATACAAAAAAGGCAAGTATTGGTCAACCTCAGTTAAAGTATCAATGCAAAAAATCTAAAATAAAATATTAGCAAACATTCCCGCAGTATAGTGTGTGCACAAATATATAGTATTTCTTTAATATACATATTTGAGATTATATATATATCAAAATATCATAATTATCACACAATAAATACATGGAATGTGCGTGAGATGACCCTGTAGGTTTTATTCCAGAAGCTCAAGTAAGAGTCAACGTTAGAAAATCTTAATGTAATTCCCTACATTGGCAAAGTTGGAAAGAAAAACCATATAATCATCTCAATAAATGCAGAAAAAGCATTTAATAAATTTAACCCCCACTCACAATTAAAAAAAAAATACCTAGCATTTTAAAGGAATATTTCCTTTAAAATCAGCAACTAGATAAATATGTCTTCTCTCTCGTCATTCCATTCATTATTGTATGAGATACCTTGCTGATGTAATAAAACAAGAAAAAGGAGTAAGAGAATCAGAATTAGAAATGAAGAGGGAATATGCGGCATTATTTGCAAATGATAAGATTGTCTACATAGAGAATCCATGAGAAACTGAACAATTACAAACAATAAGAGGGTTTGGCAGGGACACTGGAGACTGGAGACAAGATTAATATACAAACATCCATGGCATCAGTAACAACCAATTAGAAAATGTAATTTTCAGGGCCGGGCGCGGTGGCTCAAGCCTGTAATCCCAGCACTTTGGGAGGCCGAGACGGGTGGATCACGAGGTCAGGAGATTGAGACTATCCTGGCTAACATGGTGAAACTCCATCACTACTAAAAAATACAAAAAAAAAAAACTAGCCAGGCGAGGTGGCAGGCGCCTGTAGTCCCAGCTACTCGGGAGGCTGAGGCAGAAGAATGGCCTAAACCCGGGAGGCGGAGCTTGCAGTGAGCTGAGATCTGGCCACTGCACTCCAGCCTGGGTGACAGAGCAAGACTCCGTCTCAAAAAAAAAAAAAGAAAATGTAATTTTCATAAGATGTCATTAGCAATAGAGATCTTACACCCGTGTGGTACCTAGGAATAAATCTAAAGACAGAGGTGCAAGGCCTATATGAAAAAAAATTATAAAACTTCATTGAAAGTCATAAGACCTAAATAAACAGATATATCTCATGCTCAGGAGTGAGAAGATTCCACAATTTCAACATCAATTCCCCAAAAATTAATACATAAATTGAATGAAATTCATATAAAAATCCCAGAAAGGTTTTCTTCATGGATATTTGTAACTGGTTTTAAAATTGTGGTCTAAAAGAAGCCACGATAACTTTGAAAAAGAATAATATGGAGACTTATCCTACCAGATATTAAGACATATACAGTATATTTAATCATGCCGTAAAATTAAGACACTATAGTATTGGTATAAATATAGATAACTAGACTAATGCAATAGAGAGAGCCCCACACATGTGGGAATTTGGTATGTGACAGAGATAACATTACAAACGATGAGGAAAAAAACTAAACTAATAGGTGGTTTGGGGACAACTGTTATCCATATGAAGAAAAAAAAATAGATCACTAACTCACACTATATCCAAAAATGAATTCCAAGAGAATTACAGCTAACTTTAAAACATTTAGAAAAAAATGTTTTTTAGACACTATTTTTATGGTCTTAAGCTAGGGACTGACAAAAAAATACAAACTGTAAAGTAAAAAAAAAAGAAAAGAAAAGAAAAGAAAAAAAAAAAGGAAAAGAAGAAGAGAAAATTGAGAAATTTGATTTTAAACATTCTGTGATGAAGGATGCCAAAAAACAATGTTTAAAAGCAATAAATAGACTTGGAGAGAGAAGATTTTTTTAAGTATTCATAATATTTAGTGAACACTTAGTACTCTACAAGGAAAAAACAATCCACTACAAAAAAATGAGCAAAGTCTAGAGTCAGGTAATACAAAGAGAGAAAGAAAAAAAAAAAAAAACCAAATGATGAAAACCCATAAGAAAAACCAACACTAAACACATAACTTCATAAGTAATCAGAGAATTATAAATCAAGACAATTAAATACCTTTTCAATCCATCAGATCAGCAAATTTTAAAAGCCTGACAATGTCAAGAGTGGGAGAAGATGCAGAACAATAAGAATCATACACATTGTTGCTGAAAGTGTAAACTGAGAGCAATTTGGTAACACCTACCAACCTTTATGATGTTTGTACCCCAAGACCCAGTAATTCTACTTCTGCCTCTGTATCTTTGAAAAGCTCAACAAATCCACATGGAAACAAGTCCAGAGAAGGTCACAGTAGAACTGTTTATAAAATGACAAACTGGAAACATTAGTTAGGGAGTGGATATATTATGATCTATTTATAGAAAGAAATTGGTTTATGTCTGAGTCTGTTCAGGCTGCTATAACACAAATACCATAGACTGGGTGACTTACGTAACATTTATCTTTCAGTTCTGAAGGATGGAATCCAAGATCAAGGAACCAGCAGACATGGTGGTGGGGACCCACTTCTTGATTCATAGAGGACCTTCTCACTGTGCCCTCATACAGGAAAGGGGTAAGAGAGCTCCGTGGGGTCTCTTTTAGAAGGGCACTAATCCCACTCATGAGGACTCTACCCTTGTGACCTAATCACCTCCAAAATTCTACCTCCTAATAGCATCATATATGGGATTAGGATTTCAGCGTATGAATTTTGCAGGGAAAGAAACATTCAGCCTGTAACAATATAACAGTTAAAGGAGCTAGCTCTACATACATTAATTAGGATCAAGCTCAGAAACATAACTTCGAGTGATAAAGCAAGCTGCAGAAAGAGGGGGCAGTGATAACATTACCATTCGTTTTTTAAACCTGCAAAATGACACTAGTTATTGTTTATGACAGTGGTCCCCAACCTTTCTGGCACTCGTTTAATGGAAGACAGTTTTTCCACAGATGGGGGTGGGGGATGGTTTCAGGACGACTCAAGCACATTACATTTATCATTAGATTCTCATAAGGAGCAAGCAACCAAGATCCCTTGGGTGCACAGTTCACAATAGGGTTGCGCTCCTATGAGAATCTAATGCCATGGCTGATCTGACAGGAGGTGGGGCTCACGTGGCCATGCTGGCTCTCCTGCAGTTCACCTCCTGTGGTGCTGCCAGGTTCCCAACAGGCCACGGACCTGTACCGGTCCATGGCCTGGGGGCTGGGGACCCCCGGCTTATGACACATAATCACATAGCAAAATGCAACAGGTATGTAACAATGCAACTTCGAAAGAGTGTTTACTGCTGGGAAAGCTGTGGAAGAATGCAGTCAGTTTGGGGTCACAAAAGAGGCTTCAACTACAACATTTTCGGTTAAACATATTTTTTAAATGTGGCTAATGTCAATATTTATTAAATCTGAGTTGTGGGTACCTGATTGTTTGCTGTATTATTCTCTGTCATTTTTTATATTTTAAATATTAAATAGTTCATAATTTTTTAAGTTATAGTTTAAAAGGGTATACATGATCTTTTTCTGCACATTTCCCCAACATTTTTTTCTTTTTCTTTTTAAATTTTATTTTATTTTATTTTAAGTTCTGGGATACATTTGTAGGACATGCAGGTTAGTAACATAGGTAAACGTGTGCCATGGTGGTTTGCTACACCTATCCACCCATCACCTAGGTATTAAGCTCCGCATGCATTAGCTATTTATTCCGATACTCTCCCTCCTCCTGCCCCCTCCAACAGGCCCCAGTGTGTGCTGTTTCCCTCCCTGAGTCCATGTGTTTTCGTTGTTCAGCTCCCACTTGTAAGTGAGAACATGCGGTATTTGGTTTTCTGTTCCCGTGTTAGTTTGCTGAGGGTAATGGCTTCTAGTTCCATCCATGTCCCTGCAAAGGACATGATCTCATTCCTTTTAATGGCTGCATAGTATTCCATGGTGTATATGTATCACATTTCCTTTATCTAGTCTATCACTGATCACTTCCCCAACATTTCAATCTAGGTATACAGTTGTGTCAGCAGTCTGGGACTGGAGGAACAGTCCGTGTTCTAACACTACCACACTGTGTGACTCTGAGCAAATCACTGAACCTCTCTGGAACTCAGCATGCTCATCTGTAAAATGGGGATGCTCACAGTAGCTATGTCTTAGAGGCAGTGGTTAATAGCATGGGCTCCGTAATTAGATCTGGACTTGATCCTCAGCTCTACTACTTACCAGCTGTGAGACTAGTCAATTTACGTAAACTTTCTAAGATGTACTATCCTCATCTAAAAATGTGAACAGAGATAGCATCTAGCTCACAGATCTGTTATGAGAATAAAAAAAAGGAATAATGAAAATCTCTCAGCAGACCATCATCAACAAAATAAAATTACAAAACCAAGAGAAGATATTTGCCATGTGTATAATGGACAAGGGAGTGGTGTCAAGCATACATTACATACTCCAATAAGTCAATAAAGAAACAATGGACCAATAGAAAAATGGGCCAAGGAAAGAAAGAGATAACTCATGGAGGAAATCCTGACTATTCAGTATGCAAATGAAAAGATGCTCAACCTCACTGGTAATCAGGAAATTGCAATCGAAACCTGAAACAACTATCAGATTGGCAAAGGAAAAAAATTTTTTAAATGACTCTAACAAGCATTGAAGAGAATACTGAGCGTTAGGAATTTTCAGACCCTGCTCCTGAGAAGGGACTTGCACTTTGGAGAGCAATTTGGCAACATCCAGGGAAGACGATGTGCTAATTCATCACTGTGCTACTGGCATATCCAAGAAAAACTACCAGGCATGGTGTGCAAAGAACATATCAAAAAGCTAGACACACCAGTAGCATTCTTCCAAAGGACATATTAAAAGTTAGAAATAACTTAAAGTCCTTCATCTGATACACTACAACACAGCATGGAAAATGTATAGAGGTACATGTTTTGCAACAGACAAATCTTACAAATATAATGTAGAACACAAACTCCATGATATCCCTTAAAGTTTAAATGCATTTAAATGTATATGTATAGTTTAAGGATACACACATGTGAAAGATAAAACCATGCATGGTGATAATGAGCATCAAACATCACATTCAAATTGATGACTGTGATGTTCAGGGAAGGAAAAAGTGGGTGGAAATGGGGAAAATCTATCTCTTTTTTACAAAAAAGAACAAGGACATGACAAAATAGTGGTGAATGCACATTTGTACACAATTTTATTCTCTGCATTTTCTGTTTGCTTGAGATCTTCATAATAAAAAAAATACTGTGCTTTGTACATTTATAAGATGATATGATTTGGCTGTGTCTCCACCCAAATCTCACCTTGAATTATAGCTCCCATAATCCCCATGTATCATGGGAGAGACCTGGTGGGAGGTAACTGAATCATGGAGGTGGGTTTTTCCCGTGTTGTTCTCGTGATATTGAATAAGTCTCATAAGATCTGATGGTTTTATAAAGGGGAGTTCCCCTGCACACGTTCTCTTGCCTGCCGTCATGTAAGACGTGATTTGCTCCTCCTTCACCTTCCACGGATTGTGAGGCCTCCCCAGCCATGTGGAACTGTGAGTCCATTAAAACTTTTTCTTTACAAATTACCCAGTCTCGGGTATTTCTTCATAGCAGTATGAAAACAGACTAATGCACAACCTGTCAATAAATATTTGTTTTTAGGAGCCCCCTAAAGTAGGCAGGACAGTGTTAATATTATCATTTAACAGATAATAGAGGTGCAGGACAAAAAGCTGACAGAGTGGGCTCGCGGTCTATTGTCCCAGGGCTCAACGCCCTACCCTTGACATTATGATGTTCATTCCACTCATTTAGTCATTTACTTAATATAGGGAACTGGAACTTGACGCAACTTAGGGCAGGCGGGTGAAGAAGACAACCTCTTCCTTTCTGGAACAAGCCACAGTTTGAGGAACGACAATGACAGAACTCGATAAAAAGGGAAGAAGCTCTGGTCATCTGAGGGCTCTTCAATGAATCTGTAAGTCACTCACGGAGGGCCTGACCATTCACTGCGCATCTGCCGAGGAGGAGGAAGGGGCCGGAGGAAGTGAGAACTACGGCCTGGGTTCCAGCATCATTTCGTCTTTCCAGCCCCCTATCCAAATTAAGAACGGGGCGCTGCACTGCGTTCATGGGCATTAGCTCTGAGATCCTGTCCCAGACAGGTCCCTTTTCTGCTCTGGGCTCTTGTTTAAAACTGAGGAGTAGGCTACCATCTCCAGGCCAGTGAAATTCTAGGCTCTCCTTTCTGTTTTTCAGGATTTTTTCTTTTCTTTTCTTTTCTTTTAAAATCCGAAACGGGAGCTTCCGCATTTACTATTTCCACGTGGTTTTGAGGCTCACTCCTGGCCACATCACAGCTATGTTCTCTCGCCTCTGGTAAATACATAAAATGCCTAGCAACAGTTCCTGGTGTATGCTGGTCCCCATAAATGCCGCTGCCCGGCCCCCACCCCACCTCTGTACCACGTCCCCTCTTACAGCCTGGGGACTGTGGTATGGAGGCCGAGAGAGGGCCGTTTTAACGAAGAAGCAAGACACATGCGCCATCCCATCCAAGGAGTAAACATGCGGGGGGAGGTGGGCGTGGCCTCGATCAATCACATCCCCTGAAGCGGCACCACATGCACTTTGTACGCTGGAAATAAGAAGGAATTTCCTGGCTGTAGGAATTGTTAAATAATAGGGCGGATGACCAAGGGAGGTTCCGGAATCTCCTCTAGAGATCTTTAAAAATGCGATACGGGATCGCATGTCTGAGATGATTTTTTGCAGTCCTGGCTAGAGACAGATGGACTAGGTGACTTAACGGGCCTGACCCTCCTCCCAAGGCATATGATTCTGTCTTTTGCTTTCTCTTACCCTTAGCAATATCCTCTGTGCCTCCTTTATATGTTCATCCCCCGGTGAAGCTCACTTACTGCCATCCCTCAGGCTGGTTTTCACCCAATCCCTAGCCTCCTCACACCTTTCCTTGTTATTTTATGGAAAGCTGGTCAAAGGTCAGAGTTGCCCAACTCCCTACACATAGTTTGGTGGTAGCATCTAATACCCAGACAAAACACGGCAAGGATTCCAATTCCAGCATATTGAAGCTTAAACACCAAATCTGGATGGAAACAGAGAATTAGCTGTTGCTAACAACCCATTGTAAATGAAAATATGATCCCGGTAATTGATTTTAAATAGTTTTTTTTTAAAGAATCCTTGGCCGCATTTCATCAAGAATACAGAGTTTCAAAAGCGTTCATTCCAGGGTTGGATTTTTTTTTTTCCTCTTTCTTCTGGCTTAAACCCCAAATGGCCAAGATCCCAGTCTGAATAAACAGTGTGGGTGGTGACTTTTCTGTGAGGCCCAGTAGAGGATGCAATCACTTTCTTATTCAGTTCAGCATTAAATCATGTGAAACTAGCCTGATTACTCCACACAACTTTTACTCCGTAATGGAGGGTAACACAACATGTATTCTTTCTCTGCTTCTCAGGGAGAAAGAAATGAATTCTCCTAACTGCGAGTGTTTAATTATGTATAAAGTTCGTTGACCTCACAGGCGGCTGTCAGATGATCTTGCTAAGGCCTGTGAACGGCATCCCAGGAATGCAGTGATGTGGGCAGAAACCAAGTGAGTTCATGCCACCGAATGCTTTAAATGGGACCGAATCAGCAGCCGTCCAGAAAGACTCCAGCGAAAACAGAACTTTTGGATAATCAGTAATTTAATCTCACCTAAGCATTTTGAGGCCTTCAAAAGTGATTGTTATAAATCAGAAACTCAGGAAAAATCCCATAGGGATAGGGCCCATAACAACGGGGTGAAGTAATTTTGTTTGCTGGTTATTGCCACAGCTGGCTGGAAATGTATGTATTTGCAATGTTCTGTCCCCGTTTTAGAGGTAATGCTTTCTGACTTCCTGCTACTGACATTAAAAGAAAATGATGAAGCAATCCCATTCATAAATACACAGTGGGGCCTGAAGGAGTGTGCAGAGTCTAGGTTTATTTACACAGTTTTGATATAATGCAGCCTCCACATGTGTATGCAGTAACTACACCTACTTGTCAGTAAATGCCCTGAAATGTGTTCATCCTACGCAGAGGGCTGGGTTCTCCTCTTTGGGCTAAGGGAGCGGAAGGGTACCAGCAAGATGAGCTTATGGATTGCGTGTTCTCTTTTGTCTCTACCTGGAACATCCCCATCTGTCTATTGTGAAAGGACCAGGAAACGCTGGGAGACTGGCTGGCATGTGCTTCTCGGTAAGGAGAGAGCAGAGCCCCCGGAGAGCTGTGGGATGGCTAACTGCAGGAACCCTGCTACTCCAGCCAGGGGAGAGGCAGGGCCACGTGAAATAGGTGGGCTTGGTGCTTCCCATAACCTTTAAATTACCTGATTGGGAGTCCAATATTATGTTCCTTCAGTAGCTTTCTCACCAAACACACAATTTATCCATCCAAATATTATGCTTTCGGCTGGTAAAACTTCACAGGGTTGTATTCTAAAACAAAACTCTGCTGCATTCACGCTGGTACCTTTATTGTTATGAGTATAAAGAAAGGGAGGCTGGAGTTTAGCCAATAATTTTGACACCCTGCTGGAAGCAAAATGGAAGGGGCCTCCCTTGAGCATCTCTTAGACTAACCTGAAAGTCTTGAATGTTTTTCCAAATCAGCCACCTAGGTTTTGAGTGCACGGTGTCTGTCTGCATCCAATTCGAGTTAATTCAATAGACATTTGGAAAACACAAATAATGGACAAGGCAATTCTGGTGACACAAAAATCAGGTCAGGTGCAGTGATTCACGCCTGTAATCACAGCCCTTTGGGAGGCCGAGATAGGCGGATCACCTGAGGTCAGGAGTTCAAGACCAGCCTGGCCAACATGGTGAAACCCCATCTCTACAAAAATAAAAAATTAGCCAGGCATGGTGGCGCATACCTGTAATCCCAGCTACTTGGGAGGCTAAGGCAGGAGAATCCTTTGAATCTGAGAGGTAGAGGTTGCAGTGAGCTGAGATCATGCCATTGCACTCCAGCCTGGGAGACAGAGACTCCATCTCAAAAAAAAAAAAAAAAAAAAATCAAAACGGCATGAACTCTTTATCAGGTCACATTAATCCCAACTGGGAGGAGCTGGGTAGTTTTCATGCATGGAATCTTCCCGGAGTTGGGGGCTAAACCCTTAAAGGGGTTCAACAGGCCAAAGGGAAACGGGAACTCACCAAAATCTCAGTTCACACTCACATGCATTCTGGAGAAGAAGGAGATAGAATAGTCGCTGAGTCCTGCTATTTCATAGCTAGGGTTCTATAATTTTATCTTGATTTTTTGTTTGTTTGTTTGTTTTAAGACAGGGTCTCACTGTGTCTCCCAGGCTGGAGTGCAGTGGCACAAACTTGGCTCACTACAATCTCTCCCTCTTGAGCTCAAGCAATCCTCCCACCTCAGACTCCCAAGTAGCTGGGACTACAGACGTGCCACCATGCTTGGTTAATTTTTGTATTTCTTGGTAGAGATGGGGTCTTGCCATCTTGCCCAGGCTGGTCTTGAATTCCTGGGCTCAAGTGATCCATCCAACTTGGCCTCCCAAAGTGCTGGGATTACCGTTGTGAGCCACTGCACCCAGCCTATCTTGTTTTTACAGTCCACTTGATATTTGAGGGTTTCTCACAAGAGCCTTTCTTTAAGACCCATAGCATTTAATATTACACTGTGAAGTGAAAAATCAGTAAAAAAAGAAAAGGAATTCCTTCTGTCTTCCCACCCTGAAAAAGGAAGCCTTCCTTCAAATCTTCAAAAATTTTCTGTAAATATGATCATCCCCATAGTTACAGGGGAAGTATGCTTCTAGATAAAGGAATCTGGACACAAAGTAATATCCTATATCACTTCCACCCTTTGGATACTACAATTGATAAAATTCCATGAAGGAAATTAGCCTGATTTCTCATGAAGTTCCCTATTGGGAAATCACTGTGTGCCACAGTTACGGAAGCAATATCTTTGTGCATTTCCCAATTCCCTGCCTTTGTCGGAAGCTCTCATCATCTCTGAACTATCACAACAATTTAGCTATTTCGCGTCTGTAGTATGTGCTGCATTCTGCCTGGTCGGAATTAAAGATGAATACATGACTTGTCTCTGTTATGTGAGTACATGACTTGTCTCTGTTACCTTATAAGTTCTTGGAAATTAGAGACTGATGTACTTATCTTTACATTCCCCAGTGTCATTAACAGGGTTGGTGTCCATCAAAAGAATGAACACATGAGTCAGTAAATAAATACCATGAAAATGTCTATAGCACGGGTTGGAAGATGTTTTCAGTGAAAAACCAGATAGTAAATATCTTAAGCCATATGGTCTCTATCATAATTACTCAACTCTGATGTTGCAGTGTGAAAGCAGACATAGACAATACATAGCAAATGGGCATGGCTATGTTCCAATAAAACTTTATTTACAAAAGCACGTGGTGAGCAAGATTTGGCCCACAGGCCATAGCTTTCTCACTCCTGATCTTTGGTGATTATCTTTGCTGTAAACCTCAGTATATTCTTTATGCTTTTACATAGCACTTGTTATTTTCAATAATGAGATAAAGTACAGAAAACATAAATGTTAAAGGGTTGTTTTGGAACTCTATAGCAATAAATTCACTTGAAAACAAACCACAAAGCACGCATGGAAATTAGCTGTCCCATCAAGTATATTTCATGGTCACCTATTTTGTATATTGTATTCCTTTAAAAGGAAAAATTCTCATCCCAAGAAATAAGGGTAGTAGTTTTGCCATTTACGTCATCATGACTGAGATAACTTGATATGATAAGATCTCAGAGTTATTGAGTGAAGGGTCTGGTGCTAGGTCATGCTGAACTTGACACTCTCCTGGGAAAGGGGAAGAAATGTTCCCCATCCTGCTGTCCAGCAGATCATCTGGTCTCTAATTTTACTGCTAAAATCCTTCCCAAGGTTATTAATGCAGAAGATACTCCTTTTTCTTGATAACCCTCTGGAAAATATCCAGCTAGAAAAGCACAACAGAATCTCAAAAGCTCAGCAAACACACAGAAAAGTCAAGAGTAACTACGAGAATTTGATGAAAACAAGATGTCCCAGCCTGCCACCCTGGCCTGATTTGAGGGTGCCTCGCCTGTCATTACTCTTGCCTTGCTATCAGGTCACCTTTCATATAAAATACAATTTTAAAAAGGAGTTGGATTTGAATTGTGGTCGACACAAACAGGATGCAAAGTCCTAGGTCAATTGCTTGGTTTGGAACAAATTCAACTAGTCCTTTCCGCGGTATGAGAAAATATACAACAAACAGTGTACCAATGGGCACCCCGGCTGACATTTTCTGAGATGGGTTACTCCAAGGTGTGGATCTTCAAACTACGTCAGCCATCCACAGGTTGCGATGAAACAGTTCTACAGATTTCTTCTAAGAAGGGAAAAAAAATGAAATTTGAGTCTTTCCATTATGCCAAGCTTCTCCTCAACACCAGACCAAGTAATGGCATGAATTCTGTGCCTTAAGAAAATGAGAAAACTGAGGCTTGGAAATGGAAGGTGCCATGAGGCAGTCAAAAGATCTGAGCTCACATCTACCACATTCAACCCATGTGACACGAGGCAGATTATCTGACTTTAATGTCACTTGATGTCCTAATTTTCAATGCAGGGCTGGTATATACACATTATTGAGGAGAAATCAGAGAACACGTAATATAGAGCCCAATTTATTGCAACAAACCCTGAGACCCTATTGTGTGCTAGCGTTGGAAAGTGGAAAACGGCTGTCAGGGATTCTACGCATAGAGTAGGTGAGCATTCCATGGGGAGACCATCGCATATTGCTTTTTTTGCAACACTCCAGTGCCCAACTATCCTGAGTTCTTCTCTTCTGTTTATTGAATTTCCTCCCCTGCCAGTTCACCACAATCCCTTATTACCAGTCCCTCCTCATTAAAACATCCCCCCTCCTCCCTGCCACAAAACAAGGAGGACATTCTCATCATTCTCCAGAACAGGGCTGTAGCAAACAACTTCATGTATGTAAAGTGGTACGATATATACCAACTTAATTCATATTAGATAAAATCTCAAATTGCTGAAAATGCATGTGGCAATGGCACACAGGAATCTTACTGCAATCTTGGTTTGGGGTAAGATGTATAAAAATAAAGACAAGAGTTTGAAAGAGGGATCAGGTGGAGAGGATAGTGAAAGGGAATGGAGAGGCACCGGAATATTGTGAAATGCCCCAAAAGGTTGTTTACAGTAATTTAGGACAAATTCCTACACCTCAGTTACGGTAGTCTTCAAGTAACATGGATTGAGTAAGGTATGTTCTTCCAGGTGAAAATCACTGAATGTGAAGTGCAAATTCATCAGCATCTGCACTATTCACAATAGCAAAGACACGGAACCAACCTCAATGCCCATCAGTGATAGACTGGATAAAGAAAATCTGGTACATATACACCATGGAATGAATACTTACTATACAGCCATAAAAAAGAATGAGATTGTGTCTTTTGCAGGAACATGGATGGAGCTGGAGGCCATTATCCTGAGTAAACTAACATCAGGAACAGAAAACCAAATACTGCATGTTCTTACTTATAAGTGGGAGGTAACTGATGAGAACATATGGACACGTAGAGGGGAACAACACACACTGGGATCTATCAGAGTGTGAAGGGTGGGAGGAGGGAGAGGATCAGGAAAAGTAACTAATGGGTACTGGGCTTAATACCTGGGTGACAAAATAATCTGTACAACAAAGACCCAGGACACAAGTTTATCTATGTAACAAACCTGCACATGTGCCTCTGAACTTAAAAGTTAAATTTAAAAATAAAAATTAACATAAAAATGTTCACCAGCACCCCACTGTGAAGTCTGTGTAGGGAGGAGGGGTAATGTCCCAGGGTGAGGGCTGAAACTCTTTGCTCATAATCCTCTCCTGCTCCCACCCTGGGGAATCGAGCACAGCAATCTGTAGAGAACACCTGATCTCCATTTTCTTTAAAATAGCCTCTTAAGCTGTGTTTACAGAACACAAACCAATGGCTCAAGAGAAAAAATATGAGTAGATCAAGGGACTAATATGACAAATTTTCAATTCAACCTACCATCGAGATAGATGCTCTTAATGTCCTCTGAGGCTTCATGAGAACAGTATCTGCTCCTCTCTGCTAGCTTTCAACTTCATTATTACTGAAAACTTCTACTTGAAATACAAAATATTGGAAGAGTCACTCTCAAGATTTCTAGAAGTTTCGTGGTCGGGTGCAGTGGCTCATGCCTGTAATCCCAACACTTTGAGAGACTGAGGTGGGTGGATCACTTGAGGTCAGGGGTTTGAGACCAGCCTGTCCAACATAGTGAGACCTCGTCTCTATTAAAAATACAAAAATTAGGCCGGGCACAGTGGCTCACACTTGTAATCCCAACACTTTGGGAGGCCGAGGTGGGTGGATCATGAGGTGAGGAATTCAAGATCAGCCTGGCCAAGATGGTGAAACCCAGTCTCTACTAAAAATAAAAAAATTAGCTGGGCGTGGTGGCGGGCACCTGTAATCCCAGCTACTTGGGAAGCTGAGGCAGGAGAATCACTTGAAGCCGGGAGGTGGAGGTTGCAGTGAGCTGAGATCACGCCACTGCACTGCAGCCTGGGCCACAGAGCAAGACTCCGTCTCAACAACAACAACAAATATAAAAATTAGCCAGGCATGGTGGCGGGCACCTGTAATCCCTGCTACTCAGGAGGTTGAGGCAGGAGAATCACTTGAATCTAGGAGGTGGACGTTGCAGTGGGCCAAGATCATGCGGCTTCACTCCAGCCTGGGTGACAGAGCAAGACTGTCAAAAAAAATTTTTTTTCCAGAAGTTTCGTTTGGCAGAGTAAATGGATTCCCCTTATCAGTATGTCTAGAATAATCCAGGTAAAATGTTACTGCAACCAATTGTTCTAAAGTTAACTTCTCTGGTGTGCTACTTCAGCATTGAGAAACAGGACCAGATGAGTTCATTTCATCCACCCTGGGCAGCATTCCGGGCAGAGCAAACAGAAAATCTCAAGAAAAGAAAGAAACTTTCAGAGCCTGCTTTGGGCCTCTTTGGATTCCTTTTTTAAGCATTACAAGATTGGTCCTAGGCCACAGATGCAGTTTTTGGATGTCAGATCCACCAGACAGATGTTTTCCCTTAAAGCTGTTGTCTCTCTCTCAATCTGTTTATAGCGTGTTTCCATTTCAGCCTGCACCTTACTTTAGTTCTCACTGCTAACTGCATGTCCTAAAGGTTTCTTGCCTCCACACACAAAGGGCTATTTTTCTATCATGTGTTCTGTTTTCCATAAGGAATGCACCCACTCTTCAGGTAACCTGTTAACCCATTACTGGTGTATCTGCTTCCTGAGTTATCTTCGAGAAACGTGGCAAACGCTCCATATATATATTATTAATCTCCCCAGTTGTGTGGTGCCAGAAAGAGTTTTCTTCTTAGAAATCAACTATTCAGGCCACATGACTGGCCTTAGCTTCTTAAACCAATTGAGCATCCACTGATGGACTCTCAGAATGTGGTCAGGGTTACATATTCAAACCTGTGTTTTTTGGTTCTGAGCTTGTAGACGGTCTTCATATAAGTCAGACCAAGGAACTCCATTTCTATATCAATTAAGCAGATTCTCAGTGCCAATAGATTTCAATAGATTTCAAAGACTCATCCACCTTCTCTCACTATAGATTTTTCCAGAATATGATTCAGACTAAAAGCAGGACAGCATCTGCTGCCATTTCTCATACATAAAAGTATAGGGAGACAAGGGAATTTCTTGGTACGGATGGAATACCCCTGTGTCCCGATGGCGGTGGTGGTTACAGGAATCTGGACATGGGGTGAAATACACGCACACATACAAACCAGTGAAGATAAACCATGGTGAAATCTGTATAAGGCCTGGACTAATACTAACGTCAGTTTCCTGGTATTGATAATGTAATGCTATGTACATGATACCATTTACTATTGTTATGCAAGATGTTACCATTCAGGAAGCTGGATGAAGAGTACATGGGCCCTCTCTGTACTATTTTTGCAACTTCCTGCAAGTCTATAATTATTGCAAAATAAAAGTTTTTAAAGTTCTATGAGAAAGTTACTGCCTGTAAGGCAGTAGCTTGCCCAACTTAGCCTGATTGAATTTGAAGCTCTAAACTGCTTCTCTCTTCTACTCAAAGCATTTTTAAGTATTTTCCACAACTTTCCTCTAAGAAATGGAGTCTGCCGACTTTCTAATCTGTGAAAGGTAGCCTCTGTCAATATCAGAGCTCTAGAGAGTGGGTGGGGTGGGATCAACAGGTTTTTGAAAGGTTCACACTGGGTTCACCAGCATCCTGCATTACAACGAGCATTCTAACAAAACAGCATCTTTCAGCTATTTTGTGGATGTTCCCAATGACCTACAGATTTAAAGAGGCATCGGGTCATAGTCCCAAGTGGCAAACATATACATGAAGCCATTCAGTAAGGAACAGAAATGGGAGAGGAGTCCGTTTGTTCTTCCTTCTGTCTCCAAGTTTTTCCTCAGGACTTCTCAGGGCTGGCTCCTCATCTTACAGGTCTCAAGCCAAAGCAACAGGTCCCGCGAAACTCACATGTAAACTAGCCTTCCCACTGTATTAGTCCGTGTTCATGCTGCTGGTAAAGATATACACGAGACTGTAATTTACAAAGAAAATTGTAAATCACAATCATGGTGGAAGGCGAAAGACGTGGCGGCAGACAAGAGAAAATAACAGAACTTGTGCAGGCAAACTCCCCTTTATAAAACCATCAGATCTCATGAGACTTACTCATTATCGCGAGAACAGCACAGGAAAGACTGGCCCCCATGATTCAATTACGTCCTACCTGGTCCCTCCCATGACACATGGGAATTGTGGGAGCTACAGTTCAAGATGAAATTTGGGTGAGGACACAGCCAAACCATATCACTGCCCTCCCCAGTTACACCCTACATTATCCATTTTGTTGTCTGCCACATCCTTATTTTTCGGTTTTACTTATTTATTGCCCATGTGGCACCATGAGAAGTGTGTCCCTTTGCTCAAACTGTGTCCGCAGCACCTAGGAAAGTGTGCTATTTGTTGACTGAAAGACTGAAGAAATGAATGAAACATTCCTAAAGCCATGGCCCATTCTTAGATGATGGTGATTGTCAAACATGCAGGTCATTATTAAATGACACACAGCCTCAATTAATGATCACCTAGGCTAGTTTATGTAGGTAATGATTATTTTTATGTTTGGCTAAGAGAATAAACAAGACAAATTTGAGTGATGTCTTCAACACTAGCAGCTGAGCTCACGTGCTATGGGGAATCCCAATGAAAAACCATGATTCCTGTTGAATTTTCTGACTGGGCTAAAAAGAGATCAATAGGTAAGTAGATAAATGGGGAGATAGGAATGAACATATACTCAAGTACACATACACATGCACATTTTTTCCTCTTTGAAGATGCAACAGGATTTTTTTTTTTTTTTCTTTTTTGAGACGAAGTTTTACTCTGTTGCCCAGGCTGCAGTGCAGTGATGCGATCTCGGCTCACTGCAACCTCCACCTTCCAGGTTCAAGCAATTCTCCTGCCTAAGCCTCCCGAGTAGCTGGGATTATAGGTGCCCACCACCACGCCCAGCTAATTCTGTATTTTCAGTAGAGACCGGATTTTGCCATGTTGGCCAGGCTGGACTTGAACTCCTGACCTCGGGTGATCCGCCCACCTCGGCCTCCCAAAGTATTGGGATTACAAGTGTGAGCCACTGTGCCCGGCCACAATAGGATCTTGGTACTTCCTTTATCCTTGCAAGTCAACCTGCAATGAATGGAAATCCTCTACTAGGGGAAGAACCAGAAAAACATCAGGGAGATAGGTTTTCTGGGCATAGGTAGGCAGAGAACTAGGGAGAAGGAGCTCCCTGTTGTGGCTGGTGGAGAGTGTCCTGAATGGTGTCATCACCTCCACTGTCTGGACTCACAAGGTCGTGAGAGGTCAGGAGTGAGGGATACCCTGTCACCAAGCCACCATTCCAGTGCCAAACTGGCCTCCCCATCACATCACATCAATGTTTAAAAGAGGAGAGGCTTCAGATAATCTACCATGCCCAAAGTGTCGTAAGAAAACTTAGAGGGTTATGTTTGTAGACATAGTGAAATATTTATTTTTAATTTACTAACCTTACATGCATCTGCTTTAGCAAGGAAAAAAAAAAATTCCCCCAAAAGACTCCTTCAAAATCACGGGAATAAGAAAAAAAGAGGCCAATGACCCCATAACTTTAAAAGTATGCGTGGTGCCAAGCAGCCCAAAAGTTAGCCTTCTGATACCAGAGTCAGCATGTGCTGACTGACTCCCCTTCATTTCACGCTTCTCTTAAAAGAAAACAGGCTGGATTGTTTCAGTAAATAACAAAAGGTCAGAGAAATGCTACTCACAACATGAGCAAAATAACTGCTCAATCTGCCAAAATGTTTCCAAAGGCCTAACAGGCAGAAAAATCCAGTGGCGAAATAATCCACGGATCTGACCGGTGAGAAAAGGTCCTTCCCAGTAAAATCTGCCATCAGGCCTCTGGCTCGTCTTTCATCAATGAGAAATAAAAACAAACTAGGTCGTCAGGTTCCACCAACATTGAGATGCCATGTCCTTCACAGTAAAGCAAGGTTGTCTACTACATAGTTTTTAGACTTCTTGCCTTAGATTATATTTTGACTTTAAGGCCAAATGTAGAAATGGTGGTCAAATAACTATGTACTCAAAAACAAAGTCCGAAGAGTCCATTTTGTAAAATCTCCTCCTGAATGAAACTTCCTACTGGTTTAGCTCCTATGTTCATTTCATCTGCAGAATTTCTCTGTGGTGAACTGGATGCTAATACCATTATAAGAGTTTCAGAGAGAGACAGAGAATAAGCACATATATAAGTGCTTATATATGTGAGACAGAGAATAAGACAGAAGTCAGGACTCTGCACCCTGGGGATACTGCCTCAACTGAATCTGCATCAATAATTCGGTGGATGTTGTCTCCCCCAAGGCATCCCTGCTATTGGCCATGTAGACAATGCCACCACTAATGGCTTATTGCCAGCCTTGTTGCAGAGACGGGATCTTACCCATCTCTGCCCTCCACAGGACCTTGTGAGGTCAGTGCTCAGCACATTCATTGGGTTGAGTCAATGCCCCCATATCGTACCTCATTCTTGGTTTAAAACCACAGAGCAGCATTTCACAGAGTATTTTCCATGACATACTGGTCCTGTAAGATGCTACTTGGGTGCAACGTAATTCTGATTCCATGAAGAAATAAGCTTTAGAAATGCTTCCTACTATGACTACATTCCCGAGTTTCAGAATCATCATGCATATGGGCAGATTAAAGAATCAGAGAAGTCCTGCAGGAAAGAAACCTGGTGAAGTTAGCATTTCCCAAATGCTTTTCAGAAACCTTTTTTTCAATTAATATCTATTCCCATCCTCAGCAACCAGTGTTTTGGAGAGAGCATCCTGGGGAACATTACCTCGAAATAGTTTCTAATCCATGTCTAATCATATTTAATGTGTCACTAAGTCCAACTGGTTCTTCCTTCACCATATATGATTGTGGTCAGTCCTGTCCATTTAACACCCTACTGTTAAGCTCCTAGTCTTTAACTTAATGCTTCATAGTATCATAGCATCACAGAAGGATAGATCTGGAAGTGCTTTAGAAATAATCATAAAGGTCAACTGGCCAAGTGTGGTGGCTCACACCTGTAATCCCAGCACTCTGGGAGGCCAAGGCAGGTGGATCACTTGAGGTCAGGAGTTCAAGACCAGCCTTGCCAACATGGTGAAACCCAGTCTCTACTAAAAATGCCAAAAACATTACCTGGGCATGGTGGTGCATGATGTAGCCCCAGCTACTTGGGAGGCTGAGGCAGAGAATCGCTTGAACCCAGGACGCAGAGGTTGCAGTGAGCTGAGATGCACCACTGCACTCTAGCCTGGGTGATGGAGTAAGACTCCATCTCAAAAAAAAAAAAAAAAAAAAAGTCAAGCTCTAAATTTAACAGAGGAGTTAACCAACACCCCCAAGGTGAAGGGACATGCCTAAGATATCACAACACGACATGTTTGATTCACTGAAAACAATGGTAGTTTCAGGCACTACTCTGCCTCCCTGTCTACTCGGTGGACAGGAATCAGAGCAGCAGCCCTCCAGTGTGTAAGGAAAGGGAAGCCAGTGCTGTGGAGCACCCACCGAATGCCACACCGCACACTTGCACATACATCCTCTCACTTCAACTCAGCAACAGCTCTGCAGGGCGGGTATTTTACAGACCAGGAAGCCCAAGACCACACAGCAAGCAAGTAGCTGTGCCAGGATCTGAGCCAAGAACAGTTTGACTCCAAAACATATACTCCTGCTAGTGTATTATAGTCCCTCTCGACAAGGAGGCCCTCGATAAAAGCACACTGAATCACATAGTAAACTAGGAACTGCACATCTGAAGTTGGTGGCTGCAACTACTACCACTACTGCAAAGGAGAACATATAGTGAGTCTTTGGTTTTCCATCAAAATAGCCTAACATTTGTGAATGTAGGAAAGAGTGAATTTTTACCATTCATGAAAAATGAATTAAGTTAATGAAGTCATAAAAACTAATTGAGAGTATTACTGAATACCACAAATAATATACCTGCAAACTTTTACAGGACCATTTAATGTTAGGGTTTGTTAGCTTCTCCTGTCAAGTCATTTTTGATGGTTGGTTATTTTTCATGAAATCTACAATGGGCACAAGCCCAGTTAATATGATGACGATGATGATGGTTTATTTTCATTGTATACACAAGAACATACACTATTCAAAGCTGTTGGAGTATTAATGGAGAATGGAAACTTTCTCCAGGGATAGTCAATTGATAAACTCTAAGAGTACCCTTTTTCATATTCATCTTTCCATAATCCATATTTAAAAATTCAAACTTCTTTATTTGCATCTTTTAAGGTACTTTGAATACTGTTAAGTGATTTTTCTTCCCACTTACTAGGAGAATAGATGTCTTATGAAGAATTTCTGAAACAAACATGTGGTCCATAAGTCCAAGAAAAATATTTTAAAAAACAGCAACAAACCAATAAACAGCAAATAATAATGGTCACAAATCCACGAATAATCAAATTTAGTAAAATATTGACATGCAAGGATTTTTATTGCTTATCACAATCACTAACATGCAACCCAGCTTATGGATACCACGGAGTTCCAATATTGGTGGGTGGGGACATTTGTAATTTTAGTATTTAAAAGTTGTAGGGGAGAGAGAAATGGCTTCCCTCCACCACTCTGGGTTTCTTGGCTGGGCTATGAATTGACATAAGATAAATTAACAGAAGGAAACCCCATATTTAATAATGTAAGTGCACATGGGAGTCCCACAAAATACGAGACTTGAAGTAGGTTCAGATGGTTGAAGCTCATTTAGCATCCTGAGCTATGGAAAGGAATAGGGACTTGGGGCTTCTGGGGGTGGTGGGGACACAAGCTGCGGGTTGATGAGGGGAGGCTCTGTATGGTGGGTCAAGCATGTCTTGTTATGCAGAGAAAGTCTCTCAGGTACTAGAAATTATATTGGAACAGTACTTGGAAAAGGAGGTGATAGTCTGGGGTGGCATGTCCTGAGCCCCTACAAAGTCAACCATGACTGTGTAACCTTAAGAAAAAGAGTGACTAACACTAAGGAAGGTTTTTTTTTTTTTTTTCCTTTTCTTTTAGACGTAGTTTATCTCTTGTTGCCCAGGCTGGAGTGCAATGGCATGATCTTGGCTCACTATAAACTCCACCTTCCGGGTTCAAGCGATTCTCTTGCCTCAGCCTCCCGAGTAACTGGGATTACAAGCTCCTGCCACCACGCCCAGCTAATGTTTGTGTTTTTAGTAGAGATGGGGTTTCACCATGTTGGCCAGGCTGGTCTCAAACTCCTGACCTCAGGTGATCTACCCATGTCAGCCTCCCAAAGTGCTGGGATTACAGGCGTGAGCCACTGCACCCAGCCCAAATATTATATCTGATTGCCAAGACAACATTTTTATTCAATCTTAAGTATGCAACTTTAGCATTAAAGTATGCAAAGAAGCCACAAGGATAGATTTATGTCTCTACCAATCTTTTAGGCCTCAAATATAAGTAATTCTAATATTCCTAATATCTTAAAAAAGATACTAATGATATCTTCATTCGCTAAGATTATTAGATATAGTGAAGTGAATATTTACAAGAAAACAGAACCTGTTAAAATTTGAACATTCGTGTCATATCTTATTGACAGAAAATTCGCTTTTGAAAGTCAATTAGAAACAGCACCTCTTGGAGTTTACTTTCCTCACTTTCTGCATATGTCCTCATATCTTAGTGGGAGAGCTCTTACCAAAAAATAGTATTTTACTTCTTTCCATACCTACTGATATGGTTTGGCTGTGTCCCCACCCAAATTCTCATTTTGAATTGTAACTCCCACAATTCCCCATGTTGTGGGAGGAACCTGGTGGGAGGTGACTGAATTATGGGGGTGGGTCTTTCTACACTATTCTCATGATAATGAATGAATCTCACAAGATGTGATGGTTTTAAAAATGGGAGTTCCCTGCACAAGTTCTCTCTTTGCCTGCCACCATCCACGTAAGACGTGACTTGCTCCTCTTCTCTTGTCTGCCACCATGTGAGATGTGCCTTTCACCATCCACTGTGATTGTGAGGCCTCCCCAGCCATGTGGAACTGTATGTCTAATAAATCTCTTTCTTCTGTAAATTGTCCAGTCTCAGGTATGTCTTTATGAGCAGCGTGAAAACAGACTGATACACTATGTTAATTTGATGGGGTCAGTTCTGCATTGGTTGTGCATAGGAGCAACCCTGCACAGAGAAACAGATCAGGTCTAGAACTAGAATAGAGTAAGCAGCAAGCAGAAAGTAGAAGGAAGAGCAAGCAAAATAAATAGGTTCCTAGCATCTGCTATTTCCTGATTTTTAAAAAGTGAATGCACAGACAACAGACACCAACTCTGCACACAAAAACACACTTTAATGTTAACTAGAATTATTCCTCGGATGCACACAGTTTGCGTTTGTTTGTGCATGGTGTAGCTGCTGCTTACATAGTGTTTATTACATACCTGGCACTGTTCTAAGCAGTTAACTCATAAATGCATTTAAAGTTCACAGCAGCCCTATGAGGAAAATGCTATAATACGTGGCACTTAACAGATGAGCAGAAGGAGCTCCAGAAAAGCCTGGGTAGGAAAGGGCAGAGCAGAGGTTTGAATCCAGGAGACCAGCGCCAGTCCATACTGCTCACACCTGACACTATACTGACCGCCTATGAAGTCTGCTGTGCTTACTCTGCTGACATGCTTGGAAAAGAAACATATTCTAAGTAGTTAATAATCAATCATTTCCCATATAAAAATATATTGCAGCATTCAGAAAAGGGTTAAAATATTCTGTAATCCTACCGCTATATCACATAGCTGGGGTAGCCTAATCACCAGAGAGACTTTATGAAAGAGGTTTCTGAGTCCTATTTCAAAACATCAGTGACTAGGGCAAAACCCCTCCCTAAACCTAAGCCGTTTACAGTATAAATTTGGGAAGGAAACTATTTGAGATGGCCGTTGGAGATTTCTACTAGAACAATTTGATTATTTCTTTTACAGTCTACATATGAATAATTGAATCATTTAATTGCAGGAGTTAAAAGACTTGTCTGTGTTTAGAAAAATGAGATTTTTATTTGGGATTCCCCAGTATATTAGAAAGATGATTCTCAGTAAATTGTGGGCAAGAAGGAAATAATATACATATTTGTGGCTATGAGAGCTAACCAGAAAAAAAAAAAAAAAGAAAAAGAAAGAAAGAAACTCTCGGACTCGCACAGTTCCAAAAACTGCTGAATGTTTTCTTTTTGGTTTTTTTTTTTCCACCCTACTAAGCATTTCTCTCTTATCGAGGAGGATTCATTTCCCACCTGTGTCTTTTACGTTCTTGAAATACATATAAAGTTGGTGTTTATTTTCTACCCACTGAAATCGTGTTCAAGTTATTCTTTCTTGGGTCTCTACTTTCAGAAGTCACAACTTGTTTTAAAAACGTTAGCATGAGAGAAGGCTTCTTTTTATGTACCACAAACTCTCAACCATTTAGAATGTTTGCTCAGGAGGTAAAGAGATGCCTGGTGGCTTTTCTGCTTTATAACAATGGCCATGTATATAACATGACTGGACAAAACCAAAAATGTGCTTAGACAGAGTTCCTTCTTCCTGGACGGGCAAGGTGGCTCACGTCTGTAATCCCAACACTTTGGGAGGCTGAGGCGGGTGAAATACTTGAGGTCAGGAGTTCGAGACCAGCCTGGGCGGCATAGTGAAACCCTGTCATTGCTAAAATACAAAAAAAAAAAAAAAAAAAAAAAAAAAGCTGGGGGTGATGGTGCACTCCTGTGATCTCAGCTACCTGGGAGGCTGAGATGGGAGGATCGCTTGAACCAGGGAGGCACAGGTTGCAGTGAGCCGAAATCGTGCCACTGCACTCAAGCCTGGACAACAGAGCGAGACTTTGCCTTAAAAAAAAAAAAAAAAAAAGAATTCCTTCTTCTTCTGATGAGTGCTTCTCATCATTAGGGTCACAATTATCAATGCCAGTTTTTTATAGCCCAGTGTTATTTGAAACGTCCAAATGCTTGTGTTATAAATTAATACATGTATTTAAAATATGGGTTACAGAAAAAATACCATATGTAGTGGTCCAGATCTTTGAGTTGTACTGTCCTTGTTCTTCACATGGAGTATTAGATTTCAACTAAAATGAAGATCGTATCTTCAAGTAGATTGCCAGAAGGCACCATACTGGAAGCTCACGGGTAGTGCACTCCGTTCAATGAGGGCAGAAAGACAGTGACGTATGAGGTCTTCCAAAGGTGACATGGAATGCAGGCAGAGATGAAATGTGGAGCAGAAAGAATGCAAAGCTGCAAAACACAGGCCCTGTCTGTACCTGGATCTGGTCCTTGGATTGCAGAGCCTGCTGTTGTGTGCATAGACCTGGCAAGTGTATGGTTGCAAGTTTGATTCTGATGAAGGGCATTTAGAAGAATCAAAGGGTGAAAGACAACAGAAAGGAGTTAACATCATGATGGCCATTTTACTGATGGCACGGCTGAGGTCCAAAAGAGTTAAGTGACACAGAGCTAGAGCAGAATAAGGCCAGCACTTGTCACCTTCTCTAGTTCCATAATTCATAACTTTTCTGTAGTATGTGTTCCTGGTCACCAGTAAAATGGGATGACAGTGTGGACAGCTTGATCCAAACCATTACTTCTGATAAACACATATCAAACTCAGGGATGCTGCTGGTTCAGAGCTGCTTCCTCCTCTCCGGGGACTGGCCTATGTCCCAGGGGCTCAAACGTATCACTATCACTACCTTTTTATCCTTACAATGAAACCTTGAGGGACATGACTGTCTACACTTCTAATTGGAAAGCATATCTGATTCATTCAAACGTTCAAAAACTGAAGTGGCCTAGAGTGGAATCCTAAAAGTTGAGAGTATGGACTCAGGGAGATGCCATTCATTAGCCAGGATAAGCGATGTGGTTTGAAAGGACTGGACTTCCTTTTCTCACTTTGCAATTGACCTGCTGACTAAACTTGGGCTACTCACTTCTTAACCTCGGTCTGTCTTGGATTTCTCCTGTGCAAAAAACATGGGAAGACAATATCTATCCGCCTCTCAGGGAGGTTATGAGGAGGACCTCATCGATGTTTTAAACCACATGGTCCTAGGAAGGTGCTATACATTGCCATCATTAAAATCACCTGTGGTTGACTGCAGCCACACCCACACAAACATTTCTTAACAAAAAGAAAAAAAAGGAAATTAATTTTCTTCTTATTTGAAGGGATTTCACAAAACTTCCTATTAAAGCATTAACTTTTTGAAAACTGAATTCAATTCAATGTGACAAGGGTATGACTGATAATGGTGATAACCCAATCTTAATCCCAATCTCCTCTTCCTTAAGGAGAGAAGGGATTTTACCTAATGGTTGATTAATCAAATATAGTTGATGGGATACATATAGTCAATAATATTCCATTTTAGACTTAGTTTAGTCAGAGAAGATTAGAAAAGTGGTGTCATTGTGCATTGGTTAAATGCTTAAGTTTTACCAGTTATATTACCTCAAGCTGGTAAAATATATATGGGCAGACAACTTTATGGAAATAAATTATCATTACTTGAGACCGAGGCTCACTCTGTCACCTAGGCTCGAGTACAGTGGTGTGATCTCAGCTCACTGCAACCTCCACCTTCCGGATTCAAGCGATTCTTCTGCCACAGCTTCCTAAGTAACTGGGACTACAGGTGTATACCACCACACCCGGCTAATTTTTGTATTTTTAGTACAGATGGGGTTTCACCATGCTGGCCAGGCTGGTCTCAAACTTCTGACCTTGAGTGATCCACCCACCTTGGCCTCCCAAAGTGCTGGGATTACAGGCATAAGCCACCATGCCCAGCCAACTTTATGGAAATAAATTAAGAGAATGAAAGTGTGACTTACTCAAGGGCTACATATATAAAGGTGACAGATCTATATATATCTACTTAAATTCATGCCCAACACAGCACATGTTGAGCATGAATTTGTGAGCTAGCTCAGCTTACAAATGGCTAAGACTAGGGGCATGTAGCAAGGGGTCTGGGGGTCTACTTACAGTCTGTGGTCACAAAATAGGGCGATCCAACCCTCCCACTCCACACAAAGCCTGCCCGCTTCTCCTGCACATCTTCCATACCAGGTCCTAATGAATCAACCTAACCATCTACAGAGTAAGCAGAGTCATTAACAGTATGTTCTACTCTATTAAAACCAGATACATGGCCACTAAACAAGGTTGATCTAGGACAACCTCCATCCAGAATGTTTTCACCAGTCTATGCCAAATGGGAAAAATTAGGGAAAGTAATGAGTTCTTTGAAAGTTAAATTCATTCAAAATTTTTAAAATTGTGTAACTTATTCCAAGGTTATGTCCTTACTACTTTGTTTTTCGTATTAAATGTTCTTATTTTACCAGGGAGAGTAAATAATAACTAATTTATTAATATCCCATTCTGGCAAAATAAAAAGTTAGCATCTCTGTATTGGTCTTTAAAAAAAAAGAAAAGCAAAGCATTGAAATCCAAAGTTTAGCTAGCACTACCTTAGAATGACTTACCTGTTGCTAAAAACTCAGAGAAAGACCCATGTGGCTACTGTGTCATCTGATCGAACATTTCATAAGACGCAAAGCCTCATTTCAATATGCAATGCCAAAGGACATCAGGAAAAACGAATCAACGGTTTCTCAATTCAGAGCGAGCAACGTACGCTGCCATCTAAAATCAAATAAATGTAGATTCTAAAGTACTATACAAACAGAAATTATGCTGTCATTTTTCAAATGGTATGAAGTATTTTAATTAAAACCCAGAGGGCATGCAAAGGTATAATAATCCAGGAGTCACGATAACACGGAATGAAAACACTGCTTATTGGTTTTCGACTTTCAGATCCTATCAATAGAAGCTGTAGCCAAATATCCATTCTTCATCTGAGGACAAATGACAGAGGATTTAACCATTCCGGGAACTGAAAAGAACACGGATGGCATCAAGCTTGGCTCTAGCTGACAGAGGCTCACAGGTAGAAGACAGGAGCCGAAAGAGTCAATGCTTTCATTTTTTAAATGAGTAATTAAGCGATGCTCTTTATGGTCAACAGAATGAGAAATGAGGTTTCCAAGAATTTGTTTGAGAATTAAGCAGTGTCCTTTAAGCGGAGGGACGGAGCATGGAGAGGGAAGAGGTCTGAGAGAAGACACAGACGAGGCGCTGAATCAGGGAGAGAAACCCCATTGACTATAAAAGGAAGGCAATGATGTCAAATGTTTATAAACCGAGAAAGTGTAGTGTTATGGGTTGAATTATGTCCCCTCAAAAGATAGGTTCAAGTCCTCAGTACCGGTAAATGTGACTTAATTTGGAAACAGGGTCTTCGTAAATGTAATCAAGTTAAGAGGAGGTCATTAGGTTGAGCTCTAACCCAATAGGACTGTGTCCTTATAGGCAGAGGAAAATGCCATGTGAGGAGGGACACACAGGGACACAGAGGGCAAGCCAAGGACCGATGGCACCGCCAGGAGCTGGAAGAGGTGGGGGGGATCCTCCTGAGCCTTCAGAACCAGTGTGGCCATGCTGGCACCTTGATTACAGACTTCCAGCCCTCAGAACTGTGAGATAATAAATTTCTATTGTTTTAAGCCACCCAGTTAATGGCATTTTGTCATAGCAGCCCTAGAAAACTAGTACAAACGGTATGCATATATTATTTAAAGATATGATCGTAACCACCCAAAGACCTTTCAACAAAGCTGGGAGCATTCAAAGGTGTTTCCTCTGGAAAGTGGGACCAAGGAAGGACAGGACCCAGGCAGGGCTGTTATTTTTTATTAATAGCCTTCCGTGTTATTTTGGTTTTTTAACCACACACGTGTCACTCTGATCATTTTTTTTTTTAAGTATAAAATAGCTATGTGATGTTATCAGAACAAAACCTGGCCAGCTTTCTTCATAGTGGATGACAAACTCTGAGGATTGATGGTCGCCTCCTCCACTTGTTCTCTGGCATTGCCCTCTGGCCCCCCAGATCCCTAGACACGGTCTCCGGTTTCAGGGGGAGCAGAGCCCTGGGAGGGCATCGGCCTGGACCTCAAAGTAGCCTAAATGTCTGGGCACGTGTATGCTCACATGCCTACTATCTCCATCTCAAAATCAAACACAAATTATTTTTGGAATTTTTATGGGTTTGCATCATCGATGATGGTGATTTTCTCTATTGACTTGGATGATTAAGAACCGACTACAATGAAAACAGAGAACAGTGGTGAGCTTGTCACTGGCTTCCTTTGTAGATAAAAATGCAAAACAATGCCTGACAAAGATTTCAGTAATTAGGTTACACATGATCAGAAAACCTCACAATAGAGCTTCACCACAAACATTTGTTCATCACATTTTATTGAGCCCATAAAAAGAAATTCTAAGTGCTCCCCATGGCCCAGATGGAGGATCTTCGCTCTGTGGTGCAGGCTGTGACTTCCCTGGCCATCAGAAGTCCCATGCCCTTTGCTCACTCTAAGAAGAATGTTCACATTGAGCCCTGCAGCTTGTAATGTGGCAAAATGGTGCTGTCACCTCCCACATGAACAGGGCTATTGATGACTGTGGGGGCCTAGTGCAAAGGCACCAGCCCCCATCCCAGAAAGAATGCAGGGCAGCGTGTAAGCATCCCAAGCATGGCCCGGAGAGAAAAACAGAATGCAAAAGGCAAACGCCGTTTGCATGCACGCAGGGCTTCACTGAGGTCTATTTGTACCCGGCTCCCCGTGGCAGCTGGGGAGCACCTTGCCGTTGGTTGGCACTGATGCAGTGCCAGGTGGGTGAAAACTGAAAGAAATGTCTAACAGCTATCATATGGATGAACACACAGGAAGCAGAACAAAGGAGCAGCATTTTATCAGCAGCAGAATCCTGATTGCAGTCATTGCCCAAGGGGAAACCGTTTGCTTTTATTTTCATCCTGGCCTTCAGTTTCCCTGGGTAACACCTTCCAGCCATCCCAGTGGTTACCTTACCCACCTACGTGGTTATCAGACATCTAGACTCAGCCAGGTGTTTTCCCATTCCATATTGCAGGGGGCAAGGTCACCTCGGAATGGACTTCCAAAGGCAGGTAGGAATTACGCCAATGAGAAAGCAAGTCACAATTCAAATACTCACTGTATGTGGGAATCTATATTGAACAGAAAGAATCAAGTGACTCCATTTTTATTCCACGAACTCTCCCTTCCAGACCTCATACAGAAGAGAGTGTGGATCCATTTAAGACTGACTACATTCAGTTGCACACATCTGCTTTCTAATTGTCTCAGTTACCATTCTCCACAGCTGGCCTTTTCTCCGTTTTTGCTTTTAAAACATCACCTCTCAACATATTGTGAGGAAGACCAAACCCTTAGACTCAGATGTTCCAGAAACCTGATCTATTAGTTGTGTTTTGAACACGTCTGGCTACTTTTCATCTGCTTTTTTTTCTTTCTTGGTCACATGAACACTGCTGTAAACAAATTCTGTAGTTTGAATTATGATATCCATCAGAAAAGCCTAACAACATTATAGCCTTCACTACAATGCACAAGCATGAAATACCTAATTTTTCTCATTCCATACATACACACACATGCATGCACATGTACACGTACACACAGAGCAATGTATCATTTGAAAACGGAGGCAGAGTTCCCTAGCAACATAACCAAAAACATGGCAATACCTTTTGGATCTCCAAATTCTGGATTTATTATGTAAATTGTTTGAGGCTCATGACTGAAGGCTTCAAGATCTCATTTTATCAAAAAAGATCTTAGCAGTTACTAGTCCATAGAACTTTCTCTGACAGCAGGGTACCTCTGCAAGGAGCTGCCCCGTCCATGAGCCAGGCACGCCCTGGTCAGCAGGGGCAGACGATAGCACAGACAGCAAAGGACCAACCAGGCCAGAACGGTGCCTTAATCCCTAGGAATAAACATAACCCAACTTCTTAAGGGTCAGGTTCGTTACTAATGAGGCTCTGCGTTATGAAACAAACTCACGAGAGAAAGGTGATATCTGGCCAATTGATTTTAAAAATGAAAAAAAAAAAAAAGAAACAGACAAAGTGGCCCATGTCTTCTCCTATTCTCCTGGCAGATAATGGGGGTAGATGAAGTGGGAGAAGTAAGAGGAACAATAACTCCTTCAAAAAGAAGAAATAAAATGAAAAAGAAAAACAAACATGAGCTGGATCAGGAAAAAAATAGGGCAAAACAAGCCGAAATGATCTTTAGATAAGAACAGTATTACATAAAACAGCACCCACAACATGTTAAAGCCACCTGCAGTACAAATCACTTCTCCACAAAGAATTAAAAGAAGAAGAACAAATACAAAAATCTATTAAGGCCCAGGGAAGGGCTCCATTCCTCCTCGAGGGGCTGCTTCTTAATCCAAACACTGGCTGATTCATGCAGGTACTGCCAGGCTGCCTCGGAGAGGGCATTTTTTATTTCTGCTTGACTTTGTCTGTCCATAGAGTGATTCTCCCATTTTACTTTGCAAGGAGAAGTTAAGTAGGAGGAGTAGAATGTTATTCCACTTAGAAAAGAATCCAACCCACCCCAGGGGCTCAGGCTCAGTGCTTCCCTTTGGTGAACCAGTTTTCCAAGAGCTGAGAACTAGCTGCTTGGTTGTGAGTGACATGAAACACTGCCCTTCCTCTCCTGTAGGAAGAAACCAGTAGCATCATTCCAACTGTTTCCGCTGGGAACAGGGCAGACAGGGAGAAGACCAGCATGACGCTTGATCCATAGGAGCATGAACTAGATATTCACTGAAGGAGTAAGGAGCAAGAAATAGATCTCTGACCCAAAGTGATAAAACACCAAAGCCAACTGCTCATTTCTTTAGCTGCAAGAGAGCCGTGCAGGGCAGCCTTGCCTCCCATAAGACAACTCAGTGGAGTTGCTGAATGAATAAGAAAAAAGGAGAGCTTTGAAACTCACATAGAAATAACAACAGTCTTAGGGGATAAATCATATTTATATTATACTACCTATGCCATTTAAGGAACATGGTGATACATTTTCTGAAAAATAAAATGTCCTACCCTGTCTTAAAAAACTGAATTTGTATAATATTGGATTTGCCTAAAGATTAAAGCACATACACGAATTTTCTTTTTGTTGTTGTTGCTATTTTTTCTTTTTTCTTCTTTTTTTATTTTGAGACAGAATCTCGCTCTCGAGTGCAGTGGCATGATCCCAGGTCACTGCAACCTCTACCTCCCAGGTTCAAGCAATTCTCTTGTCTCAGCTTCCCAAGTAGCTGGGACCAGAGGCTCCTGCCACCACACCCAGTTAATTTTTGTATTTTTAGTAGAGACAGGATTTCACCACGTTGGCCAGGCTGGTCTCGAACTCCTGACCTCAAGTGATCTGCCCGCTTCAGCCTCCCAAAGTGCTGGGATTACAGGCATGAGCCACTGCACCCAGCCAATTTTTCTGTATTTTTAGTATAGGCGGGGTTTCACCATGTTGTCCAGGCTGGTCTTGAATTCCTGGGTTCAAGTGATCCACCTTCCTCGGCTTCCCAAAGCACTGGGATTACAGGCGTGAGCCACTGTGCCTGGCCACATATACTAATTTTCTGTGGTGTAAAGGTACAAGTACATTCATTGTATGAGTATAGAATCCAGGAAAATCATCAGAAGAGCTTTGATGTAAAGAGTATTTGTTACCCATCAGTAGTTGACAGTGTGGCTGATCATCTCCTTGAAATGTACAAATGCACGTGGTAAAAAGAAAAGAATCGGAGGTAGGGAACTCATACCAGGGTCACAACTCCACCTCCTGTTCAGAGTAAGTGCTGGGTTACTGACCAAATTAGGTCTTCTTGGACCTCCGGAGCAGCCCTTCTGCATTTCCAGGAAGGAGGTGGACAAGTGGCTATTTTGGTCTGTCTGCCCATCTGGCTTGTTTGTGGCTGGCTAGTTCACCACCCAGCTCATGGTCAGGCCACAGGATTGAGTACCTTTGCTCCGACCAGTCAGACATCCCACTATGACACAGGCCACTCGCTGCAGACTAGAGGGACTCAACAGGAAAGTCCCACGGGGTAAGCAAATACCACCACTACCCAAAGTAAAATTCCAGGCTAGGGGTCAGTGGTGTCCTCATCATAGGAAAAGGGGAAAGTACATCAGAATTTGACAGAGTAACAAGTACCAAACTGCTGTCCCCAAATAAAGAACTTACATCAACAAGGAATATAAAAATGTTATTTAGGACTTCTGTTCTCAGATGTTTAATACAAAGGAGAGATTGTTGTGCCAGGGAACAAAGTGATCCAATATCCACAAAGCCAGAATTCTCCTACTGCACATTTTGTTTCCAAAACACTAAGGAATACGGCAAGATTTCAAGTTGGGGTAAAGAAGCTACTTCTGGAAACAAGAGAGAAGATAACTGAAGTCTTTCACAGAGGGGCTCAAATCCTGCCCAGAAAACTGCGCTCCTCAGGGAACATCAGCCTAGGGGGCATCGAGGGTGGATGGTGAACTGACCTGTCCCCAAACAAGTGGAATAGGTACGGGGCGGGGTGCAGAATGAAGGCTGGGAGTTGTTAAAGCTACGGAATATTCTAGTAGCATACCACGGGAACTCAGGAACCTCTAGCGTTTTTTAAAAATTAACCCCTTGGGCTCAGAGTTCCAGGCAGTCCAGTGTAGTTTTACTTCCACTGGGATTGTTGCCAGAAAGAAACAAGCAGTGCTCCTTGACTACAGATTTTTAAACCCTGTTTTGTTACATGCAGGTGTGCGAGATCGTAAGGAGACTTATTTTATTAAGGTGGGGGTGGGGGAGCAGGAGGGCTGGTGAGTGGCCCTTCTCCCTTGAATAGCTACCACATTGGACTGTATTACAGAACAAAAACCCAAAAACCCTAACCAGAAAGAAAACTCAAGGGTGTCAATCCGTTTCTCCCGTTTCTAGTTCATTACTTTTATTCTTCACTGGAAGCAGTCACATCACTGCCTCATCACTCTCTCTCCTTTACTGGACTGGGCATTTCCAGAGGGTAATACAATAGGGCTGAGGCCCCAGGGCTGGGAAACCAGGTCCCCTGGATCTAATCTTGGCTCCACTGTACAATGGGATCAATGGCAAGTTACTCCTCTTCAACTCAGTATCCTCACCCATACAATTGGAATAATGGGGCCTACCTTCTGGACTGCTGTAAATCTTTTTTTTTTTTTTTTAGACGGAGTTTCACTCTCGTCACCAAGGCTGGAGTGCAATGGTGTGATCTCAGCTTGCTGCAACCTCTGCTTCCCGGGTTCAAGCGATTCTCGTTTTTGTATTTTTAGTAGAGACTGGGCTTCACCATGTTGGCCAGGCTGGTCTCGAACGTCTGACCTCAGGTGATCCCCCTGCCTCGGCCTCCCACAGTGCTGGGATTACAGGCATGAGCCACCACGCCCAGCCTGCTGCGAATCTTAAATGGAATAGTGTAGGTAAAACGCTCAGCACGCAGGTGGCCCTGCCTTCGAGTCCGGGGACTGTGCCTTACCCATCTTCATATCCTCCATCATATTTGCTCATAGTACTGCCTCATGTCAAATTTAAAAAAAAAAAAAAGTTGTACTTCCTCTAGCTTATTTTTTTCCTGATAACGTGCACCCGCCTGTGCCCTCAACCTTCTCCCTGGCACTAGACTGTATGCTTCAGATTAGTTGTGATTAACATTTTACGCACCCCCTGTAAAACTCAACACTAGCACT
Organism: Chlorocebus sabaeus; assembly: GCF_047675955.1. NCBI lineage: Eukaryota > Metazoa > Chordata > Mammalia > Primates > Cercopithecidae > Chlorocebus > Chlorocebus sabaeus. The sequence continues at coordinate 17,151,042 of NC_132921.1, read as the reverse complement.
CGAGCATTCTTTTAATTAATGGCCAGAGAGTGGCAAAATTAAATATGAGATGACCTACCTCACTGCTCCACTGCGTCTCCTACCCCTGGAATTTCAAGGGGCCTTTGTTAAAAGTGAGTGTACAAAGGAAACACAAACAGGCAAAAGAGAGGAGAAGAAAGCGGCAGAGACAGATAAAAGCCAGGAAATTACAGCCCAATTCCCAACACTGTCTCCAAATTACTGCTGTCTTTGAACAGCTTGCATGATATTAAACATTTTTAAGAAGTTACAGTCTATGACAACAAAAACTGTAGTAAATATTAACAGGAACTGACATCGCAGAAATTTTTTAAGGGGATCATCCACTAAAGAAATACATTATTTGGAATAATTCCTTCCTGTGTAATCAATGGGAAAGAAGAGATAGCCAAGTGATTCACGGCTCTTCCAGTCAATATCAGACCCCAAACCTCTTACTTCTCCTAACTTCTTTGATCAAAGATACTTACAGGGCACCTATGTGGGGAGTACTATGTTCTCAAGTCCTCTCGGGATGAGAGAGACCAAGGTAAGGCACCACCCTTCTGAGACACAGCGACGGGAGGTGACACAACTCTTGACATGACCAGAGCAGTGATGTCCACAGGGCAGATGGAATAGAGGCCTGTGCGGCAAGGGGCTGCCGGGGGCCCAAAGGAAAGAACACGGACTCTCACCGGTGACCCATGGAAAGAAACCAAGTGCTAAGATCCGGTGAGGCGCCAGGGTCCTTAAGGGACTGGGAGAACAGCTGCATGGCAAGTGGAGAAGCACCTGTGGCACTCCAGGTGGCTCCAGCCAGAACTCCGGGCCTCTCTGTCGCCAATCAAAATAAACAGTGAAGCAATCAAAGTGAGCACTCGAGTCCCATCAGCAGAGCATCACACTAAGGTCTTGCTGGCAGCAGAGTCTGAGAAGGGGAAGGGCCACAATGGCAAGAGGAAAGCAAAAGAAAGAGAAGAAAGGGCTTTTGTTCTTGTGCAATTATTTATTAAATCTGGAGAAAATAACACAATAAAAACAGCTCTCAGTAATTTAATACAGGACACTTTCCTATATTGTGGTATTTGAGCTTCACAGTCACCTGTAACCCTGGGATATAGATATTACTAACCCATTAAACATTTCATCCAAGATTAAAGAAATAGAGATGAAACCAGGGCAGTTAGGTCAGTCTGACTCCAGAGTTGGTTTTCTCAGCGATTACACTCTATCAGTTCTTTATTTGAAACAACCTCACACGCCCATGCATGCACATAGAAGAGGATTTTATAATTTAGGCGTGGGGAAGGTCAGTCTTAACCATGACTCAAACCCCAGAGGCTATAAAAAAAAAAATCTGATAAATCTGATTTCATGAAAATAAAAATTTTCTGCATGGGGAAATAAACACCATCAACAAATGACAAACCAGGGACCTATTTGGAACATAGATCACAGACAGAGGATATATTTCTCTAATATATAGGAAATGCCTATAAATAAATATGAAAAGAGCCAACAAAGACTAATTCCGTGAATAAAAAAAATCAAGATAGTTCAAAAATACATTAAAAGATGCATAACGACTCATAACAAGAAAAAAGCTGGTTAAAAATATTAGAAGGGTGAATATGAAAACATTTTATTATATAGGCAAGGGTTAAGCTAGGGGGGAAGGGGCACTGTCATAAATTACTAATGAGAAAATAAATGAGTCCATCCGTTATGAGGGACAATCTGGCACTATCTATCAAAATTATAAATGCACCTGCCCTTTGACCACAAATTCCAATGCCAGGATTTTATCCTGCAGATCAACTCATATGTGTGCAAAATGATGTCTGTAGGAAGCTAATCTCTGCAGCATTGTTTGTACTAGAAAATGTTTGAGAACAACCTAAATATCCAAAAAGGAGACTGATTAAATAAACTATGGTATATCCCTACAATGGGCTATTATGTAGACACAGAAGAGAAGAGGAAGCTCTTAACATATTGATATGGAACAAGCCCCAAGGTATACTGTTAATCAAACAAAGCAAATTAAAAATCGCAAGCAGAATAGGCTGCCACAAATATAAAAGAAAATCACATAGTGCCTACATATATGTTTGTAAATATCCCTGGAAAGATACACAAGGCATGGGTGACAGGAGCTGCTTTTGGGGAGAAGTGGGAAGTAAAGTGAGGAGGGGGGCTCCTGTCACTGCATACTCTTTGTATTTTTTGAATTTTATAGTATGTGCTTCTATTGCCTATTCAATATAGATAATTTATTATATATTAAATTTATTATTATATATTATTATATATATTATATATTATTATGTATTATATATTAATTTATTATATATTCAAATATATAAAAATATATATATAATTTATTAGATATTAAATATACAAATGACAAATCCAGGACCAACTTGGAACATAACTCTCTCTCTCTCTCCCCTCTCTCTCTCTCTCTCTCACACACACACACACACACACACACACAAATATATTTACACCACATACAAATCAAAATCAGGAGCCACAAAAAGGCAGAAGTAGCTTCTGGCCCACAAGGCTGTGTGACCTTAGGCAAGCTGCCTCACCACTCAAGCAAGGTCTCAGCTTCCTCATCCATAAAATGGGAACTGGAATCCTCCCTTCCTCCTAAAGGTTGGAGAAGTAAAGGAATGAATACATGTAAAGCCCTTCGATGAGTGCCTGGCACACAGTACATTTATGCAAGTGTTTGCTAAATAAGTCTACTCAGTTGGTCAAGGAAGACATCTCTGAAAAGTGCCCTCAAAGTCAGATTAGAAAGCTCGGTAGGAGTTAGGCAAGGAGGAGGGAAGCCAGGGAAACAGAGGGTGTCCCTCAGAAGGAGGGGCTCGTGCAAAGGTCAGGAGGGGTTGAGATGCTCTGGTGCACTGAGGGAAGCCTGGGTGACTTGCATGGAGCCTGGGAGGGTAGAAAGGCTGAGGAAGTGAGAGCGTGGATCAGTCATGACAGTTTCTCTGTGGGTGCTGGGCAACCCATGGAGCATTTACACAGGGGCATTGCATGCTTGGGTAGGTTTTCCTAGAAAAATTTCTCTGGCAGGAGTCAGGAGGACAGGTTGGAGAGAGGCAAAAACTGGGTGGCAGAGAGGCCAGCTGGAGATCGTTGCAGCAACTCAAGAAGGAAAAGATGAGGCTGTGAACAAAGGCAGTGGCAGCAGGCAGAGCATGGAGTGGGGAAGACACAAAGGAGGTGCAGTCAGCTGGGCTGTTTGACCTAGATGGTGGCTGGAGGTGGGACAGAAGACAATACTGAGGATAATTACCAGAGTTCTGACCTCATCAGTTTGGAGGACTGTGATGCAACTCATCTAGATAAGAAGATCAAGCAAAGGAACCGGTCGGGGCAGTGGATAAGATGATGGGTTAAGTTCCAAATTTGTTGAGGTTCAAACATCTTACAGGTGACCTGTAGCTAGCTATAGGTGTCCAAATTTCAGATGAAGGACCTGCGGTAAATATATGTCCCTGAGAGGTATTGGATAAGTGTTTAATACTGAAAGTTCTGGACTGTGGTTAAGGGAGCTGCCACCAACGGCCCTCTGGTCCACACAGGAGACTCTGGAGAAGGTATGCTACCTGTAATGCAGGTAAATCCCTGTTCTCTCCCTCCTTCCCTCTCTCCTTCTCTTCCTCCCTCTCTCCCTTCTTCCTTCCCTTTCCTTCTCTGTTTTTCTCTTCCCTCTCTCTTCCTTCCTTCCTAAAAATATAATAAAAGTCTTTACAAGAGGTTTCCTTACATGCCTCACATGAAGTAACCCATCTCTGATCAGTCCCAGATGATCAGCGGCGATGCCTTTATTTTCTCTAACATTCTGCATTCCTTTTGCACCTCTTTTCACACGAGGCAGAAGCCACTAGAAAGTTGTCACTGTTGTGTATGTGCATCTGCACACCACCATGAGCAGCCTAAAGACCTTCTTTTTCCAATAGGGGAGTAATTTACAGCCTACCAATGAAAAAGAGAGTGAGGGAACACCAAGTGTGTGCCTCTTGGGTGCTGTCTAGATGTTTCTTAGAAAGAGCATTCTGTGGTTTTCTCTTCTGCTGAGTGTCTTCAGCAAAACCAACTCCCAGTTGAGGATGGCCTACCACACGGTTTGACTAAGAGACCTTAGAACTGATTTCTAAAAGGGTATACATTCTTCCACTACAAAAAAAAAGTGTATTTAGGCGATTTCTGGAACAATTTAGCCAGAGTCTTGGTCTGGGGCCAAGACTCAAGGATACCAGCTTTGTAACTCACTCGTTCACTCACTTGCTAACATGTTCCTGACCTTCCCTCAGCTTCAGTTTTTTTCACTTATAAAATTGAGATGAACTGCTGGACCATCTCCAAATCTCCTTCCGGCTCTAAAATTTTGTGAGTCTAGTTCTGAGCAAGGGTTTACGCTGGTTTCATGACAGTGTGGAATACTTTAACAACTCAAAATTGCCATTACACACTTAAGGCAACTTCATTTTGGAGGTTTGTTGATTTCATGACTGGGCAACAGAAATATTATTAACAAACTTCGTGGCAATGATAAATATATTTATCCCAAAGGTAAATCTCTACTATTATAATTCAGTAGATGGTCAGTTTTCAAATTTCATATTTGCCAAAGAAGCTTTCTTTTTGTGACCTGAAGGAAACATAGGTAGTGACTCACAGGGGAGGGAAAACAGTACCCAATCCATGAAAGTATTAAATATTACTTATTATTATTATATAATAATATAATATTATATAATATTAAAATAATAAAATTATTTTTATAAATAATAATATAATAAAATTATTGTTGTTATTATTATTATTCAGTCTTCTTTTTTCTTTTTCCATTTTTTTTAAAGACAGAGTCTTTCTCTGTTGCCCAGGCTGGAGTGCAGTGGTGTCATCATAGCTCACTGCAGCCTCAAATTCCCAGGCTCAAATGATCCTCCTGCATCAGCCTCCCAAGTCGCTAGGACTGACTATAGGTGCGTACATACCACCATGCTCAGTAACTTTTTAAAAATTTTTATAGAGACGGGGTCTCGCTATGCTGCCCAGGCTGGTCTCAACCTCCTGGGCTCAATTAATCTTCCCGCCTCGGCCTCCCAAAATGCTGAGATTATAGGTATGAGCCACCACGCTTGGCCCATTGGTCTTTAGCTATGTAAAGTATGGGCCTATAGTTTTAAAATACAAAATAGAAAGCTCAGTGTGCCAAGAAGTGGGCAATTTATTTCCCCACTTGTAGAGATTCATGAGACTTTTGTAGGGACCCACCAAGAAATACGGACAAGGAAACCTAACACAAATAACAGACCCCTCACTTTTCTCTGTTGAGGGACATGGGATCATCTAGATGAATTCAGTTATTACATGCAAGAAATAGTCACTAAAATTTGCTACAAGGGATTTTCATCTAAATCTCAACCCACAGAAAAATGTCAAGGAGAAAGTGGCCATTTTTATCTAAAAGAACTTTGGTTTTTTTTAATCATGTCAGTCACTCGGTGATTTCTCCATAATCTGTGTGCTTTTGGTAAAAAGCAACATAAGTCAGAGTTTAATTGACTTAAAATATTGTATCTTAAAAGATATCATGTAATGTGCCCTTACAAATCAAAACTTGATTCAATTAGTTTGAAATGTATTATTTTGAAAACTAATGTCAGTTGAAATCGGATTTCAGCAATATGTTTTTGGTAATCATGTGAAGGAGAATGTTAGGTATCTTCCAACATTTGCAGCATATTTACTGTTAATAACACATCATTATGGAAATTAGCTATCTAATTTACTAGAAATGAGGTATAATTTCCTAGTGTTTTGAGGGGGTAGAAGGGAAAATGTACAAACAGGTTTCCACCTTTGAAATGTGTATATATATACATCTAACTACAAAAATTTATCTTGGTACTTTAAAGTGCTCATTATACTCAACATCACTCAAAATAAGTGAAAGAGCAAATTAAACCATAAGCTGGGATCATTATTTCACCTATTATTTTCACAAGTACGATAAAAGCTGAGTAGTATTCATAGTGCTGGTAGAACTGTTAACTGTTAACTTCCGGGGAGGGCAGTTTGACAAAATCAATCGAAATGGTAAATGTACTTACTTTCAGCTGCAACAATTCCATTTCTAGGATCTTTTTCCTAAAGATACACAAAATAATGTGATACAGAGCTATTCACTGCGTCACTGTTTCATCCCAGGAAAAACTGGAAACAGCCCAAATGTCTATCAGTCAGGAAGTAGTCAATAAGTCATCGTACAATAGTATAATGTAACCTTAACAAAGAAAGAAGCAGCTCTTAACCTACTGAGAGGCACTACATTCCAAAATGCATTTAAAAGGTATATGCGTAACAGCATATACGTTTGCTACCCTTTGCATAAAAAGAAGGAAAGTATTTATATATACATGTACCTATGCATATACTCATCTATACACGTATGTGTATATATAAATACAAGCACATACACACACAAGACCCTGACAACATAGATTCTGAGAAAAGGAAACCCTTTTCCCAGAACAGAAGTCTGGGGACAATGGGAGAAGGAAAGAAATCACTGCATACCTTTTGGGATCTTTTGAATTTTCAACCATGAAAACATGTTACTTATTCAGAAATAAGCTAACAAATTTGACTAATAAATTGTTCACTGATAAGCAGTAAATACATACTCATATGTATTATCATTTAATAAGAACTTGAAGGACTTTTTTTTTTTTTTTTTGAGACAGAGTCTGGCTCTGTCGTCCATGCTGGAGTGCAGTGGCGCGATCTCAGTTCACTTTGACCTCCGCGTCTTGGGGTTCAAGCAATTCTCGTGCCTCAGCCTCCTGAGTAGCTAGAACTACAGGCATGTGCCCACCACATCTGGCTAATTTTTGTATTTTTTAGTAGAGATGGGGTTTCGCCATGTTGGCCAGAACGGTCTCGAACTCCTGGCCTCAAGATCCTTCCGCCTCGGCCTTCCAAAGTGCTGAGATTACAAGCGTGAGCCAACGTGCCCAGCCAAAGAACCACACTTTTAAAACACCAAAATAGTTAGGCCAAGATTGCTTTCTTTTAAAGCAAAAGAGATATACAGTTAAAACCCATGAAGAATAAAAATTAGGCACTCTTCCTCATCCCCAGTCTCTTAGAATTCTTATAAAATAATAAATTAAACCTAACAGTTTGGAGGAAAACCAATTAAAGGGACATAAATCATCATTAACCCCTTCTCCAGATGAATGACAAAGAGACACGTGTTCTAATTAACACCGAGTAACATTGTGTAAAGAGCAGTTTGCAGTGGAAATGAACAGATGGCAAACAAGCAAAAGAGGTACTGGAGAGCAAGAAAGAAAACTTGGTCTGATGCTGAAAACTTCAAGCAACTGAAAGAAATTATATCTCAATGAAAATAGCGCTAAAAGGATGGATGAACTCGCCTATTCAACTTTAGTTTTTAGGTACATCCAGTTTTGCTGCTTTCAATATTCAGCCCCCACAAGGCCAACACTATTCTAATCCCCATCCCACTTTCTGTATTTGCAAACAAACCCATACACCAGCCAACCAACCACCTCTTTACAACAGAAAGATTTTCTATCCCTAGGCAATGAATGGCTCAGTTATTTCAAATCAAGCTAGCATTTCAGTTCAACAAAAGGTTTTGGACATCATCTTGGGGTCTGATGTAACAAGAGCTGACCTGGAGGTTTATGCTTTAACAACCATCCCCTTTCTTTCCTTTGAAACAGAGATTTATGACAGGAGGCAGAGAAGGGGGCAGAGATCCCAGGGTTGATGAACCCCTGGTATGATCCACCGTGCAGGTACGAAGAAGTTCCTCCTTCCGCTTCCCCCTTGCTCAAAGGCAAACTGGAGCTAAAGTCATGGGGAAGCCTAGCACCACTTCCTCTTGTTTTCAAGTTCGTCCTGTTTTTAGGCTCTTCTTGGTGGAAACAAGAGTGCCACAAGCAATCGAGTTTCATTAGCTGAACCCTCGGCAAAGAACCAGTGACTGACTCCACATGCGGGAGACTTCAACCCAGCTGACAGATGCTATTTCTCTCTGTCCCTGCTGACCCAGGCTGGGGAGACAGCATATTTCAGACAGGATGCCCTCCCAAGAGTCGTGATGCAACCCTGGAAAAAATATCTGTTCAGAATCCCAAGCCAGGATCTGGTTTCTGCCAATTCAGAGTGACAGGGATCAGCGACTAAGACACTGGCCATTACAGGAGGTATGTTGAATTTACACATATTTAACAATAGCAGACACTTAACATTCTCGTGTCTTTTTTTGTCTAACCTACATATAGCATTTTAAATTGTACATTCTGTAGTGCATAATGGTTGGAAAAAAAAAACAAGAAAACTTTGGGTAAACATCTGAGACAATTCTTGCTTTCCACATAAAAAAACAGAAATGTTTCTTGTTTGTTTGATTTTTGAACTCTAAATAACCACTCAAAGAAAAAAGGGAGACAATTGGCCAATCAGGTTATCTTTAGCTATATCAACAACATTTCAGGCTGAGAATTATAAGTACAAATGATTTGTGCAATCTGAATATTCAGACTTAGACTGACACTTTAACTCATGTGTTTAGAGAGGAACATAGAGATACAGATCATAAATACACACACAGCAGGCTGCCGTATATATTTTATATAAAACAGACAGTTTCTACTAAATTACTTGAGGCATTAGGATTCAAACTCAATTCCCTTCTCTATCTGAGACAGCAGACTCCTCTGGTCTGAGGATATTTTTAAATATAAAAACTAATTATCCTATCTCACTGCCTATAAATTCAATTTCTATTTCTGAGGCTGCTTCTGTTGTAGATCTCTTGGTAGTCCATTCACATTATAGCTTGTTTACAACCCAGTCTAAAATCACAGCAAAGACAGAGATTGAAAAAAAACAAAGCTTCTTAACCTTTTAGGAAGATTTGATAATGCAGCAGGATTTTCATAATGATACAGATAATCAAGTCCATTTTCTATGAAACAAGAGTTTTTAAGTGGCAGATTTTATAGACAAAATGTAGAAAGTATAAAATAGACTCATGAGTGGAGCTAACACCAGGGTTGGAATGCTTTCTCTTGGTTAGGTCTTCCAGCAAAACCAATCAACCAATACACATGGAAACTGCCTCATACAAACTTTTCAGATCAGAGCCGGGGCTTTGCCTTGTGTCAGCCCACGAAGAACTCCCAAGGCCGTTCTGGATTGAATCTCAGCGTAGAGATATGTAATACGCCACCAACTCTCCTCCCTTCTACCGGCTCCTTTGAAAGAGTCCTTCACAAGCAGTTCAAGGAAAAAGCACATTAACAATGACAATTTACACTTACCAGCTGGGGTGGTGAAGGTCAAAGGCAAACCAAAGTAAACTGACAATGATAAAGAACTTAAAAGCCTATGGTTTAAAAAAAATACCGAAATCTTGTCCTTCGGTTGCTAGGTCGGCCGATTAGCTGTACAACCCCTGACAGTCTCTTGAACTCTTTGGACCTCATTTTGCGTGTCTACGAAATGAGAGTTGAACCCAGCGACTTTGAGGTTCCTCTCAGTTCTAACTGGCCATGGTTTATGATCAAAGGCTGTGACTACACCCCTGACCACCCACCCCTCACAAAGCCTCGCGCCTGACTCCTCCCTCTTAAGGCTCTGTCTACACTGTGTTGTCTGAATTCGCAGGTGATGGTGGCAAATGAAGGTGGCATGAGATCTTTTTGTTGCTTGGTCTACAGGCATCTCAAATCAAATTAATATTAAAGAGGGAAACAGACAAATGAACTAAGACTACTGAGATGATATTCTTCACAAAGGAATAAAAACACATATTCCTCAAAAAGGAGGGGAAAACCACTTTTGGAAACTCTCTGGACTTTTTTTTTCCAAGAAGGGACCCAGGGAGCCATTTTTACATTCTACTTCCTCAATCCTCATTCTTGAGGCTCTAAATCTTCCTGTTTTCCATCTCCCTTGAGATTAGGAAGGAGGGAAAGATATTTTTTCTCTCTATCCTCTGAGTTGGCCAAATTTGGATGGCTCCTACATGCCTCTACAGTAATTTCCTATGCTAATTTCTGAGACTTGATGGTAAACCTTAATTAGGTCCATCTACCATGGGAGTCAAGCTTTTATAAAATTTTTTTTTTTTTTTTTTTTTTTTTTTTTTTTTTTTTTTTGAGATGAAGTCTTGCTCTGTCACCCAGCCTAGAATGTAGTGGTGTGATCTCGGCTCACTGCAACCTCCGCCTCTTGGGTTCAAGTGATTCTCCTGTGCCTCAGCCTCCCGAGTAGCTGGGATTACAGGTGCCCGCTACTACACCCAGCTAATTTTTGTATTTTTAGTAGAGACAGGGTTTCACCATGTTGGCCAGGCTGGTCTCAAACTCCTGACCTCAAGTGATCTGCCCATCTCGGACTCCCAAAGTGCTGGGATTATAGGCATGAGCCACCATGTGCAGTCGCTTTTATAATGATACTCTAAATAACAGTTTTCCCACACTGAATATGCACAAAGATCAACTGGTGAACCCTTCCCACCCTTGTTTTTGAAGCAAACGGAACTGCAGGACAATAAGCTTTCCTTCCCCGTGCTGCGGAGGACCTAGTAAAACCCTGGGTGTGGGGTCTGCAGGGATTTCTGCCTCCAATCCCACCTTCCCCCAAATGAAGAAACTTTCAGGCATTTGGTTGAATCCAAGTATTTGCTGACCTGATGGGTAAATATAAATAAAAGCTTAATTTTTAAAACAAAAATTCTGAATCCAGCTGTGCACACACTGTAGAGTATAGCGCTGCTATTACATTTGGGTCCTACATTCACGGACCCAAACACTTATTGACCAACACATCTAAGGACAGAAATAGATTCTGCCTTCACAGTTTTGTGTGTGGCCCCTGCAGAAGTGTTTATTTGACCACTATGGTATACATATTCACTCTTTTGCTCTAATATCCTTTTATATTAAAAAAAAATCGAGGCCAGGTGCAGTGGCTCACGTCTGTAATCCCTGCACTTTGGGAGGCTGAGGCAGGAGGATCGCTTGAGGTTGCAGTGAGCCAATCATGCCACTGAACTACTCCAGCCTGGGTGACAGAGTCAGACCCTGTCTCAAAAAAAAAAAAAAATTGGGGAAATAATTTTCGATCATCAAGGTTTATTTAACTTGAAGACCAGTGAGTTACTGGAGATCATGTTAAACAAGGTTAGATTTCATGAAAACACACTCAGCAGTAACAATGCCTTTCACTCCTGCCACACCTTCACTCAACAATAGCAAGTTAAAGTGGCTCTCCCCTTCCTGTCCTCCCCGGGACCCCTAAACCAAACCTCTTGGTGGCCAAAGGATGGAACAGAACTTGGAATGGGCGTTTCCATTCTGGTGCTAAATACTACACAGCCGTGACCCTTTTCTTGAGCACATTTTGAGAGTGCCCCTGAGTGTCACGAATAATGAGCTTCATCACTGTCAAAAAATAAAAAATAAAAAGGATTTGCTTAAGTAGTTTCATATGTAAACTAACAGAGTAGTTTATTGTTTGTAATTTCCAGTTTAGGGTTTATCCAGTTATTTCTCTACTGTCCGGAAGGCCAGGCATGGGAGATTCCAGTTACAGGAAAGGCATCTGCCATGGCCAACCCTTGCAGGCCAAGCAAACCCTGGCGCAGACTGCAGCAGATCCCACTGGGGTGCCCGCGTGGTGGAGGGGGTTCCCTTCGGAGAGCAAGGTCTCCTGGCAAAATAACCCTAGTGTGAGGCTTAATTTCCTAATTTCTTCTAACTACTTTGCAAGAATCTGTTATTTATTGCAGGAAAGGGAGTCAAAACGAGCTGGGAGTGTATGTATGGCAGGAAGGGAGTGATGGTTGAAACCTGCTTGAGGTGACAGCCAACACCTGTTATTGAAAAGGGTTTAGGGCACAAAGGACACTATGGGGTACCCTCATAGAGGGAGGCCTCTGATGGGTGGTCTAGGTGGCTCTGGGGCAGAAAGACAGACTTCTGGGTGAGTCTAAGCTTGAGAGAAGACTGAGGTCAGCCTGGTACCTCTGCAGCTCACTCTTGGGGGCCAAGTCCTTGCTAAGTGACACAGAAACCTCAGCCTCCCCTTCATTCTTTGTATGGATGGCAGATCCCTTTAAAACCTACATTGGATCATTTCACTTCCCTGATCCAAACTGTCTGTTGGCTTCTCATTACATGCAAACAAAACCCAAAATCCTTGAAAAGGCATTCTGGAAATCCATGGGGGCTGTTCTGGTAGTCACAGGACAATTGGGAGTCATTAGTGGCATTTAGGGGGTGGGGCCAGACAGGCTGGACAACGTGCAGTACATGGGATGGTCTAGCACAAGCCACAAATGTCCTATGTCCCCCAGAACTTTCCAGCCTCCCCTGGAAGGGCTGAAGTCTACGCCATTTTACCTGTCAACACAAGGGCTTCCTCCATGATTTTCATAAATGCTGGATTTCAATAAGGAATGATGTACTTTGCTTTGTTTAGAACTTTAGTAACACGTATTCGCCATTTCAGAAATATCATCACTAGAGTCAACACCGATTATGTCATTTGAGTGGCCAATATAACACATCTGCAGCCATCTGGATTTACAGCTGCCACATTTGCCATGATCCTACAAGTGGGTGCAAAACATATGACCACACCATTATGTCTTCCAGTGTAGTCATGAAATACTTCTTACTTCATGATACATTTCTCCCCTTTTGTACTTCCTTTCAATTACAGTTAAGGCATTGTATGGATGGTTTGTAATGATGTGGGTAGATAGATTATATTTTCTACAGATTTCATCATTGAAGAGTGAAAAGGGTGTTACTAAATATCTATCATAAGAAGTGAGGTTTGGGTCTGGCCAGGGCTGCCTTCCTCCATCTCATTTCCCACCACTTGCCCTCCTTCCCGCTGCAACACCTCTTTCTCCCCTGTTGGCATGCCCAGCCTTTTCCTGGGCCCTCCACCTGCCCCCTGTCTGAAATACTCTTCTCTCAGAGACCCACAGGGCTCCTTCGTCACTTCCCTTCCTCTGTCCCTAACTCTCCTTTTTCTTCCTATAGAATTTATCAGAGCCCAACATTACATTTTCTATTTAATCATTTCTCGACTGTCTCTAGTACTAGAATTAAGCTCTATGAGAGTGAGGATTTGCTCTATCTTGTTCCCCAGGACCAAGAATAGTGCCTGAGACATAAAAGGCACTTTTCGGTCAGGTGTGGCAGCTCCTGCCTGTAATCCCAATGCTTTGGGAAACCAAGGAAGGAAAATCACTCGAGGTTAGGAGTTTGAGACCAGCCTGGCGAGACCTTGTCTCTATAAAAAAAATTTGTTAATGAGCCAGTGCAGGGTCTCATGACTATAATCCCAGTGCTTCGGGAAGCTGAGGCAGGAGGGTCGCTTGCCTGGGTGACAGAAGGAGATCATGTCATTTTTTTTTCAAGGTATTTATTAACCTTAGTAGATGACTAAAGGAAGAAACACACATGCAAAAGTCTGTTCCTACCAATAGCTATTACCTACCCAATAGCTATACCAACCTATTAGCTAAGCTAATAGGCTTAGCTTCCCCAGGAATCAGGAAATTTTACTCTCCCACCCCCATAACCACTGTTGCAAAATGGCTTTCTCTTCCACTGACTATGTTTCTCGTGCCCAACCTTTGCTAGGTAAATAGCAGTAAAAGGGAAAATGGCCAATGAAAAGGAGGGGGATACACTTTTTAAAAATAACTATATTTTCAGGACAGGCTCTGTGTGAGATACACTCTAATACGAGGACACGCCGTAGTCCTCAGTGGCCCCTGCCCATCCTCCCCACTCACTGTACAGAAACACACTATGGAGGCCAATATTTGATTCTAGAAGCCAGTGTCCCTCAACCCAACTTCTGTAACTCCAACCCAACAAATGATGCTCAAAAACAAAAGCAGCTATTTTAAGATCACTAAACACTGGCTGGAGATGGCAAAACTGTGCCTTTCCTTATTATTTTCTTCATTTTTGCTTTTCATCAGGCCACTGCCCCTCCTACTTCCTTAAAATGAATTTTACTCAGAAATTATCAGGAAGAAAAACTATTCAAATCAAAATCTCAGTAGCTATTTTTGTAGATCTTGATAAACTTACTCTAAAAGTCACCTGGAAGCCCAAAAGGCCAAATACAGTCCAGATACACTTGAAGAAAAGAAAATGAGGTGAAGGTTGTATTCTACAGGATACTGACAAAGACTCTCCTAGATCAAACTCAGGTCAGACTCACCGGAGCCTTCTCTTCCACTAGACCCTGACCTTGGGCTTCCTTTTTCTGTCTTGTAGAATCCAGTTTAAGCAAGAATCCTACTAGTTTTAGCAAAAATTCTCCACTTTTGGTATCTGTCCTCACCCCTAACTCCTGATATCTTATCACCCTGGCCTGCCTTCAGCAAGAATTCTGTTGAGTCGGTCTAGCAAGAATCCCCCTGTCTCTGATGTTTCCTCTTAGTTCCTCTTCCATCCACCGACCCCACCCTGCTCCTTGACTATAAATCTCCTCTTGTCCTTGTAGAAGTTAGACTGGAGCCCAGTCTCTCTCCCCACCATAGTAAGACCCCATTGCAGTGGTCCCCCTACCTATCACAATGTTCTCCTCCTTGAATAAAGTCTTCTCTGCCATTTTTAACAAATGTTACAAATATCTTTTTCTTTAACAGTATCAAGACTTATAGAGCTATAAGTAAGACAGTGTGGCATTGGCACAAGTGTAGGAAAACAGACCAGTGGAACAGAATAGACAGACTCATAAACAGACCCACACAGATACAGGCACCTAAGTTTTGAAAAATCTAACACTATCACGAATTAGAAAAAAGACGTCTTCCCCCAATAAATGTGGCCGAGTTGACTGGATATCCATGTGGGAAAAAAGGGAAACATGCCTCTCCCAAATTCACAGCATTCATATAACTCAATCCGAGGTGCATTATGTAGATATAAATATAAAAGACAAATGATACAACTTTTAGAAGTTAACATAAGAGAAAATCTTCACAACTTTGGGATAGGCAACATTGTCAAACAAGACACAAAAAGTGCCAACCATGAAGGAAAAGAGTGATAAATGAGGTTACATAAAAATTAAGAAATTCTTTTAATCAAAAGATTCTGTTTTGAGACTAAAAAGACAAGTCACAAAATGGAAGAAGATATTTGCAACACACAAAATTAACGAAGGATGCATCGCCAGAAGCTGCAAAGAACTACTACAAATCCATAAGAAATAGACAACACAGTTGAAAAATGGGCAAGAGACTTGCACAGGCACGTTCTAAAAGAAAATAAGCATATGAAAACATTATTAGTAATAAGTAATCAGGGAAATGCAAATTAAACACACAATGTGATACTACTGTGAACCTGCCAGAATGGCTAAAATTAAAGAGACTGACAGTTCTAAGTTTGGAGAGTATACAAAACAACAGGAATTCTCATACATGGCATTACATATACAATAATTTCACTACTTGGTGTGTTCCCAACAGAAATATATGCACAAGGTACCAAAGGACAGGTACCATAATGTCCATAGCAGCATTAGATATGATAACTAAAACAACAGGATGGATAAAGACAGTGGGTGAACTTTTACAATAAAATACAACAAGGAAAATGAACTTTAGCTTCATGAAATCTCATAAACGTAACTATGAACAAACAAAGCCCAAAACACAAAATACACATACTATAATTTCATCTACATGAAGTTAAATAACAAGCACAACTAATTTATATCATTGAGGGTGACATACTTAGGTGGTAAAAGTATAAGGAAAGTAAGGAATTGGCTACCATAAAAGTTAACATAATTTCTACCTTTGGTGGAAGACGCAGGGCTATGATTGTCAGGGGACATGGCCTTATGGGGACTGGCAATGCCCTGTTTCTTTTACCTGGATGATGGTTACAAAGTGTTTACTTTAAAACAGTCCAGTGGGATATACATTTATATTTTATGTACATTTTGATATATTTATTATACTTCTAAATAAAAGATTTTTTTAATGAAGGAAAATCATAAATCAAAAAGATAGAAGACTAT
This sequence comes from Chlorocebus sabaeus, assembly GCF_047675955.1. NCBI lineage: Eukaryota > Metazoa > Chordata > Mammalia > Primates > Cercopithecidae > Chlorocebus > Chlorocebus sabaeus. The sequence goes on along the minus strand of NC_132921.1, from coordinate 17,134,902 downwards.
CCATGTCAAACTGCATGAGATCACAGGCTTTGGAGTGAGACATACCTGTGATCCAATCCTACCTCTGACACTTACTAATTGTATGATCTTGAATGAGTTATTTAAACTCTCAAAGCCTCAGTTGCCATATCTATTAAATGAGGGTGATAATATCTGTTTCTCAGGGTTATAAAATGGATTAAGATCCTATATACAAAGCACCTAGTAGAACATCTGGCATACTGTAAACCTCAAGAAATGGTAGCATTGCAAATTGTATATCTGATAATGGATTAACGTCCAGAATATGTAAAGAATGCCTACAACTCAATAACAACAAAACAACCTGATTTTAAAAAATCAACAAAGAACTTGAACAGACATTTCTCTAAAAACAAGATAAATGAATGACCAATACACACATAAAAAAGATACTCAACATCATTAATCACTGGGGAGATCCAAATCTAAACCACAATAAGTTAACCACTTCACACCCATTAAGAGGGCTATCTTCAAAAATCAGAAAATAAGAAATGCTGGTCAGGAAGTAGAGGAACTGGAACCCTTGTACACTGCTGGTAGAAATGTAAAATGGTACAGCTTCTATGGAAAACAGTATGATGGTTTCTCAAAAAATTAAAAATAGAATTACCATAGGAATTGAAAGCAGGCAGTCAAACAGATATGTGTATATACCATTCATAGCAGCATTATTCACATTAGTCCAAAAGGGGAAGCAGCTCAAGTATCCATCAATAAATGAATGGAGAAACAATATGTGGTAGATCCATGCAATGGAATATTATTCAGCCTTCAAAAGGAAAGCAGTTGTGACACAGGCCAAAACATGGATAAACCTTGAAGACATCATGCTTAGTGTAACAAGCCAGTCACAAGTGTGAGTCCACTTATGCGAGGTACCTAGAGTAGTCAAGTTCATAGAGGCAGACAGTAGGTGGTTGCCAGGGCTGCAGGCATGCAGGAACAAGGCATTACTGTTGAACAGATCCCAAGTTTCTGTTTAAGAGGAAAAAAATAATCTGATGATAAATGGGGATGATAGATGTACGGCATTGTGAAGAAACTTCATGCCACTAAGCTGTACACTGAAAAATGGTTAAAATGATAAATTTTATGTTACATACATTTTACCACAATTAAAAAAAATTTAAAAAAATATTAATAATAGGCCAGGTGCGACAGCTCACATCTGTAATCCCAGCACTTTGGGAGGCTAAGGCAGGTAGATCAATTGAGCTCAGGAGTTTGAGATCAGCCTGAGTAACACAGTGAGACCGGTGTCTCTACAAAAAAATACAAAAATTAGTTGGGCACAGTGGCATGTGCCTGTAGTCTCAGCTACTTGCGGGGCTGAGGCAGGAGGAGTCCTTGAACCCAGAAGGTTGAGGCTACAGTGAGACATGTTCATGCCACTGCACTTCACTCTGAGTGACAAATTGAGACCTTGTCAAAAGAAAGAAAGAAAGAAAGAAAGAAAGAAAGAAAGAAAGAAAGAAAGAAAGAAAGAAAGAAAGAAAGAAAGAAAGAAGAGAGAGAAAGAAAAAGAAAACGAAAACGAAAAGAAATAGTAGCAACTGTTATTGTAAGACACCTCCACACACCAGAGAAGTTAATTTTAACATATTAAGAAGAGAGAGAAGCCAACATGTCCACCTTAGGCCGATGGTTTGTTTTTTTGTGTTGTTGTTGGTAGTTGGGTTTGTTATTTTTAAATTACCTTCTCCAATACTTCATTAACAATTTCACTAAGTTATTTCATCTTTCAACATAAATACACACAAGGATTTCTTCTGGTAAAGACCAAACAAATATTAGTCCATAGTAGGAGCTAATACTATCACATTTACTAAGTATTCTATTTGCAATTTGACTATAGCCCAAAGCCTTTTGTTGGCTAAAGTGAGCCTAATGCTGATCAGGTAAATTAAAAATTATAGTCGATTAAAAGGACATTAATATTACCTGACTCAATAAGTCATTTCATTTAGGGCTGTTATCACAAGTTCTTGACGTGTAATTAAGAAAGCTAAGCTACAGGTCACCCTTTGATGATGTTTAAGCTGCAGTTCTGGTTATCTTTAAACTGCGATTCCAATCCAGGAGTTGTAACTAGTAGTTATTTCTCTCATGAACCAAAAGATCAGAATTTTCCCTGGAAGTTTATCAGAAATGCTTTCAAGTTTCAAAATACTTGCCTGTAGTATCCCATAGTGGCCTTGAAAACAATCTGTCCAAATACCCAGTTTAACCCATGGTTTAAGTAATAAAGGAAGTTGACTTCATTTATTTGTCTTTTTTCCTTCCTAAATGGCAGTTTGATTTGTAAAGCATGGCAATGGAATGAAAATCTCATTTTTAAGGTTAGCTTTAACATGCATTCAATATCTCAAATGCCATTACAGATTTTACTTACTCAAAACACCAAAAAGTCATCCTCACGCCCCTTCCAAAATCTACTAATGACTTCTGTGAAAGGCACTGAATCTTTGTAATTAGCCAAAGTGAGACCATGTATGTCAAAATACAGGCCCTGGTTCACAGAAAATGCTTAATAAATGACAGTTAAAATATATATATATATATCTCATAATAGCACAAGTTGAATGTGCAGGGTCCATGTAAGCTAAATTTATTATCCCATTTTAGCTGAACAGATTTTAGAACATTCAGTGATTCCATTCCATTTTATAAATTACTGAGCTGTACCAATTCAAAAATTCTTCTGAAACTCAATTCCCAGGCATTTGGCTTTTGTTCCTGGGATTTCCACTGCTTTAGAGAATCCAGCTTTAATGGGCTCCTTTCTGAGAAATTCTCCATCGGTTCTGAGAAGTACTTCTATTGAATGCTCCATTTAATTTCATTTTGCAATTAATGAAATTTTCAAGACATATTTCCCCTCTTTTGAAAAATTTCTAGTTATTTTTTCTTGCCTTTTGGGTAATTAGGAGCAGCAAACTTCTTCCACTAAGAACTAAAGGCAATAAGTACAGCAACAAAAATACCAAATGTCAAAACAAATGTCATTTTCAGAGTTCTGAAACGCTCATCTCTCAGAATTGAAAACATTCCATGTCACCTCTACGGGTCTTTGGTTGCTAGCTCTCAAATTGATTCAGTAAATTCAACCAATAGTAAAGCTTTTAGGGTTTTTAATCTTTCTTGACAAAAATACTTAACCTTCTCCAGTCTGGGAGGTACAGTCTTTTCCTGCCTGTGAATCTCTACCAGTTTGGTAATAAAACAAACCACTAATTTAGTTGTTTATTATTCTTAGCCTAAAGATGTTTGGGTGGCTAGCTGAGGACAAATGTACTGTATCTGCTCTTCTTCTTTTTAAAGTTTTAAACAAATAATCACTGAACAAAATCAGCCAGGAACGATCTTCTGCTCATGGGAACCGTATCCCAACTCAGAACCACATGCAGAAGACTGCAGGGCCTCGAGGTCTGTTATCTCACCAAATCACTATGTGGCAAAAATACTGGCTAAATCACTTTCCCAGTGACCCCAGAATTTCCAGTTCAATTCTGTCCCTCCTAAGTCACCAGGGCCTCTTTGGTAATGGATGAAACCATGAAGTTTGGTTCAGAGGAAGCAAAGATACATACAAATGTGAGAATCAACTGCTCCCCAAGGATTCTTCCTGCTTCCTAGTTTTAGGTAGATCAAGAGCACTTTTAAAATAAACTTGGCATTTGTTTCCTGTTCCAGTGGAAAATCTGACTGCAGACTCCACAGTGACAGCAAAGAACCCTTACTTTTCTGGGCAATCAAAATCCGACTTTTGTCACTCTAACTGCAGCAGGTCAGCACACAGGGTACCAGTGTGTCCCTGAGCGCGCTGACAAATGACTGTGGTGCTGGCAGCCTTGACCTGGGGGCACTTCTGAGGAGCTTTAAAAAATACTAATTCCTGGGTTCCACTCTCCAGCCCAGATATTTTTATTAAATTGGTCTGAGATGTGGCCTGGGCGGCAGGATTTATAACCATTGCCTCGATGATGTTAATGGAAGCCCTTTGAGGTAGAAGAAGGTAGACAGGACTGACTCGGAGTGCATCATCAACCACCTCTTCCTCTCCACTAAGAAGCCTAAGAATCCCCCAAAATGGGGGTGCAGTCGTTGAGGAGAAAAGAGAGGAAGTCATGTATACTTTTGCAGACTTTCACACAAGGACCCATGTGTGCTAAGCACAGTCCCCAAACAGGGGACCCCAGAAGTCCTATTCCTAAGATCCGAATTGCACCAAAGGTAGACAGACTCTTCTCGGGGTTATTCACAGCAAGGCAGGCTTTGCCTGGCATGTACGCGCCAGACCCAGCCTCTGCAGTGCCTATGTGGCAATGCTTAAGCAGTTCCCAGCATCCGACATGGTACTTTAAACCAGTTCATTAGTTTGAAATTTTAAATCCAAAAAAAGCTACCTTCAAATCTGACTCAAGAGCATAAAATTTCAAAGCAGACAACACCACCAGGCTAGTAGGTGAAGCTTCTTATTTTTAAATGGCATGGGGGAACCTTGAGTAAATATCTGGTTGCAATGTATTCCAGGGGTGGGGGGTTTGGATGGAGAGGAACTGCTGGTTTTTATTCAAAATCCTCCTCCTGCTGGGTCCTGGTCAGGCCTACGCAGCTCTGGCTCCAGGCTGTGAGAATCCTGGAAGGCTCCAGGGGCTGGCTCCCACCATGCTCCACTCCAGCAAGGGCAGACGCCAGGAAAAAATGGAAAGGGGGAGTCAGGCATGGAAGGTTTCAGACTTGCTGCTGGCAAAAGGCTGCAGAGCATCCCCAGAGAGCAGAGGCCTCACAACCAGGCTCCCTACCTCGCTGTCCTTCAGGACCGCCCACAGCTCGCTCACCTGCAGCTGCGCCACCCAAGAGACAGAGACAGGCTCACACGCAGCAGCTGGAGAGAAGGGGCTGGAACGAGGATTCCTTCTAAATGGAAAAATAAAGATCACTGGGGGAACTCTCGCCCGTCCAGCAGTTGTGTGTACTCAGCTCCCCTGGCAGGGAATGAGGGCCTGTTGTTCCCTGCTGAAGACCATTGCCCTGGAGATGGGATGGGTGGGAAGAAAAATGTCAGTAGGGGCTCTGTCCTTGCCACCTTCTCTCTCTGGCTGACCTCTGAGTTCCAGGAACGGAAGGCGCCCTTGTGATGCTCCCAACATCTCCCCAAGAATGCACACCCTTAAGTGGAGCTGTAGCTAGGTAAGGAGGCAGCTGCAGCCTGCATCCTCCCCACAATCTTGTGACAGGGGAACATATGCAAATATGAGATGGGTCACTGCTGGGGAGGTACTGGATGGGGGACGTGTTCAGGAGGCTTGTGCCAGCCATGGACTGAACATATGTCGGCCATGTGGTATGGCTCTTACACAAAAACAGAATCCTGAGCTTGGTTTCACAAATAGGCTCATCTCCTCTCATATCTGAGTGTGTAGGGGGAGAGGGTGCAAATGTGTCTGCATGGGGGTGGGGCTCTGCATCTTGCCATGGGTTTGGAAAGTACTAGAAGTGCATCTCACTCAACTTGATTTAGCAAGCACGTCTTTGTCGTCCATGGCTTCTGTTGGCAACTTAAATTTGACAGCACACAAACTATGTGATGGTGATGGAGGGGCAGGTCTAGTAACATCCAGTTTCCCAGGGAGTTTGCCACCAGGTGGTGGCATTCTTCCTGTCCTTTCCACAACAGCAGCCTGGGAGGTTTTCAATGCCCTTATTGCTCCTGGGTATATCCGAACTATGTCCTGCTCTTATACACATAAAAGGGTCACTGGAGGAGCTTTGGCCATGTGGCATCTGTTTGGAAACAGGCTGTCTGATGCATTGACAACCACAGGATATCTGGAAGAGTAAAACTTGCCCCGAAGCTGGCATGCTACTTGGACATTAAAATGGGAGCATAACGTAAAAGAAAAGGCTTAACACTTCCTTCACAAGGTTCAAACTTGCTGTGATTATTTAGGAATTCATTTCATTTAACCAAATATGCATTGAGCACCTTTTACACAGTTGGGGTCAAGGGTGTCAAAACAGACATGAATAATTATGATACAAAACCTATTGTACACATACACAGAAGATGAAAGTAGACACAAAATTAATAAACATGAAATGAATGTAGACAAAGGATAGGTTAATTTTCATTGACGGGGAGGCAGGAGGGTTCAACAAAGGAGTTGAATGTAGCTGGGACGTAAGATTAGGGCAGGAGTAGGGGCTAGGATTGGGAGCAGAAAGGAAGGAAGACAGACAGTGTTAGTGGGAGGGAGACTGGAAAGTGGGCTGGTGCCAGCCCTGAAGATCAGCTGTATACCAAACTCTGTAGCTTGGTATACAGGGACCTCTGAGCCGACCTTCAAGGCTGGTACCCTGAAGGTCACTGAAGGGGAGGCAGGAAGATTTGGCTTGGGGCAGTTTCCAGGTGAGAGGCAAGATGTAAGGAGAGAAGGCAGAGATGGCACAGAATGGTGGGAAGGGAGCCCTTGGTACCCAATCTCTGCCAGGCAGGGACCCATCTTGCTACCCCATGATCCCCTCATGACAACTGCATGGAGTAGACGTCATTATCCCCATTGCAGATCTGGGTCTCCTGGGTCCTTCCTCAAAATAAGACCCGTTCAAAAGACACCTCCCACAACATGGGTCTGAACTACAGGTCTCCCGAGGCCACTAGGGAAGGATACTAGCACATTCAACAGCAAAACTGTCCCAAAACATCTTCCGTAGACATTTGTCCCTCTTCAGCGTTTTGCTTCTTGTGGCCGTTGTTCTCTTTTCTCCCTCTCTCACTTCTCTCTCTACTACCCCCTTCTTGGATCCCTTTTTTCACAAGAGCTCTAGGCCACCATTTCTTACTCAGAGTGACTTCCTGCTTCTCTGGTCTGCCCATCAGTTACCCCAGTTAGCAAGACGAAGAGTCCTCCTCAGGAACCAACCTCCTTAGAAAGTCTTAGAATTCTGTAGGCTCCTTATTCTATACCCTGGCTGGGTCACATTCTAACAAGGAAACTGAAGCTCAGAGAAATTAAGTGTTTCTCAAGGTGCTCAACAGAGATGTGTTTTAGGGAGATAAATGGCATTGATGAAGAGGATGGATAGGCTGGGAACAGGTGCTGAAAAAGAGGGATACCAATTTATGACATTTTGGAAAACACAAAACTCTAGGGATATAGAAGAGAAGAGCAGTTGCTGGGGCTAAGGGTTGGGGGGGGTGGGGGTCAGTTTGAGTACAAACTCTCATGATGAAATATTTTTGGGGGTTAACTGACTTGTTCTGTATCCTGATTAGAGTAGTGGTTACTTCTCTGTGCATCTATCAAAACTCACAAAGTTACACAAAAATGATGAATTTTACTGTAGGTAAATTTAAGAATAATTTTTTAAATGACAGAGAGACTGGCTAGGAGGTTACAGCATATGCAAGAAGGAATGAGAGGTCGAATGAGAGCAGCAGCAGCAGGATAAAAAAAAAAAAACTGAAAACCAGAGATCTAGGGAAGAGAGATTTTAGAAGCAGGATTCAGATATGTGGGGAGTACGAGTGAAGAACCCAGACACACAGACTTTCAGGGCTGGAAAGGATCTTAAGAGATGATCCAGGAAAGCTCTATCTCACAGATGAGAAAACGAAGTTGAAAATGATTTAAGAGTTTGGGGCTCTGTCTGGGTGGACGGTGATATCATTAACCAGACAGAACAGACATAGATGAGCAGGCTAGAGGAGGAAGTTGATGAGTTCATTTTGGACATTTTGATTTTGGAACATTTTTGTCACCAGGATTTCTTTTTTTAGTTTTTAGGAATTTGAAAACAAAATTGTTGGGTTTTGGCACTGAGTGCAATATCTTTCCACAAATACTATTTCATTACAGCTACAATGAAAAAGAACTTTGAATACAGATCCCTACATGAAGATGACACATTAGCTTCTTCTGAGCTGTTTTTGTTTTGTGCCTTTCCTTCAGCATCACAAAGAGGGAATGATACTGACCCAATAAAGATTTTAGGCACATTCTCCATTAACGTACTTGCCATGAACACTATCATATTTTCATGTGTTTATACAACAAAGCTTTTCCTTCCTTATTAAAAACAATACAAACCAAGCTTTGAAAAGCAGTTGTTTTCCATTCTTACTGATGCTAGGCTATAATTCACTGCTGTTTTGTTTTCGTTTTAGAATATTTAGCAAGCGACCAAGGGAAGATGGGCATTGACTTGCTATTAGTCAGTAGGCGCAGCCTAGTGAAAGTTTCCATGCTGCACATAGGGCTGAAATCAAGGAGTCTTTTGTCTGTATTTCAGAGCAATTTGGAAAATGTCTTGGTTTAGTAGTCAAGGAGAGAAAAGAAGTAGAGTTTTCAACACCCTCACAGCCATTGGGATATGCAACCAATTTTAAGAATCAGAACTTCAAGTTGCAAACTACCAAGAAAGCATAATGTTCTTGGCAGCAAAGTTTAATCACAGGAGAACAAAATAAATATAAAGCTAATAACATTTAAAATAACTGCCTACTGTTTCTCCAAGAGCTGAGTACAGTGAATGTGAAGATGGTGAGTCTTACGAAGAATCTAGAATGCCGGCACATTTAGGCAGGGGTCTTGTTTTGCTTGCTGATAAACCTACATGCTTAGCACAGTGCCTGGCACATAATAGGCTCTCAATATATAATTGCTGAATGAATGAATGAATGAATGAATGAATGAAGCGAGGAGAGAAGTGAACAAGTAAAGTAAGAGAGAGCAAAGCCACCATACTTCATTCATCCATTCAGCAAATGTTGCTGAGCTCTTACTAAAGTGAGGCCTTTTTTTAAGGGATGGTGGTGGATATACACAAGCCTAAAATAACAATTTAGAAAACAGCCCCGGGTCTCAACACGTTTATAACCTGGAAAAGGAAGAAGGAAAAGTATAGCAAACATTTGTACATCAAAGTAATATCAAAGAGCATGTGACAAGGCCTGAAAAATGGCACAAAAAAAGGCTGAAAAGATGGTAAAGATTTAGAAATCAGCAGCATCACTCCCAACAGGGATAGTTTCATCCTGAAGGTGAGACCAGATCTGGGCCTTAAGGGATGGAGAATTCTGATGGGAACAGAATACTCTGGGATGTAAAAACAGCAGGAAAAAGATCCCCAGAGCAGAGAAGGCAGGGTGGGTTCAGAGCATAGCAATCTTGCTAAGGAGTAGCAGGGAATGATGAAGAAAATGTCACACAGGTTGAAATGAAAGATGGAGAGAGGAACGTGAACAGCTGGATAAAAGGAAATGAAGACTACCTAGGAGAAGAGGAGCCTTTAAAAAAAAAAAAAAAAAAAAGTAATGGTAGCTCATGCCTATAATCCCAGCACTCTGGGAGGCCACAGCAGGTGGATCGCTTGAGGTCAGGAGTTCAAGATCAGCCTGGCCAACATGGTGAAACCCGGTCTCTACTAAAAATACAAAAATTAGGCAGGCATGGTGGTGCATGCCTGTAATCCTAACTACTTGAAAGGCTGAGGCAGGAGAATCGCTTGGGCCTGGGAGGCGGAGGTTGCAGTGAGCCAAGATGGCACTTAGTCTGGGTGACAGAGCGAGACTCCACCTCAAAAAGAAAAACAATCAGGGAAGAATTTTAATTAAATCATCACAAAGTATAAGATAAACTGGAGTGAGGAGAAACTAGAGCAGGTGAATGAATTCCCCTAGAGAAGAGTTAAGAAGGTGGTGGCAGCAAGACCAGTGAGGGAGAAATGGAGGGCAGAGAAGGATGCTGGGCTCAAAAACTTGAGCAGAAGCTGGAAGAATGCACCCTAGGTTTTGAGCCTGAGTGATCAGAATAGTGATGAGAGCAAGAAGAGAAACTGTTGAGTCCAAGAAAGGTTTTGGAGGGATGACGATGAGTTTAGTCCTGGATTAAATATTTTGATTATGTGTTTAATTTGAACTGCCAACAGGAAGTCCAGATAGAAAGGGTCATCAGGAAATGGTATATAAGCAGAACTGGAATTTGCAGAAATACCCATTTGAGAATCAGCTGCGTACAGACGATAAGGAAGCTATGGGGATGAAAAAGGTCCCGCGCAAGAGAATCAGGACAAAAAAAGAAAAAAAAATAGTGAGACAGTGAGTCAAGACAGACAGTATTAAAGGAACTTCCCAACCATTTGCTCACCATAAAAATGGAAATGAGGCGAGGTTTGTTCCCTTAGAACATGTTTTTCATAGCAAAGGAGAATTCATTCCTGAAACTGGTTTTTATCTTGAGCTAAAGAAAACACCTTAACGTTTCATTCATAGTAAGGACCATCACAGTAATCCTGTGTGACAAAGCTCAGGATAAACGCCATGGCAGGAATTTCACTTGAATGAAATAGCAGGATGCAAGGAGGGAAACAGGAGCCCTTGCTTTGGGGAGATCTCCTTTCATGGACTCAGTTCAGGCTTCACTCAGCAGGAAAAAAATCTGCAAGCCTTAAATAAGTACTTCTATTTGGTAGAAGGCAATGGAAATGAATAACCTAATTCATTTAATCTGCAGTTGCCACAGATACAAAAACAAGAGAAGATATGAGCACTGTGTGGGCCGAATGTTTCTTTCCTACTCCCACCCTCATCCCACCCGGCCCTTTTTCCCAGGTCATTATCAACATATTTCAAAAGCCTCCGAGATGTTGATAAAGCAGCTCACCATCTGCGAACTCCTCCTCCACAGAAGAGTGATAGGTCTCAAGAACAAACCTTCCTACCTTAGCATGGAACAAAAGCCTGACTTCGACACCCGGCACCCACAGCTGTTTTCCACGAATAGAAAGAACACAGCCAACCCAACTGGCTCTTTGAAGGTACGCCATCCTTTTCCTGTGGCCTAATTTATGCTGCAGATTGAAAAGTGCAAAAAAGCAAAAAATGGATAAGGTTTTCACAAGTTACTTAGTAGACGCTGATATTCTTCCTATATCAAATGCTTGAGGCGTATATGATTGGTTTGCATTTCTCTGTATTTGTCAAAAAATCTCTAAATTGTTCCCCAAATGAATTATTACTTTGACTGGGGACACTGAAGTTCATGGTTATTTTTAAAAACTACATTTTGCCAAAAGTTATCACTCTTCTTACCAAGGATTCACAATACAGTGTTGATGAGAATGCAACCTAGTTGGACAGCTACCTTCAGATATGCCTCATGCCCTTCAACAGGTCATCATTTGCACTAGAAACCAATACTCATCAAGTGTCAACACGTCCACAGCCCCATCCTGGGGATCATTCAGACGAAGTTAAACACAAGAGTTTGCAATTTAAACCAAAGCGTACCATCCCAATCTGTAAAAGACTCAGGAACACATGAAAGAGTACAAAGATAAAGCAAACAGCCTTGAATTACTTAGTTTAGTTGGAACTATTTTTGTCACACTATCAACCAAGGCCCTGGAGTACTCATGAGTATTTCTTTTTTTTTTTCTCAATAAAGTGGGAAAAAATGCTGAAAGAATTTTTTAGATATAGTCCTTTCTCATGTTGGAAAGATAATCTTACTGAAACAGGCATGGAATCTAGCTTATGTCTCCTTTCCTATTCTTAGAATCCTAAACAAAGAAATGAAAGTCTAGAAGGTGGTTTGGGTAAACAGTTAGAAGATTCCCATGGGAAGTAAGTTAAATTAGAGTCCAAGAAGGCTAGAACCCACTTTATATCTCCTGGGCTCACAGGAGAGCTAGGTGATATGAGAAAGGGCCAGTGATGTGGACAGATCATGAAAGTGACAGCAAAGAGAGTCCAGGTAAGACCTAGTGAATGACTTAATAGATCAACTGGAGTGGTTTTAGTGGGTAGGTTTGCATGTTTCTAACGACACAGAAACCTACAAAATAGTTCACTGGCTTTCAGAATAATACTGGAAGGATTTATCACAAACTCCTAGCCCCAGCCAACCCCAGTGCAAAAAAAAAAAAAAAAGTCATGCCCAATCCTTCCAAAGATTCATATGTGCAGGGTTATTACTCTAGGCATCCGCTTGCCTGGGACCATCCTGGCCTACCCTATAATCCCAGTATAATGATTAATAACAAGTGTCTCAGCTTGGATGAGACATTTTGTGGTCATCCTAGATATGAAAGAATGGCAATCTAATAGGTTAATGAATATCAAGACAAAACACCTTTAGAAAGGCTTTCCTTTCTAATTGTGGTTCCAGACTACACAGCGCACTCACCCATACCATACTAGCTGGGACTTGCACTCTAGTAATAGAAAGGGAGGCTTGCACACAGAAGGAAATGGGTTCGTATGTGGCACCAACCAGGTGCTCAGCAAATGGACAGCAAAGAAACGGTCTTTGAAGAAAGGCAAAGAAAGAACCCTCTTCACCAATGTCTTGAATGAATGGTTCTTCAGCCATGACACATCGTACTGAGGAATGGCTTAACAGTTCTCCTTGATTTTGGGGGTGAAACAAGTATGGGGGTAAAGAGCATCAGGAAGGCTCCTGCTGCAGGAAACCCTGCGAAGAAAGTGCTGAAGAAAGCGCTCTCCCACCACGCATTAGGGAAGGAGCTCAGGAGCTGTCTGCCAACTGCAGCAGGCACAGGCCCAGAGACAGAAGATTTCTGTGGTCTGGGTACCCTTCCTCCCGCTGCAGGTTATGAGTAATAATAGCGACGGCTCTCATGTCACAACTTGGTGGCCGCTGGACCCTCACTTTGGTTGGAGGGTGCGTCCCCACAGGGGAAGTTCAGAAGAGCCAAGCTGGGCTCTGCGCTTCATGCAACGTGCAAGATGTGCCCCAAGACGACCTCACCCCTGGTTGGACTCAGCCCCAGGACAAAACTCCCACCCCGCAGAGCCCAGCCAGGTTCTCAGGGGCCCCAAGATAGCACACAAGCAGCTGGGATGGGAAAGCAAGGTTTAGTAATATGAAACCAAAATACTCCTCCAGCCTGACTGCACTGCCCAGGATGAAATTCTCTCTAATTCCACTGAACATCTTAAACCAAAACATATTCAAAGCCTGAACATCAGCAGTGCTCGTACTTCTCTTTTTTGGGGCTGTGAAGGGAGGGTGGAGTGCTGCAACAGAATAACAATTTTCAGCATAGGAAAATCCCCAATATGCAGGTTGTCACCTGCTTGATCTATTTTCCTCCCAACCAAGTTAAACAATCACCAACAGTTCTCTATGAGACATCTTCCACTGAGATTAAAGGAATGACCAGCAAGAAACTGCGTATGTGTTGAGGTAGCGTGAGTGTGGGTTTTCAAATGGGTATATTCCTGGAAGACGGGACAGCAGGCTCTGAGAAGGCAGCTTTGGGAAAGAGACTGGGGTGTCCAGAGAACCTTGGATATCCGTAATACTCACATATGAGTGCTTGTTCAGGGGCTGGGGGGAGAATAGTACATATAGAAATATTGTAACCAGTTTTCTCCAGTAAATACACCAAAACAAAGGAAAATGGGATCAAAGTATAGCCAGCAACGTGAAAAGTCTCATTTCAAAATCTAAAGTAAGATTTCAAAATAGAACATGGTTTAATAGAGTATGTAAATTTATGGAAACACTTCCTCACCCGGCTCCTGATCTTTCATGGGTACCTATCATGCAACAGTTCAGCTTTAAAGCTTTTTTAGGAACCAGCTGGCTACCAGAGATCTTCACTCCTGTGCTTTTCTCTCTCCCTCTCTCTTTTTTTTTTTTTTTTTTTTTTGCAAACCTAGCATCTCCTTTCCATGTGATGCACTATGCTTGGAGCTGGCAGAGCAAAAGCCTGTCATTCTTAAAACATGAAGAGAATAATTCAGCGCCTTATTTTGTGATCACAGAGAATGCAATTAATACTTTGGCTGCCTTGGTATGTAGACCAAACCTTCTGCCACAGTGTTTTACAGTGCTGTTGTCCAGGGCAGCTCTGCCAATCTTTTCATTCCAACAGAAACGATGCCAGACTTCTCGGTGCTAAGCAAAGTATAATGAGGCGGAAGAGGTGGCTGGAGCCCTCAGTGAGGGAATGTGCTCCTGGGGTGATTCTCTACAAAATACAAAGCTATCCCAAGATCCAACGGCTTTTGTCTCCCTGCATTTACGAAACCCAATTAAAATAAATTCTTTAAAAAGAAAAAGTAGTTAGGCTGGGCGGGGTGGCTCATACCTGTAATCCCTGCACTTTGGGAGGCCAAGGCTGGTAGATCATTTGAGGTAAGAATTCAAGACTAGCCTGGCCAACATGGTGAAACCCTGTCTCTACTAAAAACACAAAAAATTAGCTGGGCATGGTGGCACACACCTGTAGTTCCAGCTACTCAGGAGGTTGAGGCAGGAGAATCACTTGAACCTGGGAGGCTGAGGTTGCAGTGAGCCAAGATCACACCACTGCACTCCAGCCTGGGCGACAGAGCGAGACGCAAAAGAAAAAAAAAAAAAAAAGGTAGTTAAATTCTTATGTCATTCATCCATGGTCCAAAAGCTTTTTAATTCATAGAAGGTATAAGACAGGGAAAATGGTTCTAAACCGAGAACATGCAGTGATTTACTAAATCATATGAGCAATGTGGGAGAATTACTATCTGTGTAACACTAAACTCTGAAGACAGGAGATAAGAAATAATTATAATTTGGCTGGGTGCGGTGGCTCACACCTGTAATCCCAGAACTTTGGGAGGCCAAGGTGGGTGGATCACGAGGTCAAGACCAGCCTGGCCAAGATGGTGAAACTGCCGTCTCTACTAAAAATAAAAAAATAATAATAAGCCAGGCATGGTGGTGAATGCCTATAGTCCCAGCTACTCAGGAGGCTGGGGCAGAGAACTGCTTGAACCTGAGAGGCGGAGCTTGCAGTGAGCAGAGATTGTGCCACTGCACTCCAGCCTGGGTGACAGAGCGAGACTCCGTCTCAAAAATAAAAAATAAAAAAATTCTAATTCATAGAAAGTGTAGGGACAAGGAGAACAGAGAGAACCAAGAAAGACAAGTAGGTATAAACATTTTTACATATTATACTACGATATGTATGTATTGGCTGTAGTTGCAAAGAAATCCTAGACCCCACCTGTGTCTGTCAAGGGCCAAGTGAATGGTCCAGGCCAATGATCTCATTTACCATAGACCCCAGAGTCCCCAGCACATCAGACAGCAGAAAGAGCAGCAGTGAGAAGCAGAACTTTTATACCATCATTGATAGCTTATTAATACGATTCTTGCTGATTCTCTGGCCTTCGAAACTCATAGAATCACAAAATGTTAGTGAAGGACCCTCTAACTCAACTCCCCCATTTGCAGATGAAGAAATGAAAGCTCAGAAGAGTAGGACATGCCCAAACAGCAAGTGCCTGGTGGGTCAGAAGAATACAACGCAAGGCCCCTTGCCCTAAATGCCCTACACAGCTCTCCCCCATATCCACCTCCTCTTTTTGATCATTTCTCTCTTCTTCCTTAGAACTGCACCTCCCCATCCTTTCTCCTAAGCCATCCCCAATGCTGGGTGACTCCCTGGGTCAGATCCCTTGCCTCTTTGGTCCAGGGTACCTGCCTTGTCCTTCCATCCCTCAAGGACTAAAGCCCAGTCTCAGGATTTTCTGACAGGTGGGATCCACCAACTTTGCTTCATGCTGCAAGGAATTTGCCCTAACAGTAGTGGACTCCCAACAGAAGAAAATGCCCCCTGGTTGTGACCCTGACCTTCCCCAATGGGCCTCAAAATGCAGCAAGTCTTACCTTTACACTGAATATCTGCCACAGGCTTTGATTACTTTTATTAGCCAGCTGCAGGACATGTTTGTGTGTATTTACGTACGCATGCACACAGAAATACTTCTAAGTGGGCTGTGTTCTATCCTCTTTGGTACAGAAATAAAAGTAAGTATTTCTGTGCATAAATTTTAGTACATTTCTAATAGGCACTGGAATAGAAGTCAAAAGTTCTATTTACAACCTTCCCAACCCAGCTGTAATGGTCCAGGCTGGCAAGAGTTAGAAACTACTGAAGTCCTTTTTTTTGAGACAAGGTCTTACTCTGTCACCCAGGCTGGAATGGAATGGAGTGGCACAATCATGGCTCACTGCAGCCTCAACCTCCCAGCTCAGCCTCAAGGGATCCTCCCATCTCAGACTCCCAAGCAGCTGAAACTACAGGCACACACCACCATGACTGGCTTAATTGTTTTGTGTTTTGTAGAGGCAGGGTTTTGCCAAGTTGCTCAAGCTAGTCTTGAACACCTGGGCTCAAGTGATCCTCCCGTCTCGGTCTCCAACAGTGCTGGGATTACAGGCATGAACCACCACGTCCACCCAGAAACTACTAAAATTTTATTCCTGGCTTAAATCTTAGGGCAGGCTGGCAACAGCGACCTCTTACACTTCACTATGCTCACCTGTAAAAGTATGGCAAGGCCTTCCCCACCCAGCTCAGCAGACTGACAATGGGAGCCACAAGAATGTGAATATGAATGGACTTTAAAAAGAGTTACACAACTGTAGCTCATCTGCGGAAAAAAACGAAAGATCTTTCTATCCTCCTATACAGTAATATCCAACTATGGAAATAAAAAGGTGACCACATTGTGCAATAAATGGTTACCAATCTAGACCAGTGCTGTACAAAGGAAATGTAATGGGAATCGGCCGGGCGCTGTGGCTCACACCTGTAATCCCAGCACTTTGGGAGGCTGAGGCGGGTGGATCATGAGGTCAGGAGATGGAGACCATCCTGGCTAACACGGTGAAACTCCGTCTCTACTAAAAATACAAAATATTAGCTGGGCGTGGTGGCGGGCGCCTGTAGTCCCAGCTACTCTGGAGGCTAAGGCAGGAGAATGGCGGGAACCCGGGAGGCGGAGGTTGCAGTGAGCCGAGATCGCACCACTGTACTCCAGCCTGGGCGACAGAGCAAGACTCCGTCTCAAAAAAAAAAAAAAACAGAAAGAAATATAATGGGAACCACATATGTAATTTTAAATTTTCTGGTGGTCATATTTAATATAGTTTATTAAATTAATACAACCAAAATATTATCACTTCAATACAAAATTAATATAAAAATTAAGGATAAAATATTTTGCATTCATTTATTCATCATACTACCTCTTTGAAATCCAGTAAACGTGGTGTGCATTTTACACTCCAATCGCATCTCAATTTAGATTAGCCACATTACATGAGCCTGGCAGCCACAGGTGGCCAATGGCTGCCACAGCCACGGCACTGGAGAGGGCGGGAGTAGATTTTAGACACAATGTTATGGTGTCACACCTTGGTGGCACAGAGCAGCCTTTTCTCAGTGCCTAGCACAGTGCCTTTTAGTGACTAAATGACCAATCAATATGTGTGGGATGAGTAAATGTTTGGATATATACTGTGATCACAGAAAATCTGTGAGATAAGAGGAAGAATAAAGGACTTTTTGAAAAAGCATTAGTCTGTGCTGACCTTTTCCTGTTCCCAAAACACAGAAGTCTTGGCTCGCGGACTGCCAAAGGGAAAGCCGCTGCTCGTAATGAAATTCCAGGCGTGGCATCAGCTGACGGGGTGAGCCATTCCTTTGCAAGCCACCTTGAACCTGCCTCTCTGTGGACTTTCCTGGCCTCTCAAGCGGCTGCTTCTAAAAGCCCAGGAACCCTGCTGAAAACAGATGAGCACGTGTCCCTGGGATCTGTATTCCTGTGAAATCATTTGCATTCTGTTAGGCAAATTTGCATAAAATTGAAGCCAAGAGAGCTTGGCTGGGTTTCCAGGCCGGCTCTCTCTCTCCGTGCTGCTATGGCCACCAGTATTTACCACCATTTACCAGGGTGGTCGAGCAAGACAGACCCCCAATTAGAATCGGCACACAAATGGAATCTCTTCCCTATGCTGACATGAAAATCAGCGTCCTCTGGGGTAAATGAGTGAAGGAACTCCGAGCTGTAATCTGGCTGCCGCATCCTTTGTTATGACAAGAGTTTATTTTACACGACTCTGACCTATGGCTTGAAAACACAGCTTCAGTTGTGGATGTAATGATCCAGAACAGCACACACACCTGAATGCCAAGGAGCTCAGATTCTGGCCCATAAGCCATCTGGGAAACCAAACTCACCACCCTTCATTCCAGAAAGCCAAGGGCTTCGACTCCTAAAGCAAGGTTTACCCTTAAGGGCCTCTCCTTTTAGCTAGCTATGTTGAGGGCAAACTCCAGGCAAGGTGCAAACAGCTACCCCTAAATGCACACACTCATCCCTTCCTTTGGGCCACAGGACAAAAGTCAAATCACAGTGACGCCCAACCTACCCATGGCCAAGAGAACAAGGTAAATTACACAACAGAGAAGGACAAAGGTGGAAGGAAAAATACACAGAAAACAATGCAATGCTAGTTTATATTTTGTTATTTTTATCTCAACTGCCTATCTCTTTCTAGGACTATTCCCCAGAGAAATTCCATTTTCATTACAAAACTAGTTTCTTATGCCAGGGAAAAGGCTGCAGAGCTGTTATCATTGCCATTGTTATTTCTACTAAGGTCATCTCAGATGGCATGTCTACGTGAGATAAATGGTTTCCTAAACAGGCTTCTCTGCATCCTGCCACCACTTAGGTTTGCCCCGAGTCATCACTTCTGGGGCCTTGAAAGCAGCAGCTTCCTGGAAGGCTCAAAAGCTGGGCGGCAGCAGAGCATCAGAATTAAGGGCACCAAGTACTCCGAAACTGCCTGGGTTCAAATTCCAGCCCAGCCACCCAAACAGCTGTAATCTCCTGTTTGGGTTAAGTCCCCTCTGCAAGCCCCAGTGTTCTCATCTGCAAGACAAGGACAAAAACACCACCACCTCCCAGTACTGTTGTAAGAAAGAAATGCACGGATAGCGATAGAACGTTTAGAAAGCACTGGGCAAAGTACAGGCCATGTGAACCTCTGCTTTATCACTGTCATGAGTATAGCTGGGGTGTCACTTTAACACTTGCTAGTACTGCTCGTCATGTGTGCCCAGCTGCCTGTCCATTCATTCACTCAATCAATACTACTGAGCATCTACTATGTGCTTCCTTGTGCTAAGCACTGAGTATTCAGCAACGATCAACTGTGCACAATCTTGTTGATTCCACCTTAGAACACCTTTTCAGGTAGTCCCTTCCTGGCAGTTCCTACTGCCCATGCCTTGGGGCAGCTGCCCAGCACCTTCACTTGGGCACCTGACCCCACCTTCCCATCTGGCCTCCTTGCTGCCCTCACTGCCACCAACACACTGCTGCCAGCAGTGTCTTCATCAACAAAAAAATCCGGCCATGTCACTTACTATCCTGCTAGAAACCTTTATTACTGGCATTCCATTGCAGGAAAGATCTTTTTTTTTTTTTTTTTTTTTTTTTTTTGAGACGGAGTCTCACTCTGTCGCCCAGGCTGGAGTGCAGTGGCCGGATCTCAGCTCACTCCAAGCTCCGCCTCCCGGGTTTACGCCATTCTCCTGCCTCAGCCTCCCCAGTAGCTGGGACTACAGGCGCCCGCCACCTCGCCTGGCTAGCTTTTTTGTATTTTTTTTAGTAGAGACGGGGTTTCACCGTGTTAGCCAGGATGGTCTCGATCTCCTGACCTCGTGATCCACCCGTCTTGGCCTCCCAAAGTGCTGGGATTACAGGCTTGAGCCACCGCGCCCGGCCCCACTGCAGGAAAGATCTAATCAAACTCCTTGGTGGGGCACACAGAGCCTTGGAGAGCAAGCCTCCACTATCTTCCCACTTCAACTGCCTCTCTTCTGGTCACTCTGGCCTTTTTGCCATTCCCAAGCTTGGCAGGCCCTTCAAATACTCTGCTTATTTGCATATGGTACCCTTTCACATTCTCCAGACGGCAAGATCTCTTTCTTTTTTTTTTGAACAAACTCTTAACGTATCCTTCAAGCCCAGGCCAAATGGCACCTTCTCTGTGAAACCATCCTTAACTTTCCCAGGAAAAAAACTCACTGGACTGTAATAAATCTGTTTGTGTGTCTGTTTCCCCAGGAGACTGTCCCCCCCAAGGCCAGAGATCATGTCCAGAAACCCAGTAGGCACAAAGAATGTGGAACAAACAAATGACCACGTTTCATTGTACAGTGGTTTCAAAATGAAGTCAGGAGGCAGAGTTGAGGCTGCAAAGCAGCTCCTCACAAAAACCACTCTATGCATCCTGCAACGGGGGAGCTGGCTCTTCTAAATATGTGTACCACTTAATTTATGCACAGACAGAATAATTCAGATGCAGTAAGGCAGCAAAAACTCCCCCCAGAAATTACATCCCTATCCACTTGAGTCAAGGTCCTACTAATTCTCTACTCTAGAAAGGGAGGTAGGAGATGAAAAAGAATGAAGGAAGTCAGCAAACGCCCCTGAAGGTCTCTTTGCCTGTTTAACACAGAGACACACACACATACACGTATATATTCACAGAGAAGGTGCCATTTGGCCTGGGCTTGAAGGATATGTAAGAGTTTGCTGAAGAAAAAACAAAAAAGAAGGAGATCTTGTGCACGCTCGCTCTCTCTCTCTCTCTCTTTCGCTATATATATATATATATAACTTTGATATTGCTGGGCTTCCTCTCTTTCACTACAGTCTGGACTGAATCATTTCACATAAGTAAATTTTTCAGATGACTGAAGCCTAAACTTTTAAAAAATTTTAACCATTTGGAATGGAGATATTTCTGCAACTTACTACCCACTTTCCCTGAACTCTTTGACTCTCCCTACAGAAAATAACTCTGTCTGGATGACTCAGTGGCATCATTAGGAATCACTACGATCGTCCTGTGCTACGATCCAGTGAGAACTCCAGGAGCCATAGCGATCTTTGTGACTGCCCCACACAGAAGAGCCTCAGAGACTCCTGAGCTGGTTTTAAAAGCATTTTTGTCTTCTTCCTTGCTGTCAAACTCTAAAATAATTCTTTGAATAATTTATAGGCCTCCATTACCTCCTCTGTCAGGTCAATTCTAATTTAATATATTTGCTGTTTCTATTGGCTGGCGGGGGCGGGGGGGGTGGTAAATGATAACCAATTTTGTGAGAAAATGGACTTTTAAAAAAGCAAATGGTATGGAATATTATTCAGCCTTAAAAAGGAATGAAATTCTGACGCATGCCACGACATGGATGAACTCTGAAAATATGTTAGATAAAACAAGCTAGACACAAAAGGACAAATATTGTCTGATTCCACTTACGGGAAGAAGCAAATTCTTTCTCGAAGAGTCAAATTTATAGAGACAGAAAATAGAATAGTGGCTACCCAGGACTGGGGTGAAAAAGAAACAGGGAGTTAATAGTTTAATGGGTAGAGTTTCCATTTGGAATGATGAACAAGTGCTGGAAACAGATGGCAGTCATGGCTTACATAACAATGGTCTATGTAACCAAGTAAATGTGCTGAAGGACACTGAACTATACATTTAAAATTGGTTGAAATAGTAAATTTTATGTATATTTTAACTCACACACACACCACATACATACATACATATGCATATTTATACAGATATATTTTTACATGAACTGGTTGAGAAGGGTGACTGAGCTCTTATGAGCAATGGGTATGCACTTTAGCATATGAACTTCGTGACATCCCTCTGCACAGAAGGCGCTGAAATGACATCCTAGTTCCTAGTTGTGATTCACACCATCATCAAGAAACAATAATCTCTGAAGGTGCTAATGTATTTTGCAGTCATAAGGATCTTTTACTCACGAATTACAATACTGGTGACAAACAGGCACTCCAAGCTTCTTGGAGAACATTATGAATAATCCCAAAGAGAAGTGAGCTCCAGAAGGGGCGGCGCTTTGTCCTTTTCACACGGGAAACCAGTGCGCCTGTCCACGGCACAGAATCCAAATCTGCTCTTCCCTTCTCCTGAGATCAAACTCTAGAACTAAGAGGCCACATGTAAAGCTGCTGAAGTAACAAAAATAGTGATTATCTGAATTCATTAGGATCTTAAGGATATATAAAAACTACATAAAGCAGTCTTTTAAATATTACAATGTTGGGTTATGGCTTATAAATGAAACATTTTAGGTGATATTGGACCAATATTTTTAAAGCAGTCTGGTCTATAAAAGAGAGGAGGTCAGGTGCGGTGGCTCACGCCTGTAATCCCAGCACTTTAGTGGGGAGGCCGAGGCGGGTGGATCACCTGAGGTCAGGAGTTCGAGACCAGCCTGGCCAACATGATGAAATCCAGTCTCTACTAAAAAAAAAAAAAATACAAAAAATTAGCCGGTGTGGTGGCAGTCGCCTGTAATCCCAGCTACTCGGGAGGCCGAGGCAGGAGAATCGCTTGAACCCGGGAGGCGGAGGTTGCAGTGAGCCGAGATTACACCACTGCACTCCAGCTTGGGCAACAAGAGCGAAACTCCATCTCAAATAAAAAGAGAGAGAAAGAGAGAGAGGAAATAGTTGGTGGCTTGTTCAGTTCAACTAACACAGAACCCGGAGTTTGGGGAGCCTGGTGGTGAACTCTGTCTTGCTTAATGAAAGGTCACTATTGTCCCTCTGCCCAAATAATAATTTCCCTTCCTTTTTGGCTTCCTTATGAAATACCATGAAGCTCTACTCTAAAAAGTCATAACATATTGTGCCCAGGGAAGATGCTGAATTGAAATTTTTTAATACGTGCTTTATTAAACAAAACACTTAAAACATTATTTTTGTCCTTCTGAAGAGTGACTTATTCTGCACATGAATTCAGAGTGAGTTAAATATTCAACCTGTGTGTGTTTCATAACACAAGAGATATATAAATAAATGAGAAAGCGGGGAGCGGGGGTGGGGGGGTAGAGGTTTAGCAAGGATGCAGTAAGAGTTTCCTATCTTGTCAGAATTTCACGTTCAAGTTTCTTTTAAGAAAATAGTTTCCTGGCCCATGCTGAAACTCCCTTAGCCCTGCAAATAACACAAGGGCATCCTGTTCAAATGTTATTATGGAAACACTATGCTGTTCTGGGCCAAATGTATCCAAATTAAACTGAGGGGGATGGAAATAACTCTCCCTTGATCCGCCCTGGCTGCTGAAGATGGGTTTGTTTTTAAGTAGAATAAAATTTACAGCTGAATATAAAAACAGATACATCCTCATCTTGTAAACCTGAGTGACATGTCATTCCACCTCCGGACTCTAGAAGAAAAAAAACACTAAGGCCATGCCTAAAATAAAAAGAGTGAAGGGATAAGGATCATACCAGAGGTAAAACCGCAGACTTTCCCCACCTTTTTATGAAGGTATTAGGCAGGTTACAATTTGACAGTGAGATCATTTCTCTGGAACCAGGAAGGCACTGTGGTTTGTTTTTCCAATGCACGCTCTGACCCCGGTGACAGCTTCTGAATCAGGTGTCTGGTCTTGGTAGGAAGCAATGGTTAGTACTTATTTTTCAAAGGCTATTTAAACAGACTCTAGGAGTCGAAAGGGAGACAGAAAAAAGAGTTGTTTCATTTACTTTTTAACTATGAAAGAACTTAAAATTCCATGTTGTAGGAAAGATTTCACCTTCTAGTTATTAAACTAAAGATGAGTAACTGGCTTCCTAAAGAACCCAAAAAGTCACACGCATAAAGTTGTTCGTTTGTAATATGTTTCTGTTTAAATTTTTGTTTTAAAAATTTAAGTTCCAGAGGACATGAACATCACTTGGATTGCCTAAATAAAGGATGCTGGTTTTGCCTCTTACCAGGCAATGTCACCTGACTTTGCAGAACCTCTGTTTCCGCATCTATAAATCCACTTCCTGCCCTCGGGAAGAGGTTACTGAGGTTGAATAATCTCCTATCCCTAAAAGTGTTAAATCCAGGGTCTGGCACCTATCGGGGTTCAATAAATATTCATTTCCTTCCTTCCTCCTGACTTTCAGTGACTGAGGCCAAGGACCAATGTTGTGATAAATGGAAATGGGGAAAATGAGGATGAGTAGGTAAGGAAAAGACTGCTCTAAACATTTTAGCCAAAAATAGTAAAAGTCTCTAAGTTTATATTGTTCGTGGTAACTCATTTTAAACTGATGTAAGGGCTATATTATACTAATACCTCTATTATTTTTAAGGTACAACACTGTTTTCAACTATTAATGAAGAAAAACCCAATAAATCTCCTCTGTGTAAACTGTAGTACTGCTAGAAAAATCTCAAAGACCCAGGAGGAAGTTAATATTGTCCCATCAGCACCCTTACCTTGCATTGGCCTGTTTTCTTTACTTTGTGGCCCTTATGTTATATTGTTAATTTTTAAGTTGTTTACTTTTCTGACTTCCTCACAATGTGGGATTCACAAGAGATAGGAGAGTTCTTACCTGTCATGTTTTCTGTTATAGCTCCAACCCCTAGAACAATGATTGCCACGGAGTAGGCTCTTTATAAATATTTGTTGATGGAATGAACTTGCAGTAACATGCCCTTTACCACTGTGGAAACCCTACTGATGGAGGCGCCACCTTTTTTTTTTTTTTTTTTTTTTTTTTTTTTTTTTTTGAGACGGAGTCTCACTCTGTCGCCCAGGCTGGAGTGCAGTGACCGGATCTCAGCTCACTGCAAGCTCCACCTCCCGGGTTCCCGCCATTCTCCTGCCTCAGCCTCCCCGGTAGCTGGGACTACAGGCGCCCGCCACCTCGCCCGGCTAGTTTTTTGTATTTTTTAATAGAGATGGGGTTTCACCAGGTTAGCCAGGATGGTCTCGATCTCTTGACCTCGTGATCCGCCCGTCTCGGCCTCTCAAAGTGCTGGGATTACAGGCTTGAGCCACCGCGCCCAGCCGGCTCCACCATTTTTAACATTCAAGAAACATGTACCAAATATTTTTGGTCACCTAAAAATAGGAGCCCAATTTTATTTTTTAAATTTTATTTAGTTACTAAAGGAGACAGTGTCTCAGTCAATGCTCTATGAGCAAATTTAAAGACTCTGAAGGGCTTTTTCATATTTATTAGTGTTTGCTCTTTTTGTGTGTGTGTTTACATCCTTTTTTAATTTTTTTAAACTTTTATTTTAAGTTCAGGGGTACCTGTACAGGTTTGTTGCATAGGTAAACTTGTTGGGTTTTATTGTACAGATGATTTCATCCACCCAGGTATCAAGCCTAGTACCCATTAGTTATTTTTCCTGATGGTCCAATGTGGCATTTTCTTGGGAAAAGAAAAAAGAAAGATGGAAGAACAACATTTACAGGCCTATGCCTATGGGCACTTCTGATTAAAGCTAATTACAACCTTTGAAAATAGTAAATAAGGACTCTGAGGGATTCAAAGAAATAAAGGCAGCAAACAGCATGCCAATGTAACACCACTGCTAGTCAGGTGTCAACAAGCAAAAACAATCACACGTGTTCATCTAATTCCAATTGGCCCCTGTTGAAAGGGGTTGTTTTACTGGGCTGTCTCTTCAAGTGTTAGAGACCTCGCACATCAGTCCTACTACTGTCCCTTCAGCTCATGTCCAAGCCTGCCTGGCTCACAAGCACATCGTCACAGGGTCTTGAGCTGATGTGTAGGCACCAAATGGAAGCAGCTAGATCCCCCTCTGCTGCAAGCATGAGAAACGCTGCAAAGGCTGAATCAAAGGAGGGAAAGTAACTAGAAACAAAAGATTGCATTCCAATTTCCCTGAATATTTTTGAGACAGAAAGCAGTAGATTATACTAGTTTTCAAAATGCAATATATTTCAGTCTCTACTAAGCAATCTTGTGTCCTTATGAACATACATCCAGAGAAGCAGCACAGGATAAAGCAATATATACTGGATTCCCAAGCCAGGGAATGAATATCAGCTCCTCCTTTGCTTATTGGCTCTTACACACCTTTGTTGGCCAAACTTTCTTCTTTACATGGGAATAAACAAATAACTAACAGTGTGTATGGGGAGGAAAGTAGGGAGAAGTTGGAATACAATACCTGCCTTGCTTAGGGTTGTTGTGAAGATCAAATGGGCCAACAGATATGGAATTTTTTTTTTTTTTTTGGAAACTTTAAAATCCTACATAAAGGCAAGATATCACTGTCATTTTTTTTTCCACCTGGAAAAAAATTCTACGAAAACTGCCTTTCATAATTGAATTATTTCCTCAAATATACTTTTATTAACCATATTTCCTCAAATATACTTTTATTAACTTTATTAACTATATGATAGTTAATAAAGATTTATTACAGGGTGAATTCTAACAAAAATAAGAGTTTTTAACCAGACAATATTTTTTAACGTGAAATAAGAAAAAATATATATTTGTATAAGGTCAGGTGAGGTGACTCATGCCTGTAATCTCAGTACTTTGGGAAGCAGGAGGATTGCTTGAAGCCAGGAGTTTGTGACCAGCCTGGGCAACAAAGTGAGATCCTGTCTCAACAAAAGATAAGACAAACATTATCTAGGTGTGGTGGCATGCACCAGTAGTCCCGGCTACTCAGGACACTGAGGTGGGAGGATCACTTGAGCCCAGGAGTTCGAGGCAGCAGTGAGCCGATATGGTGCCACTGCACTCCAGCCTGGGCAACAGAGCAAGACCTCATCTCCAAAAACAAACAAATAAACAACAAACAAACAAACAAACAAAACAGAAAAAAGCATTTGTATATAACCAGAACAATGACCACATTCTTCTCAAATTATACAGAAAGACCAGCAAAGCTGAGGAAGAAATGAGCCATGTTCTGAAGCATTCAGTCGATCATTACCTCTTCCAAAAAATCTCTCCACTCTAGTCCTAATCATTGCGCAAAGCTAGCAATTTCTTGCTGTTCCCACTACCACTCCTCAAGGTCAGGCACTTGATCTCTTGCCCGTTTGCTGAAAGAGCCTCCTATCTGGTCACTGATTTCTCCCCCCGTCTCATTAACGGTCTGGAGTGGAGTCAGGGTGATATATCTGAAACAAACTCTTCCAGGGTGGGCCACCTCTAGCATCATCTTTCTGACCCATCCACTTGCACTCTCCACTCCAGCCAGGCTGAAAACTCTTCAGTTCCTGCAGTCCACCCTGTGGCCGCTTGCCTCTGGCCTTTGTTCCCGAAGTTCTGCCTGGGGCCATACTTGGTTCCTCCCACCCACTTCACTACATTGATTCCTGCTCACACTTCAGGCTTCAGTCCCCTTCCTGGGAAGACTTCCTCGACTCCAATAAATGCCCGCACTGTTGCTGCATCTCTTCTCATAGCTTTAAACAAGCTCTCCTGCAGTTGCTGTTGAACAGTCTTCACTCACCCAGACCAAGCTTGTCCAACCCATGGCGGGCAGATGGCTTTGAATACAGCCCAACACAAATTTGTAAACTTTCTTAAAATATTATGATTGTGTGTGTGTGTATTTTTTTTTTTTTTTTTTTTTTTTTAGCTCATCAGCTATCATTCGCGTTAGTGTATTTTACGTGTGACCCAAGACAATTCTTCTTCTTCTTCCAATGTGGCCCAGGGAAGCCAAAAGATTGGACACCCCTGCCCCTAGACTATCAGCCATCCCCCTCTTGCTCTCACTTCCCACTTCTCCAGGCCCTGGCTCGATTTTTTTTAAAGTATGGTATAAATGAATAACTGATCTCTTGTTCTGTCTGTTTTAATCATGTGACTAGGTGCAAAAACACAATTACCCACTTAAAAACACAGAGGTGCAAGCGGATCCTTCGCCATAACAATGAGCCCACTCTATCAATGTCCTGTCATGCCAAACAGGTAGACAGGTTTTAAAGAAGAGTCAAGTATCCCAACTCATATTAAATCTCCCCATATTCTCCATATTTTAAAAGCACTGGCTTAGTCACGGGTCATGCCCTTTAAGTATTCCGCACAAAAGGTATTTTCAAATTCCAATGACATGTACTTTCATCGGTTAACTTTTAATTGAGCCAAATATTAAATGTTCACATTAACCAGACAAAGCATTTTTAGCTACTGATTTGCAGTGACAGCTTGTGTTATTCTCACACACAGGCCAAGCATGAAATAGAAAACTAATAACCCCTTAACTGTATTCTCAAAGTATCATTTATGGGAAAGAAAACTACATTCAAAGGAAACTTGTGCAATGGCTGTCATTTTTTTTCCCTGAGCCACAAGCTGTTACAAAGCAGGGGAGCTCATTTTCTCACAGATACGGACAAGCTCAAGAATCCCACTGTCACTGGATGTATTCATTAAGAAGGAATCTGGCAGCAGCACAGGGGACAGATACTTTGGAGAACAGGCCAATTATCTGGGTGTCCTTTATAATTTGAAGTTTCTGAATTCACTCATAGATAAGCCGCTTGAAGAGGGCCTGGCAGTGGGAACATAATGCGCAGATGGCCACTGAAGAAACAAGAGGGAGGAAGGGAGGCTGGAAGAGAGAAGAGAATTTGCTTGTGGTTTCATTCATGGGGACAAATCTACAAGCTGACACATTCATCTTTTTTAAAAGCCCCTGGAGAAGTATGGTCAAGCTTCACTACAAGTAAACAAATCAAAGTCTTTCTCAAACAGATGACAACTGATGAGCAACAATGCTTTGAGTTTGCTTCATGCCAAGGGATGAGGGTGCTCAAAATACAAATTCCATCAGTTGTTAAAACCACAGATAGGCTGTGATGCTGGCTTGAACCAGAATAGAGAACTTAGCCAAAAGCTGCCAGGCCAGTCGTTTTATGTGAGACATCCCAGGTGGTCTTCTTGTTGAGCAGTGTCTTTAGAAAGGAAATCTTAGGTTCTCTCGCCTCTGGGAATGCTGAACTGTACTGACTTCCACCTTCAATTGGCTGCCTGTTTTTATGGGAGAAGAACGAGGGGACCATTTATCCTTGTGACTTTTATGCTGCACTTCTTTTTGTATTTGAGCTACAACACTGACCAGAGTTAAAATCCACCTTGCTCCCACTGCGAGAACCTTGGGCCAGCTCTGCTTTCTATAATGATAGGGTGATGAATAATCTCAGCCTTCAAAACCTTTTCAGTCCGGGTTAGGCTTGAGATATGAAACAAAAGGAATGAGAGCGACTAGGCATATGTACATAGACTGTGTGTCTACAACCTTTGTATAAACAGATAGAATGTGACAACCAACAGGCTGGTATCTATATTAGCCTTAAGGTCCAATACATGTCAAATGTTTAATATAAAGCAAAATCTAGATTTCTCTTTAGGAATAAATGATATACTTTTTCAATTCAATGAAAAGGATGAAATCAAAACACTTAATAGGTATTTTTCTTCTTTCATTTCTCTTAAATATTAATGAACCTGTAGGATGGGACATTTCAGAAACACACACAAACACACACTATAATAAAAGAAGTAGGAGAAGTAGCTGCTTGGGATGAATTGCTCAAAATGCCTCTAACATAATCATTTTATTCCTTCATTCAATAAACAATCATTGTGTGTGCCTATTACCTACCATGCCTGGTGCCAGGTTGAATTTAATAGAAGAAATATTTTATCAATAAGGAAGTCCCAGTGAGAAAGGACACCTTGATTTTGTAAGACCTAGAGTCACACATAGAAGATACTATTGGAACATTTGGAACAATACTAATTTGATTAAAGTCGAAGTATTCATTAAGTTGGCAAACTGGTAGTGGGAAACCAAGCTTTGAACACTAAAGCTTCAAGTTAACCACCTTAACCCAATCCATGCAAGTGCAAGTCTACCGATTACCTTTGGGAAAAGGTGGGGTGCAAACAGCAGTTGCAAATGAAGACAGCATCAGCAGTAGCAGTTAGGACCACTTTAGGCAACGAAAGAAGGCAAAAGAGAAACCTACATGATTCGAGGGAAAGACATATTATGGTTCAGCCTCAATTTCTCTCTTGAGCGCCAGATCCTCATGTCCAAGGCTTACTGGGCATTTCCACTTGGATATCCCACTGGGAATGTCCAAAATGAAATTCATCACATGTACCCCACAAAGCAGTAACTGTTGTTATCTTTCCTTTCTCTCTGGAAGACTGTATCATTTTTTGAGCCAGTCAGGATGGCACTTGAGTCCTGATTCTTTCCCTCCATTATTCCTCATATTCGACCTGCTGTCTGTCCTTTGATTCTACACCTGCAGTATGCCCACATCTGTCCTGTCCTTTCCATTCCAGGTGCTTCAGACCTCGCACCTGGTCTCCCCGTCCAGCTTCAGTCACTGTCAATCTTCCTCAAACCCACACATCCTGCCTTGTCTCAGAACCTTTGCAACATCCTTTCAACACCGCTGGTACAGTTAAACACAGCCATCCCACGGTAACCTCAGGGGATTGGCTCTGGGAACCCCCATTGGATACCAAAATCTGAAGATGCTCAAGTCCCTGATATTAAATGAGTAGTACTTCCATATGCACATCCTCCTACATACTTTATTTATTTATTTATTTATTTATTTATTGAGACAGAGTCTCTGTCCCCCAGGCTGGAGTACAGTGGCAAGATCTCGGCTCACTGCAACCTCTGCCTCCCAGGTTCAAGCAATCATCCTGCCTCAGCCTCCCACGTAGCTGGGATTACAGGCACCCACCACCACACCTGGCTGATTTTTTTTATTTTTAGTAAAGGTGGGGTTTCACCATGTTGGCCAGGCTGGACTTGAACTCCTGACCTCAAGTGATCCACCCACCTTGGCCTCCCAAATTGCTGGGATTAAAGTCCTAAGCCACTGTACCTGCCCTACCCCAGATATTTTTGATACACAGTTGGTTGAATCCATGGATGTGGAACCCAAAGATAGGGAGGGCTGTATGTACGAGTTTCACAGCTTAGTATGCAGTGGTAAGTTCTCAAGACTATGGAGTTATCTAAGGAGAGTTCACCATGTCCCAGTCAAATCAGACTCTCCACAATTCCCCAAACACACCTCACACATTCATGCCTGCTTTGACACCTCCAGTTCCCACTACCCGAAAGACCGTCTCCCCATATCGCCAGCCTGTTCGCTAAAACTTGTCTTAAAATTATCTCCGGCATGAAACTCTTCAGATACCACTGTAGCTGGGTTGGGCCTCTCTGTCTACCATACATCGTCCAGGATTACAGTGATTTGCATCCTTGTCTTGGTCCCCTACTGATTGGTAAGTTCCTTGAAGGCAAAAGTTATCTTAGACATTTTTGCGCTTCACTAAAGCACCTAGCATAAAGCGCTGCATGGGGTAGGGTCTCAATAAATGCTTTTTCAATGAAAAAAGTTAGTGTGTATATTTTCCTACATAATCAGATCCTGAAAACCCTCTCCATGGCCATCGCTACCCTGGTTCCTGGGAACCCAGGGTTAAGTTTTGTGGACAATTGCTCATTTCCCTCAATTAGGACTTCTTCAAATCATTTTCTTCTTATACTATCACTTTAATGTTTAGTAAGTGGCTTTGTCTCCCTATTCTTATAATTTTGTTATAAAATACCTCAAAACTTCTCTGTGTGTCTTCAGCGTGTGTATGTGTGTGTGTGCTTAAAGATGCTGGCAGGAATCCATAAAGGAAATGGCTAGGAGATAGACCTGAAATTTTACATCCAAAAATGCCAGTGCTGCCATCCTTTATGGACTCGCTTTTTTTTTTTTCCAAAAAGACAAATCTATATTTAAAGCTGATGAAATAATTTGTACTTAATTTTATTCCTATTTTAATTGTAAATCAGATATCAATATATCTGAGATATAGCATTGAACTAAGAGGACTAAGTATATGTCTCATGTTCTCTTAGAAAATTCTAATGCAGCTGAGAGGAATATTTGGCTGCAATTCAATTTCAGAGTTAATATAGAGATATAGCATTCATCATGTTGTAAAGCAGAAAAAAAAATCATCCTAGTTATCTGCTAAGGAGAGCTGGAAAAAGTCAAGAAAAGACAGCACGCAACACTGATCCTTTGTTTGGTGCTCCAAGTATTAAAATTGGTAAACTCACCATATTCTGTTGCAGCTTAACTGTCTTTTCGACAGTTAAAAATAAAGAAATATAGTAACTGGATCTGTCACAAGAAAAGATGTATTGGTCTCAATGGAAAAAACCTCCCCTGAAAAATTAAAGCTTCACTTGACGCAGTGGGTTCTCGGGTTGTTTTTGGGAGACATGATAAAGGGCAGAGTGGAGTCAGTCATAAGTTTCTGACTCATTACATGGAAGCCCCAGAGAGCTGATTATTAACTAAAAATGGAATACGGTTCCATCCCTGAAGTTGTGAAGGCAAAACAAGAAGCAGAATGGAAACACAAATTTCCCCATTGACGCATGTGGCCCAAACACGATGCTCAAGGGCAGGTGTCTCCATAGTTAACCTGCTCAAGGAATGTGGTTGATCGCCCGAGAAAATCACCCAAGTCACTCTCAGTATATTGCTACGAATGGTCATACCAGTATGTCAGGGAGATTCCCTTTCTCACATATTTAAAAGGGCGTTTGGGGAAGTAGTCCTTACCCTAAGCTATTTTAGTTTAGTTAGTCAAACATTTATTGAAGGCTCACGTAGAACCCCACTATAATCTTGCACTAGAGGAATCAAAGCAAGTACAAATTTTGCCAGCAGATACTATCTTTTCTCTGCACAGGTTAAAGTTTATAATCTCTGGAGGTAAAGGACAGTATCTGGTCACAGAATTTTGACCTGCCCAGCTGCCTGCAGCAAGTTTGGGGTGAGGGTTATCCTCTCACTTTGATGAGACGCCCCACTTCTGCTCCTTTTCGCTAGTATCTAAGCGCATTATGGTTTTCTTCAGGTAAATCCTACCCTTCACTAATTGGAAGTTAACAAGGAGCTAACACCTGAGAGGTCCCTCTCCGGTGGAATGACAAGGCAGGTAGGGGATGGTCAGGGGGGTGGTGGCGCCTATAAGGAAGTCCCATGGTTTGGAAGAGAGAGGAATAATCATTCCTTATTCACACCGAAGGACAGATGGGTATATCTTTTGTCTGGCAAATGGAGGGCAGAGAAATAATGCTATGGAATATACAGAATTGGGCATATATCAGAACAACAAGTGACAATCTATAAAAATACGTTTTTAAGTGAAAACGGCGTTGTTGGCATTTTGAAAGTTTTACAGTCTCCATTTAAATGAACAGGACCACACGCCCAAAAAGGCCAGTGTTACAATGGACTGTGAATTTCTGTAACTAGCATCATAGAAGTGTCTAGACAAATAGAACAGTAATAGAACCTCAAACCAAAGGAAAACAGAAGCTTGTTTTTCCCCTCCTCAAAGGAAGAGCCCCTGTTCTGGTTCAAAACCTACTTGTATTTTTTGGCATACAAGAGTTATCTAAGAAAGACAGTTCTTCAAATTACCCTGTTCCAGTCACTCTAATCAGAGCCTTGATTGTCTTTTACTTAAAAAGAATTAATGAAATGCTTTAGAAATTGTAGACTGGTGTTTATTAAGTCTTCTCAGTATGCATAAATAGTGCTTAGTGGGTTAATATTTAACAAGGGAACTCCCCCTGCCTTTCAGTTCTCTTAAGCATATGTCTACGTTATACAGTATTTCTAAAAGTACCTACATTTGGCCCTATTTAAATTAGGCCTAATGCACACATGGACAGTCATATAGTCAGAAATAACATTCTTAGACCAAGATCGAAGTACATGCAAAATAAGTTATAGTTATTTGCTTTTTCCCTCTAAGTCTCTGAGTCTAGGATCACGCTTATCAGGCTGTACAGTAACTACGAGTTTCTTAAGACGCCTGCAACACTAGCCTGTGAGTTTATCCAGGGCAGAGGCAAAGCTCTTTTTCCCGTGCCTCCAACCTAACCCAGGGCAGGACTCATGTAAGACTGGCAATCACATCTGTGGAATAACTGTCTCAGTCCTTGGATGATTTTCATCATTAATCCTGCTTCGACATCAAACATTAAGGTTGCTTAAGCCAAACCAAGAGGCATGAAAGAGAAACTTCATACTGGGGTAAATTCACTGAGTCGTCTCCTATATGTAGTTGACAGAAAGGATGACCAGATTGAGAAGTTACTGTTATACCTGAATAAGGTGATATTAGATTACCTTAAAAAGGTTGAACAGAACCTTTGAATCTCAAATACAATATATCTCTGGGGGAAAAAGAAAACTTTCTACTTGTACACTACAAAGACAGTGTTGTTTTCTAGCACAAATGCACTTCTGCTGAGAAACTGCTTTGCTAAACTATTGCTGAGACATAATGAGTGACCTTAGAAAAGGGTGCGGAGGTATGCTGGGGGGAAGCACCATGGTTAACATGCAGCACCCACACACTCGCTCAAGAATCGGCTTATTATCCCTCCAAACAGCGCAATAGGGCTGGGAACAGAGATAAGAAAAAACTACAAGAATTTTGCTTGCCTTTTTTTTTTTTTTTTTTTTTTTAATTTATGGCTTTCTGTTACCTGGTATGCTGTGTGGCCTGATGACATTTAAGTAATCTGAAATGTACCAGTTCAATCAAAGATTGCTAAAAAGGGCAATCCATTCTCATTAGAAAGTACACCTGAGGCGGGGCGCGGTGGCTCACGCCTGTAATCCCTGCACTTTGGGAGGCCGAGGCGGGCGGATCACGAGGTCAGGAGATCGAGACCATCCTGGCTAACACGGTGAAACCCCTTCTCTACTAAAATACAAAAAATTAGCCGGGCGCGGTGGCGGGTGCCTGTAGTCCCAGCTACTCGGGAGGCTGAGGCAGGAGAATGGCGCTAACCCAGGAGGCGGAGCTTGCAGTGAGCCGAGATCGAGCCACTGCACTTCAGCCTGGGTGACAGAGTGAAGACTCCGCCTCAAAAAAAAAAAAAAAAAAAAAAAGAAAGTACACCTGAAAGTAACAGAATGCACAAAAGAAAGCCATGTTTTCAATGGACATTAAATAGCAACAAAGGCCCTAAAACAGAAAAGAGAACTCAGTTAACTATAAAATTTTATGAAGGTCCAGAAACAATCACACCACAGCACATGACTGAAAACTCTACGAGAAACAATGTGTTTTTTTCTACTAAATACATTATTGAAAGGGTCATGTGATTCTTGCAGGCAGAAAGATGCACTTTCCCAGGAAAGTTCATCATGAAATATATTATTTAAGACTAGATCATCTTCAAGCTATTTTTAATCCTATCGTTTTGCTGCCAAAATTGGCCATAAGCAGCCAATCCTCAGACACTAGAAAAATGATGCTCTTTCGTGTAATTTGTACACTGGCATGAGAATGGTATTGCTTTCCAGTTAATCAAATGTTTTGCTGGATGTAGACGGCATTGAGAAAGGAAAAACTGCTTGCTGACTAACCAAAAGGCAGCTGAACTCTACCAGGTGTGGAGAAGTTCCTATCTTCCTAAACCACCAACACCAAAAAATAAGTTGGATTACCATTTCATCAATAGAATAAAGCCAATCTCCTACAATCTCTTGTCCGGATCATCTCATTCTTCTGGTGGTCCATATCTCACTCTCTCCAAAGACACAAAGTCGAATGTCACCACAGTTCTCAGTTTAGAGGGTCACTCACCATCACTTACCCAAAACTCAGCCCCTTGCCTGCAAGAGTCTCTTTGTCTTAAAGAAGTTGCAAGGTCACTAAAGTCATTTACAGAATTTAAACTGTGTTATGAGGGGATAAAATAATAACTAACAGCTATTAAAAGAGCTAATTCTCTTGCCTTTAATTGAAGAAGAAAAGCTATCTTACTTTTTAATGGGACCAGTGATGCCAATATAAATTGTATAACTACTATGAAAAATATTCATGAGAAGACTGGGCTTATAGTTAATCTACCTGCTTGCTATCTCTCCTTCATCCCAATTTATGTCTTCCTAAAGTCAGATCACAATAGGGGACATCTGGGAAATATTCAGTATTCCAAGTAACACTGTAGATCTTTAAGGCCACTGGAAGGGGACAATGCAGAATCCATCTCAGGTAGCAACTCTTCCTAAAAGATGCCACCAGGAACCAAGGATGGTAGCCAGCATCGCTAACTTTAACGTGCACACAAACCACATATTCTGACTCAGTAGCTCTGGGGTGGGAGCTGAGATTTTGCATCTCTAAGAAGCTCCCGGGGATGCATGTGCTACTGTCTATAAGCCACACTGAGCAGCAAGGTATCCACATTTTCTAGAATTGCTGCTCTCTCACTGCTTCCTCTGTCCTGCCTCTCTCTGGATGCCACATAATGCCTTATTCAGACTTAGGAATAAAGTCACACTCCACTCTACAGCCAATTACTTCTTTAGTCTTTATTTAATTTGTAGTCTTCTGGGACAATCTGTCAGAGGCTGATCGTTCCAAGGACCTGATTTCTCCATGTTACGGAACACAAAAGTCAAATAGATTGCCTCAGCCTCACAAGGTTCTCATCTTCTAGGAGCAGCAGCAAAGCAAAAGAAATGACCTGAAGTCTAAAGCCAGGAGTATTCAGTGTAGTATTTAGGAGATGGGCTGATCCACCGAGCCTTGGGGACAGTGCAGATTATTGTCACATGTCAAGAAAATATGCTAGCTCTCTTCTGAAGCTTTACCATTAAGACTACTTTACACTATAAAATACAACATATTATTAGAGATGTAACCCCAATTGGCGTAAATTTGAAGAAAATCTGTCTGTATGCCAAATGCCTTAAATGACTTTTAGATTAATAATGCACATTTGAAATGATAGGCCAATCATTTATCATTCTCAAACACTAGCACTTTTATTCCAAAGTGTCCTATGAGTGCATTTCCTGGCATATATGTATTTTTTTCTCTAAATTCCGTTGTTTTCCTATATAGTCACCATCTATGCATTGTTCTGAAAGCTATTACATATTTTACCATCAACCATCTGTGCTTCTACATGATTTATTTTTACTAGAAGCAGTTTTGTCCAAATTTTTTATCATGTTCTACGGTGTGTCCTTGCGGTCTGGCAACATAAAATGTAGCCTCTACATTTATCAACCTCAGATACCTGTTGACCACAAAGATAGGTCTACTATGAAAACTCTGTTTCAAAAAAAGAAAAAAGTGAGCCTTTACTTAAAAAGAAACTTCAGTTACATGAGATGGTAACACACTGAAATTCAGCAACAAGTATCAAGGTTGTATCTTAATTTCTATCATAAACATGTGTCTCTGTTCCCCACGTTTTTATTAACTTACTTGATAGACAGATACCAGTTACCACGTTGGATTTATTTCAACTAGAAAGAAAATTTTTAAATGTGAATTTTTCATAAAAATATGAAATAGCAAAACTATTAAATCAGTTTTACTTTGGTTTAAAAGGATCCTTTTGGAGTCTGGAAGTCCCAACCCTTTTGGTTATAGTGATTAAAAATCAAACCACCTACTTAACCAAATATTTAACAAAAACATTCTTTTCACCCTTTAGTAAATTCTTCCAGAATTACTAAACATCTGATAATGTGAGATCTCAACAAACAATTCGAGAAGAGCATTTAAATTTTAGAAATTTAAATTTTAGAAATTTAAATTGGGGTATTTTAATTAATCTTACTTTTAAACACCAAACAGTGGCATCAATATTTTGTCAACTTTGGTCAAATAAGATCAGATGTTCACATCAATCATCTACTTTTCTTGGCCTTTTCTCTATTTGGCCTCTTAATATGAGCACACTTTGTAAAATGTAATAAAAACATGTAGTATGCTTCTTGACATCTAATCCACTTGCAGTCATTTCTAGGCTTTTTGCTCCTATTATGTCCTATAAAATAATGACATTAGTAATTCTCCCAAGAGGCTATAAGAGGAAGCACTGAATTGCATCCTGTTTTTCAAAGATAACTCTTCAGATTAAAACAAAAAGTGTAAAACAAAACAAAACAAAAACTTCAGACAAGAATACTTTTTCATAAATTCATCATTTTAGATATGAGATATAGATCTCCATTACAATCCTTGACTCTTAGGAACTGCACCACTACCCCCCGCAAAGAATCTCAGAAAAGTGCAATTGTATGGTATAATGACGAAAGCTCTGTCTAGCACAGTACCAGAAAAAGATCATCTCACAAATGTTCTTCAAAGCCACAGATATCAATCACTTCAACTAAAGTCAGGGCATGAGAATCCACAGCTAAGAATCAATTCTTCTACATTTTACATAGATACCTACATGCAAATTTTTTCAGGAGATCACCAAATTAGGTCGATTCTAGGTTGTGAAAAACAAGATTCTAGCATTCTAGCAAATTGGTAAATCATACACAAATTATAGAACACAAAGAATGCAGCCGATGCAAATTCTGTCACTGACGGTAGCAAAGCCATAGCCTAATACTCCTCAAGACACCTCATCACGCCCACTGGGAATATGGCACACACTGGAGATTCCAGTCCAAGGACTTTGGAATGTCAACTTAGCTCTTTACAAACACAACTAAGTTTTCCAGGGAAAAAGACTTACATTGGTTTTCCTCTTTCAGAAAATTTTACCGAGTGATGATGCCCTTGGTTTTCTGTGGAGTTTATTCTTCTAATTAGGTTGTTCTCAAATTTTAGTGTACAAGGGACTTGTTTCAGAGGAGCTTGTTTGGGATGCAGACTGTCAAGACCCAACCTGGCATCTGGTTCATAAGCAGTCCTTGAAACCTCCCTCTGGTTCCAACAAGCTGCTCAAGCCAGGAAACGGTGGTCCTGGGGACTCCTGGACCTCCAGCTTGAGAAACACCGAAGGGGGTACCATTTACCACCACACCCCACTGGATTACAAACGCTGGCTCTTTGGATCTCCACGACTAGCAAGCAAGTTAAAGACTTAGATGGCAGGCGTTATCGGTCAGGTGGGGAGGGAACGCTTTATCCAGAGGAAGAGGTAGGGACGCCGGGAAGCAACAACCCTGATTTTATTTCGCCGGCTCCACGGCCTCCCCTTGCCTCAGGAGCCCACCCGCACTCCAACCCCCGCACCTCCAACCTGTGGCCCCAGCCCAGACTCACATCACCAAGTGCACCTACCCAGCCTCCGTTATCCTGGATCCAGGTGTGCAGGTGCCGGTTCAGGTACTCAGTCATCCACAGGGCGATGTTGTCCACCAGGGGCGACATCTCCCGGTTGACGCTCTCCACACACATGACCCCACCGAACTCAAAGAAGGCCACGATCCTCCCCCAGTTCACCCCGTCCCTGAAGAGCTCCTCCACCACCGTGGCAAAGCGTCCCCGCGCGGTGAAGGGCGTCAGGTGCAGCTGGCTGGACATCTCGGCGAAGTCGCGGCGGTAGCGGCGGGAGAAGTCGTCACCGGCCTGGCGGAGGGTCAGGTGGACCACAGGTGGCACCGGGCTGAGCGCAGGCCCCGCGGCGGCGGCGGGGGCAGCCGGGGTCGGCAGCGGCGAGGTCCTGGCGACCGGGTCCCGGGACGCGGCGGGATGGGGCGTGTGCCCGGGCTGGGAGGAGAAGATGCCCGGTGCGGGGGCGGCCCCAGGGGTCGCGGCGCCCACATCCCCCGCATCCCACTCGTAGCCCCTCTGCGACAGCTTATAGTGGATGTACTTCATCACTATCTCCCGGTTATCGTACCCTGTTCTCCCAGCGTGCGCCATCCTTCCCAGAGGAAATGCAGCAGGGGCCAACGGCACCTCTCGCCCCAGCTCCCACCCCACGGCCCCCAAAGAAAGAAGAGGAGTTATAATCCAGCTATTTTATCGGATGTGCTTTGCATTCTTGGACGAGGGGGTGTCTTCAGTCACGCGGAACACTTGATTCTGGTGTTTCCCCCTTGGCATGAGATGCAGGAAATTTTTATTTCAATTCCTTTCGGGTCTTTATTTCATGAGGCACGTTATTATTAGTAAGTATTGTTAATATCAGTCTACTTCCTCCGTGATGCTGAAAGGTTAAAGAAAAAACAAACTAATAAGTAAAAAATCAGGTGCATTTCCCTGTATACACAGAGTGAAAGCAGGGCATACACACTACAAGTAACACGGCTAAAAAGAATGTATTAAACTGCCTGGAAATTAAATTTACTCGAATGCACTCTAAGTAAAAAATCTCAAATGTTTCCATTGAAAGTTACATTAAACCAATTTCCTGTGCAGAGAACTTACTTGTATTTTTTAAGAACAGCATGATCCTCTGTCAAGTTTCCTTTTTTGTAAAACCAAAACAAATGCATAAGGCAACGATCCCATCAATCCTCAGCACTCTTCGGTTATGCTGCTTTGAAACTTCCCAATGAATCAGAAGTCGAGGGGGAGAGGGAGTAAAAATTAGGAGGATTTCCAGATCGATTCCCAGACTTCTGCTTCACAGAAATGTCAATCCGCAGGAATCCCAACCGGAGATCTCAAGAGCTCGAGAAAAAAAGGCAGCGGCGGCGGCAGATGAATTACAATTTTCAGTCCAGTATTCGCAGAAGTCCTGTGATGTTTTCCCCTTCTCGGCAATTTACACGCGCGCACACACGCGCGGGCACAGGCATGAATCTCTATCCACAGGACCGCTTCACGCCTCCCCAGGAGAGAGACAGGGGAGGGGGGACGCTGAAGGAGCCGGGAACGGGGGCAGGAATCCTCTTCTGATTAAACTCCGAACAGCAAATGCGTTTTCCGAAAAGCTGCTGGATAAATGAAGGCAGGACTCGCCTGGCCCGCCGGTGCCGAGCGCTAGAAGCCCGCGCTGTGTGTGGTGCTGCGAGGGGTGGGGAGAAGGAGGTGGTGGGGGAGGGTTTTATTTTTTCCCTCTTTTCCTAAAAAGGATGACTGCTACGAAGTTCTCCCCCCTGGACCCCCTCTTCCGCTGCACCCCACCGGCGCACCCCGCCTCCGGGCTGCGCACCCTTTCTCCTCCTCCTGCTCCTGCGCCGCGGCGCTGGCGGCGGCCGCCTCCCGGAGCTCCCGCCGCGCAGCCCGCTCCGAGCGCTGACGGCCGCGGGCGGGGAGGGCCCGGCGCCCCTGCACCTTCGCTGGCAGCAGCGGCGGCGGCAGCGCGGCGGGGCCACGGAGAGCGGCGGGCGGGAGCGCGGCGGGCGGGCGGACGGCGCGGAGGGGCGGGCGCGGGAGGAAGGGGGCGGGCGCGGGGCGGGGGTGCCTGTCCTCTTACTTCATTCTCTGCACAGCCCGACCGGTTTCCTGTGCGTAACGTCACACGGTTCATTCAAAAAAAGAAGAAAGAAAGAGCCCTCCTCTGAGCCACCCGACCGCCCCCTCCGCCCCGCTCCCTAGCCCGGGTTAAAGGCGCCGCGGCCGGCCCGGGAGTGGCGCGTCCAGCCGGGGGCACATGGCGCGCGGGGCCGCGGATGGGGAGGGCGCGCCCGGGTCGGCCACCCGCCCGCTCCGCTGCGCCCGCGGGGCCCGGCCGGTGGGTGGCGCGTACGGCGCAGGCCTCCCGCGCGGCCGCGGCGCGGTGGGTGTGCGCGGGGCCTTCTGCTCAGGCCTGCGGCGGGCGGGGCGCGGACTCGGTGGTCGCCGGGGTCCACGACGGGGTGGGGGCTCCCGGGGAACCGCACGCGGCCGGGCCGGGCGGGCGACGGAGCGCGGAGGGGGGCTGCTGGCGGGAGGGTGCGCCATGAAAACAAGGGCTGGAAAAGCGCCGGGAACCGCCTGGACCCTTCCTAGCCATGTGTGTGGAGTGTGTGTGTGTGTGTGTGTGTGTCGCCTGGACCTTTTCTAGCCGTGTATGTGGGAGTGTGTGTGTCGCCTGGACCCTTTCTAGCCGTGTATAGAGTGTGTACACGCGCCTACACACACACACACACACACACACGCCGTGTTACCAGCGCTCGGCCGCCTGGGGAAGACCCAGGCCAATGCCGCGCCCCGAGCAGTGGGACCTCAGCGCTGCCCTGCCGTGAAGAGAGGCGACTCTGCACGTTTTAAGCAATGTCTAGGGAAGCCCCGAGCGTGGTGTTTACTTTCAAGTGGCTTCCTAGGTGTCCGCGCACTACACACGCGTGCGCATCCCCGCCCGTGCCCACCTGAACACTTAGTCCGTGGCCCAAGCCATGCAGAACTCAGCGCGCCAGGGAAGGGGTTTATCAAGGGCTTTACGATAGTTTAAGTCAATGATTTTCCTCTGTCCCTAACACGTTTTGCACTGCTTTAGTGCTACACGATGAGGAGTTCTGCATAGTAACTTTCAGGCCCACCGTTTTAACGCTGGGGTGGGTGGGCTCCTAAAGGTCTCCACCTTTGCCTGGTAGCCAATCCTAGGTGGCCGCACTTTCTCAAATGAGGTACGTAGATACACACTTACACATCCACACTCGCAGACGTGTGTACTCGCAAGCAGACAGTTTTAAATTCATCAGCATGAATAGCCCCTAGCAAAAAAGGACAAGAGGACAAACAAGTTGCACGTGTGTATTTTTATCTCCAAGAGTCTTTGACAAATAAAGCACCAAGAAAAGAAAGAAAAAGGTTTTCTAGAAGCACAGTGGCTTACTTAATAGGGTTTGAGTGCAAATATATAGGGACATGGAATTATTGTGGTCAAGAAAGATGACAAATGAGTACTATAATGTGTACAAATATGCTCTGACATCTTTTTTTTTTTTTTTTTTTTTTTTTTGAGACAGAGTCTTGCTCTGTCCCATCACCGAGGCTGGAGTGCAGTGGTGCAATCTCATCTCACTGCAACCTCTGCCTCCCGGGCTCAAGCAATTCTGCCTCAGCCTCCTGAGTAGCTGGGATTACACATGCACATCACCACGCTCTTCTAATTTTTGTATTTTTAGTAGAGACGGAGTTTCACCATACCGGCCAGGCTGGTCTCGAACTCCTGACCTTGTGATCTGCCTGCCTCAGCGTCCCAAAGTGCTGGGATTATAGACATGAGCCACTGGCCTGACATCTTCTTTGTCTCATTCCTACTGTAAAATCAAAACATTCTTTAAAAAGCCAAAAAAAAGCACACCAAATTCTTTAGTTTTTGTGTGTGTGTGGTTTTTTTTTTTTTTTCCCTAAGAGATGGTTCTTGCTGTATTGCCCAGGCTGGACTTGAACTCCTGGGCTCAAAGGATTCTCCCACCTCAGCCTCGTGAATAGCTGGGACTATATGCTATATGCACTGCCATCTCTCTTGGGTATTTTTATTTCTTCATTTATTGTATCCCATCAGCCCAACTGCTCTCACATAGGAATGGGTGCCTGGGTACAAATTTCTTATCCAGGCAAGAGGGGATGAAAAGAGATCCTCCTTCCTGTCCTTCTGATGGTTGGGACAGAGTACCTTTTTTGCGCGTGGGAGGTGTTCTGGTTTGGATAGGCACTGGGTATAGATTGACCTAGAGTATATGTTCTCACATAAATTCATGCCAGTTCCATAACATTATGGTTTAGAAATCTTGAAAGTGTATTTTAAAGCCCCAAAATTACCTAAGAGGAATTGAAAGGCTTCAGGCTCCTCATACTCAGCATATGAGTGAGGAAATGATAGGACAGACCTGCAAAAGAAACTGTACTTCTGCAAGTGGGCAGCCAGAAGGAAACGGATCCCCTATTCCCAGAGAAAGAAAAGCTTACTGATTTTGTCTTCCTTTGCTCCCATAGAGCCTCACTCTATGGATTTTCCCAGACTAATTCCTTATGTGGCATCTTGGCAATAATCAGTGTTGAGACGGATCTGTATTGCAGTCTTTGACTAGCGGTTATATATTCCCTGGGAATGTTCTAGATACTCTTTCAATTGAAAGAGTGAAACCATTCTTATGTTCAGATTCCATGTTTATTAGATTCCATTTTAAAGCATAAAGGCAAGTATTCCCAGGAAGTATGTGACATTGACTATTCGTCTTTGGACAATGCTGAGGTGGGGGAGCGAACACCAGCCTGAGGCAGGAGTAACCGGATTTGAATCCCAGATCTGTGCCTGAGACCTTCCAACAACCTTACAAACATATGCACAGTGGACTTTTCACTTTCCAAGATGTTTTCCACTTGTAAGAGCCAATGGATGACCCTTTTGGCAGCTTTGCCTGGTTGGATTCTACAAGTAGCGTGGCACCAGGAAGAGAAAAAAACAAGATGCAGGGAATAGAGATTGTATCAAGAGTCTGAACCGCCTGTGGTTTTTTTCCGTCTTCATTCCCCAGGCCACCAAACAAAAAGCTTTTTATTGCCAGTTTTCGCCACCTACTGGTTGTTTCACAGCATTGTTCTCTTCACCCATCCAAGAAAGTTCTTTCATCCATCATCAGAATAAATGTTCCCCTAGTTGATGAAATTCAAAAGGTACATTATTCTAACATGAACATACTAATGTTTAATACAGGGATGTAACGGCCAGATGTGGTGGCTCATGCCTGTAATCTCAGCACTTTGGGAGACTGAGTTGGGTGGATTGCTTGAGGCCAC
Source organism: Chlorocebus sabaeus (assembly GCF_047675955.1). Classification (NCBI taxonomy): domain Eukaryota; kingdom Metazoa; phylum Chordata; class Mammalia; order Primates; family Cercopithecidae; genus Chlorocebus; species Chlorocebus sabaeus. The sequence continues at coordinate 17,090,715 of NC_132921.1, read as the reverse complement.
GAGTTTGAGACCAGCCTGCATAACACGGCAAAAACCTATCTCCACAAAAAATACAAAAATTAGCCGGACATAGTGGTGTGTGCCTGTAGTCCCATCTACTCTGAAGGCTGAGATACGAGGACCACTTGAGCCCAGGAGGTGGAGGCCGTAGTGAGCTGTGATCACGCCACTGCACTGCAGCCTGGGTGACAGACTGATACCCTGTCTCAAAAAAAAAAAAAAAAAAAAAAAAAAAAAATCAGAAAAAAAAAAACCGTGTGTATCAAATCTTTCCAGCTATGAAACTTTTTATTGAAAATGTGGGTAGAATGAGACTATTAACTGAGGATACTGATAACTAATAGGTCAGATGGAAGAGTAAACCATGGCCCCAACCTGAAATGGAAATTAATCCATAAATAAAATGAGCTGACTAGAGACAGTAAAAACAAGTAGTCCATATAGTTTGCATAAAAGAAAAATGAGGCCGGGGGCAGTGGCTCACACCTGTAATCCCAGCACTTTGGGAAGCAGAGGTGGGCGGATCACCTGAGGTCAGGAGTTCAAGACAGCCTGACCAATATGGTGAAACCCCGTCTCTACTAAAAATACAAAAACTAGCCAGGCGTGGTGGCAGGCACCTGTAATCCCAGCTACTCAGGAGGCTGAGACAGGAGAATTGCTTGAACCCAGGAGGCAGAGGTTGCAAAGCCGAGATCATGCCAATGCACTCTTGCATGGGTGACACAGCGAGACTCCATCTAAAAAAAAAAAAAAAAGAAAGAAAAGAAAAAGAAAAAAAAAGAAAAATGAACTGCTTAAAAATAACTTCTCAGCCAGGTGCGGTGGCTCACGCCTGTAATCCCAGCACTTTGGGAGGCTGAGGTGGGCGGATTACAAGGTCAGGAGATCAAGACCATCCTGGCCAACATGGTGAATCCCCGTCTTTACTAAAAATACAAAAGTTAGCTGGGCATGGTGGCAAGTGCCTGTGAATCTCAACTACTGGGGAGGCTAGGTAGGAGAATCACTTGAACCAGGGAGTCAGAGGTTGCAGTGAGCCAAGATCACGCCACTGCACTCCAGCCTCATCACTCCAGTCTCTGCTTCTGCCATGACCTGTGGGGTTCTGTTTTCTCCCATTCTTCTGAGGTCACCAGTCATAATATTGGATTCAGGCCCATCACAGTCACCTCATCTTAACTTGATTGCATCTGTACAGACCTTATTTCCAAATAAGATCATATTCACAGGTACCGGGGGCTGAATTTAAATCTCTTTTGAGGTGACACAATTCAACCCATCTCAATATGTATCTAATATGACATTTTTAAAACCAATGAGGATTGCTAAATCCAAGGCCTAAAGACTCGGCAGTATTAGAACTGAGTTTCAAGGGCTATCATGACCTCTCTAAAGCTAAAATCTGGTTATTTCATATTTCCACTCAAAGTTCTTGAAAACCTAAAACTCTTATATCCACTTTTTGTGGTTTCTGGAATATGCCAAGGTGTCTCATGTCTTTTGCCTTCGCACATCTGCCGGTCTCCCTGAACTGTACCCAACTTTTTCACCTGGCAAATTCATTTCTCTAGTTTTGGCTGAAGAACTTCCTCCTCTGTAAAGCCATCCCTGCTGTTCCTGGGCCGTCTTAACATTCCTTCTGTGCCGCTAGAAGATGTTTAGTACAGGGGCTAGACGCCTAAAAATCAGAATCAAGATTCTCATCCTGGCTTCACCATTGAGTAGCTGTGACCTTGAGCCAAGTATTTAAGCTTTCAGTGCCTGTTCCCTCATTTATAACATGGAAATATAAATAGTACTACTACTCTTGGGGTTAGCTTGTGATTTCATTGAGTTAATACATGTAAAGCACTCACAAGTGACTGGTACCTGTTTTCAGTCTTGGTTATAGTATCTTAATGGCCGCTATCCTCAGATCAGTGTAACCTCTGGCATATGTCCTTCTCACTAGATTATAAACTATTTGAGGGCAGGGATATTTTTCCTTGGAACCTTTCCAGCTTAGAACAGTGCTTAGCATACAAATACTTGAAGCCTAAAATTCAGAGGCTCCAAGTCAAAGAAGAAAATGGGAAGCGGTTCCTCTTTATCTAAGAAACTTGTAAAGATATAGCAGAGTCATCCGAGGGATGAAAGAAGGGAGAAGGTGCAGAAACAAGAAATGTAATTGCCATGAGGAACAAATTGTTGATGTAGAATTGTGTCCCCAGCACCTAGTATCAAGCTCATCATTGGTACCCAACAAATATATGATGGATGAGGCAAAATGGAAGTTATAAAATCAAGAGTGTAACAGAAATCAAAATATAATTTTGGGCCGGGTACAGTGGCTCACGCCTGTAATCCCAGCACTTTGGGAGGCCGAGGCGGGCGGATCACGAGGTCAGGAGTTCAAGACCATCCTGGCCAACATGATGAAACCCCGTCTCTACTAAAAATACGAAACTTAGCTGCGAGTGGTGGCGCATGCCTGTAATCCTAGCTACTTGGGTGGCTGAAGCAGGAGAATTGCTTGAACCAGGGAGTCGGAGGTTGCAGTGAGCCGAGATCATGCTACTGCACTCCTGCCTGGTGACAGGGCAAGACTCCATCTCAAACAAACAAAACACATAATTTTGTCTTTTAAATATCCAAACAAAAATTACAGATTTAATATCACATGCCATTTATGTATATAAATTGCTCAGATGTAAAGAAAGGTTAAGCTTGCAAACCACGATGTCCAAGAAATCTCTTCTCAATGTTCTAAAACCTTTCTATTTATGAACTGATAAATATCAAGGCATGTTCTTTTCCAGATCAGTCTCATATAATTTGCTGCCCGTCAGGATCTAGGAGATATTACATGGTTGGAATATCAGGTTTTAGTTTAAAGTATGATAAATATATTTGTATTGAAAACTATTTAAGAAATTTTGCTAAATTCACATTTCTTAAACTTTTACTCATATATCCCACATCATAGTGACACAAACAGAACATACTTGAAACAAGGGCTCAGAATACTAAGTATTAACTCCACAAGTATTATTACTACCTAAATAATGATAAAAATCAGGCCTGGTGAAATGCTTAGGAGGCAAAGTCAGGATCACATTATCGAAAACATTTATGTTTTGCCCAAATGGTCTCTTAAAAAACACAAATTTCTAGAAAAGTAAATTTTCAAATCTGTAAGTCTTGTTCCCCATTTATTTTTTTGTTGTGATTCAGAAATACAAGTATGAAAATTAGGTTACAATTCTGCCACAAAAGCTTCTAAAGTAGCAAACACAACTTTTATTGTGTATCAAAATAGCCATGTGCACTTTTATCAATTAAAAAGTCTTCAGAGTTATCACATCAAGCAAGTGTAAAATATAATAGCGACTATCTCCCCTTCAAAATTGCAAATCCACAGTTACTGCACTGAAGTATAATCCAAACAAGATTTAGTCCAGAATATGGAAGGTTCTGGTTGGCAGGTACTTTTTAAAGCTGACTTACTAAGAACTAAAAGAAATGAGAAATATACAAAGCATCTTATGTCAAAGAGTATGAATATTTAAAAGTGGCCTCAAGTGAGTAACACATGTTTAAATTAGAACATGATGTAATTAAAAGTTTATATAATTTAGCAAAAAATATATATATAATTGCTTTCTTCTAGAAAGACATAAAATTCTTTGAACTGAAACAGTATTACCAAAATGTTTTCATCATCTAAATACTAGAAACAATATCTCAAAATTTCACTTGCAATGATCAGTAATATATGGTTTAACAGATCCAGATAAAGATTTTTTTTCTTTTGTTTTGAGACAGAGTCTCGCACTGTCACCGGGTTGGAGTGCAGTGGCGCAATCTTGGCTCACTGCAACCTCTGCCTTCTGGGTTCAAGTGATTCTCCTGCCTCAGCCTCCTGAGTAGCTGGGACTATAGGCGCCCGCCACCACGTCCGGCTAATTTTTTGTATTTTCAGTAGAGACGGGGTTTCACCACATTGGCCAGGCTGGTCTTGAACTCGCGACCTGATGATTCACCAGTCTCAGCCTCCCAAAGTGCTGGGACTACAGGCGTGAGCCACTGTGCCCGGCCCTGAGAAAGATTTATAACTAAATATATAGAAAAGAATAATTCCCATGATTTTGTTTTTGTAAAAAGAAATAAAGATTGCTTTCTATATATTTTTCAATATGAAGTCCTTGAACATATTTGGGGATTTTTTATGGCTGAATGTTAATTTTTTAATTTTTTAATATACTTACAAATACATTATAATAAAATAATACAACCAAATCAAAAAGCAGCCACTTGAAAACTGAAATTCACAAAATGAGCTGTTCTTGGCTACATACAGAAAACCAGCATTTAAACTGAATTATAATGAAACGTTTACTGCCATAGGTAATATTTACCCACTTCTGGGTCCAACAGAAGGTGCTGAATCAATGTGATCCTTTAAAAACAAAGTCACTAGTTTCCATAACAATCATACTCAGGGTTGTTGTTTTTTTTTTTTCTTCACCCAGCAGGAAAACAAGTTGTTCAAGCATTGAACCAAAAAATATAAAAAAAAGAATTTGCCTTGTAATATTTCCATGTTTTGGATGAACTCAGCCCACTGTGTGCGGCTGCTTAAATGCTTACACCACCTTATCCAAAACCCTTTGCGCTGATGTGTTTTAGAATTCATAACCTTTGGGGTTTTAAAAAGGCAACATGGGCATATTTTGAATATTACAAAACACCTCCACGGCATCTAGGGGAATACCTAGAATCAAATCCATGGATATTTCTTCAGGGAAAATTAACAGTCACAATGGAGTAGCATAAAAAAAAAGTACAATACTCTCACATCAGTTCAAGTCAGATTTTGCTGCCAAATGAATTACGGTATCAAAATCAGAAAAACACAAACCAACTTAGATTTCAAAGTTTTTTGGTAAGGGACTGTAGCCCTTTAACATCTCTGACAAGGAAATTTCTTCTCTGACATGATGGTCTCTACAAATCTGCTCTCATATTTCAATGGAAATTGGGATAGGGACAATTGTCTTCTACCCCAAAACAGGGGCTCTTAACAGGCTCTCTTAAATTTATTTGGGTAGATTACCATCTCACTGGAAGCGACAGGTTCTATGAAGATAATTTGAAAAAAATATATTGAAATAATTATTTAGTTAATGTTATTAAACCAGACACCTTCTTGGACTAGATTCTAATATAGATCAGCAGTAGAAGGTGCCAACGTTCGAGGAACATTTATGAGAAAAGAGTAAAACTGAGAAACATCCAGACATTAATGCAATTGTTTTCTGCAAATTATAAAAAGCTACGATTCCATTTGAGCAGCTGCACAATGCAACTCAATATAATCTGCAAACTTCGGCTCTGTAAGACTGAAAGATTTATGAAACCATTTTGGCATCAACCTATCCTTATAAGCTGCAATGAAATCATTCCAAGCAATTAATACACTAAATAATAATTTCTTCTGTATCTATCAGTGTTTAAAATATGCTATTCTCAGATCTTAATAAAAAGATACCATGGGTTAAAGCCATGAAACATCTTATTTTTTAAAAAGTTAAGTCATTTAAAGTCAAGAGCTTCAAAAACTCAAGAGCAAAAAAAAAAGGTTTGCAATAATTTTTAGGTCTTCAATTTTTGTATAGAGTTTTTATGTGTTTTAAGTTTTATTTTACAATTTAAGAAAGTTTTCTCTTCAAAAACAGAGGTCTTTTTTCACTGAAGTGATTTGGAATGTGCTACCATATATGCAAGGAAGATGGGTTACAATATCAAGGTGAAGGCAGCTCTCCTCAAGTCAGAGGAGTGCGAACAACCAGCAGGATGCAACGGGGAATGCTGGCTAAAACTCATCAGAGACACCTGCTGTCAAAATCCACTAATGAACACAGATCCTATAACCTGGAAACAACATTCAGGGGCCAAGAGGGTTTCCAGGGCTACAGAGTTACGAGTCATGAGTGGGCTTCCTTAGCACGTGGTATGAAGATAATGTCTGCGGGCTCAGTGGGAGAGTCACATAAAGAACAGGTGATCATTTTATTTCAAAAGCGACTCTCTTCAAAATCAGCCTTGTCTTTTTTTCTTAATGAGTAAATTTTAAACCATCATCAGTCTTTCCTAAAAGCTACATATATGCTCCGAGAAAAATGTCACACTTTTTAATTTTTTCATTTGTTTTAATTAATTCATGAATTAAGTTAAAAAGTCAAGTCAAAAATTTTAGCTGGTCTTTTTTTCCCTTTTTTTTTTTTTTTTTTTTTACAAAAATATTACAGCGGTATAAGCAAAATTGGAAAGGAAGAGATGGAAAGAACAAGTAGATGCTAAAATGGAATAGGTGAACTTCAGGTCATCATGGTTATTGAAGGAACTGTAAATTCTTAAGCTTCTAGATTTTACTGCTCTTCAGAAAACATTTAAGGAGGCTGCCTTTCCCCATGAATGAGAAATGAAACGTTACCCTAAGCATTTGAGTCTAAAGAAGACAAGAAAGCATTGCTTTTCCTACTGGAAAGTATCTCTTTAGCTCCCATTGCACTGCCCTCTCCCGTCCCCCTCACAGCTTCATGGGATCAAAGAGAGAGAGAAGCCATGCGTTTCCACCAGCAGCAGAGTGAGTCCTGAGCACAACACAGGGCTGTCAGTGACATTCAGACTCACTGGCAATGGGTCCAAGTCATCCTGAATAAAATACACCAAGAAAGAAAGGAAAGAAGAAAGGAAAGGAAGGAAAGGAAGGAAAGGAAGGAAAGGAAGGAAAGGAAGGAAAGGAAGGAAGGAAAGGAAGGAAAGGAAGGAAAGGAAGGAAAGGAAGGAAAGGAAGAAAGGAAGAAAGAAAGAAAGAAAGAAAGAAAGAAAGAAAGAAACCCTAGAAACTCAAAATTGTTTTTTATGGAAGGTTTAAATGAAGTCCTCAAGATTTCTTTATGTGCCATAAAGTACATTTCTGGACTTAATCTCTAGGGGGGCAAAAAAGAATAAATAGAAAACAATTTAATGATCATTCTGGAATCCTATTCTTTACCTTGTTCACATGGTATTAATTCTCATACCTTCACTTCTCTACCTCAAAGCCTAGAAAATCAAATGGTCTCCTATTCCATATTTGCATAGTATTAATAATATTGTCAGGAGGTGGACTTCTAGCCCCTTGCTTGCAGCCACATTTCTGAAGAGCACTGGTCCAATCTGACACATTTGAAAACAATATATAAGTGTCTATAGGCCAAAAATTGGGTCCCATTTAGCAGCAAGCTGTTCAAATTATTTGGAAACAGTCTTCTTCCAAAGGGTGAGAAGAATTAGGCAGTTTTGTCTGCAATTTCAGATTTTTCTCTCTGCATCATGCAGCGACGAACTATGCTGTCAAAACTTCCAAGGTAAAACAAAGCAATAGTGCGGAACAGGCCCATGGTGACCACCTGCAAGATAAAGAGAGAGCTTTTAGTGCATCCAACGGTACAAGACTATTTCAAGGTACCTAGGTCTCTAAGAAATAGTTTCTAAGACACATCTTCTAGTCTGCTCTAAGGATGAATATAATGAAAACTCTGTAAATGTCAGTAAGCTGTGAGAACAGAATGTGTGTGCTCTGCACCGCTGGACAGCCCAGATACATAACAAAATATTTGTTCAATTAATAAATTCAAACCACAAGCAGAACAAAATAGGTATTGCTCACAGTCTTAGGGTTATAATAGCTTAAAAAGATCCACTCCAGCATCTCGAATAGCCAAACTACAATCAAAGCTTTTTTGGTTTGAGATTTATGGTCTGAGCATGAAAGCAAGACCCTATACTAGGTGCTGAGAACACTGTGGTGAGAGACACAGTCCCTGCCCTCAGTGAGCTTATTCTCAGGCTGGAAAAACAAGTAAAACTGAAACTACTGCCTCAGGGTTGAGAGCTGTGATTACTGATACCCTGTTGCTCAGGATGGAGTGCAGTGGCATGAACATGACTCACTATAGCTTTGACCTCCCGAACTCAAGGGATCGTCCTGCCTCATCCTCCCAAGCAGCTGGGACCATAGGCATGAGCCCCCGTGCATAAGAGAATAGAAAAATCACTGTTTTTTCCCCTACACCCTCAGAGTACTGAACCCAGTCCTTGGATCTTCTGGAAGAAACAATGTTTAAGGTAAGACCTGAAGGAAGATTAGAAGTTGGCAGGACATAGAGAAGATTCCAGAAAGAAGAGGACGGGTAAAGAAAGAAAAAAACAGAGCCTGGAAAGGTAAGTGGGGTAGGAGATCAGGTGGCTTATGGCATGCGATGGAAATGTTTTTAATTTTTAAATTCTTTTTAGAGACAGGGTCTTGCTCTGTCACCCAGGCTGGAGTGCAGGAATATGATCATAGCTCACTGTAGCTTCAGACTTCCAGACTCAAGCAGAAGTCTCCCAGTTGCTAGGAATACAGGCACACACCACCACACCGGGCTTTCTTATTCTTTTACATGTTTATGTAGAGACAGGGTCTCAGTATGTTGCCCAGGCTGGTCTCAAACTCCTGAGCTCAAGCAATCTTCCCAACTCGGCCTCCCAAAGTGCTGAGATTATAGTCATGAGCCACCATGAATTTTTAAAGCTTTATCCTGATGGTATCAAGGAGCCACTGAATGTTTTCATGCAATGTATAGTTGCAGTTCAGAAACAACTGGTGTGGAAAATGGGAGGGTACACTCAAACGCATCCAGGGGGCCTGGGCAGGGGGTTGCAGACCATAGTGGTTGCAGGGACTGTGCTCCTCCCTCAGGAGCAGCTGCCACCTGCGCTTGCTGATGACTGCCAGGTGAGAGTGCAGACGCTGTGCAGCTAAACCTTCCGATTTTCCAAGAAAAGTCTGAAATCTGGACCTTTTATATAAAATCAAAATTAAAAACTATTTTAAAATCTTAAACACACATACTCATACCAGATGGACCAAACAAAACTGCTTTACAGGCCCATGGGAATCATTTACAACCTCTGGCTCAAAAAGTGTATAACTCAGGCAGGAGGCCTGCTGTGGCAACCCAGGCCTGGGCTCCCGAAGCACTGCCAGAACTGCAGAGAATGGAAGCATCTGAAGAACAGAGTGACAAGGGTGACAATGATCTCTGATGTGAGGGACAGAAGCAGGGGAGTCCGGGACAACACCCCAGGTGTGAGCCACTATGCCAGCCCAAAAATTAAAAAATAAAAGAATTCATGCATTCGTTCAGCTCAGGTATTCTGGAGTTCCTACTAAGTGCCAGGCACTGGCTGTTAGGCGTACAATGGCAAACAAGAGGTGTGGGCCCCGTCCTCAAAGAGCTTACATTTAACAGTGTCAACCTCTAAGAGAATGGCAAGACAGTAGGTATATTACAGAGTGAAAAGAAAAGAGGGCTTGGGAAAGACCCTGAGGAAAACCAACAACTAAGTCATTTATATAAGTCTGAATACGGTCAACTGCACAGAACTTAGTACTTGTTAACAACTATCCCATGGCTTTGTCTTTCCAGAACATTCCCTCTATTGTAATCCTTACTACATTACACTACACTACTATCATCTTTGATTTTTTATTTATTAATTTATTTTTTTGAGACAGAGTTTTGCCCTTGTAGCCCAGGCTGGAGTGCGGTGGCATGACCTCGGCTCACTGCAACCTCCACCTCCCGGGTTCAAGTAATTCTCCTACCTCAACCTCCTGAGTAGCTGGGATTACAGGCGTCCACCACCATGCCCAGCTAATTTTCATATTTTTAGTAGAAACAGAGTTTCACCATGTTGGCCAGGCTGGTCTCGAACTCCTGACCTCAAGTGATCCACCCAGCTCAGCCTCCCAAAGTGCTGGGATTACAGGCGTGAGCCACCGCGCCCAGACTACTATCACCTTTAAGGTCAGTGCATTCCACTTGACTGTAAGCCCCTGAAGCTGGAGAGGTCGCCTTCCATCTGATTCCCCATGAGCAAGTACAGTACCTAGCACGCCAATGAAACACTAACTGTGTATCTTGGACAAAATAATAAATTCCCATAAGCGCAGCAATTGTGTTTAATCCATGATTTGTATCTCACTAAATTTAGCTGTGTGGGACCTGATTCACCTAGAAAAGGTTTTCTAGTCTAATATCTCAGTACTTTTTAAGCAAGGCCACCCCTTACTCTAGGAGTATTCCATTTTTCAAAACACATTGGAGCACTGGTTCTTAGGTTAAAATCCAGGTTAACACCTCAATAGCAGAGACGGTGTTTTATTTCTCTATCTGCAAGGCCCAGCACTGATGACTTCTTGCCAGTCTAAATTCCTGAAGTTATATCTTTAACCTGAAGTTATATATTTACTCATTCCCGGTGGAGGAAGAGGAAAAGTTGATAGCTCAATAAAAATACATTCTCCAAATAAAGTTACTCCGTTTTCCCTTAATCTCTTCTCATCAAGGTTTGATGAAAGGCAGTTTTTCTCTTGTCCATCGGCCTATCTGGCTGCTAGCCTAGGCAGAGCTTACCTGCTGGAGCCCCTCAGTAATAGAAGTTACTGGAGCCATCCCACAGGTCAGGGCCGAGAGCATGTACCCATCGGAGCCAAGGGAACTGTTGAAATTTCCTTGCTAAAAGAGAAGGAAAAGAAGAGAAAAAGGGAATCCTAGTAATGTAGACAGAAATCAATCCGACGCATCAGAAACAGTGGAGTGTGCTCGTTCACTTTAAGTGAGATAAAATGGTCACAAAGCATTGATCAGCACTCAGAAATGGACGCAGGGCCTTGGCAGATGGACAGTTCTCAACAAGTGAGTCCACGGACCCCTGTGGGCCCCCGAGGCCAAATGATTGTCCTAATAACACTAAGACATTCATTCTCTTTTCCACAGTATGATGTATGGAAAATACAGTTTTGCCTCTGCCAAACTGCAGACATGGGCTAAAACCACGGTGTTCTGGCTAAACTGTACTAGGAGTCACTGTCATCGGTACTAACACACACACTCGCAGTAATAAATAATACACAAAGAAAATACAAGTTCTAAAATTCTTTTAAAAATCAAAAAGTGTCAGTTTTGCTTTAAAATCCTCTTGATAAAGCAGCAAAATCCATCATTTTGTTAAATGGCAACCCTCGAGGACATGTCTTCTTAATACTCCGTGTGACAAATGAGAGCACGCCCAATGCGCTCCCGCGGCACTGCATTCCAGAGGGGGACAACTGCCTGGAACAAAAGCCCTTATGCAGCTGCTTACGTCGAGGGCTAAACTGCCACTTCTTTTATGGAGCGTCATTTTTATTTTTTATTTATTTATTTTTGACAGAATCTCACTCTGTGGCCCAGGCTGGAGTGCAGTGGTGTCATCTCTGCTCACTACAACCTCTGCCTCCCAGGTTCAAGCGATTCCCCTGCCTCAGCCTCCCAAGTAGCTGGGATTACAGGCATGTGCCGCCACACCCGGATAATTTTTGTATTTTCAGTAGAGATGGGGTTTCACCATGTTGGCCAGGCTGGTCTCAAACCCTGAGCTCAAGCGATCCACCTGCCTCGGCCAGCAAAAGTGCTGGGATTACAGGCGTGAGCCACCGTGCCTGGCTGGAGAGCATAATTTTTATATGAAAGACCATTGACAGGAAATCCTTGGTTGTTCAGACTTAGGTATGTGGCAGATGTGCAGAAAACGACAAAAGCAAGCGTGTCACTTCAGGAAAAACAACTGGCCACATGTGTCATCAATGTTAGAATCTGAGCCTTCAAGAAAAAATTAAGATTTGGAAAAACTAGTATCCACCATCATGAGACTGTAAGCTGCATACTTTTATGATAAGATCAGCAGTAATATTGATGAAAGCAATTTTTCTGATCACTCAGTCAACCCATATTTTCCAAATGACTAATGCATAGTGTTACGAAATCATGAATGGTTAAAAGATCCATTCAAAGTACAAGACGGACCAATGGAATTTAATGTAACAGAGTACAAAACGTTCATTGATGTAGTTTCCAATTCTATACTGCAACTAACCTTTAAGAAACTACCATTTGTTGAGTTTGAGTTTGATATAAAAAAAGAATGTCCATAATTATCTGAAAAGCCTAGTAAAATAGTCTTCCCTTTCCCAACTCCGTATCTGTCTAAGGCCAGATTTTCTTCATATCCTTCCATCAAAACAACATTATTACAACAGATGGAATGCAGAAGCAGCTATTTGAATCCAGCTGTTAATGCAGACCTTAAAGCAACTGGTGAAAATGTGAACCAATGCCACTGTCCTCACTGAACTTTTGTTTTGAAAATTTTTTGTAAATTTTGTTTTAAAAAAGTCACATTATAAAGCAATGGGCATATATATATATCTTTTATATTTTTAAAATATATATGTATATGTATGTTTTTAAAAATATATATGTGTATGTATATTATATTTTTTATATATATATATATATATATATATTTTTTTTTTTTTTTGAGATGGAGTTTTGCTCTTGTTGCCCAGGCTGGAGCACAATGGCTTGATCTCAGCTCACTGCAACCTCTGCCTCCTGGATTCAAGCAATTTTCCTGTCTCAGCCTCCCAAATAGCTGGGATTACAGGCGCATGTCACCACGCCTGGCTAATTTTTGTATGTTTAGTAGAGATGGGGTTTCATCATATTGGTCAGGCTGGTCTTGAACTCCTGACCTCAGGTGATCCACCCGCCTTGGCCTCCCAAAGTGCTGGGATTACAGGCATGAGTCACCGTGCGCAGCCAATTTTGTTATTTTTAATGAATTAATAAATATTATAAACAGCTTCCATTTCAAATATGGCAAATATCAATAAATATAGCCATGTAAATAAATGAAAGTTCTCTGGAGTTGTTGACAATTTGTAAGAATATAAAGTGGTCAAGAGAAGAAAAGTTTGAAAACCCCTAAACTAAAGTAATACTGCCAAAATACTAAGAGCTATTTAGCATCATTAAAAACACTGAATGGGCCGGGCACGGGGCTCACGCCTGTAATCCCAGCACTTTGGCCAAGAGGCTGAGGCATGTGGATCACCTGAAATCAGGAGTTCGAGACCAGCCTGGCCAACATGGTGAAGCCCCATTTCTACTACAAATACAAAAAATTAGCTAGGTGTGGTTGTGGGACCCTGTAATCCCAGCTACTCAGAAGGCTGAGGCAGGAGAATCGCTTAAACCCAGGAGGCAGAGGTTGCAGCCAGCCGAGATCATGCCACTGCACTCCAGCCTAGGCAACAAGAGCGAAACTCCGTCTCAAAACAAACAAACAAACAAAACAACAACAACAACAAATACCAAATGCATTTGCTTTGACCTGAGATAAGCAGGAAAAATAAAGTCCCACTTGTGCCATCTTCCAGGGCCTTTTAAGGCGCTCAGGGCAAAGTTGTTCACACGCGTATATATTTCAGCAGAATTCACTATGTCTTATTCTGCTCAGTTCAGTCTAATGTGACAGCATTTATGCTGCTTCAAGGCTGTCCACCATGTGCTGACACCTCTCATTCCAATGGTCCTAAAGATTTTCCAAATTCAGTGTGGGTCTGTGGTTTACAGACATCCCTCATAAATGTGTATTTTTCCGCATTAACAGAAATGTTGTCAAAAAGCATGAGGCACATATGTTGTTCTTCTACAACACAGCACATCGTTTCTTGAAATACTATTTTTGATTCTGAATAAAAAAGCACATCAACAGGGAAGACAGGAGGACAGGCCCACGGGGCTAGTGGCACTTTCTCGTTAGCTAACTTTTGGGAAAATGATACTGGGAAACAGGAATGGGAGAGAAGGCAGCCAGGTGTATACAGGACATAGTATAAACTGTGGCCGGGCATGGTGGCTCACGCCTGTAATCCCAGCACTTTGGGAGGCTGAGGTGGGCAGATCACGAGGTCAGGAGACTGAGACCACGGTGAAACCCCGTCTCTACTAAAAATACAAAAACTTAGCCGGGTGCGGTGGCGGGTACCTGTAGTCCCAGCTACTTGGGAGGCTGAGGCAGGAGAATGGTGTGAACCCGGGTGGTGGAGCTTGCAGTGAGCCGAGATCGCGCCACTGTACTCCAGCCTGGAGTGACAGAGTGAGACACCATCTCAAAAAAAAAAAAAAAAAAAAAAAAAAGGACACAGTATATACTGTTTACACTGCCTAGGAAAGTCTCATTTTCTTTTTAAAGAACTGGTGTTTCCAGGTTTCCAGACATCCTTCTAGTAAACCTGTTCCTAAGGTTAAGGTATACAATCAGTTTTCAGGAGCCTACTCACTAATATGGAGTCAATAAAGCATCTAAAAGAAGAAAAGTCGAGTCCAATATTAGATATGATGAATCTAACAGACTAAAAAATTCTAATAATTGATGTTTTGAAGTTAAATCCTAGGACAAATATCTTTTCAGCAATATAGTACTGCAAATACAAATAGTACAGAAAACAAAGATTTTACTCACTATGGCATCTTTAACAATTTGTTTGGCCACCTGTTCTGGTTTGCACACAGATGTGGTCTCTGAAATAAGTCGAGTCTCCAAAGGCTAAAAGTGGAAAAAAATGTACATAACAATATCATGATTACCCATTATATTCAAAATAAATTATTCTTACAGCCTCCTGATTTACAAATAATTCCAATTTTCTACCTTTGGGCAGATTCCTATTTTTAGAATAAGGCCCATCTGGATTCTAAATCAGTGTCTACCTAGTTACTATGTAAAATTCTACCCAGTAGCTGAAGCAAGACAAGGAGGCCTTTGCCATTCTCTGAGGACATATGAAGTCTTGGCTCCAGTGAGGATCGTCAAAGCTACAGTTGAGAACACATCACCGGATACAAGTTCAGAAAGACTCTCTCTTTGACACCTCAGTGCCGACCAGACACCTGAGTGACGGTGCTTCTGCACAGGCTAGACCTGTGTCCACAGCAAGCCTGCTCTCAAGGCCAGCAGCTCTATTCTGACCATACTCCCAGGCCAGCAGAGGGCTGATCCCTGGGGATGAACCTGGCGCCCAAGGTAGGCACAGTCGCAACCCAGCCCCTAATTCAACAACTGCAGATGTTTCTTAAAGGATCTGCAGAGGAGGCAAACGCACAGGACACTGAAAGAGAAGGAGCCACTTAGGAGACAATGCTGAGTGGTCCCTAGATGGGCTGCACGCTAGTTACCAGGCTGGAGCTGCAGACCCCAAATCTTGGACTTTTCTTCCTCAAAAGGTCGATCTCAACTCTCACCTAGCTCAAAAAGCCTTCCCTAAATACCTAACTGGCAGTAACCTCTCTTCCTTCTGTGAACATTTCTGCTTTAATACACAGTATAGCTACTTGCGAATTTGCATTTTACCTCAAGTTGCTTGTGGGCAGGGCCTTTTTTACAAGCAATCATTTATCTTTGGCTTTTCTTTGTGATGCCTTGCATATATGTGGTCAAAAATTATTTCAATTAGTTCCATTAGTTTCAATTAGGAGTGTCAAAATGGTTTCAATTAGAAGCGTCAAATAATTTCAATTAGAAGTGTCAAACGAAAGCCTTAAACTGCATGAGACTGTAAACTTTACCATAAAGCTTGAAGGAATTAAAGAAAATAAAAACCAGATTATATTTTCTTAAAATAGGAAGTAAAGTATTTCATAAAGACCAAGTATTTCTTGTGAACCTGAATTATGAGAAAGGTTGTTTTGAAGGTGCCACTATTCATTCTTCCAGACCCCCAGGCTGGCATAACCACACTAAATACACATAAGATTCTAAAGTACTACGGCGCCCCCTAAAGGGCCTACACATCAATGTAGAATTTTATTTACCCAAACAAGTCTGCCCAAAATTTTACCGAACGGGAAAAAAAACCCAACTTAATCAACATCAGAATCAAAGCTTAACAGGGAAATCACCACCCTTTGTCAGCTTTGGCTTCAAACTAAAAGACTGCATACCAAATGTTGCAAAGCTTATTATAAGACAGGACATTTGGCTTAAATTTACTTCTTTGAAATAGCAGTACTTTTTAAAAAGGCAGAGCCAAAGAGAAAAGAATAGGGGGAAAAAAACCTTCTAAATCACAAACATCTTTTTACAAATATACAGTCTAGGGAGTTTAAGTGCCAATTTTTATGCTGCAGAGTTTCACATTTACAAAGTATTGGTATAAAAGAGAAGAAAAAAATATAAAACTAAAATCAACCACAGTTCAAGGTGGTAAGTTCTGATTAATTCCTTTCTTCCCACTTCACCTATTCATTTGCTCAAAAAAGCAACTACTATGTGTCAAGGAAAAGGGAATATTCCATTGAAAACGTGTGAAGCTTATATTCAGCTCGGAACGACTGGCAGTCATTTTATATAAAAGATATGTCTGTTATAAGTGCTATGAGAAGTTTCTGATGTGATAAGTGCAATGGAGACTCAAATCATCAGACCCCAAATCATCTCATCTACAACGGCAGAAGATGAGCAGTTTACTAACCAGACTCTTAATTCTGGAACACCAGTCACCACTAAGAGTAGTTATAAGGCACCTTGCAGAAACAGAAAAATTAAGCAAAAGTTGGCACTTAGGTGGTAAGCTCCCCAGCCCTCTTGCCCTGCTTGGTTCCCACAACACAGACAGCAAGTCTTACTCTCCCAAAGGCAGGAGATGACATGATTCCTCACTAGGGAAATTGATCAAACCATGAGAAAAGTGAGCAGATGCTGGCATATGAAAGTCTTCTAATGAAGTGGCTGCATCCCCTCCTGATCATCCCATAGTAAACAGCTGAGAAGCTAGAGAATTACAATTGGCATTTTAGTGCCTCACTCTTAAATATGGACAATCAAGGATCACCAGACATTTGAGGAAGCCTTAAAAAACAACAACAGAGAAAAAGCAAGTAGGAGGAAATAAATATTATGAGATGTAGAAGAAATTTTCAAACAAAACAACAGCAACAAAAAAACAAAGCTAAACATCCAGAGTGAACATCCTTAGACACAAGAGAAAATATGAAATCCATGAAATAAGAAGCTATTTTTAAAAACTGTTTTAAATATTCAGAGAAAAGAGATCTAAAGTAATTTTTATGTAAGCCAGCAGAAATAAAAATTTCAACAAAAAGGTTTAAGGATAAAGCTAATTTAAAAACTAGAAAGGAGAACAAAAGGCCAAAGAGATTTTTTTTTAAAATGAGAGAAAATAGAAGGAAATTAGAGGATCGGTCCAGAAAGTTCAAAAATCTTATAATAAATGCTCCAGAAAGATGAACACTTGAAATACTTTGGGAAGAAAGAAGTGATAAAAGGAGTAATACAATAAAATGTCCCAGAACAAAAGTTGACAAAATAAAAGGGCTCCTTTTCATGTCTAGCACATGAAGTGAGAAGACTCCATGCCAAAATCCATTAAGTAAGGATAAAAAGGGATACAAGGTTTCCAAAAATAAATGGAAAAACAGGTTCTATACAAAAGATTGGGAATCAAAATGGTATCACATTCCATAGAAATTATGGAAGCTGGAAATCAATAAATGCCCACAGAAATCTGAGGAAACATTATTTCCAAACTAGAAATCTGTACTTAATAAAACAATACATCAAGAATAAAAAAAAATGGCCAGGCATAGTGGTCATGCCTGTAATCCCAGCACTTTGGGAGGCCAGGGTGGGCCAGGAGTTGGAAACCGGCGTGGCCAACATGGTGAAACCCCGTGTCTACTAAAAAAAAAAGACAAAAAATCAGCTGGGAATGGTGGCACACACCTGTAACCCCAGCTACTCAGGAGGCTGAGGCACGGGAATCTCTTGAACCCAGGAGGCAGAGGTTGCAGCGAGCCAACATTGCACCATTGCACTCCAGCCTGGGTGACAGAGCAAGAGTCCATCTCAAAAAAAAAAAAGATTAAAATTAAAATAAAGGCATTTTCAGACATGTCGTTTCTAAAACAATATTACCTCTGATGTGCCCTTTCTCAGAAAATTGGTGGAAAATATTATAGCTCTGCCAAAATGAGCAGATAAACCAAAAAAGTGAGAGTCATGGGCTCCGTCAAAGGGAGAGGAGAAGGGAATGTGCAGTGTGAGGTGAAGACAAGTCCTGAGACCACCGCTGGGTGGCAGATCTAGAACAGACCAGGAATGGGGACGACCCCAGGAGTAATGTCTGAGGAAGAAAGAATGAAACAGAATGTACAATGTGCTCACATGGATCAAAAGGAGAATCTCAGTTCTGTCTGAATCTGGGACTGAATTAGTTACAGATAATTACAAAGCTAAGTAAATGAAAAGGCAAGAAAGGAAATGTCACTATAGAATGGTCCAAGTGTGCATAATATTTGCAGTCATATTAATATAAGCACTAAACCTGATTTAACTAAAGAGATGAGAAGAGTACACAGGGAATGGGGAACAGATACGAATCTTAACGTTTTTGTTTTGAAACAGGGTCTTACTCTGTTGCCCAGGCTGGAGTACAGTGGTGCAATCTTGGCTCACTGTAGCCTCAACTTCCTGGGCTCAAACTATCTGATATGGTTTGGATCTGTGTCCCCACGCAAATCTCACGTCCAACTGCAATCCCTAATGTCGGAGGAGGGACCTGGTGGGAGGTCACTGGATCATGGAGGTGGATTTCCCTCTTGCTGCTCTCATGATACTGAGTGAGCTCTCATGAGATCTGGTTGTTTAGAAGTGTGTGGCACCTCCCGTCTCTCGCCTCCTCCTGCTCCGACCACGTAAGACGTGCCTGCTTTCCCTTTACCTTTGGCCAAGATTATAAGTTTCCTGAGGCCTCCCCAGAAGCAGCAGCCTGTACAGCCTGTGGAACTGTAAGCAAACTAAACCTCTTCTATGTGTAAATTACCCAGTCTCAGGTATTTATTTATAGTAATGCAAGAACAGACTAATACACTATCCTTCCACCTTAGCCTCCCAAGTAGGTGGAACTATTCTAATTTTGCTTATTTTTTTGTAGGGATAGGGTCTCGCTATGTTGCCCAGGCTGGTCTTGAACTCCTGGGCTCAATCAATCCTCCTGCCATGGCCTCCCAAAGTACTGGGATTACTGGTGTGAGCCACCATGGCTGGCCTTAAATTTTTACTTTTTTATTTTTAATTTTTTTTTAGATATTGGTTCTCTCTCTGTCACCCAGGTCAAAATGCTGTAGTAAAATCCTGGCTCACTGCAGCCTCAACCTCCCTGGCTCAAATGATCCTCTCACTTTAGCCTCCTGAGTAGCTGGGACTACAAGCATGTGCCCCCATGCCTAGCTAATTTTTTAATTTTTTGTAGAGCCAGGGTTTCGTTATGTTGCCCAGGCTGGTCTTGAACTCGTGGTCTCAAGTGATCTTCTTGCCTTGGCCTCCCAAAGTGCTGGGATTACAGGCGTGAGCCACACTGTGCCTGGCCTGGTCTTAAATTTTATCTTCCACAGTAGAAAGTCAATAAATAATTTCTAAATCTTAAAAAAAAAAAAAAAAAAAAAAAAAAAGGCAGTATAAACATGTTAGTTAAAATAAATGGCTACCTCTAGGCAGTAGGAATTGGGAATAGCAGAGATGAGGCAAAGGATTGATATTGGACTCTAAAACTGTGTGACATAGTTCTTTGATGAAAATGTGCTAGAAATGGCTGGGTGCAATGGCTATAATCTCAGCACTTTGGAGGCTGAGGAAAGAGAATCACTTGAGGCCAGGAGTTTGAGACCAGCCTGAGCGACATAGTGAGACCCCATCTCTACAAAAAAAATTAAACATTAGCCAGGTTTGGTGGCACACGCTTGTAGGCCCAGCTACTCAGGTGGCTGAGGCAGGAGGATTGCTTGAGCCTGAGAGTTTGAGGATACAGTTAGCCATGACTGTACCACTGCACTCCAGCCTGGACAGCAGAGTGAGGCCCTGTCGCTATAGAGAAAATATCTGGTGGAAATTTAAATTAAACTTTAAGAAAAGAAAGTGAAGGAAAAGAGGAAGGAAAGAAGGCATATATGCCTGGAGAATCTCAAGGTCATCAGAAACCAGCTAGGCACTCTACCCAATAAACACTGTTGACTGGTGAAAACCCCAATAAACACTGTTGACTGGTGAAAACGAGTATGAGCTGAAGAGCAGAAAGAAAATCAGGCAAGCAGTAAACATTAAAGGTTCAAACTGGGACATGTAGGATACTGACCTTTGTTCTGTTTTCTTCGGCAAAGCCAGGTGTATCTGTGTCTGGTGGGTAAGCAACTGTGATGTAGACATTATATGGCTTCACCTGCATTTCAAAACAACACATGTACCTTCAGTAACCAAGACACACCGAGGTCCTACACTGCCAACCTGCACTGGCTGCCCTGATTCCCAAAAAGTGGTGAGAACAATGGGGTGATTCTGTACGCAGGGAACTACACCAGCTGCGTTGAGAAATGCCTCTCCATGAAGACGATTCCAGAACGAAGGCAAAAAGCTCACCCTAACGTAGACCCGGGAAAACAGCTGGCCCTAAAGTATGGCAAGTCACCTCCTTTGCAGTATCTTTCGCTCCTGCTGCCCAGGCAGAGGCCCTGAGAGACGTCCAACGAGGAGGGCAGTGTTTTAAAAACAGTCCAGTTCTCACACGCACTGCACAACATCCGAGCCCTTTATCAAGGCAATGGGACCGGTCTGCCCCTTCTTTCTTCACCAGATTGCACATCTGTTTTCCATTCAGACTGCTTCTGACACTCTTGTGTTAATTTCATCCACAAAATACACTGGGGTCATTAAAATCTGCTGCCCTATCCTCTTCTTGTGCACCACACCAAAGCCAGTCCAGAACTGTCCCTGAGAAGTCTGCTTATTCCAGAGCTCCCTGTACAATTGGCCTCTGCCCATTAGGAGGTCAAGAGTCACCTCCTCCACTGAACCAACAAGAAGAACCACTGGGTAGAACCTCCAAGACAGACCAGCCAAGTACCTCCCCCGTGGACAACCTCAACCTGCACTCACATAGGGAAAGCCTTCCGCCTTATCTGAAACTCTGTGTGGCTCCTCTCAATCTGACACTTGGAGTAGGTTGTTACACTTGTGTGCCTCACCACCTCGCCTGCACACTTTGCGCTTCACACCCCCACTCACACACACAACCCCAACAATTCCAGCAGATTCTTCTGCTGTTGGCCGGGACACACCCTCCCACAGATTGCTCAGTCACAGCCCTGCTGCACACACTTATCTCGCCCTGCCAATTAGCAACTCTAAGAGCAATGGTTCATACCGTGAAAATCTCTTTGCCATGATTTTTATCTGGTATTGGCTCACTCTTTCATCCCTAGGAACACACCTAAGGGATCTGGAAGCGGAGAGGCAGCTGACAGATCAGCCACTGCACATCTTCAGGAGGGTACCCTAGGCTGAAAATCAACACCACACTGCCTAATGTGACGGCCTTTAAGAGTAGCCCAGGGGCCGGGCGCGGTGGCTCATGCCTATAATCCCAACATTTTGGGAGGCCAAGGCGGGCGGATCACCTGAGGTCAGGAGTTCAAGACCAGCCTGGCCAACATGGTGAAACCCTGTCTTTAGCAAAACTACAAAAATTAGTTGCGTTTGGTGGTGGATGCCTGTAACCCCAGCTGCTCGAGAGGCTGAGGCAGAAGAATTGCTTGAGCCCAGGAGGCGCAGGTTGCAGTGAGTTGAGATCACACCACTGTACTCCAGCCTGGGTGACAAGAGGCAGACTCCATCTCAAAAAAAAAAAAAGAGTAGCCCAGAGTCTCATCTCATGCAGCCCTTTTCTTCCCTGGTTCCTTCAGTGAAGCACAGTTTTGAGGGCTTTAAGGGGAGCTGCAAGGGGAAGAAGCAGCACACACAGGCCTGCAAGCAGAAGATCCAGGCCAGCCATCCTGGAAAGTGCAGTCGTGAAAGTGAGATGTCTTTGTGGGTTCCATTCCAGCGCAATTAGGGCATGGGACAGCCCATCCACGGGGCATCGCCAGGGCATGCAGCTTCACAGCCCAGCCATGCTCATAAATAGCTCTGGATTGGGGCCCAGTAATGA
Source organism: Chlorocebus sabaeus (assembly GCF_047675955.1). Taxonomy (NCBI): domain Eukaryota; kingdom Metazoa; phylum Chordata; class Mammalia; order Primates; family Cercopithecidae; genus Chlorocebus; species Chlorocebus sabaeus. The sequence continues at coordinate 17,068,754 of NC_132921.1, read as the reverse complement.
GGCAGATGAGCCAGAAACTCGCTTCCACTTGTTTTTGAGACAGTGACTTACGAAAACCTCGTCCTCCCCAGCCTTGCCCTCCACTGTGCACCGACCAGAGAAAAACACCACAAAAAATCCAGAGAGTTGTCATTAGGCAGCCCACATCAAGACTGACACTGACTGGCCAGAAACTCACGACTGCGCTGCCCCTCTGCCTTCTCTCTCATAGTAAAGGAGGATGCTGGCTCCAAAGCTAATGGAAGACAGGATTACAGAGCAGTGCTTCTCAAAATCAAGGTTATGGCTGCATTGCCAAAGGTTAAAACAGCTTTTCAGAGCAGCTTCTTCATGAGGTAGGAAGACAGATTGCTGGGCTTGGGAGAAACCAGTCCAATCGCTTCTAGATTGGTATTGTCGCTACGCCATCCAACCAAATGACTCTCCCAGTCTCTGGCTGGATACCTCCAGTGGCTAGTCACCTCACCATTTGCATATTCTTTTATTTATTCATGCAACAACAAGCACTTATTGAATTACTTCTACATGCCAGTATTGTTCTAAGAACAAAGCATAAGGTTAAGATTCTAGTTTCCTGAAACTCTTGGTCAAATAATTTGCTAAAATCTGAATATACTAAACCACATCTACACCTTCTTTTAATCAACTGAGCTCATAATCCTGTCATAAACAAAAATGAGGGCAGTCTGGCTTTACTTGTTCTTATAAGACAATGCTAGCTCCCTGAGATCACCACTCTCTCTAAGAACAGATGAGCCAGGTCCTCACTGAGTCCCCTGCTGCCTGGTCACTGCTTCTCCTCATCCCTGTTGCCTGACCATTCTGTGTGCCCCTCACTCTGCCCCACGCCCATCCTATTACTTCCTCCCTTCTCTCTGGCCTCAACCTCAAACAGAAAGACAGCTGACCACTTGTTCAAGAACCGATTTGTGGGCCGGGTGCAGTGGCTCACACCTGTAATCCCAGCACTTTGGGAGGCCGAGGCGGGCAGATCACCTGAGTGTAAGACCAGCCTGGCCAATATGGTGAAACCCCATCTCTACCAAAAATACAAAAATTAGCCAGGCGTGGTGGTGGGCACCTGGAATCCCACCTACTTGGGAGGCTGAGCCAGGAGAATCGCTTGAACCAGGGAGGCAGAGGTTGCAGTGAACCGAGATCACGCCACCGCACTCCAGCCTGGGCGACAGAGTGAGACTTTCTCTCAAAAAAAAAAAAAAAAAAAAAACCACAGATTTGTTATTAAAATAATCCACACAGGATGTGCTGTTCCCCATTCCATCAAAACAAAGACGGTGGGGACTGGAAAGATTACGGCTGTGTACGTGAAACTCCGGAATTTAAGCTTTAACTTACTTTCAGACCACAGAGGGAAGAGATGGGAGGAGAGGGGCATGATCAGGGTAAGAAAAGCAGAAAAGGGAGCATCAGTTTTTTTTTGTTTTTGGCTTGGTCTCTGATACCGCATCTTTGGCTATAACACACCTCAGAAGTCTGCTTTCCAAAAGATGAACTTTTAAATCTTTACATTTCTTCCTAAAAGACTGAGTAAAAAAAGACCAAAAAGTGCCAACAATGCATTCTTTCAAAATTACTCATGGTACCCATAACAATGCCAGGGTCCTACCTTAGTTTGGGGGCAAAGGAAGGTGGACAGAGAGACTTCAAAGTTAATTAAACCCAAAGAATTGTTACAAATATTTAGAGGCCAGATGCAGTGGCTTACACCGCCTATAATCCCAGAACTTTGAGAGGCCAAGGCAGGTGGATCACCTGAGTCCAGGAGTTCAAGACCAGCCCGGGCCACATAGCGAGACCCCACGTCTACAAAAAAATAAAATAAAGTAAGTAAAAAATAAATGAACAACAAAAAAATCCCAGCAAGGCATGGTAGGACACACTTGTAGTCCCAACTACTTGGGAAGCTGAGGTGGGAGGACTGCTTGGGCCCAGGAGGCAGAGGCTACAGTGAGCCAAGATCAAACCACTGCACTCCAGCCTGGGCAACAAACCAAGACTATCTCCAGAAAATAAAAATTAAAAAAAAAAAAAGGTATTTAGAGTTTGAGCAATTACATAAGATTTCACTGACAGAAAACACACCTACCTTGACCACATTATCCAGGTTTCAAAAAAATGCTACTATAATTACTGTAGGGTCACAATAATTGGTTTGATGCAAGTTCTACTACAAACAAACTAGATTTTGATGACTGCATTTCTTTTCCCCAGAACCTATTTTTTTATGGGATACGTTCATTTTCTTTTCTTTTTTTTAAGTGAGGGCATTTTTAATAGAGTCCAAATAAGGACAGAAGTCATGCAGACTTGAGTGTGCAGACCGGCTACTTGCAGTATGCAAATCACACTTGTCCCAGAGATTGGGGGGCTCCGTCTGTACCAGCAATCCACTTTCTTTTTCCTCTTTCTTAGCATCTCTGTTCTACTTGAAGTGAAACCAGGCCACCCCGACTGTACACTTTGCTCTAAATCAGTGAATGCTGACACAGCTTTGCAAAAAGTCCTAATGGGCAGATTCTTCATCCCGCAAACACCCCTTCACCTACACGGATCCTAAGACCAAAGTAAGGGGCCGAGGCAACCAGCCAGGTGAACCAACTAGCTGGACGCATCATCTGCTGCAAAAGGGCAGCAGACCTGGGGTCAAGGCTTCGATCGTGTTATGATTTCTGTCATTAAGTATGTGACTTCGAGCAACACATTGAATGTATTGAAAATTGGGTTTTCCTCTCATTAGGTGGCATGACAACATCTCCCTCACATATTTTACAAAACTGTGATAAAAATAAAATGGTGGCTGGGTGTGCTGGCTCACACCTGTAATCCCAGCACTTTGGGAGGCTAAAGCCAGAAGATTGCTTGAGCTTAGGCGTTTGAGACCAGCTTTGGCAACACAGTGAGACCCCTTCTCTACAAAAAATTTTAAAAATTAGCCAGACGTGGTGATGTGCACCTGTGGTCTTAGCTACTTGGGAGGCTGAGACAGGAGGATCACTTGAGCCAAGGAGCTTAGGGCTACAGTGAGCTATGATTGCGCCACTGCACTCCAGCCTGGGTGACAGAGTGAGACGCTGTCTCTAAAAAAACAATAATAAAATAAAAATAAATAAAACAGGTATTCACAAAAAGACTTTTCAAATTTAAAAACTTCAAAAGAAATACCAGTATTCTTTTTTGAAATTTCACAGCCATCAGAGTCCTATTGGCTAAGCATATTATAACTATCTATTATTAAGAGTATTAGGCCAGTTGATAACAACAAAATCTGTGGCTGGTTCCTTTGGTATGAGAATGGCATGGTCTTTCAGTCCCTACGTGGCACATAGGGGCTGTCGCTGCCCCAGCAACTCATCTGTACTGTAACACTTGTCCCATATCTAACCAATGTGGTGCTCTATCACACACCATCAAGGTCTCTTATGGGGGTCTTCTAAATAGGGGTCAGCAAACTATGGCCCATGAGCCAGATCTGGCCCTCTGCCTGTTTTTTATAAGTAAAGTTTTATTGGAACACAGTGACAACTGTTCATTTACACACTGTCTACTGAGGCCGCTTTCCTGCTATCACAGCTGACTTAAGTAGCTATATTAGGTACCATTCAGCCTTTAAAACCTAACATATGTACTGTCTGCTCTTTGGTGAAAGTTTTGTCAACCCCTGATCTAAATCATCAACCAGGATTCCCAAAAGCACACTCTTACTATAAGAGGGTTGGCCGCAGTGAATACCCTTCTGGGCTCTTAACATTTTAGGCATCCACTGGAGGTCTTAGCTCACATCCCTTGTGGATAAGAGGGGACGACTGTACAGAGCAATGGAAAGAACTTTACCCTGCCTTTTTCAGGATGTGATTTTTGGGTAGATACGTATGTGATGCTCTCTAAGCATTCCTGTGTGACAATAATGTGGAAGTCGGCTTCATGCAGCTGAGATGCAAAGTTGCACTCATCATGACAAACGCTATTTTGATGCAAATGCTAACTATATCCTTCTTCCACAAAATGTTCTATTAACTATGTAAATAAAAAGCATTCATTTTCCCAACATTTCTTTAAGATATAAAAATATAAATACTGGGAGAGTCAAATTATTGCTTTATTCCAACCCTCCCATTTTACAGATGAGGAAACTGAGAGCAAGTTAAATGACTTGTCTAAAAGCTAAAAATTAGCAGCTGATTCAAGCTCTTCCCTCAAACATGTACTAATTTCATGTATTATTCAGTCATAAGGACAATCTTTTTGTTAAAGAAAAATCTCTATAAAATAAAATATCTGGTTAACCTTACATTCACACAGTATTAGACCAATAACACTATGACGATATTACTAGTATTTTGCGTATTAAATTAAACAAGCAAAAATCCCATTACCATTTTGCATCTGTTGTAACTATAATCTTCATGCAATGAAAAATGTTAACTGTAAAATTCAGGGTTGAGCCAATTCTCTTTCACTAATGTCAAATCTAAAAATCTCTAATTTAATACAACAGCACATGTAAAGAAGCTACAAAACTAAAGTGGAATGTATATTGTTGAGCGGACAGGAATAAATACAAAAATGAATACAACTTTTACCTCCATCTGCAAAGCTTCTGCCAATCCCCTTATGGCAAACTTGGATGCAGAGTAGGCTGTGAAACCGAATAATCCCAACTGTCCTGCCTGGGAGGACACAAACACGATCCTGCCCACCCGGCGCTCCTTCATGGTGGTGATCACGGCCCGGCTGGGGTACACGCTGCCCAGGTAATTGATGCTCATTAACCTCTGCAGGGAACAAAGAGACCACATGAGGAGTGCATGAGGTCAAAAGCCTCAAGGCTGTGCTCATGGAGAATTTAGTCTGCTTTCTGGATTTCAGTTCTTCAATGCATGCTCCAGTGACTGGGAAGCTCAGCAGGCTTACTGAAGGAGCGACTGATGACGTTTTGCTATAAATGAAATGTGATTTGAGACCTACCATTATCTGAAGGCGCAGGACCTACCATTTGAAGCCTGTTTCAGTCTATCTTGCATTCTGACCATGACAGCAGTTACGTTTTTCCTGAAAACTGGTCAAAGTTAGTTTTCTCCTTATAAAAAGTACACTGCAGATCTTTTTAGGAAAGAACTTCCAAGTATTTGTAGTCCTATTGTTTTAAGCAGTAAGAAAAGCACAAACAGAGTAGGAGGGTGATTAAAAGTTTTGGTTTCAAGCCTTGGCTCTCCCACTTATTGCCTATTTGATGATGAAAAAGCAAGTCAGACATTCTACTCATTTTCTCGGCTAAAAACAAGGTTAATATGGGTATGACTTTTAAGGATTAAAAGAGAAAACACAAGGTAAGCGCTAACACAGCTCTGGGTCTCAAGAACCACTGGCTCGCCCATTATGATGGGTAAGAGTACTAGTAGTATATTTTCTCCTTAACTTAAGCTTTTAATTTTTATTTATTTTTTGCTTTTTTACTATTATCATTTTTTTTTTTAGAGACAGGGTCTCACTCGTCTACCCAGGTTGAAGTGCAGTGGAGCAACCTTGGATGGGTAAGAGTACTAGTGGTATATTTTCTCCTTAACTTGTAAGTTTTTTAATTTTTATTTATTTATTGCTTTTTTACTATTATCTTTTTTTTTTCAGAGACAGGGTCTCACTGGCTCACCCAGGTTGAAGTGCAGTGGTGCAACCTTGGCTCACTGCAGTCTCAATTTCCTGGGCTCAAGCAATCCTCTTGCCTCAGCCTCTTGAGTACATGGGACTACAGGCACATGCCACCACGCCCAGCTAATTTTTGTATTTTTTGTAATGACGGGATCCTCTTGTTTTACCTAGGCTGGTCTTGAACTCCTGGGCTCCAGCAATACTCCTGCCTTGACCTCCCAAAGTGATGGAATTACAGGCATGAGCCACTGTGCCTAGCCCGAGCTCTTAAAAACCTTAAATTTTAACTTGAAAATCTAATAACCCGTGCATTAAAATGTTTCAAATATTCAAATATTTGTAAAAATATTAGATCAGCATGTAAATAAAAACTAAATAACTCAGTTGTGGAACTTGAGAGTAATCATAATTCTTTTTCATATTATGGACAGAACATGAACATACAATCATAGTATTTTAATTCAAGAGAATATTAGATTTTGTTTGTTTTTGTTTGAGATGGAGTTTCGCTCTTGTTGCCAAGGCTGGAGTATAGTGGTATGATCTTGGCTCACTGCAACCTCTGCCTCCCGGGTTCAAGCGATTCTCCTGCCTCAGCCTCCAGAGCAGTTGGGATTACAAGCACCCACCACTAAGCCTGGCTAATTTTTTGCATTTTTAGTAGAGATAGGGTTTTGCCATGTTGGGCAGGCTGGTCTTGAACTCCTGACCTCAGGTGATCCGCCCACCTCAGCCTCCCAAAGTGTTGGGATTACAGGTGTGAGCCACTGCGCCCGGCCTAGATAATTTTTTTAAATGATGACCAGAAACACTGGAAGTGACAGGAAAAATATCTATGCTATTTAAGTTTAAAAAGCAGAAGCCAGACTGTATGCATGCTGTAACTGTAATTACTTCAAAGGTTAAGTAAAAGTACACATGCTCAGAGAGAAGACCAAAGAAATACAGAAGATCATAACTGACTGAGTTAGGATGCTGGGATTCTCATTTTTTTCCAAAAATGTGTTTTAATAACATGATATTGTTTTGATAATAAAAATGTTCTAAGCCAGGCACGGTGGCTCATGCCTGTAATCCCAGCACTTTGGGAGGCAGAGGTAGGTGGATTACCTGAGGTCAGGAGTTCAAGACCAGTCTGACCAACTTGGTGAAAACCCGTCTCTACTACAAATACAAAAAAAAAATTAGCCAGGTGTGGTGGTGGGCACCTGTAATCCCAGCTACTCGGGAGGCTGAGGCAGGAGAATTGCTTGCGCCTGGGAAGTGGAGGTTGCAGTGATCCACGATTGAGCCACTGCGCTCCCACCTGGGTGACAGAGCGAGACTCTGTCTCCAAAAAAAAAAAAAAAGGTTCTAAAAGAATATTTGGAAAAAGATAGCACACTGAACACATGTGTTTACCTCAGCTCCCTTTAGAAACCTCGCTAAAATCTCAGTAAAGAGACTTTTTTTTTAAGGCAAGAGCCCACAAGAACAAAGAAAATAGGAATAAAAATAACAGCAATCACCTTTTGGAAGCTGAAGAACAGACTGACGAGGGATAACTAACTTAGCAGACCACAAAAAACTAAAACCTAAGTGGGGAGTGGAGAAACTAAAAAGCCAGATTCTACCACAGAACCCCAAAAGGGTCCAGCCGCAAGAGTCTCTGGGGTGGAGGGAAAGGTGGGCTGGCATGGGGCTGAGACAGGAGTAGGGACTAAGAGTCTACTTAATAAGCAATCAGCTGGAAACAGCCCAAACGGCCATTGACGATGACTAGCTAAACAGAATGTGGTCAATCCATACAACGGAATATTATCGCCCTATAAAAAGGAATGAAACACCCATATATGCTACATGTGGGATGAGCCTCAAAAACATGATGCCAAGAGAAAGAGGCCACACATAGAAGGGCACGTATCATGATTCCAATCATACTAAATAACCAGAGACAGAATACAGTTTGGTGGTTGTCAGAGATCGGGTGTGGGGATGAGCAGGGATGGGGAGCAACTGCTTACCAGGTGAGGGCTGCCCTGCGGGTGATGCGTTTGTTTCAGAAGTAGGCGGAGGTGGTGGTGGCACCGCATTGTAAATGTGCTAACTGCCTCTGCACGGCTCACTTTAAAAACGGTTAATTTAATGTTATATGAATTTCACCTCAATTAAAAAAAAGAATGTCGGACAATGATAAAAAAGGAGTTAGATCTTAGATGCCTTTCCCCTCTCCGCAGGGCAGATCTGTGCCCCTCTTCCAGCCTGGCAGGAGACTGGAGGTTCCGTTTCTAGGGAAAGTAAGTCTGGATAAAGAGAGAGGTTTAAGAGAAAGTCTGCCTAGACAGTGCACACAAAGACAACACCACTCCCCCCAGCTTTATTGTCACAGGAGGCTGGAAGACACTCCTCAGGGCTTCTGACCAACCCAAGAGAAAAGATTTACAGATAATGACACTGAAACTACGCCCACAGATATGACCACACAATCACCCTTCCAAAGGATCCATTGTCAAACAGGTCCACAAACAAGCAAAGAAGTCCCAGTCACCTTGTTAGTGCCTGATTCTGAAATGTGAAAGCACAGCCAAGGGCCTCCAGACTCCCAGTGAACTCTCTCACACCAAAGACAGAGCCATTGGCCTCTGAGAGAAAGTAAACACACATACAAAGCAGAGACAATGAAAGACAAAAGAATTCTCCTTAACATCTACAGGGAGATAAGAGGGGAGATAGCACCAAGAAACCACAAAGAAAAGCATGAAAAGGAAAATTAAGGGAAGAGTATTGGGATTCCCCAAGACCATGCCCAGGCTGACGATTCACTAGAAGGTGTAAGTTCTCAGCAGATGGTCCTGCTCAGGACTAAGACTTATTACAGGGAAAGGATGCAAAGCCAAATCAGCAAAGGGAAAAGACATAGGGAGAAAAGTCCAGAAGAAACCAGGTGCGAGTTCCAACAGTCCTTGCCCAGTGGAGTCACACAGGACGTGCTTAATTCTCACACATGCCAAAGTACTGTGTACAGGCATTTCATTGTATCTATTTATTTATTTTTTGAGACAAAGTCTCGCTCTGTTGCCCAGGCTGGAGTGCAGGGGCATGATCTCGGATCACTGCAACCTCCGTCTCCCAGGTTCAAGCGATTCTCCTGCCTCAGCCTCCCAAGCAGCTGGGACTACAGGTGCACACCACCACGTCCAGCTAATTTTTGTATTTTTAGTAGAGACAGGGTGTCACCATACTGGCCAGGCTGGTCTCAAACTTCTGACCTCAAATGATCCACCCACCTCGGCCTCGGAAAGTGCTGGGATTACAGGCATGAGCCACCACGCCCAGCGTGTGTACAGGCATTTTACATGCAAGTGAACTTCAATTAAATTAAAAACTGAAAATAATAAAGCAAACATATAACTGAGATAGAATTCATTTTAAATAAAAATCATTTCCTATCATGAGAAAATGCACCAACTGTGAGTGCACTCAACAGGTTGAGTGTCCCTTATCGAAAATGCTTGGAACAAGAAGTGTTTTGGATTTGGGTTTTTTTGGATTTTGGAATATTGTATTGTACTTATTGGTTCAGCACCCCTAATCTGAAAATCTGAAATCCGAAATGCCATAAGAGGCATTTCCTTTGAGCATTATGTTGGCACTCAAACAGTTTCAGATTTTGAGCTGGGTGTGGGGGCTCACTCTTGTAATCCCAGTGGTTTGGGAGGCCAAGGCAGGTGGATCACAAGGTCAACAGTTCCAGACCAGCCTGGCCAACACGGTGAAACCCTGTCTCTACCAAAAACACAAAAATTAGCTGAGCATGGTGGTGGGTGCTTGTAGTCCCAGCTACTCAGGAGGCTGAGGCATGAGAATTGCTTGAGCCCGAGAGGCAGAGGTTGCAGTGTGCCAAGACTACACCACCGTACTCCAGCCTCAGTGACAGAGCAAGACTCTGTCTCAAAAAAAAGAAAGAAAAGAAAAAGATTATTGATGCACTGGCAACTAAAAACCGTTTTCCATTTTTAAAACGTTTCAGGCCAGGTGTGGTGGCTCACGCCTGTACTCCCAGCACTTTGGGAGGCCGAGGTGGGCCAATCACTTGAGGTCAGGAGTCTGACACCAGCTGGGCCAACATGGCCAAAACCATCTCTACTAAAATAAAAAAAATTAGCTGGGTGTGCTGACATGTGCCTGTAATCCCAGCTACTAGGGAGGCTGAGGCAGGAGAATCACTTGAACTTGAGAGGTGGAGATTGCAGTAAGCAGAGATCATGCCACTGCACTCCAGCCTGGGCAACAGAGCAAGACTCCATCTTGAAAAAAGAAAAAAAAAAAAACAATTTCAAATCTAATGTTCATTTCTTTGGTGCTGAAATAAATAACCAAGAGAAGTTCCTTGGTAAACCTGATTAAAAATATAAACATCAGGCGGGGCGCGGTGGCTCAAGCCTGTAATCCCAGCACTTTGGGAGGCCGAGACGGGCGGATCACGAGGTCAGGAGATCGAGACCATCCTGGCTAACCTGGTGAAACCCCGTCTCTACTAAAAAATACAAAAAACTAGCTGGGCGAGGTGGCGGGCGCCTGTAGTCCCAGCTACTTGGGAAGCTGAGACAGGAGAATGGCGTAAACCCGGGAGGTGGAGCTTGCAGTGAGCTGTGATCCAGCCACTGCAGTCCAGCCTGGGCGACAGAGCGAGACTCCGTCTCAAAAAAAAAATAAATAAATAAAAAAATAAACATCAATAAGATGCAGTATCTTTTTATATTGATTTGAGAACTCTAGTGAGTCTGTTCTTCAACTTTTTTGGTTTCTCCTTGTTAATAATACTGATGTCTGACATGATCCAGCATCTCTTAGGTTACAAAGTACTCTCTTGAAAATATGACCTCAGTGAATTGCTACAGTAATCTGTGTCAGATCAGAAGTTCCATTCCCATTTTTGCTGGTTTTCTCAGCTATAAAATGTCTAAACTCTTAAGGTTCAATGGTCATGATACTGGAACGAAAACCTTGTTCAGCTTCACCTTGTTCAGCCTTCCTCCAGAGTCTTCTAAAGCTTCCATGGACATCTGAATGCATTCATCTAATTGATTCTTAAAGCTTTTACCCGTGGCTTGCTCTGCTTTTAGTGTATGTGCTACTCCAGTGAGTAAACATTTTTACTTACTTCAAAGGTACTAACTTCAAGATCTTCAAATTTTCCTGACATCGCCATTCCTGCACAATTTACAAGCATGTCCACTGGACCCAGTTTCTCCTGTGCCTAGAAAAATGTAGCAGAGCAGGCATTAAGAAACAGAGAAGAAAAACCACTCAGCAGCAAATCCATGCTGATAAATAAAATTTACAAAACTATTAAACCTATAGAGAAGTTGTGCCCATTCCAAGCCACATAGCAAAATGGCAAGAACAAATCAAAAGTCAAGCACATCGGTGAATTCCAATTAGCCCAACCTCTTACTTGTTTTATGACATTCTCTACTTGGTTATAGTCTTGAGATACGTCAACCGATATGCAAAGCACCACCTGTTAAAAGAGAGAAAAAGTGATCAAAGTTTTGCAGGTACCAAACTATTTTTTAAAGATATTTTTAAAGAAAAGATAATTCATTGAATACAGAAGGAAGCCAATATTGAATGAACAGATTTCAGTGTTTGCTGATGATGCAATTCGTAGGATCTAATTTTCTTGGCAATTTTTGGAGTTAAAACTCTGAAGAATCTTTTTAAAAATATATAAATGCTCCTCTTGAAACGCCACTAATCTATAGTGACAGAAGGCAGATCAGGGGTTGCCCACAGCCAGGCATGAGGGATGGAAGGAACTGTGAAAGGGCACAGGCCGACCCTGGGGAGTGATGGAAATATTCCATATCAGGGCCTCAGTGCTGATTCCTTCAAAGAGGAATCCTGTCCAAATGATCAAAATTCCTAAGAAAAGGAAACAGCCCTCCCTGCAAATATAACCTGCACATTCTAGTCTAGAGGGATTGCCCTTGGTTGTAATGTATACCTAGAGTGGATTTTATCCCAACATCCTCAGATAGAAAACATTGTTTTAAAGGTAGTAGTAATTGGCTAGGCACGGTGGCTTACACCTGTAATCCCAGCACTCTGGGAGGCCGAGGCAGGTAGATCATTTGAGGTCAGGAGTTCGAGACCAGCCTGGCCAACATGGTGAAACCCCACCTCTACTAAGAATACAAAAAATTAGCCTGGCGTGGTGGCGGGCACCTGTAATCCCAGCTACTGGGGAGACTGAGGCAGGAGAATTGCTTGAACCCGGAAGATAGAGGCTGCAGTCAGCCGAGATCGCACCACTGCACACCAGCTTGGGTGACAGAGTGAGACTGTGTCTCAAAGAAAAAAAAAAAAAAAGGGCAGTAGTAATCATATGATTAATTTTAAAACATGCCTTTTCATACAGTATTAGACCAGTTACTATAAATAAAATCTATGCCACAGACACGTGAAATCTCAAAACAAAAAAATGTTAACAAGTCACATACACACACACACAAAAAGGTTCCTGGAAGCCTGGCAGGGCAGAAGAAGGATGAAGCTCATTCTCGCCTGCCCCAGCCTTATCTCCATCTCCCTTCCTTGATGTGAAAGATAAGTTTCCCACCTGACCTAAAGCCCTTTGGCAGATGAAGAGGTAGAAGGTGGCATGATGAGGAAGCCCAGAGCAGAGACAGTGCTGGCAGCAGGCGAGACTGGCCTAGGCCCTGAACACTGACTCCTGGCTTCACACAATACTCCTTCCTCTATCAGATATTACAGGAATATGGGAAAAAATGGGGCAATTTACAGAGCTGCTGTTTTTCCTATGCTTGTGGGCTTCAGAGAAGGAGGGTAAAGACCACAGTCCTAGAGGAAAAACTCACGTGTGCAGAAGATGTACACAAGGATTTTTACCTGCAGCACAGACTGCAATTGCAAAGATAAAAATACAAAATAAAATAAAAAGAATGGAAACAGCTCAATAGGAGGGAACTGATGGAACAAGCTCTGGTGTACTTCAATCCTAGGCAGGAGCAATTTAAGGCAAATTTACTTAATGCACGTGGAAAGATCTCTAACACTCTGGAGGGGAAAAAGTCAATGAATACCACAGTGAAATACTATTTAAAACTCATCAGAAAGGCAAAAAGTCTGTCAATACCAAGTATTGGCAGGGATGTGCTATAATAGGAACCACAGTCCTACTTGTGGGAGCTTAACCACTTTGGTGAGGTTGAACAACTGCACACACTACAGCTCTGCAATTCCTTTTCTGGGTATGTACCATTCTTGCACATGTGCACAAAGAGAATAGTGAAAGCTTTTCTTTTTTTTTTTTTTGAGACGGAGTCTCGCTCTGTCGCCCAGGCTGGAGTGCAGTGGCCGGATCTCAGCTCACTGCAAGCTCCGCCTGCCGGGTTTACGCCATTCTCCTGCCTCAGCCTCCCGAGTAGCGGGGACTACAGGCGCCCACCACCTCGCCCGGCTAGTTTTTTGTGTTTTTTTGGTAGAGACGGGGTCTCACCGCGAGTGAAAGCTTTTCTAATAGTAAAAAACAAAACAAACTAACAAAAATACTGGGAACAACCTAAATATCCACCAGCTGCTGAACTGATGAACAAAATGTGGTCTATACATACAATGGAATACTATATAGTAGTAAAAAAAAAAACGAACTCCAACTTTATACAGCAACATAAATGAATTTTTCAAATTATATACATATATATATATTTTTTTTTTTTTGAGATGCAGTCTCCTTCTGTCACCCAGGTTGGAGTAGAGTGCCGCGATCTCTGCTCACCTCAAACTTTGCCTCCCAGATTTAAGCGATTCTCCTGCCTCAGCCTCCCTCCTGAGTAGCTGGGATTACAGGCGCAGCTAATTTTTTATATTTTTAGTAGAGACACGGTTTCACCACGTTGTCCAGGCTGATCTCAAAGACCTAACCTCAAGTGATCCGCCCATCTCGGCCTCCCAAAATGTTGAGATTACAGGCATGAGCCACTGCGACTGGCCTTAAAAATAGTATTGAGTGGTCCGGGTGTGGTGGCTCACGCCTGTAAGCCCAGCACTTTCAGAGGCTGAGGCGGGTGGATCACCAGGTTGGGAGTTCGAGAACAGCCTGACCAACATGGTAAAACCCTGTCTCTACTAAAAATACAAAAATTAGCCAGGCGTAGTGGTGCACACCTGTAATCCCCGCTACTCAGGAAGCTAAGGCTTGAACCCGGGAGGCAGAGGTTGCAGTGAGCTGCGATCACACCACTGCACTCCAGCCTGGGCAACAGAGCAAGACTCCATTTCAAAATAAATAAATAATATTGAGTGAAGAAATCAAGTTGCATAAGCAGCATAAAGAATGAAGTTATACAAATTTATAGAGAAAGAAAGTAGATGAGTGACTGCCTAGCTGAGAAGAGGCTGGGAGGAAATGGCAAGTGACTGCTAATACAGATGGAGATTCTTCATGGGATGAGGAAAACGTTCTAAAATTAATTCTGGTGATAGCTGCACAACTCTGTGAATATATTAAAAATCATTGAATCATATACTTTAAATGGGTCAACTGTATGGTATGTAAATTGTATCTCATAAAGCTGCTAAAAAATAAGAATGATATAATAAAAGAAGTAGAACTAAATATATTGGCCAGGCATGGTGGCTCACACCTATAATCTCAGCACTTTGGGAGGTCAGGGAAGGCAGATCACCTGAGGTCGGGAGTTCAACACCAGCCTGACAAACATGGTAAAACCCCATCTCTAGTAAAAATACAAAAAAAAATTAGCCAGGCGTGGTGACATGCACCTGTAATCCCAGCTACTCGGGAGGCTAAAGCAGGAGAATCTCTTGAACCCAAGAGGTGGAGGTTGCAGTGAGCCAAGATGGCACCACTGCACTCCAGCCTGGGTGACAGAGAGAGACTCCGTCTCAGGAAAAAAAAAAAAAAAAAAGAACTAAAGAATATATTATTATGTAGAGTCATGTACATATATGGTAAAATTAAACAGGAAAAGAGGCAGGGCACAGTGGCTCACTCCTATAATCCCAGCATTTTGGGAGGCAGAGGTAGGCAGATCGCTTGAGCCCAGGAGTTAAAGACCAGCCTGGGCAACGTGGCGAAAACCCCATCTCTACCAAAAATACAAAAATTAGCCATGCATGATGGCACATGCCTATAATCCCAGCTACTAGGGAGGCTGAAGTGGGAGGATTGCTTGAGTCCAGGAGGTGGAGGCTGCAGTGAGCTGAGATCGCACACCTGCACTCCAGCCTGGATGACAGTGAGACACTGTCTCAAAAAAAAAAAAAAAAAAAAGGAAAGAATCAACACAAAAAATCGCATTGGCGTTTGTCCCTCCAGGAATGAGAAAAGAGGGACAAGGCTGCTGTGGGGCACAGAGGTGGCTTCAGAGACCCTGATCATTTCTACTTCTTAGGCTGGGTGATGGGTGCGTGATTATTAATTTTGTTATTACGTTTTATACTGAAATATAAACATCATTGTATTCATCAAAAATTCCATAACCAAATAAATTTTAAATATTCCCTTCTTCTTAAGCATTTGTCTAAAGTTCATTTAAATAAATAATTTAAATGAAATTATTTGCCAGTAAAACATTCTGTTATTTGACCATTTGTAGATATGAATGTGTGAGGGAGTCTATTCATTTTGTGTGTGTGTGAGATATTCTGAGTTACTAGACAATTCAAACAATTCCACCTTTTAAAAAACAGTACAACATGTTTTTAATTGGGAAAATCATATATGCTTTCAATTAGCTATTCACAGTTGAAGTAACCCTGTTTTTTCCTTTATACAACTGTGCTGAGTTATACAGAAAAGGCATTCTGAAGACAGAGATTTACCTGTTTATCATTAATAGAGTGCATTTCAATTTCTTTCTTTGCCTGCAGCAGCTTATCCTGAAAGCAATACAGAACAGTTAGTCCTGGCGATTGTCTATATGCATGTCTGTTTATTGTCAAGGAAAGAAAACGAGCAATTATTTCTATGTGTATGTATGAAATTCCAGAAAACACACAAAACAGTATCTACATTGCATAGACAGACTGGGCCACAGCCTACAGAAGAAAGAAGATGTGAAGTATGCTAAGCTACAAATAAGTGATAATAAGTTTGAAAATTAATTACAGAGAATGATAATAGAAAAACCGACAAACCTCAAAACCCCAGTTAACAGTACTCATTGCTGAGGCCAACTCTACAGTTCTAACAAATGTCTTATTATTTAGTTGTGATATAAGAAAAGAACAACTCTATTAATATGCAGTGCTCCCCAAAGTCGAGGGTATGTGTGACTCCCTGTCAACAGTGCTTTTTGTCCAATATTTTCTTCTATTATAAAACCAAACATAGCAAGAATCACCTTCTGGATAGACTGGGTAAACTAGGCCTGGCTACTATAAAATAGTCTTAAGCAAGGTTACCCGTGTAATTGTGTAATTCTTCCAAGGTCCTAATTTTTTTTTGTTTTACTTAATCCCAAGAAAACAGGTATCAGATTATAGTTTCTTAATTTGCTGTTAAAAGTAACTTAAATAATATCATGCAATAGAGAGGAACCAAAGTGTAAGCGAAATCTTCCAAAAGGTAATGCAGGGTTTCTAAACCTGAATATATCTATAATGAAATAATATTGTCCTACGACTAAAGATACATACAGCTTGACTTTGCAAAGACTGGAATTAAAAATTACATTAGAAAAGAAAGAATTTTTTAGCCAGGCATAGTGGCTCACCCCTGTAATCCCAGCACTTTGGGAGGCCAAGGTTAGTGGATCACCTGAGCTCAGGAGTTTGAGACCAGCCTAGGCAACAGAGCGAAGCCCCATCTCTACCAAAAATACAAAAACTTAGCCAAGCGTGGTGGCGAGCACCTGTGGTCCCAGATACTCAAGAGGCTGAAGTGAGAGGATTGCTTGAGCCTGGGAGGCAGAGGTTGCATTAAGCCGAGATTGTGCTACTGCACTCCGGCCTGGGCGACAGAGTGAGGCCAGGTGCAGTGGCTCACGCCTGTAATCCCAACACTTTGGGAGGCCGAGGCAGGTGGATCACTTAAGGTAAGGAGTTTGAGACCAGCCTGGCCAACGTGGTAAAACCCCGTCTCTACTAAAAAAAGAAAAAATACAAACACACACAAACACACACACACACACACACAAATTAGCCACGTGTGGTCACACACACCTGTAATCCCAGGTGTTCTAGAGGCAGAGGGTACAGTGAGCCAAGATCGCGCCACTGAACTCCAGCCTGGGTTACAGAGCGAAACCGTGACTCAAAAAAAAAAAAAAAAAAAAAAAAAAAGAATGGATTACTCAACACCACAGGTTCTTCATTCAGCTCATTCATTTCTAGCAATGCAAAGGCCCCATGTGAGCTCCTGAGGGCCTAAAATGCTGGCCTTCTCTGCCTCCACTTTTATTTACTTCCATCAAAACTGGTGTTTAAAACTCACAAAATGCCATTTCATTAAATTTGTGTTTTCATTTATGTAAAGTGGCTTCAATGACAAAGCAAATTCACTGTTAGAAAAGTCAAGCTATAAATATAAGGTAGCTAATTTTGCCGTTCTTGGTTTGTAAAAGAAATTACAGACGTCCAGGCCAGGCGTGGTGGCTCACACCTGTAATCCCAGCACTTTGGGAGGCCGAGGCAGGCGGATCACAAGGTCAGGAGTTCGAGACCAGTCTGGCCAATATGGTGAAACCCTGTCTCTACTAAAAATATAAAAATTAGCCAGGCGTGGTGGTGCGCACCTATAATCCAAGCTACTCAGGAGGCTGAGGCAGGAGAATCACTTGAACCTAGGAGGCAGAGGTTGCAGTGAGCCGAGATCATGCCACTGCACTCTAGCCTGGACAACTGAGTGACATGCTGTCTCAAAAAAAAAAAAAAAAGAAAGAAAGAAAGAAAGAAATAATAGAGGTCCAAGCCTAAGTCTGA
The DNA here is from genome assembly GCF_047675955.1 of Chlorocebus sabaeus. Lineage (NCBI taxonomy): Eukaryota > Metazoa > Chordata > Mammalia > Primates > Cercopithecidae > Chlorocebus > Chlorocebus sabaeus. The sequence continues at coordinate 17,051,135 of NC_132921.1, read as the reverse complement.
GACATTATTTAAATTTTCCCCCAAGGCCCTTCCTGGCCTGCCATTCTTACTGGGTCCTGTCCAGCCCTCCACCCACTTGAGCAGTTACCATACTATCACCCTCCTTGCACATGGGTGAGTCCAAGATCCCCACAGAAGTATGCCATGCTGACATTCCCAGGCTCTCCATCATTCCTCCCTTCATTTCTTCATTCAACAAACATGTCTGAGCACGTGCTATGTGCCAAGCACTATGCCAGGCATAGAATTGCAGCAGCGGACGAGCCAGCTCTGAGGTCACTTTCCTCCAGTCCCCACATGGGGAGCAAGAGGACGTCATGACAGTTCACGTGCACACAGTGTCACTGCTTTGTGCTCTAAAAACAACTTTGGCAAGACAAAAACAAGCCCTGACAAAAAATAAAAACAGATTCTGTGTTGACTTGATACAGAAAAACACATTTTGCTAAACTTCTAGGGAGGGACAAGGTTCCTCTATGGTGTCTACATTTCACTAAAGATATCTATCATGTCTTAAGCAAATCATAGGGAAAAATTATAGAGAAACACCTACACACCTTCAGGTATCAGCTCCAGAATCACTGCTTCCAGCACTTTAGGCCTGGCCGAGGGCCCTCCCTGGCTTCCTATGGCCAGGTGTGCTCCTTAAACTAGACCTTGGCCTCTCCCACCTCAGGATCTGCACTATCTATGACGTTGTCGCCTAATATGCCAATGGTACTAAATAAATACTTGTGGGGCCGACCTGATTTCAATAGAGAAGTGTTTGGCCTAAATACAAGAGAGAATCAGTAGTTCAAGAAACACATCTCACACCAAGGAAGAAGCGCTTTCTAGGTGAATGCTAAGACGTTTAGCACAGCCTCTTTGACTAATTTCAAGTTGAAGAAGTCAGTCAGTAATAATGAACCTAGAAGCCTCACCTCATTTCGTGCAACCAGAGTTATAAAGGCTCCTTGTTTATAGCACTCAATGGCAATGCACTTCCCGATGCCACTGGAACCTCCTGTAACCTAAAACAAAATCATAAAATATTCTTAGCACTTGAAATCTCCCCTCTGTAGGAAGTTTTTTTATAAAAAACAACTATGACAGGCTCCTAAAATGAATCTACAAGAACTAAATGGTTAGCTGTTGTAACTTCTTCATCCCAAACTTAATGACTGGAGTAAGTGTAAGCATGAAAGATACTATCAGCAAGGCCTGCTGCTTTGACTGTTTTCTTATTGAACCATAAATTGCACACCTATAATATTTTTCTGAATTCACTGGTGGAAAAGTGCCCTATAAATGTAGCTCATAAATAATATATTAGTCTGCCTCTGATTCCAAATCCAAATGAATCTTATTTCCTTAATGCACCTTTATGTAAGATTAGCTCTACAACAGATGAAAAGAATGGCCACTTGCATATATATTTGAAATGACTGCTTAGTATAAAAGTAATATACAATCACAAGGAAACTCTGAAAAGTAAAGCTCTTCTTGCCCTACTGTACCCCTGTCTACAGTTCAGCTATACCAGTTGTCTTTCAATTCCATGCACCCTCCAACCACAGTATCTTTGCATATCCTACTTCCCTTGCAAAGAATGCTCTTCTCCCCACTTCATCTGACACCTACTCGCCCATCAAATCTCAGCTCAAATATCACTTCCTCAGGAAAGCCTTCACTGTCTGCCCTGCCCCCACACTGACACACTTTTCAGCACTATGTTTCTTCTTTATGACATGTACATGATAAACAGCTCTAGATTTGTGTGATTATCTGATTCACAACCATCTCTCCCATCACCTACTCATAAACTCCATTACAACTCCATTAAAAACACCAATTCTTTTTCTGTTCCCCACTATATTCCTAGCACTTAGCATGGGGAGGGCTCAATATATATTATATATTTCACCGAGTAAGTGAACAATGCAACATTATCTTTCTTTCTTTCTTTTTTTTTTTTTTTTCGAGAGAGTCTTGTTCAGTCACCCAGGTTGGAGTGCAGTGGTGCGATCTCTGCTCACTGCAACCTCCACCTCCTGAGTTTAAGCGATTCTCCTGCCTCAGACACCCAAGTAGCGGGGATTACAGGCGTGCACCACCACGCCCAACTAATTTTTGTATTTTTAGTAGAGGTGGGGTTTCACCATGTTGGCCAGGCTGGTGTCGAACTCCTGACCTCAAGTTATCCACTCTCCTTGACCTCCCAAAGTGCTGGGATTATAGGAGTGAGCCATCGCACCCAGTCATATCGTTCTAGTCACTGTCCCATGCAAATTACATAATATTGCATAGTATTGTATACTGTTTTTTAAAAATTATAATATCTTATGTCAAAAAACGAAAAGGCTTCACAATATTGCATCAAAACTTAAACATTTCCCTATAATCAGACATTTAGATTATTCCTAATATTCACTGTTATACATAAATCATGCTGGGAGGAAAATCTCTGACTCCATGTTAGGATTTTAACATCATTGGGAAGTGTCTCCCACGCAAATGCACCTATCTCTATGGGACTCATTGGCATCCCTTACTTCTTTTTAGCTTCAACCTGCCACCACTGAAGAGATTTATTTGGCGGATAATCAGCCGGTTATCAGCAGTAGATTACTGTAAAAATATAGCTGTTGTTGGCCGGGTGCAGTGGCTCACGCCTGTAATCCCAGCACTTTGGGAGACTGAGGCAGGTGATTTTCTGCTTTTTTTCTGCAATTTTACTACTGTAACTAGATAGATAACACTAGTATATAAAATTGTTCTAAAAATGAAACAATTGTTATAAGTTTGTTCTTAATTATGTAGTCTAACCATCAGCCCCCTCTCACAACAATACCGCCCAGTCAACTCCTAACAAATCTCAAGAACAATAATTACACTTTTCACTCTTCTTATGACATTAAAAAAGACAGATGGTGACACCATGAGAATCATTCATGTCATTCTCACATTATTTAGAGTCTGAAATAATAATCCTGCGTATTAAAACAGGATGGTAAAAATAAGAAATTCTTCTTGGTCCACCTGAACAGACACAGCATTTATTATTTCACCTACAACCTGCCGCGGGATGGGGTTGGAAGGACTGGAGCCAAGGCTCAGTGAAACTGTCTTACAAAGAAGGAATTCCAATTTTCATTTTGCGTTTAACTTTACTTTTTGCAAAGTTATGCTCTATAAACACAAGCTCTGAAAGGATCCAACGTTTAAAGCCATGCTTTTGAGGCAGCAGTTCTCTTGCGGATGTAAAACTTTCAGAATTTAGCGTGTCAAGTTTTGCCTTTCTCCTTATTTGTTTTTTGTAATGAATCCACACTCTTTCCCCATTAGGAACAGGAGGTGTTGGAAAAAGCTAATAGCTTTACAAAGGATAAATTAAAGAGATACATTTTCGCATTCACAAACCCTTCTACAGATTTAAAGTACACTAAGAGAAATGACCATCTTATCTTACACCAGCTCAGCAGGGAGGCTCGGATCTCCGGTGCAGAGATAGGACAGGAAGAGGTGTGCGGCCAGCTTTGTAATCAACCCTCCTTATTCCTAACTCCCCGATTCACTATGCCTCGGGATTGGGAGATCTAAACAAGAAAGCTGGTGAAAAAGCCACTGCAAACGGGGAAGTGCTTGGCGCAGGTAAGGAGGCATTCTCTCTGTTTAAGAAAGGTGCCACATTTGCAGAACAGGGATCGCTGAATATGCGAGCTTCCGCCAAGAAACAAAAGACACCCATCCACCTCTCCTTCATTCCTCGCACACTAGCCCTGTCTTTTAGCTCATCCTTCCCACTAGGAAACAGCAAAGGATTGCATTGGAGCAGCAATCAGCAGATGCCACGCTGAGCTCAGAGACAAGCAGTGTAGACGGGACAGGCGTCCCAATACCGCTAAGCCACCACCGCCAGCCCGCTGGGTTCTGAGCAGTTTCCCCAGGTGAGTCACTTCCTGGAATTCTCTGGCAGCGGCTCTTCTAGTCACTCGCACAGGCCATCTTCCAGTTCCGAGCTGCCTCGGCGGGTCCCGGTGGCTGGGACCCCACCTCCCAGCTGTTTGCCCCCGCCCGGGACCGTGCGCGGTCCACCGACCCCTGTGTTTTGGCAAAGTTTCTCTGCCTCTCTGTGCCTCAGTTGACTCATCGGAAAAACTGAGGACAAAACATCCACATCCCAGGGATGTTGCGTGGATTCACGAGGAGCCACCGAACCCCTGGGCCCCGGGAACCCTGCGGCTGGCGCGGTCCCCCGTCGCACGCTCTCCCGCCCTAGGAGGAGCCCGAGGCAGTGGAGGGCGGGTCCGCGAGGCCGGGTGCCCGGGCCGGAGCGAAAGCGCCGGGGTGGACGGCGGCAGGTGACCTTCCCCATTTGGCCATGCCTTCCTGGGGACCGCGGCCTGGAAAAAGGGACGCAGGCGGCGCGGCCTGGGCGGCAGAAAGGCCGCGCGGGCCGGGAGGTCGGGGCGCAGCAACAGGAGGCCACTCACCACCACATGCGCCCCGGGCAGGGCGAGGGGCTTGGGGCTGATGAGCGGAGACACCATGTAGAGCAGCAGCACGAAGGCCACGAGAAAGGCGGCAGCCAGCAGCAGCATCGCTCCGCGGGGCCAGGGGCCCGGCGCGGCCGGGCGGGGGGCGCCAGGCGGGGCGCGCAAGGCTGGGCGGCGGCGAAGCGAGAATCACGCGCGGTGGGCGGGCGCCTGGAGTGTTTGGGTTTGCGGGCCAGGGCGGGCCGCTGCGGAGGGGAAGAGGAGGAGCCGGCGCGGGCACCACCCAGGCGGGGCGGTGCTTCCAGGGGGCGCGTAGGCCGACCCCGCCGCCACCTCCGGAATCGCCTCTGAGGAGTCGCCGGGTGTCTCCCACCACCACCCCCTCGGGACGGGGCCCAGAGTCCGCAGCCTCTCCCGTGGAAACCGGGCCTCCCGTCCCTGAGCGCTGCGAGCGGGCTCTGGGCAGCGCCAGATGCGAGCGCTCCGGGAAGGGCTGCGAAGACTGGCTCTTCGGGGGCTCGAGTGGCTTCTTAGGACCCCGCAGGGCGGGTTTCCAGGCCTGCCACGGCCTCCAGTGTGGGCGTGACGAGCGCTCCTCCCCGGAGTTCAGCCCTCGGCTTGGGACCACCCGCCGGGATGCTCGGAGGCCCTGGGGCATCGGAAAGGGCGGCTGGAGGCTCCCGGAGCCGGATCAGTCTGGGAGCCCGGAGACTACGCTCTGAAATTCCGGGCTCCATTCCGTATTTTCTTGGCGTTCTTGGAAGATGGTCACAGCCCACTTTCGCTTTTCAGAGGACCTGAAAGCCTTAACAGGGAGTTCTGAGAAATCACCAAAGTAATTCAATTTCATTGAGTTCAGAGTTCATCTTTACCAAGCAGGTTCAAAACAAATAAACAACAAACGCAAACAACTCAGCTTTATTAAAGTCTCATTCACATACTATAGCTTACAATTCCCGATTTAAAGTGCATGATAGGCCGGGCGAGGTAGCTCACGCTTGTAATCACCGCCCTTTGGGAGGCCAAGGTGGGCGGATCACTTAAGATCAGGAGTTCGAGACCAGCCTGGCCAACATGGTGAAACCCCGTCTCTACTAAAAATACAAAAATTAGCTGGGCATGGTGGCATACGCTTGTAATCCCAACTACCTGGGAGGCTGAGGCAGGAGAATCGCTTGAACCCGGGAGGCAGAGATTGCAGTGAGATCACTCCACTGCACTCCAGCCTGGGCGACAGAGCAAGACTCCGTCTCAAAAAACAAAAAATAAAAAATAAAAATAAAGCTCATAATAAATTGTTTTTAATATAGTCACAGTTGTGGACCCATCACTACCATAAATTTTAGAACATTTTTGTCACAACCCCCCAAAATCCTATACTCATTAGCAGTTACGACCCATTTCCTCCCAAGCCTCGCCCAAGCCTAAGCAATCCCTCATCCTTTCTGTCTCTATAAATTTGTCTATTCGGGATATTTCACATAAATGGAATCTCATAATGTGTAGCTGTTTTCATCTTATCTTTCACTAACTATAATGTTTTCAAGGTTCATCCATGCTATGAACTACATGTTAATACTTCATTTCTTTTTATTGGCAAATAATATCCCATTATATGACTATACCACATTTTAACTTTCCACTCATCAATTGAGGAATATTTAGGTTGTTTCCACTTTTTGACTATTAGAATTATGCTAACTGTAAATATTCATTTATAGGTTTTTGTGTGGGCATATGTTCCATTTCTCTTGGGTATATGCCTAGGAGGGGAATTGCTACATCTTATGGCAACTCTATGTTTAACTATTTGAGGAACTGCCAGAATGTTTTCCAAAGTGACTACAACATTTTGTGTTCCCACCAGCAGTGTATGTGGGTTCCAATTTCTCTACATCTTCACTAACACTTGTTATCATCTGTCTTTCTGATTATAGCTTTTTTAGTTGGTGCGAAGTCTCTTTGTGATTTTAATTTGCATAGAGGCACATATTTTTGTTTGCTTACTTGCTTTTCATTTTTGTTGTTTCTAGAAATACTAGGGAGCTAAGGAGAAAAAAAAGTTTTTGTTTTTCTTTTTTTCTTGACTTAAGCAGAGTTAGCCAAACTGCAAAATTTGAGGGCATAGTGTCCAAGACTTCTGATGTCAATGCAAGTTTAGAGGTTACGGAACCACCCTCAGGTTTGATAATTCACTGGAAGAACTCGCAGAACTCACCGAAAGCCATTATGCTCATAGTTATGGTTTGTTATGGGGAAAGAATACAGATCAAAATCAGCTAAGGAAAGAAATGCCTAAGGCAAAGTCTGGAGGGCTCCAAATGCAAAGCTTCTGTTGTCATCTCCCATGGAGTCAGGCTGTGTTACCTTCCCAGCATTGGTATGTGACAGTATGCTTGGAGTATTGCCAACCAGGGATGCTTGCCTGAGCTTCTGTATCCAGAGTTTTTATTGGAACTCCAGCACATAGGCTTGATCAGTCGTCCACTTGGTTGAACTGAGACTCCAACTAGACTGATAGTGCATGACAAAAGCCCCCACCTAATTCACATGCTTGGTCTCTCTGGAATGCCCAGTCTCCACCCTAAAATCCAGTTTGCCCACTCCCCATCTAAACAAAGACACTCCTATCAGGTATGACATAGATAACCTCCCAGAGGCCAAGGGCAAAAGTCAACTCTTCTCTTTGGGCAAGACTGAATCCTTTACAACATGGCTGCCACCTGCTTTGGCCAAAGCTCTCTTACAGTAAAATGAACATGTCTGACATTTGAAGGAGCCAGTGTAGAGCAGGAAGCTTTTAACTCAATTTCTCAATAAATTTGGCCATCAGTGTGAATATTATAACCTCACTTACAGTCCCAGAGTTACACTGTTTATGATATGGTAGTAAACATAATTTGAAAAATTAGAGTCAAAAGCTAGTGGCAGATAGATACAAGAGTTCTACTCTGCCATCAACAAGTGCTCCAGTTCATCATCGTATTGTATGACCAAAATGTCTCCCAGAGAAATGCCACTCAGGCTTGAAGGTTCCCATTTGCTATCAGTTTCCAAAAACGGAAGTGGCCTTCACCCTTTCAGGTACCAGACTGTCTTTTTAACATGTTTTTGTCCACCAAGTAGCCTATAGTTTTTAATATTAACAACTTGCATGGGCTCAGCAATCTTACTGGTTCCCATTTAGCATGTCCAATCAATATTGTCTGAAGGGCAGATCCAGCTGTCTTGTGTTTTACATTACTAGATAAAGGAAATTTTCCTCAGGCAATATCCATTCCCATAGTACATTCATGTTAAGGGGATGCAACCACTCCAAATAGAGTCTGTTCAGACATTCCAGTTTTTATCCAAACTTTCGCGTTAATCCCATCAAATGTATTTTCATCTTTCCAATCTAACTGTCGCCTTGGTTAGAATCTCACTAACAGAAAAACAGTGCATGGGGCTCCATGTCAAAGAATTTTAGAAATGTTTCTTTTCCACCCCTGACTATTTACCCATTCATGTACATTTGGTCTTGGACCCCAGCCAGAGATTAGGCCAATGGGCCTTGGTTCTTTCTTCAGTTTTTGTTTGTTTTGTTTTGTGTGTTTGTGTGTGTGTGTGTGTGACGGAGTCTCACTCTGTTGCCCAGGCTGGAGTGCAGTGGCATGATCTTGGCTCACTTCAACCTCCACCTCCTGGTTCAGGCAATTCTCTTGCCTCAGCCTCCTGAGAAGCTGGGATTATAAGCATGCACCACCATGCCCGGCTAATTTTTGTATTTCAGTAGAGACGGGGTTTCACCATGTTGGCCAGGCTGGTCTCAAACTTCTGACTTCAGGTGATCCACCCACCTCAGCCTCCCAAAGTGCTGGGATTACAGGCATGAGCTACCCACCCGGCCTTTCTTCAGTTCTTATCTTGACTACATTGTGTATCTTCCACCCCAAGTGATTGGAAGTCAGGTTTCTCATAGTCATCTTTGCTTTGCAGCTTTTAAAATTTATCCAAACTAGGTTGAACAAAGTGGATTTGTTGAGCGCCCTTCAATGTTGGGGGACTAGTAAGTAAGGGTTTCCTTTTGTCCATCGAACTTCTGAGAGTGCTGCATTTTAAGACTTTTGTTTCAACACCACCAATGCCCAGTTTATTTATGATATTTCTTAATAACTGTTTTAAATTTTCTATCCATTCTCTCTCCCTTTTCTGTTTCCTTTGTCTCTTGGAATAAGTCTGCTCTCTGTTGTTTTAGCATAACTTTTCCCGTTGGAGGTGGTCCTGAACTAGCAGCTGTGGCTCAATGGCTAGAATTCCAGCTTGGCCCAGCATCAGGTTCTGCCCCAACACTATCCCTATAATTTAGCTATTACAGATAATAACAATCAAGAGATTCCATATTCAGCTTTCTGATGTCATTGTTTCTTTGCATTTATTTTGGCCTCCAATGAGTGAGACCCCGTGATTTCTAAATTCCATTGGTAAATCTTACTTCAAGTAAGATAAGTAAACCCCATGACTACCTGGGGTTTATTTCAAGGAGGCAAGACTGTTTCAATATTTAAAATTCAATCAGTATAATCTATCATATTAACAGGTGAAAGAAGGAAAATCACATGATCATATATCAATCAATGTAGAAAAGGCATTTGACAAAATTTCACACCCAGTCATAATTAAAATTCTCAGAAATATAAGAATATAGAGGAACCTCCTCAGCTTTATGAAGAACATCTGTAGAAAAACCTACAGCTAATGGTGAAATATTGATGCTTCCTCCATAAGATCAAGGACAAAGCTAAGAAACTTGTTCTCATCACTCTCATTCAACAGTCCTGGAAGTTCTAGCCAGATCAATAAGGCAAGAAAAGGAAGTAAACATAATACAGATAAGAAAGGAATAAGTAAAACGACTCCTACTTGCAGATGGCATGACTGATGATGCAGAAAATCCCTAAGAATCTTGAAAAAAGAAAAAAACCTAGTAGAATTAAGCAACTCCAGCAAATTTGCATAATACAAAAATAAAATGCATTGTTATATACTAGCCATGAACTTGTGGACACTGCAATTAAAAATATGATTTCATTTATAATTTCTGAAATAAATGAAATAGATGTAATGTAACAAAACATGTACAGGACTTGCATCTTGAAAATTGCACAATGCTGATGAAAGAAATCAAAGATCGAAATAAACCGACATACTATGTTCATGAATTAGAAGACTCTGTAAAGATGTCAATTTTTTTCCAAACTGATGTACTATTTTAGTGCACTGCCTATTCAAACTATAGCAATATTTTTGTAAACATAGACAGGAATGCTCTAAAATTTATATGTAAAGGCAAAGAAATTAAAATAGTGAAAATATTTTTTAAAAGAAGAATAGGCCAGGCGCGGTGGCTCAAGCCTGTAATCCCAGCACTTTGGGAGGCCAAGACGGGCGGATCATGAGGTCGGGAGATCGAGACCATCCTGGCTAACACAGTGAAACCCCGTCTCTACTAAAAAATACAAAAAACTAGCCGGGCGAGGTGGCGGGTGCCTGTAGTCCCAGCTACTCGGGAGGCTGAGGCAGGAGAATGGCATGAACCCGAGAGGAGGAGCTTGCAGTGAGCTGAGATCCGGCCACTGCACTCCAGCCTGGGTGACAGAGCCAGACTCCGTCTCAAAAAAAAAAAAGAAAAAAAAAAGAAGAATAAAGTGGAAGGAATCAATCTACCTGATTTCATGAGTGATTATATAGCTACACTAATGAAAACTGTGTGGTATTGGCAGAAGGGCAGACACATAGATCAATAGGCCCCAGAAATAAACCCATGAAACTACACCTGATTTTTGACAAAAGTGCAAAAGCAATTTAATGGAGGAAAGATACCCTTTTCAAGAAATGGGACTGCCAGGCTAGGCGCGATGGCTCACGCGTGAATCCCAGCACTTTGGGAGGTCAAGGAGAGTGGATAACTTGAGGTCAAGAGTTCGAGACCAGCCTGGCCAACATGGCGAAACCCCATCTCTACTAAAAATACAAAAATTAGCTGGGTGTGGTTATGCGAGCCTGTAATCCCAGCTACTCGGGAGGCCAAGGCATGAGAAACACTTGAACCCAGAGGCGGAAGTTGCAGTGAGCCGACATCACACTGTTGCACTCCAGCCTGGGCAAAAAGAACGAAACTCTGTCTCAAAAAAAAAAAAAAAAGGAAAGAAAAGAAATGGGACTGCCACAACTGGACGTCCATAGACAAAGAAAAACAAACAAATAGAAAAAAAAAAAATACCTCAACCAAAAGTTTATACCATTTGCAAAACTTAAGAAGGTGTGATGGTTAATTTTGTGTGTCAACTTCATTGAGCCATGTGGTGCCCTGATATTCAGTCAAACATCATTCTGGGTGTTTCTGTGAGGGTATTTTGGATGAGATTTATCATTTAACCTAGAAGACTGAGTAAAGCAGATTGTACCTCCTACTGTGGGTGGACCTCATACAGTCAGTTGAAGGCCTGAATAGAACAAAAAGGCAGATCCTTCCTCTTAGTAAGAGAGAATTCTTCCTGCCCGATGATCTTTAAACTAGGACATTGGCTTTTTCCTCTGCCTTTGGCTTTAACTGAAACATTAGCTCTCCTGGCTCTCTAGCTTGCCAACTCACCCTGCAAATCTTGGGGTTTTCCAGCCTCTATAATTGCATAAGCCAATTTCTCATAATAAATCTATTTGTTTATGTGTACATCCCATTCATTCTATTTCTCAGGAGTACCCCAAATAATACAGAGAGGCTCATGGACTGAAATCTAAAACTACAAAATGTTAGGAAAAAGCACACTTTGAGAGCTAGAATTAGATAAAGACTTCCTAGATCTGGCACCAAAAGCACAGTTCCTAAAAGAAAACATTGATAAATTGGGCTTCATCAAAATTTAACATTTTGACTCTGCAAAATACCCTGATAAAAGGAAAAAAAGGTAAGCTGCCGATTGGGAGAAAATATTAGCAAACCACGTATCTGACAAAGGACTAGTATCCAGGATATGCAAATAATTCTCAAAACTCAACAATTAAAAAATTGAAACCATCAGGTGCAAAGACTCATGCCTGTAATGCCAGCACTTTGGGAGGCTGAGGCAGTGTATCACTATCACTTGAAGTCAGGAGTTCAAGACTAGCCTGGCCAACATGGTGAAACCCCATCTCTATTAGAAATACACAAAAAACTAGCCGGGCATGGTGGTGGGCGCCTATAATCCCAGCTCCTCAGGAGGCTGAGGCAAGAGAACCTGGGAGGCAAAGGTTGCAGCGAGCTGAGATCACGCCATTGCACTCCAGCCTGAGCAACAAGAGCAAAACTTCATCTCAAAAATAATAATAAAACCAATTGCAGCATGGGAAATTTACATGAGATATTTCAGTGAGGAAGATATACAGATAGGAAATAAGCACATGAAGAAATATGTCCAACATCATTTGCCATTAGAGAAATACAAATTAAAACCATAAAGGCGGGGCGTAGTGACTTACGCCTGTAATCCCAGCACTTTGCAAGACCAAGGAAGGTGGATCACCTGAAATCAAGAGTTTGAGAGCAGCCTGGCCAACATGGTGAAAACCTGTCTCTACTAAAAATACAAAAATTAGCTGGGCATGGTGGCACGTCCTTGTAATCCCAGCCACTCAGAAGGGTGAGGCAGGAGAATCACTTGAACCCGGGAGGCGGAGGTTGCAGTGAGCTGAGATCGCGCCACTGCACTTCATCCTGGGTGACAGAGTGAGACTTTGTCTCAAAAAATATATATAAAATAAAATAAAACCACAATGAAGTATCAGTATATGTTGATAAAAATGGCTAAAACAAAAAATAGTGACAACACCAAATGTTGGTGAGGATGTGGAGAAACTAGATTACTCATACACTACTGATGGGAATGTAAAAAATGGCACAGCCTTTCTGAAAAACAGTCTGGCAGTTTGTTGAAAAAAAGAAAAGCAAAAACTGAGCCTGCAACTACTATGTGACCCAGCAATCACATTCCTGGGCATTTATCCCAGAGAAATGAAGACTTATGTTCACACAAAAACATGTATATAAATGTTTATAGCAACTTCATCCAAAATAGTGAAAAACTGGAAGCAATTCAGATGTCCTTCAACAAGTGAATGGTTAAACAAACTGTGGTACATATGTACCGTGGAACTCAACAATACTCAACAGTACCATGCTACTTGACAATAAAAAAGAACGGATGGCGGAGTGCAGTGGCTCATGCCTGTAATCCCAGCACTTTGGGAGGCTCAGTCAGGCGGATCACTGGAGTCCAGGAGTTTGAGACCAGCCTAGGCAACATGGCAAAACACCGTCTCTACAAAAATACAAAAATTAGCTGGACGTGGTGGCGTGTGCCTGTAGTCCCAGCTACTCAGGAGGCTGAGGCACAAGAATAGCTTGAACCTGGGAGGCAGAGGCTTCCGTGAGCCAAGATTGTGCCACTACACCCCAGCCTGGGCAACAGAGCAAGACCCTGTCTCAAAAAAAAAAAAAAAAAAAAAGGGTTATTGATACACCCAGCAACCTGGATGAATTATGCTAAGGGAAAAAAGTCAATCCCAAAAAGTTAACAAAAAAGTCAATCCCATATAGTTACATACTATGTGATTCCATTTATATAACATTCTTGAAATGGCAATATCATAAATAAAGAACAGGCTGGGCATGGTGGCTCACACCTGTAATCCCAACACTTTGGGAAGCTGAGGCCGACAGATCACTTGAACTCAGGAGTTCAAGATCAACCTGGGTGACATGGTGAAACCCTGTCTGTACCAAAGGTACAAAAACATAGCTGGGCATGGTGTCCTGCGTCTGTAGTCCTAGCCACTTGGAAGGCTAGAGGTAGAAGAATTGCTTGGGGGTGGGCGGGGGAACGGGAGGTAGAAGTTACGGTGAGCTGAGATTGCACCACTGCACTCCAGCCTGGGTGACAAAGCGAGATTGTCCCCCCTAAAAAAAAAATTTAACAACTAACATCATTTGCCAGGCGTGGTGGCTCACGCCTGTAATTCCAGCACTTTGGGAGGCCAAGGTAGATGGATCACCTGAGGTCAGGAGTTCAAGACCAGCCTGACCAACATGGTGAAACTCTGTCTCTACTAAAAGTACAAAATTAGCTGGGTGTGGTGGTGCATGCCTGTAATCCCAGCTACTTGGGAGGCTGAGGCAGGAGACTGACTTGAACTGAGGAGGTAGAGGTTGTAATGAGCCAAGATCGTGCCATTACACTCCAGCCTGGGCGACAAGAGTGAAACTCCATCTCAAACAAAACAAAACAAAGCAAAACAAAAAATCAAAAACTAACATCATTTCTAGGGGTTAAGGAGGAAGTGGAACGGGAGGGGAGTAAGTGTATAAAAGGGGAGTATGTGATAATGGGAATGTTCTGTATCTTGTCAATACCCTGGTTGTGATACAGTGGTATAATTTCACAAGATGTTACCACTGGGGGAAAGTGGGTACAGGGGATCTCTGTTTTGTTCCTTATAACTACATGTGCATCTACAATTATGTCAAAATAAAAAGTTTAATAAAAACAAAGAAAATTAAAGTGAAAGACGACAGCAGGAGACTGGGTGGGTGAGATGCAACAATGCAAGAAGAGGCAGGAGAGATCTTAAGCACGACTGGGACTCAACCCGCCATTTTTGGCTTTGAAAGTGGAGGACGGGGGTCATAAGCCAAGGAATGTAGGTGGCCTCTAGAAAGTGGGAACAGCCCTCAGCTGACAGCCAGCAAGAACGTGGGACCTCAGTCCTACACCCACAAGTAATTGAATACTGCCCACAACCTGAATGACCAAGGAAACTAATTCTTCCCAGGCTGGAGTACAGTGGTGCAATCATAACCCAGGCTGGAGTGCAGTGGTGTGATTACAGCTCGTTGCAGCCTCGAACTCCTGTACTCAAGCAATCCTCCCACCTCAGTTTCCTGAGTAGCTGGGAATACAGGCATGCAACACTATGTCTGGCTGGCATCCTGATTTTAGCCCAATGAGACCTGTACTGGACTTCTGACTGACGGAACTGTAAGCTAATGCATCTGCATTGGCTTAAGCCACTAACTTTTGGTAATTTGTTACAACGGTATTACAAAACTGATACAAGTTCCTCTTGCCTACTCAGATTCACACATACCAAAAACACAGAATGCATATAACCTAAATTCTGGCCACAACCTACTCACTATCCATGAAAAACCTGCAAAACACAAACTCAGAAGTACTATGTTGGGTGACTGACTGGCTCCCAATCCCTCAGAACCCAGCTGACAATGCAGGTTCTTCTTGATATTTTTATCATCCTGGTGATACTGTGTCTTACAGAAAGGATTTTTTTGGTCTCTAAGTATGGCATTATACCCAAATTTTCCTGTATTGGTCAACCTGATGCAGTTCATCAGCAATGTCTTTTTTTCTAAAAGTTCTTCACTCTACCTTCTGTCTTGTGAGCTTTATTTATCAAGATTGATTTCAAATGTGTCAGTGGCTCAGTGAGGTTTTCCCAAGCAATCTAAGAAGAGTATTTTTTCTCTAATCCACATTTTCCACATTTTAATTATAACATTTATCACATTGTATTTGAAAGTAGTCACATGACTTATAACTCTTTGAATCAGAAGATTCTTCCATAGTGCCTTGCTGAATTCTGGACACCTAAGTAGGTGTCCAATAATTTATTGTTAAATTGACTGATGATTTGGTCCTCAACAAACTTGGGGTTAAGTAAATGCATGAGTTATGACAAAGCAGAAATCTGAGTAACTCCCTTCCCTCCCCTTCCCCTTCCCCTTCCTTCCTTCTGTTAATTCCAGGTCTTTATATAATAACTCTTTCAACCAGTTGCCAATCAGAAAATCTTGGAATTTGCCTGTGACCTCCCAACTCGCAGTTGTTCCACCTTTCTGGACCAAATCAGTGTACGTCTTACATGTATTGATTGATGGCTTATGTCTCCCTAAGATGTATAAACCAAGCTGCAGCCCAACCACCATGGGCACATGTTCTCAGGATCTTCCGGGCCTGTGTCATGGGCCATTGTTCACTCATATTTGGCTCAGTATAAATCTCTTCAAATGTTTTAGAGTTTGACTCTTTTGGTTGACATGAAAAAGTTCAAAGCAGGAAATAAACAATGAGAACCATTAAGTTAATTTCTAATCTTATCTGATAATTAAAAAAAAAATTTTTTATCTTGTTGAAACCATTAAAAAAGATATTTTGGATTACCTTAGAATAGTAATATTGACATTCTTACTCTTCTTACATTCTTAAAGATGGACAAAATATAAAACATTAAAAACAATTTTTTTTGAGATGGAGTCTCCATCTGTCACCCAGGCTGGGGTGTGGCACGATCTCAGCTCACTGTAACCTCTGCCTCCCAGGTTCAAGTGACTCTCCTGCCTCAGCCTCCAGAGTAGCTGGGATTACAAGCATGCGCCCCTATGCCTGGCTAATTTTTGTATTTTTAGTAGAAACAGGTTTCACCATGTTGGCCAGGCTGGTCTTGAACTCCTGACCTCAGGGGAGCTGCCTGCCTCAGTTTCCCAAAGTGCTAGGATTACAGGCGTGGGTCACCCTGCCCAGCCTGAAAGATACATAGTTTCTTTCTTTTCTTTTCTTTTTTTTGAGACAGAGTTTTGCTCTTGTCACCCAGTCTGGAGTGCAATGGCACCATCTTGGCTCACTGCAACCTCTGCCTCCTGGGTTCAAGTGATTCCCCTGCTTCAGCCTCCTGAGTAGCTGGGATCACAGGCACCTGCCACCATGCCTGGCTAATTTTTGTGTTTTTAGTAGACATGGGGTTTTCACCATGTTGGCCAGGCTGGTCTTGAACTCCTGACCTCAGGTGATCTGCCTGCCTCGGCCTTCCAAATGCTGGGATTACAGGTGTGATCCACAGTACTCGACCTGAAAGCTAAGTAATTTATTTTGAAAGGAACTGGCACAATCCTGATACAAAGATATTATGAGGAAAAAAAAGGAGGAAAGAGCAGTGAAGAGCAGAAATACTCCTCAATAGATCTACACTCAGGGAAAAAGACAAAACAAAACAAAAAATCTTTTATTTGGATACTTACATATTTCACCAGGATTTAAAACATTTGGGGAAGCAGTTATTTTATGAAGGAAGACTACAAATGCAAGGACTCAGGGAAGAATGAGGAAACAGCAAGAGGAGATAAAAGTTACACTGGCGGAAATCAGGAAAGAAATAAAAGTGAAAATCATCATGGAAATGAAAATGAGGCCGGGCGAGGTGGCTCACGCCTGTAATCCCAGTGCTTTGGGAGGCTGAGGCAGGCAGATCACGCGGTCAGGAGATCGAGACCATCCTGGCTAACACGGTGAAACCCTGTCTCTACTAAAAATACAAAAACATTACCTGGGCACGGTGGCGGGTGCCTGTAGTCCCAGCTACTCGGGAGGCTGAGGCAGGAGAATGGCGTGAACCCGGGAAGCGGAGCTTGCAGTGAGCCGAGATGGCGCCACCGCACTCCAGCCTGGGCGATGGAGCAAGACTCCGTCTCAAAAAGAAAAAAAAAAAGGAAATGAAATGGAAGTGAACGCAGTAGGAGAATAGAGTGAAAAACACAGTAAGGAATAGAAAGGAGAGAATGAGTAAAGCAAACAAAATGAAATGAAAAAAAAGAATTTAAAAGACAGAAAAAAGATAGGAAAACAAAGGATTTGAGTCAACATATGTATAACAGGACTGCCTGAAGAAAAAACAAGACATAAGAAATATTTTTTAAAATTTCAAATACACTTTCCTAAAATACTAAAGCATTTGAACATTTATATGTGTGTGTACACACACACACACACACGATATATTACACCAGGGAAAACTGACTGAAAATAATCAACATTGAGTCATTCTCTAGTAAGTACTGAATTTTAAAAGAATGAAGACTTTGGTCAGTTAGACAAAATCATCAGGTCACTTGTTTTAAAAAGAGATCAGGCTAGTTTCAGGTTTCTCCAGAGTGACATTCAACATGACAGAACAATGCAACATCTATCAGATCCTCAAACAAGGAATGTTGTGTCGAGGTTGCACATTCAGCGAATCCGTATTTCACCCATAAAAGTTACAGACAAATAATTTTGAACATATAATAACCAAGGAAATATTTTTCCCCTAAGCAGTTCTTGAGGAAATTATTAAGACTACAGGATGACTCAGCCAGCCAATAGCTGACTGGGAAAAGCATAGTAAAAGAACAGTCTTTTGAAAATTGAATCTATTTAACAGTACACCAAAGCCTAAAGCAAATGGGAGATGTAGGGTAAAGAATAATATGTGTGTACATGTTACATGCAAAAATAATACAAGAGACAAATTTTGGGAGAGGAAGGAGAAAAACGTGAAAGATGTGTGGGAAGCATTATTGAATATCAGTTGGTCATTGATTTTTTTTTTGAGACAGAGTCTTGCTCTGTTGCCCTGGCTGGAGTGCAGTGGCATGATCCCCGCTCACTGCAACCTCCACCTCCCGGGTTCAAGTGATTCTCATGCCTTAGCCTCCCGAATAGCTGGGATTACAGGCTCCTGCCACCTCACTTGGCTAATTTTTGTATTTTTGGTAGAGACAGGGTTTCACCATGTTGGCCGGGATGGTCTCAGACTCCTGACCTCAAGTGATCCACCTGCCTCAGCCTCCCAAAGTGCTGGGATTACAGGCATGAGCCACCGTGCCTGGCAGTTAGTCATAGATTCTGTCACTAGATATTTTTTAAACTCCAGAAATGATTCTTTATCCTTCAGTGTTCTTTATTTATTTAGACATGTTTGCTTCATGTAGGTGTTTTGGTGCATGTGTGGGGTTTTTTTCCTGAACAATTTCAAAGTAATTTATAGACATCATGGCACTTCCTCTGCATCCTTCTATGAGCACACTTAAGCATATGTCTTCTAAAGTGAAGGGTACAATGCATGCCCCCCAGTTTTTTTTTTTAGGGATGGGATTTCACCATGTTGGGCAGACTGGTCTTGAACTCCTAGCCTCAAGTGATCCACCTGCCCTGACCACTCAAAATGCTGGGATTGCAGGCGTGAGCCACTGCGTCCAGCTCAAATTGTCTTTTATAGCTTTTTTTTTCCCAAACTAGGATCTAAGCAAGGTTCACATATTACATTGAGTTATACATCTCCAACTTTTTTAAATCTAGAAGAATAGAAGAATCTTCCAACCTTTTTAGAAAAATGACATGAACTTTTTTGAAGTGACTGGGTCAGTTGTCTTGTAGAAGACCCTGCGTTCTCTCCTGACTGATTGATTTCTTGTGGTGTTATTTCTCTCTCCAGTGAATTTTCTGTAACCTGGCATTAGGTCTACGGTTTCAGACTACACATTTTTTAATAAGAATACTTCGTAAGTGGTTTTCATGTTGCATCTTCCCAGGTGGCACATGATGTCAGGTTGCCATTGTTAATGATGCTCAATTTGATTTCCTTGGCAAGGTGGTGACAGCCATGGCTCTCCATTGTAAAGCCAGTGTTCCCCTTGGCAGTGAGCAAGTAATCTGAGAGGACACTTCTGAATGTTGGCGTGTCATCACCAACAGTTCCTCCCTTTCCTATCTGCATATGCTAGTCCTCCCATGAAGAAGTAGAATTTATTTTTCATGCCGTGAATCTTGACTGGTCTGCTAACTTGTTTATTTCTTGGTCTGGGCCTTAAGAGGCATTGAAGCTTCTGGGATTGGGAGTAACCTGCCGTGGAAAGAAACTCAGGCTGGACTACTGCCTGAAGAGATCACATGAAAGAGAACAGTCCAGCCAGCCCAACTTGAGGCACGAGACATGGGATGGAGCCATCCTGGATTCCTCACCCCAGCCAACACCATGTGGAGCAGAGGTAAGCCCTCTCCGTGAAGTTCTGCCTGAATTGCAGACTTGTGAAAAATAATAAGGGGCCATTTTAAGCCATTAAGATTTTGAGTGGTTTATTATACACTCATAGACCATGTAAACATCATCTCACTCAATAGTTTTAGCATCCATCAATGATCTTTGCCTGAATCATTTCTTTGGGCTTGGCAAAGGGCATTTTAAATTCTGCTGCTCATTTCACCTTTATTAGCTAGCATTCTTCCGGAGAGAGAGACCTTTCCCTCATCATCTAGGTATCAACTCCTATTCCCCTTAAAGAGGAAGAGCAAATGTTCAATGTCTCCCATAATTCCTAGCTTTCAGACTAAGAAGTTGTGTGATATTCACCACCAGTGGCGGCAAATGAGGCTTTCCCGCTTCACTTTTTCCCCTGGTCTTTAGTTGTTCCCCTTCAGTGGCTAGGTGCGCTTTGCACATCTGTCCTTGGTCTCAGAGTGTTGCACTACAATCATTGATTCACTTGACTATCCTTTTAACTGGACTGTAAGTTTCTTGAGGCCAGGGACATTATAGGCTCAAGGCCAGTATATACCAAGTTCTGACATCTAGATAGATGGTACTAGATTTCTACCATACTTCTTTTAGTTTCTTTTTTTGTTTTGGACATATATTTTACATAGCTTAGATAATACGTACAATTTTTTAAATCCTGCAATTCTTTTTTCTTAGAAGTAATCTTGATACTTTAGTTTTTATTTTATTTTATTTTTATTTTTATTTTTTGAGATGGGGCCTTACCCTGTCACCCAGGCTAGAGTGCAATGGCACCATCTCAGCTCACTGCAGCCTCCGCCTCCTGGGTTCTAGCGATTCTCCTGCCTCAGCCTCCTGAGTAGCTGGTATTACAGGTGCCTGCTACCACACCTGGCTAATTTTTTTGTATCTTTAGTAGAGATAGGGTTTCACCATGTTGGCCAGGCTGATCTCGAGCTCCTGACCTCGTGATCCACCTGCCTCAGCCTCTCAAAGTGTTGGAATTACAGGCGTGAGCCACCGTGCCCGGTCATTTTATTTTTTAATCAAAAGAATAGCTGTGTGTGGACATAAAAGTAACAGTACAGTGGGCTAAGATGTAACTTCACAGTTCCCTACCCTCAAACCCTCCTCAGCCCTGATTCCACTCCCCAGGGGCAATCACTTCCTGTCTTTTTTTAAGTTTGGTTCCTGTGGATGATTTTATTTTCTAAAAATGGCCACAACAACATCTGCCAACTCAAACACTCTTCTTAAAATGTCACTTTGACATGCCTCCCAGGGATGGGGGGGATCCATGTCCCCTCCCTTCAAAATTGGGTGGGCTTCTGTGAATATTGTGATCCATGGAATATGGCAGGAGAGACACTATGTGACTTCCGAGGCTAGGTTGCTAAAGTTGGTAGAGCTTCCGTTTTGGTCCCTGGAATACTTGCTCGTGAAGTTGCAGTCACCAGTCACCATGTCAGCAGTCAGACTGTCCTGCGGCAGCCATGCTGTGTGGAAGCCCAAACATCCTACGCAGAGCGGCCACTTGGAGCAACCCCTACTTTGAGAGATGAGACTTTAGCTCACTTGCATTAACCCCTCACTTGCCCCTTCCAATTTTTTTAAATAGTTTAGAATTTTATCACCTACCTTTGAAACTGTTTTTAGACCTCCATTTCTTGCTCCACCAACTTTTGGAATCTCGTATTACTATCCATTTGTAAGATTAATTTTATTTTATTTATTTATTTGTTTGTTTGTTTATTTATTTATTTATTTATTTATTTATTTATGTATTTTGAGAAGGAGTCTCATTCTGTCACCCAGGCTGGAGTGCAGTGGCATGATCTCAGTTCACTGCAGCCTCTGCCTCCCGGGTTCAAGCGATTCTCCTGTCTCAGCCTCCCGGGTAGCTGGGACTACAGGCAAGTGCCACCATGCTCGTCTAATTTTTGTATTTTTAGTAGAGACGGGGTTTCACCATGTTGGCCAGGATGGTCTCGATCTCCTGACCTTGTGATCCACCTGCCTCGGCCTCCCAAAATGCTGGGATTACAGGCGTGAGCCACCGTGCCCGGTCTGTAAGATTAAGTTTATATAATGTCTGTTCTTTCTTCTACATCTATTTCAATTCTCAACTTACCTTAGATATATCTTCATTATCTAACTGTGAAATACCAGGCCAATGGAAGAACACGTAAAGTATGTATTCACTGTTATTCTCTTAAAATTCATTTATTTTCTAAACTGTCCATCCTGCAGAGTTAAACGGGCCCCTGGTAGATAAGACCATACCTGCACTTTTCGTGTTCTGGATGGTGGCTGTATTTCTGTGATTCCCTCTAGTGTTGTAACAACTGTTTATTATTTACTGTTTCTGTAAGAGGGAAAAGTTCCAGGGGGTTCTCCCTGACCCTTTTTTTACATGAACCTTCACCCCACGTGTAAGAGAACCGCTCTGGTGACTGACCATTCCCAGAGATATTCATTCAGCTTAACCAATGCACTTTGGTTAAAACACCACCTCATTTATCACTGAACCCCTGTAAGTCCCCTCTTGACCAGTGGACCATGTGACTTTCTGATTCTCCAGTTAAGATTATTAGCTCAGAGCCAGTGTCCCACAGTCCTCCAAAGTCTTCATATTTCTGTGTCACTATTTCCTAGCAGCTTTGACAAGTAGCCTCCCACCCCTTCGGAGAAGGCTGAAAGGAAGGTATTTGTGGTATCATTGCAGGATCCTTCCTCAACAATACCGAGCCTACGCTTATTTCAAGTGCTGCAAAATCAATGCTGTGCTTCATGCTTTGCCTATCATGATGGTTCTGGTCAGGTGTCCACCAGACTTGGGAGGTTTTGGTTAGGCTAATGAAGTGGCCCCTTAGTGAGCTGAATAGGCATTTGTTTTTGTTGCAGGGATCCCATCGCCAATGAATTGTTGCTTAAGACTTTGTGGGAAAGACCTTTGTGATGATCACACTAGCCTAACATGGTACCAAAGTCCACTTGGCTTGTGCTAGCCTGGTGCCACTACTTGGTTTCTGCAACCTAAGTGGATTGCTTTCCGGCCCCAGTGCAATCAGAGGACAAGGAAAGCACGTTAGAAAGCATTTCTTCCGCGGGGCGCGGTGGCTCACGCCTGTAATCCGAGCACTTCGGGAGGCCGAGGCGGGTGGATCACTTACAGCCTGGCCAACATGGTGAAACCCTGTCTCTACTAAAAATACCAAAAAATTAGCTGGGTGTGGTGGCGGGAGCCTGTAATCCCAGCTACTCGGGAGGCTGAGGCAGGAGACTAGCATGAACCCAGGAGGTGGAGGTTGCAATGAGCTGAGATGGCACCACTGCACTCCAGACTGGGTGACAAGAGCGAGACTTCATCTCAAAAAATAAAATAAAAAGTAAGAAAGCGTTCTTTCCACCTACTGAAGCTTTGATTAAGGACCCAGATTCTAGTTCTCTAGGAACACTGTGGCTTTGTGGATAGGTCTTACGGGGTAAATCCACTAAAGCTTTTTTATTTTCTAAAGTTGTTAGATTTTTTCTTTTACATTATATGTTAATGGAGTTCAGAGAGGGGCCACTGCCAAGTTCAGTTTTTTCAAGCAGTCAGGCAAACAATGAAAGTCCCTCTCAGTGACTCAAACCAAAAACTGAATACAGAATTTCTGTTGACTGAACCCATAGTGATAAATCCAATCATATCGGAAACTTGATTCCTCTGCTTTTTGATCATCAGCATAACCCACTGTCACATATGCTCCAGATGCTGATACTCAGAATCCTCCAAATTTTCACAAATATACACATTCTAATGCTACAGGGCCTGCTGTTTTCCTACTAAATTTTCTTCCTTTCACATACAAAACGTGGTGAATCTGTGAATTCAACTGATTGCCAGCAACCTGCAGGATCAAATACTGAGTTTGGCTTTTGATTACTTAGGCACTGTGGCTGTAGGAAATGTTTATTTTAGGACAGCCACAGAAGATCCCTGGTTTTCCTTCTCTGCCCTGACCAGCCATTTGAAGTTCTCATGCTCTTTATATTGTTCTACAGCAGCTGCAAATTGGCTCTCCAGTGTCTTGTCCTCACTGGGCACTTCATTCCGTGTGACCATAGGCAATGATATAGTCAGCTGTCTCACTAGGAGCTACCGGAGTCCATCCAATTTAGATGCTGGTGATGCTGCTATGATCCTATTTTAAATGTCCTGCCATCTCTGTGTTACTTGCTCAAGATTGAAGGAACTGAGTGGCAGTACCTGATATGCCAAGGTTACATCAAGGGCCCAGCTACTGGTTACCAAGTGATGAAGAAAAATAGGATGTCCCCACTTCGGCTCCTGTGTTGGGAGGCCAGAGGGCAGTTAGATGAACAGCGGCTCTCCAGAGTACATCTGTTTGATGACTGACTGTCCTGTTCTCTTTTTAAAACATTTCCTGTTATTTCATAGGGTTCTAGAGGGGGAGGAGTCCTAATTCCTGTGATTTGCTGTCAACCGAATTCTTCCTTAAAACTTTTTTTTTTTTTTTGAGACGGAGTCTCGCCCTGTCGCCCAGGCTGTAGTGCAATGGCGCAATCTCAGCTCACTGCAACCTCTGCCTCCCGGGTTCAAATGATTCTGCCTCAGCCTCCCGAGTAGCTGGGATTACAGGCACCGGCCACCACCCCCAGCTATCTTTTGTATTTTTATTAGAGACGGGGTTTCACCATATTGGCCAGGTTGGTCTCGAACTCCTGACCTCAGGTGATCTGCCCACCTCGGCCTCCCAAAGTGCTGGGATTACAGGCCTGAGCCACTGCGCCCAGCCCCTTAAAACTTCTTAATTTTGAGAAATTAAAAATAAAGATAAAAATACAAAGAAAAGAATGAAAGTGTCCATATTTCTATTCACCAGGATTTAGTCACTATTAATTTCTTGAGGTGTTTTCAGTCCTAATTTTCTTTT
This sequence comes from Chlorocebus sabaeus, assembly GCF_047675955.1. Taxonomy (NCBI): domain Eukaryota; kingdom Metazoa; phylum Chordata; class Mammalia; order Primates; family Cercopithecidae; genus Chlorocebus; species Chlorocebus sabaeus. The sequence continues at coordinate 17,026,816 of NC_132921.1, read as the reverse complement.
TAGAATAACACTGGGGGTGGGGGGCAGAAATTATACATGCTGATTGTACAAATTTAGAAAGAATACAAAGTAAGTTTCACTCACTCAACAAATATTTGTTGAACACCCATCAGGCACCAGCACTCTTCTAGACACTGGAGATACAGCAGAGAACAAAACAGACAAGAAACTGAATAGCATACATGTTAGTGGGAGAAATCACATAAGGAAAATAGTAAATTATATCGTAGGTTAGATGACAAGCACTATGGGGAAAAACACAGCCAGGGATGGAGATAAGGAGCATCAGGAGGGTTTGTCATTTTCAGTAGGATGGCCAAGGAAGGTGTCACTGAAAAAGAGACATTGGAATAGACCTGAAGGAGATACGAGAGGTAAAGTCAGTAATAAAAAAAAAAGAAAAAATCAATCAATCAATCTAATAACATCATGAGCATTATGTGGAAGTCATTCCAGATGTCTATGTGAACATGCAGATTTCTGGATGATTATGGATGGATGGATGGACAGAAAAATATACTTAGGAGACACTATCATAAAAACAATTCAAACTAGAAAAGATTTTTAATAATCAGTAAATTATTTAGTACCTATTTCTGGATATCTACATATCTGGATATAAATGTACAGCATAAAGCATGAGTTTTCACACACACACACACATACACCTTTGTATCAACCACCCAGATCCAGATTTGGAATTGCATTAAATCTATAAATTGATTTGGTTAAATTGACTTTGTTTCTTGTAAGTCATCCATCTCTTAAACAGGGTCCACCCCCCTCTTATTTAGGTCTTCCTTAGTGTCTTTTGGTAACGTTCCATAGTTTTCTATGTGGCAGTCTTGCCAATCTTTGAGTAGATTAATTTTGAGGCATTTGATGCTGATATTATTGTAATTAGTATTTTCTTTTTTTTTTTTTTGACACGGTCTCGTTCCCTCACCCAGGCTAGAGTGCAGTGGTGCGATAATAGCTTACTGCAGCCTCGAACTCCTGGGCTCAAGTGATCCTCCCACTTCAATTCCCCAATAGTTGGGACTATAGGCACACACACCTCTCATAATTTCAATTTCTAATTGTTGCTAAGATAAATAATTTTTATTGACTTTGTATCCTGCAAACTTGTTAAATTATTTCTACAAGTTTATATCAATTTTCTACAATCATGTCATCTGTGAATGACAATTTTGTTTCTTCTTTTAATCTGTAAGCCTTTCATTTCTTTTGCTTGCACTGGCTAGAATCTGTACAAAGTTGAGAAAAAGTAGTGATAGTGGGTAACTTTGCCTTTTTCCTGATCTCTGGGGGAATAAACTTTTCAAAAATTCACAATTAAATACGTTGGCTATAGGGTTTTTTCTAGATCTTCTTCTATTAAGAAGTTCCCTTCTATTCCTAGTTTGTGCAGTTCAAAAAAAAGCAAGTGCTGAATTGTATTGCTTTTTATGCATCTATAAAGAACTTGTCTCCTTTATTTCTGTAAATGCAGTAAATAGTATTAATCTTCCTAAGTTACAGGCAGCCCTTGTTTTTTACAGCTAACTGAACTCTTGCTGATTTCTATGGTATAAATATTCCCATCACAGCAGACTTTAAATTTCTAGTATGAGGTCACTGAACTCGCAGCTGAAAAAGAGGTACTATCGGTTTTGGTGAGCCAGGGTGAGCTAGTTTGAACACATTTTTGATTTTGTAGTTCTCAATCACCGAGACAGAAATTTATCATAACTTCACTAGACAAGTAAGAACAAAGTCACTTTATAAACTTACCTATTTTATAAGTCTCTCACATAATCCACGAGGTAGATCAAAATTAAAACGTAACTCCTTTTTTTTTCCCCCAATACTAAGTACCTAATAGAACCCAGCAATATATTAATTGCTAGGGAAAATGTAACTCTCATAACTTACAATCTAAATGGTCTAAACATGGTCAATAGAACATGCTTCAAACAGAGAAAAATCTCAACACAGCAGTTGGCAAAACTAGGATGGGGATAGTTTAGGCGGTCTTCCTGCAAGAGGCGACATGGTTCATCATTAGGTTTTAATGGAAATACGTGGACTAGCAAAAAAAAAAAAAAAAAAAAAAAAAAAAAAAAAAAAAAAAAAAAGGATACCATAATTAGAATAAGAGAAGGATACAAATGAAGGCATGAAAGTAGGAAAGAAAAGGGCACCTGTGAAAACTCACAAACTTAACATCAGTGTCAACAATAGGCACTGTGTTGCTTCATTTGCAAGACACTGCACCATCAGGTAGATATGCCTCTTTCTCATGGCAGTGGTTAAATGGTGCTTCTGTGGCACTAATCACGTACACCCATTCTGTTTTTCTGCATGTAGTCGACAGCAGACTCAGAAGTCAATCCTCTACTGACATGTTTTGTAATTATAGAGTCCTTCTAGATTTCTCAAGGTGAGACAAAAGGCTTTCAAATATCCAGGGTGTAGATCATAGAGATGCTTAACAACTATGATCTACTTGCTGGCTCAGAAAACGTCTACCTAAACTTCATAATTACTGGTCAAGAGCCAGAAAAATAGAACATGCCCATTCGGGTTCCTTTGAGTATCTGTGCATAAAGAACACACAGCAGTACTGTATAATTCTGAGGCAGATAAACAGGTAAGATGTATAAATGACCTTATCCACAAAGAATTCAGTGTTAGTCTACTTAGTTCTCAATCCTTGCATAAAAGTCATTGAAAAACAGAATGTTCATGTATACATTAATAATTTTAATGATTTCTTTGTATCTAACCAATTTAGGTAATATTTTCTTTTACACAGATGGTCCCAAAATAAAGAATACACAGAATACAGTCAATGGGTTTTATCAATTTACTTCACATAAGAGCGTAATTCAGGCCTTTTCCATTTAATAACAAAAACAATCTGTACAGAAAACCCAAAGGCAACCACATAGCATATGTAAAATGTGCAAATACACTTTAAAATGCAAGTTATTCTAGAGCATTTGCAAGATAGAATTTCATAGTAATTAAGGAGTCTACTTCATTCTAACTTAATAGTTTTTGCATGTATAGACAATGCAAATCTACAAGGCACAACTTAGCGCTGATGCTAAAGTATGAAACACATCCTCAGATTATTTATTTGAAAATATTAAAATAGTATCATGTTTATTTTTTAATGAGTCATGAGCTCATTTCTAAAGCTTCATAAAGCATTACACTGATAACATATGTGTGGTCAGGACAAACTGTTCCCTGAACTTAAAAGGTGAAGGACAAGACCCCATATTATTATCCTGTATTAAAAAAGGAAATATACATATATGTACACAGACACCCCATATCACAGACAAGAAACTTCCCATAATCCAAAGGGAGACTATTTCCTTACTAGCATTACAGTATTTCATGACAGTTAAAAATTACACACTTACCACCTGTTTTGGTCAATCTTGCTACAAAAAGACACTGAAATAGACAATTTTCTTATTTAAGGTAAAGACAATGTCTAATTTAGAAAATCTTCCTCTTGAGATTGCACAGTGAAAGGTATCATTTAATTAAATATAAAAGCTTACTGTTTTTGTTTTTTTGAGACAGAGTTTCATTCAGTCGCCCAGGGAGTGCAATGGTGCGATCTTGGCTCATTGCAACCTCCGCCTCCCAGGTTCAAGTGATTCTCCCGCCTCAGGCTCCTGAGTAGCTGGGATTACAGGCGCCCGCCATCGTGCCCAGCTAATTTTTATATTTTTAGTAGAGACGGCATTTCACCATGTTGGTCAGGCTGTCTTGAACTCCTGGCCTCAGGTGATCCACCCGTCTTGGCCTCCCAAAGTGCTGGGATTACAGGCATGAGCCACCATGCCCAGTCAAAGCTTACTTATTTTAAAGAAATTATTTAAATCTACACAGAAAAAAAATCAACTTATTAAAAACCAGTAAGAGCACTGTCTATAATTCAAAATCTTTCAAACCCAATCACAATGCTCTTTGCTGTTTTATTGCCCATCCCTGAGAGTAAAGATTCTATCATTTGTAATTTTTTAATAACATAAATTTTACATTGATAAGAATGTTTAACTATTTTTTTGAAAATATAAAATAAACCCCATATCATTTTAGTAAAAAAAAAGATAAATGCTCTTTGCAAAGACCACTATTCATAAAAATTTTAAATATTTGTATGTCAATCAATTTCTGACATCCTTTCTACTGGGTAACTTCTATTTTTTGCCATCCATATATCGCTCATTTCCTCATAACCTGTTGTTTTGTACATTTTGTTAATAGGAGTATTTAATAAGTAATGGAGGAAAAGTACAATATAAAACCTAATGGAACTCTGAAGTGAGATGTGTATTTCCCTGTGGTAAAAGTGTTTTACTGGAAACAATCAATGTGATCCAAAATAGACAAAAATATCTATGAAAGAAAGAATACATATGGGTCAGCATCTTCCTTGTCTTTGGTTTAGCCTTCTTGACCAAAATCTTCTGTAAACTTCTTTAATTTCAACAAGTCATGTTCATTGACTGTAGGTTTTGTGTTAGATAGTGACCGCAACATATCCGACTGTCAGGGAAAAAGAAGGGCAGGGAGGATATTAATAATAGAGTTAACAAAATAAAAAACCGTCATATTATCATTATTGTTATGAACTTTAACCTAAGTTTAAATATGAATATTTGCCGTCTACCATAAGATACTGACAATAAACTCCCTGTTCTTTTTTTGAGTCAGAGTCTCACTCTGTTGCTCAGGCTGGAGTGCAGTGGTGTGATCTTGGCTCATTGCAACCTCTGCCTCCTAGGTTCAAGTGATTCTCCTGCCTCAGCCTCGAAGTAGCTGGGATTACAGGCACCTGCCACCATGACTAGCTAATTTTTGTATTTTTAGTAGAGATGGGGTTTCACTGTTGGTCAGGCTGGTCTCGAACTCCTGACCTCAGGTGATCCGCCTGCTTCTGCCTTGCAAAATGTTGGGATTACAGGCGTGAGCCACCGCTCCCGGCCCCTATTCTTTCACAGATCTTTCAAGATCTTTGATCATGTTATTCCTTTGTGTAGAAACTTACACTTTCTTCCCCTGCACTGATCAAACGGCTCCCCATTATCAGAAGGACATTCCTCTTAGTCTGAGGATCAAGGCCTCCAAAGTATGTTCATGATCTAATTTCTGGCCTTATCTCTTTTTCTTAAATAAGAGATCAGTTTTCTAAGTAAGTATAGTTCAAAAGGAAAATATCATTCACTTACACGTAAGTGAAGCAGAATACCATTTTATGAAAAATCAACTAACCAGAATTTTACTATAGTTACAATTAAGATTGAAATGGTTAGAAAAATATGCTAATATCAGAGATTCATTAAAAAACTAACTTCTAAGCCAAGACTCCTGTAAAACGATATGAAAAATAATAAAGAGGATTACTCTAAGTTACTAAAAATTCTTCAAAGTTGAACAAAGTACAAAAAATAAAAAATAATACACCAAGGATTAAAACAAAAGGGGTTTCTGAGTAACTTCTCAGATAAGCATTATGGTTGGTTCACACACAAATATATAGGCATGTACATATTTACATGTATGTCTATGTATCAGGTAAAAGTTTCTCCTCTGGAAGTTACTATTAAACCCGCCATTAAAGGTCCTTAAAGATCTGAAACTGACAGAAAATTCTGAAAACTGAGAATGTTCTTCCATAAGTAATCAACTTTTCAATCACCCTAAGTTCCCTAAAAATAACACGCCTTACAAAATAAGTCATATATTAATTTCTCCAATATAAACTATGTAACTGTAATTTTTAAAAATAAAAATAGAACTACATTATTTAAACTTTCTATGGACCTTTGAAAAGTGAACTAGAAAACACTATAAATATGATGATACGAGCATTAGTATTTGTTTTTTTTTTGTTTTTTTTTTTTTGAGACAGAGTCTCGCTCTGTTGCCCAGGCTGGAGTGCAGTGGTGTGATCTCGGCTCACTGCAACCTCCGCCTCCTGGGTTCAAGCTATTATCCTGCCTCAGCCTCCCGAGTAGCTGGGACTACACGTGCGTGCCACCACACCCGGCTAATTTTTTTGTATTTTTAGTAGAGACGGGGTTTCACCGTGTTATCCAGGATGGTCTCGATCTCCTAACCTTGTGAACAGCCTGCCTTGGCCTCCAAAAGCGTTGAGATTACAGGCGTGAGCCGCCGTGCCCAGCCCGGTTTTTTTTTTTTTTTTTTGAGACAGAGTCTCACTCTGTCACCCAGGCTGGAGTGCAGTCGTGCAATCTCAGCTCACTGCAACCTCTGCCTCCCTGGTTCATGTGATTCTCCTGCCTCAACTGAGCAGCTGGATTACAGGTATGTGCCACACTGCCCGGCTAGTTTTTGTATTTTCAGGAGAGACAGCATTTCGCCAGGTTGGCCAGGCTGGTTTCAAACTCCTGGCCTCAAGTGGTCTGCCCGCCTTGGCCTCCCAAAGTGTTGGGATTACAGGCAATTTCTGGTTATTTTAAAAAATCTGAGATGCAGGGAAAAAAAAATTTCACCAATCCTATTTTTTTAGTTAGGTTTTGGCAATCATTATACTATATATGAGCATTTTGGAGATATTCTAGCTGTAAGACCTGTAAAGTCAGAATCTTGTGCTTTAAAAAATAGCTTTTTCACTTAAAGTTTCCTCAAAACCCAAGAAAATAGTTTAAAAATAATTACTTTTTATATTTTAAGTTGAATTAACTTTATAATTTCTAATGTGAGTCAACAGTATTAAAATACACCTGTTTAACAGTAAGATTTTCCAGCAAATATTATGTAACTGAAAATTATGATGTTTTAAAATTTTTCTTAAAAACAAACAAAATTTCAAACCATGGAAACAACTGGCTCCAAAAGTTTATCTCCAGGGACATCCATCCACGTCATTTCAATGGCACCAGGGTCACCTGGAGAGCAAGGTGTTAGCAGATCATCTACAAGATGGTTAGGATCAGCTCGGGAAGGTCCGCGAACCTGAAATAAACAGTAATCTGAAATATTTATTTGAAACAAAATTGAACATTAAGATTTAATCCATTATCAGGAAAGTTAAAATGTATAATAGTTTTGTATGTTTAATGTTTACTTTTGGGAAAAAAAATTAAGAATATACAACAAAAAGTAGTTATCCCCTGGGTAATGGGATAATTTTGGTGCTTTAAGTTTTTTTTTTTTTTTTTGGAAAGGGTGTCTCGCTCTGTCAGCAGGCTGGAGTGAAGTGGCGCGATGTCGGCTCACTGTAACCTCCGCCTCCCGGGTTCAAGTGATCTTGTGCCTCAGCCTCCCAAGTAGCTGGGATTACAGGCATGCGCCACCACACCCAGCTAATTTTTTTTTTTACTTTTAAGAGAGACAGGGTTTCACCATGTTGGCCACGATGGTCTCGATCTCCTGACCTCGTGATCCGCCCACCTCGGCCTCCCAAACTGCCGGGATTACAGGAGTGAGCCACAGCGCCCAGTCGCTTTTAGTTTTCTTCTTGATGCTTTTCTGTATTTTGAAATTTCCTACAATAAATTACTTATATGATCACACATATAAGTTAAAAAAAAAAAGAAACAGTTTCTGTGTCTAAGCTTTCTCTTTTACCCCTCCAGTGCTTAATAAGTGGTAGTAATCTCAGAGACCAAAAACAGATACATTAAAAAATTCTCAGAAGTTGCTCTATAGCTGAGAAACTTCTGTAATATTTGGAACTTTAGTATGAAACTACTGAATCTGTCTTTTTCAATAAAAATGCTCTCAAATCTAAGTGCAAAATTATATGCTAAATGCAGTATCAATGCCATTTTATCATATACAACTTATTTTTTTTGTTTTGTTTTGTTTTTGTTTTTTTTGACAGAGTCTCGCTCTGTCGCCCAGGCTGGAGTGCAGTGGCGCGATCTCGGATCACTGTAAGCTCCGCCTCCTGGGTTCATGCCATTCTCCTACCTCAGCCTCCCTGCTGGGACTACAGGTGCCTGCTACCACACCCGGCTGTTTTTTTTTTTTTTGTATTTTTAGTAGAGACAGGGTTTCACCATGATGGCCAGGCTGGTCTCAAACCCCTGACCTCGTGATCCGCTCACCTCAGCCTCCCAAAGCGGTGGGATTACAGGCATGAGCCACCACGCCCAGCCAACTTGGGGGCACTTTCACATCTCTTTCACAATGATCGACTTTAAATATTATCTCAGGATTGGTGTAGGTGTGAAGAAATACACGCTCTCACCTTATTATGTGTATTTTATTGTCTGTCTTTACTCACTAATATTTTAGCTGCATGAGGTCAGGGATTTTTGTCTCTTTTGACTGCTCTACTTTCTGATGTACCACTGGGCCCAGATTAGTATTTTAGAAATAAAATACTAGTAAATGCAAAAAATAAACAGGGAACCTTATTGTTAATTGAAATAATCAGCTTTAAAAGAAGTAAAGGATGGAGCCGCCGAGAGGTCTGCTGCAGCTGGTGATCCCCAGTCGCAGAGATAAACCTCATCTGGCTGTGTTACCTTCATCCCACTAACAAGGACCTGGTTTCAGCGTCATGTGAGCTCACTCAGGCAGTAATATGCAGAATCGAGTGATAAATTCTGAGTAGGAAAGGACTGAGTTCCTATGCATTTATAGTTTCTAAATGGCAAAGAGAATTTAAGAGAAAACATAATGGCTGTGGCATAAACTTAACAGTATGTCAGTAATGAAATGGCTGAAGAAGGGTGGATGAGTAATATTCATGGGGCATCTGCAGTATCACGACTGGTGTTTTGTAAGGATTATATCACTTCATTATCAGAAAGGACTTCAAAATAGCATAATCATCCCCATTTTAGGGATGATAAAAATGAGCCTTAAAGAAGTAACAGAATTTGCTCAAAAAGGTATAACAAGTAAATGGTGCTAGGTTTCAAATTCAGATTTTAATTCAAGCTTGTTAACCTAAAAAATCTTATTGTGGTATATGATGAACATACATACGTGACTTAGTCATACTAGTCTTGACATACATTATGAGATTAGGTTTGCGATAGTTTTCCACATCTATGTTCATGAGTAATATTGGATACTGCTGTTCACAGCAAACGGGTTGGTCCAGATGACCTAGTACACTGTTACTCAAGCTGGGTATCTCAAGACCACAGTCTTTTAATAAAACTTTATCTCAGCCATAGATGCTTAACTTGTTCTTGAAGACAAAACAGAACACAGGAGGGGCAGGATAGCAGAATGGTTGAGATTTCGGATTCGGAAACCTCATCTCCAGACAAATCACATGTGAACCACTCTAGCTACTGTGTTAGCACCTAAGTCCAAGACTAACCACCAGTAGGTGGCTGGCTACGTGTACCTCTTGTTGTTTTTGTGAAGACCAAATGAAATAATAAAAGATAGAACACAGTGCCAGGCATGTGAATATATAAAAGATATTAGCTATTATTAGTTTTACTTTATGAGGTATAAATGCACCAGATTCTGCTCAAAAATATTCTAGATGTGTCAGAAGCAGCCTGACATCTATACATTTAAGTTTCTATACTTACATCAAAATAATACACAAATACTTCAAAGCTCATTTCACAGGAAAATTTAAAACACATTAGGATGCTTAATAAGGCCTTTTCTTTTTTTAAGACAGGGTCTCACTGTGTCACCCAGGCTGGAGTGCACTGGTGCAATCTCGGCTCACTACAACCTCCACCTCCTGGGCTCAAGTGATTCTCGCACTTCAGCCCCTCAAGTAGCTGGGACTACCGGAGTGCACCACCACATCCAGCTAATTTTTCTATTTTTTATAGAGATGTGGTTTTGCCGTGTTGCCTGAGGCTGGTCTCGAACTCCTGAGCTCAAGAGATCTGCCCACTTCGGCCTCCTAAAGTGCTAGGATTACAGGTGTGAGCCACTGCACCCAGCCAATAATGGCTAATAAACTTTATTGAAGAACTTGTTTCAGTGACATAGAAATATGTCGATTATGTAAACCCACTTATTGTATTATTATACAATGCTGAAACCCTCCCAAATTCTTTGAAGACAAACCAATGATGGTCTTGAAACTTGATTTTAAAAATATAGGAAATGGGCCAGGTGCAGTGGCTCACGCCTTTGGGAGGCCGAGGTGGGTGGATCATCTGGAGCCAGGAGTTTGAGACGAGCCTGGCCAACATGGTGAAACCCCGTCTCACTAAAAATACAAAACATGAGCCAGGCACGGTGGCACACGCCTGTAATCCCAGCTACGCAGGAGGCTAAGGCACGAGAATTGCTTGAACCTGGGAGGTGGAGGTTGCAGAGAGCCAAGATAGTGCCACCGGACTCCAGCCTGGGCGACAGAGTGAGACTGTCTCAAAAAAAAAAAAAAAAAAAAGATAGGAAAGGATAGATAAAAATGACTTACCTTTTTAAAATGAGTAGCTGACTGTACTTTCCTAACAGGCTGCATAAGTGCATCACGTACAATGATACTTATATCTGCCCCTGAATAACCATCTGTTTTCTTCCCAAGTTCCCGAAAGTCTGCTTCCGTGAGACTGTTCTGAGTGGTCCCCAGGTGCAGTTTAAACATTGCTGCTCGGGCATGGGGTTCCGGCAAAGGGATATAAATTCGTTTCTCAAATCTTAAAAGAGAAATTACATCAAGAAAATATTTAATTGAAAATTAGGATATTTGCAAGGAGAAACAGATACTAAGTGGGCGTGTATGTGCCAAGATTAAACATATATATTTCGGTTCAAGGGAGAATATCCAGAACACATTAAAAACAAACAAATAAAATCAAAATAGCCTGGGAGCCAGTTTGGAGTGGTTGAATATTTCGCGCATGATTTTTGGGTTATTTTGGCCACAGTGTTCATATGTCTGGAATTCATGAAATAAAAAGAGGTCCTACAGGATTACAGTTTCCCACAAAACTGTACTGTGAACTCTTGATCAAGGGACTAATGATTAACAATATAAAATAGGAGTAGAGATGACACAGTAATTCTCTACATTCAAAATAGAATTAACTCACAATCTTACAGGATATACATGACAAAAGTGTCCACTTTAATGAATACATCCAGAACAAACAATCCTATATTATAAAAAATAAACACTATGTTTCATTAACAATAATTTTGCTTGCCTTCTTAGAATGTATTTAGAGATAGAGAAGCAGCGATGAGGGATAATTTAAGTGGTCTGAGCAGACTGTTTTTCCTCCAGGTAACTCTCTGTGGCAATGAAAAGAATTTTAAGTTTCCATTGCCTCGAGAGATGGGTGCAGAATAAGGCAATTTTCCAAAAATACCCTGCACAAATCATCAAGTGAATGGGATAAAAGTGGCAAAAACTGAAGTGCTAATTTTTACCATACAAAATAAATGAATGTACTAGGGAACTGTGAAGAGTGAAAAGTGAAGAGTCCATATACCTTTCCTAGAGCTGAAGTTTTATTTTCAACTTAAAAATTAGATAGATATATACACACACACACATTTTATTTTTGAGATGGAGTCTCACTCTGTTGCCCAAGCTGGTAGTGCAGTGGCACAATCTTGGCTCACTGCAACCTCTGCCTCCTGGGCTCAAGCGATTCTTCCACCTCAGCTTCCCAAGTAGCTGGAACTACAGACGGGTGTGCGCCACCATGCCCAGGTAATTTTTTTGGATTTTAGTAGAGACAGAGTTTCACCATGTTGCCCAGGGTGGTTCTGAACTCCTGAGCTCAGGCAATCTGCCTACCTCAGCCTCCCAAAGTGCCGGGATTACAGGCACGAGCCACTGTACCTGGCCTGACATACATTTTTTACTTAAAAAAAAAAAAAATATCTTGGCCAGGCGTGGTGGTTCACATCCGTAATCCTAGCACTCTGGGAGGCCGAGGTGGGTGGATCACGAGGTCAAGAGATCGAGACTATCCTGGCCAACATGGGGAAACCCCGTCTCTACTAAAAATAGAAAAATTAGCTGGGCGTGGTGGTGCGTGCCTGTAGTCCCAGCTAGTCGGGAGGCTGAGGCAGGAGAATCGCTTGAACCTGGGAGGTGAAGGTTGCAGTGAGCAGAGATCACGCCACTGCACTTCAGCCCGGCAACAGAGCGAGACTCCAACTCTTACCTGGTTATCTTACTCTGACTTATAGAATTGCCATTTTGCTAAAATTTTTATGAATGGTTTTTACCGAATTGTCAAAGTATGTTTGTAAATTTTTGAAGCATCAGTGCCCACCAAGCTTAATCAGAATGAAAGGTAAGCATTATGTAATACATTTTCTAATATGAAAGACTCAAGTATGTGGAAATCTTGTATATTTGATAAAATAGGGAAACAAACAAGCAAATAAGCACCCTTCTCCCCCTCAAGGCAGGGGAGCGACAGGGTTAGAGTACACTACAAATCTTTTGAAAAGTTGTTAGAATGCCTCCTCACATGACAAAAAGGGAATTATCATCTACTTGTTACATCTGCGGTGAGAAATAAGACATTTACTGTATTATCCTACCTTCGCCTAATGGCAGAATCCAGAACCCAGGGTATATTTGTAGCTCCCAGAACCAAAATTCCATCATTGTCTACACCAACCCCTGCATTAAAATAGGTAATGCTTTAATTAATTTGTCATTTTGATGTTCTTTAAACCTCTTCCATATATTCTGTTAAGAAATGTGGTGCTTTAGCATTAAACTGCCTCATCTTGAGGGTCTGTCTTTGAAAAAAACTGTATTTAATCAAATATCACCTTACGGCAATATGATCCAAATTCACTATGATGCAGGATGATGCAAATGTAAGAATCAAACCTCCCAGACTGTGGACAAATACTATTAACATTCATTTCGAAATATTTCTTGAAAGATTTCATTTGAAGTCTACATATTACTTTTACTGAAGTTGCTGCTGGTACACTATAAATGAATATATTAAAACTCTTTTCTATTTATGTCAGTGAGTCCTACAAGATAATTACAACTGAGTAAAAATTATGTATGCATATGGAAGACAATGGAATGAAACATGGCAAAATGAAACAGTTTGTTAGAACGGAGAAATTCTGCTTGAATTTTTTATTACTGTTATAAAAACTGTTATAAAATAAACAAAGACGACTTTAAAAATTAGTAACATTAAATTAGCCAGGCATGGTGATGCGTGCCTGTAATCCCAGCTACTCAGGAGGCTGAGGCAGGAGAATCGCTTGAACCCGGGAGGTGGAGGTTGCAGTGAGCCAAGATTGCGCCACTGCACTCCAGCCTGGCGACAGAGTGAGACTCTGGAGTCTCCAAAAAAAAAAAAAAAAAATTAGTAACACTACCTTGCATTTGCACTAGGAACTCCGTCTTAATTCTACGTGCGGCTTCACTTTCGTTTTCACTTCTTGAACCACACAGAGAATCAATTTCATCAATGAAGATAATGGAGGGCTTGTTCTCTCTGGCAAGTTGGAATAAATTCTTAACCAGTCTAAAAATAAATGAAAACTTTAAGTGTCTAAAAAATAGTAAAAGAGTAAAACAAAGCAATGTATCAATATTACAAGAACTGTGTAGATTAAAAAGCCTAATCATGTTTCAGGTACAGAAAATAAGAATGCTACAACTGGATAACTCACTTTGATTTACTAGGTTGTACATATATGCTATCTTTTCCCACAAAATAAATTCTAGATTAGAGACTGATTTGACAGAGAACTGAGTACCTATATTACATCACTTCTCTGAATATCTATGAATGATGTAAGAAATCTATTAAGGACTGATACAGTAATTACAGGCAAAGAAAAAACTTTAAAAATTGATTTACTACTTACTTTTCACTTTCACCTAGCCACTTAGAAACAAGATCAGAGGAAGATATTGAAAAAAATGTTGAGTTGTTGGCTTCTGTTGCTACAGCTTTGGCTAAGTAGGACTTTCCTGTTCCAGGCGGCCCAAATAATAGGATTCCCCTCCAAGGTGTTCTCTTGCCTAAAATTTACATTTAGAAAAATGTCACAAGAATTTTAACACTTAATTGCAGTTACCACTGACATCATCTATACAGAGGAATATTCTGAAAAGATTTTCACTCTAAACCTGTAAGGATTAAAACAATATTTTAAAAATAAATCAATCTAAGGTATGTCTTAAATGTATTTTGTTTCTTCTAGAGACTACTTTATCAAAAATACACTTACATAACATAAGCCTTCTAACAGGAAGTACATTTGTTTGCTCATTCATTCAACCAGTATGTATCAAAACCATAACATTTGCACAGGCAAAAGGATTGCTGCCCTGCATGGAGTCTAATAGGGGAAAAGAGTTCAGTGAAAAGGTACTTTCTGATCATCTACTGTGTACACAGCTTGATACCAGAATATTGTACAAAAACTACACCCGTAAAAAATGGGCAGCTGGAAGAGATTTTCTTTCAATATTTATGCTCTTTAGAAAAGTGAACCTAACAAAGTTTGGATGACTTATGAGTTTCTGCTGAATTCTTGATTCCACAGGAAAGCACAGGTTAGTGTTATAGGTAGCAGACTTCCTTTTATTTTTTTTGAGACGGAGTCTCACTCTTGTTGCCCAGGGTGGAGTGCAATGGTGCTATCTCGGCTCACCGCAACCTCTGCCTCCTGGTTTCAAGTGATTCTCCTGCCTCAGCCTCCCAAGTAGCTGAAATTACAGGCGTCCGCCACTATGTTTGGCTAGTTTTTGTATTTTAGTAGAGATGGGGTTTCACCATGTTGATCAGTCTTGAACTCCTGACCTCAGGTGATCCGCCTACTTCAGCCTCCGAAAATGCTGGAATTACAGGCGTGAGCCACCGCGCCCATCTAGGTAGCAGACTTCCATGCTTGGGTAACAAAAAGGTGATACTACCTTAAATCCTAGTTTTGCCAAAATATAACCAGTGAATACATCAACTCTCTGTGCCTCATTTTTGCTAATGAGCAATTATAATTCTGCCTAAAATAAAACAGGCTGGGTTACAGCTGGCAGTAAATTATCAAACATACATTTAAAAAACTATGGCTGGGCACAGTGGCTCACGTATGTAATCCCAGCACTTTGAGAGGCCGAGATGGGCAGATCACCTGAGGTCAGGAGCTCGGGACAAGCGTGGCCAACATGGTGAAACTCCGACTCTATTAAAAATACAAAAATTAGCTGGGTGTGGTGGCAGATGCCTGTAATCCCAAATACTAGGGAGGCTGAGGCAGGACAATTGTTTGAACTCGGGAAGTGGAGGTTGCAGTGAGCCAAGACCTCGCCATTACATTCCAGCCTGGGCAACAACAGTGAAACTCTGTCTCAAGAAAAGAAAAAAAACAAACAAACAAAAAACTGCTAGGTGCAAACTATGGATGTATACACAGTATCTGCAAAAGGATGATATGCAGATGAGTAATACTATTTCACTTAACTGTTATGAAAGCAACTATTACTTGAATTTCATTTTCTTATTTCAAATGTATACATTTACAAATCAGTGTCTAAGTATGGTACATATACCACTGGTATAACATGAAATACTTTTAGGTGGTATACACTTTTTAATTTTTTAACGTGTATTAGGAAAACACTTTTTTCACTTATAATAGGCACAAAGTCTTTTCAATAACGTTACTAAGTAAAGATATGTGAGATGATTTAAAGTTCAAATACAGGCAAAATAATCTCTGGTGTTAAAAGTCGAGAGAGAGATGACCTCTGGGGAGGAATGAGGCAGAAGGCTCCTGCCAGGTCCCTGGCAATGCTGTTATTTCTGGATCTGGTTGATGACACTGGCATGCTTGCTTTGTGATAATTAAGGAAGCCCAACACCCAGGGGCTCCTGTATGTCTCTGTATATTTATGCTATACTCCAGTAAAAATGCTCTTCTAAAAAAATAAGCAGAGAAAAAGTAATGGTACACATACATGGAAAAATTCATGAAGATGATACATAAATGACTTATGTTTGAGAAAAACTGGTATAAGTAATATACCATAAAATGAGTTCAACCATATTTTTGTGCTTTTCTAGGATTACGATGTCAACTTTTATGCTGTTACTTTTATACTCCTGAGGTTGGGTTGTAAACTACACCTTGAAGTTAGGTGGACAGTGCGTGACCTACTGGCTTTTTGCTCTTCATCACTGCTGTATATGATATGACTGTCTGAACTGCTCAGTCTGAGGCCTATATTACAGATTTGCTGTTGACATAAACCAACATGTTTACAAAAGGAAAACCTCTGTCTGACCGTCAGATTGTGGGTGTGGCCATATTACAGACACAGGCTATCAGTCACAAGAAGGATAATATAAAGGAATGGTTTAGCACAGACATATCACTTACTGCTGGAATTAGAACTTGTAAGTTTCCCCAGATGGTAGGTCAGCAATATTCTCTTCACAGTGATAATGAAATGTTGTTTTGCTACTAGAGGATATGCACTTCCTCTGAAGCTGTTAAGTGATTCTTACCTCTCATTTTAAGAAACGGAAATACTCTTTAAAAATTAATACACAACTGGCCAGGCACGGTGGCTCACACCTGTAATCCCAGCACTTTTGGAGGCTGAGGTGAGAGGAACACGAGGTCAGGAGATCGAGACCATCCTGGCTAACACGGTGAAACCCGTCTCTACTAAAAAATACAAAAAATTGAGCTGGGCGTGGTGGCGTGCGCCTGTAGTCCCAGCTACTCGGGAGGCTGAGGCAGGAGAATGGCGTGAACCCAGGAGGCAGAGCTTGCAGTGAGCGGATATCGCACCACTGCAATCCAGCCTGGGTGACAGAGCAAGACTTCGTCTCAAAAAAACAAAAAAAATATATATATAACCACTGCAATAAATCAGATGAGAGTCAAAAGTAAAAATCTCCTATAATCTTATCTCCTAGGCATACATTAATATTTCTATGTCAATCCAATTATACTTACTTCTCAGCATACACATTTAACAAACATGGAATCATACTATTCAGTTTATAACTGCTTTTTGATCTTTGTAATAGATGTGGACATTCTTCAATAAAATACAATGCAGATTACAATTTATTAATGTAGATGTACACTCTGTTTTACTGAGGGCATAGTATTCTATTGCATGTTGGTGAATTACCCTACTGGTTGACATTTAGGTTGTTTTTCAATATATATACAGCAAATATGGGTATGTATAAGAAATAAAACATCTTGTATAAAGATAAATCACCACCTTTTAAGAGTCACAATTTATTTAAGATAATTCATTAGTGACAAGAATGACAATGCTTCGCCTCAGTCATCAATGAACTTTTACAAACTCATGAAATAAAATAATTTAAAAGTTATGTCACCTGTAAAAAGATGAGGAAATTTAATAGGCAGTATCACAGCCTCTTTCAGTGCTTCTTTGGCTCCTTCCAGTCCAGCAACGTCACTCCATTTCACATTTGGTCGTTCTATAACAATGGCACCTACAAAAAATTATGTTATCTTTAAATTAAGAAAGACTATTTCACCAAAGTTAGAAGAAAACATGAAATAATGATGTTAAGGAAATGCATTATAAAATTGTCTGGGAAAGTTTTATGTACTAACAACCTTTTTGAAATAGTGTGAGGAGGAAGCAGGTGTTAGGGAGAAGTCAATAGGACTAGGAACCAGGTGGATGACTAGATCACCTGGGGCATGTTTCTTTACCCTTCTGTTTCAGCTTCCTCATTTGTGAAATGAAAATAATATCATCTGCCCAAACTACTTAGATAGGTTGGTGCAAAAATCAAATGACATAATGAATATTAGAGTGTTTGGAAAAGCACCAAATGTTCCGTAAGTTGGTTATATTTGAATACATTGATTTTGGGGTATCAAAAGTACTTGTTTACCATTTCTCCTGTTAACCAAAAGAAAAGGGGATCTAATCCTCTCCTCAACCACTGAAAAAAAAAATATGCTTAACAAATTTAACTCAAGATAGGCAGATAGACAGAAGGGAGAAGGAAAAGAGGAGAGGAAAGGAAGGAATGGAAGCAGATGATGGGAAAGAGAGAAAATATACCCCTGCAGATTTGCAATACTTTCCTAAGATTTGCCAAAGTTTCTATTTGGCTGCTAAATAGATCTATTTACAACTTTTATTAATTAACAAAGTTAACTTACATGGAAGATTTAGCTTCTGAATGCAGTATATTCAAAAGCCAAAGCAATTACTGCAGTAAGAGTCCAAGAAGGATATCTTTTAATATAGCCTACTGACAAATTTTCTAGTTCTCTTTTATCAAAAGCTTTTCTAATTTTCTACAATATGGAAACTATTCCACTATAAAAGATGAAGCAGCCTGTTCTGAGATGGCATGTACTTAGTTGTCTTAAGTGTAACAGAACACCACCACTTACACAATCTATTACTTTATGAAATCAGTGCTACTGATTGTTTCTCCTTGTTAGGAAAGATAATCTGTTACTCTAATACTAGTTACTCAGCAACTTCCCTAAATTATGAAAATCTTCAGCTACTAGATTAAAATTAAATGAAATCATAAGCATTTTGTATTACAAAAGTTCAGACTACTATAAAGAAAAAAGTAAATTCACTTCGTCTTTTTTATGTTTCATTAAGATTAGTAATCCTAGGATTTCATGTCAGTTAAACAAAAGTAAACTTATTTTATATATGTACACCATCCGACTCAGGATTTTCTGCTATAAATTTTAAAAATATGTCATGATTTGTTTTCATATATAACTAATACTTTTAAGTTAAAAGGTGACTTTGGAATGTTTACTGATAAACAATCTCATACTAGACATGGTTTGCAAAATTAAAAAGGGGGGATGGGATTACTGAAAAATGCTAACAAATGGAATGTACTTCAGTGATACAAATTTATCCAGTCTTTGACTATACTATTTATTACACTAGTATATTATTTAATCACAAAAATTCACTGAATAAAATTAGCTAACAGAAAACTCAAATCACAAACCAATTCTTAATTTTAACAACTATACCCTTAATATCATAATCTAAAACAGAAGTAAAAGATTTAAAATACTGTTCAAAAAACAAGGAAAAATTCAAAAAATATGTAATACTATGAAATCCAGCAGCAAACCATTAAAAAGTAGGGGAAAAAAAGGATATTCAAACATAAAAGGCTAGGACTCCTTTCATATTCTATTTCATCCCGAAATTTCAAATACATTTCCTCATTTAAATGTTTTAAGTATTTGGTTTTTGTTTGTTTGTTTTACATTTCTGGCCCTTATCATAAGTGATACGGAATTTAGAGAAATCCCTATTAAAAACTGGTTGTATTGGCCAAGAGCGGTGGCTCACAACTGTAATCCCAACACTTTGGGAGGCTGAAGTGGGCGAATCAGTTGAGCTCGGGAGTTTGAGAGCAGCCTGGGCAACATGGCCAAACCCCATCGCTAAAAAAACCAAAAAAACTCAACTTAGCTGGGCATGGTGGTGTGCGCCTGTGTTCCCAGCTACTTGTGAGGCTGAGGTGGGAGAATCCCTGGAACCCAGGAGTTTGAGGCTGCAGTGAGCCATGATCGCGCCACTGCACTCCAGCCTGGGCGACACAGTGAGACCCGGTCTCAGAAAAACAAAAAAGAAAAAAAATGTATCTTTTTCAAAATTAAAGATATACAACTGCTTTTTACCTGGGGCAGGGAAACAAAACCAAAACCAAAAGAGCAGACAGAAAAAGTATCTTGCTTTACAACTGGAATAAGGCCACTTGGCACAGACCACAGGGTTACCCAATAAATGCCAACTGAGTGGGCAGTGCATGCCAGCAGTTTCAGGTGGTGGGGACATGGCAGTGTAAACTCAAGTTTTCGCTCCTGGACGACACCTACCACTGAGATTGTTGGCACCTAAAGATGTTTTCTATCCTCATTACCTGGTCTGTTATCAACATATTATCCTACAGTGTTTTCCTAGACATCCCAGTAGGATAGGCAAGACAAAAATATTACCAAAACGAAGACACTAGTATAGCAAGGCTAAAAGTCTGGTTAAGGTAGGTATTTTCACTATTCAGTAACCAAGTCTGAACCTATAAAATGGAAATCCTTTCCAGTTATGCATTCTATTTGGTAAGATTCAAATGAACAAAATACATACTACCATTGGGTGAGCAAAAAATTCAATCTGAAAAATTGTTAGATAATTTATTTCAAAGAATAATCAAATCTCAGCAACTAACAAAGCCAGCCAACAAACAGATGCCTTTTTAGATAAACAGAGCTACCATTTATTGAGTCCCTAGACTTCGTCAGATATATTAGGTAGTTTTTACACTGTCATTAATCTTAAAAGCCCTGAAAGGAAGCTATTGCTCATTTCTATTTTAGAGATGAGGGACTCTGACTCTGAGAGGCTCAGTCACTCACTCACAATTATAAAGCTTCTAAGTGGCAGACCCTTGAACAGAATGAAGATCTGAATGGAGCCAAAAATCTATGTCCTCTCGGTTATGCCACTACGCTATAGTAGAACAGAATGAAAGGGCTTCACAGGTGTGGAAGGTAAACACAGAAAGCTTAAACACTTAAATGTAAACAGGAACACTGAAAAGCAGATGAAGAGCAGTTAAGAAACAAAATAAACTATCAATAAGTGAGCTACAGTAATGGCAATAAAAGCCATGTGTAAGTCCTAACTTCTGCGCCCCTCACAGTAGTAAATTTTAATACCATCACATTTTGCAGTGTGCTAAGAGTATAAATGTTACCTTCCCTAAAAGGGGGCAAATAAACAAAATCAAAGAGCAAGTTGACTGAGAGCCTTTTAAAAGCAGATATGAAGCCAACAAAACTTTTACTATATAAAAAAGGCCAAACCATGATCCTAGAGGGCAAACCCTAAAACACACTCTAAACAAAGCCAGCACATGACTACTGGGAACCAAAGTCAGCTCTTAAACTTCATTTAAATACAGAGGGAGAACAAAAACAATTCAAATAGACAATTCACTTTGAGTCTTTTTAATAGGATAGTAAATTTAAAAATGAAATCTAAAGCAACCTTGAAGTTGATTCTGTAGTTTCTTTTTTTCAGGATCATCAGATTCTCCTTCCCCATCACTGTCATTCCTAATAAAAAGAATTTAATATATTCAAATGATCACTCATTGCTATCAAATAAGGCAAAAATGAAGGAAAAAATAACCTGAAATATTTGTAATTTAAGTGGCAAAATCAGACATTTACATTAAAAGCTATGCTTACTTAAAGAACGTAGTAAATAAAATAGGAAGCAGGCACGTTATCATCAATAGAGAATCATGTAAAGGAAAGGGACAAAAAGACCAGAATGAAGTCGGCAACTAGCTCCAAATCCCCATGACATATTTAGGTATGTATTAATTCATAAATGCATGCCCCACACATCACTCCATGAAAGATTCAAGATGAATTACAGGAGAGTTGCAAACAACAACAGTGAAAACGTCAGGACTGGGCAAGATATAAACTAGAAAAAGAGGTCATATTAGGAGGAAAAAAATCTGGAACACTAATTATCTAAGGTACAAAGGTCTACAACCCTTAGTCTGGGGGTTCCAAAGGATAGAGGAAGCTTCTTGAGGACAATGAACTACACTCAAAAGAACAAGTAGGTCGATCAAGGCATTTCATATCTAGGAATTTATCTTGAGGAAATAATTTTAGAAAAGTTCAAGCATTTGACCATAAGGATAATCACACACATACCGTTTGCAAAAAGGGAAAAAGTAACATATTATAGGGACTAGCATATGACAGGATACATTGCAACATTTAAAAGTGATGTAGAAATAGTTTATCGGAAAGATGTTCCTGATACAATGTTAAGTATAAAAGTGATAAAGCCAAAAATAAGGCATTATATCATTTTAAAAACAATAACATATAAAGGGGGATAAAAGCATGACATATTTTATGCCAAAATGGAATTGCCTTGGTTATCATAGGATGGTGGGGCTGTGGGTGAGGCAGACACTGCAAAACAGATTCACTTGACACTCACTTTAACCTCCTACTATCATGCTGTCCAGTACTGCAAAGGCTGTCCTTATTAAAAACAAACTGCCGTTTCTTATCTCCCTTGCAGCTAGGGTTCCACATGAGACCTAAATTCTTCCAAGAAGGTGGGGGCTACTCATAAGGAGACTAGTTTTGCTGAGGGAGCTGCGCAGAGGTTTTACTGCCTGCTCCCAAGCACCACCAGTGCTT
Organism: Chlorocebus sabaeus; assembly: GCF_047675955.1. Lineage (NCBI taxonomy): Eukaryota > Metazoa > Chordata > Mammalia > Primates > Cercopithecidae > Chlorocebus > Chlorocebus sabaeus. The sequence goes on along the minus strand of NC_132921.1, from coordinate 17,004,661 downwards.
GGCAGAGTTGTTGGCAACAGTGGGATCCCTACTTGAACAACCTTGGTACTGTCGGCCATTTCTCTTTGTGATCCAAATCTGATTCCCTGGCCCCACTATTCTGTAAGGTAATACCTATAATACATCCCTTTTTGCTTAAATTAGCCAAAGTGGGTCCTACTATAAATGAAGACTGCTGTTCAGTACAGGAGAAAAACTGGCATCACCTTGTCAGGTAATTATCTCAGGAGAGATCCTTACAGGATTTTCAAGCATGAGCAGAAGAGCTTCTATGGACAAGGGAAGAGAAGCTTCTGCTGTCAAGGGAGTTTCAGTGAGAGCTGGAGGTCCCAGGCAGTCACGGTCAACTAAATCTTCCCAATATTTTCACTTCATGTTTGGAGTCCCTGTTTTATACTAAATGTCCTCACTTTCATGTAAGAAACCCTAAGTTGAAATTCAGTAATTCATCACATCGGACTATCATCTGATTTTTGTTATGTCAATGTTATCGATGAAGAAGATAAAATGTTGTTAGGGTCTCACAGAAACTCCCTAGTTCCCCGATCACATCTTGAACACAGAATATAAAACCTTGAGCTTAAGCTTATCATTTCCTTCAAACTCTGCCACTTAGTTTGAAGCAGCCAAGTCAACACTGGTTCTTATATTCCTCATGTCCCTCTAAACGGTCAAAGCCCCAAAGCATTGCCTAAAAGGCACTTCATTCCTTGTGACCACAGGGCATCGTTTCAGTAACTTGCGCCACTGCATACCATGAACAATGAGAACCGCATCCTCTAAAGCTGAGCAGAACCTCCCTGCTTTCAAACCCAACCAGGCCAGATAACTCCATCCCAGAGTCTCATTTTCTTAAGGGTGTGTTACCTGGAACTACTGGCATCAATCAGTAGGAGAGCCAGAGAGGATGTGGTTAGAATATGTTCCCAGTGCTCAGCACAAACTTGGCATGCATATGTCATGTACTGAATAAACAAATTCTGCATCTAGAAGTGATACATCTCCCATCTAGAAGACATGCCAAAAATCGGTTTCAATGTTTATAAGTTATGCTGTGCTGTGTTGTTTTCTTTACAATGACAACATAAAGCAAGTCTAACACAAATTCACATCAAAAAATTTTGCATAAGATAGCTGAAAAAAGTTTACATTGTTGGAGTTACTTTTCATTTTTTCCATATGGTCAAAGGTTTAATTTTCAGGTCACTCCTATAATCTTAAGCTTCGATATTAGCTAAAGACCACAGGGTAACTGAGTGCTGTTCCTACAAGCATTCTCCCCTACTACTGGCAGGCAGTCAGGAAACGATGTTTGAGGAATATCATCCATTAAGCTTGGCAAACTAGGGGTCAGCAGACTTTTTTTGTAAAGGACCAAACAAGTAAATATTTTAGGTTTCATGGGCCCTACAGTCTCCATACAACCCACACAACTTTGTGGTCATGGCATGAAAGCAGCCCTAGACAACAATATGTAAAAGAATGGGCAAGACTGTGTTCTGATAAAACTTATTACAAAAACAGGCAGCTGGGCAGCTTTGGCCCATGAGCCACAGTTTGCTGACACCTGTTTTAATCAAAAGAAATTGATTTCACAAATCAAAAGCTAAAAGCCACAATAAAATTGAACAATTTTAAACACGTACCCCTTCTCATCTGCTGGACTCGGCTGTCCTTCTTTCACTGGCTTCTGTGCTTTTTTCTCTTTATTTTTCAGGTACTCCTTTAGTTTTTCTGCTCTATCAAGATATTCTGTACACTTTGCCCTGATACTTTGCTTGGCTTTATCACCCTGCGCTTCATCTATTAAAGGGAAATGAGAGAGATTTTTTTCCATTAGTATTCTGTGTAGAAAGGTTTGAACTCTTAAATATGTATTTTTTAGACAAGGAAATTCTATGTTGGGAGAAGGAGGGAAGAGCATCTCTAACTCATCATAGTCAATGATTATTACCTCTTTTCTACCCCTTCCCCCAGCAGGGTTGGAGACCAACAGTGGGTCTGAGTCAGAAACAATCTGAGCAAGACAGCAGGGTATTTTAAGTTAATGTTAACTAACAGGAAATTATTTAATATTCTGAAGCTTTCACACTCTTCCCTTACATTTTTTGCAGACAGTTCAAAGTTGCTTGTCTTCCACAAACCCAATTATAAGAAAGACAAATAGAAGGAAAGCAGTATTAATCATTTCCATGAATGTCTACAAAAGCTTTATTTCAGAAGAGTAAAGTGATGGAAATCCCATACATTCTGTGTAATACCAGTGTCATAATTTTACTACATGAAGGCCTCTGTCAGAGCTGTTTTCAGTGTGAACTTTGGCAACACATGCAGTAGATGGGATGAGCCCCACATAGTTTACAGGTTATGACTCATTCTTAGTTTCACTTTAACATAAAACCTCAAAACTAAATGAGAGAAGTTCAAAAGAACATCTTCAATTATCCAACTACATTCCATTTAAAAGCCATGAAGGCTGAGTTTTATCTATTTTTTTCTATTGTATCCCCAGTGCCTGCCACATGGTAAACATGCAATACATATCTGTAAGGACATAAATAAAATGTCTCCCAATCTATTTTCCTCTGACCATACTACATTTTAAGATGTTTCAGTATACAAAGTAATAACTATGATGGCTGTCACATTTGCTAGCTAAGTCTCATTACTTAAAAATCACTAGAAAGAAAGTGGACTTTTTTAAAAAAATTTTTTTAACAAATGGATAGTTTAGAATTTTCTGGCATTATATTTCAATTTTTAAGATATGAAATAGAATAAATTTTTCTTTTCGTGTTTTTAAATAAAATATAACCAATGGCCTCACATTTCACGACATGAAGAAAATACTGCACAGCATGCTGATAGAGCTGAAGGGCTTCTTCGTAGTTCCCAGCCTTGTCTTCTTGTGATGCTTTGCTAGCCAGATCTATCGCTTTCTGTTTGAGGGAGGCAAAATAATAACATTTAAATCAAAGCATAAACATAAATTTGAAGTAAATAATCATATTGAAAGTTAGTTTCTTTTTTTTTTAAGCTTCTTAGCCTGCTGGGCTGTTAAAGAAAACAAACAAAAATAAGTAAAAAACAAACAACTAAAAAAATCATTTTTTCTAACCCACAACTGTATTTTATTATAAATTACAAGTTGATAAAATGCAAATTACATTTGTTATATGAATAAATGTTACTGAATATTACTTTAGTACCAATCGCTAACATTTACATGTAATTTTCACTTAGCTAAAGTTAATTTTGGGGCTAACAAGAAATAATAGAATCTGAAAATTCACAATTTTAGTATATGTGCTGCCGAAGCCAGCACAGAATCTGAAAATTCAAACTAAAGAAGTATTTAGGGAAATTCTAAAAAATTAAATGCTGCTTTAATCTAAAAGATATAACAACAGTGGAGATGTAAATGGGGTGAAACCCCTTCAGAAGCAATGGGGCAATGAAATATCAAGAATCTGAAAAACATTCATATATTTCAATCTAGTAATTAACTAAAGGTTTACTGAGCAAAGATATTAATCAGAGAGGTCTTTTAAATAACAAAAACAAAACCTGGAAACCTAAATCATAAGGATGCCACAAAACAGAATATCAAAGGATCACTAAAATAATATTAAGAAATATTTGTAATAACATGGAAAGTGCTAATAATGGGCATTTTTAAAAAGCAGGACACAATTTTTTATATGTAGCATGAATTTATTTGAAACAACAGCAAAAAAAAAAAAAAAAAAAAGCACAGGAAAAAGATGGGAAGGAAATTTAACAGAGCTTATCTTTGATAAAACTTCACAGATTTTTCATTTTCTACTTTTTCACATCTTCTAAAAAACATGGACTACTTTTGTGGAATTCTTTTTAAAACCTCCCAGAAATAAATCCATACTAATAAAGCCAAGAGATTTTTGAAAATGATGCAAAAAGTCAGTCAATGGCACCGAGTCAGGCTTTTGAAGAAGTGGTACTAGAGGAACTAGACATCCATAAGCATACACCTAAAAGAATCCTGACTTAAACTTAATGCCTCCTGCAAAAATTAACTCAAAAATGGATTACAGAATTAAATGTAAAACTACAAAATTTTTATTCTTATTTATTTTGTTGAGACAGGGCTCCATCTCACTATGTTGCCCAAGCTAGCCTCAAACTCCTGGGCTCAAGTGATCATCCTGCATCAGCCTCCCCAAGTAGCAGGACCACAGGTGCACACCACTGCACCCAGCAAAAACTTTTAGAAAAAACATGGAAATCTTAGGATCTGGGGCTGGGCAAAGAGTTCTTAGATTTGACATCAAAAGCATACTATATAAAAGAAAAAAACGGTAACTGGACCTCACGACAAAACTTTTGCTCTCTGAAAGACTTTGTTAAAAGGATGAAAAGACAATCTATATACTGGGAGAAATATTTGCAAAACATATCTAACAAAGAACCAGTATCCAGAATATATAAAGAACTCTCAAAATGTAACACATATCTTCATGTGATAAAACTACACAAACACAACCACACCCACACACATAAAAACACATGAGGACAAGTAAAACTGGGAAAATATGAGTAAGAGTGGTGGAATGTATCAATGTCAATATCCTGGTTGTGATATTGCCCCAGTTCTACAAGATGCTGCCCCTGGAGACAACTGGATAAAGGGAAGGCCGGATTCTCTGTTACTTCTTACAACTGCATGTGAATCTACAGTTATCTCAAACTAAAATTCTCCTGAGCTCAGGAGTTCACGACCAGCCTGGACAACACAGTGAAACCCCGTCTCTACTAAAATACAAAAAATTGGCCAGGCATAGCGGCATGCGCCTGTAGTCCCAGTTACTTGGGAGACTGAGGCAGGAGAATTGCTTGAATCCGGCAGAGGTTGCAGTGAGCCGAGATCATGCCACTGCACTCCAGCCTGGGAGACAGAGCGAGACTCCATCTCAAATAAATAAATAAATAAATAAATATATTTAATTTTTAAAAATATGCACAGACACATACAAATAAAGGGCAAACATGATTTATTAAAACATTCCACTGGGTTAATTTAGGTCGTAAAACTATTCAACAGAAATAGGTGTCAGTAAAAAAAAAAAAAAAAGTTGTTAGAGATATTAAAAAGTACGTAACGTAACCAAAAAATCATTCAAACAATGCAAAAAACCAATTATGTGGAAGAATATTACATTCTGGGGCAGTGGAGCATGGATTAGACATGGCTGGGCTGAGATCTGTAATTGGGAGGAACAGGTCCGCTGGAAGACCATGCTTCCTCTACTACAGCAGGGAAGAAAAAGAAATGGTTTATTTTAGAATTGATAAAACGTAATAGTTACGTGTCTCACAGTTCAAGTAGCCTAAATTCAAAGCTAAATTTTCAAAAGTTTTATCAGCTAGCATATGAATATAAAACATGCAGTCACATAGTCAAGTGGTGGTTAGGTGAGACTGGCCATATAAAAATGCATCACGGCTGGGTCTGGTGGCTCATGCCTGTAATCCCAGCAGTTTGGGAGGCGAATCACTTGAGGTCAGGAGTTTCAGACCAGCCTGGCCAATATAATGAAACCCCAACTCTAAAAACACAAAAAATAGCCAGGCACCTGTAATTGGGAGGCTGAGTCAAGAGAATCGCTTGAATCCGGGAGACGGAGGTTGCAGTGAGCTGAGATCACGCCACCGCACTCTAGCCTGGGTGACAGAGCAAGACTCTGTCTCAAAAAAGAAAAAAAAAATGCATCTCAAAGTCTCAGTGGTTAGGCTACATAGCAGAAATAAATCCTTTTTCTTTTCTGTTTTTGTTTTGTTTGGTTTTCTTGTTTATTTTTTTTTGAGATGGAGTCTCGCCGCTCTTGTCGCCCAGACTGGAGTGCAGTGGCGCCATCTTGGCTCACTGCAATCTCTGCCTCCCAGGTTCATGCGATTCTCCTGCCTCAGCCTCCCCAGTGGCTGGGATCACAGGTGCCCACCACCATACTTGGCTAATTTTTGTATTTTTGGTAGAGATGGGGTTTCACCATGTTGGTCAGGCTGTTTTCAAACTCCTGACTTCAGGTGATCCACCCGCCTCAGCCTCCCAAAGTGCTGGGATAACAGGCATGAGCCACCGTGCCTGGCCTAGAAATAAGTTCTTTCTTATCCTAACTATAATTTTCTTCTCAGGTGATTTTGAAATGCTGTGCCACTCACCTCTTCAGCCACTTGTTCCTCTCATTCAGTCAGGCCTCACTGTGGCACCACACTGATTTTTATTAAGGTAAGTAAATCTCTTACATTGCAGTGGGTATTATTTAAGCATCTAGCTCCAAACATAGTAGTAATTAAACCAGCCTTTCCCTGTTGATGAGAATGTCTGTATACGGCTTCTGAGCACTTGAAATGTGGCTAGTGTGACTAAGGAGTGAATTTATGTAATTAAAATTAAAATAGCCACATGTAGCCACTGTACTGAGTGGCACATGTTAAATCTTTAATCAAAGATGATGAATTAAGAGGATATACATCTATTTTTTTTCCGCTGATGAATGCCCCATCTCAATCTTATTTCTGCTAACATTTTTCATCTGAAATAAAATTAACCATGTCTGTTGGCATTTTTCATTTGAAATAAAATTAACCATGTCTTCTATGGTCTCTATGGTTAATTCTGGAGAATTAATTATTTTATTTTTTCATTCTAGAAAGCTTTACCAGAGCAATCCATACAAAGGACATCCACGCACTTCCATTAGTTTCTTGACGGACATGTTTTACTCTCTATCCTTCTGCAAAATGCTGGCTACTGCTATCTCAAAGTCCTCCCGGGTGACATGGACTCGCTGTTCCCTCAGGGCATATATGGCGGCTTCTCTGTAGATGACTTTCACTTCAGCCCCTGATGCCTCTGGCAAAAGCTCAGCAATTTTTCTCTGGTTGATCCCCTGGGTCAGGTTCCTTTTCAGAGAATGGATCTTCAAAATGTCCAGCTGGAATTCAATTTTTCTGTTGCCGTGCCCTGAGTGAAGCAGCGGTCCACAATAACCTCCATCTTCTTGGTGGCCTCAAAGCTGTCCAGCTGGTTGAGCAGCTCCAGCACGATGTGCACTTCACTGTCCCCTCCACAACCCACCTCCAGCCGCGAGGAGCTGACGGAGCTGATGATAGATGGCGGGTCCTCATGCCATGACAGACAGCTCCCTCACCATTCTTGGCCCTTCCCTGATGAATTTCTGTACCGATTCAGAGCCAGGGATATGAACAAAAGTACAGTCTATATGATGAGCCACGACCCAGGCAAACAGTGTCTTCCCAGTGCCTAGAGGTCCATACAGCAGGACCACCTTGGGTTGTGCGATACCCAGTGCTTCAAAGAGCTTGGGATGCTTAACAGGCGGCTCGATCACTTCTCTGATGTCTTTAATCTGCTTGTCCAGTCCACCAATCATCTCTTAAATCAAGGCTGGCACCTTCTCCACCATCATTGGTGACACCAGTGGGTCTACTTTGTTGGGTACGATGCTGTGCAGTGTGCAGCTATCATTTCTTAGCGCCACCTGGCAACTGGGTCTCTCGTCATTGATGTCGCTGTTTCTGTCCACATCTAAGACAAACTTGCCCTTGGGATATACCTTGACTAACACTTTCTCCATATCCATGGCCCGGACTACTTCCCTCATACAGGAGCCCTGTTCCGGCAGCAGCTGCAGCTCCTCCTGCAATAGGTGAACTTTTGCATTTAGTTCATTCCTTTGTGCCTGCAGCCTCTCGAGGTATTGGCTCTTATCATTCACAACTGACTGGAGTTCTTCAGTTCTTCAGTCTCAGACAGATAATACTGGCAGAGTCTGCTGCCTGTCTTCCCCCCTTCCGGCTCTATCTGCTCTGGTCCATCAAACATTATCTTCCCTCTTCAGCCAGAGCTAATTCTCTCTCTGAATATAATCCTCCACCCTGTCCCTTGCTAACACCCTAGTTCAATCTGCTATCATATATGTCAAAACTACCACCTAGCCTCATGAGTGGTCAGTTTATTCCCACCCTTGCTACCTGAAAACATACAAGGCAACCTTCGATGGCTTCCCATTGAAAAGAATAAAATCCTGATGCTAGAGCTGACCTAAAAGGTCTGAAATAACCTGGGCCCTAGCTATGTGTGGTTCTCCTCTGAACCCTAGAATCCTCCTGCACTCAGGCAGCCTGAGCAGTTGGACCCCTCCACCTAGAATGTTCTTCCTTCCTTTCCCCAGATAGATGCAAGATGTCTCCTTTTCAGTCCTAGTTCAGATGGCAAGTCCTCAGAGAGGCCCTCCCTAATTTGCTATAGAAAAGGCTGTACCTCATCCCTGCTCTCTGCTATCTGCCCCTGCTGCACTCTCTCATCCTATTACTGTCATTATATTTACCTGAACACTCACCCACTGGCTGTATCCTTTAGGGAGGTAGGCTCCATGAGGACACGACTTCACCTTGAGCTCCCCATGCCTAGAATGGTGCTGGCATACAAGAGGTACTCAAAATCGTTTAACGAATGAAAAAAAAATTCCCCTACTCCTTTTTCAGTACCTTCTTCCTTTTAATTACTTCACTTCTGTCATTCTTAACATTTCTCTCCACTAGATATTTCCATCAACGTACAAACAGCCCTCCTTTAAAAAGTCTTATTTGATAACAAAACACTGTTCAGTGTTAGTTCTGTTTCTCTGCTACCTTTTAGAGTCAAAAATCTCACCAGAGTGGCCTCTATTCTCTTTCCGTTATCACATAATAAAACGGCTCCTATAAAGGCTCTCTAGGATGCTAGATCCAAACACCAGCTCTGTCTTCTCAATCTTCTGACATTGAAAGTTGATTATTTCCTCCTTCTTGGACACTGTCCTCTGCTGAGCCCCCTACTACCACTTGGCTGGTTTTCCTCCCACCGCTCTGGCAGCTCCTTCTCAGTCTCCTTCATTGATTCTCCTTCTCGTATGTGACAATGAAGTATATTCATCAGGTGTGGGATGGGACTCACCACCCTACGTGGTTTGCAGTGACCCTAAGGCTGATGATCTTTGTGTGTGTGTGCGCGCGTGTGTGTTTCAGAGCACGCACATGGTTTTTTTGTTTTTCTTTTCATTCATTGGCCTCTCTCTCCCGTTAGAATGTAAGCTCCAGGAGAACAGCAGTTATATCTATTGTCTTCACTTCTTTATATTCCCAGAGTCTACCACAGTGTCTGACACAAGACTGAATGACGTATCAACCCAGGATCAGTCAGGATCCAGTTATCAATATGGAAGGATAAAGGTTGGGAACATGTGGAATTGTCCTTTTCCACTTAGGAGACCCAGATACATCCACCTCAGAAAACCCTGAGAAATGGGGTAAATTCTACAATTACCTGCCTCAGGAGAAAAGGTGTCCCAGGCCCTGTCTGTCGAGACCAATTCTTTCTCCTCTGCTGTGGAGCTGATCCCCACCTTCCTCCGCTGACATTTACTCCATCAATGACATGCCTATCAACTGTTCTCTCCAACCTTTCCTTTTTTCCCTCAGCAGAAAAATGCGTTGTCCTATCTCAGACTCACATCTGCAGAACACACACTACACACCACCTCTCCTCAGCTCCTCGGTTCCCCTGTCTACATCTCACTGATCTCTTTGCCTCCACATCAAAATCCCGAATACCCACACTCATCCCAGTTTCCTGATCTGCTATTTCTCACACAGCAATGCTTTCTGCCTCCTGACAGCCAAATCTTATGCTTATCTCACTCCCTCTCCACAGCACTTCACACACACAACAAGTACCCTGACAGTGTCTCCTTGCTTGGCTGTCATGACATCATTTTCTTCTAGTTTTAGTCTTTTTTTTTTTTTTTTTAGACAGGGTCTCACTGTGTCACCCAGGCTGAAGTACAGGGGTGTGATCACAGCTCACTTTAACCTCCATCTCCTGGGCTCGAGCCATCCTCCCACCTCAGCCTCTGGAGTAGCTGGGACTATAGGCATGCACCACCACACTCAGCTAATTTTTGTAGAGACGGGGTTTCACCACGTTGCCCAGACTGGTCTCGAAGTCCAGAGCTCAAGCGATCCGCCTGCCTTGGCCTCCCAAAATGCTGGGATTACAGAGGTGAGCCACCGTGCCTGGCCTGGTTTTACTTTTGATTAACAATTCTTTTCCAGGGTCCCATTTCTCTCTCCTTAAATGTCGCTAATCCATAGAATTTCTACCTTGGTCTTTGTTTTGGCTTACTCTGTATACTCTCCAGGATGTGACTCTGTATGCCTACAACCTCTACTGCCACCTGTACGCTAATAATTCCCAAATCCTTATTTTCAGCCTAGTTCACTCTCCCTAGTTCTACACATGCGTATGCAAATATTCACCAACATTTCCATTTGATTGTCTCCACAAGCAACTAAAACTCAACAAGTTTAGAACCAAATTATTTTGCTCCCTTGCCCTGGCCCCAAATATCTCTCCTTTTGTATTCCCAGAACCAATCGCTACCAACTCAGATACCCAACCCCGAAATCTGGGAGAAAACCCAGACTATTCCTGCTCCCTTTCAGAATGCAGATACAGCCAGGAGCAGTGGCTCACGCCTGTAATTTCAGAACTTTGGGAGGCCGAGGTGGGGGGATCACCTGAGTTCAGCAGTTGGAGACCCACCTGGCCAACATAGCGAAACCCCGTCTCTACTAAAAATACAAAACTTAGCTGGGTGTGGTGGTGCATCCCTATAATCCCAGTTGCTACTTGGGGGCACTGAGGCAGGAGAACAGCTTGAACCCAGGAGATGGAGGTTACCATAAGCCGAGATCATGCCACTGCACTCCTGCCTGGGCAATAGAGTGAGACTCCGTCTCAAAAAAAAAAAAAAGAAAAAAGAAAAAAAAAAATGCAGATACAAGCTTGACTCTTCTCCATCTTCAATTTTTCTCCTCTGATCAACCCTTTTCACTTTATTTGAATGGATACTCTCCTAATTTGGCCCCTCACCGCCTGTCATCACACAGACCTTGCCTCCTTGTCCGGTACAATATATTGTAATAAAAGTTATGTGAATGTGGTTTATCTCTCTCAGCATCTTATTATACTATTCTCAACCTTCTTATGATCATGTGAAATAATAAAATGCCTACATGAGGACATGAAGTGAAGTGAATGACACAGGCATTTGTGACACAGTGTTTCAAAATTATGAACTATTTACTCTGGAATATTTCATTTAAAATTTTTGGACCCAGGTTAACTGTGGGTTATTGAAACTGTGGAAAGTAAAACCACAGAGAAGTGGAGACTACTGTGTAGCTTTATTACATTATTACATAATCTTGATTTTTAGTTATCTGCATTCCCTCGTTAGATTATAAGCATCTGGCCACAGGGATTTTTGCCTTGCTCAGCACGAAGTTAACCATTACATGGATATTAATCCAAATTTCCTAGGTTAGAAGGTTGAAAAGGTTGAATGAGAAAGCACACATGTGAAGCCACCACTAACAAAATCACAATTCAAGATCCCTCCTGCTTAACAGTAACAATTATGCCTTTCATGTTGGTCAGCCTCTGGCTGACTCACTGAAGAACAGCCAACAGTCCAATTCAAATATGATGCATTCTGGGGCTGGGCACGGTGGCTCACACCTGTAATCTCAGCACTTTGGGAGGCTAAGGCGGGTGGATCACTTGAGGTCAGGAGTTCAAGACCAGCCCGGCCAACATGATGAAATGCTGTCCCTACTAAAAATAGAAAAAAATTAGCTGGGCGTGGTGGTAGGTGCCTGTAATCCTAGCTACTTGGGAGGCTGAGGCACGAGAATCACTTGAACCTGGGAGGTGGAGGTTGCAGTCAGCCAAGATCATGCTGCTGCACTCCAGTATGGGCAACAGAGCAAGACTGTCTCAAAACAACAACAAAAAAACCCTGCAAATGATGAAGATTATGTTGTAGAGTATCAAAATCACATGCAAAGTCTCTGACAAATGAAAAGGTGGTGAAATAAAAATTGTTAAAAAGCCAACAATGACAAGATGGGCACTTCAGAAGGGTCACCTTTAATACTCAAGGGAAAAACACTTTTACCAAATGACCAACGCTTTTTCCAAATACGTTTACCGAAAAGAACCTTTCCAAATAGGACTACAAAAAGCTAAAAAAAACTCACGAGAAGATTGCTGAATCTTAGTTTAATACAACCTTGGTGAAAAAGATACAGTCGGCCGGGGGCGGTGGCTCACGCCTGTAATCCCAGCACTCTGGGAGGCTGAGGTGGGCGGATCACCTGAGGTCAGGAGGCCAGCCTGGGTCAACGTGGTGAAATCTCATCTCTACTAAAAATACAAAAATTAGCCAGGCGTGGTGGTGGGCAACTGTAGTCCCAGCTACTCGGGAGGCCGAGGCAGGAGAATCGCTTGAACCCGGGAGATGGAGGTTGTAGTGAGCTGAGATCGAGCCACTGCACTCCAGCCTGAGCAACAAAGCAAGACTCCCTTTCAAAAAAAAAAAAAAAGAAAGAAAGAAAAGAAAAAGACACAGACAAATCAACACTTGACTTATTCTACAAAATGAGTCACTGCTGCAATTATATAATTAATTTGTGAAAGATTAAAAAAACAATTATTTTCATAATCTTCTAGGTCGATTTTCAAGACGAAAGTCCCAAGCAAGCCTCCTTTCCCACTCTTTTTGTGTATGCATGCGTGAAATTGTAATCTCTGTTTAAGTGGGTCTACTTTGAGTGGTCTTTCTTCAGAATCAATTATCATGGACTAAGGAGTTCTTCCATTACCTTTGATGCCTCTATCAGGCACTCCAATAAATGCTTGTTCAACAACCTACCGGAAGTCCAAGACGGGGATTCAATACAAGTATTTTAGGCTACTTTCTTCCCTTATTGACTTACTGGATTGGGAGTCCTCTACATTAAGCCACATTACATTCTAAACTCCATTGAAACCCTAGATCCATTCTAGGGATGGGAGACACCATTACATGAATTTCTTTTCTGAAAGAATTCCATTCCACAGAAGACTAACGATTAAGCCTAAAATCTTAAGATTCCATGATTTGCGTACAAAACACTGTGCTCATTGCGGTAGAAGAGGGGAACTGGAGCCACACAGAAGTTTAATACTCCTCGACCTTACACACCACAATCTGGGAGCCATAGGAGACTGTACATAAATTCAATGACTTCACGGAGACTGTATGTAGCCTGGCTGTAATCTCAGATTCTTAGTCTGTTCCCATATTTCTACTCACCTGACAGCTCAGAATGAAGGCGTCTGCTGTCAGCTTGAGAAACTAAGATCGAACTATGACCACTCTATTTTCAACTGGTCTAGAACAGGGCTTTGCAAAAATTACGTTCTTTCTCCCTTAACCCTGATTGGAGAGACCTGCCCAGATCTTGGCTGGTTTGGGGACGTGAAGACCCAACAAAAGGGAAGAGTATCACAAAGTCAGTGGCTCGGAAGACCCCAACAGCGGGTCAGAAAAGACCTTTCCGCTGAAAAACGGGCCCCTCTCCCACCTGCGGCAAGTCCCCGGACCCGCCCTCCTCCTTCCCGACCACAAGCGCGGCCGCTTCCTCCCTTCTCCCCGCCCCCCACCCGCTTCTCGCGCCTCCCCTGGGTCCCAGCTCCCTAGGGGGACGAGAGATGAGCAATGATACCTGGAGGTTGGGCGAAGTGGATGACATGGCGGAGTTCCCAGGCGGTTCCCAAGGGGAACGAGGGGCGAGAAGAGTCAATAGCAGCGACGTCGAACCGCGCCTGGGGTTAACAGCCCCCAAACTGGGGAGGCCGGTGGTTCTCGGACCGCGAGCAGCAGCCTCCCTTCCGGAACTTGTTTTCAGACAACACTCTCTCCACCAGCACTCGGACCCTCCCCACCAAACTTCCGCAATCCCGAGCCCCTCTAGGTTCTGGTCCCGCCTCTACTCCGGGCACTTCCGATTTCGTCATCAGCACGCGCGCACCCAGTCACCAGACCCTTCTCTCGCCACAGCGCAGGCCCTCCCTAGGCGGGGAGAAGTAGCCTAGAACCCAATCGAGCCCTGGCGGAAGTCGGGCTCGGCGCAGGCGCACTGAGACTCTGGCCTAGGGGCGGGGCGGCAGCCTGGCGGACCTAGGATAGCGCAAGCGCGGAAGCACAGAGCCGGTTTTGGTTTTTTTTCTTTGTTTTTTTTTGTTGTTGTTGTTGTTATTGTTGTTTGTTTGTTTTTCCCCACCCCCAGGGACGTCTTTTACTTTGAGATGAATTATTGGCCCTGGCTCCCTTCCCTCCTCATCCACGTGCCTTGTTGCCTCGCAGCGTTTGAGTGAAAAACTCATCCATTTCCAAGACCCGCCGACTGGGGGCTTTGGGCCTGTGACTGCTCCTCCCTCACTGCGTGTCCTCTGTGGAATGGGGGCGATCACAGTCCTCCCCTCGGTGGTGAATAATTCAGGAAGGAGTGCGCGGTGAGGCGGCTGCACAACGGTGCGCTAGCAGTCAGGCAGCGGGCGGGTCGGCGCTGGTTCCTGCTTGTTCTTCCCACGCCACTGGGCATCTTCCAAATGACTATTGTCTTGGGAAGATGAACGTAAATAAGGCGTGGACGGCCGCTGTCCTCGAGTGTATGTTCTGAGAGGGAAGCACTTGTCCTGTAAAATGGGCATTATGCCGGTAATGTTTACAGGCAAATGGGTTGAGGTTAAATGCGTCAGGGATTAGAGGCAGAACCAAGGTAAAACCCTGTCTCAGCCTTCCTATGGTTTGCAGCCACCACCACCCTTTTCTTCTTTTCATAGTTAACCTTCTCAAAGGAAAGCAACGTAGATGTTTAATCACTCCATCATTTTATTCTCACTCATTCCTTAATTTTTTCTAATCTGACATCTCCGAAAGAATTGAAGTCTTCTTCTCCTCCCTCTTCATTGGTATTGTCAACTACCCCGTTCTTATTTGTCCGGCTTCCTAGTGTTCCTTTTCTACCTCCTTCACTGTCTCCCTTTCTTACTCCTCCCTGAGCTTAAGCTGAATTTACTGGAGTCTGATGTCCTCTTCTCTTTCTTCTCCACCTCTGCTCATCTTATTCTCTTCTTGAGCTTCAGCTATCAATAGTCTAGAAGTCGCTTCAAATCTGGATTTCTAGACCCATCGCATCCCCTGCCCAGCATTTACAACAGCCTCCCAGAGGTTTCCTTCACAGGGTTTTTCTGCAAGACAAATTCAACATACTCAAATTAATTTATCTTCTACCCTAAACTTCTTTCTCTGGTCTCTCCTTAGAATAGTATTGCCAAATCTGTATCATCCAGGCTCAAAGCTCAGAGCCCTGTCTCTGCCCTGCGTCTATCTACCAGGCCTTTCTCCCTACTTGTGAAATTGCCTTTGCAAAATGATGAGTGAGACAGCGAAAGAGATCTAACTTAACCAACTCCATCTTGCTTCTAACCTCCAAGCTGTCCTTGTACGTTCCTGGGCACAGGCTGAACTAACTGGGAGAAACTAAGTTTATAATTTAAGCAAAGATGGGCCAGGTGCGGTGGCTCAAGACTGTAATCCCAGCACTTTGGGAGGCCGAGGTGGGTGGATCACTTGAGGTCAGGAGTTCGAGACCAGCCTGGCCAACATGGTGAAACTCCGGGTGCGGTGACTCACACCTGTAATCCCAGCACTTTGGAAAGCCGAGGTGGGCGACCACCTGAGGTCAGGATTTGAAGACCAGCCTGGCCAACATGGTGAAACCTCGTCACTACTAAAAATACAAAAATTAGCTAGGCATGGTGGTGCATTCCTGTAATCCAGCTACTGGGGAGGCTGAGGCAAGAGAATTGCTTGAACCGGGACCCAGGAGGCGGAGATTGCAGTGAGCTGAGATTGCACCACAGTACTTCAGGCTGGGCTACAGAGTGAGACTCTGTCTCAAAACAAACAAAAATTATCCAGGCGCAATGGTGCCTGCCTGTAATTCCAGGTACTTGGGAGGCTGAAGCAGGAAAATCACTTGAACCCAGGAGGCAGAGGTTGCAGTGAGCCGAGATCACACCACTGCACTCCAGCCTGGGCAACAGAGAGAGAATCGGTAAAAACAAACAAAAAACCCTCTTTTATCACCAGTAATAAGCATGTTGTTATGATGGAACCCGTGATGTGAAGGGCACATTACCTCTGTTATATGCTTCCCAAACCTGTAACCTCAATCTAATCATGAGAAAACATCAGACAAATTCATATGGAGAATTTTTCTACCTCTACAAAATGACCAGTGCTCCTCAAAAATGTCAAGGTCATAAAAGACGAGGAAAGACTGAGGAACTGTCACAGATTGAAGAGACTAAGAAGATGACAACTAAATGCAGTATGGGATTCTGCATTGGATCCTGAAACAGAAAAGGGCCATGAGTTGAAAAACTGTTGGAAGAATGAGAATGAAGTCTGCAGTTTAGCTAATAGTAATTTATAAATGTAAATTTCTTAGTGTTGATAAATGTACTATGGTTATTTAAGATGTTAACAGTAGGGGAAGTTGGGTGAAGAATGTATGGGAATTCTCTGTATACCTTTGCACCTATTCTGTAAAAGTTTATTTTTAATTTTATTTGTTTGTTTACTTATTTTGAGACAAAGTCTTGCTCTGTCACCCAGGCCGGAGTGCAGTGGTGCAATCTCGGCTCACTGCATCCTCCACCTCCCATAACGATTCTCCTTGCTCAGCCTCCTGAGTAGCTAGGATGACAGGCGTGTGCCACCATGCCTGGCAAATTTTTTGTACTTTTGTAGAGATGGGGTTTTGCCGTGTTGTCCAGGCTGGTCTCAAGCTCCTGTCCTCAAGTGATCTGCCTGCCTCAGCCACCCAATGTGCTGGGATTACAGGCGGGAACCACCACACCCAGCCTGTAAGTATTACTTTAAAATGAAAATTTTTCATTTTAAAATTCCCGTTCCTGGGACCTTACATTTTAGTGGAGTAGAAACTTTTAACCGTTTACATATTTAAAATGTAAATGTAAAAATGTTACATGTGTAAGAGTTTACAGAGTACTTTTGCATACATTATCTTACTGTATACTACAAGGTAAATCTTAAATCTCCCATTTTTACAAAAGAGGAAACAGGCCAGGCACTGTGGCTCACACCTGTAATTCCAGCACTTTAGGAGGCCAAGATGGGCAGATCACGAGGTCAGGAGATTGAGACCATCCTGGCCAACATAGTGAAACCCCGTCTCTACTAAAAATACAAAAACTAGCTGGGTGTGGTGGCATGTGCCTATAATCCCAACTACTCGGGAGGCTGAGGCATGAGAATCACTTGAACTCAGGAGGCGGAGGTTGCAGTGAGCTGAGATCGCGCCACTGCATTCCAGCCTGGCGAGAGAGCAAGATTCTATCTCAAAAAAAAAATAAAGAAAAAAAAGGGAACAGCCTCAGAGGTATCAGTAGAAATGCCCCCCAATTCATTCAGCTTTTATATGGCGGAGCTGGAGTTTGACCCAGGTCTTCTGACTCCCGGATGACAAGTGCTAGGATAGAGGCAGGAAGCCCTGTGGGACCCCAGGAGAGAGAAGGCTTAATTCTGAATGAGTGGTTAGGGATGTCTTAGGGAAAGTTCACTTAAACTGAAGTTTAAAATCTTAATCTGATTTTGACGGAGTGCAGGCCATTTCAGGCAGAAGGAAAAGCAGAAATAAAGGTGCCAAAGAATAAAATACCTGCTCTGTTTGAGGGATCCCTGGAATGTAGAAAGCAGAGGCGCTGTGGGGTTGGAGTGGCAGGAGATAAAGCTAAAAATGCACCACTGGCACTGCCAGTTAGAGGCTTGGAATAATGAGTTTGGACATCATTCTGTAAGATTTGTTGAAAGCTTTCCTCTTCATTCTGTCACTGCCTCCTGCTTTTCTCTCTTCCTGTCTTCCTTCTTGGTAGAGTTGTGATTTGGTCAGATGTTGGTTTCATGAAGGTGGATCTGAGTCCTTTTAGGATACACCAGAAAAAGAGAGGACGCAGTAAGATCAAGCAGGAGGTTCCTGCAAGTGTTTCATTTTAGAAAAAAGGGATGCAGAGCCAAAAGGGATATTCCCAGTTCCTGCAGTGCAGCCCCCCTTCCTTGCCTCTTGGGCGTTGAAGAATAGATTCTCCTCCTGGCCTGGCATGGTGGTTCACGCCTGTAATCTCAGCACTTTGGGAGCCCGAGGCGGGTGGATCGCCTAAGGCCAGGAGTTTGAGACCAGTCTGGCCAACATGGTGAAACCCTGTCTCTACTGAAAATACAAAAATTAGCCGGGCATGGTGGTGGGGGCCGGTAATCCCAGCTACTCGGGAGGCTGAGGCAGGAGAATGGCTTGAACCAGGGAGGGGGAGGTTGCAGTGACCTAAGATCATGCCATTGCACTCCAGCCTGGGCAACAAGAGCAAAATTCCATCTCAAGAAAAAAAAAAAAAAAAAAAGATCCTGGCTCCTTTCATTGCTTTCACCAATTCAATCTGTTAAAAATCATACTATTCCTCAAGTGTCAGTTCCAATGTCACTTCCTCAGGAAACTTCTGAAATCTCCCTGAGCTCTCATCGCACTTTGGACCTTGAATTGCTCTTAAATCACACATGCCAAGTGCCTAACACAGTGCCTGGTGCAGAGCAGATGCTCAAAAATTGTTGATCTTACTAGCACGTGTTCTACTTTTCTAGATGGTAAAATCCCCAAGGGCTAAGACTTCATTTTATTCCATTTGCAACCTACCCCCCTGCCTTACCACCTACATGTACTAAGAGAGTGTGTTCTTCAATAGCCAAAGTTTGTTGAACAAAATGGGGTTTCCCTGCTGTGATCAAGGACTTCAGAAATTAGGAAGGTCAGTGGGGTGGCAGGTGGCGTTTGTGGATTCAGCCTTCGACAGGGTCTCACATGCAGACCGCCCAGGACTGAATTCATTTCACTCAGACCATTTTAAAGGACACGCATAATATTAACATTAAGGTCCTCCCCTCCTGTGCATCCAGAAGTCAGGTCTCTATTTGTTGAGTTTTCAACTTCCTGCCTGACCTGAAACATCACTTGAAGGAAGGCAAAGTGCGGATGGGGCTGATCCCATGAAAGTGACTCAGGCAGTTGTCAGGCAGGAAGTTGGTTGAGCCCATCAGGTGACATTCCTTTCTGAATGTGCTCAGGTACCCTGAAGGCCCAGCCCTTTCTCACTTATTGCTATTCATTTTATTCATATGAAGCCACAGCCAGCTTGTGGACTGATAAGGAGGTGTGGGAATCAACCCATCAATGTCATTCATTCAGCCATGTGATAGAGGGCGTGGGGATGAAGCAGTAATTCCTCATTGCTGGTCATATAAGGGTGAACATGACGTAAGGCATTGGCACAGAAAAGATGACGGGCCTGCTCTCAAGCAGTTTGCATGCTAGAATAAAAAAAAAAGAAAAAAATTTTTTTTAGCCACACCTGGCTAATTTTGTATTTTTAGTAGAGATGGGGTTTTGCCATGTTGGCCAGGCTGGTCCTGAACTTCTTACCTCAGGTGATCTGCCCACATCGACCTCCCAAAGTGCTGGGATTACAGGCATGAGCCACCGTGCCTGGCCCATCTTGTTTATTTTTTTAATTTATTTTTTTATTTTTTGAGACAGAGTCTCCCTCTGTTGCCCAGGCTGCAGTGCAGCGGCGTAATCTCGGCTCACTGCAACCTCTGCCTCCCGGGTTCAAGCGATTCTCCTGCCTCAGTCTCCTGAGTAGCTGGGACTACAGGTGCATGCCACCACACCAGGCTAATTTTTGTATTTTTTAGTAGAGACGGGGTTTCACCATATTGACCAGGCTGGTCTTGAACTCCTGACCTCGTGATCTGCCCGCCTCAGCCTCCCAGAATGCTGGGATTACAGGCACAAGCCATCGCTCCTGGCCTTCTTTTTACTAATATTTTCACCTGCAGTTGGTTGAGTCTATGGATGTGGATTTATGGATTGATATGCTTTATAAAAGCATATAAAACAAGGTATTCTTGTGTTATATGTGTTGCAAATATTTTACCATTTTAGTATTTGGGTCATTACTTTTTTGGCATGAAAATTTATTATTATTTTTCTTTTTTGTTGTGTTGAGAAAGAGCTTACCCACTAGTAGATTATTTAAAACAACAACATCATACTTTTATCTTCCTTCAGTATGTACAGGGTTTCACTATTGCATCTAAATCTTTGACCTGTCTGGAATTTATTTTGGTGTTTTATTTATTCCAAATGAGTAGCCATTTGTTCCAATATTATTTAGTTAACACTCATCTTTTTTTTACTCATTTGAAAGGGCAGCCCTTGTTGTATACCATTTTCTCACAAGGATTTATCTGAATTCTGAGATGATGTTTTAACTATTTCTTTTAACCACCAATTCTTACTCCAACAAAACTTATTACAATACCTTTATAATACATTTCAGTATCTTGTGAGACTGCCCGATTTCTTCTAAGCAGAATGCAACACTAGTTAAGGGCTCAGTTTCTGATGTTAGAATGCTTGCTTCAATTTTTTTTTTTTTTTTTGAGATAGAGTTTTGCTCTTGTTGCCTAGGCTGGAGTGTAATGATGCAATCTTGGCTCACTACAACCTCCGCCTCCCAGGTCCAAGCGTTTCTCCTGCCTCAGCCTCCCAAGTAGCTGGGATTACAGGCACCCGCCACCACGCTCAGCTAATATATTGTATTTTTAGTAGAGACTGGGCTTCACCATGTGGGCCAGGCTGGTCTCGAACTTCTGACCTCAGGTGATCTGCCTGCCTTGGCCTCCCTGAGTGCTGGGATTACAGGCATGAGCCACCATGCCAGCTTCAAAATCTTGACTCTAGCACATAGTAGGCAATTACTCAATATCTCTAAACTGCTGTTTCTGCATCTATAAAATGGGAGTGGTATTACTATCCCATCTACTGGGGCTACATGAGAATTAAATGAGACTACAACATCACAGGATTGGGCTCAAACCATAGTTAACATTTGTTAAATGTTTGGTATCAAGAATATTCAGAATAGTTCAGATGTTTCTTACATTACTTTTCCACATGAATTTTAGTATTATTTTGTCAAGTTCCACCTAAAATATTTATTTATTTTGTAATTGAATTGATATATTAATTCAGGGCAGATGGACATCTTTACAGAAGTGAATTTCCCTCAGGTTTAAAAATCATGATGTCTTTCTTCAAATCTTCTCGTATGCTTTTTTTTTTTTTTTTTTTTTTTTTTTTTTTTTTTTTGAGACGGGTCTCGCTCTGTCACCCAGGCTGGAGTAGAGTGCAGTGGGGTGATCTTGGCTCACTGCAACCTCCGCCTCCCGGGTTCAAGCTATTCTCCTGCCTCAGCCTCCTGAGTAGCTGGGATTACAGGCACGCACCACCATGCCTGGCTAATTTTTGTATTTTTAGTAGAGACAGGGTTTCACTATGTTGGTCAGGCTAGTTTTGAACTCCTGACCTCATGATCTGCCCACCTTGGCCTCCTAAAGTGCTGGGATTATAGGCATGAGTCATGGCACCCGGCTTCTTGTATGCATCTTAGCAGTGTTTTATATTTTTCTTCACATGGTTTTTGAACATTTGTTTTGGATTTATCTCTAGGAATTTTATTGTACTGTTGTTGCTATCATAAGTAATATATTTTCTTCCCATATTTTCTAGCAGATTATGGTTTATATACAGGAGACCATGAATGTATGCAGGCTGATTTTGGCAGACACTTTGTTTCTAATAGATCATTTACCTATTCTCTGGGGGTTTCCAGGCAAATGATGAAAACTTCTGCAAACAATGATACCTTTTTCTCTTTCCCATACAAAGTTAAAAGTGTCAAGAATAGATATCTTTATATTCTCCCAAAGTTTAAAGGAAAGCCTTCTAGTGTCTTATAAAGAATCATTTAGCATGTGAAATATGATTAGATTTGTTTTCTATTGCTGCATAACAAATTAGCACAAACTCAGTGGCTTAAAATAACATACTTTTATTGTCTCACAGTTTCTGTGGATCGGGAAGCCAGGCCCAGCTTAGCTATGTTCTGTGCTCAAGGTCTCACAAGGCTGAGATCAAAGTGTATGCTGGGATGCATTTTCATCAGCAAGCTCAGCTGGGGATGGTGCTTCCAACTGCCTATGATTGTTGTCAGAATTCATTTCCCTGGAGCTGTAGAATTCATGATAGCTGATAACCTGCTTCTTGAAAGCCAGACACACACACACACACACACACACACACACACGTGTGCACATGTGTGCCCACAGAGTTTCTGCTGCTTCGAGTCTCTTTAGGGAAAGCTCATACTCTCTTTAAAGGGCTCACCTGACTAGGTAGGACTCACTGAGGATAATCGTCCTTTTGATGAACTCAAGATCAACTCCTTAGGTGCCTTAATTACATCTGCAAAATCCTTTTACTTTTGCCATATTCTATTGGTTTGAAGTAAGTCACAGGTTCTGCCTGCACTCAAGGAGAAGGAAATTACACAGAGGTATGACTTATTGGGATATATCTGCTACAGTAATGTTTCAGAACACATCTCTATAGAGGAGATAGGAAAAATTAATATTCTGCTCAACATAAGAGAAATGTGTAAGATTTCATATTCTAAATGCTATGCTCACAAGTAACTATAAAACTTTTGTTGGTGCTATATATATATATGTGAATATGTAATTTATGTTTTATAAGACTAAGACAATTGTTACATTTATTTAGATATCAACAATAGATACTAAAAAAGAGGAGTGACCAAAGGCAGATGCTTATAAAGAAAGGTAAGGCACTGCCTTGGAACATTGTATGGAGGGGAAGCACTTGGTTTAAAAAAGGAATTAGTTTTCCATACCTTGGAAATATGCTGACTAATACATGTTCCAGCAGTAAAATTCATCTGGATCTAGAGGCTCTTCTTGTCCCCCGAGTGTCCCTTCTCCAGAGTAACTCATTCCAGTTGCCTTTTGAATTGGCAAAATTTAGAGTGCCAAGATGCTGTCACCAAATCAACACGCAGATCTAGGGTGAGAGTATTGGCGTGGAATCATTTTTATTCCAAAAATCCACCTGTATTTATTTCTCATGGCCTAGTTTCAGGAGAATTTAGGTTCTATTTCAGGAATTCCCCCAGCACCGAATAGCACAATCTCCCAAATAGCAACAATGCCATCATCGGGCTAATGATTGGCTAGATGAGCAAAGGAATTTTGCATATCATTATCTAACTGCATATTTTCCCAGGAATTATAGTCTACATTAGTTGTTCATTGTCCTATTTGAATTGCTAAGTCAAGTCAACAAGATTAAGCAGAAATAAGTGAATACATCATAAGAGTAGGAATTATGCATTAGAGAGGGCTCAAATATGATGCCTATGATGTTTGTGTAGTAATATTTTTTCCGGAAAATAGTATAATGCTCTCTTACTCTGTCACTCAGGCTAGAGTGCAGTGGTACTGTATATAGATCATATATCACTGTAGCCTGGAACTCCTGGGCTCAAGTCATCCTCCTGCCTCTGCCTCCCAAGTAGCAGGGATTAGAGTTGTGCAGCACCATGCTCAGGTCCTTCACCTTTTTACAAGCTCATTTGTATCAGCTTCAGGCAAATCTTTCCTGAGACCTTAAGCTTTGCTTCCATCTCCCTGTTCTTCCTTTTCAAAGTGCATAACTTTATATCATTTCTTGATACTGCAGCTATTTTTAAAAAGAATATAACTGCCACAGCTGGGTGCAGTGGCTCAAGTCTATAATCCCAGCACTTTCGGAGGCTGAGTGGGGGGCAGATTGCTTTGAGCTCAGGAGTTGGAGACTAGTTTGGGCAATATGGTGAGACCCTACCTCTACAAAAAATATGAAAATTCGCCGGGCGTGGTGGTTCATACCTGTGATCCCAGTTATTCAGGAGGCTGAGGCTGAAGAATCGCTTGAGCCTGGGAGGTGGAGGTGGCAGTGAGCCAAGATCGTGGCACTGCACTGTAGCCTGGGCAACAGTGAGACCCTGTCTGGAAAAAAAAAAAAAAAGAAAAAAAAGAAAAAAGAAAAGAAAAAATATCTAAAAACAAATTGGCTATAAAAACAAAAAGAATATAACTGTCAGGAAAAAAAATAAGCCGTGGTTGTGGTTTTGTGTGGAACACACAGAGAAGCCTTATGATTTAATTACAAGCTGAACTTCTAGTAAATGGCCCTTAGGGAAATTTTTGAGTAACAGGTGAAGATAATACTCTGGGTAGTGGGAAGTAAGGAAACAGGACTGGGAACCCCCAGAAAAGAAAACCCACATCAATTGGAACCTTAAGACTGAAAATCAGCTGGTTACCTTCTTTGTAATTTATCAGTTTCCCAATGAAAAACCAAAAATTGCCAAACTTTCACAATGTTTTATTAGAAGTTGCTGTTTCAGGGCACTTTAAGGTCAATGTTTTAAGTACACAAGACACTCAATACTCCTATTTATACTTTAGCTGTAATAATGTTGGGCTTTGAAATCAAAGCATGTGGGACAGAATTCTTATTTATATGTGTAAATAGATGTCAACCCCCGGACTCAAAGAAGAGACAATAGAATTCATGGCACAGCTGTGTTAGAACCAATAATGGTTTTCAATCACTTGGTCTGATGGTGTTAATTGAGACTCTGTCAGGTATGCAGCACTTAAATTTGATGTTTAAGAGAAATGAATCCCAGACAGAAGTCAAACATGGCCCCTTCTTGAAAACTTCTAATACAACTGAAAGAATAAAGCAGATATATACCGAAGGCAGTCTTTATGGGTCAAAATGAATTATAAATATATTTTACAGCTTATAAGTTATAAACAAGCAGTGAGAGCTGTTGGTTTCAGTGATCATAGAAAGGGCTGGGCCTGAACTATGCCTAGAGAAGAAACTAGATACAGTGAAAGAATCTACTTATTCATGTAAAGGCACTCAGTGCTACCAAACAGAGTTGTCTTTTCTTATTATTCAAATCGTAATCCCAAAATGGAAGTCTTGGAAGCCCAAATGTTTACTCATAATCTTGGCCAAATTCCACCTTGGAAGAGTAAGTTAAAAACCACAGCCAATTCAATTATTTAATTTCACTGTATTAAACCTCAAGGTTGCCAAATGATCTCATTACCAAATTATATCCTAAGGTCGTCCTGGGAAAATAAGCTATTCTATGCCAGACAAACTATCCCCAAGGGCAATTCTGGGCCAGTGATATTTTCAAAGTTGCAAAATGGCTGTGTTTTTCATTGGAAAATTCCATCCTCCACCCCGGTCCTCTTGGAGAATTCTGTAGCTTACCTAACCTAGCGCAACAAAGCATTGGGCCAAAGAGTATCACACAAAACACACTCAGTAACATGAACGACCACTAGTTGCAGTCCGAAAAACACATTTGTCATAGACTTTGTAAAGATGCATACTGAGTCTGCAAAAATCATATGAGAAACAGTGGATTCCAGTATTAATCACAAGTGCCTGTCATATAGTCTGTGTTTTTTTGTTTTTTGTTTTTCCAGAATGGAGTCTCACTCTGTCGCCCAGGCTGGAGTGCAGTGGCACGATCTCGGCTCACTGCAACCTCTGCCTCCCAGGTTCAGGCAATTCTCCTGCCCCAGCCTCCCGAATAGCTGGGATTACAGGTGCGCGCCATCATGCCTGGCTAATTTTTGTATTTTTAGTAGAGACGGGGTTTCACCATATTGGTCAGGCTGGTCTCGAACTCCTGATTCACCCACCTCAGCCTCCCAAAGTGCTGGGATTACAAGTGTGAGCCACCGTGCCTGGCCTCTTGTATAGTCTTATGATTAGGTATTCATAGGTTATTAAAATGCTGTAGTAAGAGATGTTATGCTTGGGAACATTACCAATAAAGACATGAAAAGACAGAAATGTTTTGCTTTCACTCTTTGTGTTTTAGGGCCCATTTTTTTCCAGTGGAGGGACTTTGTAGTAGCAAAAGGTTCAGGTTCCCTCTTAAAAGAGAAAACATACTGCCCCTATCAAGGCAAGGAATACCCCTAAACAAAGTAGTCTTATTGTGCCAGGGTCAAGTGAGAAACTCCAGGAAAGGGATATTATAAGAGCCCCTAAGGGGTTGATTTAGGTCAGGGGAAATGTATACCTCGGAGGGAGATGGAAACATTAACTTATTTAGAAGTTGGCTCTCTTCAAAGACCCCAGAGTGTAAAGTATCATGTAATTGATGCAAGTGGCCAATATGTCAATCAACAAATCTAAACTGAGTTGACTATTATGTGAAAGGTACCTAACTCTCCAAGCTCCTTCTAAATTTCCCTAAAAGGGCAGCATTGTGCATTGATTGTCTAACTCATGAGTATGAACAACACAGATATATTTTAGAAGTACCAACAGTGACATTGTAATTTTATGGTGTTGTGTCTACACATTGTAATGTTGTGCGAAGAGCTCTCTCTGGTGTCCAGAAGTCCTAGGGTGTAAGCCTGCCTCTTCCACTCAACAGCTTTGGTGCCTTTTTCAGAGAGTAAAGGAAGGGTTTTGGATGAAAGGTAGTGTGATGGAATCAGAAGACTTCAGTTCTATACTCAGCTATCCCACTGCCTTGCAATGGGAAGGTCACTTAGCTTCTTTCTCTCTTTTGTCTTTAGTTTGCTTGTTGGTGAAGAGAAAAAGCTACATCATCTCTAAATTATCTTGCTGCTTTAAATCAGTCCCTTGAAGCAGAAAATAATTATATCACTTGAAATTACTGTGGATGCTTAAAGTTGCACCTATATTTTTACGCCTGACTCTTGAGATGCCGTAGTGTAACAGAAAGTATTAGAGATTTTGAAGTGAGACTCAAGAACAGACAATTACCTGGTCTGAAACTTAGTTTTATCTTTAAAGTTAGACTAGTAATTCCTACTTTACAAGGTTTCTGCAAAGATGAGACATAAACTACAATGTCTGGCTCACAGTAGACACTTAGTAACTGGTGGTGCTTTTTATTTTTACCTCTGTGAACTACTTGATGCCAAGGTGTAGCATTATTCCTATGGGAAAATAAAGTAGACCTTATAACAGTCTCCTGTTTCTAGGGCATCACTGCAGCAGACACAGCATAATGCTATCTTATGTAGACTGTCAGGTATGAAATTGTAGGGAAACTTATTAATGGAGCCCAGTACTTTACAAAGGTATTGAATGTTACCTTTGTAAGGTCTCTCATGCAGATCTTACAGTGAATTCTGACACTTAATGCCCAAGGCTTCTTTATGTAGTCAGGTCAGTTCTGATAGGCTCCGAGTTAGGGATATTCTACTGATTGAATAAAGCTGCTCCTCAGCTTGGTGTTTTTCTCCATCCTTCTTTTCGGGCTCCTCTTTTTCACCAGCATCCCCAGCACACCACACCCCCACCGCTCTGTGTTTCTGCATTTTAAAATTACCACATCGTGGATACTTGTTGGCACTCACAAATGAGCATTCATTCGTCGTGTTTCCAGCTTTCACAGTTTCACAGGGAACTCCCTGTGTAAGGCATAATCCCTACTTTTAAAGAGTTTACAATCTATTAACATATGGAGAAATAAGCAATACACAATCCTGTGTGATAAGTGTGGGTAGTGTTACAAGCAGGAACTTCAGGAAGGAGAAGAGACTGCTTTAGGCTGGGCTGGGATGGCTCCTAACAGGAACTCACTACTGAACTCCCTCTTGGTGGTGGGAGAGGAGAAGCTGGGCTTTTCAAGAGCACAAATGCAGGGACCAAGATGGGTAGCAGGATGGTGCCAAGAATGTGGTCTGTGGAATTCTTCCCTAGAGAAGTTTTAAAGAAAATTATTTTCCGGTCAAT
Organism: Chlorocebus sabaeus; assembly: GCF_047675955.1. Lineage (NCBI taxonomy): Eukaryota > Metazoa > Chordata > Mammalia > Primates > Cercopithecidae > Chlorocebus > Chlorocebus sabaeus. Next base: position 16,976,878 of record NC_132921.1, on the reverse strand, counting down.
TCATAAGCTCATCTCTGCTGTGGACATTCTTTTTACTCTAACCCAGAGAAGAAAAGCAGGTATCAGGTATTGGATGTGTGAGCCTGGCTGGACCAATTATCCACATTAAGTCCCATTTCATCATCGGTTAAGGTCAGTATCATACAGTTAGTGTGACAGCTAAGATGCAGCACGTGAAGATACTGAGAGGTAGCAGGTTCTTGATGAAGGCATGATGCCACCTCTCCCTCTGCTTCACAAAAATATGTATATGACAAGTTGGGATTGGGATATATTTATCTCTGTCATTTATTTTTATTTATTTATTTAATTAATTAATTAATTTTTTTTGGGTGATGGAGTCTCGCTCTGTCACCCAGGCTGGAGTGCAGTGGTGTGATCTCGTCTCACTGCAACCTCTGCCTCCCAGGTTCAAGCAATTCTCGTGTCTCAGCCTCCTGAGTAGCTGGGACTGTAAGTGCACACCACCATGCCTGGCTAATTTTTTGTATTTTGGTAGAGACGGAGTTTCACTGTGTTGCCCAAGCTGGTCTCAAACTCCTGAGGACAGGCAATCTGCCCGCCTTGGCCTACCAAAGTTTTGGGATTACAGGCGTGAGCCACTGCGCCTGGCCTATCTCTGTAATTTATTAATCTTACGAAATTTCTTTTCTTTTTTTTTTTTAAAGAGACAGGATCTTGCTCAGTCACCCAGGCTGGAGTGCAGCACTGCCACCATAGCTCACTGCAGCCTCAAATTCCTGGGCTCAAGCAATCTCACCTCAGCCTTTCAGGTAGCTGGGACCACAGGCGTGTACCATGATGCCTAGCTAATTATTTATTTTTTTGTAGCGATGAGAGTCTCATTATGTTGCCCAGGTTGATCTCGGACTCCTGGCCTCCAGCAGTCCTTCCACCGTGGCCTCCTAAGGTACTAGAATTATATGCCTGAACCACAGTCCCTGACCAATCTTATATAATTTTATGTAAGTATTTATTTTCAAATTAATGCACATACTTATGTGAATAAATCTAAACATAATAGGTTTTCCAGCTCTTTTTTTTCCCTGAAATATTTCTGTGATGGATTGAAAGAAATTTTAAAAATAATTTTAAAGAAATCTTATCAGCTGTTTTAGCTCAGAAAACAGAAAATTGTGTCTGGGTTGCTGCTGTAACAATGTAACACCAACAGAATGGCTTCAAACAACAGAAAAGAAGTGTGGGGCATGGTGGCTCATGCCTGCAATCCCAGTACATGCCTGCAATCCCAGTACCTGCAATCCCAGGAGGTCAAGGCAGGAGGATTACTTGAGCCTAGGAGTTTGAGACCCCCAGCCTGCACAGCGTGGTGAAACTCTGTCTCTACAAAAAGGAAATTTTAGAAAAAGAAAATAAACGTGTCTGGTACAGCACATGCCTGTAGTCCTAGCTACTTGGAAGGCTGAGATGGGAGGATAACTTGAGTCCAGGGGTTGGAGGCTGCAGTGAACCATGATTGCATCACTGCACTCCAGTCTGGGTGACAGAGCAAGACCCTGTCTCAAAAATAAAACCAAACAAACAAAAACCAACAGAAATATATCCTGTCACTGCCTGGAATCAATCAGGGCGATGCTCCCTCTGAAGGCTCTAGTGAATTATCCTGCCTGGCTTAGTTCTAGTTTCCGGTGGTGACTGGCAATCCTTGGTGCTCCTTGGCCTACAGACAAATCACTCCATCTCTGCCTCCATGGTCGTCACATCACGTTCTGCCTCTCTGTCTGAGTCTCTGTGCCCAAATTTCCCTCTTTTTTTTTTTTTGGTGGTTGTTTTGAGACAGAATCTTACTCTGTCACCCAGGCTGGAGTGTAGAGGTATGATCTCTGCTTACTGCAAGCTTCTCATCCCTAGTTTAAGTGAGTCTCCTGCCTCTGCCTCCTGAGTAGCTGGGACTACAGGCATGCATCACTATGACCAGCTAATTTTTGTATTTTTAGTAGAGACAGGGTTTCGCCATGTTGGCCAGGCTGGTCTCGAACTCCTGACCTCAGGTGATCTGCCTGCCTCAGCCTCCCAAAGTGCTGGGATTACAGGTGTGAGCCACCGGCGCCAGCCAAAATTTCCCTCTTCTAACAAGGATACCAGTCAGCAATCAAGAACCCTGAGCAATGGCAACATGAACTGAAGCTAATTCATGATCCAAATATTACTAAATGATTCCAAAGAGAAGCAGAACCTAGAGACAGCTTCAGATGAGTGACTGCCATGAAGAGCATTCTGACATGACATGAAATACTGACTCTCAGGTCAACCTTTTGTTATAAATATTCTACACAAAAGACAGGATAAAGCTCCTTTATAAATAAAGTAATTACCTCAGGAAATTTAAGAATTTCACTCTTGTGTGTCTAGTGGTCTGACAAAGGAATTCAAATTATTTTTAAAATTTGTGATTCAAAGGGTTTTAGAAAAAATTAAAAGAGGAGTTCAAATGCTGTTGCTCCTTTTAATTTTTTTTTTTTTTTTTTGGTCATTGGATTAATCCCCAATATCAGTTTCATCTGCAAATTTTAAAGAAATTCTCCCACTCTTGAATTGATTTTATTTTCTTAGTTCAGTCAATCTATCTTGTAATCAACTAACAATCCAGAATGTATGAAAGACAATCTGTATTCCAGTTAGTGTTCTAGTTTTTTGGTCTTAAGTGTGGTAAGAGTCCCCTCTACTGGCAATGCCTCGAAACTACAGTTCTCTACCCGTGCAGCTGGAACAGGGGGATTCAACAGTAAGTGACTTGCCTTTCCTTGTAGCCCCCCGTGAAAATTGCCAGAGGTAGTAGGCTCAGGGCAAGCAACACTGAAAGGCACAGATTAGGAAACCCACTGTGAAGTAAGCCTTGGCCCACAGCCTTGTGGGTTGAATTGAAAAACGCTTGCTTCTCTACAGTACAATGCTGTTCAATGGAAAAATAATGCAAGCGGCCGGGCGCGGTGGCTCACGCCTGTAATCCCAGCACTTTGGGAGGCCAAGGCGGGCGGATCACGAGGTCAGGAGATCGAGACCATCCTGGCTAACACGGTGAAACCCCGTCTCTACTAAAAATACAAAAAATTAGCTGGGCATGGTAGTGGTGGTGGGCGCCTGTAGTCCCAGCTACTCGGGAGGCTGAGGCAGGAGAATGGCGGGAACCCGGGAGGCGGAGCTTGCAGTGAGCTGAGATTGCGCCACTGCACTCCAGCCTGGGCGACACAGAGCGAGACTCCGTCTCAAACAAACAAAGAAACAAACAAACAAAGAAAAATAATGCAAGCTACAAGTTTGAGCCACGTATACAATTTCAAATTTTCTAGTGGTCACATTAAGTGTAAAGAAACAAGTGAAAATAATTTTACGAATGTATTTTTATTTAACTTAACATATTCAAAATATTGTAATTTCAACATGTAATCAACATAAAAAATGAATGAGACATTTTCAATGTTTCTGTTGCACTGAGTCTTTGAAATCCGCTGTGTACTTTCCACTTGCAGTGCATCTCGATGTGGACTAGACACATGTCAAATGTTTAGTAGCCCCGTGGGGCTGGTGGTTGTTGGGCTGGACAGTACAGGACCAACTCCAGAAACAAAGACAAGACGTGAGGGATATGACCTTACCTGCTTCACAATTTACAGTTCAGAGCTCAGGGCAATACCTTACCATTTTCCTGAAATCCGTCTAGAAAAAGACCATTATACATTCATACATTCGCTAGCAAGAATCTAGAGGTCAATATCGTGTTTGTATCACTTTTGGCGCAACAGTTATACAAAGTAACAGCACCAGAACTCTGGAAAGTGGTTTGACATCATGTATCCAGAGCTTTCAAACATTCACAGCTTCCAGATCAGCAGTTTTATTTATGGAGATTGTCGTAGTGAAATATGAGCACAACTCTGGCTTTGGGGGCCAAGTTCCTGTTTGCTGGGTTGGGCCGTGTCTCTTTGCTAGGCTGGACTGCATTTCTGCTCCCAATTCTGGCAAGACTGGGCTCTCAGGATGGCTGTAACCCTCAGCAGCAGATGTCGAGTCATCCCTGACAGGCCTGCTTTGTCCTGGGCGGAGGAACACTGACACTCCTGCGGCCTGCTGGTCACACTCTCGGCTTGCTTTTCTTTCCCTTTCCCTTGGGGTCTGAGGTTGGGTGGGGTGGGCTAGTTAAAAATTAGATGCATCCATAAAATTAAACTAGTAATCAACATGTATAATTTTACTAATAAGTATATAACAAAACTAATTAAATGTATTATTGCTCATGAAGGTCTTTGTCCTCCAGGCTGTTTTGTTGGTTCTAATGAGAGGGAGCCATGGGTGAGGGTGGAAGGGCATGGCCTTTCTGGACCTTCTGCCCTGGAAGGGGAATCTACCCAGAGGAGGTAGTCAGAGATGCAGAGCAAGATCCATGGATAAATCTATTCAAGCAGCTTTCTTTATATTAGGAACAAATAGAAACAAATATTCAACAGTAGGAAATTGCTTAACAATATGACATTTCCATATGATGGAAATGACGTAGCTTTCAAATAAGGTTTCAACTAATGTTTTCCCTCTTGTTTTGTTTTATCTATAACTGCATGACACCCGAGTTTTGTACGGTTTATTATGAAAAGCATCGGCCCCTTTCCCTTTCACTTCTCCCCTCCCCAGATGTCTTACTACCTCCGAACTGGTCATTTTGAAATTTACTTCCAGTTCTCCAAATCAGCTACGTGTATTTCTGTTTGTGGACTTTCGGCTTTAGTCATTACATATTGGCTGTTAGTTCTGGAGGAGGGAATGAGCTTCTTCCCTTCCCATCCCCACCGTGAATGGTCACCTCTCCTGTTTCCTTGCCCTTCTGCCGCCTACAGCTTCAGCCTCCGCAGGCTGGGTGCTGCTCTTGCTTTTTTTTTTTTTTTTTTTTGAGGCAGAGTCTTGTTTTGTCACCCAGGTTGGAGTGCAGTGGTGTGATCTCAGCTCACTGCAACCTCCATCTCCCAGGTTCAAGTGATTCTCTTGCCTCAGCCTCCCAAGTAGCTGGGATTACAAGCGTGTACCACCACGCCCCGCTAATTTTTGTATTTTCAGCAGAGATGGGGTTTTACCGTGTTGGCTAGGCTGGTCTTGAACTTCTGGCCTCAAGTGATCTACCCACCTTGGCCTCCCAAAAGTGCTGGGATTGCAAGTGTGCTGCTCTCTTTCTACCTACGCTCTGCCCTGACGTTTGTCTCACATCAGATTGTGGTCATCCATTTTGTTGTTCATCTTCTTTGAGGACAGTCTATGCCTTTCCACTCTGTCTTGGGTGTCTGATGCATTTCAGGCACTCAGTGTTTGAGGAAAACCAAACAAGGCACGTGGCAGCCCCTAGGCTGCTGCTTTAAGAAGGGCATGGAATGCTAGCAACAAGTGAAGCCACCCCACCAGGAACTTATAAGGCAAGGGAGTATCCTGCTGGTCTCCACCATCTCTCCAAATATGTTATGATATCTTAACCAGCGTTTCCCACCCTCCCAAGACTTCACTTTTATGTTGAGGCTTCTCTTTCCTCCCTGTCTTTATGTTGGTCAACTTTCTTCCCAAGTCTGCCTATAGTTGGGAAAGCAAAAAGTAAATCAAGATCAAGAACATTTAAAATGAATATTCTCATTGAACTATCCCAAGTGGAGCTGAATTTTCTCCTGAAATAAGATATAGAATGATGAAGCTTTTAGACTGGGCCTTGAAGATCAGGAAGGACACCAACAGGAAAAGTAGGGCTTATTTTGCAGAAGGGTGTTCTCAGTAGTAATCCTTTGAGGCGGCGGCGTGGGGTATGTTCCAAGGAAAGCCACCTGTTTACGTTAGCTATAAATTAACTGTATTTGTAATAGAGATTAGGCCATAATATTGTTACTGTTTAGATTTGATGCACTCTGGTCTTTCAGAGGAGCTTGTATATATCTGTGAAGTTTGTGATTTGGATGTTTGTAAATAGAGAATCTGCTAGATTCTACTGCATACAAATTTTAGGACAGGCACCATTCTTGATCCTGGAGATAGAAGCAATAAAAAAAGACATGGATCTTGTAGTTCAGTAGATGAGATGATTGCAAATAATGAAATAGGTAATCATGTACAATAAATACTATGATGAGAAGCTTCTGTGAGAGTGTTTAAAGGAAGAAGGAGGAGGAGGGGTGGTTAGGGAACGCTTCCCTCGAGGGAGGACTGGCTGAAACTCACCTTTCATTAGAGAAGATTGTAAGGGATGTGGTGCCAATGGGCAAAAGTCAAATTCCAAGTGTTAAAATGTATGGAAATGGGACAAGTGTACAAACAAATGTTTGAAAATACAGGTTAAATCATGCATGTAATGTTATACATTTTCAAAAATCAGATATACATAAATGTAACATTTTGATAACTGAATTTAGTTCTAATGCAGGGAAAAATAGTCTGGCTACTTTTAAGTTTATCCAGCTACATTCAGTAATTTTGGAACATTAACTGATTTAAAGCTTTGTCACACTGGGAACAATCTCAGCCATGTTCAGGATGATTACTTCCGGTACCATTCCTCTCCCTGGGATAGATATTAGGATGTGAACTTTGCATCTGAGGCACAAAAGACCCCTGGCAGGGGGTGGTCATGGGTACGTCCAGATGCCCTCCCAAGCCTAGACACACTCTTTTTTCTTTTTCTTTTCCTTTTTGAGACAGAGTCTCACTCTGTTACCCAGGCTGGTGTAATGGCATGATCTCAGCTGACTGCAACCTCAGCCTCCTGGATTCAAGTGATTCTCCTGCCTCAGCCTCCTGAGTAGTTGGAATTACAGGTGCATGCTACCATGCCTGTCTAATTTTTGTATTTTTAGTAGAGACGGGGTTTCACCATGTTGGCCAGGCTGGTCTTGAACTCCTGACCTCAGGTGACCCACCCACCTTGGCCTCCCAAAGTGCTGGGATTACAGACATGAGCCACGGTGCTCGGCCTAGACACACTCTTGCACTGCCAATACCCTCCAGGGTTGTCACGACCTGTAACCCCAGGGGGCAATTTTTGGTAGAGACTTGCTGTCTCCCTGGGCCTCCTCCAGCATCTGAGGCTCAGGCCCTGCCTGTTCTTGGATTTTGAAAGTGAAAAGGGAGCTTTATTGTGTGTTTCTACTTCTCCTTCCAGCCCCAACTCGACTTGCCAAGCTACAAGCAAATTTTGTGGCTCCCACACTGACTCTTACCCTCTTACTTCCTTTCCAAGGCTTCTTTCTCAGTCATCCAAATCAGAGGGTCTTTTGTTTCATTGGAGTGGGGGTGGGGCCTAGGAGAACTGGGTCTTCTCTGTTATGCCTTCTTTAAAATACTTTCTACTTTACTCCTTTCAACACCTTTGCTTGCCAATTCTGGCTATGCCTGGGCTCGTGGGAGAGTCTGAGAGTGCAAGGGAAAGAGGCGTTATTGGGTTATTGGGTGTAGCTACCTGGAGGTGGTTGCCACACCCAATAACGCATACCCCAAAACATAGACACTCCTCTCTGTTCACAGGAGAACAGGGATTCTAAAATGGCCCATAGTGGTAGGGTGGTGGACAGAGGTGATGTGTGTCTCAGGGAGGGCTGATCAGGACAGAGAAGCAAGCAGGGAAGAAATAGTAAAGTCAGGGTCAGAGGTTGGCACCTGGAGGGCAGCGATGGTAGTTACCTAAAATGAGCATTGAGTCAAGGATGTGTCATGGTACAGGCGGGGGAATCCCAAGAGTGCAGAACTTCACCTTACGTTCTATGAGTCCTTTCAACCATAGTTCTTTTTGTTTTTCCTTTGAGATGGAGTCTTGCTGTGTCCCCCAGGCTGGAGTGCAGTGGTGTGATCTCGGCTCACTGCAAACTCTGCCTCCTGGGTTCAAGCAATTCTCCTGCCTCAGCCTCCCAAGTAGCTGGGATTACAGGCATCTGCCACCAAGCCCAACTGATTTTTTGTATTTTTAGTAGAGACAGGTTTTCCCCACGTTGGCCAGGCTGATCTCGAACTCCTGACCTCAAGTGATCTGTCTACCTTGGCTGAGATTATAGGTATGAGCCACCTCACTCGGCCTGAAACATAGCTCTAAAAAGCTTATTTTTCATTCTTTTTTCTTCCTTTATTCAATTTAACAAGTGTTGTGGTTGGAAATAAAGATTGCTTATTTCTTGAGTACTTACTTTTAAACCTGAGTAAATGCCTAGACATTTGAAAATGCAATAAATTGAAAGCATGTGGTAGCTTATAGAAATATTACAATGCACACATACACCCAGTGTGTCTGAGTGGGTCAAATGGAGTGTCTCTGCAAAATGTGCTGTCTGAATGAGACAGCGATTATGTCACTCATTGGCAATAAACACTTGCGGAGCCATCACTGAGGCTGGCAGGAAGTTAAAAAAAGAGTCTCTGGGGAAACAGCTTGTTCTGCTTCTGGTTCCATGAGATGTAAATATGTCTCTGGAAATACGTCCGTATATATTTTATTACTTATTACCACATAAAACTTCATCCCTAAGCTAGGGTGCCTGTTGTGATGATGGATTTGAATACTAGCATTCATTCTTCAAAGGCACAGTTCAGCAACCCCACTCCTGGGGTGAATATGCGCCTGAAATGGGAACTTTTTTCTTTAATGCCCAAAACCCCCGACAGAACAACCAAAAACCGCACCCAAAAATTCTTCCCCATTCTTCCTCAAAGTGTGAATTCATTCTCTTGAGCCAAGATTCACAGAAGACAAGGCGCCGGGCACCCCGCAGCAGAGAAGCCCTCATTCCTAGAAGCTGGAACCCGTGATCCTCTTGTTGGGGCCTGTTAGGGTGATGCTCTGTTGGAACAAACCCCACTCGGAGCTGGGCCCAGTCCCTGGGCAGAGAGCCCGCCCAGTCACATTTGTATCCTAAAGCCAAATATCTTGTCTTATGAGGAAATTAACCAGTTCTCCCAGACGTTTTATGGGAGCAGCAGAGAGGGTGGGTTTGACTGAGGTGAGAGAGAAAAAGGAAGACCCGGAGAGAGGAGCCAAGCCTCACTGGCTTGGAGTTATTGGGAAAATGTGAGTTTAGATAAAGGAAAATTCTAAATTATGGAGTATATTTCAAAAGAAATATAATTTAATATTTGAAAGTAAACATATAATAAACAGAAATACCTATGGTTATTAGTTAACTAAATGAAAAGGTATAATTTTTCTTTTTTCTTTCTTTTTCTTTTACTTCCTTTTTTTTTTTTTTTTTTTTTTTTGAGACAGTCTCCCTCTGTGGCCCAGGCTGCAGTGCAGTGGCTTGATCTCAGCTCACTGCAATCTTTGCCTCCCGGGTTCAAGCAATTCTCCTGCCTCGGTCTCCTGAGTAGCTGGGATTAAAAGCATGCATCACTACGCCCAGCTAATTTTTGTATCTTTAGTAGAGACAGGGTTTTGCCATGTTGGCCAGGCTGGTCTCGAACTCCTTCTCTAGTGATCCGCCCACCTGGGCCTCTCAAAGTGCTGGGATTACAGGTGTGAGCCACTGCATCTGGCCTAAAAAAGTATAATTTTTCTTAGTCCTACATTACACATTAATGTATCAAAAACATTAAAAAGTGATTTTGAACTTTTAAGCAAATACAAATCAGTGCTACCCATACATAAGAATACATTTTAAATTCGTGAAGTTAAAATCAAGGAAGATCTTTGGCTTGTTATTATTAAAGTAATTGTCGCTTAATCATTGCAATAATAACTGCTCTAAGGTTTCTGAAAGGGCATCTGAGAGGTGACACTCTTTGCAATGGAACAATTTGAATTCAAGGACCCATGGGACTTACTTCATTGATAACAGACTTGGACAATACTAATTGGTCTGGAGATGGACATGTGACCAGAGTCTGGCCAATCAGCATGCTGCCTTCAGGTCTGTCTGCCTGGAGTTGGCAGGATAGAGCTTTGTGCTCTCTGGCCGTCGGGTAGGTATTGATGAAGCTGTGAGTCTCCTGTTGCCTGGGGAAAGCCCACCTGCGCCAGTAGACTGAGGCCAACATGCTTAGAGAAGCAGAGATGAAAGGAAGTGAGATAAAGTCCTGCCTGGGCTAAATCCCTGGTCTTTGCCTACCCTACTTGGTTGAATGGACGTATATTGTCCCCTTTCACTGTGGGCAAGCTTGTGTTTCTGTTACTTGCAAGCAAAAGGATCTACCTGATCCATTACTCGTTGGTATTATTTCCTTGAATTTGCAAGGAAACTTGACACTAAGGCACCAGTGTGAAGTTTGTGGTCATGTTTACGTCGCATCTGTAGCTTCATGGGTACCCCTTTAGATGTTTCTCTGTGTTTACTTATGATTAAAGCACTGCTGATGGGAATGGTATATATTGTTTGATATATTGTTAAACAAAGTTGCACCAATTGGAGGCTTGCTTTACATAGCTGGAAAGTACATCCCATTGTTTGCGTGTGTGCCTGGTTCCTGGATTAGATTGTGAACTCCTTAACAGCAGGGATCTGCTACTTGTCATATTCATATCCTGAAGACCCAGCAGAATTCTGTCCTATAAAAGGCACCCAGTAAAGGTTGAATGTTCCTTTTTCACACTCCTGGCACTTCTCCCATTCTGCTTTCTACTGGAGATACTTGGCCCAGACCTCAGTTCTCTAAATGTTGCATTAGCTTTTGCTGTAGAGTCCAAGTTCAACGATCTTTGAACCTAGCATGTGCGTGGCCCAATGGCAGGCGCTCAATACGTATGTTGATCTGCTCCCAGAAACTTGTATTTGCGAGCAGGGTAATGGAGGCTAAAGCAACTGCATCTTGGATGCTAATCTCAAAAGTTGACTTCTGATTAACCCCAGTTCTGGGAATACCTCTAAGATTACTAATCTCACATGGTTACTGTAAACCCTGCCCTTAGGTCAAAACAACCTTTATGTTATCATAAACACATACTTACCATAAATCCTTCCCCTAGGCAAATGCCCTATGGTATATAAACCCTGGATCTGGAGGGTATCAGGGTGGGAGCCACCATCTCATGGCCGCATGGAGCATGGCTTCTGTTCCTAAGCCCCTGTGACATGTTTCTTTCTGAGAAACTGGGTTTATTAGCCTCTTTCTGCGGCCTCTCAGCTTCCTTGGTTTTTGGGGGTAGGTTTCATAGAGCTTCTCACTGCAGAACAGGTGTTAAGATTATGCCCTTTTTGGCCAGGTGTGGTGGCTCACACCTGTAATCCCAGCACTTTGAGAGGCAGAGGCGGGCAGATCACAAGGTCAGGAGATCGAGGCCATCCTGGCTAACACGGTGAAACCCTGTCTCTACTAAAAATACAAAAAATTAGCGGGGTGTGGTGGCGGGCACCTGTAGTCCCAGCTACTCGGGAGGCTGAGGTAGGAGAACGGCGAGAACCCGGGAGGCGGAGCTTGCAGTGAGCCGAGATCACACCACTGCACTCCAGCCTGGGTGAGAGAGTGAGACTCTGTCTCAAAAAAAAAAAAAAAAAAAAAGATTATGCACTTTTAGCATCACGATGTGGGGACTGGGGGCATCTCCTTTACCTTTACGTTCAAATATATTCTAGAATGTGCACTTCTCCTGGGCATGCTCTAAACAAACTGGACATACTGCTTATTGGAGTTGCTTCACTGTATTTCTTCTTAACTTCTAAATTTTGAGATAATTAAAGGTTCACAGGAAATTGCAAAGATAGTATGGAGGGCCTCCATTCACTCAGGTTCTCCCACTGGTTACGTCTTATTTATTTATTTATTGGAGATGGAGTCTCACTCTGTAGCCCAGGCTGGAGTACAGTGGCACAATATCAGCTCACTGCAACCTCTGCCTCTGAGGTTCAAGTGATTCCCCTGCCTCAGCCTCCCGAGTAGCTGAGATTACAGGTGCCCGCCACCACACCTGGCTAATTTTTGTGTTTATAGTTGAGATGGGGTTTCACCATGTTGGCCAGGCTGGTATTGAACTCCTGACCTCAGGTGATCCACCCACCTCGGCTTCCCAAAGTGCTGGGATTACAGGCATGAGCCACCGCACTTGGCTAGAAACAATTCCTTAAATGAGGTAGTGAGAGAGGAGGAGGGAGTGGGAGATGGATTTCATGATTCAGTAAGGAATCACTTGAGAGAGCAGCCATGGCACAAACGAGTTAAAGAGGACCACTTCTTAGTGATGGGGACCACTTAACCTGGAGAAGGTTACTGGACTCCTCTGAATTCCAGTTTTCTCATCTGTAAAAATATCATAACAATGTTTAGCTTCATAGTGTTATAAATCCGTACTTCCACATATTAAAGAAAAATAAAAGTAGTGGCTGGGTGAAGGGGCTTACACCTGTAATCCCAGCACTTTGGGAGGCTGAGGTGGATGAAGTGCTTGAGCCCAGGAGTTCGAGACCAGCCTGAGCAACATGGCAAAACCTCACCTCTACAAAAAAATACAAAAATTAGCCGGGCATAGTGGTGTGCACCTGTGGTCCCAGCTACTCGGGAGGCTGAGGTGGGAGGATCACCTGAGTCTGGGGAGATCAAGGCTGCAGTGAGTCAAGATAGTGCCACTGCGCTCCAGCCTGTGTGACAGAGCAGGACCCTGTCTCAACTAAATAAATAAATGAATAAATAAATAAATTAGGCAATTAGTATACATTCTAATTGCCTGGGGACGTTGTTAAAAATGAAGATTTTGGCAGGGCACGGTGGCTCATGCCTGTAATTTCGGCACTTTGGGAGGTCGAGCTGGGAGGGTCATGAGGTCAGGATATTGAGACCATCCTGGCCAACATGGTGAAACCCCATCTCTACTAAAAATACAAAAATTAGCTGGGTGTGGTGGCATGTAGCTGTAATCCCAGTTACTTGGGAGGCTGAGGCATGAGAATCGCTTGAACACAGGAGGCAGAGGCTGCAGTGATCCGAGATTGTGCCACTGCCCTCCAGCCTGGCGACAGAGCAAGACCCCATCTCAAAAAAAACCCAAGGGAAAAAAAAAAAAAAAAGATTTTAAGGCTCCTCCCAGAAATTCTGACTCAGTCAGCATAGGGTGAGGCCCTGCCCTGGAATCCTCTGGAATCCTCATTCTATAATCAACCCTGGTGATTCTGTTGAAATTGATTTCTAGATTTCAATTTGAGAATTCTTCTGTCCATTGATTCCGAAACCTGGCTGTGATTTATAATTGCCTGGGAACTTTAAAAAAATAATGATGCCTGGACCCCACCCCAGATCAATTACACCAGAATTTCTGGGGGTAGAGCTTGGAAACTGTATTTGTTAAATACTCCCTGTTGATTCTAACATGAAGCCAGAGCAGGGAGGATCCTAGGTAGACGACCAAATGTCTAGGGTGATATTGGCATTCAGTTGCATGCATGGAAAGAGTGGTGTTTACTCATGATTTAAGATAGTTATTTAAACCTTACAACAATTCTATGACATTGGTGTGATTGTCTCTACGTTTTGATTTAAAAAACCCAAGGCTTAGAAAAGTTGCATTATTAATTTGAGCCCTGAAACCATCACTGGATCCTGGAGTTAAAGGCCTTTTCCATATATCTTGCTACCTTCTTCCCCTAAGAGAAAAACAAATTTAATTTAGTTTTAGAATTGAAATCAACTGATTATCAACATGCCTTAATAAGAAATTGCCCCCATTGAAATCTGTTTTTAAGCATTGTGTTATAAACTTAGGTAGGTCACGTGTGTGTAACCTGAGGAATGATCAATGAACTGGACACAACTTTGTCAATGGGTAAAAACAGTGTTGCTGATTTATATGGAATTTTGGTTGTGTGGAAAGAAAGTGAAGTCAGGTCGGGAGCAGTGGCTCACACCTGTAATCCCAGAAATTTGGGAAGCCGAGGTGGGCAGATCAGTTGATACCAGGAGTTCAAGACCAGCCTGGCCAACATGGCAATACGTCATCTCTACTAAAAATACAAAAATTAGCTGGGCATGGTGTCACGTGCCTGTAATCCCATCTACTTGGGAGGCTGAGGCATGAATTGCTTGAACCTGGGAGGCAGAGGTTGTGGTGAGCTGAGATCCCACTGCTGCACTCCAGCCCCGGTGACAAAGTGAGACTCCATCTCGAAAAAATAGAAAGTGAAATCTATTTGTTGCTGGTGGCAAATCCATAAGGGTCTGCAGCAACCTCAATTCTTGCCTCCTCAGAATAAATAATTTGACTGAGGGGCATAAGGCAGAAGGAGAGACTGAGGCAAGTTTTAGAGCAGGAGAGAAAGTTTATTAAAAGCTTTAGAGCAGGAATGAAAGGAAGGAAAATACATTTGGAAGAGGGCCAAGCAAGTGACTTCATAGATCAAGTATGCAGCTTGACTTTTGACTTAGGGTGTTATGAGAAACAAACTCACCTGTCCAAACCCAAAGAATGGTCTCAGAGACCCGCAGAACAGCAAAAGTGAGACTTTTAATGATGGTCTTGCAAGATTGGGTGTTTGATGGACAGGCACACCCAGTGCAGTTTCAACAAGCAATTTATCTCCCAGTGTGCAGGTCCCTCCCCTGGTTCCTCATAGGCTGGGAACACAGTGCTGACAGGCCACTGCACATATGGACAGCTCATGCCAAGGGAAGAATCACAGGGGAAGGGATGCGAGACCCTGGAAGCATGCCAATATGTAACACTGAAGGAAATAATGTATACAGTGACCCATTTCCAAGACAAAGTGCCTTGAATCGGCTTGTTGTGGGATTCAGGAGGATGAGAGAGACCTTGGGTTGAAACAGGAGAATCTTTATTGAGTGCACTCAGGCCCAGCTGACTTATGTCCAAAAGATTGCAGCCTCACAGGCTGGGAACACATAGGCATGGGATCACAATCTTCCCAGACATCTCCTATTGATTGTTGGGTAGGGACTTTAGGTGGTTTTTTTTTTAAGGTCGTCTTGCTGTGTTTTGTTGCAGCCCACAATGCATTGCAATCCTAGTCAGCTCTGGGGCTTTTCAAGTATTTGATTTATGACATAAGTAACTGGGCAGGCTGATAAGAACAGACAAAACGAACTATTTTGCAGGCTAGTAAACTTTCATCTTAGACTACACTTCTTTGGTTTGGATGAGGGCAACTAAGGGGTGGAGAAGTGAGGGAGGGAGAGGCAGACAAGCAGGCATTGGCTATCCAAGCAGGGGCCTAGTATATTCTGTTTGTTTTGCAGTTTGCTGACCTAAGCCTGAGGGGGGAATTAAAAGAAAAACAAAATTAAAAAGAAAGAGAAATAAGTTTTAAGCTAACTTTTCCCAGAGGCAGCAACAGGCACAGCCCAGACCCAGGAAAAGTTTTGATAATATTATCTAATGTGCTCTGGAGACTCTCCCAGCACTCCCTCAACACAGGGAAAAGAAAAACAATTTTCCTTTGTTTTATGGTATGAGTTTATAGATTCCTGTTCTCTGTAACTAGTGACTTTGAATATTGTCTTATCTAAGAAGTACAGCAAAGGTCATGAGAAGCCTAAGCAGGCCTGAACTACAGCTGCCTAGGCACCATAGTGAACATTGTAAGATAAACCTGTGTGTGCCCAGGCAAACCTAGATAATGGACAACTGGGTTGCTTGGCAATGGTCATGTGCAATCCTGTCTTTGTCCTGCCTCTGTATCCCTGCTTTCACGCCACTGTAAGCTTGCTTCAAGCTAGCCCACCCCCTTCTATGAAGTGTGTATAAAAGTCAAGTACTGTCTTTGTTCTGGGCCCAGTCTTTTGGATGTCAGTCAGCTGGGCCTGAATGCACTCAATAAAGATTCTCCTGTTTCAACCTGAGGTCTCTCTCGTCCTCCTGAATCCCACAACAGGTCGATGCAAGGCACTTTGTCTTGGAAATGGGTCATTGTATACATTATTTCCTTCAGTTTTACATGTTGGCATACTTCTGGGGTCTTACATCCCTTTCCCTGTGATTCTTCCCTTGGCATGAGCTGTCCACATGTGCAGTGGCCTGTCAGCACTTGGGAGGGGCCACACGTGCAGCGTATTTACTGGAGTTATGCACATGCTTGCTTGAGGTGTTTTTCCCTCGCCAATCAAGCGTTCTTCCCTTACCAGTCTAGCATTCCGAGAGGAAGGTCATATACTAGTTAAACTCCGCCATTTTGCCTCTTCATGTGCGTGCTTGAGCCCGCTGGCCCAACTGCTGAGATCTTATTGGGAAGTTGCTGATTACCAGTGTGATTTTTTTCTTCTATCTGTTGGGAGACTGCCTGGGAAAGACCTTTCCCAGGGATCTAGCTACCTATTGCCATGTATTCTCCCCCATACATACCAGCGACCTCCACTTGCTGCAGGGATGGAGACTCCTTCCAGGAAAACCATTCAGTTCCTCTCAGACAGGTGCTCCCTAGAACACCTGGCCTCTTGTTTCTTCAAGTTGATTCTCAATCATTGTTCTGAATCTCAGTGGAACATCAATTCATGTGCCAAAATGGAAAGAAATATTTAATCCCAAATCTTTTCCCTCAGCAGCTCCTTTGCAGTGTTTCATATCTGACACAATCTCTGTAGAGGGATATTGACAATGGCCCCATCGTCTTTCCTTTACTTTGTGACATTGAAGAAAACAAAAATATTTCTCTATAAAATATTGAAGGTTGTTGAGCTAAAGAAGGTTAAAATGCAGAGGGTGGATATCGAGGCTCCTTATGCTGGCCTGATGGGAAGACGGTGATTCACCAGGACCCATCTAAATCTGTCTCTCATTTCCCTTCTTTTCCCATCTAAAGACAGAAGTAAATTCTGTCTTCACTGGAGATGGCTCTGGCTCTTATCAGCTCAGAAACTGGCGCCAGCAGGGCTAGGGGAATCTAGGAGCACTTAACTCCCTTCCCACAGTTTTCCCACCTTGAGAGACTGGAAATATTATATCTCATCACTGCTCTAAGATTTAGTGCTCTTTGATAAGATACTGTTTAAGCAAGGCCTCTAAGCCACTGATTTGGGACAGTTGCTTTCTCCTGCGTGATGGGCATGGCATGCATAAATATAAATGCTTGGTTTTCTCTCGTTCATCTGTGTTTTGTTAACAGGAATCTGTCCCAGCAACAAACTTAGGAGGGTTCAAAAAAGAAATGATCTTTTTTTTTCTCCCCTTCCACATCACCGGCTGCCAGACGACTTGGGAGAGGCCATGGCCTTGACTCAGGCTTACTCACAGAGCGCCCAGGGCCTGGGGCTGTTTAGACACCGCCATTATCTGCCCCACCCATGGCTCCCTTTACCCATGGATGAAGGAAGGGCTCTTTTCAATTAAATAGAGGAATCTTATCTATTTCCTGCATTCACAGAAGGTTTAATAGGGTACAATTTTCTCAGTAGGTCAAGACGCAAAAACTTTGATTTTGAAGGTAGACTCTGATTTTGAAAAAGGGACTAATATTCTAGGTTTTAGATTTTTCAGTAGTATTCCAGAATGATAGCTAGAATGCTACTGAGAAGAAGCCTTATGTTTGTGTGATATATATTTGCACAACCAGCCACTCCCTGATGTGTCTATGCCCAGTGTAATTTCTTCTTTCCTCCTTCACAGGGTCTGCAGTGACAGCTTCAACAAGATGGCTGAATGGCTGCTGGCTCCCCCATTCCATCTTCCGTTAATGGTCTCCAGCATCACCTTGTATCATTATCTTTTCTAGAGCCTCTAAAACAGCCCACAATTCATTCTATCAAGGACCGTCTGGCAAAGCTCGGTTTTCCTCCAACCTGCAGTTGACACACTACTGGTGTTTATGTATCACTCTGACTTTCCCTAAAGCATGTATTTTAAAAATACCAGCTTTATTGAGATGTAACTTACATACCACAAAGTTTATCCCATTAAAGTATATAATTAAGGTTTTTTTTGTTTCGTTTTGTTTTGTTTTTTGAGACGAAGTCTCACTCTGTTGCCCAAGCTGGAGTGCAGTGGCGCAATCTCGGCTCACTGCAACTTCCACCTCCCTGGTTCAAGTGATTTTCCTGCCTCAGCTTCCTGAGTAGCTGGGATTACAGGCACATGCCACTGTGCCGAGCTAATTTTTCTTTTTTTTTTTTGTATTTTTAGTAGAGACGGGGTTTCACTATGTTGGCCAGGCTGGTCTTGAACTCCTGACCTCGTGATCCAACCTCCTTGGTCTCCCAAAGTGCTGGGATTACAGGCATGAGCCACGGCGCCTGGCCTAATTAATTTTTTTTTAAGTTTTTTCACAGAGTGTGCAACCATCACCACACTACCTAATTCCAGACATTTTTATTACTCCTAAAAGAAACCCCATACTGGCCGGGCGCGGTGGCTCACGCCTGTAATCCCAGCACTTTGGGAGGCCAAGGCGGGCAGATCACGAGGTCAGGAGATTGAGACCATCCTGGCTAACCCGGTGAAACCCCATCTCTACTAAAAATACAAAAAATTAGCCAGATGTGGTGGCAGGTGCCTGTAGTCCCAGCTACTCGGGAGGCTGAGACAGGAGAATGGTGTGAACCCAGGAGGCGGAGCTTTCAGTGAGCCGAGATTGTGCCACTGCACTCCAGCCTGGGCGACAGAGAAAGACTCCATCAAAAAAAAAAAAAAAAAAAAAAAGAAAGCCCCATACCCATTAACAGTCACTTCTCATTTCACTCCAACCCCACCCCTATCCCCTAGTCCTTGGCTATCACTAATCTACTTTCTGTCTCCATAGATTTGCTTATTCTGGGCATCTGGTATAACTGGAATCATATATCATGTGGCCTTGTGTCTGGCTTCTTTCACTTAGCCTGATGTTTTCAAGTTTCATCCATGCTGTGGTACCTGTTGGCACTTCATTTGTTTTTGTGGCTGAGTAATACTCCATTGTATGAATGTGCCACATTTTATTCACCCACTGATCAGTTGAAGTACATTTGGCCTGTTTCTATTTTTAGTTACTATGGATAATGCTGCTATGGGCATTCATGCCCAAGTGGACATATTCTTCAGTTTTGGGGACATGTATAGATGGGCAAAATGGCTGGGTCATATGGTAACTCTATGTAAAGAGTTTATTTTTCTTTTTGTTCATATATGATCCAGATGACAAGTTTAGATCAGAGCTTCTCAAACTTGACTGTGTAATGAATCACCTGGGGATCTTGTTAAAATGCAGGTTCCTGTTCAGTAGGCCTGGGGTGGGTCCAAGGTTCTGCATTTCATGGTCAGCTCTCAGGTGATGTGGATCCTGTTTCTCTAATGACTTCACTTTGAGTAACAAGATCTAGATAACTGTTTCCCACGAGAAGACCTCCTGTTAGGGGATTACTTCATTTGACACTGAAAAGGTATAGATACATCATATCACTATTTTGACAGTGATTGGTCTACCTGATATTCTGTGTGATCTCTATTTAAAGGACCAACTGAAGTGTCAAGTCACTTTAAAAGAGAGCTCTTACATGCTAGTGTTAATTCACCTCCGATTGTTTATTTTTATTTTTATTTTATTATGTTTTATTTTATTTATGTTTTTTGAGACAGAGTCTTGCGACAGCCTTGCTGGAGTGCAGTGGTACGATCTTGGCTGACTGCAACCTCTGACTCCCGGGTTTAAGTGGTTCTCCTGCCTCAGCCTCCTGAGTAGCTGGGATTACAGGCGCATGCCACAAAGCCAAGTTCATTTTTGTATTTTTAGTAGAGATAGGGTTTCACCATGTTGGCCAGGATGGTCTCGATCTCCTGACCTCGTGATCTGCTCATCTCGGCCTCCTAAAGTGATTACAGGTGTGAGCCACTGCGCCAGCCTATTTTTTTATTTTTTAGAGACAGAATCCCACTCTGTTGCCTAGGCTAGAGTGCAGTGGCATGATCCTAGCTCACTGAAGCCATGAACTCCTGGGCTCAAGCAATCCTCCCACCTCAGCCACCTGAGTTGCTGGGACTAAAGGCATGTACCACCATGACCAGCTAACTTTTTAAATTTTTGGTGGAAATGGAGTCTTACTATGTTGCCCAGTATGGTCTCAAACTCCTGGGCTCAAGCGATCTTCCTGCCTCGGCTTTCCAAAGTGCTGGTATTACAGGTGTGCGCTACTGCACCCTATTCAGGTCCTAGAGGTTTTGAATGACTGACTTGTTTGTATTTGGCATAAGAGTACTTCTGATAATTAGCATTAAATAAACCCGAACCTACAAATAGCTGGCAAACTTATAATGGTGAGCATTAAATACGTAAGAAAATTCGATGACACATTTGAAAATATAGAACTGCTTGGAAAAGTCTTCAGAATTTACCCTAAAACAATTTTTATAATTTAATTATTGGTACTACAGATCAAATGTTTGACATATTAGACATTGTGGGAGATCTTCTAAGGCAAGAATATTTTTTCTTGTTCCTACTGTTGTGAAAAAATATTTCTTCTTCATAAAAAATGTTTAAAGATTATCGGGATGTGGATATGAAAACATTTTCTCATAAAACTCTATCAATTCTTAGGTTTTGACTGTGAAATAAATTAGCTCCCTATATTTTATATAGGAAAGATGAGACGATGGACACTTTTTTGATAGATTTCATGGGTATGCAGCCATCTTCCATGTTGTATATTAACTACCATATCCCTAAGAGGTTCCTTCAGCTGTAATTTTATATTTTTGTATTATACTGGTTAACTCAAGTGCTGTTCTGTGTGTGACAGACAATTCTGATACATATTTTCAAAATACTTTTCAGCATTCCAGAACTTTCTTTCACACTTGAACATTTATTAGTATTGTGAATTGCTATACACTTTGGCTATAGATAAGATTATCCAACATGTCTTGGGTGAAAGTCACAGCTTCCACAAAAGTAAAATGCTATTTTAGGTGTTGACAAACACATTCTAGATCAGAGGAGATACTGAGAATCCATGAGTAGTCACAGTGGCTTCCACTCCTTTCCTTATCTAGGCTTACAATACCATTGATTTATCACCTCCGCAGACCTTTCATAACTGGCAATCATTTAATCATTCTAACCATAACATCATAAAAGATGAGGCTTACAGCCGGGCGTGGTGGCTCATGCCTGTAATCCCAGCACTTTGGGAGGCCGAGGCAGGTGGGTCACTTGAGGTCAGGAGTTCATGACCAGCCTGGCCAACATGGTGAAACTCTGTCTCTACTAAAAATATAAAAATTAGCCAGGCCTGGTGGCTCGTGCCTGTAATCCCATCTACTTGGGAGGCTGAGGCAGGAGAATCGCTTGAATCCAGGAGACAGAGGTTGCAGTAAGTCGAGATCGTGTCACTGCACTCCAGCCTGTGTGACAGAGTGAGACTCCATCTAAAAAAAAAAAAAAAAAATTCATTCCCTAATGTGTTCAACCCAATATATAATAATGTGTATTTGTCTCAGAGGAGTCTGAGAAAACTTATTTTCATATGCACAAAGAATTCCTGTAGGTTTGTCTCCTAGTTTACATGATTTTCCCCCACCCCCCCCATTTTTATAACACCTGTAGGTGTTTTTGGTTAAAATAAAATTAATATTAAATCATAGTTAATAATTATAATACATACGTTTTTATCTAGACTCTCTTCTTGAAAGGTAAAAGTATTGGTTTCTCTTCTTGTCATATGTGCTGTTGGCATTTAAAAAAAAGTCACAAAATCTCTGTATGTTAGTTGAAGCACATTTGGAAATATAAGAAAACAGAGAAAATTAGAAATATTCTACAAGCAATGGATATTCTTGGTTCTTGTATTAGTCTGTTTTCACATGCTAATAAAGACATACCTGAGACTGGGTAATTTATAAAGGAAAGAGGTTTAATTGATTCACAGTTCAGCATGGCTGGGGAGACCTCAGGAAACTTAACAATCATGGCAGAAGGTGAAGCAAACATGTCCTTCTTCACATGGTGGCAGCAAGGAGAAGTATAAGTGAAGAGGGGAAAAAGCCCCTTGTAAAACTATTGGATCTTGTGAGAACTCACTCACTATCATGAAAACAGCATAGAGGTAACTGCCTCCATGATTCAATTACCTCCCACTGGGTCCCTCCCCACAACACGTGGGGATTATGGGAACTACAATTCAAGGTGAGATTTGGGTGGGGACACAGCCAAACCATATCAGCTTTTCTAAAAGTCCATTGCTTTGATTACTCATCTGCCAGTTCCAGAGCTTCCTCTTGCCACTTCTGTGAGGCAAGTGAAGCAGGCATGGGGGTAGGAGGATGGAGGAGAAAGCTTGATCTCCTGAGCTGGGCTTTGAATGAAAATGACTGACCCCTGAATGTGCTTATTGGACCAGGCAGTTCTTCAGACCCTGACCAGTAGACCACCCAGTTTCTTGTCTCAGTGGGACCCTATGATTCTTTCCAGGCCAGTTCTGGGGCTCTGCTTATTTGAATATTTGATCTAAGGTTCAAAACATTTGATTTCATGTTCTTAATTCAACTTCATTGCTGTTTAAGTGAAGTCAAGTCACCATCAAAGTTTAAAATCTCACTTACTCTAAGGTTGCTCAAACTGTTGTTCCAATAATGTCCTATATAACTAAAGAAAAACTATTTTTTTCTCTTCCTTTTTTCTTCCCTTTTTCTGGTTCAGGGTCCAATACAGATGCAAACATTCATTTAGTTTACCTGGATGGATTTTTAATTTTAATTAATTAATTAATTAACTTTGAGACGGAGTCTCACTCTGTCACCCAGGCTGGAGTGCAGTGGTGGAATCTTGGCTCGCTGCAACCTCCACCTCCTTGGTTCAAGCAATTCTCCTAGTTCAGCCTCCCTTGTAGCTGAGATTACAGGTGTTCCACCTCAACTGGCTAATTTTTGTATTTTTAGTAGAGACAGGGTTTCACCATCTTGGCCAGGCTGGTCTTGAACTCTTGACCTCAAGTGATTCACCTGCCTTGGCCTCCCAAAGTGCTGGGATTACAGGTGTGAGCCAGCATGCCTGGACTGTATTTTCTAAAAATCAACTTTTTTGAGGTAGAATGTACACATAATAAAATGCACCACTTTAGGTGTGCAGTCCAGTGAATTTTGACCAATCTATGCTTCCGTATGTCCACCACTTCAATGAAGATATGGAACATTTCCATCACCCTAAAAGATTCTCTTTGCTCCTTCCCAGTCAATCTCATTCCTGGTCTTAGGCAACCTCTGATCTCTTTCTGTTATTTTAGATGAGATTTATCTTGTTTACAGTTTTGTGCAAGTGAAATGATACAGTCTGTACTCTTTTGTGTCCAACTTCTTTAAGTCAGCATAGCATTTTGAAATTCATGTATATTACTATATATAATATATAAACATATTATTCTATGTTTTGTTTTTTGTTTCATTGTTCATTAAAAAATTAGAGTACCATTCTACTGTATGGACATCTAAGATTTGTTTATCTGTTGATAGACATTTGTGTTGTTTTCTTTCTTTTTCTTTTTTTTGGTATTAAAAATAAAGCTGTTATGAGTATGTTTGTACATGTCTTTGTGTGAACATATGTTTTCATGTCTCTTGGGCAAAACTGCTGGATTTTATGCTAGGGTATATTTTTATTTACGAGAAACTGCCAAATTACTTTCTAAAGTAACTATACCATTTTGCATTCCCATTGGCAATGTATAAGAGTTCCAGTTCCTCCACATTCTCGCCAATAGTTTATGTGTTGCCCAGTTGTTTTAACTTTAGCAATTAAGATTGTACAGTAATATCTCATTATGATTTCAATTTATAGTTCCCTGATAATCAATGATGTTGAATATCAGCTGATAAGATTTTAAATTTACAGACAATAATAACTTCTACCATGCACCTACAATATGCTAAACTAAGTTTGAGCACTTTATTTGTATTATTTCACTCTCATAACTACCCTATGAGGTAGGTACTACTATCATTCCTGTATTAAAAATGAAGAATGTAAGGCACAGGAAAGAAAGCAATTGGTCCAGGTTCAGACAGCTAGTAAGTGTGAAGCCAAGTATTAAACCTGAGTCCAGAACCTGTACTCTCAACTGCTATCTAACACTTGACATATGAGTGGTGTCTAATAAAAACCTAACACTCTTTCTTGACTGCTTCAAACTGTTTCTCTTGCAGATTGGTTTTCTTCTTCCCCTTTGCCCTCTGTCTTGTTCTGGTCTTGCTGGTGCCCTCATCCTGAAGCCTTTCCTTAATTAGTAAAATGACCTGCCTAGAAAAAAATAATCCATTTTATCTAGCAATTTCCTCCCTTTCTTGTATCCAGAGACTGTTTACATCTTCTTTTTTTCTTTAAAAAATTGCAATTTCTTTTCTCTCTCTCTCTCTCTCTCTCTTTTTGAGACAGGATCTTGCTCTGCTGCTTAGCCTGAAATGCAGTGGCATGATTATGGCTCACTGCAGCCTCAGTCTCTGGGCTCAAGTGACTCTCCCATCTCAGTCTCCCGAGTAATCGGGACTACAGGCAGATGCCACCACACCCGGCTAACTTTTGTGTTTTTTGTAGAGACAGGATTTCGCCATGCTGCCCAGGCTGGTCTCGAACTCCTGGGCTCAGGAGATCTGCCTGCCTCAGCCTCCCAAACTGCTGGAATGACAGGCATGAACCACCATGCCTGGCCTCTTTTTTCTTTTTTAAACTTTTGTTATGAAACATTTCAAACACAGAGAAAATCCTTTGTGAACCCTCACTTTGTCTCCTCACTTTATCTGTAAAAATATTAGTAATTATCTTAAATCAAGGAGGATTTTAAGAAATCATAACTCTGATATCATTATTACACTTGAAAAAAATTATATCAGCTTCTTAGTATCATCAATAAATCTCCTTGGTCTTCTCATTAATTTGTTTTATGGCCAGTGTGAAGCAAGATCCAAATACTTGTGATCATTTGATATGTCTCATAAATTTACTTGAATTTATAGGTTCTCCTTTGAACTCTTTTTTTTGTCCTTGAAGTTTAATTGTTGAAGAAAACAGGTTGTATGCTTATAACGTTTCCTATAATCTGAATTTTTTTGGACCGAATCTTGTAGTATAGTTTAAAGTGCTCCTCTGTTCTTTATATTTCCTGAAATTTGTAGTCAGATCCAGAAACTTGATCAAATTCAGGTTCAATTTGTTTTGCTTAGACCACTTCAAAGATGATGCTGTGAGCTTCCCCCCAAAAATAGACAATATCTGATTGTGTCTCTTCTTGAGATGGTATCAGCCATTGATAATCATAGCCTAAAATATATGAATTCATTAGGAGTTGTATTCCTATCATTTCTTCTGTATATATTAGCTGAAATATATCTACAGAGAGAAAACTTCTCCTTATCTACTATGTAGTTATTTAAGATTTGTAGAGGAAAAACAAAACAAATGTTGGGCTCGTTCTCTTTTGCACTGGTTTTCAAAACAGTAAGTTGGTTAGGAGATGGTGTTCTGTTTTTTTTTTTTTTTGAGATGCAATCTGGCTCTGTCGTCCAGGCTGGAGTGTAGTGGCGTGATCTCTGCTCGCTGCAATCTCTGCTTCCCAGGTTCAAGTGATTTTCCTGCCTCAGCCTCCTGAGTAGCTGGGATTACAGGTGTGCACCTCCACGCCCAGCTAATTTTTGTATTTTTAGTGGAGACTGGGTTCACCATGTTGGCCAGGTTGGCCTTGAACTCCTGACTTCAAGTGATCCATCCACCTTGGCCTCCCAAAGTGCTGGGATTATAGGCATGAGCCACTGTGCCTGGACAGTTATGTTCTTCAGGATAGTAGAAGAATGCAAATATGATATGATGATGCTGGTCCATTTGCCAATAATTAATCATACAAACTCTTTTAGTACAGTCTCATCCTTGGTTTTCCTGGAGAACATACCAATGCTAATGGGAAATTAGGCACCGTATGCCAGAAGATGAGCACAAGGAGTAATGTGGCACTTTTCATCTTCAAAGCATTTCAGGGCTAATTATTTCTCCCATCTCCCCAAAGAAATAGGTGTTATTAACTTCATTTTAAAGATAAGAAAATGGAGACTTAAAGAAGGCATGAGAGCCACCTGCCCCAAGCTAAGAGGGCGTCACCATGAGAGATGAGATTGTAATTTTTATGTGGCTTGATTTTTAATTTCATCCTGAGGAAGGGAAGTCCAGAGAGAGCCAGAGAAAAGGGAACTGGGGATCTCTGACTCCGTTCTGATGCCAGGAGTTGTGTAGTGTGTGGAGACTTGAAGACACGCTGTGGCACGGGCGTTATCAATGAAGTATTTGATGCTGTAGTGCCTGACCCGTGGCAGGTGATGAGTGGATGTTTGTTAGCTCACCATACACAATTTGCAACTGTAAATCTCTATCCTGTGACAGGGACAGGAAACTCCTCACTAGATTCAGACTTCTCAATTACTGCACAGCAGGCAGTTGGAAGATGACAGTTATTTCCCCCCCCCCCCCCCCCCCCGGGTTAGAACAATTTAGTTTACACTGATTACTTCTTATATACAGCAAAGATAATATTAATATTTATACTAAGCTTGGAACATAGTCTGTGCTGAAAGACCCCAGGTAATTGTGAGCCTGAATCAAACAAGAGATCATATAATTCTTGGGACTCAGTCTTCTGAACATCTGGGCTGGTATTTGACTTTTCCACGGTAGAGATGTTGAAGTTAAAATAATTCCAACATCTTGGAGCTGGAATGTACAAAACTTGTGTTTTCCACCCAGAACAATTGCCCTAACAGCCCATAATCACCTGGTCCTCAAGTAAGCTTGCATCATCAGCACCAAACCCACTGTGAGTGGTGCCAGCATGGGGAAAGTCAATCAACAGAAGGTGTTTCCAAAAGGAAGAAACCTGGAAACCTCTTTCTGACATTCATTTTTGTTTCTTTGTTTTTAGAGACAAGGTCTTGCACTGTCACTCAGGCTGGAGGGCAAGGCGTAATCATGGCTCACTGTAGCCTCCTGGGCTCAAGTGATCCTCCCACCTTGGCCTCCCAAAGTGCTAGGATTACAGGCATGTGCCACCACACCCGGATAATTTTTAATTTTTTTTGTAAAGATGGGGTCTCAGTATGTTGCTCAGGCTGTTCTCGAACCCCTGGTTTAAAGTATTTCTCCCGCCTCTGCCTCTCAAAATGTGTGAGCCACTGTGCCTGGCCTAGATTTTTCTTATTTGTTACCTAACAACATCTCCTAGCCTAAAACCCATTTGGTGAGCTTTATGATGACTTGGCAATTTATCTTCTCTTTGAAAAGAATGGCTAACACTTTCCACGTACTGTAGACTTTTAGTTTATGACTCAAATGCCACGTTACTCTTTGTGCTCATTTTCTGGCATGAGGTGTCAGATTTCCCATTACTGGGCGAGAAATCTCTCTGTTTAGTTTGCACCTTATGTTTCTTCTCTCTATTTAATTCTTAACTCATGTGCCAATAACCTATTAATTGGCTTTTTTTTTTAATCTAAAGGAATTGCATTTCTTTTTAGTTTTTCTCCTTCCTTAAGTTCAAGCTAGCATTGATGCTATGGTTGCTCAGCTACTTAGAGGCATTCTTGTAATTGTTTGGACAGGGAAGGTGGAAGGGGAGAGGTCCTGTCCCTCTTACATAGCCTCCTCCTGCTGTGAACCCACCCAGATGTGCCCCACTTTCCTCCGGCTGTTTTTTCCCTGGCTAATGATACCTTCCTGTCATGACTGATGACAGTAGGGAAACACTGGTTTGCTCATCAACTCCTGGAATACAGGAGCTTGAGAAAAGTAGGTTTATGACTAATATCAAGGACACATTATTTGACATAAGAAGAGAAAATGAACCATCTTTGCCATTCTAGGAAGTGACGCATATAATTCAGTTAGGGGTATGCTCCGTGATGAGGGACCCAAGGGGGGCATCTGCCGTGGACACCAGTCATGCTCTCCAGGGGGGTGAGCATGGTGTGGACCAAGTGAGTCTACACGGTGGTCTGGCTTTGTGCTGAGTCTTTGGGCTTCCCCTTCAAAACCTCCTTTGAAAAGGAAACTGATAATACATCTTGAGAGAACTACCTTTGGTTCATTCATTTTCTTCCATTTTTTTTTTTTTTTTTTTTTTTTTTGAGACAAGGTCTTGCTCTGTTGCCAAGGCTGGAGTGCAGTGATGTGATCTCAGCTCACTGCAGCCTCTGCCTCCCAGGTTCAAGTGATTCTCCTGCCTCAGCCTCCTAAGTAGCTGGGATTGCAGGTGCATGCCACCATGCCCAGCTAAGTTTTGTATTTTTAGTAGATACGGGTTTTCACCATGTTGACCAGGCTCATCTCGAACTCCGGACCTCAAGTGATTCACCTGCCTTGGCTTCCCAAAGTGCTGGGATTACAGGTGTGAGCCACCACACCCGGCCTCCAATCCTTTTTTTTTTAGACAGTGGAAGGCAGTATGGTATTTGTACAGTCTCACTGAGTTCTGAGTGTGAGTTTGACTTTATTTCTTACTAGTAATTACTTAAATTTCTAATATCACTTTTCTCATTTGTAAAAGAGAAATCATAATACATAACTGACTGATTTATTGTGAGGTTTGAAAGAGCTAATACGTATATAAAGACTGGGTATACAATAACAACTAATAAACTGCAAAGCACCATAATTACGATAATATGTGTTGTTGATCATATTAATGATAGACATTTATTTAATATGAAGTATTACATGTACACTCCCCTCTTTGAAATCTTAATCTCCTTTCTCACTATGAGTAAATTTCATTTTTATTCTTGTTTTTCGTGCTATAAGACACCATAACCCAAAGATAGAAAGTGAAAACTTCACATAAATTGTGTGTGTGCGTGTGTGTGAATGTGATGTGGTTAATGATTCTTAATTCTTCTCAAGCTTTAAAGACTATCAGTTTTTCTTCCAGTTAAAAAATCTTGAAATATATTAATACAAATAAGGACAAAAATTTTCTGTCTATACTTACTATTGAGGTAAAACTAATCTCTCTGAGGTTTGTAACTTCACTACAGCTTTTAGAGTACAAAAATCATGATAGTTAACATTTCTTGAACACTTACTGGTGGCAGGCAATATTCTAAGCCTTTTGCATGTATTATCTCATTTTGTCTTTGTTATAACCTTATGTGGAATTGCTAATGTCACCTCCATTTTACAGATGAAAGGATTGAGGCAAAGTGAAATGTACTCATTCGCTCAAGGCCATGGTGTCATTAATGGCAAAGTGGGAACCAGCCAGTCTTATGCTAGAATCAGTGCTGGTCATTGCATGGATCTGCATCGATCACCTGTGGTCAATGCAGAACCTGCCAGAAGCTTGTGATTCTGAAAGTGTGGTTTGTGAACAACTAGTTCTGAACCACCCAAAGGGATTCACGTTCCTGGGTCTTACCCTAGACCTCTAAATCCCAGGTCTCTGAGGATTTGGGTCTGGAAATGTGAAAGTTGATTGAACTTCTTCACCTGTCCTCCACACACATTATTCCTTCTTGATTCTGATGTGCAGTGATGTTGAAGGACCACGAGCATAAGGATCTTTATCGAGGTGGATTAAAAAAAAACCTTTGATTTACTTGCTATAATGTTTAATTCTTTCTTTCTATTTCAGAATATTAAAATAGCAACACCATCCTTCATGGACACCACTTCCTGCCCTAACAATCATCGTCTGCATGATGCCATTATGAGAGGTAATTGACTGGTTTCTACTACTAGACTAAGACAAGTTTATTTAATGTGTAGTGTGAAAAGAACTTTGTGAGTTCTAGGACAGGGAGTAGGGATGTACAGATAAACTGTGGTCCCTGGCCTCCCCATGGCTCAGGGTCTAGAGAGGAACCAGGCACGAATGCAAATAATATAAGGGAGTCTTCAAAAAGTTCATCAAAAATGTGAGTCACGAAAAAACAATACATGGATTTCGTTGGTTTTTGTATCAAAATAAACTCATACTAACTAGTTACAACATGTCTGAACAGGATCTAGTTTGAGGTGCTAAGAAAGATAAGACATCAGTTTGAAAACAGCCCCTGTCAAAGCAATGTGAATTCTGCCAAAATTGAAACAAGAACAAACATCGAATTTATGGTGAAGCTTGAGTGCAAGAATGGTGAAATCACTGATGCTCTGTGAAAAGTTTATGGAGACAATGCCTGAAAGAAATCAACAGTTTACAAATAGATAACTCATTTTAAGTAAGGATGAGAAGATATTGAAGATTGTGAAGAAAAAATTCATCCTGTTTGTGCCCTAATTGAAGAGACCTAATGATTAACAGCACAAACAATAGCTAACACCATTGACATCTCAGATGCTTCAGCATACACAATTCTGATTGAAAAACTAAAGCTGAGCAAACTTTCTACTCGATGGGTGCCAAAACTGTTACAGCCAGATCAGCTGTAGACAAGAGCAGAGCTTTCAATTGAAGTTTTACACAAGTGGGATCAAGATCCTGAAGCATCCTTTGAAGAACTATTACAGGAAGTGCAACACGGCTTTACCAGTACAACACTGAATGCAAAGCACCATCACAGCAATGGCTACCAAGAGGCAGAAGTGGACCAGCGAAAGTGGACTGGTCAGGAGCAAAGGTTATCACAACGGTTTTCTGGGACACTCAATGCATTTTGCTTGTTGACTTTCTGGAGAGCCAAAGAACAATAACATCTGCTTATTCTGAGAGCATTCTGAGAAAATCAACCAAAATGTTATCATTTAAACACCGGAGAAAGCTTCACTAGAGAGCCCCTCTCTACCATGACAATGCTCCAGTTTGTTCCTCTCATCAGATGAGGGCAGGTGTGTGAGAGTTTCGATGGGAAATCATTAGGCATCCACCTTACAGTCCTAATTTGGCTCCTTCTGACTTCTTTTTGTTTCCTAATTGTAAAAAAATAACAAAAATCTTTAAAGGGCAGCCATTTTTTTCCAGCAATAATGAAAAAGAGACTGCACTGACATAAGTTCCCAGTAGTCTCCTTTCTTCAGAGATGGACTACATGGCTGATACCATCACCTGCAAAAGTGTCTTGAACTTGATGCAGCTTACATTGAGAAGTAGAGTTTATATTCTTAATTTTTATCGTTATGATTCAAATTTTCCATGAATTTTTGAAGTCCCCTCATATGTGGGTGTGAGTGAAGAGGCAAAAGTACAGAATGGGACTCATGAAGAAGTGTCCGTTCTCAAGTTTCTACAGGGGGCAGTCTTGGAGCTACAAGTGAATCTCAGAGTCCTCCACGTCTGGGAGAAATTGAAGCTGCTGGATAGAAGGAGTCACTCTTAAATCCAGTTTTAGGAGGCAGAGACCTGGACAGAGTTCTTATCTACAGAGTCTAGTGCAGTGCTTTACATACCTAGTACAGGCTGATTCCTACATCTCCCCCACCCCTGCCAAATGACCCTCGAAGACTTCATGAAAATTTCCTCCCTTCCCATGGGGTGGGGATGGTTAATGGGTACAAAAAATAACTGGAAAGAATGAATAAGATCTAGTATTTGATAGCACAACAGGGTGACTA
The DNA here is from genome assembly GCF_047675955.1 of Chlorocebus sabaeus. NCBI lineage: Eukaryota > Metazoa > Chordata > Mammalia > Primates > Cercopithecidae > Chlorocebus > Chlorocebus sabaeus. Next base: position 16,945,508 of record NC_132921.1, on the reverse strand, counting down.
TAGTCAATAATAATTTATTTATTTTTTTTTATTTTTTATTTTTTTTTTTTTGAGACGGAGTCTTGCTCTGTCGCCGGGGCTGGAGTGCAGTGGCCGGATCTCAGCTCACTGCAAGCTCCGCCTCCCGGGTTTACGCCATTCTCCTGCCTCAGCCTCCCGAGTAGCGGGGACTACAGGCGCCCGCCACCTCGCCCGGCTAGTTTTTTGTGTTTTTAGTAGAGACGGGGTTTCACTGTGTTAGCCAGATCTCCTGACCTCGTGATCCGCCCGTCTCGGCCTCCCAAAGTGCTGGGATTACAGGCTTGAGCCACCGCGCCCGGCCCAGTCAATAATAATTTAATTGTACATTTAAAAATGACTAAAAGTATAATTTGATTATTTGTAACACAAAGAATAAATGCTTGAGGGGATGGATACTCCATTTTCCATGATGTGATTATTACACATTGCATGCCTGTAATAAAGTATCTCATGTATGCCATAAATATGTACACTTACAGTGTACGCAGAAAAATAAAAAATTAAAACAAAATGCCTCCCTTTCCAAGTAAAGCCAGTTGACTTTATGTTTCTGAGGCCTGTAAATTCCTGCGTTCTCTCTCCTCTTAAATTGGTCCTGACACCACATAGAACTAAGTGCTTATTAGAGGAAAAAGTATTTCATATCAATATATTTCTATATAATAACAATTATAAATATGTTTTGAATTGTTATATAAACATATTTATAATATAAATATATATTTAAAATATATAATAAAAATATATAAGTATATATAATATAAATATATAATATATAAATATGTATGTATACTATATATGTATTATATATGTTTATATGTAACAATTATAAAATACATATTTATAATTGTTACATATAAACATATGTTTATATATAATATATTTATATATTATATAAATATTATATGTATATTTATATGTTTTATATATTTATATATTTTGTGTGTGTGTGTGTATATATATATTTTTTAGAGACAGAGTCTCACTCTGTTGCTCAGGTTGGAGTGCAGTAGCGCGATCTTGATGCACTGCAATCTCACCGCTTCCCAGGTTCAAACGATTCTCCTACCTCAGCCTCCCAAGTAGCTGGGATTACAGGCGCCTGCCACTATGCCTGGCTAAGTTTTGTATTTTTAGTAGAGACAGGGTTTCGTCATATTGGCCAGGCTGATCTGGAACTCTTGACCTCAAGCAATCCGCCCTCCTTGGCCTCCCAAAGTGCTGGGATTACAGGCATAAGCCACTGCACCCGGCTGTGTTTTTAAAATTTAATACAGGAATAGGTATATTTAATCTCAGATTATGGTCAAGAACATAACATTTAATACGTGGGTATAGTATGTTTGTTAAGAATACTACCTGGGTCTAAATTAGGTTCTACCATTCACTAACGCTGTGACCTGGGGAAAGTTACTTAATAGCCCTAGGCACCTGCATGTTTTTTCTTTCCATTTATAAATTGGGATGAAAATAGACCTTACATAAAGTGTTATCGCAAAGCATGTATAAAAGGTCTTCCTTACATAACTTTAAAAAATGCTCACACAAGGTGCTGCGGTGTATGTTCTTCATCATTTGGAAACAAGGGTTTGGACTTAGTAGAAGCAAGCTTCCTTTAGAGAAGAGCTGCGCTTCTCCTTGGCATATTTCAGTTGCATCACCTATCAAGGCAGAGATCATGGCGTGCAACTGAGTCAGCACACTGGCTGATGCTACAGAGGAGGAGGAGGGAGAAAGAGGTCAGGTGTGTTCCCATTTGAGCAGCTCTCCCCTGAGGTGGCTGATACTCTCGGAGGTGCTCCTGAGCACCCCAGAGTCCTGGGCTTGGGCTCTCCTCAGCCTGGCTCACTTGGGGTGTGGGTGGCGGTAGGGCTGGTGTGCCAAGGGCTGGTTGCTCATCTCAGGACGACATCAGCTTCTGTTGGGCAGCTGAGAGGTCCTATGCCTCACAGAGATGCTCTGGGATTTCCACTGCTTAAGAAGTGCAACTTTTTAATCATAAGAAATGATGTACGGTGATTGTTGAAAATTTGCAAGACGCACCAAAGATATGGAAAAATAATCTTTAATTTTGCCAGCCAGAAATAACTATTATTAAAATTATTTAGGCCAGGAGCAGTGGCTCACACCTGCAATCACAGCACTTTGGGAGCCCCAGCCGGGCGGATCACCTGAGGTCAGGAGTTTGAGACGAGCCTGGCTAACATGGCAAAACCCTGTCTACTAAAAATACAAAAATTAGCAGGGCATGGTGGCACATGCCTATAGTCCCAGCTACATGGGAGGCTGAGGCAGGAGAATCACTTGAACCCAGGAGGCAGAGGTTGCAGTAAGCCAGTAGAAATTAGGAGCTTCTGCTTTTTGTTATAAAGCACTTAAGGGTTGCTTAATTTTGTATTGTCAAATTAGATATTTAGAGGACTTGAAGAAAATATATAAAATAAATTTTTTTTGAGATGGAATTTCGCTCTTGTCACCTAGGCTGGAGTGCAGTGGCCTAAGGGATTTGTCACTCAATTTTTAGCTCAGATATGCCTTTACACATAGTATGAAGCATTTTATTTATTCGTATATATTTTTAATAGTACTGTGTGTTGCTATGTTGCCCAGGCTGGTCTCAGACGCTGAACACAAGTGATCCTCCTGCATTGGCCTTCCAAAGTGTTAGAATTACAGGTGTGAGCCACCGCGCCTGGCTAATGAAGCATTTTAGAGGCAAATTGTGCCACTTCTACTATCTGGTTTTCGTTTAACTTTGGGGTCCTGTTTAACTCTATTTTTTTCACTGTGGTCTTTTTTTTTTTTTCTTAAGTTTGCTTCTTAGAAAATTTCACATAACTTGTTTTCTGTAACAGTTTATCATTTAATATAAAATTTCTTCTAGACAAACACCAGAAGTTGAAAAGACACAAAGTATGAAATAAATCCTCAAAATAGAGTAGTTAGGGTAAAGAATTATAAATCTGGGGCTTTTAAAATAGCTTTTTTTCCATCTCAGTCAGAAACTTTAAAGCAGTCACTTTGTCTTCCCTGACTCAGTTTCTCCACAAGGGAAAAGGACATAATAGTCCTCAGTGACTAGTTAGGATCCTTGATCGTGAACTGTGAATGGCTGGAAACATGGAAGGCTAATATTATTCCGCTGTTGTATGGGAGAGGTATCATGTGAATTAGTGGGAACCACCTTTATCAGTGAAGAAAAAAATCACTTGATGATTTGTAGGAATCTGGGGAGAATGCTCAGAATTCGTGGCTGAAACTTCTCTTAGGAAAAGAGAGAGAGAGATTGAGCGAGAGTGAGAGAGAGACAGAGAGAGAGAGAGAGAGAAAGCGAGAGGCACATGCTAGAACAAAGCTCTTTTGATTTGTTCCTGGGAGTGGCTGGGTGTGTCAAATCATCCCTCAGCCTGGATGCTGAGTAATCAAGTTACAATATTTGCAGAGCTTCAACCTATAGGTAAGAAAAAGCCCCAACAAAACAGTCTCCTAGGTTATTAAATATTTGGTCCAATGATTACTTGTGTTGAACTAGAGGAAGTTATTGCTTCATAAAATTGTACAATGAATGAATGAATAATTCATTCTTTGAGCTATGTATCTCCCCTCCAAAGAACCTGCTCTTTTTAATATATAGTCAATAAAATGGTTTTTGTGGCAAATAAAAAGAGGGGAAAGCATTATGGATTATTTTTGAAATTATAGAGCAAATGCTTTTTCCTACAAACAGGTGTATTCTTTTTCCCTAAATATTTTTTTAAAAAATCATTTATTCGGAGGGGCACTGTGGCTAATGCCTGTAATCCTAGCACTTTGGGAGGCTGAGGTGGGCGGATCAAGAGGTCAAGAGATCAAGACCATCCTGGCCAAAATGGTGAAACTCCATCCCTACTAAAAATACAAAAATTAACCGGGCGTGGTGGCGGGCGCCTGTAATCCCAGCTACTCGGGAGGCTGAGGCAGGAGAATCGCTTGAACCTGGGAGGTGGAGGTTGCAGTGAGCTGAGATCGTGCCACTGCACTCCAGCCTGGACGACAGAGTGAGACTCAGTCTCAAAAAAAAAAAAATCATTTATTTTACAAATATAAAGTGTTTGGGATGAATCAGAAGCACTGGTCTTCAGTACATACAAAGATAACTGGAGGAAAGGTAGCTGGTATTTAAGGAAATGTCAAACTGACTTCAAATTTATGGGCTGAATTCATCCTTAGTTGAATTACTGTCAGGTAGGGTTATTTCCCACTCATTCATTCTCTGCCCACTATGTGCCAGGTACCCACTATGTGCCAGATACTATTCTAAGTTCTTGGACTACATCAGTGAATAAAACAGACCAAAAAAACCTGCTTAGATTTTAGCTGAAGGAGGCCATCAACAGTAAACATAATAAGTGAATTGCCTAGTATATCATATCACATAGAAAACTTTAAAATCTGGCTTTATATCTGCTTCTTATAGGTTCAAATTTCATCAGGAAGAAGGGAGATCAAAAATACTCGAGGGTTGACTATTCATGGGCCCACATAAAAAGCTTTTCATGAGGCAAGAGACTGGAGATTGTAACAGGATAATAACACCTGTAAAATAGCTTTGTTATTTTGATATTGTTGCTGTCTGAGTTATTACTATGAGTAGAATCTTTTTTCTTCTAAGTCTGATGCTTCTAAGTCCACATGTTAACATGATTGACATGACAACTTTGCTCTTTCCAGGCATTTCCTTCAGGATGTATTTTTTTTTTTTTTTTTTGACAGTATAACAATTAGTGTAGGTATCTGACTTACAGAAATGCAAAGCTAAACTGTAGTTGGCTTGAGATCCATAGTTAGGTCTTATTCTGGGTCTTGCCCAGGGTCTGACAAACTCAACAAATGCTTATTCAGTCAATCACAGACTCTAATCAAAATGTCTAGTTAAAATAGGGAAGCAGAGTAGAAACCTGTTGAATGCAGAAGGCATTCTTGAGGCCACTCTTTCCTAAAATTAATCAGCAGGCATGTTCTCCAGAAAGTAATTTGAAATTGTGTAATTTAAAAAACGTGAACTACTGTGTAACTCCATCTTCTCCCACTTTTCTGTTTTCTAGTGTCTTTTTAGATAGAATTCTAAAGAACTTAAAATTATGGCTGCCGTGGAAAAGAACATTACTGGGAACGGGTCTTCTCAGTCAAATAGAATCACACTTTTAATACTCTTACCACTGAATGGGAACCACTTTTTTTTTCCTACTGTTCTGCCTAAATCAGCAATGTGTTTTGTCAATGATGTTATACCTGAGACTTGTGAGTCCTTGCCTTACTTGGGTTCAGTGAGAGAGTGAGAACATTTGGGTACAGGGTCTGACCTCCAGAGATACTTCAACAAGTGAAAACTTTTGACAGGGAATGTTCTGTTTAATCTTTTGTTAACATACCTGTCCAATATACCTTGTGTCATCCCAGCTCTGGACCTCCATTCTCAGGCTTAAATGGTCTCCCGATGTCCAATGACGTTGCCTCCGTGATCCTTCCCCAGTCATAGCCAGACTGAAAAGGTTACACTCATCTCTGAACTCCTTTTGTCTTTTGCACCTCTCTTATGTCCCCTATTACATGCCTCCAGATATTTTCTTTTGTTTCTTATCCTACTGTACCCTTTGGGGAAAGGGAACATGTCTTATAGCCCCAGTCAAATGGTGCCTCTACCTTTCAGACAGTTAGAATCACCCAAAGGCATTTCGTTTGGACTTCCTTGGGTGTCGTTGAATTCCTGTCATTGGAAATGTTTCTGCTCAGGCTGAGCAAGCACTGAACAGGAGTGTTTTAGAGGGAATTAAAACATCAAAAAGGAGAATAGAGAAGCTCTACCATTTAAGTGCAAGTCCCTTGAAATCTGTAGACCACAGTAGCAAGCACGAAGCAGGTGTTCAATAAATGTGGTGAATTCAATGTCAATAACATGCTCCAGCCTTTTGTCCACTATTCCCCAGGCCTGCCTAACGAATGGGCAAAGTGGTATTAATTGCCATCATTAGGAAGCACATGCTATGTGCCAGAAACTATGTAAGAATTGTCTCTTCATCCATCTCTGTCTGTATCTCATTTTACAGATTTTACGACAAATGAGGACTATATATAGACAAATTTTACAGATGAGGAATCTGAAGCTAAAGAGATTAAGCAATTTGCTCAGGATTTCTCAAGCAATGAGTGGTTAGATTTAGTTTGCAAATTTATGACTCTGCTCCTAAATTCTCATTTTCCCTCCTACAGCTGGATACTAGAATTTTTAAGAAGCATCTTTCCACACCTCCTCACCTATGACCTTCCCTCCACTTGCTCCACTGATGCCTAAAATTCTGTTTTTGGAGTTCACTTAGTTTATGACTTTGATGCCGGTTAACATGAAAATACCCAGGACATGGGGGAGGGGAAGCTGTTGATCAATCTTAGTTTAGTACGTTTAGTATAGCGAGTTGCTCTTATTCATTAGTCAACAAGCACTTATTGACTGCAGACTGTACATCAAGACTGTACCAAGCGTTGGTGTTATAAAAATGAACGAAGCTTGGCCCTTACCTTTAAAATTGTTGTAGTCACATATAGGATAATGTAAGAGATTATTATGAAACAATGTAGTAAACACACAACAGGGAATTCTAGATAAGCACAGCAGAAAAGCAACCAGATCAGTTTCAGGTCCTTTCCTGAGACTGATTCGGCTGGAAGGGAGTAGGTCCCACCAAATGAAGGAGCTGTGGGAAGACAGGAGGACAAAAGCAGGCTCCGCAAAGAGATTTCTGAGCAGAGCTGTGTACTCCTTTTTTATTTTGTTTCTTTTGCTCTGTTACCCAGGCTGAAGTACAGTGGTTAGCTCACGGCTCACTGCAGCTTTGCCCTCCCAGGCTCAAGCGATCCTCCCATCTCAGCTTCCCAGGTAATGGGGACCACAGGCATGCGCCACCACACTAGGCTATTGTTTTGCAATTTTTGTAGAGATGGGATCTCACCATGTTGCCCAGGTTGGTCTCAAACTCCTGGGCTCAAGCGATCTGCTCACCTCAACCTCCCAGAATGCTGGGATTACAGGTGTGAGCCACCACACCAGGCCTGAGTAATCCTAATCACAGGATTTTAAAAAGAAACTTCCTGCGCCACCCATTAACCATATCTCCTATCACTTTGGTAGTAAATATTTTGCTAATAGTACCTAATTTTTAAGTAGGCACTGTGTTTATACATATATCCATTCCTTCTTTTTTAAATTGCCTTTTGGTTTAATGGGCAGCTACCTCTTTTGGCATCTAGCAGAATGAGCTGCTGCAGTTTACACAAAAAGAATGGAGATCAGAGTACTTTCTGTGCCACCAACGTGTTTGAGAAATTTGTAGTATCACTATCATCACATATTCCTTTTATTTCATTTAATGTTTCACCTTCCGGTCCTGCGTGGGCTGAGGGGATTGCTGTACGCATGTCTGTACGTACGCATAGAGCTCACAGCCCCTTCCTGCCCGAACATGTTGGAGGCCTTTTGGAAGCTGTGCAGACAACAGCAACTTCAGCCTGAATCATTTCTTTCAATTGTGGACAAGCTGCCAAAAGGCTTGAGTAAGAGCGGAGTGCTGCTGAGGCGGGGCGGGGCGTGGCGCTGGGCTGGCACAGTGGGCGTGGCGGTGCTGCCCAGGTGAGCCACCACTGCTTCTGCCCAGACACGGTCGCCTCCACATCCAGGTCTTTGTGCTCCTCACTGGCCTGTTACTTTTCCACGCATTTTCCAGGATAACTGTGACTCCAGGTAAGCAAGGTGGGGTAGCAGGGCTGGTGACTTCCTTTTTCAGGAAAATTCATAAAAATCATTATTTGAGCTGATTTGAGACGGTGAACAAAATGGACATAAAGGGGCTGTTTTCAAAGGTGGGCTGTCGGGTTGAGTACTGTCGCCTCTCATCCCCCATACTGGCAATAGTTCCAGCTCCCAACCCTTTGGGCACCAGGAACACCATATAGGGAGTCAAATCACTTAACCGTACAAGGTAAGAATATGAAGAAGTCACATGGCTCGGAGGTTTTGGTGGTAGAGGGGTGCAACCGTGATTCACGGAGGAGAAAATACCTCTGAGGACATTTTCAGGCCTACCTTGGAACTCAGAATGAATTTTGCAATGCTAGTTTCAGAAAGGGGATGGTACCCGCAAACTGGGGAAAGTTGAGAAGGATTGGTGTGTCTGGTTGGCTCTTCTCCCTGGCTGACATTGTAAGGCTGAGATTTAGGCATATGGACTGCCCTTCTTTTTGGCATTTTAAAACATCAGATCACTGTTTATCTACTTGCAACTATATTCGTCTAAGCGGAAATTATTCTCCCTCCAGTTTTCTGGGTTTCAGCATAGCTTGGACTTATAAATTGGGCTTAAATTGGGCTGCTTGTAGTTTCTTACTCATACGCTGTATGCTTTTTTTTTATGGCTTCATTTAAGCATATCATACTAAAAACCAACATGCCAGGCTATTCCAGAGGCTCATAATCAGATCCTCGGAGCTGGGGGCTCTTAGACATGTTTCAGCCCAGCCCCCTCATTCTGTAGATGAGGAGCAGAACTCACAGGGGTGACGTGGTGTCCAAAGTCACACCGCCTGTAAGCGGCACTGCTGAGATCGAATCAGGCCTTCAGGCTTGCAGCTCCGGATGTTTCCACAACACCATGAGTTCTGTTACCATCTTTTTCACCCCCTGCATCTCCTGAGAAGTTTTCAATAATGGGTTCCAAACCTCAGTCCCCGCCAGTGAGTGTAAGTGTTTGATGAGTTCCTTCAGGGGTGGGGATGAAGCCTGTCTGAGGAAAGGAGTCTCCAAAGGAAATGAGTCAGCAGGTTTATATCTTTGCTTCCTAACGCCTTGAATTGTGCCACTTCAATCCCTCTAGGTTGCGGGCTGACTTTGGGGCTATGCAGTCTCAGCAATTTGGGGCATTCTGGTGTGGCTGAGTCTGGCTGTAAGTTTACTGCTTGGCAACAGTGGGCTGGGTCAGTGGTCAAGGTCAGGCTTCTAAAGAGACAGGAGCAGCTATGATGCTTCAGAGCAAAGCAGACGCCCCCCTGCCATGGGAAATTAAAGCAATTAATCTCATTACTAATAGCTGTGTTGTACTTTCTTGCCCACAAAGCACTTTTCATATACATTGATTCACTTAATCACTTCGTTTAGTCCTCATATTCTTTCACATTGCAGACACTACAAAATATCCTGTTTTCTTAATCCTGCACATCCTCTGCTCCTCAAAGACTTAGAATGTGGACAACGGAGGTTGTGTTTTTTTGGCATTCCATGACTGATATTATAATAGGCAAGGTTTCTCATGGCATTCCCTAAGGACTAGTTATACCAAATACTCGAGTGATGCTTTTCACCATGTCTCTCCATCTTTAAAATGAGGCAGGCTAGGCTAAGTGATATCTACAATACTCTCACACAGTAAAAAGGTAGTTTTTTTTTTTCTTTTTTTTTTGAGACGGAGTCTTGCTCTGTCACCCAGGCTGGAGTGCAGTGGCACGATCTTGGCTCACTGCAACCTCAGCCTCCATGTTCAAGTGATTTTTCTGCCTCAGCCTCCCAGGTAGTTGGGATGACAGGCACTTGCTGCCACGCCACTCCCGGCTAATTTCTGTATTTTTAGTAGACACAGGGTTTCACTGTGTTGGCCAGGCTGGCCTCGAACTGCTGACCTCAAGTGATCCGCCCACCTTGGCCTCCCAAAGGGCTGGGATTACAGGCATGAACCACTGTGCCCAGCCAAAAGTTAGTTTTTAAGGGATGAAAAAACTATGTTCATAGCTCCATTTAAATATGCACACCCGTGATGTGTGGTTGAAGAGTGTTGTTGATGGTCTATAAGTAAAATGAACATATATTGTTCAAATCAGGATATGTTTGAGAGTAAATGGGGCACTGTTATTAATGTCAAGACAACAAACATAAACCAGGATTGTCCCAGGCAAAGTGAGATATATAGCAAACCTAACCACAGGACTTTTTTTTTTTTCACCCAAATGGTCTAAAGATAAAAAATTTGAGGGCCATTAGCTCAGATGCATAAAAATCTTAGTAAATCTTGATACAAAGACCAGTGACAAGCTATAAGTCTAGAGAAGTGAGCACAGCCCCTACCCCCAGCCCAGTACATATGTCTCTATTCATTGGGGCCACTTGCAGTCTCTGAATTGAGTCAGTTCTCCCTGTCGTGCATTTTTGCAAGGCTAACTTCTACTTATCCTGTAGGATTCAACTTTAGTGTGACTTACTCAGTTGTCACTGTCTCTGAGAAGGTGTCACTGAGATTTCTAGTATGGGGGAGGCTGTCACTGCTGAGGATCCCATAGTGACTTGTGTACTCATCAAAACACTTACAACATTCATCAGGGCACTAACTGACAACTCCTTGGAGGCAGGGGCCATGTCGTGTTCACCTTTGTTTTCTTAATGCCTACCCTGACACACGTTAGGTACTCAGTTAATACTTACGAGATGAAAGCAACATCATACCAAGGGTTTACAACGTAAGTGGCAGAAAGGGAACAAGGGCTTCTTCAAGTAGAAAAATCATAGGGAAGAAGTTTTGCGATGATTAAACAAACCATGCAGGATATGTTGATATCTTCAAGAGAGACTTCAGGACATGTTGGATTTTTGGAACTTGAGAGACTTCTGAGAGAACAAAGGCCAGCAAAGATGCAATTACCAAGAAAGCAGGTGGTAAGGTGTGGTGGGGAAGTGCCAGGCTGGGAGCTAGAAGCAATGAATTCTAGGTCTGGTTTTGCCACTCTCACTCCCTGTGTGGGTGGCCTGGGAGACTCACTTCATCTTTGTCTGCCTCACTTTTCTCATCTGTAAAACGAAGAGGTGTGGCCAGCCTAGATCCTCTCCAAGATCTTGTCCCACTTTCAAGGTTTATAATTTAGCACAGATTGTGAAAGCAAGCTACTTGGAAATAAGTTCTTAAAACTGCATTTGTATTACTACTTAAACTTCCGTCTCACTGTTCTGTGGTTAAAATAAAGTTCCTTTTTAAACTTTTAAGTGCCTGAAAGATGTAGCGTTTTCTACATTGCAACTATAAACAAAGTTCTCCTTGTTAAAATGGTTACAGGGTTTTCACAGAAATGGAAGAAGACCCTTGTGACAAGGCAATAAAATGGAGCAAAATTTGTAGCAATTTTAGCACTTTCAACAAAAGTCATTAGGCACATAAATTTACCATACAGGAATTGCTAATCTCTACTCTGGTACTTACAATTTTTATAGCATTCGATCATGCAAAATGGTCTGTGTAGAAGTTTGTATTTTTTCCAGGGCATGTATTGCTAACATTGCTGAGGTTTGTTTAAATGCTTTGATTGTCTTGCAACAAAAGTCGTGTGGCGATTGTGGCCAAAGTCATCTTTTGAGCTACCTCAGACTAGAACAACTTTATAGTGTTTTTAGGTCACTTGGGACTAATCACAGAGCCACTGATCAGATTTACCAGGAAATATTTGATTGATTACTTAGTGGGTGATTTTTTGCCACTACAACCATTTCCATGTTCAGACCTTTTCTGTTGCCTCTGGCCAGCATCAAACAACGCTGTGGTGGTTGGGACCGCAGATACTAAGGGCTGTATGACCTTCCCAGAAATGAAGGAGAATTTTCTGAAAAAGGAACCAGTCAGCATAGGAACAGGAAGGCAGATCTCTTTGTGTTCATGCACTGATGAAAGCAACATCATACCAAGAGTTTACAACATAAGCAGCAGAAAGGGACCAAGGGCTTCTTCAAGTAGGAAAACCATAGGGAAGAAGTTTTGTGTCGATTAAACAAACCATGCGAATATGTTGATATCTTCAACGCACTGAGGATTAGCATGCAAAGGAAGGGACTCACTCAAGGGGAAGGTCTGCCGGTGATGAGAGATAGCCCCGGAGATGTTAGGATGTCAGGTGTGCATCGATTCACATCTCCAACAGGGACCTGGATTGCAACAGAGCATTAATTGTATTGTGTAATTAGCTACGCTAAAAACCACAATGATCTTGTATCCACAATTATTTAGACTAAGTATATCTCAGAATGTTATGACGAATGAATGAATAATGCTTTAGTTGAATAAAGTGGTAAAATGAACATCTCCTCACCCTTTGATCCACTTCTAAGATCCGTTTGTAGGTGTTTGCAGTCAAACTCCCTCAGCAGATTAATCTAAGATCTTAAACACCATTTTTCTATACAAAGGAAATCACTAGAATATAGTTTGTTATTGACTATGCAAAATTATTCTAGCTTCTCTTGGAGGATAATAAATACATGCTGGGAGGAACTACTTGTGTCTGTTAAAGCACTTTGTGTGTTTTCATATTATTATCAGTGTGATTAGCTCTCAACTTGTGGAAGTGTTAAGAAGCTTGCAGGGATATGGGTTTAGGCTTCTCTATTTGCTGAAGAAATAACTCATTACTTGTACATGTTGAGTTTTACTTGTAGATGAACTTGGCGTTATTAATATTAAATCTGCTGCGGAAGGAAGCCAGGTTTCCTATTCAGAAAGTCTGTCCACAGATTTCCCAAACCTTTTGTGAAGTTTCTTTATATTTTCCCAGTGGTGGGCACACTGGGTGAAACACTCCACAGGCTTTCATTTTTGCCTCAGTATACTCTGCTGACTCAGTATACACCTAATGCCAGTCACCTTTCCCTGGGGTGTGATGTCACCTGTCGGCCCTCGCCCCTGCCCTGAGGGGAGAAGGAGTAAGGTTGTGGGCTTTAAAGAAAAGTGAGAGGCCCACCTGACTTCAGGGCGTCTCATGGTATATTTGCAATGGGAACACTGGCCTGAGTGCACGGCTTAGGCAGAGCCTCAGGAGTCCATGTAGTTCAGCTCTGCTCCCAGAAAGGGAAGCCCTGACTGCTTGAATTTACCTAATTCTCTTTGGGGTCTATCAGTAACTACTAGACTAAGTAGGTAGGTAGACCTTTATTAGAACAGTGAAGCTTTTTAAATCTGAGGACCCCGTTACACTCTTAAAAATTATCGAGGACCCCAAATAACTGTTTCTTTAAAAATGTGTAGATTATATGTATTATTATTTACCAACTAGAAATAAAAACCAGACACATTTTGAAATGTTCACTTACTAATCTATTAAAATAACCATTAAATGCTAATATGAATAATATATATGTTTTAATATATATATATTTGTTTTTATTTAAATTTTTAAAATTTCAATTGCTTTAGGGGTACAAGTGGTTTTTGGTTACACTGATGGATTGTACAGTGGTGAAGTATAGGATTTTAATGTATCCATCACCCAGGTAGTGTACATGGCACCCAACAATTTTTTTTAATACTTTAAGTTCTAGGGTACATGTGCACAATGTGCAGGTTTGTTACATACGTATACATGTGCCATGTTGGTGTGCTGCACCCATTAACTCGTCATTTACATTAGGTATATCTCCTAATGCTATCCCTCCCCGCCCCCTCCCCACAATAGGACCCGGTGTGTGACGATCCCCTTTCTGTGTCCAAGTGATCTCATTGTTCAGTTCCCACCTATGAGTGAGAACATGCGGTGTTTGGTTTTCTGTTCTTGTGATAGTTTGCTGAGAATGATGGTTTCCAGCTGCATCCATGTCCAGTGAAAAAATATGAGAAGAGTGACATATGAGAAGAGTGATATTGTTTTTCATTTTTGCAAATCTCCTTAATATTTGGCTTAATAGAAGGGATGTCATATAGCCTCTGGAAAACTCCCCTGTCTATTAGAGATTGAGAATGATAATGTCTTAGTATTATTATGAGAATAGTTTTAATCTCATGGACCTGCTGAAAGGGTGTTAGGAGTCAAGGAGTTAGGAGTCAAGGGTGTTAGGGTGCCAGGAGTCAAGACACAACACTTTGGAAATTGCTGTGTTAGAATTAAAGAGCTCTGAGATGTGACAAGATGCCTAGTTGCTGCTGTATCCACTTTACCAGGCTACATATTTTGAAGTTGTTGTCTCTTTTCTTTAACTCCCATATTACTGATTATACCACTCACATGTCTTGGGCAGCTCTGTATTCTAGTTATTGGTCTACATATCTGCCCAAAGAGACTGTGAGCTTAGAGGAGGAGGAGGTCCACTGATCCTTGTTACACTCTGGGTGGTGTCTTATACACAGATGCGTATTATGAACACAAACAATAACTGCTGCTGTTTAGTAAGTATTGTCATGTGCTGGGGGTCCTGCAAAGGCATTACTTACTCTGAGGGTTTTCTAGCACTTCTATCACAAAGCACCACAAACTAGGCAGCTTAAAGCAACATAAGTTTTATTCACCCCCAGGCTAGGAGGCCAGTAGTTTGAAATGAAGATGTCGGCAGGGTCATGCTGTCTCTGAAGGCTCCAGGGGAGAACGTTCCATGACTTTCTCTTGGTTTCTGGTATTGCCAGCACTTCTTAGCATTCTTTGGCTTGTGGAAGCATCCCTCCAATCTCTGCCTCCTTTGCCATATGGCATGTCCTTCACACAGGTGAAGACATTTGTGTCTTCACATCTGCCCTCTGTGTCTCTTCTCTTGTTCCTTTAAGGACACCAGTCATATTGGATGAGGGCTCACCTAACTCCAGTGTGACTTCATCTTAACTAATGATGTATTAATTAAGATATAGGAAATACCCTGTTTCCACATAAGGTCACATTCACAGGTAATGGGGATTAGGACTTAACATATCTTTTTTGGGGACACACGTCAACCCATAACACTTACTAAATATGAAACTGAACCATGCAAAACTGCTGCAATTCGACTGTTTTTGTTTTATAAAAATTTTAACTTTGTAGTTTAACTGAAATCCTAATGGAAACAACATGTGACAAATAAAACCAACTGATGTTGATTAGTGCTGCCAACTTTTCTGACTTATGCTGGAGAAGAAGTGTGACCACTGGGCTCCTGACAACGGCCACAGTGGCTAAGCAGACCCAAGACTGCAGAGTCTAGGCAGAGCTGCCACAGAGGACCTCATATGCCTTTGGACATTTGCCTGGAAGTTTCTTCACAACTGATCTTACTTTTGAATTTACAGAAAGTTCCTTGTTTCTTCTGAGATCATTACTTTGTTTAAACAGAATTCTTTTAGTGTTGGCAGAATGCAGGTGAGAAGACGTTAAAGATGCTTTAGAAATTAACCTCTCCCTTGTCCTTGCTTCCAGGCCCACAATGGATGCCCTGCAACTAGCAAATTCGGCTTTTGCTGTTGATCTGTTCAAACAACTATGTGAAAAGGAGCCACTAGGCAATGTCCTCTTCTCTCCAATCTGTCTCTCCACCTCTCTGTCACTTGCTCAAGTGGGTGCTAAAGGTGACACTGCAAATGAAATTGGACAGGTAAGCCCCAAACCTTGTTTCTACTTTAAGTGGGAATAGAGTTATTAGAACCCATAGGCAGTGCCTAGGGAAAAAAGGAATGGAGACTTTGTGTTCAGAATTGGTCAAGATTCAGAGTTGTGCCATTCCAGGACTCTCTTAATCTTTTTTTTTTTTTTTTTTTTTGAGACAGGGTCCCACTACTCTGTCACCCAGGCTGGAGTGCAGTGGTGCGATCTCGGCTCACTGCAGCCTCCAGGTTCAAGTGATTGTTGTGCCTCAGCCTTCCAAGTAGGTGGGACAACAGGCGCCTGCCACAATGCCCAGCTAATTTTTTTTATTTTTAGTAGAGATGGGGTTTCACCATGTGGCCAGGCTGGTCTCGAACTCCTGACCTCAGGTGATCCGCCTGCCTCGGCCTCCCAAAGTGCTGGGATTGCAGCCTTCTTAATCTGTTTTTAAATGTGAAAGCTCACTTGTAGGTAATGCAACTCACATTTGGGACAGGCACCAGGCTGTGATGGAGAACCTGGAGATCTGCTGGGTAATCACAGTTTTTTTCATTTTGACTTATGATATTTTTAATTTACAATAGGTTGAGATGTAACCTCATCATAAATCAAGGAGCATCTGTATCATTATAGGGTTTCTTTCTGGCTATGGTTGATTATCTAGCTTTGTAAAGTTCTTAGACCTTCAAATGAGATGATTTTCCTGATTGTTCCATTTTAAGTCCTCATGTACTTTTAGATAATAAGTGAATATTCTCCTAATTATATTTCATTATTACTCTTATACTAATCATTCTAGGTTCAACAGAATTTCTTTCCTATTAGCTCATAAGCATTTAAAAAGGGAACACCTTATTGTATTCATATGTGCCCAGAAAGTATGGCCCATAAGAGTTATTTAGGTCAGGATGAAGAATTTACACTTGGGACTTGAAGCAGCTTCACTACTATGAAGAGGAGATGTATCTTCTCATCGAGCCTCATCTCTGAGCTGCACAACTCCACTATCCCTACCCAATCTCCCATTCCTCATTTCTCACCTAGCATTAGAGAAAGGCCAGAGAAAGAGAACTTCCTGGTAGTGGGTCTGTTCCTCAATAGTTCCTCAAGATCTTCTCAGTACATGCAACTGGTTCCCCAGCAGTAGTTACCTGGGCTCTTTAATTTTCTGGCCTCCTCCATCCGTCTTTGGGCAGGAGAGTTACGCACTGTCTGGGACCAGCCCGTTTGAACCTGCAATGCTGAGGCTATGTAATTCACTGGCGCAATGTGCTGGTTTGGTGGCGTTCGTTATCTGGGTTGTGGAATCAGGCCATGACCATTATGAGTTATGGAGTGAGGAGGGTATCATCTTATGCTGACATTACATGTTGTGGTGCTGCAAGGCAGAAAAGATGCTGGACTATTGGTTGGAACAACAACAACAACAACAAAGGAACAAAATACAATGATTTAAGCCCTGCAAATGATAGTATCCTGGTTTTAAATGGCTTACAATATTATTACAAGAATAATAATTAACAGCTTGAATCCATATAATACTTTAGGTGTTTTACATGTAAGTAATCCTCATAAGAACTGAAGAAAGCAGGTATTCTCAGCCCATTTTACAGAGAGGAAAGGAGGCTCTGAAGAGTTGGAGAAGATTCTCTGAAGAGTTGGAGAAGAGTTGAAGGCTGGGATTCACAGGCAGGGCCGTCTGACTCTAGCCTACCCAGGGCAGCCCACCATTTATTGTAGCTGCCCATAAGAAATGACACACCTTTAACCTGGCATTTGCTAAACCACCCAGAGGCACTAGACAGACTCTGGCTAGAGGCACTTGTCCTGAAATCTGATTCCTGCCTGATGATGGTCTCTCTCGGTATTAATCTCTCTCTTCTGGTCTCTAAATTGGACAGAAATTATAACCCAGCTTCACCATTCTCCAAGTTTGGAAATCTTTCTGTGTGAGTATGAAGGGCATCACTTTGAAGAAAGGACAAATGTTCTCGATAGTGGATTTGGAAGAGTACCTTTATGTACTGTTTCTCAGTGGGGACAACTTGTCCTTCCCTTCCCACTCTGGGGACATCTGGCAATGTCTGGAGACATTTTGGGTTGTCACAAATAGGGGAAGGATGCCTCTGGCATCTAGTAGGTCAGAGATGCTGCTAAGCTTCCTGCAGTACCCAGGATAGTCCCACAAAGACTCATTCAGCCTGAATGTCAGTACCACTGAGGTTGAGGAGTCTTGCTTTATGGGAACTGGGCAGGAGGATTCTGTATGCCCAAGGACGTTGGTCATTATCACGTGTCCACTTCAGTGAAGCACCATTCAGAGGTAATGCTTTTCAGGTAATGGATTTTTCTGTTAACAGGTTCTTCATTTTGAAAATGTCAAAGACGTGCCCTTTGGATTTCAAACAGTAACATCGGATGTCAACAAACTTAGTTCCTTTTACTCACTGAAACTAATCAAGCGGCTCTACATAGACAAATCTCTGAATCTTTCTACAGTAAGTTGTTTAAAGCAAGTAGCAAGACTTAACTTTTTACAAGGAGTGGTATTTTCATGCTGTTAGACCTATAACTTTTTTTCAGTGAAATTCATTTCTAGGAGGTTCACTTGTGATTTGAGGCTTAAAATAAATAAATCCTAGTGGAGAGGTTAGGAGTACAGTGGGAGTCAATTGCAGTCACATCTTCTAACTCAAAATATAGAGAAGCTTATGGGCTTTCCTTTTCCCTTTCAAATAAATCTTACCCTCCTTTTAGCTTCCTTTGAGAGAATGGAGAACAGAGTAATTAACTCTCTAATAAATGTAGTTCCATAGACAGGGAGTGTAAGACAGCTCATGATTTAAACTTCTTTCTCCTTAAAGAGCAGGGCATATGGCCTGGAACAATGTTTTAAGCTCTCCACCTCATTTGTTATGCGCACAAAGTTCTGATGTTTCTCAAAATCAGTAAGAAAAATAATAACTATGAATTCACAATTTTCATCAGTCACAAATTAGTTTTGTTGTGCTGGGCTGGTCAGATGGGGATCTCCACAGGCAGTTCTGGTTATTTAAATTTAGCCATTGCTCTAAGGAATCGTACAAAGAACACTATGGTACCCAATGTTGTAATATTTTAAAAATCTGTATTTGAAACACACAGACAGTATTCCAGACTACATGGAGGTTCCCTCTGTACTTCAGTAACATAGAGTTGATTTAGTTCCTGTTCGGATGGTCAGAATTTCAAGCTTTCCAAATCTAAAAGCTAGACTACCAGCTTTTAAATATTTTACCATGATTTTGCAACTTTCTGCAGTAGGTATTTTTGTGGTTAAGATCTTCTGAGGACATGGGTTACTAGATATTTTGAGTATATTTTTTGTGCTTAAAGATACATATACACAACCATTTTTATTCCAACAATAATCAGAAGCATTAAAAAAAACACTGAGATGTGAGTTGAAACCTGAGCATACAGCATTTCTAGAAGCTCCCTAAATGATCATTAAGGAGACAACACATTTTTATTGCTGGGAGTGAGGACTCTGGAGGCCCTCCTTCATCTGGCTGAGGCTTTCTAATGTTTTCAGGTGAGATTGGTTCTCTCTGTCAATGGTGACAGTCAATCCCAAGGTTGATTTGCAATTAACTGAAGCTAAGTTAATTGGCTAAGGCTGAAGCTGCTCTGAAGAAATTCAAGAAGCCCTGTGCTTGGAAGTGAACTGACATAACATTGAATCAAGTTATATTTAGTTTGGTTGAACTTCCATGCAACATCTGGAATGATCTTAACCAGACTTAGAGTTGTAAAGTTTTTTTTTTTTTCCTTTGAGATGGAGTCTTGCTCTGTTGCCCAGGCTGGGGTGCAGTGGCATGATCTTGGCTCATTACAAAAGATTTTTAAAGACTGCTTTCCATTGCTCCTGCTAGGTGCACAGCATCTGCAAATTTACTAAAGGTCCAAACAAGTGTGGTCTGTGGAGGATCTCTCGCATCAGAACTATCCGGGTGTTAAAAGGGCAAGTTCTCAAGGCCCTTTTAACACCCAGGTAGTTCTGATTGTCACAGTGGGAATGGGGTTTAGGGTTGCACATTTTAAATAAGCATTAGAGTAATAACTCCTGCTATGTTCTCTACAGCACTGTGTTTCCAACCTTAATTTGCAGATGGCATACCTGGAAGTTCTGTTAAAATGCATTCTGTTTCAGTATGTCTGGGGTGGGGTCTGAGATTCTTCACTTCTAACCAGGTCTCAGGTGATGCTGTACACCACCTTGGACCACAGTTTGACTAGCAAGGGTCTACAGGATATTTATTTAGTTCAGCAAGGACAAGAGTTTTCTGTTCATAATTCTCTTTTCTATACATTTCCTATATTCTGATATATATGTATCTGTAGACATACATTTTCATGTTTCTGAAATTAGAACCCGTAAGATAATTGCGTATATTTAACATAGTGTTTCTTTTGTTTTCCTCAAAGCTGATATTAAACTGATAGATGCATTTAATAATTGAAATTGTCTTATAACTGAAAAAAAAGAAACATTCAATACAAAGAATTTCACTGACTTCTACATGAGGTTTCAATTCATATAGTGTTACCAATTTTGAAAGCGTACATACAGCAGTTGATATTTAATAATCCTTTCGTTAGAAGAGAATAACAATGCAATAGCTTGACTACAGACTCTGATTTTATGAACTGCATGTTTTTCAGGAGTTCATCAGCTCTACGAAGAGACCCTATGCAAAGGAATTGGAAACTGTTGACTTCAAAGATAAATTGGAAGAAACGAAAGGTCAGATCAACAACTCAATTAAGGATCTCACAGACGGCAAGTACCCTTTAATTGTTCTGCTATCAATCACCAAGTAAACAGGGCCTTCCATCTCATAAATGCTTGCTCCAGGCATAAAAAAACATCTGGAGGATTCTCTGGATATTTTTACTACACAAGCTAAATTCTTTCCCTTCCAGACATGTAAACAACTTGGATTTCTGGGCATTTCTTGTATCATCTCATCACTTGGTAGAAACTGTTGGTGCTTCAGTGTTAGTCTACTTTGTCTTGCTCTCTGACGAGCTGTCACAGGCCCTAGTGGAATCCTAGCTGTGCCTCTAACAAAGTATGACTTTGGGTCAATCATGAGGCAATTTTTCAGTCTGGAAATAGAGGAATTGGATTATAACTTCATGATCCCCGAGGCCCCTTTCAGCTGACAAATTTTACAAATTTGTTAAGGGAAAAGGGACATAGGCAACATGTATAAGAAAAACCAATCGGCTGGGCGCAGTGGCTCACGCCTGTAATCCCAGCCCTCTGGGAGGCCAAGGTGGGCGGATCACGACGTCAGGAGATCGAGACCATCCGTGAAACCCCGTTTCTACTAAAAATACAAAACATTAGCGGGGCGTGGTGGCGGGCGCCTGTAGTCCCAGCTATTCGGGAAGCTGAGGCAGGAGAACGGCGTGAACCCGGGAGGCGGAGCTTGCAGTGAGCCGAGATCGCGCAGGGGCGACAGAGCGAGACTCCGTCTTAAAAAAAAAAAAAAAAAGAAAAAAAAAAAAGAAAACCAAACCAAACCAAACTGCAGCGTCAGCCTGTCCGCAGTGCCGCAGCTCCCCATGCTGGTCGCTCCTCTGATAGCCCCAGGGTCCAAGAAGCTCCTAACCGGTTCTTTCTCCGGCTCAGTGCTGCTTCTAGGCATCTCCCTCGTCGGACTCCTTGTTCCTCCCTTAAAATTCCCGGTGAGTTGTCTTCCCTGCTGGAAAAGAATTAGGGTCATGATGATTTTGAGGGCAAGTCAGTGACTTTGTCCCCCTTTCCAGTGAATATATTTATAATTCCATCAGGAGAGACCCGTTGGTAGGCCGAATCTAGTCATGAAAAAATGAAGCCTAGGCAGTCGCTGCTGTCTGGGGAGGGATGCACTTCCGGAGTAAGGGAGACCCACTTCCTGTGAGAATGACTAGCGCTCCCAGCTGCGCTCTCTCTGTACTGACTGAGGAAGTTCTAACGGGACAGTAACTGCAGTATGAGAACGTGGAAAGAACAAGGTTTCTGGAGTCATTCAGCACCTAGGTTCAAATCCAGACACTGGTACTTCCTAACTGATATTTGGACACAAAGCTTCAATTTACAGAACTGTAAAATGGGGCACATGTTACCTGATTTAATTTTTAAAATTGTATTATATTGTAATTTATTTCAATAGGTTTTGGGGAACAGGTGATTTTTGGTTACATGGATAAACTCTTTAGTGGTTACTTCTGAGATTTTGGTGTACCCATCACCCAAGCAGTGTACACTGTATGCAATGTGTAGTCTTCTATCCCTCACCTCCTTCCACTCTTCCCCCACCCCACAAAGTCCATTATATCATTATTGTGCCTTTGCATCCTCATAGCTTAGCTCCCACTTATAAATGAGAACATACAATGTTTGGTTTTCCATTCCTAAGTTACTTCACTTAGAATAATGGCCTTCAGGCCAGGCATGGTGGCTCATGCCATAATCCCAGCACTTTGGGAGGCCGAGGCAAGTGGATCCACCTGAGGTCAGGAGCTCAGGACCAGTCTGGCCAACATGGTGAAACCCCATCTCTACTAAAAATACAAAAATTAGCTGGGCATGGTGGCATGCACCTGTAGTCTCAGCTACTCGGGAGGCTGAGGCAGGGTAATCACTTGCACCTGGGAGACAGAGGTTGCAATGAGCTGAGATCGTGCCATTGCACTCCAGCCTGGGTGAGAAGAGAGAAACTGCATCTCCCAGAAAGCAACAGCAACAACAACAAAAAAACAAAGAGAATAATGGTCTTCAACTCCATCCAGGTTGCTGTGAATGCCCTTCCTTCTTTCCTTCCTCCTTCCCTCCCTCCCTCCCTCCCTTCCTTCCTTGTCTCGCTCTGTCGCCCAGATTGGAGTGCAGTAGCACCATCTTGGCTCACTGGAAGCTCTGTCTCCTGGGTTCACACCATTCTCCTGCCTCAGTCTCCCGAGTAGCTGGGACTACAGGTGCCTGCCACCATGCCCGGCTAATTTTTTGTATTTTTAGTAGAGACGGGGTTTCACTGTGTTAGCCAGGATGGTCTCGATCTCCTGACGTCGTGATCTGCCCACCTTGGCCTCCCAAAGTGCTGGGATTACAGGTGTGAGCCACTGGGCCCGGCCTTTCTTTTTTCTTTCTTTTCTTTTTCTTTTTTTTTTTTTTTGAGATAGAATGTTGCTCTGTCGCCCAGGCTGAAGTGCAGTGGCACGATCTTGGCTTACTGTAAACTCCACCTCCCAGGTTCAAGGGGTTCTCCTGTCTCAGCCTCCCGAATAGCTGGGACTACAGGTGCGTGCTACCATGCCCAGCTAATTTTTGTATTTTTAGTAGAGACGGGGTTTCACCCTGTTGGCCAGGCTGGTCTCAAACTCCTGACCTCAGGTGATCCGCCTGCCTCAGCCTCCCAAAGTGCTGAGATTACAGGTGTAAGCCACCGCATCCAGCCATGAAAAGACTTCTGAATTTGAAATAGGAGGCTCAGGACTGAAGTTGAAGCTCTGTCGTTTACTGGCTCCCATGCTTCTTTGTTCTTCAGGTTTCTTCAGTAACACAATATATATTCAACATATTATATGGCGTTGGCAGGACAAGTTACATAATTTGCGTGGTCCAGGGCAAAAGTAAAATTGCTGGGCCGCTTGTTTAAACATTTATTAAGAATTTTGAGATGGTGACAGCTGAACAAACCAAGAGCAGAGCCCTTCACACAGGGGTCACAGGCCTGTGAAGTGGGCCCTGAACATTGGTCTGAAAATTGGAGATTAGGTAAATGAAAACCCTTTATAAAAAACTTGTGGGCGAGGCCGGGTGCAGTGGCTCAAGCCTGTAACCCCAGCACTTTGGGAGGCCAAGGCAGGCAGATCATGAGGTCAGGAGATCGAGACCATCCTGGCTAACGCGGTGAAGCCCCATCTCTACTAAAAAATACAAAAAAACTAGCCGGGCGAGGTGGCGGGCGCCTGTAGTCCCAGCTACTTGGGAGACTGAGGCAGGAGAATGGCATAAACCCGGGAGGCAGAGCTTGCAGTGAGCTGAGATCTGGCCACTGCACTCCAGCCTGGGCGACAGAGCAAGACTCTGTCTCAAAACAAACAAACAAACAAACAAACAAAAACACCTGTGGGCTATTCAAATGTGAGGTGTTCTTTTTATTAAGGGATCACTTCCCTTGAATTGTTTTGGCTGTTGAGATTTAGCTTTGTTAATAATTGCAATTGTGATTGAGCCCCATGGTGATTACAGTTGACCTTGAGGCAATCAGCCTGTCTGCAAGGAGTGCAATTGAGGGAGTGGATGGAGAGCTGTGGGGTGAAGGGGAGAACCTTCAGACATGCTTTCCAGCTGAGGAAACTAGAACAGTTCCTTGGCCTCTCTGAGCCTCTGTTTACTGCACTGTAAAATGGAGATAATGATCTTTGCCTTATAGGATGATTGTGAAAAGAGTGAGATAATATATGTGAAATTCTGGCATTAAGAAAGTGATTACGTATTTTCATTAAAGAGCACAGGCTTTGGAGTCAGAAAGAGCTGGCTTTGAATCCTGAATCCACCCTCGTTTATATATTGTCCTTGGAAAGTGAGTTATCATCACTGAGTCTCAGCTTCCTCATTCGTAAAGCAGGAAGAAATATATATCATGTGTATCAAATAGCTTGTATACTGCCCGACACAGAGTAGGCATTCAGAGTGGTAGCTGTGTTTTCCTTCTTATTTTTCTTCATTTCTTCCCCCTCCTTCATTCTCCTCTCCTAAACCTCTTTGGTAGATCTGGTTGTGTCAAGGTAGAAGGAGAGAAGAGTCCTTCTGAAATGTGATGGTTGGAACTACCAGGTCTTACATGGTGTGACTTCATGAAGTGGTAAATACTCAGCGAATATGCATATGAATTTCAGATGTAGTTTGGAAGAATAATTCTGCTACTTGTGTTTTCCTAAAATTGTTACAGGCCACTTTGAGAACATTTTAGCTGACAACAGTGTGAACGACCAGACCAAAATCCTTGTGGTTAATGCCGCCTACTTTGTTGGCAAGTGGATGAAGAAATTTCCTGAATCAGAAACAAAAGAATGTCCTTTCAGAGTCAACAAGGTATGTGGGGCAGCGTGTAGCAGTAAAAGGAGCCCAATTATAGATGTGAAAAATGATAGGGACAGAGGGGGGCATAAATCCATTCCAATGAGGAACCTGAAGGCACGATCGGCAAAGTGCCTTTCCTGAGATGAACAGCTGGAAGGTAAGTGGTACAAGAAGAGCCAGAATCCAGAGGCCCTCCCTCCTCTTTTCCAGAATGTCTTCAAGGATCTGAGCTGAGTGAAACTTTATAGAATTTATAATCCAGCGAGGAAAGCTAAGTCACTGGCTGAAAAATAGCTACAAACATCTGAGAACTTTAGCAGAAAAGGAAAAGACCAAACTCTGTTATCAGAGGACTTTGGATTATCATTAAACCTTGACATCTAGGAATCTTGTTCCTGATTAACTTCTCTAACATCTCATTTTCTTATCTGTTGATAGTGAAGTATATTGTTCTGGGATTTTAATTTATAATTTATAAGATGCTTTGATGGCTGGGCGTGGTGGCTCACACCTGTAATCCCATGACTTTGGGAGGCCGAAGCGGGCAGACCACCTGAGGTCAGGAGTTGGAGACCAGCCTGGCCAACATGGTGAAACCCTGTCTCTACTAAAAATACAAAAATTAGCTGGGCATGGTCGTGGGTGCCTGTAATCCCAGCTACATGGGAGGCTGAGGCAGGATAATCACTTGACCCTGGGAGGCAGAGGTTGCAGTCAGCCGAGACTGCACCACTGCACTCCAGCCTGGGCAACAAGAGTGAAACTCCATCTCAAGAAAAACAAACAAGCAAACAAAAAAACCCAGATGCTTTGAGGCACTTGTTGGCTGTGAAAAAACAAAGTATAGCTTACTCATCGGCATCACTGGAAGTCATTATGGGAAGAATTAAGAGCCTGTTTTGCAGGCCAGTCTCATTGATACTGTTGAAGTAAATATGTTAAAATAATTAGTAGACGGTGGGCACAGTGGCTCATGCCTGTAATCCCAGCACTTTGGGAAGCTGAGGCGGGCAGATCACAAGGTCAGAAGTTTGAGACTAGCCTGACCAACATGGTGAAACCCCATCTCTACTAAAAATACAAAGATTAGCTGGGCATGGTGGCATGTGCCTATAATCCCAGCTACTTAGGGGGCTGAGACAGGAGAATGGCTTGAACCTAGGAGGCAGAGGTTGCAGTGAGCTGAGATCATGCCACTGCACTCCAACCTGGGTGACAGAGTAAGATTTCATCTCAAAAAAAAAAAAAAAAAAATAGAAATAGGTCAAGTACCTCTTTTGTAAATGAGACCAAGACCAAGGAACTGAGACTGGAAATTTGACCCATTTTATTGAAAAACCCAGAGATCTATATGATGATGTGATGTGGTCTCCTTGGGTGGGATCTGGCTTGTGTTAGACTGGAAGCAGCACTTCAGTTAGTACAATACTTAAGGGTAGCTTAGTTACCTTGTAGCTCCTATGCATCAGTTCTAGTTTTCATGCTTCTTCCAGTACTTAGAGTACCTAGCATCAATATCTTGTTTTTGCCAAATATAGTAGCACCTTCTTAATGCTAGCATCCATGAGGAAGAGTCCTGCAAGATACAATCTACACCTGGGTTAGCTGGATGGCTTCCATTACTCTTTCTTTCTTTGTTCCCATGGAATTTTTATTCATACTCCCCTCTGTCCCCTCCCAGAATATGCTTTGCACAGTGAAATCTGTTTGCTTATATAGATCCCCTACTAGTGCATGGGATTTTTAAGGTAGGGACAATGCCTTATTCATCTCAGTGTCTACAATTTCTGGCCAAGTTCCTAACACATCAGTAGGTGCTCAGCAAATTTGTTGAATGATCAGTCCCTAAGGGTCAGTTTGTTTAAACAATCAGTAGCAGACAAAACCTGACCTTCCTGAGCTTGGCTTCCCAACTGCAGTGGCCTTCTCAAAACTGACTGCAGGGACAGGATTGACCCTGCACACAAGAGGTCTGTCTGAGATTCTAGAGACACACTCTGGGCTCTTCACACTCTTGTGTTTTGCACACACAGGTCCTTGAGTTTTAAACATGGCTTTTTGACCTTCTCAGTGTTGTCTTTTATCTGGAGTGGAAGTGCAACGTGACTTTACCCAGCCTCTACTGTGAGTTAGGGAGGGGTGTTGGCCCCACTGGCCCTGACGGCATCCACACACCCTTTGTTGTCATGGAGTGACCCCTCTGACTCCTTTGATCAGTGATTGGCTCTCCTCCCTGGCAAGGACTGGCAAAGGGTTCCTAACTCTGTTTAAGTGAAATCTGAAACAGGTTGCCAATGGTGCCTCTCACCAAGACCCCGAGCCAGCCTGGAAGGAATACCATGAAAATGTTGCAATGGTCAATGAGTAGAATGTGGACTTTTGTGTCAACCACACTAAGGGTTGAATTTTTTTCATTAAGAAAGTATTAATATGTGTTTTTTGAGAAGGGAGAAAGAATGTGTGCTATTCCTTTATTCTTGCTGTTAAATCATAAAGCTAGGTTATATAAGATCCTGGAAACTCAGCCTTTATGAACAGAATTAATAAGAGTTTGAAATGTCTCATTGATCTCTCAGTGTTTCACTTGATAAAGCAATACAATGCTATTCACGACTGCATGAGGCTACACCCTTCTTTTGTTTTTTTGTTTTTGTTTTTTTATTTATTTTTATTATTATTTTTTTATATTTATTTATTTATTTTTATTATTATACTTTGAGTTCTAGGGTACATGTGCATAACGTGCAGGTTTGTTACATATGTATACTTGTGCCATGTTGGTGTGCTGCACCCATTAACTCGTCAGCACCCATCAACTTGTCATTTACATCAGGTATAACTCCCAATGCAATCCTTCCTCCCTCCCGCCTCTGTATGTTTATTGTGGCACTATTCACAATAGCAAAGACTTGGAATCAACCCAAATGTCCATCAGTGACAGACTGGATTAAGAAAATATGGCATATATACACCATGGAATACTATGCAGCCATAAAAAAGGATGAGTTTGTGTCCTTTGTAGGGACATGGATGCAGCTGGAAACCATCATTCTTAGCAAACTATCACAAGAACAGAAAACCATACACCCTTCTTTTGAATGCCGATGCTATTACTTCTCCTTTGTTTTCTTCGAATTGCTTTGTTAGCCCTTGAACTTTTTGAGTGACATTACTAAACCTTTTCTCATGTCCTGTGGTGTCTTTGGTAAGGGTTAAATTGGTGAAGCTATATTATTAAAAGTTTAGTACTTATTCCGATAAATGTATCTATCCATATATATCTATATTAATATACATATTGTATTATATTTTCTGGGATAGATAGTCTTTATTTGGTCCTCTTTTCAGAAGATATGTCTCAACATGTGTTTCAGAAAATAAAGTACCCATAGTCAGTGCTGATAAGTGAAATTGACAGTTTTTGGAGGCTACAACTATGTGCACATTCAGAAACTATTAGCAGTCTAACTTTTTGGAGATTTTTTTTTTTTTTTTTGAGATGGAGTCTCGCTCTGTTGCCCAGGCTGGAGCACAGTGGTGCAATCTCTGCTCACTGCAAGCTCCACCTCCCGGGTTCACGCCATTCTCCTGCCTCAGCCTCCCAAGTAGCTGGGACTACAGGTGTCCACCACCACGCCTGGCTAATTTTTTGTATTTTTAGTAGAGATGGGGTTTCACTGTGGTCTCGATCTCCTGACCTCATGATCCACCTGCCTCAGCCTCCCAAAGGGCTGGGATTACAAGCATGAGCCACCACACCCGGCCCTGTTGGAGATTTTTAGACAAATTTCTTTAGGAGTAATATATTTTAAGACAATATCCTCTTTAGGAGAAATAAAGGGAAGAATTATCTGTTAACCTCCAAAGTAGTATGTTTTCCTATAATTCTGTTTCTGATTACACATAGAGTTGAAGTCTTCCATTATTTATCAGCCAGATATTCCATGCGCACTACAAGCTGGGATAGAAAATAAGACTTAGTTTCTGCCTTGACCGTATTCTAGTTGGGGTTGGAAGTGGAAAGACAATCACTAGATAATATTTCTAACACTGTGGCAAGTGTTAAAATAGAAGTATATACAAAAGTAAAATAAATAAGGTTTAACTGTGCTTGAGAGAGGGATTGGGGAAGGTTCAGCTTAGTATTTAAAGATACCAGATGCAAGTTTACTGGAGTATTATCCTTGCAGGCTTGGTATGAGGCTTGAAATTACTCCCCAGAGAGATTTAGTTAACAGGCAAATATCCCATGGGAGGTATACGTCAATAGGTTATACTACCTTACTGTCAGTCTTTTACATCTTAGTGTGAATTAATTTTCCTTCAGGAAATCAGTCATCTCTGGAGCAGAGACAGGAGGCCAGGTGTTAATAGGGGCAAAGAGAAGAGAAGGCCTGGACAGTGCTTGGAGATAAAGACTTGAGTGATCAGACCCTTCCACGGGCTCCCTTTAAGAAGAACAGGGCGAGACCAAGGGCTAAAGTTGGGAGAGTGCAGACCATGGGGGCATTACTTATTTCTCCAGCTCTGATCTGCTGTTTTACTAGAGGTCTAATTAGGCCTGTATCTGCCTCCTCCTTGAATAGCCCAGAGAATTCATCTAAACAGCCTTCCTACAGCAGCTCCCCACTTTAGGTGGCCAAACAGGAGTTCTAGACCAGTGTTGTCTCCCGGAACATTGGCACAGCAGCCAAGTTGATTGGTGCTGGGGCAGACACAGTTGGTGTGGCTGGTTCAGGGACTGGCATTGGAATGGTGTTTGGCAGCTTGGTCATTGGCTATGCCAGGAACCCATCTCTCAAGCAGCAGCTCTTCTCCTATGCCATTCTGGGCTTTGCCCTGTCTAAGGCCGTGGGGCTATCCTGTTTAGTGGTCGCCTTCCATATGCTCTTTACCATGTGAGGCTCTGTGGGAGTCACCTGCCTGTCCCTGCTGCTGCAACTCCACACCATTCCTGGTGCTGGGGTTTGCTAAGCTTTATCACTGAACACAATGTTTCTGGAAAAAAAAAAAAAAAAAAGAGCAGTGCATACAGTGGAGCTCAAAGGGACTTAGATATAATTTTAAAAAGACTTAGAGATAATTTTAAAGAATGTTTTCCTTTTTAAAAATTATGCAATACTCCAAGCATTCAGAAAATGATAGAGAATAATAAAACAAACACCCATATACCGATCAATCATCTTTTTGAACTTAATATTTTGCCTTAATTATTTCAGAATTTTAAAGAAAAAATATAAGAACAGTTGCATTGCTTTGTATGTATCCCTTCACTGCTCACTCCACTGTCCTGTTCCTCTTTCTTCCTCCCCAGTGGTAACCATTATTCTGAATTTACAATTTCTTCATTCTGCTGACAAGAATACTGAGGCCTAGAGAGATTGAGGGATTTGCTCAAGGCCACAGAATCTGTTTATGTCACATTTGGGACTGAAAACCAAGGTTCTTATCTTCAATCCAGACTTTGTTCATTAGCTCGGATCTGAGTAGGTGGCAGTACAGCGGGGAGTGGGCAATTCAAACCAAAGACAAACAGAGAGTTCACAACAAATACTGTTTTGTTCTGCTATATGCTAAGTTTGTTGTTATTGTTCCGTTTTGTTTTGAGACAGAGTCTTGCTCTGTTGCCCAGGCTGGAGTGAGTGCAGTGGTGCGATCTTGGCTCATACCAACTTCTGGCTCCCAGGTTCAAGCAATTCTCCTCCCTCAGTTTCCCAAGTAGCTGGGATTACAGGCTTATGCCACCATGCCTGGCTGATTTTTGTATTTTTTAGTAGAGTTAAGGTTTCACTATGTTGGCCAGGCTGGTCTTGAACTCCTGACCTCAAGTGGTCTCCCAAAGTGCAGGATTACAGGCATGAGGCACCGCGCCCAGTCAGTTTTTGAAATTAGGTATTTTATTAGGAAAGGCCATATGAATGGTTATGTGGGTTTGCAGTAGAATTTACTTTCAAGTCAGCTCCACCAGGAATAGTTTAAAGATCTCATAGGCATCTGTAATGAATAACAAACATTGCCTGTATTTTCAGCCATACAGTCTTATTTTTAAGGTTTGATCTATGCAAATACAGTATTATATATAGTTCCTGTAATGTGTAACATGTAGATTACAAAGTATATGAATAACTTTTCAAAGGAACACAAACTCTTCACAGGACAGTCTCTGGTTTGGGTGCCATACAGTTTGGATCTCGGTGGATGATGAATTATAGGCCATAATAAGCTGACACTATGTCAAGAGCAAATTTGTGTGTATATATATGTATATATGTACGTATATTTATGGTTTGCATATATATGTGTGTATATATGTGCATGTGTGTATATATGTATGGGGTTATATATAGTGTGTATATACAGGTGTGTGTATAAGTATATGTGTGTGTATATATGTGTGTGTATGTATGCGTGTATGCATATATACATATGTGTGTAAATGTGTATATATAGGTGTATGTATATATGTGTTGTGTCTGTATATATACATGTGGGTATATATACATGTGGGTATATGTGTGTGTGTATATATATATTTATGCATGTGTAAGTTGAAAAGTAAGCAGTCCAGATTTTCCCTTTTACAGACAGACACCAAACCAGTGCAGATGATGAACATGGAGGCCACGTTCTGTATGGGAAACATTGACAGTATCAACTGTAAGATCATAGAGCTTCCTTTTCAAAATAAGCATCTCAGCATGTTCATCCTGCTACCCAAGGATGTGGAGGACGAGTCCACAGGCTTGGAGAAGGTAAGGAGGAGGCAGGTGCTCTCCACAAAGGCACCCCCTGTCTTGGCAAAGAGTCGTGCAGACAGGGCTGTGTGGGCCGTGAGAGCTGGGCTGGCAGCCCTCCTTATTGCCACTGGTTCAGTCACCTCCAAGGTCCCATGCTTCTTTCTGGGGCCTTTCCTCCTTAATATTAACAACAGCCAACATTTATTTGGCACTTACAGTGTTCTAGGGACTGTGCTAAGTTGCCTACATGCATTATCTCATTTAATTCTTACAGCAGGCTGATGAATTAGAGACGGTTACCACACTCTTGTTTACCAGTGAGGGAACTGAGGCACAGAGGGGTAGGTAACGGGTCTGTGGTCATATAATTAGCCAAGGGTGTGTGCAAGATCAGGATTTGAGCCCAGGTACTTGGAGCCAGGTTCTTAACTGAAGGCTAGAGTGCCTCCCTCATCTCCTAGGCAGTAAGGCACTACGTTGCTATGCACTGCCAGGTCCACTATCATGTGACCTGATATCAAGCATACTGTCTCCTGCTCTTTCTTTTTTTTAACTTAGTAGATGTTAAAAAAAAAAGATTTTTTTTAGAGCTCTATGCTTACAGAAAAATGAGCGGAAAGTACAAGAAATTCTCATATACTCCCCTTCCTGTCTCAGGCCTACAGTTTCACCTGTTATTAGCACCTTGCATTAGTGTGGTTTGTTACAATTGATGAGCCAATACTGATATATTATTATTATTATTATTGTTTTAGAGACAGGGTCTTGCTCTGTTGCCCAGTCTGGAGTGCATCCAACCCGCCTCGGCCTCCCAAAGTGCTAGGATTACAGGCGTGAGCCACCGCACCCAGCCGCATCTCTCTCATTTTTTAAACCAGCTAAACTGGATGCATTCACTACCTATGACTTAGGGAATGGCTCAGAGTTAGTTCAAGTTCCCATTAAAAAAAAGTAACTTCAGCTTTAATTTAATTTATTAAATCTGATGCCATTCTTAGTACATGAATATTCTGGATTTCCTCATAGAGAAATTACAATAAGCATTCAAGAAATATGTATAAAAAGCTTTCTAATTTTATATTCATTTCACTATTGTGTATGTAACATCATAATCCAGGCATTTGTTTCTATAAATCTATTCTCTAACTTAAGGTTGGGTGCGGTGGCTCACACCTTTAATCCCAGCACTTTGGGAGGCTGAGGCTGGCACATCACTTGAGGCCAGGAGTTTGAGACCAGCTTGGCCAACATGATGAAACCCTGTCTCTACTAAAAATATAAAAAAAAAATTTTAGCTGGGCGTGGTAGAGTGTGCCTGTACTCCCAGCTACTTGAGAGGCTGAGGCATGAGAATTGCTTGAACCCAGCAGGTGGAGGTTGCAATGAGCCAAGATCACACCATTACACTCCAGCCTCGGTGACAGTGCAAGATTGTCTAAAAAATCCCAAACAAAAAACAAACAAACAAACAAACTACTCTCTAACTTAAAATGAAAAGACAGAACCCTGCCCTCATATATTTCAGTGCGCAGGGAACACCGTTATAGGCTGGGGAGGAGGAGGACACAGCTGGGTGGCTGCTGGGTCTTCTGAGTCACATACCAAAAACTTCTGGGCCATCTTTGATGTTCCACCCAGACTGCTTTGAAACTGGGCTTATAATAACACCTTATGTTTTCAATCAAGCCAGGTCTTTTACAATTGGAAATAAGTAAAAATAATTTCTTTTCATTTTTGTCCTTCAGATTGAAAAACAACTCAACTCAGAGTCGCTGTTGCAGTGGACTAATCCCAGCACCATGGCCAATGCCAAGGTCAAACTCTCCATCCCAAAATTTAAGGTGGAAAAGATGATTGATCCCAAGGCTAGTCTGGAAAATCTAGGGCTGAAACATATCTTCAGTGAAGACACATCTGATTTCTCTGGAATGTCAGAGACCAAGGGAGTGGCCCTATCAAATGTTATCCACAAAGTGTGCTTAGAAATAACTGAAGATGGTGGAGATTCCATAGAGGTGCCAGGAGCACGGATCCTGCAGCACAAGGATGAATTGAATGCCGACCATCCCTTTATTTACATCATCAGGCACAACAAAACTCGAAACATCATTTTCTTTGGCAAATTCTGTTCTCCTTAAGTGGCACAGCCCACGTTAAGCCCCCCCTGACTCTTCTGTGGATGCCGATTTCTGTAAACTTTGCATCCAGAGATTCATTTTCTAGATATAATATAATATAACTGCTGGATCAGGAAGCCACCAGTACTTGTCACATGTAGCCTTCACACAGATAGACCTTTTTATCCCAATTCTATCTTTTGTTTCCTTTTTTCCCACAAGACAATGACATATGCTTTTAATGAAAAGGAATCACCTTAGAGGAAAAACATTTATTCATTATTTGTCAAATTGTCTGGGGTAGTTGGCAGAAATACAGTCTCCACAAAGAAAATTCCTTTAAGGAAGATTTGAAAGCTCTTCTTCCCAGCACTATGCCTTCCTTCTTTGGGATAGAGAATGTTCCAGACATTCTCGCTTTCCTGAAAGACTGAGGAAAGTGTGGTGCATGGGACCCACGAAACTGCCCTGGCTCCAGTGAAACGTGGGCTCGTGCTCAGGTTACTATAGGTCCAGAAGCCCTTATGTTAAACCCCGGCAGGCAGGTGTTTATTCAAATTCTGATTTTTGGGGATTTTCAAAAGATAATATTTTACACACACTGTATGTTATATAGAACTTCATGGATCAGATCTGGGGCAGTACCCTATGAATCAACACCTTAATATGCTGCGACAAAATGTAGACTATTCAGACAAAATGGATACCTAAAGACTAGCTCATAAGGGGTCAAATGTTGCTGCCAAATGCATATGCCAACTTACAAAAACACTTTGTTTGCAGAACTCTTCAGATTGTGGAATGTTGGATAAGGAATTATAGACAACTAGTAGCTGAAATGCAAGACCCCAAGAGGAAGTTCAGATTTTAATATAAATTCACTTTCATTTTTGATAGCTGTCCCACCTGGTCATTTGGTTGGCACTAGACTGGTGGCAGGGGCTTCTAACTGACTTGCACAGGGATTCTCACAATAGCCAATATCAGAATTTGTGTTGAAGGAACTTGTCTCTTCGTCTAATGTGATAGTGGGAAAAGGAGAGGAAACTACTGCCATTAGAAAATATAAGTAAAGCGATTAAAATGCTCACCTTACCTTGACACATAGTTTTTCAGTCTATGGGTTTAGTTACTTTAGATGGCAAGCATGTAACTTATATTAATAGTAATTTGTAAAGTTGGTTGGATAAGCTGTCTATGTTGCAGGTTCATGGATTACTTCTCTATGAAAAATATATATTTACCAAAGATTTTGTGACATTCCTTCTCCCATCTCTTCCTTGCCATGCATTGTAAATAGGTTCTTCTTGTTCTGAGGTTCAATATTGAATTTCTCCTATGCTATTGACAATAAAATATTATTGAACTACATGTCTTTTTTTTTTTCCCATTAAGTTAGACTATTTTGAAATAGAACCAAGCCATCCGTTTACAAAAGCATCCCTGAGGCAGGCAGATCACAAGGTCAAGAGATTGAGACCATCTTGGCCAACATGGTGAAACTCTGTCTCTACTAAAAATACAAACATTAGCTGGGCATGGTGGCACACACCTGTAGTCCCAGCTACTCGGGAGGCTGAGGGAGGAGAGTCGCTTGAACCTGGGACGTGGAGGTTGCAGTGCAATCAAAAAACCCAAAACATAAAAACAAACAAACAAACAAAAAACCAAAAAAACAAAACAAAAAAACAAACCCCCCAAAACCCCAAAAGCATCCCTGTATGTAAAACGCTCTTTTGAAGATTGACGCAGACTAAAAAGAAATAAGAATAATTACTTCCTCTTTTCCCTTGTTTTCCTTTCTTCCTAGCCACCAGCTCTCACTTCTTCCTCCCACACTCCTTTCATCCTAGGGAGTAAAAGACCAGGGCAGTGCTAGAATGACTCTCAACTGCATAATGTCTATAATGGAATCAGAGACCTTGCAGCAGGACATAGAGATCTTCCCAACCCTTTTCACTCTAAACCCCCCCTCAAAAGTCATTTTATTGGGTACGCTGTATGTGCTTAAAACATTGTTTCTTCTTATGAAGAATGTGTTTCTCCATGCCATGCACATTTGATTTGAATAAGTTCTGGTGTCCCTGAACCTAATATTCGACATAGCCTCTTTTCTGTCCCTGTGGTGTGCTTAAACTACACGTGTCTCCTCTTCCAACAAATGATGAGTACAAAAGCTGACAAATGCCCCGACATCCTTAAAAGATTATTTGTGCAGGATTGCTGGGGGTGGTCAAAGCCAGATTTTGCCCTCTTAGTTCATCATCCCTCTTATCCAGGCTATGAAAGAGAAAATGTGAGATGACTGTGAAAAACGTTAGTGAGTTTTTAGAGGAGGGGAGAGATTAACCAAGAATGCAGGGAGCTTAAAGCGTCTCTTGGAATTTGGAAGACACTGAAAATTTTGGTCATCTTACCTGGGACAGTCTAATTCAGTGATTTTTCAACCAGGGGAAACTCTGCCCCCAGGGGACATTTTCATTGTCACAACTGCGGGACTGTCATCTAGTGGATAGTCTAGGGGTTTTTGTCCAGGATGAGGAGGAAGATGCAAGAGGGTCAGTTTGGAAAGGAAGAATTCAGTGCATTCTGCAAGCACCCTGCCCAGCCCAGCTCACTAGCAAACTGGTCACAGGTATATTATCTCATTTTGTCCTTTCCACAAACCTTTCAGGAGGAAACCATGATCCCATCTTATCAATGAGGACGCTGAGACAGAGAATGGATAGACAACCAACTCAAGGTCACAGAGCTAATGCATGTTGCTGGCTATATTTGAACTCATGAAGACTGACTCCAGAGCTGGACTTCCTAACCTCTGTGCTCCATGCCCTCTTCCAACTGACAGCAATACCTGACAGGCGGTCACTGAATGCACCTGAAAGAATTCCTCTCTTCCAGACCTTCTCTATTTATTTGTCTTATCCTGGCAGTCCTTTCCTTGTCAACTAAAACATCCCTAGAGTCAGAGACAGTCCACCAGTAAGGGGCCCAATTACTGCCTTTGCTTATTCTCACAGTGACCCTGGAGTTAAGGGCTATGCCAGTCTATTTTATGAGGAAATATGGGCTCAGAAGAATTGGATAATGCATCCGAATGGGTAAATAGCAGGCCTTGGATTTGTGAACATTATTACTATGAAACCATATATTTAGTTATTTCCTTACTGATGAATATTCAGTTAGTTTCTAGTTTTTCTGTTATAAATAATATTACCATGGACATTTCTATACTTAATCATCTGTTATTATTATTATTATTATTTTTTTTGAGGCAAAGTCTCTCTCTGTTGCCCAGGCTGGAGTGCAGTGGTGCAACCTTGGCTCACTACAACTTCCCTCCCTCTTGGGTTCAAGTGATTCTCATGCCTCAGCCTCCAGAGTAGCTGGGACTACAGGCATGTGCCACCTCGCGTGGCTAATTTTTGTATTTTTAGTAGAGATGGGGTTTCACCATGTTGGCCAGGCTGGTCTAGAACTCCTGACCTCAAGTGATCTGCCTGCCTTGGCTTCCCAAAGTGCTGGGATTACAGGTATGAGCCACTATCTCTTTAAGATTTCTAAAATCTTTGTGATTGATATGTTGTGAATATATCACAATTTATTCATTCTACTGTTGATGGACATTTAGGTATTTCCAGGTTTGGGCTGTTACAAATAGTACTATTATGAATATTCTAGTACATGTTTTTTGGTGAAGTGTGTGCATTCCTGATGTTACATATGTAGCATACGTACGTACATGTACACACTTACCTAGGAATGGGATTGGTGACATTTATTTGCAAATAGTTAGCTTTAGTAGAGAATGTCAAACAGTTTTTCAAAGTGGTTTTCCCAGTGCCTCTCTCTTTCATTATGATTGTATAATAATTATGAGTGATTACTTTTTCCAACTACAACTCCCACCATCACCACTGCCATTCTTGGAGTAATTATTATGAGCCGGGCACTTTGCTAGGCATGACATACGTTATAATTCAGCTTCCACAGCAACCCTGTGGGGGCACCATTTGAGGTGAAAGGTGCTAAAGTTCAGACATGTGACACAAAAAAACTTGCTGAGCACAGATGGCTACTGAGTTGTATGGTTAGGACTTAAACCCCAGCTCTCTGACTCCACAGTCTATACTTTCAATCACTATGATCTGATGATATTACAACATTTACTTGTATTTGACCATAAAAAAGAATTAAATCATGTCATTTGCAGCAACATGGGTGGAACTGAAGGTCATTATCTAAAGTAAAATAAGACAGATTAATTA
The DNA here is from genome assembly GCF_047675955.1 of Chlorocebus sabaeus. NCBI lineage: Eukaryota > Metazoa > Chordata > Mammalia > Primates > Cercopithecidae > Chlorocebus > Chlorocebus sabaeus. The sequence continues at coordinate 16,907,875 of NC_132921.1, read as the reverse complement.
TCTTAGGTGAAATAACCCACATAAAAATACAAATATCAAACGTTCTCGCTTATATGTGAGAGCTACAAAATTTGATCACATGGAGGTAGAGTGTGGAAAGATAGAGAACAGAGAGTGGCAGGGATGAGCTGGGGGCAGGAAGGAAGATGAAGAAAAGTGGCTTAAAGAGTACAAATATATACTGAGATAGGAGGAATAGATTCAATGTTTGATTTTGGAGTAGGGTGACTGTACTTAACAAAAATATATTGCACTTGGGTGGTGGACATCCACATACCCTGACTTGATCACTACACATTATACACATGGAATAAAATTTCATGTGTGGCCACACATTTTTACAAATAAAAAAACCAAAGGGACCTGAAGTCCCTTTAGCCTCTTTATTGTGGGCTGCTTTGCATCAATAAATTAATGACTCAGGAAAAAACAAAACAAAAAGCTTCAAGGGCAGATTTTCTTCTATGTTAAAAATGAAATGTTACGTTGAATAGAAGACAAATGAATGTAAATAAAAATAAAAGTTAAATGTTTACATAATAAATAAACATTCCATAAATATTTACTTTTCAAATATGTCTGGTTAAATGTAATTTTTGGAAAATTCTGTTTCTTTCTCAGGAGTCCTATTCGGTCAACTGTACGGCATTTGTGATTTATACCAGATAAAAAAGACTTCCCTTCTAAGTTTTAGCTGTTGGACTAGAAACCACTAGCACAACATTCTTACCCTCAACCCCACCCTACAGTCATGGAAGATTTAGGCGGTGGGCGTTTCCCTGTTCTTTTGTCCTTGTCACCATCCTCTGCCCAGACAATAACAGCTGCTTGAGTTTGTGAAAGCTTTTTGAGAAAATAGATCAAACTGTTTCACTAACAGCAAATGACTATTCCTTTCCCAAGTCCTGAAACAGACAAAGGAAATGGCATTATTCTCCATTAGAGATGAGATAGATACAGACGTGTCCCTGGAACTTCTGACCGCATTTGAGTTTTGCCAGTTCCATGTGGCCTGAAATGACATCCCTCCCTGTCTCTATCACAGGCTGCTTTGCACTTCTCACATCTCCTGGGACAGGGTCTATCACATAGTAAAATAAATACCAAGGCATATTTTCAACGGATGGAAAATAGAGTTTGAATGGGCAGGTGATCTATGTGTTTGTGTTGGTTGCCTCTTGCATCTAATGAGGGCTTCTCTGATGACGTAAAACAAGATCGTCTTATGTTTCTGAAAGTGTGTCTGGAGGAACAGTAGTTGTGTAGGGTATGAGAAGCTGCTATGAAATTGGAGTCCATGGTTGAAAAATCTCGAAAAAGCTGTTTAGAACAAAATTAAACAGGTTCTGCAGTACTCTTCAAGCTTTCAAGAAGTTGATGTGGCTGGGTGCAGTGGCTCATGCCTGTAATCCCAGCACTTTGGGAAGCCAAGGCAAGTGGGTCACCTGAGGTCAGGAGTTCGAGTCCAGCCTGGCCAATATGGTGAAACCCCTTCTCTACTAAAAATAAAAAAAAAAATTAGCTGGGAGGCTGAGGCAGGAGAATCAATTGAACCAAGGAGGCAGAGGTTGCAGTGAGCGGAGATAGCACCATTGCACTGCAGCCTGGGCAACAGAGCAAGACTCTGTCTCAAAAAAAAAAAAAAAAAGAAGAAGTTGACGTGTTTTCTGAATCTCTGGAGGAGGGTGCAGTGTCTGGTTTCTTAAATTTATATGACCTCTAAACCTCTAAACCTGGTAGTCACCCTGTATCTCGGAGGACAATTGTTTAGTAGAGTGAGTTTTGGGAAAAGTCAACTTACCTGGGAAATAGACTTAGTAAAAAAAATCAAGATTTTTCCGTTTGCCATGTGGGTGCTGTGGAAAGAACCCTGGTGTAGGAGGAAGCCCTGGATTCCAGCAACCAAGCCACTCCTATCAGTGTCCCAGGTTTTCCCTGTATATGGGGGAGGGAGGGTCTTTATCTCAGTGATTTCTGAGATTCCTCTTGAAGCTAGTAGTTCACAGGGCCCAAACAAATAGTCCCTCCTGAGCCAGCCCTCACTCATCCATCTATGTGAAGACAGCTACCATTTCCGTCCCTAAAAGCATGGTCAAGGGTCTGATGCTCCTCTCTGACACTAGGAACAAAGATTGGCCTCCCAAAGGTGAAGAGGCATGATTGCTATGGGGCCCCCCAACTTTGGCAGGAAAATGAGAACAAGTGAGTCAAAGACTCATTTGTTATACCAATTCTAGGACCACACATTAGTGGCGAAATGACTTTTTCTTTCCAGCAATCCCAGGAAGTTACTGAGGGAGGTAGGAAATGTCAAGGCAATACAACCAACTTCTCTTCCACACCATATAGCTGTTTTTTCCCTGCCCAAATATAAACACAGACCTAGATCTGTCTTGTTCTTGCAGGCTGCTTAGTCTTTTACTATTTATTCAGGCTGTTCTCCATATGAGCACCATTGCATACAGGTGTGTAGGTTGATCCCTGCACAAGGACATCCTACGGAGATGGTGAGAGGGGCCCGAAGTCAAGCTTGTTGAACACTTGCATAGCAGGGCTCCGGGATGTGGGGCTGCGTCTGCCTGAGAAAGGGTCACCTCTTTTGCATTCACAAAAAGATATGGTATAGGCTAGCAGCGGCCCTGTTCAGTACTCAGAAAAATTTGCAGAAGAAAAAGAGCATCATTACATCTTCAGTACTGCTATCATGACCATTACTGACATCAGCATCATCAATTCAATATACTACCTTGCTAAGATAATGATCCTCTGTAAAAATTAGGGCAATTAGAAGTATATAGATTTTAGGAGCAAATAAGCTGATGAGAAGTAGGCCCAGCTTAGGAGGATGGACCTACCCTGGGGGAGAGCACGAGTGAGGGGCGCTGGTATCAGGTGATTTATTGCAAGGAGCAGTCTGATAGTCGTGATGACATGCTGAGATCTGACTGGAGTCAACCTGAGGTCCAAAAGGAGTCATTGCCATCTCTAGTTCCATCTTTCCTTAGGGAGGACGCCTGGAAAAAGGGAGCTGGATGCCTAAGAACCAAAGCCTGGGTACTGGGGAGATGGGAACTTGTGCACAGCACTCAGATAAACAGGTCTTCTTTCTTTTGTCAAGAGCTGGTGTCGATTGCTAAATTTAGTCAGCCGCTAGAGGGAGGTCCTGGGAAGTTAGGATGAGCTGTTTTCTCTTGCCCTTAATTCTTCTCGCTGACTTAGGGGAAAGCAGGAACTCTGCGGATTGGGTAATTAGGTCAATGACTTTCCACATAGAGAACAGGTTTTCCCATCGTTGGGCAGGTGTCATTGCAATGTCGCTGGCCTGAGAGTCGCCTGCCTGAGCTGGCAAACAGGAGACCATTTGGGTGTCGTTCTCTTTGTTACCAAAATTCATCACAGGCACCCATGATGGAGGTATAGTAAGGATTAAGGAAGATTTGCACTCTGTATTCAATAATTTTAGGCACATCATTCCCAGTCATAAATTTATTTTTTTCATTTAATAACATTGTATTGAGCATCCAATAGACAGCTGTCTGAAACGACCTAACTAGACCCTCATTTGCTGTCTCCCTCTTGTCCACAAGGTTAACCAGGAAATTTTCATCAATCTCATTACTCATCTTTTCATTCATTCTTTGGATAAAAATTTATTGGCCGAAGTGTGGGGGAAGAGGTAGGAATAAGACACAGAGGTCATAGCCATGTAAGAGAAAGTGAGCCGTGAGCAGAGCTGTGATGGGTCACTGGGGGGCGCTGGAGCAAGAGGGAGGACTCCCGGCTCAGTCTGAGCTGAGTCTGAAAGGACCAGCAGGAATTAATTAGGAAAAGAAAAGCAGGGGTGTAGCGGCCCACGCACAGGAAGGACTCAGGAGAAAGGAAGTGGCTGTGGGGTTGCGGTGGGTGGTGAGTGTAGGCAGGGCTGTGCATGACGCTCAACACCCTAGGAGGCTGAAATTCATCCCAAGGAGGATCAGGAGGAGGAAGACAATTCACAGACGTGCCTCTCAAACTCCCTATGGTGAAGGAACAGTTTCTCCCCTTTATATCACCAATTTATCATAGACCAATAGTTAAGTAAAACAAAATAAACATGAGTTCCAAGGAAAGTAAAATAAAAAAATGAAGACACCCAAAACAGAAGCCCTAGCTTTTCATGATTAGTTTCAAAGTACATAAAATTACTTGGTGAAATTTTCCTAACAGTTTCTGTATTCATAATCTCCATTTCTATATTTATCTCACGATAGCCAAGTTTCAGAATCCACAGACTGACACAGACGTGGAGCCTCCTTAGAGTCTCAGTAGTTGAAAGGAGGGCAGAGGAGAGCTCAGATTTGCATTTTTGAAAGGTGTACCTGGCCAGTGGCTGGTGAAGCCTGAAAAAGTGGAGACAGGTGAGCAGGGAGTTGAAGTAGCCCAGGTGAGAGTGTGTGAGGCCCCAGATTCAGCAGTGGTGGTGGGGACGGAGAGGGGAGATCAGGATATGCGCTCTGAAGAACCATTTACCAGTGTAGATGCAGATGGGTATGGTGATTTATTGGGTAGGGATGTGTGGGTGAAGGACCATAGGGGGATTGTGATGGTTCTTAGTTTCCAGGCTTATGCAGCTTAATGCATAAGATGTACAGGACTCCGTCTTGAAGGGCAGGGCTCTCTGCTGGCATCTCCATATCTAGAGGATGGTTTCAGATGATAACCATAGGTCTCTATGAGCATTTTTAGAAAAGTGCCTGTGTTTATTATGGACAAAGTTTACTATTTTGCAACATCTAAGTTTCATAGGTGTCCTGAGTTGAAAATGTAGAATAAAAAGAGTTAGTGAATTAGCTGGTTTGTAAATTTTTTTTGTTATAATTGACAGAAAAGATGCATCTTGGACATGGAATTGTTAAACTACCTCTGAGCAGTGTATATTACAACTTGTTTACCAGGTTGGCAGCAGAAGGGCAGAAGAAAGGATAAAGGGAGAGAAGTATGCAGGTTTGTTCATATTAACATTTTGATGATAGCCATCGATGTATATGCATCTCTTTTGGCTGTACTATAGAAACATACTAAGTAGTTCAATGGAAACACACCTTCTTGCTAATATTTTAATGGTATAGATCTGCTAATGACTTCTCGTAAGAAACATTGTACTCAACGTATTCTGTTGCTTTAGGTTTCATTTTAAATTGAGCATGAAGGGAATGCAGTATTCTGACTGGAACTCAGCTAATGCTTTTATCTAGAGGTCTGTTGCCATTTTTGTCTTCTATGAAATTTTTGTCCCAAGAAAGGTGGGGTTGATTTTTTCTAACAGAAGAAAAAGTGCAGGATGGGGAGTAGGGTTTTTTTTTGTTTGTTTTCATTTTTAACATGATTTTAGTTTTTAGTTTTAGCTATGTTGATTTTGAGATGCCAATGGGACATTCAGCAAGAGACAGGAAAGGCATTTCTAGACGTTTCTAGATGTTTCTAGAGGTGAGAGATGAATCAGCTTATGGTGGGGCCCAAAACCAGGGCTGGGAGAGAGCATCAGGAGAAGAGAGTGGGGTTGAGAGCAGAACCCAGGGAAGACAGGATGGGTGGCCTGCCAAGGAAGAGGAGCCACAGAGAGATGGGACGAGTTTAAGAAGGGAGTGATTTAGAGAGCCAAGAGCCCAGTGTTACAGAAAACCCAGCTCCCTTACAGACTGCAAAGTTCCTATTGCATTTTCACTGACTTGAGCAAGAATGATTTCGGAGGCAGGTCTGCAGGATTTTCTTGCTCTATTAGCATATTAATGTTATCCACAGAAGGAATTCAGCCCATTTCAATTGCAAATTCCTGACGAGTAAAGCTATGACAAGGGAACAAAAAAAGGGAACAAATCCTGCAAACCAGTTACCCAAGGCACCCACCTGTGAGGTGAAAAGTCATCTCCAAAGATTAAAGAATGCCAACATAAAGGAAGCCCACTCTGAAACTCAAGACAAATTTGATTTGCTTTCTCTTACCTTTGTACGCCTCAGTTTCCTACTAGTTTAAGTTTATGTAAGTAACCTTTAGCGAGTAGCCTATAGCTTAACCCTCTTCTCTGTAAAGGAAGGGGAGGAACGAGGCCACTTCAACCTTCCTCCATAGGGGAGGAGAGCCCCTTGTCCAAAGCTCAGTCAGGCCCTTCCCTGCTGCAGCTGAGACTCATTTGAGCTCTTGGCATGCAAATGGCGGTGTGGAGGTAATTTGGGAAGGGATTGGAGATTGCTCTTTACAAACATAGAGACAGTACTCACGTTACACCTGTTTTCAGAAGGTCTTATCAGCATTTATCCCAGATTTAAAATAATTTTAAGTGAAGTATATTTAACATTTGCCTAATATTTAAGACAATCCTGGGTGAGTTCACTAAATCCCTCCCTCGCAACTTGTACTTCTAGCTTTGCCATTGTCTTCTCTAACAGTGTGAAACGGAATTTTCATTTAAACATGGGGTCAAACCTAAAAGATGACCTATGATTGAAAAAAAAAAAAAGAACACTGTTTGGTTGTTTGATCAATTGATTCATTGTTTATTTTCTTGGAGCCTTTCCAGATACAATAAAACTAATACCATTCGTTCAAGATACTATGTAAGATAGTAAAATAAAGTACATCTAAACACTGACTTAGGATCTCTGAGTGTGGGAGAAATATTGGCTGTTGTTGCTCCATGAGGCTGCTGCCTCAAAGACCCAGGCCTTGGTCTTTGAGGTTCACAAAGCTCCAGGGCTGCCAGGTGGTGAAGTCAATAGGAAATGTCTGAAATTAGAGCTTGCATGTTTGTGAAATACTGGGTAATGCAGGTTGAGGGGTTCTGTGAGCATATACAGAATAGTCTGAAGGCACTTGCAGTTTTATCAGTTAGTGCATGGGGGTAAATCTGCAGCAACTTATTTATTTGGTAACAACTTTTAATTTTGCAGTAAACCCTGTTGACAACATTGAGCTTAAAAAAAAAAGAGCGAACATATTTAATGAAAAACCAGGGATGCTGAATTTGCTTTTTTCCTGTTGATGATGTAACTTGGATTAAAATTTCCCGTTAACCACAGGCTGCACTGCCATCACTGACCACATGAAAACCAGAAATGCTAACCTGCTGGAGAAGCACCAGGGTCTCTTCCAAATGTTACAATTTAGCACATCTGGCTGCAAAGGGCTGCTTCCATGCAGCCCTCTGGGAAGTGTGATAGTTCATTCAGATCATGTGACTATTGTCCAAATTAATTAATTCATTCCAATTCCAAGTTTACACCGGACAGGTGAAGCAATAGCTATAGATGTGTGAGGTCCATCAGAAAAGGAATGCCCCCAACAGTTAAATGATGTCAGTTTTATGTCAGTGTCATGAGCTGTTGCCAATAGAAAATTATTTATGTTAATTTAAATAATGGTTCCAATTTTCTTTTGTGGGATTCACAAAACTTTTGGAATATTTGTCTATTAAATGAGAAACATCTGATAATATTATGAATTTAATTGTAAATTTAGTTAAAGGTTCATAATTGAAGATAATACTTATTTCTGTAGTGATAATGTAAATTTTGGTAATATCAGTGTTTTTGTCAACTTTTAAAAAACATGCATTTATTTTTCATCATTTGTTTCTCTACAAAAGGAAAATAATGTCACTGTTATAATGAAGACATTTTCTTTTCTAAATTAAAAAAATCCCATAAATCAGCAATAGACTTGGAATTGGTTGTAGGGCTCATAAAATTCATAATTGTGTCCAAATACACTGTTATTTTACAAAAACAGAAGTTACAGTTGTAAAAATTTACAAACATTTATTTATTTTAAAAATTGTTTTTCCTTTAATTTTTTACATTGACATACAGCAATTGTATATATTTATGGGTTATAGAGCGATGTTTTGATACATATTCCGTATAGTAATCAGATCAGGGTAATTAGCATATCCACCATCTCAAATATTTATCATTTCTTTGTGTTGGGAACATTCAATATATACCTAGTTATTAGAAGCTATATGATATATTATTATTAACTAAAGTCATCCCACAGTGCTATACAACACTGTAATTTTGTATTTTTTAACAAATCTCTATCTCCCCTCCATCCCTTACCAATCTCTAGTGTCCTCTGTACAAATTTTTAAGTTATGTATGGAATAATTACAGGTTTTTTGTGAAGTCTTCATCAGTTGGATTTTAGAAGTGTTAGAATCTTTGAAAAACTATATTATGAATCAAGTCATGTCCCATCTTAGTATTAAAGTTTTGTTGTTGCTTTTAGTAAACAAATAATTTACCTTTTCATTGCATTTCCCCTGCAAAATCAGTTAGAAGTGTCTACACAAAGCATTTATAAAACAGAGCATAAGAAAACCTCAGCTTTTGCTGCTTTTAGCTAATTAAAAGTATCAAAAACAAAATCTGCGGACATGATGCCATATAAATTAATTACCAAAAAAAGAAAGAGGGAGCTGAACAAATTTAAGAATAAGAGTTCGAATGTGTGTGATGTTCAATTTTGAAATTCTATAATTGCATTTTGGAATATTTCAACTCCTGGGAGGGATGTTTTGATAGGATTTGTACTTTTAATTAAACAACTTCATATTTTTTTTTTTTTACCAGTACAGAATGAAACCAAGGTCCTCAATTTTGTACTTTCCAAACTTGGTGAAATGTTCAAAATAATCATAAATAGATAACTTATTTGACAAGTTCTGGCTTGTTGAAAACATTTTCTCTGAATAGAGGCAAAGAAACTGTGGCTGTGACAATATTGGAGCTGTATTATTTAAGAATTGAATTACGGAAAAGTTTCAACCAAGAACATCCCCCATGTAGAATTTGCTCTGAGCTTAGCAGGTATTTCAGCATCTACAGAAAGACTATCTTCTAACAACCCCAATTTCATTAATCATAAAATGCACTTTGAAGAAGATTTCTGGCAATTTTATGAAGGAACTAAAAATAATACAGCCCATTGAAAAACCAAATTCTTTGGAAAAATAGTAGTAACAGCTTTAGAGAGCAGGATTTCTAAAATACCTGAGATTATACAAGAATAATGATTTTGTTTATGTTTGTGTTCTTTTAACACTGAGACAACAAACTTAAAAAGTTTTTTTCACATTTTGTTTAGTGTGTACAGATACATGCTATTTTATTTTGTTTTTAATTTATTTATTATTATTGTTTTTTGAGATGGGGCTGGAGTGCCATGGGCGATCTCGGCTCACTGCAACCTTCTTCTCCCGGGTTCAGATGATTCTCCTATCTCAGCCTGCCGAGTAGCTGGGATTACAGGTGCACGCCACCATGCCCGGCTAATTTTTGTATTTTTAGTAGAGACAGGAGTTTACCATGTTGGCCAGGCTGGTCTCGAACTGCTGACCTCAGATGATCCACCTGCCTCAGGCTCCCAAAGTGCTGGGATTACAGGCGTGAATCAGCGCGCCTGGCCAGACACATGCTATTTTAAAAGAGAATTTTATTAGGGCCAGACGCTGTGGCTCACGCCTGTAATCCCAGTACTTTGGGAGGCCTAGGTGGGCAGATAACCTGAGGTCAGGAGTCTGAGACCAGCCTGGCCAACATGGAGAAACCGCGTCTCTACTAAAAATACAAAAAGTAGCCAGGCATTGTGGCGCACACCCGTAACCCCAGCTACTTGAGAGGCCGAGGCAGGAGAATTGCTTAAACCCAGGAGGTGAAGGTTGAAGTGAGCTGAGATTGCACCACTGCACTCCAGCCTGGGCAACAGAGTGAGACTCTTAAAAAAAAAAAAAAAAAAGAGAGAGAGAGAGATTTTTATTTTTGAAAACAATTTTTTTTTTGTATAGAATGATTTTAAAGGTCTGCCAGTAAAATAAAACCAAGTGTCAATTAAGATTTCATCTATCTATGTAGCTTTATCTGTATCTCTATCTCTATAACTATTTTTGATGCCCTTTTCACTTTCAGAATTGTCCTGGTGTGGAAGACTCATTATATGGTCGCGCTCTCTATGTACCAGAGCGGAATAGTAAAAATGCTCTCCAGAAAGGAGCTTTTCAGGTTTCCTTCATCTCCATTGGCCCCAGGCGAGGTGTTAATTTTGCTAGGTGTGAGGTTGTTTCCGGTTGTTGTCTGGATCCTGACATCATAGTTTGCTTCCATGTCTGGGTGAATGTCAGGGCTGAGAAAGAAAAAGCTCTGTAACTTGCGAACTGGCTTAACCTGTGGGGAAATCAAACTTAGATTTTTATGTCTCCTCTGTAAAATAGTAACTGTTAAGATGCATTCCAACTCAAATAATGTTATTATCAACCATTAAGAGAATCGGTCACTTCGTTCATTTTTTCTTCCACTAGATGGCGCTGTCCGTCACATTATAACAGTGCTGCCCAGTGTCTGGAACCGTCAGTTGCTACAGCTTTTCTTTAAGATCTGTGAGCTCCCGCCCTGCCTTAGACCTCCTGCCCCCGGCCACTATGGGGACGTTGTTGAAGTGCTTTCTTCTTCCTGCCGCCAAGACACTCTGCAACATTCCTTAACGTGTCATTCTAGGCTACCTCCCCGAGCTTAAAAAATTTGTTTATGGTAAGAACGCTTAATATGAGATGTAACTTCTTAACTAATTTTCAGTGTAAAGCAGTATATTATTATCAGCTATAGGTACAGTGTTGTATAGCAGATCTCTAGAATCTATTCATCTTGCTTAATTGAAACTTTACTTTCAGTCTTTCTAGAACTCGTGTTGCACCCTGTGTGACTGTGATTTACCATGCACAGTTCAGGGTGGGAACACTGAAATACATAGCTCATAGAGGCTGGTGGTACTGGGTCTGGATGAGTAGGAACAAACAAGGCACTGCCCAAGGGCACTCCTACCTGCTTGAGCCTCCGTCCACAGGTGAGACCCGGGGACTCAGCCCCGACTTTGCTGATATGGCTTTGTGAGCACCAGGTGTGTGGGGCTGGGAGACAGGGCCCATTCTAGTTTAGCTTCCTTAAAACCTTCAACAACGGCTCCACAAAGTGCATATAAAAGGAAAAATCAGTGGAATGAATCCCAGGGCAGTTGAGATCTGTTGTGGATCTACTCTGTACCAGCCATGTGCTAGATGCTTGATATACACAACCACGTTTATGTGTAGCACAAAAACCCTGTGAGGCAGGGACTGGTACTTTGATCCTCACTTAGTTTCTTGAGTGTTTGCTAATTGTTCTTTGCTTCTGCCTCAACTCCACCCCTTCTGTCCCTTTCAGTCTGACATACCAGTGGACTGCCCTCCTAGCTTGGTTTCCTAGATTCCAGTACCATTTGGTGCATTATTGCAATTAACTGATGAAAATCATGAGCCTCTTTCCTGTTAGGGAACTAGGTCTTCTGGGTGGAATCCAGCCCTGAAGGCTGGGAGTTGATGACTTTGCTTTGTGTTTCTTCTTGTCAGGAGATGCCTCATCCCTCATTGTAGGAGTCCTAAAAGTTTCATATGTCTCAGCATCTCCTGAGAATTTTGTTAAAATGCAGATTCCAAGGTCCCATCTCTACAGGTTCTGACTTATTATCTAAGGTAGGCCTAAGAATGAATATTTTGAAATAAGCATCACGGTGATTCTGAGGCAGTTTCCAAGGATCCCGTGTTGGGAAACTCACCCCATGGGTCTGGCTTATTGTCATGGATGCCCCATCTGGGTGCCTGCTTCTTAGCTCCCTATCTCTAGAACAGGTACCCCGTGTGAAATGTGCTCATCAGGGATCCGTCCCTTCGCCCCTGGGAACCTTCTGTAGTCCAAACCAATGCCTTCACCCTCAGCTCTGTTTTCAAGTGTGAGGCTCTTGCTCTTCCTCAGAGACAGGTTCCATGAGTAACCTTTTCCTTTCGGTTGGGCCTACTCCCTATAAGCAGGGCGCGGCCTCACACCCAGTGCGGGCTTGGAAATCCCTTAATTGTGGAGCACGCAGAGAACAAGCGTTACCGGGATAGGACAATGGTGGCAGGAGCCATGCTTCTGCCCAGCCTGTTGGGCAGGATGATGATGATTTCTCAGGCAGGATGAGGGTGGGGTGGAAGCTATTTCTAGAAAAAGAAAAGCAAGAACAGTGAAAGGGCCAGGTGTGTTTGGGAGCCTAGAAGAGGCTGTGTGACTGAAATGCACGTGTTTGGGAAAAGTGGAGAATGAGTCACAGATGCAGGGTGTGGAAAGGCTGGACATCCACCCTCAGGAGATTGTCCTTCATGCTGGCTAGGGAGTGAGCAGGTGTCCTTTTGCAAGGGGGAGACAGATTGAATGAAATAGGGGGACTCAGTGGGAGAAAGAAAAGTTGATCAGAGGCGGTTGACTCTGATACAGAATAAAAGTAATGAAGGCATAAACCAGGGCAGTGGTAGAAAAACCAGACCACAGAGGAGAAAATGTAGAGAAGTTTGATAGGTAGAAGCTAAGCACCTTGAAGCCCAATTGAGGGTAGGGGTGGGTAAAACAGGAGAAATCAACAACTAACATTTTAAGCTGAAGTGAATAAACAGATGGTGAAGCCATTCTACAAGACAAATAGAAGGTGTCAAACTAAGTAACACACAGGGAAACTCTCTAAAAGAAAATGATATTTATTGGGAGTAGCACTGCAATGGGAATATGTGTATCATAGTAAACTAACTATGTGTGTATTCAAAGAGGTTGAGGCAAGGAGAAATTTTTAAAGGTAAAATAAGGAGGATTACATAAGTTGTTTTGAATTAATTATCCTTGGCTGCAAGAATCAATAACAAGGGTGGCATCAGTCCAATGTTAAACAGGCAGTTGGTGGACAGATGTCCTTGTATAAGGAATTTTTTTGTGTGAGGTTGTGCTGCCCTTTGTGCAAATTTATGACTTTTGCAGAGTCTTTTATGATAGTTCTGGTTATCAGGCATATGCATATGAAAAAAAATCCCCTCTTGCCTTCTCTGGCTCCATTTTGTCAGGGCTTGACGTAAATGACTCCATTTGATTCTGACAATGTTCACATTTCCCCCTATTGATCAAGATTTTTCTTTGAAAGCATCGGTGATCAGTCATCTTGATAAGTTTTGGTTATCCCTCAATATTGGTGTGGCCCTGTCCCAGGTTGCTAATCTGATCCCCTGTTGGAGAGAAGTGACTGGTGACTAGGAGTCCGGGTCAAAATCCTTTAGCAACATTTGAGCAACAAGGGAGGTTTGGAAGGAGTGGCTCTTGACTAAGTCTACCTGGAGTCCATTGTCAAGTTCAGTTTTTGTCTATTCTGTAGGTCTTGGCTATCATCTCAAAGCTAGAATTGTACTTACTATTATCTTGTCGAAGAAAAAGGTAGGCACAAGCAAGGGAAAATGAAGAGGGGCAAGAATCTCATTATGATGAGCAGTTTTGTTCTGTCACTGTGAGAAAAACTGTCCACAGCGGTCACCTACCTATCCCTCGTTCTGGTTTGGAGTCTGAACACCTCCAGTAATGGAATTAGGTGGTTTAGTGAACTTTTCGTGTGACCCATATATCAGGCATGAGACTTGTCCCTTAAAATTCATTTAGTTTCAGCTGTAGGGCTTCAGGAACAGAACAGTTATTGTTCTTATTTGGAGCATTGTAGTTAGATATTGGAGGAAAGTAAGATAATTCAGAACCTAGTTCAGTCTACAGGTAGATAACCAGAACTCAAAAACAATGTATAGGGCTATAATCTAATGAAAAATGTATTATAGCTATAGAGAAACATAGTTTTGTCTCTATAATAATCCTGATTTTTATCAGAGATATTCAAAGTAAGACTAATTTGTTTGTAAAATAAGTTTAGTTTTCACCAAATTTTACTTGATCATTTACATAGTGTGACAAGAACAATGACTGACCATGTGGTAATTTTAGATTTAAAAACCTCTTAAGGCTAGAAAGACGAACCAAGCCATACTTCAGACTTTGTCTGCAGGATGTATAAACAACTTAGAACTAAAATCTAAGTCAAAACTTTGGTAATATAACCAGTACTTGCAATTGTATCCTGTTATAAAAAGAGCAGATTCTTATTGCTAGAAAAAGAATATTCACAAATAGTTTCCAAATTTTGGAGAGATCAATCAGCAAAAGAAAAGTAAATGTTTCTACTTTTGTTCACAAGAGTATATTTTACCAAATTGCAAGCTGTAGATAAAGAGAAAAATGATAAAGAGAACATTTCTTTAAATCTGGGAAACAAAACGTTTAAATAAAGAACCAATAGTTTTCAAATAAAAGCTATAAAACATAATCTTTATCAGTTATTCAATTTCTTGTAATTAAGTTTTTGTTTTGCTTGATCTTGATTAGCAGTTTCACAGATTTAACAGTTTCTCCTTTAAAGTTAAGGAAACTTCTTATTTAGTCCATTGTCTAAACATTATTAGAAATCTACATTCAAGAGTACTGGTTAGAATCTTTGCCACGAATCTGATGGCAGATGCCTTTAGAGAAGAATGAAAACAGTAACTGTGGATGACAAAAACTTAAAATAACCATGGTTAAAATTCTGGAAATTGATAAGAAAATTTGTTTTTTTTTGGTGGCATACAACAAGATAGCCAGAATTATAACTGATGACAGATTAGATTTTAAGGAATTTTGTATCACTTAGAACATTCATATCAATAACATAGTCATAAATATAACTGAGACAAAAATCTAGATATGATTTGATAATGTTTCTCATATAATTCAACATATTAATTAATCCTGATTTAGTTTAATATGTCATTTTCATAAAACTTTGAGATGTTCCAGGGTCCTCTGGAACATCTCAAAGTTAGTTTGAGATAAAAAAAAGATTTAATCTAGAACTTGATTGTGGAGAAGCCTGCCAAAAATGTCAAAAGGTTCAAAACACTTTATCAAAATAGGATAACGTGTCACTGTGAAATAATAGTCATTCATTTAAACAAAGTGATATTCAAAAGACTTTCGAAGCAAATATAGACAGTCACATGGTTGTAAGAAGAAAATCCTTAACCCTTTCAAAGTTCAGTTTTTCCTAAGTATTTTTTACTAAACAAATGAAGACAACGTGAAGCACAAGAAATGACAAAATATTTGTTTCCTAGGCCAATTACTAAAAGGTAAAGATAAAAACCTCCTTTGGTGTGATTGCTTCTGCCTATGGGAAGCTTGTTTAGATAATCTGGAAGTCAAACCTGATGAAAATGTCCTTGAATTCAGTCAAGCACAGGATGAGCCTGTGCCCAAGTTGTGAATGTACACCATATGACAGAAGAAATAAACGAGTAAAAAGCCGGTACCTCAAACAGGGGAATGTATGGCTTTTAGAAAAACTAAAGGCACCTGAAATTGCCTGGATGCAAGCACAATTCAGACAGATCAAGAAAGCCAAGAGTACAGAATCAAGTTATACTGGAAGAAAACATTGCTTTTCTAAGCCTTCAGGACAAACATTTCAGCATCAGGTCACAACAGCAGATTAATAAATGGAAAAAAAAAGTTAAAGGAACTGATGAGAAGGTTGAAGGAGAGAATTACCGTCCAGCCAAGCAAAAAGCTGTACTTTCTCAAGGACGCAAAGAGCAGGAGGCAATGATGCATGACTTGCAAATCACGAGCTGTGGACATAGCAGAAGTCGAACTTCAGAGATATCGAATCTGAAAAGCTTCAAGAGGAAAATTCTACCTTGAGAAATAAAATTGCCATTCTAAGTGAAGAAGACAGCATTCTCAACTTTAAATGGGGAAATTACATGGATCTCAGGAAGAAATATAGCAGAAATAAAAACTGTAAAATAAGAAGTTGCAGTTCAGAAAATGGTTGAAAAAATTCAGAATTAGAAAAACTTTTTTTTTGCTAGAAAAGATCAACACTTTAAGTAAATTTTGTTATTCCAACATACGGGGACCAACATATTCTAGTTTTGTATTAGTATATTATTGCTCGATTTTTGGAAAAACTTCTGAATAATTCCCTTTTAATTATAGCCAAATTGATTATACACACATTTTCTCTTTCTTTTTTTCTTTCTTTCTTTCTTCCTTCCTTCCTTCCTTCCTTCCTTCCTTCCTTCCTTCCTTCCTTCCTTCCTTCCTCTCTTTCTTTCTTTCTTTCTTTCTTTCTTTCTTTCTTTCTTTCTTCTTCTTTCTTTCTTTCTTTCTTTCTTTCTTTCTTTCTTTCTTTCTTCTTTCTCTCCTTCCTTCCTTCCTTCCTTCCTTCCTTCCTTCCTTCCTTCCTTCCTTCCTTCCTTCCTTCCTTCCTTCCCTCTCTCTTTCCTTCCTTCCTTCCTCCTTCCTTCCTTCCTTCTTTCTTTCTTCTTTCTTTCTTTCTTTCTTTCTTTCTTTCTTTCTGTCTGTCTTTCCTTTTTTGAGACAGTTTCGCTCTGTTGCCCAGGCTGGAGTGCAGTGGCATGATCTTGGTTCACTGCAACTTCTGCCTCCTGGATTCAAGTTTCTCCTGCCTCAGCTTCCTGAGTAGCTGGGATTACAGGTGCACACCATCATGCCTGGCTATCTTTGATTTTTCATAGACATGGGGTTTCACCACATTGGCCAGGCTGATCTTGAACTCCTGACCTCAAGTGATCTACCTGCTTTGGCCTCCTAAAATTGCTGGAATTACTGGCATGAGCCACTGTGCCTGGCCAAAATTTCTTTTATAAATTTATTATTTATAAAAACGTTTACAACATGCTCAGAACTTCTACAACATGCTTGGACCTTTAGTTTTGTAGTTTTGTGCTATACTTCCTTTTACCAGTCATTTTATTTTAGGACTAAAAATTTACTTTCTTTTTTTCCCTTTCCATTTTTGTTTTTTGAGATGGAGTCTTGCTCTGTCACCCAGGCTGGAGTGCAGTGGCATGATCTTGGCTCACTGCACCCTCAGCCTTCTGGATTCAAGTGATTCTCCTGTCTCAGCCACCCCAGTAGCTGGGACTACAGGCATGTGCCACCATGCCTAGCTGATTTTTGTATTTTTAGTAGAGACAGGGTTTTGCCATGTTGGCCAGGCTGGTCTTGAACTCCTGACCTCAGGTGATCCACCAGCCTTGGCCTCCCAAAGTGCTGGATTACAGGCATGAGCTACTGTGCCTCGCCCCCTTCCCATTTTGAAAAGTTCTTTGGTTTTTAACCTTCCTTACCAAAAATGTATTTTCATACCTATAATTCTTTTTAATTTCTTTCTCACATGCTTACTGGTTTCATTCTATGTTGTTTCTATTTCCTTTCTAAGTCTGTATTTCAAAACAATCATTAAATGACCTCCGACTTAGACAATAAAGAACTCATTTTCTATGCCTTTCTTATAATTTTTTCCATCAAAAATACATCTTAGTTTTCTGATATACTTTGAGTACAGATTTATATATACTAATTAGGAATTTTACTCATAGTAATCTTAATTTCTAGTGAAACCTTAGAAGTGAGCAGTTTTGAATTCTTATTCTTATACCAACAGCTTATAAATACCTATTTTATAATTTTTAGAAACATAGCTTCTCATAGAACAATTTTTAATAGTTAACAATTTTATTAATAGAGTCAAATATATTTAGTTGTTCTATAAAATTTAAGAAGTCAAGAACAAACTTATACTTGTGTTTAGCAATTTATTTTTCATAGTGGAAATGACCCAGACACTTAACAAGTATTTATTACTTAATTCAGCATAATATTACTCTAACATTTCAAATTACATGAAAAGTTCATTTATAAATATTTATCCAACTTATATTTACCAAATTTATTTATTTTTTAAACAATTATACCTAGATTACTTATGAAAACTGCAATATTCAACAGGTCTAGTCATTATTTCAAGTGATTTCTTTGTTAACTGCTTTTATAGCCTGTAAATATTACACATTTATTGCCCAAGTAAGAACTTTAAAGTAAATATGTATTTTGCTAATAATTCAGAAGGTATAGCTATTTTCATTAAATTAACAATATTAAACTAGTCTTATTCATCAAAGACTTACACAAAGATCATTTTATTTTTAAGCTAGATTTATACTGTCATGACTTTAAAACATCTAGGGAAGACAAATATAATCCTGTCTGACCAATAAACCCAGGCAAAATGTATGCTGATAATTCTGAAGACATTTCTATTTTTATATTATCAATAATTTAAAAATCATGGGAACTTAAAAACGATTGAGTTAGTTGCTATATTTTTGATAACGTATTTGATTTAAACACTTATTTTTTTCCTTTAAGTTAGTTAATTAACTAGTGCTCTTTCATGAATTTTGGTTGAAAGGTTTTACATACACACAACATGAAAACATACAAACAACGTAAATACAGAAGCAGATTCCCTAGCTTCAATTTTATTTATTTATTTACTAATACTTGTTTACTTATTTTTAGAGATGGGGTCTTGCTCTGTTGCCCAGGCTGGAGTGCAGTGGTGTGATCACAGTTGACTGCAGCCTTGAATTACTGGACTCTACGACTCTACTGATCCTCCCACCTCAGCAGCCTGAGCAGTTGGAATTACAGATGTGAGTCATGGTGCCCACCTTCCCTAGCTTTCATTTTAGGATTTTAGTTGTGAAACAGTGAAATATAGTAAAACAAACTCATGACATTAACTGTTTTATATTTTTATCCAAATTGTGTTTCTGACAAAATGGGACAAATCTATCCTGTTTGATAGCTTAGCTTTATGATTTTTGTTTGCCTGATAATCTTATGAAGACTGTGGAATACACTTGGGATAAAACAGTTTGGTGTAAAAAAGTATTTTACCATGTTTTCCCCTCTCTTTTCAATTTTAAGTGAGTTGAGGGATTATTTCAATGTTTACATTTTACAGTCATGTGTTGTTTAATGATGGAGATACATTCTGACAAATATGTCATTAGATGACTTCCTCATTGTGGGAACATCACAGAGTGTACTTACATGAACCTAGATGGAATAGCCTACTACACACCTAGGCCATATCATATCGCCTATTGCTACAAACCTGTGCCACATGTAACTGTACTGAACATTGTAGGCAACTGTAACACAATGGCATATTTTTGTGTATCTAACATATCTAAGCATAGAAAAAGTACAGTAAAAATACAGTATTATAATCATATGAGACCTCAGTCCTGTATGTGGTCAGTTGTTGACTGAAATGTTGTTATGGAGTATATGAATATAGCTAGAATTGGCTGAATTGTGCAAGACCATCTCCAAGTGGTCTTACATTTTAGTAACAAATTTTCCTTTGTTTGCTGATCTGGTTTGCTTGACTAGTCAATGCAAGCAGGGAAGCATTTTAGAAAAATTTATTCGCAGTTTTTTCTTTTTTTTTATGGCAGACCCAGTAAGTTTTATGCTGGACAGAGATATATTATAGCTCTGAGCTCAAGATATTGACCTGTTTGACCCGGAAGCCTTTTATAAGAACATTTATCTAGTTCTTTCCTTTCAGACTATCAATCCTTCAAGTAACAGTTCCATTACTCTAAGTGATTATTAGACAGTCAAATCCAAATTTACATTAAAAGGGATGACTCCTTAAGAGGCTGTCATTGAGAATAGTCTTCTGGTGGGGGAAGTGGAAATTGAGAGAAAGATTGCATGGACCTTTTTCTTTTGTGGCAATATTTTTTTTCCAGTCAGCTGCTTTTTTATACTAGTTTTTATACAGGGAACTTCTATCTGTTATAATTGAAGTTTAAGGGTTTTAGTGGTTTTCTTTGTAGTAGCATCCTCAAGAGTGTAGGCAAGTTGGTTTGCTAAATTAATTATAGAGAGTGGGCATAGTTTCCCATTCTGTGTGAACTCCTTTAACAAACTGGGAAAGTTTTTAAGAAAGGCAATTCACAAACATAGAATTAAAATTACTCAAATAGAATCAACATCAATAGGTAATTGATATGGTTTGGCTGTGTCTCCACTCGAATCTCATCTTGAATTCCCATGTGTTGTAGGAGGGATCTGGTGAGAGATAATTGAATCATGGGGGCAGGTCTTTCCCATGCTGTTCTCATGATAGTGAATAAGTCTCACAAGATCTGATGGTTTTATAAGGGGGAGTTTCCCTGCACAAGCTCTCTCTTTGCCTGTTGCCATGTGAGACGTGACTTGCTCCTTCTTGCCTTCCACCATGATTGTGAGGCCTCCCCAGCCACCTGGAACTTTAAGTTTATTAAACCTCTTTTTCTTTATAAATTACCCAGTCTTGGATATATCTTTATGAGCACCATGAAAATGTACTAATACAGTAATCAAGAATTAGCTAGGAAACTTCTAAGAAAAATAAGTTTAGGGAGTTTGAAAGATCTGTTTAATAGCCACAAATTATCCTTGGTGTAATTTTTCCATTGATTAAAAATGTATACAAGAATGGACCATAAATTTTGAATAGATAGCTGGCTGGAGTCACAGAAAATTTGGCATGCCTCAAGATTTGAGAATCCCATTTCATTTCTTAGTCTTTGAGAGCAAAAATTAATAAATAAATACAGTCTATAAATCCTATCAGGCCATGTCAGGGGTTTGGACTAATGTTTTAGATGGTGGATACTGCCCTAGGTCTTTTGATTTTGGCCATCTTGTGCCTACCATATGGAATGTTCATTTTTAGTCTTGGGAGATGTTCAGAAATGAGGTAAGGGGAAAAAAGTAAAATAGCCAGATAATTTACAAAAATGTGTAGCCAAACCAAGATGAAATTAAGGAGTGCTCACAAAAATTTTAGACCAGGCATGCAGACCAAACAAAAAAAACTTAAATTCCAAAAGGACACTCGTCTATATCAGAAAGGGCTTGCCAAAAAACACTTTATAGTCTCAAGAGGGATGCAGGGTCCTTCATTTAAGGCAATCTCATACCAAAAGAGAAGATCCCAAATAAAGTCAAAAGAACTCGTGAAAAGGAGGGAGTACAAGAATCAGAGAGGAGATTCACCAGGGTAGAAAAGGCGACTACTGGAAGCAGATAGTACAAAGAGCTCTGCTGGGACCACACTCAGTTCCAGGGACCATTGATCCATCTGAGCTGAGCTCACTCTATCCTGCTTCTGGACACTATTTTGTCAAACTAAATAACAAGCAGAGAGGAACATTCTCTAAATAAAAAGTATTTATTCAGGAGTAGCATTGCAGTGGGAATACATGTGCCTTACTAAATCATATGTGTATTCAAAGAGGTTCAGGCAAGGGGAAGTTTTTGAAGGCAAAACAAGGAGGATTATGTAAGTTGCTTTGAATTCATTATCTTTGGCTACAAGAATCAATAGCAAGGATGGCATCAGTCCAAGGTTGGTCAGGAGGTTGCTGGACAGATGCCCTCAATGAAGTATTTTCTAAGGTTTTGATGGCCTGTATGCACAGTTGCAGCTTTGCAGAGTCTTTGGTGATAGTTCTTGTTATCAGGCATATGTGTGTGAGAACCTCCCTTCATGACTTTCCCAGGCTGCATTTTGTCAGGGATTGGTACAGGTGACTCGATTTTGATTCTGACAGCTTTCACAGATGACAAGCAGTTTGGAGGAAACAGATTGAATTTAGTTTGGATTTGCTAGGTTTGATGTGTTGACAGTTTTCTACTGGCCCAGATGTCAGCACTTCATTTAAAATTGTGTATTGGAATATTCTTTCATAACTTTACTGCATAAACTGGCGGAATGCTGTGTGTGTGTGTGTGTGTGTGTGTGTGTACCTGTGTGTATAGTTTGGGGTGGGAAGAGGTGTTTAAACCAGTGAAACATAATTATGCCAATTAACAAATAAAATAAAATAATGATTTGTTTATTGATTGGGGCACAAGATTAGGTTCCTTTTTTCCCCTCTGTTCAAGTTAAAGAACTCTTATCAGTCATCTCACTTGTTATATAATGTTTTTCTTCCCTTTTTCAGGAACTCCTTCCCATAACAATTAAAAAACCTACAGGATGCACACTTGCTCCCAGGAATCATTGCGATTACTAGAATACTATAATATTGAGGAAAAAAAGTTATCTAAGTCTGTGAAGGGGTCTCATTCTATTGCTGTGGTCACTGTCCCTGTTCAAACACAGGCACAAAGTACATGACTTCATTCATTGCTAAATAATCTGGGTGACCTGGGTATGTAATGTCCTAGCCAGGGTGCTTTTCAGTGGTAGGGCATTCCTGTTCAATGAAGCAAAGCTCTTTGGTGACCTAAGGCTGAAGCCAGTATTATTGTCACAAGGATGGTATTTGCCTTGATTAGTGTTCTCAGTTACAAAAAGACCACACCACCATAGGCCTGGACTCTCTACAGTTACACTGCCATTTTGGTGCTGATGTTTGTTTATTAATGTATACACACTTACAGCCATTTTTCTAAGGAATGCCACAGGATCCCCAGGTCTAGACCCACCTTCCGCCCAAACTTCCATATCTCAACTTTTGAAGCAGAGGAAGAACTTCCTTCCGTTGGATTCAGGGCTTGCTTCTACTTCTTGTCCTAGAATGACACTTCTTTAAACAACTTGTTAGAATCAATCAAACAATAGATGAAAGTCAGGTGACTGTCCCACTGCTGCCTTCGAGAGATATCTTACTTTCAGAGTTGCCTCAATGCCAGGTGTCAAGTTGTACTAGACAACATAATCAGGTCGTGAGTACTTATCAGATGCCCACAGGTGGTGTAATACATGGTGCTCGCACACTCAGGCCCTCCTTCAAGGATTTATAGGTGATAAGTGCATAATTAAGTGAAGTATGTCACAGAAAGGCAGTAATTACAACCGTATCCTTAAATGGGAGGGGAAAGTTAGAGAGGGGGAGAACAAATTGGGAAAACCTAACCAAGGTGGCCGACTTTGAACCATTCAGAAACTCAGTTTCATATTCAATAAACACTTACTGATCAGCTACTAAGTGCCAGGCACTTCCACGTAATTATTTTTGCTCTAAGAAATAGAATTCATCCTCAAGTCTATGCTGCATGGCTCGAAAAAAACAACAATTCTTTAAAATCATAGAGTTCTGCAAGACTGAATAGACCTAAATCTTTCATTACAACGTTGTAGCCTAAAGAGTGTAGCCTACTTGCTCAAATGTACAGGAGTTTGCCAAACCCCAGATGCTCAAGAGAGTTCAATGAGCAATTGTTGATAATTATGAATCCATGCACAAAAATGGATGAAGAGTTTCCTTGGGTCATTAATTTTCTCTTTCTTTATAGATCCTGAGACTGTTAAGCTTGAGTTGCTGTAGCCTTTCTCAAATGGTAGTCAACATTTGGATTACTAATTTGTTCCAACTTCACAGGGAGAGACAAGAAATGTCAAAGACCTGGACCACGTCTGTGTTTCTCAAACATTCAGGGATGGACCGCTGAGCAATTGTTACTATCAAACTCAAATAACATTGTTCTTTGGATGTAAATACAGGCAAATAGTTTTTGAGGCAGTAAAGATTTAAGAGTAGGAAAGATATAGGTTTGAGTTCCCTATTTAGAGTTCAGAGACCTCAGCAAGTCACTTCACCTCTCTGAGCTTCCATTTCCTAATCTGTAAAATTGAGATAATATTCCCTGTCTCCTACTGAGGGTTAAGTGACATGAACTAATAAAATACCCAGTTTAGTGCCTGGCAATAGTCAATATTGAACAAGTATTTGTTACTTCTTTTTCCGTTCTCCTAAGTTAAATATCATCTTACACCTGGTCCTAATATAGATAACTTGCAACAAATGCCAAAGCTTTAAGACATTCTTTCAGTGAAATATAATAGTATTTATTAACTTTTCATTTCTGTGATTCGGGGAAATGCTGTTATTTAAATATGGTTGAGGAAAATTGTAATCCAAACTGTGGCACCCAGGGCATTGTGAGATCACAGCTTGAGACCCTCTAGCCAGTGTGGTTTAGGGATGACTGTTGCTTTCCATAATAAGGTAACCGTGTAATCACATAATTCCCACTGATTTAAATAGTTATTTCCAAGATCTTGGGAAATAGGATCATTGTGAATTTTCAAGATCTTTGGAGTAGTATCTTTGTATTAATACAAACCCATCAGATGGATTTCAAGGCCACTTGGACTCTAGCTCACACTTTTGCCTCCTTGTACCTTATGTTCTACTGGGAAAGACAGAAGACATCCTTTCAGTGGTAGACACCCTACACAGATATAGGACACAGTCATACATCTTCGTTCAAGAGACTCAGGGGTTGCTTATCTCCAGCCTTCTGCTTACAGTTGCTAAGACCCTGACGTCCTCTTTCACATGGTTGAAAATACTCCCCATCGATATTTTAATGGTTGTCCATAAAAAACAGGGACATCTAGAGAAGGCCACATAGGTTATAGTAAGTTTTCACTTAGCCCTAGTTTGTCACGCCAGCTAGTTGACATCTTCCACTTCCATGGGAGTCATGCAGAGGTCAGTTTCTGGCTTGGGGCCTGAATATTGGGGGTTTGGGGTACAGCAAGAGAATGCTGATTAAGGAAGTGGGTACTATGTGGTGTAGCCCTGGGCTGTATGTCTATAGGAGCGGTGGGGATTTAGGAGGAGGAGACGAAAGTTTTGGACAGATTTTACCTACTCTGTGGTTTTGTCTTTTACTTGCTCTGGCTCATCTTCAAGAGCAGGTTGTTTGAGATTAAAGAGATTGTCTCTATGGTAGATGCAAATGATTCTTGAAGTTCAGTAGGAGCTTGCTGAAGGGTTGCTAACCTCTCAGGGTGTGTCTACAAATCAGGTGGTACTAATTCTGGCTTCTGAGTGATGTTTAATGAATATAATTGAAAAGTAAGGAAAACAACAACAGTAGCAGAAGCAAACCCCATCCCCATTCTTATTTTTAGAACAGAATATGTTTGTAGTGTGCCCCTATGCCTTTCTGGGCCTGAAAAAGTTGACTTAGCAGGTAATAGAAGCTTTTTATTATGTAAACCTTTGGTACCTAGTAACTACTCAGCGCATGCTTTTTTTTTTTTTTTTTTTTTGAGACAGAGTCTCGCTCTGTTGCCCAGGCTGGAGTGCAGTGGTGCGATCTCAGCTCACAGCAACTCTGCCTCCCGGATCCAAGCGATTCTCCTGCCTCATCCTGCTGAATAGCTGGCATTACAGGCGCCCACCACCATGCCTGGCTAATTCTTGTATTTTTAGTAGAGACGGGGTTTCGCCATGTTGACCAGGCTGGTCTGGAACCCCTGACCTCCTGATTTGCCCACCTCGGTCTCCCAAAATGCTGGGATTAAGGCATGAGCCACCGTGCCTGGCCTCATGTTTCTTAATGAATGAATCAAACTTAAGTTCTGGTGGTAGGGAATGTGTAAGAAGGTTGAATCCTGAGTATGATATTTAATCAGATATTTCAACCTTGACAGCTTGATAAGATTACCAGTTAGTCCACTGTCCTCCCATACAATTCTCTTGTAAACAAATATGGCACCCAATTACACCTAATGCCGAGTCTGAAAATTATAGAACAGCAGAGCTGAGAGCAGTCTTAGAGTTTCATTTATGCAACCCCTTAATTTTGCAGATAATGAAACAGAGGCATAGTTTTAATCCTTTTGAAAACACGTTAATCCAGATTACCTCCTGGCTGTAATGAGTAGGTGCTGATCTCTTTCACTGCTGACCCAGAGCTGGGATTTTAGAGATTAGTTTGCCCAACACTATCTATAATAGAATATTTGTAACTCTGGCATTTTCCCACCTCCCTTTACGTATACCCTCCCACCCCTTGAACTTTCATCGCCAAAGGAATACATCTACAAGCTTAGAATTATAGAAATCCACATGTGCATGTGGGAAATAAGCATATTTGGAGAGGGGGAGATTTTTTTCCCTCCCTCACATTTTCCTAGATGTAAACTTTTAGGGCCTTTTGAAATTTTGGGGCAGGGATATAGGCATAGATAAAGAGAATAACTGATGAAATGGGACTAGGTTATATTCTTCAAGAATGTATATCATCTCCAGAGAACAAATCTGTTCTGTGAGGTAGTTTTGGGATGCACAGACACTGCTCTGGGCAGAGTTTGAAATCACAATGACACATCCTACTGCTTCCAGTCTTACTTGTCCTAGACTTGATTCTGGCTTTGCTTTATGGCGTGATTTAAAAAATTGATCCCTGTCACTCAACTCACAGGCCTTGTTGGAAAATTCCTCACCAATATTTTTAAATTAATGTGGCTTCACTGACAGTCTTAGAATCTAAAAATAAAGAACACACTCATCAAAAGCAATTGTAAGACTGGTAGCGATTGATACTCTGTTTTTTAAGGAGACAACTCATTGAAAACAAAAACAAAACCAAAACAAAACAATAAAACCACCTAACAATTATCTGTGGATACCTGTGGGAAGCTACCAAAGTTAGAGGGCCCTGAATTTGTCAACTATGTCCTTGCTGCCTTATTGTATTATTTATCACACAAAAGGACCAGATTTTCTAAATCTGAATTACTCAGTACTCATGAAATTGTTTTATGAACTTTTCATGAATAGGTATTATATTGGCCAGCACAGAAAAGGTAGACTCTGCTGATACAGATAGTAGACTTGATTTCTGAGATTTTAATCTAGTGGAACTTGGAAATAACCTGAAATTCACAAACTTTTGTTTTCTTTTTTCCTGGTAGAAAGAATAGATGTTTAGGAGAAACCGGATCAAGCAGAATCCCTGGTAATTTGTACTCATTTCCATTCTAATATGGTTTCTCTGTAGTCGTCAGTACTTGTCTTATGAGTTGCTTTTCCAGAAGTGTTGACACTTTGCAATAACACTTTTGTCTTTGTGGCTTCTGATATAATGATTGGGTGCTGAAGGAAGCTGTTTGCTTGTGATCGAACCTATTTGGAAATTGAAACTGCAGAACATGGTCGCATTCACAACACATTATGATCAACAAACGAGTGCAGAGCACAGTCACATATGCATGTGAAACACCCCTAGATTTATCATGAGCAGAGTAAATGTCGCAAATAAAGAATATTTTTCTTGAAACATTTTAGATGAGAGATGGAAAGCAAAATATAGACAAACTATGCTTAGTCTAAATGTTGCTAATGGTTTATGGATTTTTCAGAACAGTTATCCAGGTTGCCAACTAATAAATATAGAGAGAATACTGGTTAGAAAATAACTTTTAAAACATTATAGTAGTCATTGATTCAAGCAAAAATCATTAGTGGATGCTAAAATTTGAAAATGTTTGATGAGGGCAAGCATACTTACAGTCTCAAAATAGCTCCCTCCTTTATATTTATCCAATAAAAGGGGCAGTAATAACTTTACAATGGAGAAATCTACAGGACATCACCCAACCAAATGATCAAAAGTAGAGTGCTCAAAGGTAGAATGGGGAAAAGGAACATGATGCGCCTCCCGAGGTGATGCCCCGAGATAGCTTAGGCATTGTGCTTGCCAAAAGTGCGTAAGTCGAATCTAATCATAAAGAAACTTAAAAATAATACCCTAAACTGAGGGAAATTTTATAAAATAACTGGCCCTTACCCATCAAAATGTTAATTCCATGAAAGTCAAAGAAAGGCAGAGAAACTTTCCTACATTAGAAGACAAAAAAGAGATGACAACTAAATGCAATGTGCAGTCCTGGCTTGGATCCTGGGCTGAGAAATCTGGACATAAAAGACATTTTTGGGATAACTGGTGACATTGGAATATGAACTATGGACTGTGGATTATGTTACATTTCCAGATTTCAGTACTTGTGCTATGGTTAGGTAAGAGCATTCTATTTTCCTTAGGAAATGCATGACAAAATATTTAGAGCTAATAGGACATGATGTATGCAACTTATTCATATATAAATATACACACACACATATATACACACATACACACGTGTATATATATATATTCAGAACTATTAATAAGTTACATAGATGTGTGTGTATATATATGTATTCAGAACTATTGATGAATAAGTTGCTATACATGTGTGTGTATATATGTATTCAGAACTATTTTCTCTCTATGTATAATATTTATGTGTATTCAGAACGTATAAATATCGTATATGTAGAGAGAATTGTAAAACAAATGAGACAAAGTGTTAATAATTGGTAAATCTAGATAAATGATATATATAGTTCTTTTAAGTATTCCCACAACATTCTATACATTTGAAATTGATTACAAACAAAATAGAAAAAGACAGACTTGATTTAATAAAAATTAAAACCGTACGTTTTGAAAGAAATAACCATATTTAAATGTCAAATGACAAAAGTGGAAGAACATTCACAGTAGGTAGAGTTAATATTTATCACAACAAAAGAGGAGATATGAATCAATGAGAAAATATAAATTACTCAATTTTAAAAATTATTGATGGATACAAAGACACAGAAAAAGAAATAACCTACAAATGCCAATTAACATGATTAGATGCTTAACTTATAACTAATAAAAAAATGCAACATAAAGCAAGGTGATTCCACTTTTTGCCATTTTTGGAAAGTTTATAGAAATTAATCTTAGAAGAAATTGTCTTTCTTATAGAGAGAAGAGGACTTCCTTTTTTTCTATTCTCGTGAAAGAAGCACATATTGACTAATAGTTCCTCTCTTTCTACTCCCCATCCATTTCACCCAATGAGGATTGGTTAGATTGGACAGAACCTGATCTCTATTGGTCTAAAACAACTAATCTCTTTTGTTGAGAACATTTGTGTGCTAGGTACTACATGGTGTATTTTATATACATAAATTATTTCATTCACCTATCACAATAATTTGTTTTACAAATAATAACAGTCTTATTTTACAAATGTTTTAACTTTATCATATATATAAACTAACTAGATGGGAAGAGAAGCAATGCCAATCAAAGGAGGAGTTGGTAATTCATATAGTGCTGGGAACATTGGCTGGGTATTTAGGGGAAACAATTTATTTAAATCCCTACCTCACATCATAGAACAAAATAAATTTTTGGTATACTAAAAATAAAAAGTTAAAAATAAAACCTAGAAGAAACTGAAGATGAATAAGTATCTGCTCTCTGGAAGTGGAACAGCTTTGTAAATATCAAATAATTAAATAAGTTATCAAGAAAAGATTAAATTTATCACATGAAAACCTATGTTGATCAGAATCAACTAATACATCATGGACTACATGGCCAAACATATCTACATCATGGACTGATTGCCAGCAATGGTTTGTTTGGAGACAGCTAGGGCCCTGTGAAAGAAGTGGCCTGCAGAGATTGCAGGTTGGCACCAGGTGCACTCTGTGTCTCTCCTATAAAGCTACATGTTCCTCCAGGGAAGCTACTGTGTTCTTCTGACCTGTGTGTTCCTAGTTTCTTGCACTGCACCTAGTACACCTTGTGCATTGTGTTTTCTGTTTTGGTAAATCGAGTAAATGAAAGAATGTATTCAGGTGTGGTCAAAGGAGAATGATAGAAAAGCACAAAGCCATGTTCCTAGACTGATGGCATACCAGGGGTAATGATAGAGTTGGAACAGTTTTATGCTTGAAAGATATTTGATTTAATTCTACACCCATATTTCTAAATTTGTTAGGAGTGTGGATAAATTATGTGAATATTCTTTCGTGCCCAATAAATTGTTATTGGAAGCTTGGGAGATGAAAACAAATCAGCGGAACTTTGACTTTCTAGGGAGGCAACTACAAACAATCAAGCCCAAGTTTTAACACTATCTGAATGAAATCTTACCATATGGAATCCTTCTTGTGCATGGTTTGAAAAAACTCATAAAGGTTGTCACATTTATTAATTTACACTTAATGACTAATCTTCAGAAACCATTTAATTACTGTTATTCAAAAATAGCATTAAGTCTTTGCACTTAGAGATGAGGTTTAGAGCCTGAGGGAGCACATTTGGGTCAGTTGAGAGTAGGTGGGACAGGTATGAGGCTGTGGTGGGATGAAGGCTATGGTTGAGGCTTTTCTGATATATAGGAGAAATTCCACCAGATGCTAATTTTGGATCTGTCTTATTCACTTCTAGATGCATCCACCGTAGTATTTAATAGATACTCAATGATTATTTGTTGAATGATAACTGAGTGTAAAAATAACATGGAAATAAGATATGGAAGAACTTCAGGCACCAGGACTGGGTGACAGAGTCACAGAGTCTGCTGGAAGCCTTGATCTGTTGAAAGCAACATGTCTAGCACTTTTCTTAGAAAACTACTTTAGTAAAATATAATTCACATGCAATAAAATTCACCCTTTTAAAGTGTATAACTCAGTGATTTTAAATAAATTTACAGAGTTGTACGGCCATAACCACAATAAATTTTAGAAGATTTTCATCATCCCGAAACAAAACTCTGTGTATTAGCAGCCCTCATTACCCTTCCCTCTAATCCTGGCAACCACAATAATCTACTTTCTCTGTCTGTAGATTTGCCTATTCTGGATATTCATGTAAATGAGATTGTAAAACATGTGGTCTTTTGTGACTTGCTTCTTTCACTTAGCGTAATGTTTTCAAGGTTCATCTATGTTGTAGCATGTATTAGTACTTCATATTTTTAAAGGCCAAATAATATTCCATTGTGTGAATACATTACATTTTGTTTATCCATTTGACAGTTGATGGACATTTGAATTGTTTTTTCTTTTTGGCTATTATGATTAATATTGATATGAGTATTTGTGTACAGGCTTTTGTGTGGACGTAGGTTTTCATTTCTCTTAGGTTTATACCTATGAGTGGAATTGCTGGATCATATAGTAACTCAATGTTTAGCATTTTCAGGAACTGCCAGACTGTTTTCCAAAGTGGCTGCATCATTTTGTTTTCTAAAGTGTCTGCATCATTTTACATTTCCACCAGCTATATATGATGGTTCCAATTTTTCCACATCTTTACCAAGACTTGTTATTGTCTGTTTTTCAATTATAACCATCCCATGTGTATAAAGTGGTATCTCATGGTAGTTTTATTTTGCATTTCCCTAACAACGAATAATGTTAGGCATTTAAAAATGGTGGCCGGGAGTGGTGGCTCATGCCTGTAGTGAATTCTCCTTGAAAATTTCCCCTTTGTTTCTGACCAGTATATAAATGATGGGGATCCACCTGGGATGGCTGAGACCACCAACCTTTCTCTCTATGAGAAGAGAATGAAGGTTGCTCCCTGACCAGGGTTATTTCCTCTCTCCTAGCACTGTTTTCTCTCTATGACCATGACTCTTCTCGAGGTCTCCAGGAGCTATCATCGGCAACCATAGCCAAAGCCCTCCCATAGGCTCAGTCAGAATGGATAGAGGGTTTGGAAAAAGAAAGCACGGTCTCTATGTGCCTGTCCAACTTTTCAGTAATTCTAAAAGTGCGCTAAAGAAAATAAAGTCTATTCCACTTCCCCATGTCCCCTGAAAAAATAGAAACAAAATGCACAAAATTTCCATACTTTTTCCGGCAAAGCTGAATGAGCACCAGGAGGTACTGCATGCCCCAGTG
Organism: Chlorocebus sabaeus; assembly: GCF_047675955.1. Classification (NCBI taxonomy): domain Eukaryota; kingdom Metazoa; phylum Chordata; class Mammalia; order Primates; family Cercopithecidae; genus Chlorocebus; species Chlorocebus sabaeus. The sequence goes on along the minus strand of NC_132921.1, from coordinate 16,876,514 downwards.
GTTTTATCCCCATTTCTCCAGAAGTAGGAAGAGAAGGGTTCTATATACATGAGATAGGGGGCAGCAGAAGGGATGTGGGAGGATTGTTTCCTGGGCCTCGGTCAAGGAACTAATGTCTATTCCCTCAATTTATCAGTCTATTCCCTCCACTCATCAGGCGCCCCCCACCCCACCCTGCCCGCTTTCAAAACAACACAAAACAAAAATAACAGCAAAATCTTGTCATTCTTTGTGGGCATGCACACCAGTGTCTGGCATGGTGGGGTTTGTCTAAAATGAGTTATATTCCTCAAGCACACTGGGAGGCATGGTATAGGGTCATCACTCTCCAAGAAACCCTCCTGATAGAAGGGAGAACCGACTGGGCATTATTTCCATGTATGTTATTTCTTTTAGCTTCCATTTTGTGCACAACTTTTACCAAATAAATTCAGTTTTTGAGGGTGATCTTTCTGTTTTTCAATGGTGTGTCCTATAGAAGTCATTGCTGGGTGCCACTGGAGACAGTACATGGACATAGAGAATTGCAATTGGGTGATAGAGTCACAGGGAAAATAATATAAGAAAGGTAGGCTCCAACTTGTCTTTGGTGTTCCCCTAAGAATACTCAGAAAATTAGGTGGTTACACCCTGTTTCCACTCCGTGGTGAGAGACTAGTTCGAAGGATGCTTAAAACCTCGTAGAATGTCTAAATAGTCACTTGTCTGATTGTGCAAAAGAGTGATTTATGTTAGAGGAGTTGTACAAAATGCTGATCTTTTTCTTTCCTCTCCTGAAGAGAGTGGAGGTTGGTTACTAGGTTTTAGGAGAGGAAAATGGGATGAAAAACAAAATAGTGCAAAGGCAGTACATTCCAAGCATTGCTGATAGGATCTCCCTGGAGTACAATTCAACGCGACGTATTCAGGCTTAAAAATGTTTGTGCATTTTTATCCCGTAATTCAACACCTAGATATTCTATGCTAAGGAAATCATCTGAGATTCAGATAGACTGTTAAAATCCCACTGCTGATGGGATCTCTCTGAAGTACAATTCAACACAATATGTTTCAGCTTAAAAATGCTCACGCATTTTCTCCAGTAATTCAGGACCTAGATAATCTATGCTAAGGAAATAATCTGAGATTCAGACAAACTGTTAAAATCCCACTGCTGGTGGGATTTCTCTGGAGTAAAATTCAACATGATGCATTCAAACTTAAAAATGTTCATGCATTTTTATCCGGTAATTTAACACCTTGATATACTATGCTCAGGAGATCATCTGATATTCAGATAAACATATTAAAACCAGATATTTTAAAAATAAAACTGTGTATATAAATTAGAAATCACTTAAATGTTTAATTAATAGGAGAATAGATGTCATTAACATAGTCACTAAAATAATTCTTATGATCGGAATTTTAAAATATGAAGAAATATTTAGGTTTAAGTATTAAATGTTAAAAGGACACAAAATTACAAATTAGTATGAGCTCAGATATGTATAAAGTGTGTATAGAGAAAAGGAAATTGCAGATTTTGATGGGCTTACAAATTACCTTTTCTTTATGTTTTCAGTATTTTTCATATTGAAATATTTTCTCAAATGACATGTATTATTTAAAATTCATTTGCACTCGACTACCCCAAATTTTCTACCATCTCCTTAATTCAAAACTTTTATTGCTTTGATAATTGTATTCTCAGTTATATGATTATTCTGTGGGTTAAATCTGGTTCATGGGAACCTAATTTCATGTTTGCAAGTTACATGCCACTCATTCCCTCAGATTCTCTTACTACCTGGTTTATAGGTTAGGCGTTCACAACTTTAACACCCACAGCACCGTGGGGCTTTCTCATGTAGTGGGGTAGGGTCTTCATTTTTAATACAATTGCAGACAGTGCATGCTCCTCAAGTTATGATCCTCACTCAATCATGATGCACGATGGGTTTTTGTAGATCTTGAGTGTACTATCCTAAAGTTACACTTCATGACAGGCGCCTCAAGAGGAGGAAACTTTTTGTGGAAATCCAAGGGCATGGCTTTGCTTTAAGACTGCAAATTGAACTAAATGTCCTCAAAATATCTCAAAAAACCTCCAAGGATGTGTTATTTTTCTTAACCAAATATGAACCACATTTTGAAAAAGAGCTGATGTTGTTCTATGATGATAGGTAATATTTAGTGAGTTTTGCAGGTGAATGAAGTCTTCTGAGGTGTTTGTACTGAGCTAAGGAGAAGTCTTCTGAGGTGTTTGTACTGAGCTAAGGAGAGGAAGAGGGAGAGGGAGAAGGAGAAAGAGACAAGCAAATGGGATGGGGTGGGACAGAGGCGAATGGGGATGGAGGAGATGAGGAAGACAGAGATGAAGAGAAGGAACAGAGACAGAAGGGAAGAGGGGAGAGACGCCTTTTGTTCATTTGCTAGGTACAGTCTGAGATACCAGAAGAAAAAACAGTAACTGGTGAGGATGCTCAGGGAATTATCCTAGACAGCTGTGGAGTGGCAGTCATGATAGAGTAGCTAATAACAGTTGATAGTACCTGAAAAGTCTAGCTTCACACTTCACTGAGAACCTCACAGTTCAGTCACTACTCAATTCCTTTGATGGTGTGCATTGGGATAGGCTAAGAAAAATATTCCGCCTGGATTTTGTGTATTCTGTTATAAATTATGAACTCATGTGTTACACAGTGACTGCAGGGCTCTGTAAGTTGTTTAGGGAGAATAAGGGACAGAGATATGACGCTTCCTCTTTACTGAAGGCTCTAACCGCTAACTTGTGTTTTTCCCACTGTTCCCCTCGAAAGGAGAGGCCCTTGTGGTGGAATGGTTTGTTCTAAAGGAGTGATAATGTAGAGATAATCACTTTAACTTAAAATTCATTGAATTGATGGCCATAAATGCCTGTCTTGTTTTCCCCCTCATATGTTAATTGTCCTGATTCACAACCAGTATTTAAAGTGACAGAATAGCTTGCTCAATGCCTCTCCTTATAAGTTTTCACAGGCTGTAGGACTTGCCTGGTTCCTTCTCTGATTGATTTTTGAATTGACTTCATCAGAGCACAGACCTTAGCTGGGGACGGTCCTCGCTGGCTTCCAGGTAGGTGCTGGAAAGTGGACAAGCTATTGTTTGTAGAGATGCCTCTGGGGGCTAGTTGTCCTGGTAGTGAAGCTATATGTGTTGCAGGTCTCCATTCTTGGGATCAGAGAGTCAGAGAGGTGCTAAAGTTATTCTGCTACTTTCTTCTTTTTTTTAACTTTTATTTTAGGTCTGGGGATACGTGTGCAGGTTTGTTATATAAGTAAATTGCATGCCAGTGGGGTTTGGTGTACAGATTACTTTGTCACCCAGGTCATAAGCACAGTACCCAATAGGTAGTTTTTCGATTCTTACCCTTCTTCCGTCCTTCACCCTCAAGTAGGTCCCAGTGTCTGTTATTCCTTCTTTGTGTCCATATGTTCTCAATGTTTAGCCCCTACTTGTAAGTGAGAACATGTGGTGTTTGTTTTTCTGTTCCTGTGTCAGTTCCCTTAGGATAATGGCTTCCAGCTCCATCCATGTTGCTGCAAGGACATGATTTTGTTCTTTTTAATGGCTGCATAGTATTCCATGCTGTGTATGTGCCACATTTTCTTTATTTAAATCATTCTGCTACTTTCTAGCATTATGATTATGAGCAACTTAAGGCCTTCTCTGAGTCCTTGTTTTCTTATTCGTCATATTGGGATAATAATGTCTCTCTTCCTAACTTATCAGGAATGAATGAGCTAATGGGCATGGAAGGGCCTGTTACATAGTAGGTCCTTGAAAAATGTTTATTGTATCTAAATGCAAGTCATCTAGTTGGACTGTAAGCTCCTACTGCATGAGGCATCATGAGTGCAGGGACAATGGCAGTCCCCTCTACTAAAGGCTCTAACCTTAACCTGTGCCTTTCCCACTGATCCCCTTGAAAGGACACCCTCATGGTGGAATGCTTCATTCTAAAGGAGTGATAATGTAGAGATAATCACTTTAATTTAAAGTTCATTGAATTGATGTATACTCAGTGCCTGACACGTTGTAGACACCTGATAAATAATTGTTCAACAAATGAATGTCTAGGCTGTTATTTTACTATAATACTGAAGGGCATTAAGGTTTTGCTTGGGGTTAAGATCTAATCAAAACATACATTTTATTTATTTGTGTATTTATTTTTATTTATTTATTTTTATTGAGACAGAGTCGCCCTCTGTTGCCCAGGCTGGAGTGCGGTGGCGTGATCTTGGCTTAGTGCAACCTTTGTCTCCCTGGTTCAAGTGATTCTCCTGCCTCAGCCTCCTGAGGCAGGGATTACAGCCTCCCGTAGCTGGGATTACAGGCATGCGCCATGACACCGGGCTAATTTTTGTATTTTTAGTAGAGATGAGAGTTTGCCATGTTGACCAGGCTGGTCTTGAACTCCTGACCTCAAGTGATCCACTGGTGTCAGTCTCTTAATGTACTGGGATTACAGGTGTGAGCCACTGAGCCCGGGCAAAATGTGTATTTTAGATTTAAGAAAATAGGTTTCTTGTTAGCATATTACAATATTTATTCTATGTAAATAGAGGTTATATATCTAAGGATATAAAAACTTCACAGGTTTTAAAAACCATGGCATTTCATCATTTAAAGCAGGGATCAGCAAACTTTTCAGAAAAGGGATAGATAGTAAATATTTGTAGCTTTGCAGGCCATGTGATTTCTTCTCCACTACTGCTGTTCAACTCTGTCATTGTAGAACAAAAGCAGCCATAGACAGTAATAAATGAATGGATGTGTTTTGTTCCAATAAAACTTTATTTACAAAAACAGGCAGAGGGCTGGATTTGGCCTGTAGGCTGTAATTTGTAAGCCATGATATGAAGGATGAAGTCTTCATTTACAGTTTTGGAAGAAATAGATAATGTTATAAAGATTTGGCTAAAAAATAAAAAAAAGCTTTGTGCAATACTAATTCTATGTAATTATATTAAAAACATGAATAGTTGTAAACACATAAGAGCTTGGAAAACCATATTATTATTCTTATTTTTTTATGGGTGAGAAAATTGAAGTTTTCATGATGTAGTTGCCTGAGGTCTCAGGCTAGTATTTCTGCTTCTTCTGATTATAAGTTTACTGCTTTTTCTATGTGTTCTTTGCTGTCTCATGGCTTTGCCTGTCTTTGGTCTCTGTGTCTCTGTCATATTGGGGTGGACAGTTGACATTTTTTCAATCCTGGAGACATCAGTTTTGAAGCTGAAAGAACTAAGGGCTTTTATGAGAGGGGTAATTGATATCTTAAGGGTGACTGCAAGTTTTGAAATGAGTTTGTGTTTTAGTCTTTATTGTTGTTTTAATAGATTTTTTCCTCTTTTTATGTGTTATAAGACTCTTCAGTTTGGAGGATACAAGATGAACATCAGGAAAACTGTCTGCTTTAGATAAAAGATGCATTTTTTCATTAGGTTGAAAGTGTCTATGCTGATATTTTTCCTATAAACGTGTTTTCTTTTCTCAATATTGGGTTGTAAAATTAAATGTCAAAGAGCCTCTTTATAATACTTCAAAAATACTTCCTTTATCATTAGAGAAATATTAATCATATCATTTTGCATCATAAACTGGCAAAGACTTTGATTGTTGAATCATTCTGGCATCCTCACATTTTTAATTCCAGGCAGAAAAAGCCTAATTGCTGAAAGATTGATTGGCTTATAATTCATGCTGAGTTGTAACATACCTAGGAGGAATCATCTAACTCTATACTTGATGAAGTAAACATTATTTTTACAGCTTGTTGACATAGAAACGTAGAACTTTTTTTTTTTTTTTTAGCTTGCCTTGAATAGCACTGTCAGGCTAGTTGACCTCCAAAATTCTTTCAAACCCTAGTGTAATTCTCTGGCACTTGAAGTCACTGATACTAGAGAGGCTCGCTTTCTTCAGTCATTCAATGATAAATTACATGTGTAATGTGCCAAATGCAGCTGGGCATTTATTAAGTGCTCAAGAAATTCTCATCCCTTTGTTAGTGATTTATCAAACTACCTTAATGTTTAGCTACATTTAGTGTCAGATTTCATCATCGCTCATTGAGCAATTGCACCACACCAAATTTTTAGGCTTGTAGGGCACAATTATCTGTAGTTAGATCTTTGTTGAATGATTTGAGAGGATAAACAGATGCAACCCCAGATGAAAGATATTCAAACAAGTTTATACTCTTCTCAGGTACCCAGAAGCCCAGTGAAATTTGAATATTATCCCCCAACAGTAACAGATGTGACACCTACTTCCAGGAAGCCAAGGAAGAACTCATCCTGTTCTGAATGTGAATGGTATATACTTTTGGAAAGGCTATCATGAGCAACATGAAGTAGTAATCAAAGACATAAGATACGTGAATTAAATAATTCACATGTTAGAATTTTCCAAACTCTTAAAAATCATAACCAATGACTAGACTCGTTTTTAGAATTTTGTGGAAGAATTTAGAAAAAATAACCATAATTATTTTCAAATGATCATGGAGTAAAGAAAACTAACAGCACCTTTCTTTTCTATGCTTACTATTGAGAATTCAGAAAAACTCTGGATGCTTACTAATTTCCACTGGTCAATATCTTATAAAATGCTTTTTACTTGTTTTATTTATACACTAGCTACATAAGTAGCTTATATTTTCCATAAAGGCCATCTCTCTATTTTAAAAAGTTTTCTTTTGAATTTCCCTACGCCTAATATATTTGTAGGGTCATGGTTCAGATAATATTGTTGTCTGACAACAAGTTAGAAAAGGAAGATAAAGGGCTCAGTAGGAGAACCAGGTCAGAGAGGAGCCCTCATTTGTCCTTAAGTCAGGTCAGTTCCTGGAGTTTGACTCTTCCTAGCTTTCTCCTAGTTGCTCCATACTTTTTGCCCTATCCACTGACCCTCATGTTTACAGTCAGTAATATAACAGGATTGTAGAGTGCTAGAACCAAAAGTAACATCAGAACATGCTTTGACTAAGTTTAAAAAGTTTTGTGTTTTCAGTTGTAAAATACGTGTGTCAATAATCAAATAAGAATTCTCATCCTACCACACACCTACTGCAGGGAAACAAAAACATTGAAGTAGCTTAGAGCACATTTTGCAAATCCTATGTAATAACTTACAAAGATTTTAGAACAATGCAAAAATTCAAATGTAAGAGGTCATCCAAGACAATGCGTATTTGAAGTAAAATACATTTCTGCTTCATGGTCTTCTGGTATAGAAATTTTAATTGAAAAGTGTGAGCCAAGTGTTGTTTTGAGGGCTCTATAAATTGGAAAGAGCAAAGAAAATATAAGCATATTAAGATAAATATTCAATTACTTGAAAGCATAGCATTTGTTTTAAAAAGTGTATGCCACTCTTTTCCCTTTAATCTACCAATGATGATTTTACTGTGGGTTCCAAAATGGCATTGGAAAAGTGCCACAGAGGGAGGGGCAAAGTTGATATATTTTCATTCCTGACAGGGTGTGTCTGGAAGCTTACCTGACCAGCTGTTAGCAGCAACTCTGAAGGCAAGAAGGTAAATGCTTGAATTGCCTGATATTATTTTTAACAATGAACACTGCATTGGAAAACCATTTTAAAGAATAGAAACCCAAAGGAGATGTGATTGAAATAGAAGGATACACTTTTTTAAAAATTAAGTCAAATCCTTAAAAAAAGAGAGTTAGTTTTATGATATTTTGGATTTTCTGCAGATGTGGCAGTCCTCACTGGGAGATATTAATAACACTTGTCGCCTCGGTCAGCCCCAACCACCTGGTCAGATGCCTGATGTATATGATGGATTTTTTAAAAATGTAGATGCTTGAATAACTTTTTAAACTTTCACAGACTTGACATATTGTATTTTATCTTTTAATGAATTATTTCTGAAACAGAAAATGGTATAATATTTAGAATACCTATATTTTAAACAATGTGAGTTTAGATTTTTTTTTGCACCATAAGTTGGAAAGCACTTTCGATGGTATCTTTCACAAGTATTTCTTTGTTTTTAGATATTGGTTATTATTTAGTTTGCTATAACCTGGTTTGAATATTTGTTCCAGCAGAATAGCATCTATTTGTGTAAAGTTTGAATTTCATTCTTGAGTTGCTAGCAGTTTCATGGGAATTACAGAAATTATAAGACATGAAATATTTTTGGAGTATAAATATTTTTCTTCCTACTATGTATAGAAAAAAACAGTTTTACTCAGAATATTTTGGGTTGTTAGAACGTCTATCTTGTCTAAACCTTTACATTTTTACTATAAGTGAAAATTGTAATAAATGAGCTTTTTCTTATATAGTAAATGAACGTTTTCTTATATTGTAGTAAATGAACTTTTTCTAATATAGTAAAAATTAATAAAAAGTTGAATCTCTTATGCAGAATCTGTTAATTACAGCTGCCTGCAGAATGTATAAAGTTAATATGAAATGCTAAATAATCTTCTAGCATATCAAACATTAGGATTACCTACAATGAAAAATGGGCAGATGATAGCAAATCAATTCATAAATATTATGAAGGGCTCTCATGTGCTGCCATTGTGTTCTTCACTGATGGATAAAAAGATGAATTAAAAACACTGAACGTACCTTCAAGACAATTATGATTTGGAAGTAAAGACAGCAGTATAAAAAATAATTACCTTACAGTGTGATAGAGGAGTTAAGGGAAACAAATGCTGTGTGGTTATCGTATACAGTGGTGACTAATTAACTCTTTAGAGGGAGAGGTTGGAGGAAAGTGAAAGAAGGTTTTACATGTGTAATAAAGCCAGAAGGAAAGAAAACAAGCAAAATAGATCATTTGTTGATACCTCAGACACCGTAAAAACGGAAAAAAAATCTTTAAAAAATTAAAAATGCTACACTTTCCAGATAATTAATATTTAAAAATGTATCTTCAAAGCTAACAACATAAGTTAAAATCTTACAGGAAAGATTTTTTTTTCTTGTAAAAAATTGAAAGTAGATGAAGCTTTAAAATTAAATTGAAAATACATTACTTTCAAGGTTTTGAAGTGATAGAAGAGAGCGCCAGAAAATATTGACAATTTTAAGTAAATAAGAGTAAAAACAATTCTATAACAACAATAAAGAAAATAAATAAAGGAGGGTATGACAGCTAGGGGAATTTTTTTTTTTTTTTTTAAAGAACAAGTTTGAAAAACATAAAATGTTTATATAATATGAAGAGTTCATAATGATCAATAAATAAATGATCAAGACCTCAATAGATAATTGACAAATGAATAAGAGACAGTTAATATGTGAGAATTAATAAAGAGAAAAGAACGCGTGGAGAAACATTCAAATGTTAGCAAGTATCAATGCCATGTAAATTTAAAAATAATACAATTTTCTTTTTATTTTTTAAGTTATTAAGAATGACAACAATATCTGAAAAAGGTGATTATGATATAGCTGTTTCATCTCTAACTTTTGGTTGACGGTATGAAAGTTAAAAATCTTTATAATATTTGACCTAGAAATCCCATGTTGAAGAAGATACTCTGAAGAAATAATATGAAGGGAGATAAAAGCTCAATTTATGACAATGTTTATTGTAGAATTATTCATATTAATAAAAACTGGGAAGCTAATTTAAATATCTAGCAATATGATATTAGTTTAAACGTTTAGATATGTCAATATAATGAGATATCATAAGGCCATTAAAAGAACATGTATGAAGACAGCGTTAGTGAGGATAAACACTTAGGATGCAATTTGAAGTGAAGACAAGTGAACATAAAATGTTCATATAAACAAACAGACACACACACACACACACACATGAGTGCAGTGATTGAGAGATTGGAAAGCACATGGAAAAATAAAGGCAATTTATTTGTCAATATTATGAGGGCAAAATTCCTCATTACTATTATTCTGCCATCTGTATAACAAATTAGACTTTGAGAATAAAATACCTTCTGCTTCATCAGAGGTTAAATCGTGAATCACTTACCTGGAAAACATTATAGGCAAAAATATGATAGTATTTGTATCGATATAAAATGAATTTTTTTCTTTTTCTTCTGACTAGCAACGGCTTATCATCTCCTTCCTATATAGCTATGGTCAGAAGGAGGTGACGTTGGGGATAGTACATGGGAGATACCATGTAAGTCAGTCCCAATTAGGCTAAGATTGTTTGCAATCTTGAAATCTAAATCTATATTTATGACACATTTGCACAGATTTCACCGCAATTTGAGAAGGATTTTTTGAGTAAATTTTCAGTCTAGAGAAGCAACCCCCATAAAGATTGTAGGAATCTTTGGAGGACAAACTGGAGCTTGAGAGGTGCCTTCCAGAGAGGGAGTTCGAGACCATCCTGAGATGGACTCTCAGTGCTAGGGGGTCCTTTCTATAACCAGTGGCCTTGGTAAGAGACACAAACAAGACATGGACCTGCTGGTGGCATCTGCATCCCATAGAGCCACATGGTGGTCCCTCAGGACATGGCCTTTGTGAGCACAGGTGTTATCTGCTCCAGAGGGTGGCCTGGTATAGGAGGAAAGAGGGTGGCTTTGAAATCAGACTGACAGAACTGATTTGCACACCACCCGTGCCACGTAGTGGTTGGATGTAAAATGAAAATTATTTCTCACTTACAGGATGTTTTGAAAAATAGAGACAGTATTTGTGAATTGCCAGACATATCACAAGCTCAAATTAAACAGTAGCTATTAGGACTATAATGTCATTGCGGGTGGAGTTAGCACCAATTACGTAAGCTGAATGAATTTTCGAGGACCTTACTATTTTAAAAGGTTATTTCAAGTCTGTTTGAAAATAATGATGACTGAAGTAAGTTGCATACAAGTTTTTCAAGTTGTAGCTTACTAAGAGGCAGCCTGTGTGAGCAATTGCCTTTAGACTCAATCAAACAGTAACTTCTTTGTGTGGTGGATATTTTCCAGAGTAAACACCAAGTACGGCCTGTGAGTGCTTGGGGAGCATTTCCTAAATGCATCTGGAGCCAAAATTTCATTGTGAAAAATTTATCTTCCATTTTCCGTATACAGTATTCTTAGCTGTTGGGTTAGGTACTAACTTGCAATGTCTTAAAATTAACTGCCATGTTTAGTAATATATCTACAATACATTTTAAAATTAAACTTTATACATATATGCCTACATGAACATCCCCCCACACATTAATACATAAATGCATAAGAAATAAGTGTAACTTTAATGTGTAACCAACACTCCAATTGAAAAAGGAACCAGTACCAGCTTCCTAGAAGTCTCCTTCATGCCTAGTTTACTTCTGTGCATCTTTTCCCAACTCTGGATACAATGGTGTCTTGTTGGCAGTTTGAAATTAACCTTAATGGGGTATTTACACCATAGAAATCAGCAAACATTGTGAATCATGGATTTTTGTTGACTTTTGTGTTTTGAGAGACAGTTTACTAGTCTGCTGCTGCCCCTACTTGTGGCTAACCACAGTTCTCCCCACCCATTCCTAAGGGTAGCCACTCTCTTGACCTCTAAAACTGCACATTAGTTTTGCCAGTTTTGGAACTTTATGTAAATGGAATCATACAGTTGAAAGTTTTCATGTATGATTTCTTTTTCTTTTTCTTTTTCTTTTTTGAGATGGAATTTCACTCATTGCCCAGGCTGGAGTGCAATGGCATGATTTTGGCTCATTGCAACCTTTGCCTCCCAGGTTCAAGCGATTCTCCTGCCTCAGCCTCCCAAGTAGCTGGGATTACAGGCATGCGCCACCATGCCCGGCTAATTTTGTATTTTTAGTAGAAACAGGGTTTCACCATGTTGGCCAGGCTGCATGTATGATTTCTTTTACTCAACATTATGTTATGATGTGATGTGAGATCCATGATATGTGTTTATTCTGCTGATGATGGACATTTGCGTTGTTCCTGAGTTTTGGCTATTATGAAAGTGTTGCTATGAACATATTTGTACATATTTTAAAAAAATTCTCAAGGTGATTTTGCTATATACCTTTGAGAAATCTCTATTACAATTACATTTTAGTATTATAATATTTAGATCTCTGCCTTTTCTATTTCTTGCTAAATTGGTCCTATTTTGAATCCAATTGATTCAGAATTTGTGATTTAGTCATTACTGTTTTCACATTAGTGTCCATGTAAAAGGCATTATTGAAATGCCAGGGGTTTGGTCTATGTCCTATTGCTCACCGCACAGACAGGCAATCACTGAGACAAGTGTTGCCAGGGAAGAAGGCTTTAATCAGATGATGTCAGCCAAAGGGATGGGGGATAAATCTCAAATCATTCTCCCTCAACTTACTAAAATGGGAAGTTTATGTAGTGGGGAAGAAACGTAGCTACATATGGGAAAATAAGAATTGGGGAGCGGAAAGAAAGCAATCAAGATGAGTGAGGGTTCTGCCATCTCTCTGCATGGCATGATGTAAATTTCAGTTGCTTGATACTCTCTGGGAGGCCTGACGATGGGTTTCCTGAGGAAGGAATTCAGATAAGACAAATGTGAGTTTCAAGCTTTAAGACCAGGAGGGTCAATTTCTATGTTTATTCATAAAGACCATAAACTCACTTCCATGGAACAATTATGCTGATTTCAAAGGGATTTTTGATGAGGACAAAACAACTAACCTTAAATTTCTTTTTCTTTTATTTTTAATTGCAACAACATAGCATAACATAATTTTTACTAAGAGTCTAAGCTTATTTTTAATAAATAAAAGCAATGTTAAAAGCTTAAAACTATTTTTAAAGTGTCATATTTTAAAATTGCCTATTTGAATCTGTGTTATTAGAATAATCAAATCTTAATGAGTGCTTCCTACAAAATACTCATTTTCCTTTTCTATTTCATTTCATAAATTAATATCTTACTCTTCTGTGCTTCTTAAACTCTACTCCTGAACCTGTGAATGCATTATCTGCTCTGTTAGGTCATAGATTTCTTGAAGGCAGAGATTGTGTCTTGTTCAGTTCATCCTTTTATTTAGAGTGACTAACCCAGTGGGAGAACTTCATAATTAGGTTGGTGTCAGATTTCGGCAGTTTCTAATTTAAAAAACTGACTCCTCCCAACGCCCCCCAAAACCAAACAACCCTTCAGAAGGTGGTTAGCAGATGACATTTTAATCAAGTCGTTAAATGTTCATTATTTGCTATGTTTCAGACTTGTACGTAAAACCAGGAAAGATCTTCCTATTATAAGTGCTTATATATAGTCATTAAGCTTTAACAGCAACTGTCCAGCTGTTTCTTCTTCTTTTTTTTTTTTTGGTTGTTTTCTGTTACTGTTGTTCTCTCAACTCCCTTGGAAGGTGAGGCAGCATTAAAGCTGCACACAACTGTAATGAAAGCTTAGAACCAGGTAACACTCAGAAAAGGGAATTGTTGCTGGGGTGAGAGCATCACTGTACTCCTGGAAAGTAGTTCACAAAGTTTATAGAAGTTTGATGCAGAAACGGGCAGAGAGAGTTTTGGAGCGTTCTGTAACCCACAGAGTGAGTCAGTGTAGTGCCAGAATTAGAATGGAATGGAATGTGAAAAACTGTGTGATCTAGGAGCAAGCAGCCCGAGGCATGAGGAGGTCTTAGCCTTGCTTTGCTTTTGGACAGCTGCGTGATTGTTGCAAGTCACTTCACCTCATTTGACCTCAGTTTTTTTTAATCTTGAGAAGTAGGGAGTTGGCCTGCATGAGTAGTCATGTCCTTTCTAACGCAGGCAAGACTCTGATCATTCAGTTCTGGGAGTGCTCATGTTAGAAGACAGCAGGAGTGAAGCTAAGTGATTAACTGGAACATTTGAAGAGCCAGGTTGGTATCATTCAGTCTTTCTATCCAATCGCTTCTTTTCCTTCAATATAGTCAGGCTCTAGTCTTCTTTTAATAGTGGTGACCAAATGGCCAAGAATGCCCTTTACCTTCTCCTCCTTTGATGCTGAAGATTTTGATCAAATATCCTAAGTCATACAACAAAGGTTTTAAAAAATATTAGACTATGTTTCACACAAAATTTTATCATTAATCAAAAGCCTGTGAAATCCCCCCAACTCAGACCACCTTTAGTTTGTTGGTTTTCTTTTCTTTGTTAGTAGACTTGTTACTATATGGGTAATGTGAGCCATGTGTAGAGAAAATATGCTGGACATCAAGATGTTTACCAACATATGCAAGGGTAGCTTTCTGAGATGTGAGGCATTATTGAATTTTCAGACACATCCAGGACATCCATTACTCAAAAAACACCCACCAATTAAGGCATAATGCTCCTGAAAGCACTCTGGTAGTCTCTGATTACCCTGAAATTCATTTGAAAATACAAAGTATGTCTCAAACCCAGTTCACAGATGCAAGATGAGAACTGTGAGTCAGGTACAAACTTGGCAGAAATAAAATGTAAGAATAAAATGGACTATAAGCTGAATAACGTGGGAAAGTACCCACATAGCAGGCATGCATTTGATCATCTATCATCAGTTGAGGGGCAAGTTAGAAATGGTAGATACAGTAGAAAGAGCACAAGTTAGTTTTGGGCCAAATATATGTGCTGTTTGAGTCTGTAGTTTTCTTTTCTAAAAAAGAGGGAATGATCACATTTACCTTGCAGATTGTAGGATTAAAGCTAACATATGTCAGATATTTAGCATACATTAGACACATTTTTTTAAAAGTTACATAATGTTATCTTTTTGAATTAGGTTTTATAGGCTAAAAAAGTCTATTTTAACTGGCTGGGAAAGTGTTAAAACAAATTACACCATTCCATTCAATGCAGCAATATTTCTTCATGCTTATGGTGTGCTGTATCTGATGATAAAAGCACGAATAAGAGGATTTGCATTTCTATCTTGGAAATACACAATATCCATAGGCAAAGAGACAAAAGAAAAGGCATTTCATTTGAGAGGCATAGGTCAGTGGTGAGATCTACATATTCTCTTGATACTCTGGAATAGATTGGGTGGGGAAGGCAAGATACCTGTTCTTAGGAAGTAACTGTCTTACTTTGGTTCTATATTATATGTGGTTCTACACTGTCAAAGAGGACATTGAAGCTGGTGATACGGTTTGGCTCTGTGTTCTGACTCAAATCTCATGTCACATTGTAATCCCCATAATCCCCACGTGTTGAGGGAGGGATCTGGTGGGAGGTGATTGGATCATGGGGGCAGTTTCCCCCATGCTGCTCTCATGATAGTGAGTGAATTCTCACGAGATCTGATGGTTTTATGAGTGTGTGGCAGTTTTTCCTTTTCTCTTTCTCTCTCCTGCCGCCTAATGAAGAAGGCACTTGCTTCTCCTTCTCCTTACGCCATGATTGTAAGTTTCCTGAGGTTTCCCCAGTCATGCGGAACTGTGAGTGAATTAAAATTCTTTCCTTTATAAATGACCCAGTCTCTGGTATTTCTTTATAGTAGTGTGAAAATGGACTAGTACACTTGGTGACATCAAAACTCCCAGCATCATTCAAGATTTATTGTTTCTTGAACAAGATGAATGATTGACTGAAGTGCCTCAAGTTCTGTAGTTTGCATGTGGGATGAGTCAAAAGGGGGTGAGAATGTTAACAAGGGGCATGACCCATGGGAATTTGCTGGGCATATCCTCAGTCACAGAGCAACGAGGGGAAAGTACAGGCAAAAGGTGTAAGCTGAACCAGCCACAACCTGTGGAGAAGAATGAGATGGGATGATGTTTGCTTGACTGCTAACTTGATAATAAATAATGTTAGCCTTTGGCTTCATTTTGCCTGAATAAAGGGAGTTCTACCACAAAGTGGGTAGGATTGTGTCCCCTCAAAATATAGTTTAAGTCCTAATCCCTCTACCTGTGAATATGACCTTGTTTGGAAATAGGATCTTTGCAGATGTAGTCAAATTAAGATGAGGTTGTACTGGCTTAGGATGGGCCCTAATTCAGTGACTGCTCTCTTTAAAAGAAGAGGGAAATTTGGATACATACATGGATGATAAAGAGAAGAATGTGAAGATGGAGGCAGAGAGTTGAGTGATTTGTCTACAAGTCGAGGAATGTCAAAGTTTGCTGGCAACCACCAGAAGCTGAGAGAGAGGCGTGAAACAGATTTTCCCTGAGAGTCCCGAAATGAACCAAATCTGCTGACATCTTGATTTTGGACGTCTGTCCCCCAGAACCATGGGAGAATAAACTCCTGCTATTTAAACCACTCAGTCTGTGCTAATTTCTTATGGCAGCCCCAGGAAACAAATTCACACCACTAAATGAAAATAGATCCCTGTCTATCAATATCAATATCAATCAATAAATATCAATATCAACACCAATATTTATATACAGGGATGATAATGACCTTAGTTTTCCAGTTCTTAATAGCATACTGAATAATTGTGCATGATTGCATTTCAGGTATGTAAAATAATAATTGTTTGTTCACTTATTTTCTTCCAATCACCATTTTCTCCTTCTCCTTTTTTTTTTTTTTGGTTTTAGATCATTATAGGTTTTACAATGGACTCTCTTGTTGCAGCAAACACCAAATTTTGCTTTGATCTTTTTCAAGAGATAAGCAAAGATGATCATCATAAAAACGTATTTTTCTCTCCCCTGAGCCTCTCAGCTGCCCTTGGTATGGTCCGCTTGGGGGCTAGAAATGACAGTGCACATCAGATTGATGAGGTACGTGTCTACTGGGGTGCTACACAGGGTCCTAAACTCTGGGTCCACACTCAAAGTCAGATGCTAATCCCACTCAGGCAAGCCAAGGTGCTTATTGCACCCTGGGCTTGGTTGGAACCCATCCCGGTCTCTGAGTCTTTATTTGTATTTTCCCCACCTTACTTCCTCTTCGATCCTACCATTCTTAAAATCTCACTTAAACTTCTACCTTCTTTAGGGTGCTCCCCAACCTCATGTCTGGCAGCTTTTCTCATTCATCTCTATCTTTATCTCTGTATGCATGTCTGTCACTCTTTTACTCTATAATTACTAATACCAATATTGCCAGCAATTTTCAGTATGTGTATATGTCTTCTCTCTCACTCATTTCATTAAATAAATATTTATTAAGCACCATAAATGGTTTAATTGGCTAGACGGCTTGGTGTCCTCCTGGACTCTTTCTCTCTCACTTTATACCACCTTTGTTAGCAAATTCTGTTGGCTTTTCTTTTGAAATATATCCATAATCCAGGCACTTCTCCAAGTCTCCTTGAGGTCTGAACCACACCATCTTTTCTCACCTGGATACTGCAACAACTTCCGGATGGGTTTTCCTGCTCCCACTGGCAATCTATCCTTTGCACAGCAGCCCAAGAGACCCTTTTAAAACCTGAGCCAGATAATATTTCTCATCTGTTCCAAAACCTGGATTTCTCATTTCACTTATGATAGAAGTTCAAGTCTTTACTTGAACTTAACTTAATGGAATAAGAAAGTAGTACATCAAATCTAAGTAGATGAATAAAGCAGAATGACCCCAGAAACACATTCTGTCTTAATCCATAAATTCTCCTGCTCCATGTTCAGGGGAAACAGCCTGATTTGTGCTCACAAGGACTTGTGCCACAAGGATCTGGAGATCTGAATCCCAGATAAGCCCTGTGACTCCATCTCTCACTTTCATCCCTCCTCACTGTACCTGTCACACTGGCCTCCTGGCTTCCTTGGGTAAGCCATGCCCATCCTCTCTTGGGGCTTTTCTCTGGGTCCCTTTGCCTGATGGCTCTTTCCCCTGGTAACTGACCTCAGCTCGCTTTCTTCTTCAAGACTTTGGTCAGTGTTTATCTCCTCTACGGGGCTTACTTCGACCTCCTAATCTAGTGCTGTATCCTGACCTCCAACCCCTAAGGGATACTTTTTTCATGTGGCATTTTCTACTGTCTAACATACTGCATACAGTAATTAATTACTATGTGTCTTGATTTTTGTATGCCTCCTCCACTAGAATATAATCTCCTAGAGGGCAGGGATTTTTGTCCTATAACAGTACTTGGCTTAGAGTAGGCACCTAATAAACATTTCTAGAATAAATAAATGAAGGTGATAAGAACAAACCCCCAAATAAACTACAAGTTCCCGTGGTTGGCCTTATAATTCCTCGGATGTAGCACATAGTGCAGGGGTTATGCACAAATCAGGCTGTTTCCCCTGAACATGGAGCAGTAGAATTTATGGATTAAGACAGAATGTGTTTCTGGGGTCATTCTGCTTTATTTATCTGCTTAGATTTGATGTATTATTTTCTTATTCCATTAGCAAAACTTAGCTTCAGAGTGTGGTTTGCATCTTGCAGGGCAGAATTCAGATGTTCTTTCTTAGGCACTTGAGGGCACCTGCTGACCAACTGGGTCTGAGCAGTGCAGGATGTGACACCTGTCTCCTACCTTTCTACCAGACTCTGGATAACTTGTCTTTTGCTGTCCTCACTCCCTTGATTCATGTGAAACTCTAGATCAGCACTGTCCAACACAAACATAATGAGAACCACATACTAATTTAAAAATTCTTAGTAGCTACATTACAAAAGTAAAAAGAAACAGGTGGGACCAATTTTAATAATACTTTTTAAACCTAGTATATGCAAAACATCATATCCACATATAATCAATGTAAAAATTTTAATGAACTTTTTTTTATACTATATTCAAAATCTGGCATGTTAATTTGCACTTACAGTCAATTCAGATTGGGTATCTATGAAATGCTCCATAGCTACATTTAACTAGTGGATACCTCTATATTCTTTTAGTTTGGTTTTATTTATTCATAAATGTTCTCCCAGGGTAGCAGTTGGTACTTCTCCTCCATTCCACCTCCCAGCCAAAGGACAGAAGCACCCACTTTCCTTTAAACTGTTGTTGATTTTTTTGTTTGACTATGTAATCGTTGCCATTGTCTCACTATGAAAATGTTTCTGAAGTTATTCAGGCTTCCCTCTGTTCATACTGTCTGAAAGACCCCATCCCATTATCATGCAGGTACTACACTTCAACGAACTTTCCCAGGATGAAAGCAAAGAACCTGACCCCTGTCTGAAAAGCAACAAACAAAAAGTGCCGGCTGACAGCTCTCTGGAAGGGGAGAAGAAAACGACAGAGTCTCTGGATCAGCAGGTGAACCGCCACCATAGTAAACTCTTGCCCTTCTTATTTATAAACTGCTCATTCTGACTGTAGGATATTAGGTGATAGTTGCTTATCCCCAAACATTAGACTCTGGATACCATCAATAGCAATATCCTCATGTGGTCTGTGATTCCTTTCTGAGTATGGATCTCAGATGTCCTCGGCTATGAGCTAGTTTCCTAAAGAGTAGGATCTCGTATCTTCTGCTTATGATAAAGAAACCTAGATCATCACTGTGTCACTCATCTGCTTCTACAGGCCACAGGGCCCCAACATAGAGCATAGTCAAAAATAAAGGTGGTAAGGAGTAGGGTCAGCTGTGGAATTCTTACCGTCTCCCTCCACCTCTGCTTGTTCCATTTTGTGCTGAAATCTGCACTGACAGACAAAACTTTTATTGGGTGCCTCATGCCAGGAGGAGGAAACATATTCTCCAGGGTATGCATCCCCCTACCTTAGAAAGTTTAAAAGGAGGATAGAGAGATGATTGTCTTTCTTTTTTTTTTTTTTTCTGAGATGGAGTCTCGCTCTGTTGCCAGGCTGGAGTGCAGTGGCGCGATCTTGGCTCACTGCAACCTCTGCCTCCTGGGTTCAAACGCTTCTCCTGCCTCAGCCTCCAGAGTAGCTGGGATTACAGGCATGAGCCACCGTGTCTGGCCTCTTTTAAATATAAAGAAAATCCGGGTGTGTCAGTCCGAAATATAGTGAGCATTGCTGAGTTCCCCAGATGTGTTTTTCCTGGATGATCTTGATAAAGATGTGGGAGCCATAATCTTCCACTGGGCCCGCTTCTCACCCTCCATTCCTCTGCTCTTCCCAGCTCACTTCCCCTGCATGGTAACAGAGACAACTGACATCTTACTAAGAAGCTCTATCTTGCTTCTGTACAAAACACGCATCCTTTAGTTGTGTTTAGCTCTTCTGATAGACACAGTGAAGGTCACATTTTGTTTCTGCTTTCCTTAGGCTGAGTCCTTAAACAATGAGAGTGGACTCGTCAGCTGCTACTTTGGGCAGCTTCTCTCCAAATTAGACAGGATCAAGACTGATTACACACTGAGTGTTGCCAACAGGCTTTATGGAGAGCAGGAATTCCCAATCTGTCAGGTGAGTTGCACACAAATGGTGACAAAAGCTACCATGTAGCATATTATTTAAAAATCAGGGAGTAGCTGGGTTACTCACCTGCCATCTAGAACACAACCTCTTTGATAGGATGATGCGCTGTGGACTGGTGAGGTGTCCAGGACCTCCTTCTTTCAGTCCCACACTTTTGTTCTCTTCCCAGTGTTCAACGTGAGCATTGTGGGTGGAATAGAGTGGGTGAAAAAGGGTTGTGTGAGTAATGGAGACTTAGGAGCATGTGTGGGCTTGGTAATGGCATCCTCTCCTACTGTCTTCCCCAGTCAAGGTGCCTGGTTGCTGCGCTTTTCTCTCCCTTATCTGTTGGGTGCCCCCAAGACGTTTCTGTGGAATCTCCTTTTGTGCCAGGATCATGCTACCCCTGCAATCGTGTTCACTATGCTCTTTCGAGAGTGGGGTAGTGGGGGAGTGGAGAAGATTGCATTTTGGCATTTGGAGCTGAAAGGCACAAGACTTGTCTCTGTGGCTAAACAGCTTTGTACCTAGAGCAAGCTGTGTCTCCATCTGGGCTTCAGTTTCCTCTCGAATTACTAGAAGGAGCCATGTACTAAACAATAAATGTGGGGGATATGACCAATGGTCAAGACGTGACATGGCTAGTTAGTGAGGGATTAGCCAGGGGTCCGGTGGCCTCCTTTGGCCAAAATAAGTGTGCTCTCTTGCAATGAAAGTAAGATTTTTTCATGCTAGATTTTTAAAAACTAGCTTTTTTTTTTAATGACCTGTAAATTCACATATTAAACAATTCACCATTAAAAGTATACAAACCAATGGGTTTGGTATATTACATTACTGATTTTTTTAAATTATGGTAAAATACATATAAAATTTACCATTTTAACCATGTTTATGTGTACATTTCAGTAGCATTACTTACATTCACAATGTTGTGTAACCATCACCTTATCTATTTCTAAAACTTTGTTTTTCATCACTCTAAACAGAAACTCTGCAACCATTAAGCGGGGGTTTAATTCTTATAAACAGAAGCATTTTCCAGCCAAGTCTCTCAAGTTACTTGATATTTACCTTGTGATGGGTTGTTGAAATAAAACAACACAGATGGGTTGTTGAAATAAAACGATATCCAGTAGGAAAGCCTTGTCCTGTTGTAACTATAGACTGTTCATGAATAATGTTCAATATCCTCATTTGCAACTACAAAAACTGAAATGTCTCTGGCTAGTTTAAGACTGGGGATGACTAGAAACTGTCAGGCCTGTCCCTACAATGTGAAAATGACCAGGCTCATCTTTCTTGGAAGACTTCTCAGGAGAGCCTTACTCCTATGAGCATCGCTGCCTGATTTTATTGCACTATTTCCCTTTTATTCCAATTGAACAGGAATACTTAGATGGTGTGATTCAGTTTTACCACACGACAATTGAAAGTGTTGATTTCAGAAAAAACACTGAAAAATCCAGACAAGAGATTAACTTCTGGGTTGAATGTCAATCTCAAGGTAAGAAAGTCAAAAGCACGGGAGCTGGTATTGGTTTCCATTTAAAAGAAAATTGGTCTGCCTAGCTTTGCAGATTGCTGGTCTACTGGGGGCCAGAGGTTCACATATGTGGACTGTGTTCAAAGCATGGTTTGCAGAATGAGACACCATCTCACACCAGTCAGAATGACTATTATTAAAAACTTAAAAAACAACAGATTCTGTCAAGGCTTCAGATAAAGGGGAACACTTACACATTGTTGGTGGGAATGTAAATGAGCCATTGTGGAAAGCGTTTGGAAATTTCTCAAAGAAGTTAAAACAGAGCTATCATTCGACCCAGCAATCCCATTACTGGGTATATATCCAAAGAAATATATATCATTCTACCAAAAAGACATATGCACTCATATGTTCATCACCACAGTATTCATAATAGCAAAGACATGGAATTAACCTAAGTGTCCATCAGTAGTGGGTTGCGTAAAGACAATGTGGTACGTATATACCATGGAATACTGCACAGCCTTAAAAAAGAATGAAATCATGTCGTTTGCAGTAACGTGGATGGAAATGGAGGCCATAATCCTATGAATTAACACAGGAACAGAAAGGCAAACTGTGTGTTCTCACTTACAAGTGGGAGCTAAACATTGAGGACACACAGGCATAAATATGGGAAGGAACAATGGACCCTCCAGATACTAACTGGGGGCAGGGAGGGAGAGAGGAATGGGTTGAAAAACTACTTATTGGGTACTATGTCTACTGTCTGTGAACAACATGCCCATGTCACAAACCTGCACATGTACTCCCTGTATCTAAAATAAAAGTTGAAATTAAAAAACAAAACAAAACAAAACAAAAAAGCATGGTCTGAACAGCATCAAACAGTTAAACGGCTTGGATATTGCTGTTATTTATTATTGCAGTTTTGGTCTCTGGCCTCGCTGGCTCTGGGTGGGAAAGAGAGGAGGACACCAGCCTCATTAGGGCTGATCTTCTCGGTGAGGTTTACAGAATGCTGCCTTCTGCCGGTGCCTGTGTGAATTCGAAAAACAGAATAAATTCTTCCCTCCAGGCACAAAGTTAGTGACTTGAAGGGTCAGGTCAGGCTGCTGGACACAGATTAGACCCCTTTTTGATCACTGTTGTTGGGCTGGGGAAGATGTTTGTGTGCAGTGAAAAGTTTGGAGTGCATGAGAGAGCACAGGTAGTGCACTGCGTCTGCTGCCTTCAGTGAGACCATGACCCCAGGCATTTGCATGCATTTTGAGTGGCTGGAGGCTGGGAAATGATAGTTGACTTATTTTAGGCTGTCCTTGGTACTAGAGCGACACTTTCAGTTCCTCCTTTCCATGTGGTGGCTCTCTCTCCCTGTCTCCTCTTTTTCTCACACTGACTTAGGGATGGGATACCCCTGCCTGGCCTTTCCTTGAGAGAAGTCTGTAAATTCCAAAATTATGGCTTCTTCTTTCTTTCATATGCCACAAAAATGACCATTCTTTCAAGGCTCTACTGAGCTGTCAAAAGGAAAGCAATTCATTAACGAAGTTCATATTAAGGCCTGAATGTGTACTTTCCCCTTAGTGAGTTAACTCCTCCAGAGTATGTTAAATGTAGACGATGTCAACCTAATCTATTATTATGGGATTTAAGTGGAGCTCTTCTTGAGATGGAAGATCTTTTCTTCTTAAGTCATCTGCAGACATTCAAGTAACTGGCGATTTGGTTGTTTGAGGTAGAAAAGGGTGTGTCATGAAGATGGGCCATTGCCTGCTAGCCTGGGGCTTTTCAAGTTGGGCTTAGGGCCGTATTATTGTGGAAGGAGCCCCAGAGCTGAGCTTAAAGGTGGAACGCCTGAGGACTCATTCCCGCCAGTCTTACTGCTTCTTGGCTGTGTGACCAGCTCTCCCTGGATGCAATTGATTCTTCTATGAAGAAGGGATAACGATACCTCCTTATAGTGGTATGGATCAATTAATTGATTAATGTGGGATGGAATGAGAAAGAGCATGTAAAAGTATCTATAAAATAGGTTTCATATCATGGCCTAGCACATTTATGTGTATTTTTATTTATATGTAAGCGTATATCTTATGCTGTGTTGAGTGCTTGAGACAGGAAGTTTATATTGTCGTTCTTTGTTCTCAAGGGAGCTTATCATATTGTCAGATGACTAACTATATAATTTGAAAGATAAACCATAGTATAAGATGTCTACTGACAAGTTCCAAACACAAGCAATATAGGGACTCAAAGGAGATTCCTTCTGTTACAGTGCTGTGATTGGACCCCCTGCAAGGTCGAGTGGAGCGTTTCTCCCCTGCCCTATCACCGCCTCTCTTACCTCCAGCCAGGACTGTGAATTAATCTTCTTGGGTTAGTTCTTGAATGAGACACTCCCTAGTCTTGGGGGTGATAAGCTGCATTAAAAAAAATTATCGGCCGGGCACGGTGGCTCACGCCCGTAATCCCAGCACTTTGGGAGGCTGAGACGGGCAGATCACCTGACGACCGGAGTTCAAGACCAGCCTGGCCAACATGGCGAAACCCCATCTCTACTAAAAATAAAAAAATTAGCCAGGCATGGTAGCGTGTGCCTGTAATCCCAGCAACTCTGGAGGCTGAGGCAGGAGAATCGCTTGAGCTGAGAAGGCAGAGGTTGCAGTGAGCAGGGATCACGTCATTGCACTCCAACCTGGGAGACAAGAGTGAAACTCTGTCTCAAAAAAACGAAAATTATCTATACAAATACTTTTGATGTAATTCATACTCAGGATATTCTCTGGGATCTTTTCTTAGGTAAAATCAAGGAACTCTTCAGCAAGGACACTATTAATGCTGAGACTGTGCTGGTCCTGGTGAATGCTGTTTACTTCAAGGCCAAATGGGAAAATTATTTTGATCATGAAAACACAGTGGATGCACCTTTCTGTCTAAATGAGGTAGTGTATCAGAACTCATGGTTTTCTAGCTATCCAACTCATAATTTGCACTAGGAATGATTTGCAATATGTATACTCAAAAAGTTACAGCTTACATTTACAATAAGAACATTTTTCATTGATAAGAAGCAGTACCTGAATTTCACTGAGTGTTTTTGTGCCAAGTGCTTCCTGCACTGAGTAG
Source organism: Chlorocebus sabaeus (assembly GCF_047675955.1). Lineage (NCBI taxonomy): Eukaryota > Metazoa > Chordata > Mammalia > Primates > Cercopithecidae > Chlorocebus > Chlorocebus sabaeus. The sequence continues at coordinate 16,851,670 of NC_132921.1, read as the reverse complement.
TTTTCCATTTGTTATTTCATTTGTTCCCCCAAAGAGCATTATGAGATGGGTGCTATTATGATTTCCACTTAGGATTTGAGACAAAAAATGGAAAGGCTAAGTTAGTTAGCCAGATTCATGCATTAGGATTCAATCTGTGAGCGTTTGCCCCAGAAACCTGTGTCCTAAGCTAGTAGATTTAGAAACGAAGGGTTGGGTCCCAGCCACCCACTTGTCGGCCGGTTAGCTTATTACCAGAGATGCATTTTTCTCTCAGGCACCGAATATTCCCATCTGCAGGTTGACCATCCCTCACCCACCACCTTGAGGTTATTGTGAGATTTAAGGTGCGTGGGGTTGTGCCTTCCCTCTGAAGGAGCAGGTGTTGTTATTTAAGATGGAGATGATTCTCACTTAACGATGGCTGCCCTTGGTGCTGTGGTGGGGTCATCCAGGCCAGCTGGCGTGGGGTGGTGTGAGGCCAAGAGGCTGGGCTGGGGCAGGCCCTACAGTGGGATGGCTGGCAGGGCGTGTTTCTGCTGACTTAACAGTGGAGTTGCCTTGATAGTAAGTTTACCAATAGTCATCTTGGGAGCTGAAGAACTGATTAAAAAACATGGAAAAGGCCAGGTGAGGTGGCTCATGCACGTAATCCCAGCATTTTGGGAGGCTGAGGAGGGAGAATCACTTGAGACTAGGAGTTTGAGACTAACCTGGGCAACACAGGGAGACCCTGTCTCTAAAAAAAAAAAAAAAAAAAAAAAAAAAATAGCCAGGTATGGTGGTCTGTGCCTGTGGCCCCAGCTACTCAGGAAGCTGAGGTGGGAGGATTGCCTGAGCCTGGGAGGGCACCACTGCACTCTAGCCTAGGTGACAGAGCAAGACCCTGCCTCAAAAACAAACAAGCAAACACCGCCCCCCCCCCCCCCCCCCCGCCCCATCACTCCACAACAAAAAAAAGACACTGAAAGATAAAGTGTTGGCAAAGTAAGGGCCACTGATGAGTGGGCAGACTCTTTCAGTCTGGATCCCTGGTATGGCTCAGGACTTCTGTAGGACCTTCTCATCTTTAGGAACCCCTGTCCTCAGTGAAGCTGGGACCATATGAATTTGGGAGCTTCCTATAGCCATCCTGTGACTTCCTACCTTGACCTCTACAGAATGAAAACAAGAGTGTGAAGATGATGACGCAAAAAGGCCTCTACAGAATTGGCTTCATAGAGGAGGTGAAGGCACAGATCCTGGAAATGAGGTACACCAAGGGGAAGCTCAGCATGTTCGTCCTGCTGCCATCTCACTCTAAAGATAACCTGAAGGCTCTGGAAGAGGTAAATCTTCTTTTCCACATCTCTACAAAATATTTAATGATAGATCCTTAGAGAACAACACTGTCTACCATCTACCATCTTGAGGAAATACAGTACCTCAGCTGTCAGACATCAAGGAATGTATAAGAATCTGCATTAGATTAGATTATTTATCCTCATTTGTTTAGAATTAAACAACAAACGCCAGAAATATTGGGACTGGAGTTTCTTCTTTAATCTCATAGCTCTCTGCCACTGTTTTAGCAAACCGAGGAATCTGGGTTCTGAGTAACTTGAGAAGTTTTTAAGCTTTTCCTTTTCTCTGAATATCCTGACTTCTGGCCTCTTACTCATACCATTTTTCTATAGCTCAGTTAAAGAATTAACTGAATCCTGTTTTGGGGAATATGTACCTTGACAGAAGCGTAGAGAATGACACCAGAATTGATTGCTTGCGAGGCAGGAATTAATAAAGGCTGGAGAAGCTCAGCTACAGATTTTGTCCAAGGGGGTAAAGAGATAAAGATAGAAACGGAGAGAAAGTGAGAGAAATACCAATACAGCAGGCAGAGTAATTACAACATCAGTAACAACCATTATTCAGAATTTGCTATGCGCTATCACTGTGTTAAGTACTTTATACACATGATTTCGTTAATGCTTGCAAGAACTTAATCGTATTATCTCTGTTTTATGGAAGAGGAAATTTAACTTCAAAAAATTAGGGCTTGGCCACAGCACCCAACTAATCGACTGAGCTTTGCTGTGCTTTGAACATTTGTCTGTCAAACACCAAAGCACACTGGAACCTGAGTTGTCCCCTAACTCTTTGCAAAGAGGAAAGATATTTGCTTGAAGTTTTAAATGAAATCAGACTATTCTCTGGCTTAGAGAAAGGCCTTGAAGGTCGTCACCCACCACTGAAATGGACTCAGGCACCTTGAAGTAATTGGGGCATTCTTTGTGGTTGCATAATCTGACGCTAAATATTATTTCCTTCCTCTTGTAGCTTGAAAGGAAAATCACCTATGAAAAGATAGTGGCCTGGAGCAGCTCAGAAAACATGTCAGAAGAATCGGTGGTCCTGTCCTTCCCCCGGTTCACCCTGGAAGACAGCTATGATCTCAATTCCATTTTACAAGACATGGGCATTACAGATATCTTTGATGAAACGAGGGCTGATCTTACTGGAATCTCTCCAAGTCCCAATTTGTACTTGTCAAAAATCATCCACAAAACCTTTGTGGAGGTGGATGAAAACGGCACCCAGGCAGCTGCAGCCACTGGGGCTGTTGTCTCGGAAAGGTCACTACCATCTTGGGTGGAGTTTAATGCCAACCACCCTTTTCTCTTTTTCATTAGACACAACAAAACCCAAACCATTCTCTTTTATGGCAGGGTCTGCTCTCCTTAAAAGGGAAGTATTGTCTAGTACTTTGGAGCTGGAGGAAAATATCAATACAATTTTCCCCTGGCATAAGATGGGCATTTGAGTTTTTGGTAATATCTAAAGCATCCCCTTCATCCTCCAGCCATCAGCCTGTGCTTATCTTCATCTTTCCATCACCCTGTAGCTTATTTTCGTCTGAGTCTGTTAGTATTGAAGGGCTATTGTTCTCTACCCTAAACTTTCAAGCGTATACATTCACCCTCTGTGACCTGAAGGTCAACACAATTCAGTACAGTACCTACCTCCTTTTGAAGGAATCCTAAAAGTTCAGGTCGTTAGACCATTTCTAAGAGATAGCAAACTCAGAAGCCACTTTAACATGGGCAGCAAGAGAACATGTTTGACTGGAACGTGTTTGGAAACTCAGCTCTCTTTCTGGGGTAGTTATGATTGTGGTCATCACTGGGCAAGATGCCCTGTTTCTTCCTTTGACAGCTCCTGCATGGAAGATGTCCTGTGAGGTCTTTTCACCTAGGAGAAGGTAGGGCTTGGGTGTATTTAAGTGATAGCTCAAAGACGTATGAATGCCCCAACCAGCACTCCTTTTGCACAGAGCAGGGGAATGATATTTGTCTTGTGATTTTGATACTGACCCAGGAAAGTGGCTAGTGGATTTAGAGGAGGTTTATCTCAGTTTTCCTTGTTGGGTCCCCCAACATTATCATCAAACACTTCCCTCTGTCTCTCCTCCCGCTAGCTCCAAGAATTCCCACCTGTGGCTAGTTCCTCTTACGCACCCAGCACAGGCAGGTGTGGAGAGGAATGCTGCTGCCATTGTGGATGGCTGGCCTCCTTGTGCTCCTCTGTCTGCCTTCTGGCCATGTGGACTTTTGTGTCTTCCCAGAGGTCTCATTCCAGGCCACATGGTGAGAACAGGCTTGAGCCTGGGCATGGTGTCCATAGAAATGCTTGTTGGCTGGGCATGGTGGCTCATGCCTGTAATCCCAGCACTTCTTGGGAGGCCAAGTCAGGTGGATCACTTGAGTCCAGGAGTTCAAGACCAGCCTGGGCAACATATTGAGACCCTGACTCTACAAAAAATACAGAAATTAGCTGGGTGTGGTGGCGTGCACCTGTAGTCCCAGCTACTCGGGAGGCTGAGGTGGGAAGATCACTTGAGCCCAGGGCGTGGGCACTGCAGTAAGCTGAGATGGCACCACTGCACTCCAGCCTGGGTGACAGAGCGAGACCCTGCCTCAGAAAAACAAAAACAAAACAAAAAAAACCCAAAGCAAACAAAAAACCCAAAAAGCCAAAACAAAACCTGAAATCCTTGTCAAGAAGGCCATTGGGCTCATCTCAAGCTCTGGTCTACTGAAGGCCTGACCCCTAAGTGTTCCTACTCACGGACTCAGGGCCTCTGTTCTCTGGTGTGGTAATGTGAGTTCCTCATTTCTGTCTTAGCTGAATGTTCTGCCATAACCGCTGACATGTCTGACTCACATCTCTTTGCAGTCAGTCTCTTTCCTAGCGAGGTGGGTTTCAGGTCTTGCTTGTGGCTCAGTTTCCTTGGCCCACCTTGTGGCTGTTCTCTTCCCAGCTGCCACCAAGTCATTCAGCGTGGCCGCAGCAGTATTTCGTGGGAGAAGGCAGGTGAACCACACCTGCTCCCAGGCTAGCCTTTTCTCCCTTTTCTCACCTACCCCAGTGATTTCTTTGTGCTCTAAGAGACAAGTTCCACATTCTCCATACAACCTTCTCATTGGTGAAGCTCATGACCTAAAACAATTCGTTGTTGGTAACGTGAGGCAGTTTGAGTCAGTGCCTTTTCCAGAATCCATGTCCCATGGGTCACATTTATTTCAGATAACCAAAAACTTCATGTCCCCTGTAGTTCCTTTTGGGGTTGACATTTTGGGGTCTGTTTCCATGTCTGACTTGGCATCACTGCCATACACCGAGCTGGAAACCATGACCTGTATATAGGCCTGCATTGCCCGGCATTTCTTTTGTTCTTATTCTTTTACTTGGTAAACACTTTTTTTTTTTCATTTATATCGGGATTTCTCATATTTTAAAGCATGAGAGGGAGAATGTATCTATTTACAATAATGAGGAAAATTAAGAATCTTAAATTTTTATGTAAATCATAAACATTCTTTACTTTTGATGTATTAAAAAGTTTCTTCTGAATGAATAAAGCACTTTTATTATTAGTTAAAATATGTACGATGTGTTGCCAACTGATTTTTTCAGGGATATGAATCTAACTTCAAACTGTTTCATCCAAAAATATAAAAATACATAATCTATGAAACTAACAATTCATTTCAGTTACACAGGAAAATTACATTTTGCCCCAGTAATAGTTTCTCCCAGCTTTCCATCATAATTACCCTATGAAGGCATATAAAACAGATGAAAACTGACAATGCTAAAACTGGAGTGATAGCCAGCTGATGATCAGAATATAGAAGAAATTTCTGCTGACTACAAGTTTTTCCTTTTTTTTTCTTTGAGATGGAGTCTTGCACTGTTGCCCAGGCTGGAGTGCAATGGTGCAATCTTGGCTCACTACAACCTCTGCCTCCTGGGTTCAAGTGATTCTCAAGCCTCAGCCTCCTAGGTAGCTGGGATTACAGGCGCCTGCCACCACGCCCGGCTAATTTTTGTATTTTTATTAGAGAGGGGGTTTCATCATGTTGGCCAGGCTGGTCTTGAACTCCTGACCTCAAGTGATCCACCTGCCTTGGCCTCCCAAAGTGCTGGGATTACAGGCTTGAGCCACCACACCCGGTCCCTGCTGACTACAAGTTAACGAGTCTGGGCAGTAAGGCACTGTTGAGGGGTCATCAGCATCTCATTGCCAGTGAGTAGTCTGCCTGTTTCCTCCCATTGCTGCCTTCCTCTGAGTTCAGAAACATAAGCTCTCTCCCAACTTGAATTTTGGACGTCTATCTCTTTACTTTGTACTTGCTGCTGTCCTTCACCCTCTCTCTTTCTTATAAGTTAGTTTTTTTTTGTTTTTTTTTTTTTTCTGCAGCCGTTTGAAGACTGAATGACTTCCCAATTATGATTTGGAAGAAGGTGAGGACAGGCATTTGTTCCTTCCATCCTAGGCAGTTTAGTCATCAGAAATAAAATACTTTTGGTGACGCCAAGGACAGGAAGAGCCTTGGTGGGAGTGTTCTTGGATATTTTATCTACGCTGTCTGTTTAAAGTGTCCCAGACCCAGCCCATACAAGGAGGAGAAGATTTACCTGAGCCCAGCAGAACTACACTAGATGGAACCCTTTCAGACACTGGAAATTATGCTCCAAACAGGGAGATCTTGACTCATTTTTCTTGCACCAGCAAGATTGACCCAGCAATATGGTGCCCAGGGGTAGAAAGAACATACAAGTTGGTAGGCCGATATAATTGCTGGAAAGCCAACCAGAGAATGATTTTAAATCAACAAGAAAATGAGCTCCCCACTTCCTCAGTTTAAGGTTTCCTCCACATAGCAATGTTGACAGGTAGAACAGATGAGGTAATATAGATTCAAAACAATTGTTTCACTTATGCTGACTGTAAATATTCTGGTAAGAGACACATGGACATATAGTACTCCACAGACTCCCTAATACATCCAGAATCTGTATGTTCAACTGCATTTCAAGTCCTCCTTATAACTTCATACACTATCTAGTGCATACTTCTCAAACTCCTCTGTAGTTTTTTTCCTTGAGCTGGGACAAGCCAGAACATGTGTTGCTTCATTCCTAATTGCTGTTTACAGCTTTTGCATGCTGGTATTTTTAAAAATTACAGTGTCATTAACCCGAGGCGGAGGTCCAATTGGAGCAGCAGGGTGAGGAAGCTTGTGCAGTTGTCTCGGTGGATTTCTTTGCTCCACACTTGAATGCCAATTCCAGATGTGTTCTTCATCCACACCACTCATCTGGCATTCTTAGTTTCCCAAATCCGTTTTATTTTCTCCTTACTCAATTAAAAGAATCCAAATCCTTTTTTTACCCAATAAAAATAGAAAATATCCCCAAATGTGCATACTTAAGTATATTAAACATATTAATATATGTATTAAGCATATTAATACTCTATTCACAGTATTTATATGAAGCATAATATATCCTTAATATTTAATTTATAAATGCTCATATTCTAATGCAATAAATTTTCCATTTAAATAATGTTTTCTTTCATGTGCATCAACAAAGTTTTAGCTACAGATAGGTGAAAAGGATTTAAAAAGCAACCCAGTGCACAACAGTGGGGCTGAGAAATTCGCACACCCCTTGTTGACACACATAGGTTCTGAACAGATCATTCCGTGTTCAAGATTAAATAAGTGGAGACAAAAGTATAAGGTATGAAAAAAATAAGTGCCGAATAAGAAGAGATATATCATGTTATAAATGAGAGAGAGAGTGAGAGGGAGGGAGGGAGAGAGAGAGGCTGACTTCATAAAATGATATACAGCAAGAACTGGAAGAAACTTTTAAAAGCTTTTGGGCATAATTAATAGGATTTAAGAAGACACAAAATCTATGGAATAGGAGTGCAATGCTGCGAAGATAAACTCTGATAAGATGTGAAAAAGCTAAATGAGAAAAAAACAGATGACTAGGGAATGAAAAAATGCAATAGAAGAATTTAAATAGACTTTAAAGGCAATAAAGAAGCAAAACTGAGACACTGGAAACTTTAGTTAGTGATGAATAGGGGGTATTTGAGTGTGTCTCTTAGAATGTATAGGAAATAATAAGAGAGAAGTTGGTAGATATAAAGAGAGAATAGAAAGTAAACCCAACAACTATGGTGTTTCTCAGGAAAAAAAGACTAATTGGCATAAAGTCAACAATCCAAGACATGATGGAAGAAAATCTTTTTAACTTGGATAGTCACAGGATCATACTCAATGATTCCCTCTTCCCCTGCAGAGCAAAAATAGACATGCTAAAAAACTTTAAAAGATTGAGAAAGTAATCCTATCAGCATTTGGGCAAAAAAAGAAATAGTTACAATGTATAAAGGATTTTAAAAAAAACCAGATGAGCATCAAACTTTTGTACAAAATTTCTGAAGATAGTGAAACTTAGTGTGCAGGTCTGAGGGAAAATACATGATTAAAGAATTTCTTATCTAGGCAAGTCGGCTTTTTTGTATGCATGAAACAGAAAGCCATTCTCAGATCTATTTTGGTGTATGTGAGTGCAGATATACTTTATCTTTAGCTCCTGACATCATGATGTAAACATCACAGGAATTAAAATTAAATGCATGTTGTTTTGAGTGGTATCCAATGCAGTCAAAGACTCGGAAAGCTAGTGTATTAATCCGTTTCCTACTGCTAATAAAGACATGCCCAAGACTGGGTGATTTATAAAGAAAAAGAGGTTTAATGGACTCACAATTCCACATGGCTTGGGAGGCCTCGCAGTCATGGCAAAGGAGGTAGGAAGTCAAAGGAGGAGCAAACTCATGTCTTACATGGTGGTGGGCAAGAGAGCATAGGCAGGGAAACTCCCCTTTACAAAACCATCAGATCTCATGAGACTTGTTCACTATCACGAGAACAGCACAGGAAAGATCTGCCCCCACGATTCAATTACTTCCCACTGGGTCCCTCCCGTGACACCTGGGGATTATTATAATTCAGGGTGAAATTTGGGTGGGGACACAGAGCCAAACCATATCAGCCAGTAAAAAAATTCCTTCAGTAAAACTATGACCTCAATTGATAATCAATGGAAGAAGAGAAATTCCTCATTTAAAATTCTCACTATGCCCAATAATTGTTGGCAGCTGTGACTTTTCCCCTTAGCACTGGATTTTTTACAATGTTGGGTTCAGGCATGGAATGAGTTTCAATATCCAGAACAAGACTGCAATCATGAAATATCTGAACTGGGACAGTAATAATACTAACACTTTTTGTGCTTATTGTATGCCAGCTTTGGTTGAAGACCTTTATGTTCACTAGTCCATTTAACATTCTCAATCATCCCAAGAGGTGGGTTATTATTATTATCTGCCCATAACAAATGAGGAAACCAAGGCACAAAGGGATTAAGTAATTTGCCTAACATCCCTCAGATAGCAAATGATTGAACTAGCATTTTTAACTAGGCTGTCTGGCTGGATGTTATACAGAAGATGTATCACCACCACTCAATGAAAGTATCAAGAAGTAGAAGTTCCCAACAAGGTTTGTAACCACTAATACGCTTGCCCCAAAGCACATCCAGGCCATACCACCGTTAAACTGCCAAGGCAAGTTGTGGTAAACCCCAAAGCAGTATTCATAGATAGTTTAATGAGGAATCTCAAATACAAAGAGAAACGTACAACCCGGATCTCTCACATGATTGTAGAGAATAATCACATGAAAGAAGGGTATCAGCCTCAATGGGGTTAACGGGTTAAGCAAGAGATTTTAAAAATATATAAGTAATATACTTGATAGCATCCATATATCAAGAACAGAGTATTATTAAAAATATTCATTTAGAGTTTCTGGAAATAAATTTGATTATTACAATTAAGTAGATTGACTAGTAGAAAGAAAATAACTGGAGAGTTAGCTGGTAGATTGAGCTGTGAAATTGTACAAAATGTAGAATAAAAGGATAAAGGGATCAAAAGTACCTAAAAATGTTGGCCAGGTGTGGTGGTTCATGCCTGTAATCCCAGCACGTTGGGAGGCCGAGGCAGGCGGATCGCCTGAGGCCAGGAGTTTGAGGCCAGTCTGGGCAACATGGTGAAACCTTGTCTCTACTAAAAATACAAAAATTAGCTGGGTGTAGTGGCACACCTGTAATCCCAGTTACTTGGGAGGCTGAGGCATGAGAATCGCTTGAATCTGGGAGGTGGAGATTGCAATGAGCTGAGATTGCTCTACTGCACTCCAGCCTGGGTGACAGAGTGAGACTCTGTCTCACAAAACAAATGAAAAAACAAATGAAAAAACAAACAAACAAACAAAAACCTTAAACATGTTAAGAATCATGTAAGGTAGTTTAAAGGGTCTCAACATTCATTAAGGGGCATTTCAGGAAAGAAGAACAGAGAGATAACTGAGGAATAGGAATACTCAAAGAAATAAGAAAAACAATGTACAGAATTGAAAACAGTCATGCATTCTCATATTGAAAGGACCCATTCAGAACCCAGACTTCTACACTGTGGCAAAATTAAAGAAGATCAATGCAGAAATAACATATTCTAAAAGCTTTTTGTGTTAAAAGGTCAAATTTATAAACTGGAATGAGAATCATATAGAGTTTAGCTTTCTCTTTGTCCTACAAGAAGACACAGACCAATATTTTGAATTTCTGGCAGAAAACAATACTGTAAACTGAAATATTTACCCATAAAAACTTTTATTCAAGTGCGACGGCCAGATGCATGAGCAAGCACTCTAAGTTTACTATCTGAAAACTTTTACCTAAAGGAATGACTAGAAGTTCTGCTCCAAAAAATTTTAAAAAATGAATTGGCTAAAAAGTATGGAATATAAGTAGCAGTGATGCAAAAAAGAGAGTAAAACATGATTGAAGATTAAATTGGAATTAATAATTTAAGAATTAAAACTCAGATGATCTCACATTGAGAGGTAGAAGATAGTAGGCTTGAGGAGTACAAAGGGAATTATGGAGAGAGAATGGAAGGAAGGAAATAAAACCTCTGGGGTTCTTGTTCTTTTCAGGGCATGATGGGGAAAATAGTTTAACCCTGGACATTAATTTAAAAATTATGTACAATATTTGTGTTAAACTAAACTATAACCAGTTGAAGATTGAAGTGGAATGCATAATCTCCAAAACAGTAGAGGAAAAAAAAGAATGAAAAATACTTGAAAAAAAATCAAAGGAATATAAAAAAAAAAGAAAGTAAGAAAGCATAGCACATACAAAGCATAAAACAAGACAGCAAATAAGTACAAATATGACCAGTCTCAAGAAATGTGGATGTTTTAAATTGGCCAGTTGAAAGAAAGACTGCATTAAAAAGACAAAGATCTACTTATAGACAATTTATAGGACACAATTCTAAAACAGTAAAAACAAGAAGATTAAAATAATGATAGAGAAAAACAGACAATATAGAAGTATTAAAAAGAGAGAAGCAGAAATAACAAGAATAACACCAAAAAAATTCTACCCAAAGTCCAAAACAGTAATAAGAACAAATATAAATATTTCAGTTTGATAAAAGACGCCATGTGTTAAGGGTAAAAAATAATATCACCTAATAGCATAATTCGAAAATACAGGAGGTACAAATAAAAGAAGAAATGGAAACATTTACAAAAATAGTGAATAACTTTAACACAGCTTTTCTAGTGATCAATAATTTAAGTCGAAAAAATTACACAGAGAAAAAATTAAACTTTTATTTTATTTATTAGAAAACAGAAAATAATTAAAATGTGTAAATTGTTTTATCCCCCAGAATTTTGAAAAAAGAAGAACATGCTTCACAAACCCAAATAAAGATGAAAATAATAAAGACAAAAGCAGACATATAAAAAGTGAAAGACAAAAGCTTAAAAAAATTAGAGTTATGACAAAAAGAATAATGACACTAACCAACAATTTAGGAACAAGAAAGGGATATATGCTATTTTGTATTTATGGAGGTATACCTCTAGGGTAAATTTCTAGGAGTTGCATTGCTGAGCCAAAGTACAATTGCATATGTAATTTTCTTAGCTATTGCTAAATTCTGGTTATAAGGATTACACCATAGCACTCCTATTAGCAATACTATGTATCTGCCTATTTCTTCACAACCACACCCACAGAAAGTCATAAAGGGTTTGGGTGCCTGCCAAACTGATAGACAAAAAATACTATAGTAGTATGTATTTAATTTAAGTTTCTCTTGTTTTGAGTGAATTTATGAGCATGCAATCACATGCTCTGTCATTTATATATCTTTCCCTGTGTTATGTCTGTTCTTTTTTTTGACATTTATATAGGTGCATTTCTTCTTGATTTTTAAGAGATTTTTATGTGTTACGAAGATTAACCCTTTGTATTAGAATTAGCATAAACCTTTTCTCAGTTTGTCAGTTCTCTTTGACTTTGCTTATTAAATCTACTTTAAAGTTTTTTATAAGCTGAATATACCAATCTTTTCTTCTACTGCTTCTAAATTTTTAAAATCAGGTTTTCCCTAGTTCCAGGTTTTAAGGTATTTACCCATACTTTTTTCAATTACCTGTATATTTTCGTTTTTAAAATTTAGAGCTCAGATTCAATTGAAGCTTACTTGGCATGAGATAAATTTGAATGCTATTTTAATCTTTTTCCAAATGGCTATTCAGTTGTTCCAATACTACTTATTAAAACATCTGTCTTGGCCACGCACAGTGGCTCATGCCTGTAATCCCAGCACTTTGGGAGGCTGAGGCAGGCAGATTACTTGAGGTCAGGAGTTAGAGACCAGCCTGGCCAACATAGCGAAACCTCATCTCTACTAAAAATACAAAAATTAGCTAGGCATGGTGGCGGGTACCTGTTTCCCAGCTACTCGGGAGACTGAAACAGGAGAATCACTTGAACCCAGCGGGTGGAGCTTGCAGTGAGCCGAGATTGCATCATTGCACTCCTGCCTGGGTGACAAGAGTGAAACTCAATCTTAAACAACAACAATAACAACAGCAACAACAACAACAACATCTATCTTTCCCTTTGGGATTTGAATTGCCACATTTATCACGTACTCAATTTCCATATGTGGTTAGGTCTGTTGATGGATTTACTAGCCTCTTCCTTTGGTCTGTTTATTCATGTGCCAACATCAGTGTTTCAATTACGGAAGCTTTGTTGCTTTTCCTTTGCAGTGTTTACCTATTTATTCTTGTTTGTCTGTTTTTCCATATGAACTTTAGAATCCTATTGTCTTGCTATTTTACTATGTTTTCTCTCTTTAATTTTCCTTGTGATATTTAGGAAAGTTTGTATTTTTGTTCTAGACATTATTTTTATGCTGTATTATGACCTAATGGCCTCACGTTACTCTTTTATTTACTTAGGCTTTTATCATTTTTAAGTGATATCTTTTGACGCCCATCTGCTGCCTGAGTAATAATCAACAAATTTATATTCTACCTTCTAATTTTCTTGCTAGCATTTCCTCTCATGTTTTTTGTCATTTTTTTTAAACTTTGGCAGCACATATAAAACATAGTACATGTACATATTACTTTCCTACTCTTATTCATGTGTTTGCTTTAGTCTTAGAGCTATAATAAAATATATTTGTGCTATCAGTCTTTTGCTAAAGTTTCTTCAATTTTTTTTTTTTTTTTTTTTTTGTTACTGGATGAAGCTCATCCTCTGGTAGATTTCTCAAGAAGGGCTAACAAGTACAATATTCTCTAAGTTCTTGACTGTTTAACACAGTTTCTTTATGGTCATGAAAGACCATTCATGAAAGAATACTTTTTGATATATAAAATTCTTGGTTTAGATTGAATTGAATTGGTTTGAATATCTTTATTGCTCCACTGGTTTGTATGTTGTTCTCAAGAAGTCTGATGTTAACTTGCTTTCTTTACTTTATATTGACTTGATTCTCTCTCATTCTCTTTCTCTCTTATCTTTCCCTGTTTTTCTCTTCTCTGCAGATGTTAAGACTGATTTTCCACAATATGTCTTAGACTTCATCATTCAGGGTCAATTTTCCTAGGTACATTGTAGGCCATTTCAATGCACAGATTTGGGATTTATTTTATTTTTGAAATGTTTTCTTGGATTATAGCTTTATATATCATTTCTACTCCACTGTTTTATTTCTGTACTTCAGAGACTATGGTTACACATATTTAGATTTATTTGCCTGTCTTTATTTCGTTCTTTTATCCTTTTACTGTTCTTTATTTTGTTTTTGTTCTCTAGGCTATTTTTTATTTCTCTTCTCTATGTTCTTTATTGTACTTTCTCCTGTAGGCAACTGGTTGTCTAGGCCCATTTCTGAGATGATTTTGTTATTTTTATTATTTCTATTTAATTCAGACATATCTCATTACAGTACTTTCTTTCTGTGGTTGTTTTGTTATTCATATATATTCTGAGTTTTTAAAATTATGACTTGAAGCATTCTTCATGTTCACAATCTCTTTCCAAACAATATTTAGTTCATAAGGTAGTGTTACACTGCAGCTTTATTCTCCCTCATGATGATTTCTTGGGTAGTATCTCCATAAGCTAAAAGTTTTAATTTTCACTGTTTTCTTTGTATAGTAATTTCACATATTTGTTGGGTACTTTTTCTTGTTCATACTGAAATGTGCAGGATTTTTGGACTAAAAAGGACAGGCAACTTTATGAAGAATTGGGTGCCATACTCTGTTTTCTTGGTGCAAGAGTGCCCTCTTCTGTAGGTACAGTTAAGTGCAGTTTTAAAATGGTGCCCTACTGCTACGCTTGTTCATCTGTTTTGTGCAGAGAGATTTGAAAGTAGGTGTCCTCCATTATACTGAAGAATAGTTCCATCAGAGGAATAAATATTGCTAAAAAGAGGCCAAACCATTATTCAGAGATTTTATGATCATCTTTCTAGAAAATCAAAGCGAATAAGCTTATAATTTACCATAAAAGAATATTCTTCAAGATGGTTTGCTAGATATCCAAAATTTTTTTTTCTTATACACCAGTAATAATTATTCACCAACACAATGCCTTATTCAATTAATAGTACTTAATTCTATTTGAGATTATCTTGTTTTTGTTTATTTATGGTTTGTATCACCCCAATAGAATGTGCATTTAATGAGAGAATGGACCTTTTACACCTACATCTTATTCATTGCTTTACCTCAGTACCTAAAGCAGTATCTAGCAAAGAGTATATGCTCAGGAAATACTTGTTGACTGACTGACTGAATGAATGAATGGAAAACCCAAAGACTGTATTCACAATAATATAAAAATGATAAAATGTCTATAAATAGATTGAATAAATTTATTTTTCTTGTGATGAATAACACAAATATGGAAATATTAAAATGTATACATATAGCTCAATAAATTACCACAAAGTGAGCAACCAGGGAAACACCACCCAGATTTAAAAAATAGAACATCACCATTTCTCCAAAATTCCTCTTACATCTCTTTCTAATTATTACTTTCTTCATCCTCTTTGATACGTAACCAATATGCTAACTTGCAGCACTAGACAGTTGACCCTCAAACAACACGAGTTTGAGCTAAATAGATCCACTTGTACTTAGAGTTTTCTCAATAAATACACTGGAAAATATTTCTCAATAAATATACTGGAAAAATCTTGCAGATTTTTCAAATCACAGATTTTTCAAATTGCTGTGTAGTCTAGAAATATCAAAAATACTAAGAAAAAGGATGTCACGAATGCATAAAGTATGTGTAGGTACTAGTCTATTTTATCATTTACTCCCATAAAATATGTACAAATCTATTATAAAAAGTTAAAATGTATCAAAACTTATGCACAAGAATACTTACAGATGGTCATGCATGGTGCTATTTGCAGTTAAGAGAAATGTGAACAAAAGTAAAGACGCAGTGTTAAGTCATAACTGCATAAATTAACTACAGTACATAGTGTATTACTGTAATAATTTTGTAGCCAACTCCTATTGCTATTACAGTGAGCTCCAGTGTTGCAAGTATCTGCTCGAAAGAGTGTGAGGACAATGATCTCTGTGTGAGCAGCTCATCTGTCCAGTAAGTTGTGTATCACAATAAAAAGTGATCTCTCACAGTTCTTGTGTATTTTTCATCATGTTTAGTGCAATACTATACAACTTGAATAACATCATGGTACCTATACGAAGTGCCACCAGCGATGCTGAAAGTGTGCCCAAGAAACAGAGAAAAGTCATGATGTTGCAAGAAAAAGTTGAATTGCTTGATACTTCTTGTAGATTGAGGTCTGCAGTTGCATTTTCCTACCATTTCAAGATAAATGAACCCAGCATCAGGACCATTGTAGAAAAAGAAAAGGAAATGTGTGAAGCTGTCTCCGCAGCTATAGCAACAGATATGAAAACCTTGCACTTTTTGAGAAACACATTTTCATTTTATATTGAAAATGTGGCTGTTATATGGGGGCAGAATTACTATAAGAAAGGCATACCTATAGACTCTAATGTGATCAGAGAAAAACCGAAGTCATTGTATGACAAAGCAAGAGGAAGGTGCAGGATCTAAAGTTGGAGAATTTAATGCCAGTAAAGGATGGTTTGATTATTTTAGGAAAGATTTGGCTTAAAAAATGTCAAGATAACTTTTTTTTTTTTTTATGACCAAGAGGCAGCAAATTCGCAGATGCCATTAAGAAAATAGTTGAGGAGAAAGGATACCTATTTGACCATGTTTTTGAAGCAAATCACAGTGCCCTATTCTGGAGGAAAAAAAGGCCACAAATGACCTGTATTAGTAAGAAAGAGGAGCAGGCATCAGGACTTAATGCAGGAAGGGATAAGCTAATGCTACTGTTTTGTACAAATACAGTTGTGTTATATAATTAAAATTGTCTTTATTGATAGCACTAATCTTCAACCTTTGAAGAGAAAAGATAAATACCAACTGCCCGTCTTTCGGTTGCATGAATATGAGAATATGAGAGTCCTTTTTCTGGATTGATTAATCAATGGTTTGTCCCTGAAATCAGGAAGTGCTTTGCCAGAAAGGGACTGACTTTTACAATTCTTTTGCTATTGAACAATGCCCCTGGTCACCCAGAACCCCATTAGTTCAACATCGAAGACGTCGAAGTTGTCTCCTTGCCATGAAACACAGTATCTCTAATTCAGCCTCTAAATCAGGGGGCCATAAGGACCCCTGCTGACACACAGTACTCTATGGAAAGTATTGCCAACACTATAGAAGAGAACCCCAGTAGAAAGAACACCATGGAAATCTGGAAGGATTATACCACTGAAGATGACATCATTGTTATAGAAAAAGCCATGACAGCTGTTCGGCCTGAAACAGTAAATTCCTGCTGGAGAAAACTGCATCCAGATGTTGTGCATGACTTCAAAGGATTTATGACAGAACCGATCAAGGAAACTATGAAAAAGATTGTGGATGTGGCGCGCGCACACACACACACACACACACACACACACACACAGAGGTAGGGGATGAAGGATTTCAAGATCTGGATATTGGGGAAATTCAAGAGCAAATAGATTCCACACCTCAGGAATTAACAGAAGACAATTTTATGGAGATGAGTACTTCTGAACCAGCTCCAGATGGTGAGAAAGAAGACATAAAAGAAGCAGTGCCAGAAAACAAATTGACATTAGACAATCTGACAGAGCAGTTCTGATTACTCAAGGCTGCTTTTAAATTCTGTTTTGACATGGACCCTTTGACGACACAGGCATTGAAGCTAACGCAAATTATGGAAGCAGGATTGGTACCATGTGGAAACATCTTTAGGGAAATGAAAAAGAAAAAAAAGTCAGAAATGATGATGTAGTTCTATAAAGTTACAACAAGTCTATGCTGCCTCCCATTCCGCCTTCTCCACCTCTTCTGCCTCTGCCACTCTTGAAACAGCCAGGCCAACCACTCCTCTTTCTCCTCCGCCTCAGCCCACTCAATGTGAAGATGACGGGGATGGACTTTATTGATGATCCACTTCCACTTAATGAATAGTAAATATATTTTCTCTTTTTTAATCTTCTTAATAATTACCTTCTCTCTAGCTTACTTTATTATAAGAATATGGTATGTAATACATATAACATACAAAATGTGAGTTAATAGACTATGTTATCGGTAAGTTTTCTGGTCGACAGTACGCTATCAGCCGTTAAGTTTTTGTGGAGTGAAAAATTATACGTTGGTAATCTTTGTCTTTGGTTGTAAACTAGGGGTGACTTTTTTGCCTTCTTTATGCTTCCTTTGTTTTCTACAAGTTTTGTATATTATGAACATGTATTCCTGTAATCAAGGACAAACATTTAATAGCTTTATTAAAATATTATTGTGAAGGGTAAAAAATATATATATATATACACAAGCTGGGCACGGTGATACATGCATGTAGTCCCAGCTACTCAGGAGGCTGAGGTGGAAGGATTGCTGGAAGCCAGGTGCCCAAATCCAGAATCTAACCTGGACAACATAGTGAGACTCTATCTCTAAAAAGAAAATGATAAAAATAAAAAATTACACCTGGATTTTCAACTGTGAGGGGTGTTGGCATCGCTACCCCTGTGTTGTTCAGGGATCAACTGAAGTTTAGTTTTGTCTGCTTTTGTACTTTATATAAAAAGAATCATACAGTATGCATTCTTTTAGATTTGGCTTCTTTTGTTCAATATTGTTTGAGATATTTATCTGTTTTTTTTTTTTTTTTCCCCTATAGCTTTAGTTCATTCATCGTCATTGCTGTGTAGGATTTCATTGTGTGAACATATCATTATTTACATGTTATGCTGTTAATGTACATCAGTATTTGGCTATTATGAATGTTGCTATGGGCACATGTCTCTTGGTGCCCATGAGCACACATTTATATTAGGTAAATATCTGGGGTGAAATTATTAGGTCATGGGGTGTATCTGTGTATATCTAACTTTGGATATATATAGCTCTCCAACTTTGATAGTGTGTTTTGATTAATAAAGGCTTTTAAATTTTGTGTTGTCCAGTTTACTAATTTTTACTATTATTGTAAATGCTTTTGTGTGTTTCAATTAGCTCTGTGATCCATTTAGAATGGAAATCTGTATATGGTGTGACGTAGTAGTTAAGATTCCTTTCTCCCCCATGTGATTATCCAATGAACTCAACATAATTTATTGAAGAGACCATTCTTTCTCCACTGCTCTGCAACAAACTTGAAAAAAATCAAGGTGCATACATGCATCAGTATTTTTCTGGGCTTCTGTTCTGATCTATCGTTTGCCAAAAGCCAGGCTGACAATTAATAATAAATCTTGCTATCTGACAGAGCAGGTATTACCTCTTCCTCCTTCTCTTTCGACAGTGTCATGGCTGTTGTTAGCCCTTGGCTATTTCATATAAATTTGGAATCAGATGGCCAATTTTTTGAAAAATGAACTTCCTGAGATTTTGACTGAGATTGCAGTGATTAATTTTGAGAAAATTGACATTCTTAAAACATTGAGTCTTTCAAATGACAAATAAAATATACCCCTCCATTTACTCAGTCTTCTTAATTTCTCTAAGTTATGTTTAATCTTTTTCTATATGTAGTCTTAAACATCTTTCACATTTACTAGTTATGTGATGGTTTTTCATTATTTAAAAAAAAGGACATAAAATTATATGTATTTATTACATACAAGATGTTTTGAAGTATAGAACATTGCATAATGACCAAATCTAGCTAATTAACACAGTATTATCTCACATAGCTTATTATTATTATTATTTTTGAGATGGAGTCTGGCTCTGTTGCCCAGGCTGGAGTGCAGTGGTGTGATCTTGGCTCACTGCAACTTCCGCCTCCTTGGTTCATGCAATTCTCCTGTCTCAGCCTCCCGAGTAGCTGGGATTACAGGTGCCTGCCACCAAGCCAGCTAATATATTGTATTTTCAGTAGAGATGGAGTTTCACTATGTTGGTCAGACTGGTCTCTAACTCCTGACCTCAGGGGATCTGCCTGCCTCGGCCTCCCAAAGTACTGGATTACAGGTGTGAGCCACCATGCCCAGCCTCACATAGCTTTTTTATACTCTTTTACATTATATATATTCAAAACATTTCTAACTGTATGTTGCTAGTATATTAAAAACACATGAGTTTTTATATTGACCTTGTATTCAGCAATCTTGCTAAACTCACTTTTTAAATCTCATAACATTTGCCTCAATTCCTCTGTGAATGATTCTATTTTTCTTTTTAAATTATCTTACCTTTCAAATAATTATCTAATTAATCAGTTAATCAATTGCTTTGTTGCACTTGCCAGGGTCTCTGGTTCAATTCTGAGTGGAAGCAGTGACGGTGAGCATACTTGTTTTGTTTTTCATCACGAAGAGAAAACTGGTTCTCTCTCTCCTTCGTCTCTCTCCCCGTCCTTTCTTTCTATTAACTATTGAAGGACTTGTAAGATGATCATACCACTTGCTCATTATGTAAAGATGACAGTTTTTCCCATTTAACATATTAATTCTAAAGAGTCCCAGTCTAAACCCCAAAAGTGTTTTTCATAGGTCTTGATAAACTAATTAAAAATTTTATCTAAAGAGAATATATGCAAGATTGCAAATAAATTTTTAGACAGCAAAAATAATGAGGGCTTGGGCTAGATATCGAAACACTTTTGTCATAGGTTTGGCACCCTAGCAGCAGAGTCAAAGACAGGGACTTTTCAGGTAATTTTGCGGGGGAGCGTGATGAGGAGGGTGCTTGTTTGAGAGAAGCAGAACAAGGCAAGGGGAAATGTTAATTAATCATGTGATTTCTGCTAAAGACCGGCTTCAGTCTAATCTCGTGGGGGAGGTCTGGAGGAGAAGTGGCACTATAAGTTAGTCTTACCCAGGTGGCTGTCCTTTTTTTTTTTTTTTTTTTTTTTTTTGAGGTGGAGTTTCACTCTTGTTGCTCAGGCTGGAGTGCAATGGCGTGATCTCAGCTCACTCCAATCTCCACCTCCTGGGTTCAAGTGATTCTCTTGCCTCACCCTCCTGAGTAACTGGGGTTACAGACATGTCCCACCACGCCCGGCTAATTTTTGTACTTTTAGTAGAGACAGGATTTCACCATGTTGGTCAGGCTGGTCTCGAACTCTTGACCTTAGGTGATCCACCTGCCTTGGCCTCCTTAAGTGCGGGGATTACAGGCCTGAGCCACCGAGCCCAGCCAGGGGCTGTCTTTTTATGACCTTATGCCAGTGAGTCATGCCTGAAGTGTGCCCTGGTGAGGGAGATGGGGTGGTACCTGGCTTCCCAGGTAGGTAGCTCTCCTTTAGCCGACAGAAGGGCATCTGTGAATTATAAGGCAAAACGGCAACTGGGTAACAGGTGTGCTGGTAGGTTAAGGAAATCTGGTGGGAACATCGGCAGCATCCACTATGAGATTATATGCTTGGAGAAGAAAAATACTGCAAGTCAGTGTCAGTAATAGACACACACAGAGGTTGGAACAAAACTGTGAGCTATGGAACAGGGTTGGGAACCTATCAATACTCTGCTTCAGGGGATAACTATTTCTTCTCCTCACTTGTCAGCACAGAAATCATTTTTTAAATGGTTCTTGATCATCAACATATATTCTACCTCTGGGGCAGTTTTGATCCTAGAAAGGAGAGACAGATAAAACAGAACAGGGAGGAGTCCTGTGATAAGAGGTTTGGAAGGCATTGAAAATTAGGTTTAGAGAGAATAAGGATGAGAATCTGTCACCAGATGGAGGTAGTTGAGTGTTAAACAAGAGCAATTCCTGGTGTGAGTGGGCTACTATAAGAGAGGGAAGGTGAAGGTCCGAGAATGAGAGGGGCTGGCAACAGGAATGGTGAAGGCGTACAGGGTGGCAGTAGCAGCTGGGGTGGACAGGAAGACCATACTCAGAGTCCTGGAGGGGCCCGGGGTTGGGAACAGAGCAGCACGGCACGATGGTCTAAGTTTCCAAAGGGGAACATGGGAGGTGACTGAAGGAAGAAAGGCTTGGAAGAAGAGGGGATGGGAGGGAGAATAGGAATGGTGACTTTGCTTTCCCAAGATATGAGTGGCCGTTCCCAGAAAAGACTACGGGATGTAGTAGTCCTCAGGAAAAGCCAGGTTTCCTGGTGAAAGCAGGTGGTAGAAAAAAAGCTTTAGCAAAAAGCAGAAGGTCTGTGGAAATGACTGGGCAATAGAACAGGAAGTCTAGGGGCCACAGAAAAAGAAATGAGAAGATATAAACTGATAGGGATATTAAAACATAAAGCATTATGGCTGACTCAGAGATTTTATGCCATTTTAAAAAAATGAACATTTCCATTTCACTGGCATCCTGGGTTAACTAAGTGTTAATTCTTTCTAAACCTTACTCAATTTGCAAGATTCTCAGTGCTTATTAAAAAGCAAATCAATTAAATGTGGCTTTGAGTTTACTTAAAGAGTAGCAATTAAAATATTTTGAAAAAAGTAAATTGTGAGTATGGAGATTGGAACACACGTGACCCGTATGCCCTTCGAGCCTGCGTATCTAGGAGGTGTTCTTCTAGGCAGAAGGAAGAGCTAAGACGCCCTTCGAGGAGGTGCTGCCCAGCAATGATGGCAAATCTCCAAGCCCTTTACTGAAGATTAAAGCTGAGACTAATCCAAGCACAGTTTCTTTTAATGAACTGGTAGGGCCAGTAGAAATGCTGCAGGGTTGGCAGGAAAAACTGGAATCTGGGGGTGTAATTTCCTGTTGAGGTTTTTTTGGTAGTGTTGTTTTCCTGAAATCAGTGAGGGTATTGAGGGCTTATGAATTATTAGCGTTAGAGACAGTAGCTGGTACATAATAGACTTGGTAAATGTTTATCGAATGAATTAAAATGAGATATTTTATAATTAATGGATGGAATAATTGAGAATAAGAATAGGTGTGTGCGCGTGTGTGTGCGCCTGCGCGTGCATGTGAACTCTTGTTTGTGTGTGGCTGCCTACCCGAACTTTTCTTGTTCCTTTTTCTTGTTCTTTTCTAGCAAGATAGTTTTCTTTCATTTTCTTCCTGGCATCTGGCACTCCTAAACAATACAACTGCAAAAATAACTCTGTTACAGAGAATGACTTGTCAGGACACAGCTCTGTCCATCCGTGGTAAGTAAAGTATGCGTTTAATGTTTGTCTTCATCAGGCTATATACCTTTGGTTCCCAGCGTCGGTTGTACGCTGTAATCACCTGGGGTGATAAAAATTCTGATGTCTGGTTTCTACCCGAGAGATGCTGACTCAGTTCGTCTGGGGTGGGGCTTGAGCATAGATTTTTTTAAAGTTCCAAGGAGATTTTAAGGTGCACTCAAGGTGGAAAACCACTGCTGAAGCAGATGTGGAGAACTATAAATTAAGAATCCCAGCTACTTAATTGACATATGCTTCCTAGTTCCTTGCCCAGCCACCACTGTCTCTCCAAAAACCCGAGGTAAGTTCTTATTTTGGCTCCAATTTAAGACCTCTGTATTTTGAGAACAATGATGTTTGTTGTTTGAAAGGATTACTTGTATTGTGCATGGACTTTCTGGAGGTAGTTTTATTTAATTCAGTTCCTACATGGCCATGACAATGTATCATCTTTGACAGTAAATGAATCCATTTTATTTATTAGTTAACCTGTAAAGAATCCCTGCAAGGAAACCCGAGGTTGAAATGGAAGCTTTGATATGGATGTGGGATGCCTTAGCAGGGATGGGCCCTTGAGGGCAAAAGGCCCCAAAGTATGTGGGCTTTAAAAAACTTTAGTTTTCGTTAATCTTATTTTTGTTTTAGGATTTCTCCTAAAGCCTTTACTTACTAGTTATAAAGTAGCTGATAATAAAGCAAACACAAAAACAGTTCTACCTATTTATTTTTGGCAAACATTAATTGCTCTTTAAAAATTATTTTTGTGAAATGACAAAAGTAATGCAAGCTCATGTACAAGCCTAAAACAATACAGAACAGTATAAAAAAAGAAAACCCTTTCATCTCCACCTAATAATTCATGACCAGAGATATGTGGTTTCTGCTTCAGAAAAATTCAGCCCAGAGTCAAGTTTTTATGCAGTTAGGGAAAGGGGTTTAAGAGATTTAATCAATCCTGTCCCTCTCTGGGCTGAATTTTGAATCCATTGAGAAATAGTATCAGATAAGGATTCAAGTCTTGGCTTTATTATTGCTAAGGTTGGATCAGAGAGCGCTGCTTGAACTTGAGGGCCGTGGAGATTCTTGTGCCTACCCCCCTGCCTTATCATGGGCCCCACATCTGGACACACTGGTGTTGCCTGGACAAGGGCTGGGTCTACCTGGGGAAGCTTTCATGAAGAGGAGGTTGTGGGGAGGCAGAGGCAGGCAGGTTCAGACAGAGAACAAGAGAATAAAGTCATTAACACATGAACCCTGCTCCCCGGGGTAATAAGAACTGAGCACCACCAGAGGATGGAAGACTCCAACGGATTGATGGATGTCTCCCGGCCAGAGAAGGCCAAGAGAGGATGTGAGAAGCAGGCAGCAGCGACCTTTCACCAAGAGGGTGGAAATCCCTGTATTCTGTATCAATGCAAGAAGAGGGATGGAAGCAGGAAGGGTTCCCCTGACACTGAGTAATTCAAATGTTCAGTTTTGATTGTTGTTCTTGCTGTTCTAGATACCGCTAAATCATCATGGATTCACTCGGCGCCATCAGCACTCGATTTGGGTTTGATCTTTTCAAAGAGTTGAAGAAAACAAATGATGGCAACATCTTCTTTTCCCCTGTGGGCCTCTTGACTGCCATTGGCATGCTCCTCCTGGGGACCCGAGGAGCCACCGCTTCCCAGTTGGAGGAGGTTGGGCGCAGTCGGGGGGCTTCCGTGTTTTCCATGCACAAATTCATTCTGGGGGTTGTTCAACCCTCTTGCATTATCTTAAAAATATACTCATGGTGGACCAGGAAACAAAGACTTTCAAGACGGGAAGCAATTTCAGGTCTATCAGGAAAGCCCTCTCCCCTTTCCAAATACCCTCTCCCCACCTGCTCCCAGAAGCTTGAAATTGTTTTGAGTAGGGACTGGTTGAGTGACCTCGTCTAAAGCCATTGCACTCATAATTAAGACAGAGCATGAAAAGCACTTATGGAAAAAGTGACATAATCCCAACAAGGGTAAAAATGACACATCCAAGATGAACACAGGAACACATAAGCCAATACAAGCTCCTTAGAAAAAAACCAGAGGTAATTTTAGTAGAGACGGGGTTTCACCATGTTGGCCAGGCTAGTTTCGAACTCCTTACCTCAGGTGATCTACACGCCTTGGCCTCTCAAAGTGCTGGGATTACAGGCATGAGCTTAGCCGGGTGTGGTGGCAGGTGCTTATAATCCCAGCTGCTCGGGAGGCTGAGGCAGAAGAATCACTTGAACCCAGGGGACAGAAGTTTCAGTGAGCCAAGATCATGCCATTTCACTCCAGCCTGGGCAAAAGTGTGAAACTCCGTCACAAAAAAAAAAAAAAAAAAAAAAAAAAAAGAAAGAAAGAAAGAAAGAAAGAAAGAAAGAAAGAAAGAAAGAAAGAAAGAAAGAAAGAAAGAAAGAAAGAAAGAAAGAAAGAAAGAAAGAAAGAAAATCAGAGGTAAACACAGACCTTTTCATGATTTTGCAAGGAGAGAAGGACACCTCATATACCACCGAGGTTTCTTTCACAAGCGTCCACTCTCCCCTGACTGATTCTATGTGAGGTTTACTCTTCTCTGAGCACCACAGTAATATTTTCTATCTCTTCCAGGTATTTCACTCTGAAAAAGGCACGAAGAGCTCAAGAACGAAGGCTGAAGACAACGAGGTGGTGAGAACAAAGGCTGAAGGAAAAGAGGTGGGGAGATGTGTTTTACAAACTTCAATAGAGTTGCATTTTAGGCGTGGGCTCTCTGGGGAAAAGGGCTGAGACAGGCATGAAAGCAATATTATTTCTTTATTATTAACCAATAATAATCACGGTAGACAAATAATGTTGTAAGGATTATACAGTAATAATAACCCCTTAGTATTGAGAAGAGACCTTAGTTGTAATGGACAACACTGCTATGATAGAACTGGTAAGGCTAATAGACTGAAAAGTTTCCAGAGCAGAGTGGATGGGTTTTGGAGTTAAACAGACTTAGGTTCAAGTCCTGGCTCAGTCACTTAAGAGCGATGCAACTTTGGGCAAGTTGTTTATCTTCTTTCAGCCTCTGTAAAGTGTCCAGTAGGGGCATCTGGTAACTGAGCCAGCGGTGGTGGCAGTAGTAGCAGTAGGTGATATTATTACTAAACTCCACTCATATTTTTAACCCCGTGCTGATATTGTATTTAAAAAGTTAGTACAGGCCCAATGACTTCCTGAGGTCTTTTCCAGCTCCAGTGTTCCTGTATTCCCCACCCAAAGGAGAGTCTACTCAAACACGGGAAAGGAATAAGCCCATTAGGTCAGGGCTAGGATCAGATGTTAGCAGTCTCAGGAAGGGCACAGCTGCTCTGACAGTAGTCATAGTGCAATTCCAGACCCTCCTAAAACCATGGCTCAGATCACCCAGCAATATGAATTGCTCATTTCACAACCCCAAAAGGCTAGGTCATATGGGTGGCTCAGTTGCACCTGTAGAGAGTCAGGCTTCCTTTCAGGGTTTGTGCAACCAAGTTGGGTCACATGGCCACTGTAATGTCCCCTCAATTGAGGAGTGCAGTTGTCTTCAGAGCACATTCTTTCTCAGCCATGATAGCCCATGTAGAACCTTTGTGCAAGTTAGAAAACAGCTCATTCTTTGGGATAGCTGCCCTACTCCTATGTAAAGGGCTGGATGACTCGGGTGGGAACTGAATTTCAGCTTTGTGTAAGGCACAGCTTACACATACACGCTGTCGAGCAGCTTTGCCCATTCCCCAAAATTTTCCTGGGAGCCACAGAGGTATGAAGAGAATAGAGTTACTGACTGAAAGGATATTAGGACTGAAATACATCTTAAAGGTCATCTACTCCAATCTCCTCATTAATAATTTGTCCAAGGCCGGGCGCGGTGGCTCAAGCCTGTAATCCCAGCACTTTGGGAGGCCGAGACGGGCGGATCACGAGGTCAGGAGATCGAGACCATCCTGGTGAACACGGTGAAACCCCGTCTCTACTAAAAAATACAAAAAACTAGCCGGGCGAGGTGGCAGGCGCCTGTAGTCCCAGCTACTCGGGAGGCTGAGGCAGGAGAATGGCGGGAACCCGGGAGGCGGAGCTTGCAGTGAGCTGAGATCTGGCCACTGCACTCCAGCCTGGGCGACAGAGCGAGACTCCGTCTCAAAAAAAAAAAAAAAAAAAAAATAATTTGTCCAGAGACTGGCTTGGCATGTATGCATTTGATTATTATGTAAATTTAGAGTATTCTCTATCTTGCTTTTAAAAAATGCTGGTAAAATCTCAAGACATATGTACAAAAGGTATAAGGAAAAATGCAATAAACACCCTTTAACTCCACTTTTCAGTGTATGAAATAAACCATTACCAAACCGGCTGATGCCCCTTAGGCTGATGTATAATAAAGCACACCCCCATCCTCTCCTGAGAGAGGAAGTCCCACTATTGTGGATTAGGTGTTCATGATTCTCACGTATTTATTATTTCATTACATACCATATATTTTTGTCATTATTCTTTGGAACTTGGTTATTTTTGGTTTAACATGGTGTTTATAAGATTCATCTATTTTAAGTGGATACTTATAGCCCTATTTGATTCATTTTTATAGCTATTTCCTCATTTATTCTGTTGATGGGACAGGTCTTCCTTCCTTCCTTCCTTCCTTCCTTCCTTCCTTCTACAAACAATGCAAAAATGGCCCTTCTAATACAAGCCTCCTAATTTGCCTGGGTGAGAGTTTATCTAGTTCCCAGCTATCCAGCATGGTAGCCACTCAAGTGGCTATTGAACACTTGAAATAGATCTAGTTTGAATTGAGATGTCCTACAGGTGTAAAATGCATATTGTATTTCAAGAACTTAGTATGAGAAAAGAATACAAAATATTAATTTTAATATATTATTTTTGCTGAAATATATATTATATATAAATATATAATTAATATTGATTGTATTGACATGTTGAAATAATGGCATTCCAGATATGTTGTTAAGGTAACATAGAACATGAAACCTTCAACCAGAAAGCTGATGGTTCCTACACAAAATATCCAGAAAACATTTTTTTTTCTCCTGGAGACAAGGATAAATCTCACTTCAGCCCGATGTGGAGTGACTCATACCATTAGGAGTCACTCTTCTTACTCACTCTGGAAAAGAATTTCCTAACTTCAATAGATAAGAATTGTCCAGGGAAATCATTTACTTTCCTTGATGCTTAGAATCTTGTGAGGAGCTAAAAACAAGCTTATTTAACATTTAGTGAGCACTTTTATTTGAGACCAAAAAAACCCACAACTTGAGTTATAAAAGCAAGATCTGTGATGTTGGGCTGGCAGAGAAGGCTTATCTCTGGAGCTCAGATTGGTCATAACTTACATTACCATATGACTTGTGTAAAGGCCACCTGGTATCCAGGGGCCACATCAAACACAGGGATCACCCTTGAGGCTGACAAACTGGGGGAGAGACCCAGCAGCCGCATCCTCTTAGGGGAGAATCTAGGCTTGCTTTTGCCAAGATAACCTGTTGAGATTTTGTTTTAATTTTCAAGATTGAGAAGACAGAAGCAATACATCAACAATTCCAAAAGTTTTTGACTGAAATAAGCAAACTCACTAATGATTATGAACTGAACATAGCCAACAGGCTGTTTGGAGAAAAAACATACCTCTTCCTTCAAGTAAGTTTGCTGTGCTTACCGTATCTGTGAGTGGTATTCTGGAATGGCCAAGGGACTCTAGTAGGACTGTGGGTCCTGAAGTCGGGCTGCCTGGCTCTGGTCACATCCCTGCGGTGCTTTTCCATCCTGATCTACAGATATTCAGAACTGCAGGGAGCTTCTTTATAGTCCTGGCAATCTGAGCCTGATTCTTGCCTCATCCCCAGATAAGCTGCATAAAAATGTGCATGCCGGTACTCAATGTGAGATGCCCAGGACCTTACAATTTCTCTTACTGTATTAGTCATCCCAATGTATACAAAAATTTATTTAGAGATGTTGGCAATTGATAAATTGACTTTTTAACCTCTTTTTATTCCTTCCTTGTTTCTCCTAAAGAAATACTTAGATTATGTTGAAAAATATTATCATGCATCTCTGGAACCTGTTGATTTTGTAAACGCAGCAGATGAAAGTCGAAAGAAGATTAATTCCTGGGTTGAAAGCAAAACAAATGGTAGAGTATGGGTGGGTCATTCATTGCAAAAAACCAGAAACAAACACACAAACAAACAAAAAACACTTCTTGACAATCTGCTGTGAGTGAAGCCCTGGACTTGTCGCTGCGTGAGGTGCCATGTAATGCACAAGCTTTGGGAAGGGACTTGAGATAGGTTTTGCAGGGTTGGAAGGGCAAGCCTGGGCCTAGGAGGTAGGGAGGGCACTGCCGATGGTGGAGCAATTTCAGCAAATGTGGAGAGGCCAAGGGGAGCCAGCAGGGGACTGCATGAAGCCAAATGCATGGAAATGCTTGCTGGAGAACTGTTTACACATAGCCATGGATCACAATATCTTGGGGGTCCCGAAAATGGGATGATGCCTGTCTTGGGTTTACATTCTTTCCTTTATATCGGAGCCTTTCTTCTTGAGTTTTTCTCTGTCTGTGTTAAGTGAGAAACACGCAGCTCTCCCATCAAGACTTGTTCCCATCCACAGCTGGGACCACCTGGTCTTCATCTTCACTTAAGCATTGTGCAGGGATAATGACAACCGACAGCCCTCCCCAGAGCAGAGGATTTGACAAGTTTCTCATCCCATTCTTCCTTTCTCATCCCCTAGTATGAGAAATCCACAGAGAAATGTTAATGTGGAAATTCACCTTGGGGAGCAATAGCTGATACTTTAGTGTTAGAGTTTCAGATTCCATTTTTATACCAATTATCAGAGACACCTTTGTTACTTAGAATGTGTTTTTTCCCCTTCATCCTTGGCCTGAAGAAAGGAAATTAAAAAAGCAGAAAAAATAGGATCTTTCAAAAAGTTGGTTGAACAGTATTTTTTAGAATTTATTGTGGGATGGGCTGAACTCAGACAAAAATATCAACTCCTTCTCCAATATAATAAGTAATCCCTCAATCTCAGGCGGTAACTATATTAAATGGTAAGCATAATAGCTAACACAGAGTGCTTATTATGTGTGTGAGATGGTGTTCCAAGAGCTTTACATGTGTTGAATCATTTGCTCCTTTCAACAACCCTATGAGGCAGATTTTATTCCTATTTTACAGATGTGGAAACTGAGGCACAGAGAGTTTAAATAACTTGCCCAAGATTCCTCAGCCGATAAGAGGCAAACTGGATGCTAACAGAGGCATCTGACCCCAGAGTCCGGACTCTTAACCATGAACCTCAATTTATCCAGTGGGATAAATAGGCGATGGGCAAAATGAGAACCTCCTTGCCGATTCTGCCAGCGAACCCTTTGTCAGCAAGGCCCTCAGGTGCTGACCTGGCTGGTTTTTAATGATCAGTCAAGTCCATCTGCCTCATATGTGTCATGCATACTACTTGTCATTTGGAAGATGGGCCAACCTTTTTCTGTTTCTTCATTTACAGAAACAATCAAGGACTTGTTCCCAGATGGCTCTATTAGTAGCTCTACCAAGCTGGTGCTGGTGAACACAGTTTATTTTAAAGGGCAATGGGACAGGGAGTTTAAGAAAGAAAATACTAAGGAAGAGAAATTTTGGATGAATAAGGTATGCTCCTTAATTTATTTTTGTGATGTGCTTACACATGGAATATAAAATCTAAAGTCACGGCTAGGTGCGGTGGCTGACGCCTGTAATTCCAGCACTTTGGGAGGCCAAGGTGGGTGGATCATGAGGTCAAGGGATTGAGACTATCCTTGCCAACATGGTGAAACTCTGTATCTACTAAAAATAAAAAAATTAGCTGGGTGTGGTGGTGCGCTCCGGTGGTTCCAGCTACTTGAGAGGCTGAGGCAGGACAATCGCTTGAACCCGGGAGGCAGAGGTTGCAGTCAGCCAAGATCGCACCACTGCACTTCAGCCTGGTAACAGAGTGAGACTCCATCCCTCACCCCGCTAAAAAAATCTAAAGTCATATTTGAGCAAATGCATACTGGTAGATAATAAATGCTCATTCTGAGACTCTGATATTGGGCTTTATTTTAGATTGAGTTAATTATTTTGATGAACTAACTTGGTTGCCTTAAAGCCTTTGGTCTTATGTCCTTTGATATTGTGTGCTCTGTTAATTTGTTGCAGAGCACAAGTAAATCTGTGCAGATGATGACACAGAGCCATTCCTTTAGCTTCACTTTCCTGGAGGACTTGCAGGCCAAAATTCTAGGGATTCCATATAAAAACAATGACCTAAGCATGTTTGTGCTTCTGCCCAACGACATCGATGGTCTGGAGAAGGTAAACGCTTACATCTCCTTATTCTTGCTTTCATGTCCTGAGGTTTTCTGTCTCAGGGCTTTTGAGTAGGAGCTGGTGGCCAGCAGTGTCAAACAGAAAGTGTTTCTTACTCTCCAACAGCTATAGATGGATGTCTACTGGGGAGCATTAAATAGTACGGGTCAGGTTTATTGAGAAAAACCAATCCAAGAATGTTTGGGATGAACTGAAATGAATAAGATTATATGGGAGTCATAAAGATCATCCACCATTCTGAGAAATGGTTGATATCTACGGACCCCTTTCCTGGAAAAAAAAAATCACAAATGCATATATACAACCAATTCTGCTCACTGTACAGTAGGCTCTTGGAGCTTTTGAATTTCTTTCTTACGCTCTTAGTCTTGGAGCATTTGAATTTCTTTCTTACACCCTTACACCATTGATTTACTCTCACCCATTTTGCGGTTAAAAAAATTATGTAGCTAGTGTCCTGTATTTTGAAAATCAGGAGAGCTTTGTTTCAAATCCCTGTTTCTCTAGTGGCTTTCTAACCCTTGAAGCTTCTTAACTTCCTTGAACTTCAATACTTGCCCATCTCTAAAGAGGGCTCCATGGTGCTTAATGTGTAGCAGTGTTGAATGATTATAGAATTGTAGACTAGAAGGGGTCTAAGACATAGAAACCACTCGACAAATGATAACTGCTATCTTCTTATACTATCAGATGCTGTGCTACTTCTGTGAAATATTACTAGTAGCATTTTAAGTTGGAAAATATTTTGGGACAGCAAAATGGCAGTATGTCTGAGAGCTGTAAGAGTATTTATATTCTGATTCAAAAACCCCAGTTGTGGGAATTACCCTAAAGAAATAATGCAGAAGAAAAAAATTGCCTTTCTGAGTCAAATCAGTTATTGTGGTATTAAATACACTGGAATGCCTGGTTTGAAATTCATCATAATTATTATTTTTGTATCCATAGTAACTATCAAATCTATCACAATGCCTGATACAGACTAAATGTTTGTAAAGTGAATGAATAGCTAAATATTGGGAAAAATTTATCAACCTCATAAGAATATTATCTAGCTGTTTGAAGATAGGAGAGATATGTAGTAGTGTGAAAAAGTTTACTTTTTATCAAATAAAATGGACATTCACTGTGATTGCAACTATGTAAATATATATGCATTCAAAGACTAGGGGAGGTAGTTAAAATGAAATATATACTAGGTTGATAAAAGAAGAAATGACTTATTTTTAATCTTTAAAAACGTATTCAATGCTATGGTATTTCCACATACCAACAGATAATTTACATAGAGAAATATAAGACGACCGCCTGCAATATAAAGACAATAATCTAGTGAAATAAGATTTCCACTTTTAATATTACTAAAATTAATAACTTCTGACTGACACAAATCAGTGCTACACTGTTTTAGATTTTTATTCATAATCATACCATTCTACTCTTCTTTTTTTGAAAATAGATAATAGATAAAATAAGTCCTGAGAAATTGGTAGAGTGGACTAGTCCAGGGCATATGGAAGAAAGAAGGGTGAATCTGCACTTGCCCCGGTTTGAGGTGGAGGACAGTTACGACCTTGAGGCGGTCCTGGCTGCCATGGGGATAGGCGATGCCTTCAGTGAGCACAAAGCTGACTACTCGGGAATGTCCTCACTCTCCGGGTTGCATGCCCAGAAGTTCCTGCACAGTTCCTTTGTGGCGGTAACTGAAGAAGGCACCGAGGCTGCAGCTGCCACCGGCATAGGCTTTACTGTCACATCTGCCCCAGGTCATGAAAATGTTCACTGCAATCATCCCTTCCTGTTCTTCATTAGGCACAATGAATCCAACAGCATCCTCTTCTTTGGCAGATTTTCTTCTCCTTAAGATGATCGTTGCCATGGCATTGCTGCTTTTAGCAAAAAACAACCACCAGTGTTATTCATATGATTATGAAAATCGTCCATTCTTTTAAATGTTGTCTCACTTGCATTTCCAGTCTTGGCCACCAAATCAATGATTTAATGACCCCAATAGTGTGCGTGTTTGTAACCATCCTTGAAAGTGAAATGTCCTTTTCTTTGTGCCATGCATAAGGTGAGTCAAACCAAACCTCATTGATAATCTCCCCTTGGTTTCTTTTGAAAGGAAATCGGTATCTTGTAGTCTTGTGCACTAAAGGAGACAAAGTCTTTCCAGTAAAGAGTATGAACTAGTAATTTTGGGGAGGTCTCTCTAATTCTAGTATTTTGACATGTTATAAAACACAAGTAAAATAAAACAATAGTTTACTCAGCTCATGTTATTATTCTCCAACAGATATTGTGCCAAATTGCACATAGGAAAGAAAATTTCGGAATAGAGTAGCAAAACATAAATTAAAACTCAAATGCCGGGACAACGTAAAACAATATACCAGATGGAGAGGATGCCCGTATTTTCATCTTCCAGTCTAACATTATCCATTGTTAGATGCATAAGCATTTTGATATTGTGTAATAAATGTGGTATTTGAGAAGATAAATGAGGTAGTTGATCAGTATTCCTCCTCTATCATCTTTTTAGACTTTATAAGGTAAATATTTGGAATAACTTTTAGAAGAGTTTCCTTTCTTTTTCTCCATTTACATTTTTCTGGTTATTTTTTGAGTGAGGTAGGAGTATTACTGAATGATATTTTCTGAAGATGCTTTATGAAAAGCTCTGAATCTATTCTTAATGCTCTTAATTATTGGCTTGTTTCACTTTTTTCCTCCAGTTTTTAACAAGGTCACATAACTGGCTTATTTTTTAACAGCTTTGTCAAACTACAATTTACATGCCATAAAATATACACACTATAAGTTTATAATTCGTTGACTTTTAGTAAATTTCTAGAGTTATGCATCACCACAATCCAGTTTTAGAATATTTCCATGACCCTGAGAAGTTTTCTCATGCTTATTAATATTCCGAATCCTAGGCACCACTGAGTTGTTTTCTGTCTTTATAAGTTTTTCTTTTTACATCTTATGTAAATGGAATCATACTACACGTAGTATTTTGTGTCTGGCATCTTGCACTCAGCATGATGTTCTTGAGGTTCATCTGTTGTAGTATGTGTTGATACTTAATTTTTTTTATTGCCGAACAGTATTCCATTGCATGGAAAAGACCTAGTTTATTTATAGGTTCACCGGTTGAGGGACATATGGATTGTTCCTACTTCTTGGCTCTTAGGAATAATGTTGCTCTGAACATGTAAATAAAAATATTTGTGTTCACATATGTTTTTAGGAGAGAAATTGCTGGGCCATATGACAAATCAATAGCTTTGTAAGAAACTGTCAAACTGTTTTCCAATGTGACATTTTACATTCCTGCCAGCAAGGTTTAAAACTAGCGTCTTCAAATCCTCACCAACATCCAGGATTGTGTCTTTATGATTATAGCCATTTTTGTAGGTACAAAGTGGCATCTCATGGTGGTTTTAATTTGCATTTCCACAATATCTAGTTAGGTTGAGCATTTTTTATGTGCTTATTGGCCATTCGTTTGACTTTGTTTGGTGAAATGTATACAAATCATTTGCTCATTTTTAATTTGGGTTGTCTGTCTTGTCTTCTCATTTTATTGAGTTAAAAGAGTTCTTAATAAATGCTGGCTTACAAGTCCTTAATTTATCAAATATATGATACATGGACAGTTCCTCATAGTCTGTGGTTTCTTTTAATTTTGTTATTAGTCTTTTTAGAACATACATAATAATTTTTAAAAGATATAATTTAATACCATAAAATCTGCATATTTAAAGTACAATTCATTGGTTTTAGTGTATTCACAGAGTTGTGTAGATACCTCCACTATCTAATTTTAGAACATTTATAACACCCCAAAAGAAATACTATACTCATTAACAATCACTCCCCATTTCTCTCTTCCCCAGCTCATAGAAATTAATATTCTATTGTCTGTGTCTATGAACTTGCCCATTCTGGACATTTCATATAAATGGCATCATATAATATGTGGCCTTTTGTAACATGATTCTTTCACTTTGCTTAACAATTTTAAGTTACATTCAATTTGTAGTATGAATCAATACTTCATTCTATTTTTGGCTAAGTAACATTCCACTGTATGGATACGTTAGACTTTGTTTATTCATTCATTAGTTAACAAACATTTGTATTTGACTTTTTGGCTCTTATGAATAATGTTACTGTGAACATTTTGTATGGAACAAGTTTTTGTGTGTATATATATCTTCATTTCTTTTGGGTACATACATAGGAATGGATTTGCTGGGTCATATATTACTAGTACCTTTGTCTTTATCATTTTGAGGAAATACTAAATTGTTTTCCAAATCAGCTGTACCGTATTACAATACCACAGCAATGTATGAGGGTTCCAATTCTCTACATCTTAGCTAATACCTATTCTAGTCTTTTTAGATTTTTGCTATCCTTGTGAATGTGAATTAGTATCTCAATAGTTTTGTGGGATCTTTCATAGGGTGATTGGAGTTCAGCTTATCATTAATATCTTTTTTTTTTTTTTTGAGACGGGTCTTGCTCTGTCGCCAGGCTGGAGTGCAGTGGTGTGACCTTGGCTCACTGCAACCTCTGACTTGTTGGTTCAAGCGATTCTCCTGCCTCAGCCTCCCGAGTAGCTGGGATTACAGGCATGCACCACCACACCCAGCTAATTTTTGTATTTTTATTTTTAGCATAGGTTGGGTTTCACCATGTTGGCCAGGATGGTTTCGATCTCCTGACCTGGTGATCCTCCCACCTTGGCCTCCCAAAGTGTTGGGATTACAGGTGTGAGCCACCGCACCCAGCCCATTAGTATCTTTTAAGATTCAACCTTTTGATATCAAATCTGAGAATATTTCCCTAATGATTAGTCATGTTGAGCATTTTTTAATGTATCTGTTGGCCATTTTGTATGTCTTCTTTAGAGAAATGTCTAGACAGGTTCCTTGCCTGCTTTTAAAATTGGGATTTTTGTTTTCTTATTATTGTTTTTTTTTTTTTTTTTTTTTTTTTTTTTTTTTTTTTTTGAGACGGAGTCTCGCTCTGTGGCCCAGGCTGGAGTGCAGTGACGCGATCTCGGCTCACTGCAAGCTCCGCCTCCCGGGTTCACGCCGTTCTCCTGCCTCAGCCTCCCGAGTAGCTGGGACTACAGGTGCCCACCACCACGCCCGGCTAGTTTTTTGTGTGTGTTTTTTAGTAGAGACGGGGTTTCACCATGTTAGCCAGGATGGTCTCAATCTCCTGACCTTGTGATCCGCCCGTCTCGGCCTCCCAAAGTGCTGGGATTACAGGCTTGAGCCACCGCGCCCGGCCATTATTGTTTATTTTTATATTTTGGATAATAACTTTTTTTCCCTTCAACTTTTAAGTTCAGGGGTACATGTGCAGGATGTGCAGGTTTGTTACATAGGTAAAGCATGTGCCATGGTGGTTTACCACACAGATCATCCTATAACCTAGATACTGAGCCCAGCATCCATTACCTATTCTTTCTCCCTGTTAGAAGTGAGAACATGTGGTATTTGGTTTTCTGTTCCTGCATTAGTTTTCTGAGGGTAACAGCTTCCAGATACATCCAGGTCCCTGCAAAGGACATGATCTTGTTGTTCCTTTTAATGGCTGCATAATATTCTGTGGCATATATGTACCACATTTTCTTTATCCAGTTTATCATTGATGGATATTTAGGTTGGTTTCATGTCTTTGCTATTGTGAATAATGCAGCAATGAACATACATGTTCATGTATCTTTATAATGGAATGATTTATATTTCTTTGGGTATATTCCCAGTAATGGGATTGCTGGGTCAAATGGTATTTCTGCCTCTAGGTCTTCGAGGAATCACCACACTGTCTTCCACAATGGTTGAACTGATTTGCACTCCTTCCAACAGTGTAAAAGTGTTCCTTTTTCTCCACAACTTTGCCAACATCTGTTGTTTTTTGACCTTTAAATAATAGCCATTCTGACTGGCATGAGGTGGTATCTCACCGTGGTTTTGATTTAAATTTCTCTAATGACCAGTGATGATGAGCTTTCTTTCATGATTGTTGGCTGCCTGTATGTCTTCTTTTGAGAAGTGTCTGTTCATGTCCTTTGCTCACTTTTTAATGGGGTTGTTCTCTTTCTTGTAAATTTGTTTAAGTTCTGTGTAGGCTGTGGATATTAGACCTTTGTCAGATCGATAGATTGTAAAAATTTTCTCCCATTCTGTAGGCTGTCTGTCTGTAGGCTCTGATGATAGTTTCTTCTAACCTGTAATTAGATATATGACTTGCAAATATTTTCTCCCAATCCAGAGGTTGTCTCTTCACACTCACAGAACCATTTCTCAAACAGATGATTCTTTCTGCATTGAATTGTCTTTGTATCTTTATTGAAAATCAGTTGATAATAAATACAAGGATTTTTCTTATTAAGCTTATGCCTAGGTATTTTGATTTTTTTTTTTTGCTCTCATGAAAATACATTTCATTTTCCAATTTTTTGTTTGTATATATAAAGGTTATTAATTGTTGTAATTGTAGTTTTATAAGCTATTATCTTATAAAATTATTTTATTGCTTGTGTGGTGTTTTCATCAATTATTTTGTGTTTTCCAGATATTTAATTATATCACACTATATCAGATATAGCATACATAATTTTCAAATTGATTTTTATCTCTTCCCTTCTACTTCTAAGGCTCTACTTTCTTCCTCTTCTCTGATTGTATGGCTAATACCTCTAATAATATGGTAAATAGTAGTAAAGATAGTGGGCCTTCTTGTCTATATTCTGCATTAATGGTTCTCATATTTTCCCATTAAATTAAAATAATATGCTGACTGTCAGATTACACATATAAATGTTCTCTTTAGTTCTGAAAGTATCCATGAACTCATGATACATGTGTTTTTTAACATTAATGGGAATTGATTTTTTTAAAAATGCCTATTGTGCATCTAAATAAATGATCATATATTCTCTTTGGCTCATTAATATGTATATTTGTTTTTTTGAGTCCATTTAAAATTTTATTCAACTTCTGACTATTTTGAATATTCAGTTTACATTGGCATTAATTTGGAAAGTCCCCTTCCAGATAATTTCATCTAAAATTGTACCTATATTTTGTAAACTTCCTATTTGTTTGTTGGTTTTTCCCCAGGCTTTTCTGACATTTTTTATTCTAAAGACTTATAATTAATATTATAGAACTTTCCAACAATGAATTGATTCTAAAAGCAGAGATTGTATGCACCCATGTGGCCATTGTTCATTTTTGTAATGTATTTTCTTGGTAATCAGTTTGTTTGATTTTTTTTTAATCTCCATCTCTTCTTTGAAAGGGTTTAAGATGGCAAAATTTTTAAATTTACCTTTTTTAAGAGAACACATGAACATTATTTTCTAATTTATATCATTCAATTTTTTTATCCTAAAATGACTGTGAATTGTCACTGTCGATTTTCAGAAAATGAAATTCTCCAGTTTGTTTCCATTGAGGATAGTACAAAGTCTAAGCCATGGCCCTAAGAAAATCCCCAAGAAGTTCCCAAACTATTTTGAATAATAAAACTAACTTGAAGCCATCAGTTCTCATTTTTCATGTTTCAACTGAGTACTCTTGTTAAAATCTCAGAGGGCAGTAGAGGAATACTCTAAGGTAGGAAGAGAGACTTTATTCTTTTTTTCTTTCTTTTCCTTCTTTTTTTTTTTTGAGACAGGGTCTTGCTCTGTTGCCCAGGCTGGAGTGCAGTGGCATGATTTTGGCTCACTGCAGCCTCAACTTCCCAGGCTTAAGCGATCCTCCTGCCTCAGCCTCTTAAGAAGCTGGTACTACAAGTGTGCAAGCAGGCAAGACTTAACTCTGGCAGTGGGGCTCAGACATCAGAGCAAATTGAAGACTAGCTAAAACAGGGAAGAGTTGGAAGCACCTCTCCGTAAGACATGCCCACCAGCGTGCCATATCAGTTTACCCTTGCCATGGCTATATCCAGAAGTTATCACCCCTTTCCATAGCAACAACCTGACAATCCAGAAGTTACCACCCTTTTTCTAGAAACTTCTGCATAATCCACCTGTTAATTTGCAAATAACTAGAAGTGGATGTAGAATGACTGCAGAACTGCCTCTGAGCTGTTACTCTGGGTACACTGCCTATGAGGTAGCCCTGCTCCACAAGCAGCAGTACCTCTGCTGCTGCTGTACACTGCCACTTGAAGAAAATTTGCTGACACTACTGGCTCATCCTTGAATTCCTTCCTGGGTGAAGTCAAGAACCCTCCCAGGGTAAGCCCTAATTATGGGGCTCACCTTCCCTGCACGACTTCTAGAATATATCTACATGTACTTATAGAAAAATACATAATTTTGTGTTCTTTAATTTTTATATGTATCTTTTCTTCTGCATTTTGCTTAAGTTATTTGAATCTCTATTTCAAATTTCACCACATTGGCAAATAGAAATTTAGCTTAATTTTTGTATGGCATTTCCTCATAGAATGGACAAATAAACCTACAAGTACCTTAATGTGTTCCTTGTAGTGTGATATAAAATAGGTCTATCCTTTGAATCATGTAAAGTTAACTAAAGAATGAATTGTATATTATGGTTAATTCCAGCACTTTGTTGATCATTTTTATTATTAAGCTTTTAGCTGCTTGTGGGCTAAACATTTGTAATTTACTGAAAGCTGTTAGCAAGGTGAGTACTGAGCGCCTTATCTAGGTCTGTTACCAGCACAACCACTCGATACCACAGTAGCACCATTTATGATTTCCAGCACCTAGAGTTTAGTCTCACACAGCATTTTTCACTAAAAGGAATGAGGATTTTTTGGAAGATAGCTCTTCCATGTATTGGGCAGGAAGAAATTAGAAGGGATTTGTAATCTGATGTTGTTGTAAGAAAAATTGGTGATGCTAAAAGGATGAAGGAGCCAGGTTAGGAAGTTCTCATGGCCAAATTGTGACAATCTGGTCATGTTTGATTTTGGCAAAATATCTATAGTTAGTTGAAACTGGTTGCATCTTTAGAGATTGTATATTTATTATTGGTGTGAAGGTAGACTGGTGCAGTCATTTTGGAAAATAGTATGGAGAGAAATTAAAAATAGTACTACCATAAGACGCAGCTATCCCTTTTCTGAGTAAGTACCCAAAGGAAATGAAGTTACCACCTTGTAAAGATATCTGCACGTCCACGTTCTTTGTAGCATTTTTCACAATAGCCAAGATATGGGCACAACTGAAGTGTTCATCTGTGGATGAGTGAAGATATGGTGATATATCCATCTATCTAGATATGGTGAAGATATCCATCTATCTATGAAGATTCTCCTTCTTTCTCATGGCTGCCATTAATAAAGAAGGAGGTCCTGGCATTTGCCATAACATGGGTGAAGCTGGAGGACATTATGCTAAGTGAAATGTCATACACAAAAAGTACTGTATGATCTCACTTGCATATGTAATATAAAAAAGTTAAATACATAGAGAAAGAGAGTAAAATGGTAACTATCAGGGATTGGGGAGATGAAGGGAGAGGGAGAGAATAGAGAGCTATAGGTCAAAGGATCCAAAGTTGAAGATATGTAGGATCAACAAGTCTAGAGCTGTAATGTACAAGACAAGGATGATGGTTAATAATAATGTATTATATATAAGATTTTTGTGAAAAATAGTAGATTTTAGGTGCTCTTGCCACACATACAAAAAGGGTAACTATGTGAGATGATGGATATATGTTAATTTATTTCACTAGAGCAACCATTTCACTATGTACATGTATATCAAACATCAGGTTGTATACAGAGATATAAAATAAAAAATAAAAAAAGATTGTGTGTTTGAAATGATATTCACAAGAGGACATTTAAACAAAAAGGAGTTAAAATAATAAAAAAGCATCAACACAAAATGTTTTAGGGGAATTTAAAAAGTGGGGAAGTATTAATTTTCATGGGCATTTTGTTGAGTGACATTATCTCTGATGTTCAAGAACTGGAGAATGAAGCTCAAAGCTGGAACAAAGAGGCCTTAGGTACCCTACATTCATAAAACCCCTGAGTATTGCAACCAGACACCTCAGGCTTAGGATGAAAAGGCTAAACCGGCTCTTCTGCTTCCAACTGGTTAGGTGGCCACCCCCTTCTCAGTCTATTAAAAAAGGCAAGAATGAAACGGTGGAGGTGATTCATCTGAGTTGTGAGTAATAAGCCTTTAGCAAGTGCAGTGAATGAAAATGCAGTAAAGATGGGCCAACAGGTAAACAGATAGAGCGGGAGTGTTACTAACCACAGGTACAATTCAGAGCCTTCATCAGTGCTTCCCCCACCAGCTACAGATATGGGACCCTTCATTCCGCACTCCCTTGACCGAATATTCAAGGTCTCTTTCTTTGGGTTTACAAGTGTCCACAATGGAGCTGGGCATGTCCATAAGTGGTAAAAGGAGGATATCAGGAAACAGTCAGGTGATATAGTTGAGCAGTAGTCTGTCTGGCAAACAGCAGAGGAACACCTGTTTAAACCCTCTCTTTGTGCCACTTGGCACTAATCTGGTAAGGTTGCTAACCAGTTCCAAAGGACCTCGACTGGTCACATGGCTCAGTCCTGGCCAATCACTGTCCCTGTTCAGCCACAGTAGTCTGTCTAAGGGATGAGAATGTGGCCTTGGACTTCATATAAACATGATGGGACTGAAGCCCTCTTTCCTTGGGGTTACTAGATGACATAAATTAATCTAGGTATTTTCTGAAGTCATATACTGTTCTTCTCATGGTGCAGGAAGCTTTCCCTTATACAGTAGAAGAAGTTGAGACCAATACTGAGAAACAGTGCCAAGGGATGAATCTCATCTTCCCCACCCACTGACACACACACACATGCATGCGCATGTGCACACGCGCGCACACACACACACACACACACACACAGAAAACCTGATCCACCCTGTTTCACAGTTCTACCAGCCAGCAAATATCTGTAGTTGGTTAAGCTAGTTATAGCTGGTCTTCAATTCTGGGTACCTGAAGAAGCCTGAGGAATACACAACATCTTTAGATGAAAATTTATTAATAGCAGCCAGGTTGGAATCTGTTCCTGGGGGATGGCTGGAGTCCTAGTTATTTTGGGGAATTGACTGAAAAGATTTTCACTTGTTTTGTATATGGGAAATGGGTGCCAATGGCACAGCTACCATATTTTTAGAGAATATAAATTTTGCCTTATAGTTTGCCGAGATAGAAAACCATCTATTACAGGGAGAATAAGAAAAGTAAATCTCAGAGTTAAACTTTAAATTTTTGTTTTCAACTTTGGTAATAGTTTTGAAATGAATCTCCTGCTTCTTGTTTACATCTGAGAGATGGTTTATGAACTGTATAATTCATATCTACTTCAAGGTAGGTTGGTAATATTTCAGTGGGCACATTATTGTAATTGATCAAATCCTATGGATAAGAATTTTTTTTAATAAACAGAAACTCATCAGAATGAGCTCTGAGGATTCTTTTTTGCAAGACAATTTAGGGCAATGTTGTGTTGGCTTCTATGGTGATAATCACATTTACAGAAGTATTTGGGTCAAATATAAATCACTGCCCATGTTACATTCTTTGGAAGCGATCAGCTTCTGAGGAAAGACAGAGTGGCTGGTGTTGTGGAACATGTGGAATATGTATGACAGGTCCGATGGGGAAATGCTTCCAAATGCGGGCTCTGGAATCGGATTACCTGGGTTTGATTTCTAGCTCCATCACCACTTAATAATGTGACTTTGAGCAAGCCATAAAACCGTCTCTATCATAATTTATTCATCTGTAAAATGGGGAGATCACCCAATAAAGTAATGCCTTACAGGATTGTTTTTGAGATTAAATAAGATGGTCTATACGAAGTGCTTAAGAAAATGCCTAGCACTTAAAAAATTCTCAATAAATGTTAGCTGCTGCTTCTTTTTCCTTCTCCTTTTCATCGTCATCCTCCTCCTTCCTCTATAATTGTTTATAGTAATTGAATGCAGTGATTCTATCAGTTTGTGTCCCAGCAGGAAAGAGATGATGTATTTAACTAGGTTTTTAAAAGAGAATGTTCTTTACGTAAATTTTTATTTGGAGTCATTTTAGATTTACAGAAAAGTTGCAAAGATAGTAGAGTGAGTTTTCATATGCCAGTCACTCAGTTTCAGTTTCTGCTAATTATTGTAGTGCATTTATCAAGTATAAACCAACACTGGCACATCACTGTGGCAAGCAGAATTATAAGATGGCCCTTAAGAGTCAAGGGCCCTGGTCTATGCACACCTTCTACTAGTTATTTGATCAAATGATCCTGTGGCTGTTGCTGTGAAGGTATTTTGGAGAAGTAATTAAGGTCCCAATAAGTTGACCTTACGATAGATAAATCATTAGAGTGGACCTGATCCAATCCTATGAGCCCTTTAAATCTTGGTGAAGAGGTGAGAGTCGGGGAAGTCAGGGAGATGCAAAGCCTGAGAGGGTTTTGACAAGAGTGACATTCTCATGCTAACTTTGAAGATGAGGGTGCCGCTGGCAAGACTCGGAGCAGCCTCTAGCTGCTAAG
Source organism: Chlorocebus sabaeus (assembly GCF_047675955.1). Classification (NCBI taxonomy): domain Eukaryota; kingdom Metazoa; phylum Chordata; class Mammalia; order Primates; family Cercopithecidae; genus Chlorocebus; species Chlorocebus sabaeus. The sequence continues at coordinate 16,808,242 of NC_132921.1, read as the reverse complement.
AGACGCTGTGCTGACAGCCAACCAGGAAATGGGGAGCTCATTCCTGCAATAGCAAAAAAATGAATATGGGGAGCGACTCAGATGAGCTTGGCGGTGTATTCTTCTTCAGAGCCTCCAGGAAGGAGCACAGCCTGGTTGATACCCTAATTTCAGGTTTGTAAGACACTGAACAGAGAACTCCCTCGTGCTGTGCCCAGATATCTGATGAGCAAATCGATGCACACGGCTATGCAGGTGTGAGTTAATAAATTTGTTGTAATTTGTTATGCAGTAATAAAAAACTAATGAAATTACTATTAGCTAAATTCCAGACTTGATTTAAATTTTACCATTTTAAAAATTCAATATTGTTTTCCTGCTGTAAGATACAGGACAGGGTATAACAATACCTTTAGTTGTCTTGTCTTAGTCTCTTCTGATTCCTGGATCAATGACAATTTCTCATGCTATACTTGTTTTTCATGACCTTGGCAGTTTTGAGGGACACTGGGCAGGTGTTTTGTATTTTGGGCTTATCTGATTTATTTTCTCATGATTAGAGAAAGGTTATGGGTTTTTGGAAAGGATATCACAGTGGTGAAATGCCTTTTTATTTTGTCATATGAGGGGGTCCCTGATATCTACATGACATCACTGGGGTGTTAACCTTGATCACTTGGTTAAGGTAGAGTTTGCCAGGTTTTTCCAATGTAAAGTTTCTATTTTTCCCTTTCCATACTATATATTATTTGAAAGCAAGTCATGAAGCTCAGTCCACCTTCTTAGGGGAGAGCTTAAGTTCCACTTTCTGAAGGGGAGAATACCTGTATTATTTGGTATTTTTCTGTAAGGAAAAATTCAGGAGTATGTAAAAATATTAATAATCAACATTGTTAAGATGTAATTTATGTAAAAGAAAATGTACCCATTAAAGCCTATGATTTGATGAGTTTTGACAAATGGATACAGGAATGAAAACGCCACAGTGACTAAGATACAGAGCAGCATCCTCCAGGTTCACTTGTTCTGCTTCCCGGGGAACCATCCATGCAGCCTTGGCCCAGCAACCTCTAGTCCGCTTTTCATCGCTGCAGAGCAGATTTGCCATTTCCAGGTTTGTGTGTTTTCTGTTTTTTAACAGAGACAGCATCTTATTCTGTCACCCAGCTTGAAGCTCAGTGGTGCAATCACAGCTCACTGTAGCCTCAAACTCTTGGGCTCAAGCAATCCTCCTGCCTCAGCCTCCCGAAGTGCTGGGATTACAGCCACATGCCATCACACCGAGCCAATTTTCAGGTTTTATACAAAGGGAATGATAGAGTATGTAGCTCTTTGTGTTTGACTTCTTCTGCTCAGTGATATGTTTTTGACATGCATCAATGTTTTGGGGATGTCAGCAGATTGTTACTTTCTACTGGCAAGCAGTATTCCATTATGTGGAAAAGGATATTTTGTATATTCATCGGTGGGCATTTCTGTTGTTGCCAGTGTTTGGCTATTATGAATAACTACTATGAAAATTTGTGAGCGTAAGTTTTGTGTGGGCTCATGTTTTCATTTCTTTTGGGTAGATACTTACAGTGAAATTGCTGGGTCATATGATAAGTGTAAGCTTGAATTTATAAGACACTGCCAAAGTGTTCTCCAAAGAGGTTCTAACATTTTGTATTCCTATCAGCAATGCACGAGCAGTCCAGCAGCTTTGTATCCTCTCTAATATTTAGTGTGGTCAGCCTTCTTTGTTATAGCCATTCTACTGGCTATAATTTAAATAGCATCTCATGTGGTTTTAATTTTTACATTTCTTTTATGACTAATTATGTGAAGTATCTTTTCTTATGCTTATTGGCCATATGCATATCTTATTTTGTGAAATGTCTGTTCAAATCTTCGCCCATTTTAAAATTACTTTGCTGATTTTCTTATTGACTTATAATTGTTTTTTAATGTATTCTAAACACAAGTCCTGTGTGAGATCCAGAGATTGCATCTTGAAAATGTTTTTGAAGACCGGTTTTAATTTTCCATGAAGTTTAATTCTTTAACTTTTTATTTTATGTTTTCTGCTTTTCTCCGTCTTAAGAAATATTTGCCAATTTTAATTTTGCTGAGACTTTTATCCTTTTTTTCTAGAGGTTTTATAGTTTTAACTTTCGTATTCAGGCCTAAGAGTTATTTTGAGTTAATTTTTGTAAATAAGTGTTGGTATTAACTGTTTTCTATACAGGTATTCCATTGTTTTAGGGTCATTTGTTGAAAAGACTCCTTATTCTAATGAAGTAATTACACTGGACACTTTGTGACATGTAAATATACAGGCTATATCTGAATTCTTTGTTTTTCAACTAATGTATCTATCATTATATCGATACCACACCATCCCTGATAATCGTCCTTGTCCTGAAATTTAATTTATCTGATGTGAATGTAACTACTGAAGATTTTATATATTAGTGTTGGCACGGTATTTCTTTTTGCATGTTTGATTTTTATCTTGGAGGTGCCATTACATTTAAAGTGAATTTTCACATAGACATCATATATTTGGATGCTATAGTCACATCACGAAGATAGGATAGATCCCCCCACCCACCTAAAATTGGTTGAATGTTGTGGCTGCTGATGCTACACATGCACCAGGAGGGTATGAAGAGATTTATTATTCATGTAATGAGGCCTTCTGGGGAGAGCAGAGAAGATTCCCAAGAAGGCTTGAGAGAGTCAGGAGGGTCAACTGGCTTTGGCTTTTATTGTGGTTGGGGGCTGGGGCTGGGGTGAGGGTTTCTGCGATGGTCAGGGCTTACTTGGTTTGAACTTCCCATAGGTACCAAGGGAGGAGCCCCAGGGCTTTCTGCCCAAGCAGATGTGGATCAGAGGGAGAGAGAAGGTGGGGTTTGATGCTGTCAGCAGTCAACCATCAAAAGGGGAGCCAGACTCCATTACATTGGATCTTGCTTTGTAATGTAGTCTGATAGTATCTGTCTTTCAAATAGAGCGTCCAACATTTACGGTAATTATCATTGAGCTTGGGCTTGAATTTACCAAATGGCCATTTATTTTTTGCTTGTCTCATCTGTTCATTGTTACCCTCTTCTTTTCCTGACTTCTTTCTGACTATTTTTAGTATTCTATTTCATCTCCATTCTTGGCCTACTTATGGCTGCTTTACAGGTCACAATATTCACATTTAACTTATTAAAGGCTACCTTCAAACAATATTATTCAACTTAATTTTTAATGTGACAACCTTACCACAGTGTACTTCCATTTCACCCGCCCATCCTTTGTGCTACGGTAGTCATTGATTTTATTTCTACATTTCTTATAGCCCCTGTAATACCTTTCTATTCCTTTTGCTTCAATTAGTCACCTGTATTTTAAAATTGAGCAAAATATCTTTTATATTTATCCACGTATTACCATTTGGTCATTCTTCATTCTTTTGAAGTTTCTATTTCGTACAATTTTCCTACTGCCTAAAGAAGTCTTGGGGGAGGCCAGGCATGGTGGCTAATGCCTATAATCCCAGCACTTTGGGAGACTGTGGTGGGTGGATCACGAGGTCAGGAGTTCAAGACCAGCCTGGCCAAGATGATGAAATCCTGTCTTTACTAAAAATACAAAAAACAAAACCAAAAACAAAACCAAAACCAAACCAAAACAAAACAAAAAATTAGCCAGGTACAGTGGCAAGTGCCTGTAATCCCAGCTACTTGGGAGGCTGGGACAGGAGAATCTCTTGAACCCAGCAGCAGAAGTTTCAGTAAGCCGAGATCGCACCACTAAACTCCAGCCTGGGTGACAGAGTGAGACTCTGTCTCAAAAAAAAAAAAAAAAAAAAAAGTGTTGGGGGAGTTCCAACAACTGTTTCACTGGAAGTACAGAGGTGACCTGACCCCTCAGCATAGATATGGTGCACCCATAGGGACACACAGTTGAAATTACATTATTTTACCTTTTGAGACTCTGAATTTCTCAATAGAAAGATGTAACAGAAAGCAAGCATGATTTTTAAACCTGTGCTGTTCAATAGGGTAGCCCCCAGCCACATGTGGCTACATTCATTTAAATTAATTAAAATTTGAAAATTTAGTTTTTGTAATAGTTATCTATTGGTGCATTTAAAATACCCCAAAATATAGCAGCTAAAAATGATAAACATTTCTGATCTCACATTTCCTGGGGGTCCGGAATCTCCCAGAGCTTAAGCGGGTATGTGCCCTTTTTACCCGTTCTTTGTTTTGTGGTGTGCGTGTGGTGTGAGCCTGGTGTTTTGTCTAGAGGAAACATGGGGCACAAAGTAAGCCCACCCCACAAGGAACTGTGTTGAAAATTTTCAAAAAAAGGATTTAAGGGAGACTATGGAGTGCTACGACAGCAGGAAAATTTAAAACTGTGTGTAAGATAGACTGGTCAGCATTAGAGGTAGGTTGGCCATTAGAAGGAAGCATGGACCGGTCCCTTGTTTCAAAGGTATGGCACAAGGTAACCTGTAAGCCAGGGAACTCAGACCAGCTTGTTTTAGATTCCCCGCCCCCAACACATGGTGGTTGAGAGAACAGCAGCATAAGCCTCTGGCAGAGGCAAAGAGAGAGAGAAGAGACGGAGAGGAAGAGACAGACAAAGAGGGAGTCAAGGAGAGACAGAAAGAGGTAGAGAGAGAGAGGAAGAGACAAAGGCAAAAGGAAAGTCAAAGAGAGACAAAGTCAAAGAGAGAAAGAAAGAAAGAGAGAGAGATATATACAAGTAGTTAAAAAAAAAAAAAGTATACCCTATTCCTTTAAAAGCCAAGGTAAATTTAAAACCTGTAATTGATAATGGAAGGTATTTTCCGTAACTCTATAACACTCCAAAATACCACTATGTTGTCAGTGTAAACAAGGGCGTAACCCGGAAAGCACTGAGGCCTTCCCATCAAAAAAAAAAAAAAAAAAAAAAAAAAAAATCCTTAACCCAGTACCTCAAGGATGGCCCAAATGCATTCATGCAATCTGTAGCGGCAACTGCTTTGCTAACAACGACAACAACAACAAAAAAAAGTAAAAAAATAATAATAACAACTTTTAGAGGAAACCTCATTGTGAGTACAACTCACCAGTTCAGAAGTATCCTAAGGAAAAAAAAAAGGGAGGGGGCGGAATTTATATAAAAAGAGTGTTATATGGTATTTCTTGTCCTGAAATAAATTAACTGGTTGTTTAAAGAAATGTTTGTAATAAGTCTGAAAGTGAAGGCATGTCCAAAAAAAAAAAATTGCCTGTAAAAGTCGTGAAAAAAAAAATTATAAAAAAAGTGTGTTTAAAAAAGAATTTATGCAAAAATGTTGTATAATTTAAAAGTAGGCCTCCTGAATGTAAAACTATTGGGGGAAAAAAAAAAAGTTTATGTGTAAGGTGTATAAGAAAAGCAAAATACATCTTTGGTAAAAGGATTATAAGGAGGTATAAGAATGAACATTTTTACCTGCATTAAAAAGTTAAAAATTATTGTTTTGAAGGTTTAAGCAAGTTTTAAAATGTTAATTGTAAAGAACATTCTGTGTGTAAACATATTAGCTAAAGTTAAGTAAGTATCATCCAGTTTTTCCGTGAACTGGACATTAAAGTAAAAGCATAACAGGTTTTTCTTAAAGCACCAGCCTGCGCTTTAGCAAAAATTATAAAAGATTAAAAAGAGTCTATAAAATCTTACTGTTTGGGTGAAGGAAAAGGGACAAGATGGAGGAAGGTGAACAAGATGGAGCAGTCCTTGTTGTTTCCGGGTTCTTCATCACAGATTATCCCGCGCCCGGGAAACGAACCAAATCAACTGAGCATGCGCAGAATGACGTCAAGCCAGGGACACAAATTCAAGAAGCCACTCCTACACAAACGCCCCAAACTCCTACCCTTCCAGCTCCCAGGCATAAAAGTCCGCTGCCGGCAGGAGCCGGGGTGACTTCTTCGGCCCCGCATTTGTGGACCGGAGAACAACACCCGGCGCGACTTCCCTGGCCCCCCACACCTGAGGACCAGAGAACTTTGCCCGAGAGTGTGTGCATATTTGCAATAAAAAACTGCCACTTTCTTACGTACTTTGGCCTCATGTTTAATTACTTAGCTCTCCTAAATTAAGTTACATTAAATTAAATTAAATTAAAACAGTTGGTGCCGAAACCCGACCCAGGAGGAGACCCTTCCTCAACATCCCCTAGGGGTCTAACGAACCTCCTCCCCAGCGAACCAGCTCCCAACCCAACCAGCCATGAACACCGAACAAGTGTTCCAGCTTTCCACTGGTGCCGCTCTGAGAATTTCTTCTTTGGTGAGTACTCTCCTTTGTTAACCATCTCCGTCCGTTTCCATGTCCTTGGCCTGGAGTCGTACGTACGCCCAAGGACGTAGCCACCCTGTGGCGCAGTGAGGCCTTCAACCCCGAGACCTCCGTCTTGAAGTTCCTCAATTCTCCGTTAGTGGCTCCAGGAGCCCCCGGTCCCCAGCAGCGGCAAAGGACGCTTTGCCACTGCATGAGGTCGGTTTCCATTTCTGGTGGTTAAACAATGGGAACCTCACAATCGAAAATCCCTATGAACACCCCTTTAGGGTGTCTCCTCCAAAACTTGGAAGCCTTACATCTAGCTCAAGATTTAAAACGAAAGCGGCTAATTTTCCTCTCCACTGTGGCATGCCAAAAACCCGGACGGAGACCCCTCCTCAGGGCCCCCTAAGGTCCGAGGAGCCTCCTCCTTCCACGCTGCGGACGGACCAGGACCTAGACATCGCTTTCCACACCTCCAAGTCTCCTAGGGTTGAGTATCTCTTGCCTCCCTCTCATACTCCTTGGCCAGAAGTCCTGCGCAGGCCCAAGGTTTTTTGGTCACCAGGTGACCCACAGGAGAGTTCCCAAAGGTAGAGACGTCTGCCCAAAGGAACTCCATTCCAGTCCGTGTGAGACCCGTCCAGGATGGAGACGTCCGCCTGGAGGTAATCTCCATTCCAGCTCCAGGAGCCTCCCGGTCTCTAGTGGCTCCAAAGGACACTTTGTAGCCAGGTAGAGTTCGGTTTCCGCCTATAGGCGAGAGAAAGGCAATGGGAAATCCCCAATCCAAAATACCTAGAGACACCCTAAAGGGGTGTCTTCTAACTAATCTCAAAACTTTACAATTAGAGCAAGATCTTAAACAAATGTGACTGATTTTACTCTCCACTGTGGCGTGGCCAGTCTCAACGTTGAGACTGACAACCAGTCTCAGCGGCCGCCTGAAGGCACTTTAGACCGTAACATTTTAATTAGATCTCTCTAATTTCTGCCAGAGGCTCGGAAAGTGGTCAGAAATTATCTATGTCCAAAGCTTTTAGGACTTGCGCTCTCGCCCAGACCTGTGCGCCCGGTGTTAAATGGCCCAGGTCTTGTTAGCCTAAACCCCTAAACCCGGCCCTTGGCCCCCACCTCAGCAACTGAGGAGGACTCCACCTCCATTTCAGATGGGGCCGACGGCAGGCGACCTCCCTCCCAACTTTCCAACCCCCCTCCCTATGGACTTCCTACTGCCCCTCCCAACACTCCTCCCTCAGCCACTCCTCTTACCTCTCCCATTTCTGCCCACACTCGCTCCAAGACCGCGGTAGCGGCCCCCATTAGTCAGCCCTCTACCAGTCAGCCTGCCCCAACCCCCTCTACCAGTCAGCCTGTCTTAACCTACCCTACTGGTCAGTCTGTTCCAACCTCCCCTGCTAGTTTGTTGCCCCCTCCCCCACCCCGAGAAGTTGCTGGAGCCAAAGGCGTGGTTAGAGTCCATGTCCCCTTTTCCGTGACTGACCTTTCCAAAATTGAAGAACGACTTGGCAACTTCTCAGCCAACCCCACCTAATATTCCAAAGAGTTTCGATACCTAGGCCAGAGCATATAACCTTACCTGGCATGACTTACATATCATTCTTACTTCCACTGTTAACCCAGAGGAAAGAGAGTGCATTCTCGCAGCTGCCAGGCAACATGCAGATCAATAGCATTTAACCGACGCCACCCTCCTGTTAAGAAAGATGGCTGTCCCGTCCATAGAACCAGATTGGGATTACCAACCGCAGCAGCCTGGCCGCCGTAGGAAGGACATTATGATTCAATGTCTCTTAGCCGGTATACAGGCAGCCTCTAACAAAGTGGTCAATTTTGATAAATTAAAGGAAATTATCCAACACCCAGATGAGAACCCGGCTTCCTTCCTAAATCGCCTTACAGAGGCACTGGCCCAATTTACCCAGCTAGCCCACTTCCCCAGCCGGGGCAGCTGTCCTAGCCTCCTATTTTATTTCCCAGTCAGCCTCAGATATTCGAAAAAAGCAAAAAAAGGTTGAAGATGGGCCTCAGACTCCCATACAGGAAAATTGGCCTTTAAAGTTTTTAACTCCAGAGAAGCAGCAGCTGAGGCCGCAGAGCTAGACAAGGAGAAAAGAAGGGCTGTGCAAGCTCTAGTGGCTGCCCTCCAACCAGCGTTGCCCACTCTGCCGGCAGGGAAGACACAGGGCAAGTCTCCCAAGGGCTCCTGCTCTAAATGCGGAGACCCAGGACACTAGGCAAACCAGTGTCCCCAGGCCAAGCTGGCCACTCCGTCTCGTCCATGCCTTAAGTGTGGCACAACTAGGCATTAGGCAAAACAGTGTCCAAATCCTCGCCTGCCTACCACGCCATGCCCAACCTGCCAACAGGAAGGACACTGGAAGTCTGATTGCCCCGCCAGCAGGGCAGGCATTGCGCCTCAACGTGGTGCCTCTCCTCAAGGGTCGGAAGGTTCCTTCCAGCTCCTACACCTGGACGACGACTGACGATGCCCACATTCGGAGACCCCTGTCACCCTTGCTGAGCCTAGGGTAACTCTACAGGTAGCAGGTAAGCCAATTTCTTTTCTCATCAATACGGAGGCTACCTATTCTGTTTTACAATTATATTCTGTTTCGCCAACCTATGGAGGTCCTAGCCAGCCATCCACTATCTCAGTAGTTGGGGTAGACGGTAAACCGTCTAACCCTCGCCAGACCCCAAAGCTAAGTTACTGCCTGGACTATGCATGCTTTGCTCACTCTTTCCTCATCATGCCCTCTTGTCCCACCCCCCTCTTGGGATGAAACATCTTAACCTAACTCAAAACATCTATTCCCCTTCCCTTATCTCCAGGTGGCCAGGTTCTACTCAAGGATCAACACCCTCCTCAAATTTTCCTGCTTCCTCACCATTCTTCATCTTAACTGACTTTTCCCTCATAAACCCCATAGACACCCTCCTTCCCGACCCATCCCCCAACCAGTAGGTTTCCCAACTTTTTAGTCTCATAGAAGACCTAGCTTGGCAGGGTGCCCTTTGTGATTTCGGCAATGTTGAACTTACCCTCTACACCTTTGTCATCATTATTATGGTTCACTCTAATTCCCCTAGTTACTCCTACTAATCCTAACTTTGTATGGAGATTCTAAACCTGGTCTACAGACAACCAGATACACTCAGTCATGCAGGGCACTGCAGATTCCCGCCCCCCCCCCAAGAGTTGTCACTCTGCCCTCTCCCTAAATAAAATGTGGACTCATTAGGCCAGGATGAAGGACAGATACAGGGAAGGAGAGGCTATAACCAGAAGGCAGTAGAAAGCCCAGACCTCCCCAAGGGCCTCTGCGGCACTCAGTCCCTGTTGAGTCAGAGATAGGGAGAAGCCAGGAGGTAGGGGAGTTGGTGAGGGGAGCAGCCTTAATGAGCGGGAGGTGGAGAGACAGAGACGGAGATGGAGATGGAGACAAAGAGATACAGACAGAGACAGAGAGAGGCAGAGATGGACAGAGACAGAGATGAAGAGATAGAGATGGAGAAAGACAGAGATGGGGAAAGACAGAGATGGAGAGAGACAGAGAGAGAGAGAGGTGGAGAGAGACAAAGACAGATGGGGAGAGACAGAGATGAAGTGAGACATAGATGGAGAGAGACAGAGATAGAGACAGATGAGGAGAGACAGAGAGAGATAGATGAAGAGATACAGAGATGAACAGAGACAGAGATGAAGAGAGACAGAGTGAGACAGAGATTCCTTTTTGCTACTCTACGCCAAACTCTTCATGGTGTAATTGCACATAAGCTCGCAGCAGGACCCAGATGGCCCCTGTTGGAGGCGACTTTTGGTGTAACCAAACTCTGTCTAGAACTCTTAACCATACCTCCATCACCCAGTCCCTTTGTGTTCTGGTATCTTTAGTGCCTAGCTTAACCCTATATAGCGAAGGAGAACTGTCTGAACTAGCTTCCCAGCTCAGCTCCAGCAATAACATCCAAAAGCAGGCTGTTTTTCTTCCCTTAATTATCGGGGTTTCCCTAGCTTCAATGATTTAATGCCCCCTTAACCCCTGGACCACCGGTATGGCTACTGCCTGTAGTACAGCAGATGCTTCCATTCCTAATTCCCATACTAATCCTCTGCCTTATGTTATGTCTTGCTCCCATTCTAATAAAATTTCTCCGAGCCAAGGTCCAAGAGATCACCCGAGTCACCTTCAACCAAATGCTCCTGCATCCCTACACCCAACTGCCAACCTCAGACCCTAACTATGCCCCTTAACAGCAGGAAGCAGCCAGACAGACCACGGCGCCCTAAATTCTTATAATCAATAAGAGGTTGGACTGTTTGGGTGAAGGAAAAGGGACAAGATGGGGGAAGGTGAACAAGATGGAGCAGTCCTTGTTGTTTCCAGGTTCTTCATCACAGATTTTCCCGCGCCCGGGAAAAAGAACCAAATCAACTGAGCATGCGCAGAATGACGTCAAGCCAGGGACACAAATTCAAGAAGCCACTCCTACACAAACGCCCCAAACTCCTTCCCTTCCAGCTCCCAGGCATAAAAGTCCGCTGCCGGCAGGAGCTGGCGTGACTTCTTCGACCCCCGCATTTGTGGACCGGAGAACATCACCCGAGAGCGCCGGCGCGACTTCCCTGGCCCCCCACACCTGAGGACCAGAGAACTTCGCCTGAGAGTGTGTGCATATTTGCAATAAAAAACTGCCACTTTCTTACGTACTTTGGCCTCGTGTTTAATTACTTAGCTCTCCTAAATTAAGTTACATTAAATTAAATCAAAACACTTACCTTATGGTCAAACATTAAAAATTAAATAAATATGTCTACAAGGTTTTATTAAAATTAGGTTTAACATTAATAACACACTAATATAAAGATAAAATTTAGCTTATCTGGTATAAAAATAATACGAGAAGCATTGTTAAATGTAAAATGGTATTGGCTTTTTTTGGTTTAAAAACTAATAAAAATAGGTGCTAAAGGAAATTTCTCAGTAAAAAGGCACTAAGGACTATAAAGTCCACTGCCATGGTCCCCACATTTAAAACGAAAGGTCAATTTCTTAAAAATTATATACTTGGTTTATCTTCCACTTTCCTTTCTCGCAAAAAAAAACCTAAAAGTCTTTTAGCACATGTACCACCCCTAGAATTTCCAGTAAACCAACACCAGCCTGAAGATCACTTTCTCATCGAAAGGTGGAAAGAAGAAAAACTCAAGCCAGCCTGGGAAGGACCCTACCTTGTGCTGCCAACCACCAAGACTGCTGTTCATACAGCCAAAAAAAAAAAAAAAAAAAAAAGGATGGACTCATCACACCCAAGTCAAGAAAGCGCCAACCCCTCCAGAGTCGTGGGTCATCGTCCCAGGGGAAAACTGTCATGCGCGTTCGTGTGAAGAGACCACCAAACAGGCTTTGTGTGAGCAATAAAGCTTTTTAATCACCTGGGTGCAGGCAGGCTGAGTCTGAAAAGAGAGTCAGCGAAGGGAGATAAGGGTGGGGCCGTTTTATAGGATTTGGGTAGGTAAAGGAAAATGTCAGTCAAAGGGGGTTGTTCTCTGGCAGGCAGGAGTGGGAGTCACAAGGTGCTCAGTGGGGGAGCTTTTTGAGCCAGGATGAGCCAGGAAAAGGAATTTCACAAGATAATGTCATCACTTAAGACAAGGACCCGCCATTTTCACTTCTTTTGTGGTGGCAGTGACTTCCTAAAACAATGTATTTCATACCAGAGGCTTATTTGCTTTCTTGAAGACTCTGCCATTAGGTCTTTTCATGTTCCCAATACATTTAGGAGCTGGAAGTTTCAGAGCTATTGTCAGAGAGCTGAGCTCTAGCTGATCTCTCTCTCTCTCTCCCCCCAAATATAATATAATATACTATAATAAAAATAAAATAAAATGAAATAAAATAAATTCATCCTTTGACAGGGCACACAGCTAGGTGATACCAGAACTGGGAAACTGAAGCCTGGTATCATGACTCCCAGTGGGGTTGTCTCCCCACCGTAACCGCACAGACTTGTGCCCTGAGAGTATGAACCACATAGGTCTGAAGAAATCCAATCCTGGGTCAATTCACTGAGTATATCTATGGGGAATATAACATATATTTAGAATGATGAAAGTGTTTCTTTGTCTACTACCATTGTGGAGAGGGTTTCTGGATTGGAAGAAGATTTTAGTTTTAATCATATTTTTCCAACACATTCCACAATTATGAAGAACATGCTGATATATATCTATATCTATATGATATGTGTATATATATACACACATATCAAGTATATTCTATAAATACACACACACATATCTAGGATATATCTATTTATGTATCTACACATCAAGTTTTGAGATACATATATATCTATATATATTCACATATATGTATATATCTGATATATATATACATATATATATATGTATCTCAGAACTTGATAGGTGTGTGTATGTATATTTTTGTGTGTGTGTGTATATATATATCCTAGATATGTAATAAGTCACTCTAAGAATGACAACTTGGAGGGCTTGGAGGGGAAGGTACAAAAAGCCCCAAGTTCCCTGTGAACCTGTTCAGTCTTGATGAGGTCCCAGTGCACTCAAAACTGCACCTGGGTTCCCTCAGAGTACTGAGGTCCAAGCCTCTTAATAAAGTTATGTCTAAGGGTCTGTCCATTCCACAACACATCAAATGCTTGTAAGAAAACAAAGCCTGCTCTCTTCAATGTCACAATTACCAAGCATGTTTTCCTTAAGCATCTCATGACAGGGTTCTGCTGGAACAAAGCACACTCTTCATAATTGTGGAATGTGTTGGAAAATTATAATTAAAACTAAAATCTTCTTCCAACCCAGAAACTCTCTCCACAATGGTAGTAGAGAAAGAAAGTGCTTTCATTATTCAATAAGCATTGAACCAGAATGTGATGTTCATCACAGGCAATATGCTAAGAGATGGCAAAGTCAGGAAAAAAATCTCACTCTTTTATGTAGACAAGCAGATCCAGTCCATTCCATAGATGTTCTCAAAATAAACAATAACTACTCAAGTAAGAGAATTTGACAGCCCCATTTATCACACATAATTCATCCCAGGTTCACCTGGTAATGGGGGTGACCTTCTGTGTTAGTTAATTGGTTTTATACATAGGAAAAACAAACTTCTATCTTGAGAAATGGAGGTAGTTTTGCAGCTTGGAGCCAGGTGCCCTCTGATGTTAAGCTCCTATCTTCCTCCAGAAGCTGGGAGAGAGGGCAGCTATCTCCCGTGATGTTTACATTTCAAAGAGATGGTTCCCAGGTCCTTGAGAAAGATATTTCTTGGTCATAAAGTGGACAAAAGACATATTTAGTCTTCAAATGAATTTATATACACTTCAAAGGAGTAGGAAATATTTAGAATTATAAACTTTCTAAAGTAAATACTCAGATAAAAATGAGGAGAGGAGAATATCTTCCCTTATCTTTAATAGGGAGAATTAAGACTCTTAATTTTAATTTGTATTTGTCTTTACAAAGGTTAAGTTGAATTGGGGTTTTCATTTCACGTTAGGCCTATTAACCACAATCTGGTTATCACAACTGTCATATCTCACTCAAAAATGTATGTAAAACAATGTGGTCAGTAATATACTTTCAATTCTCCTTTTCTTTGAACTCATTGCATTGTTTTCTTTATCACGATTCATTATCTTAAACTAGTATTACCAGATGTTTGGAAATAGTAGTTGCCAAAACCACTTACTAGAATTACAGTGTATAGAAAATAGCGAGTCTTTGTAGACAGTAGTAACGCACTATAATTAGAGGGCATTCTGCTTTGTTTAGTGTGAGTCAGCTTATGCCAATAGCAGTGTTGATGTCAGACTCTGTTCCTTGAGAGTTGACAGTTTATTAATGCAAATAAGGCCATACCTAGATGGACACGTAAAACAAATCAGACTTAGAGCCAGTGGATTCTTTTAAAATTTAGATTTTATTGATATTTTTATTTTTCATTTTTTTATTATACTTTAAGTTCTAGGGTACCTGTGTACAACATGCAGGTTTATTACATATGTATACATGTGCCATTTTGGTGTGCTGCACCCATTAACTTGTCATTTACGTTAGGTATATCTCCTAATGCTATCCCTCCCCACTCCCCCCACCCCACGATAGGCCCTGGTGTGTGATGTTCCCCTTCCTGTGTCCAAGTGATCTCATTGTTCAATTCCCACCTATGAGTAAGAACATGTGGTGATTGGTTTTCTGTCCTTGTGATAGTTTGCTCAGAATGATGGTTTCCAGCTTCATCCATGTCCCTAAAAAGGACTTGAACTCATCCTTTGTTATGGCTGCATAGAATTCCATGGTGTATATATGCCACATTTTCTTAATCCAGTCTCTCATTGATGGACATTTGAGTTGGTTCCAAGTCTTTGCTATTGTGAATAGTGCCACAATAAACATACGTGTGCATGTGTCTTTACAGCAGCATGATTTATAATCCTTTGGGTATATATCCAGTAATGGGATTGCTGGGTCAAATGGTATTTCTAGTTCTAGATCCTTAAGGAATTACCACACTGTCTTCCACAATGGTTGAACTAATTTACAGTCCCACTAACAGTGTAAAAGTATTCCTATTTCTCCACATCCTCTCCAGCACCTGTTGTTTGCTGACTTTTTAATGATTGCCATTCTAACTGGTGTGAGATGCTATTTCATTACGGTTTTGATTTGCATTTCTCTGATGGCCAGTGATGATGAGCATATTTTCATGTGTCTGTTGGCTGCATAAATGTATTCTTTTGAGAAGTGTCTGTTCATATCCTTTGCCCACTTTTTGATAGGGTTGTTTTTTTCTTGTGAATTTGTTTGAGTTCTTTGTAGACTCTGGATATTAGCCCTTTATCAGATGAGTAGACTGCAAAATTTTTCTCCCATTCTGTAGGTTGCCTGTTCACTCTGATGGTAGTTTCTTTTGCTGTGCAGAAGCTCTTTAGTTTAGTTAGATCTCAGGTTGTCTATTTTGGTTTTTGTTGCCATTGTTTTTGGTGTTTTAGACATGAAGTCCTTGCCCATGCTTATGTCCTGAATGGTATTGCCTAGGTTTTCTTCTAGGGTTTTTATGGTTTTAGGTCTAACATTTAAGTCTTTAATTCATCTTGAATTAATTTTTGTATAAGGTATAAGGAAGGGATCCAGTGTCAGCTTTCTATATTTGGCTAGCCAGTTTTCCCAGCACCATTTATTAAACAGGGAATACTTTCCCCATTTCTTGTTTTTTGTCAGATTTGCCAAAGATCAGATGGTTGTAGATGTGTGGTATTACTTCTGTTCTGTTCCATTGGTCTATATCTCTGTTTTGGTACGAGTAACATGCTGTTTTGGTTACTGTAGCCTTGTAGTATAGATTGAAGTCAGGTAGCATGATGCCTCCAGCTCTGTGCTTTTGGCTTAGGATTGTCTTGGCGATGTGGACTCTTCTTTGGTTCCATATGAACTTTAAAGAGTCTTTTCCAAATCTGTGAAGAAAGTCATTGGTAGCTTGGTGGGGATGGCATTGAATCTATAAATTACCTTGGGCAGTATGGCCATTTTCACGATATTGATTCTTCCTATCCATGAGCATGGAATGTTCTTCCATTTGTTTGTGTCCTCTTTTATTTCGTTGAGCAGTGGTTTGTAGTTCTCCTTGAAGAGGTCCTTCACATCCCTTGTAAGTTGGATTCCTAGGTATTTTATTCCCTTTGAAGCAACTGTGAATGGGAGTTCACTCATGATTTGGTTCTCTGTTTGTCTGTTATTGGTGTATAAGAATGCTTGTGATTTTTGCACATTGATTTTGTATCCCTAGACTTTGCTGAAGTTGCTTATCAGCTTAAGGAGATTTTGGGCTGAGAAGATGGAGTTTTCTAAATATACAATCATGTCATCTGCAAACAGGGACAATTTGACTTCCTCTTTTCCCAATTGAATACCCTTTATTTCTGCTGGATTCAGTTTGCCAGCATTTTATTGAGGATTTTTGCATCGATATTCATCAGGGATATTGGTCTAAAATTCTCTTTTTTTGTTATGTCTCTGCCAGGCTTTGGTATCAGGATGATGTTGGCCTCATAAAATGAGTTAGGGAGGATTCCCTCTTTTTCTATTGATTGGATTGTACCTCTGGTAGAATTCGGCTGTGAATCTGCCTGGTCCTGGACTTTTTTTGGTTGGTAGGCTATTAATTATTGCCTCAATTTCAGAGCCTGTTATTGTTCAGAGATTCAAATTCTACAATTCCTAGTCAGAGCAATTATGCAATAGAAAAATGTAAAAGCCTTCAAAATCAGAAAGAAACAATTTAAACAGTCTCCATTTGCAAGTGATATGATCTTTTATAAAGAAAACCCTAAAGATTCCACAAAAAATCTGTTAGAACTAATGACTTCAGTGTAGTTGCAGAATACAAATTCAACATACAAAATATTAGCAGTGTTTCTATGCACTTACAAGCAACTACCGGAAAAAGAAATCGAGGAAACAATTTCATTTACAATAGCTCATAATATACTTAGGAGTGAATTCAACCAAGGATGTGAAAGGCCTGTACACTGAAAATTATAAAACATTGATAAAAATTGAAGTAGACAGAAAGCAATGGAAGGATGTACCATGTTCATGGATTGGAAGAATTAGTATTGTTAAAATATTCATACTTCCCAAATTTATCTATGGTTTCAATGCAATCCCTATCACAATTTATTTAAAAATCCTAAAATGTGTATAGAACCACAAAAAAACTAGAATAGTCAAGCAATTTTGAACAAAGAGAAGAAAGCAGGAGGCATCACATTACTTAACTTCAAAATATCTTAAGAATCAATATTAATCAAAAGGGCATGGTACTGGCATAAAAACAGGCACATAAACAAATATAAGGGAATACAGTCCTGAAACAGATCCAGATACTTATGGCCAAATAGTTTTTAACGAAGGGCCGTGAACATTTAATGGAGAAAGGACAGTCTCTTTAATAAAAGGTTTAAAAAAAGCATATACACATGCAGAAGAATGAAATTAGAACCGTATCTTACACCATATAAAAAATCAATTCCAAATAGATTACAGGTAAGTCTTAAAACTGTAAAACAACTAGTAGAAAATATAGGGGAAAAGCTTCATGATATTGGTTTGGGCAATAATTTTTTGGTTATGAAATCAAAGGCAACAAAAGCAAAATTAGACAAATGAGACCATTTCAAATTAAAAAGCTTCTGCACAAATAAGAGTCAGCAGAGTGAAGAGACAAATGGGAGAAAATGTCTATAAAGCATACATCTCAAAAGAGATTAATACTCAAAACACATAAGGAACTGGAACAACTCAATAACAATAAAACAAATAACCCAATTAAAAATAGGCCAATGATCTGAATAGATATTTGTCCATAGAAAACAAGCAATATCAATAATCATTTAAGAAATTCAAACTAAAGCCACAATGAGATATCATCTCAGTCCTGTTAAAATGACTTTTTGTCAAAAACACAAATGATAACAAGTGTTGACAAGAATGTTGCAGAAAAAGACTTGTTTTACTCTGTTGGTTGGATTATAAATTAGTACAGACATTATGGAAAACATCATAAAGATTCTTCAGAAAATTAGCTACAGAACTACCATATGATTTAGATATTCCAGGTTTGAGTGTGTTTCCAAAGGAAATAAAAGCAGTTATGTTGGAGAGATATGTTTATTCTCATGTTCATTGAAGCATTATTCACAATAATCAAAATATGGAATCAACTCATGTATGTAATAATGAATGACTGGATGAGGAAAATGTGTTCTATACACGCACAGTAGAACACTTACTATTTGGCCTCTAAAAGGAAGGAAATCCTGTCAATTATGATGAAATGGGAAACCTGGAGAACATTATGTTGAGTGAAATAAGCCATGCAGAGAAAGACAAATATTGCCTGATCTCTCTTATATGCGGAATCTAGAAAAGTCGAACTCATATAAATAAAGAGTAAAATTGTGGCTACCATGAGCTGGGGTGTGAGAGGGAATTGAGGAGATGTGGGTTGAAGGATACAAATTTCAGTTAAACAGGAGAAATAAGTTCAGGAGGTCTATTGTACAACATGGTGACTATAGTTAATGCATTTTATTTTTGAAAATTGCCAATAGAGTAGACTTACAGTGTTCTTACCACAAAAAATTATGTGAGGTAATGTATATATAAATTAGCTCTACTGACTCATTCCACTATGTATACATATTTCAAAGCAACATGTTTTACAACATAAATGTATACAGTTGTTATTAATTAAAAATACATTAAAAACAACATTTAATGAAGAAGATTTTTTTTTCACCTAAAGATGTGTGTTTTGGAGAATTCTCTTTTACCTTTTTTGAGTCAATTTTATAGAGGCATAATTAATTAAAATAAAATTTAAGTGTATAGATCAATGATTTAAGAGTGTTTTCCAACGTGGTTACACCTTTTGTGTTTCCATCAGCAGTGTGCGAGAGCTCCAGTTTCTTCACGTTATTTTCAAAACTTGCAATGGCCTAGTATTTTAAGTTTTAATTTTGGCCATCATAATTGGTACAAAGTGGCATTCCATGGGCAGGAGTTTTGAAAGCATTTAAAATTTGCATTTCTTATCCAAATTTTAATTTAGTTATGTATTTTATATTAGCAGGTACTCGTATTCTGTTTTATTCAATAGACTTTAATTCATTATTTAGAAAATCAAACAAAAAATCTGGCTTTCCCTTCAGTGTCTCTTGCAGATGGTTACAATGCAGGTGTAACTGGTTTTCTGGTGGGCCTAGAATGTATGTAAACATTTCAATTCTCCTAACAAAATATCAACTATGCCCTGGCCTCTATAAGACTCTAATGCTTATGAGCCTTTGTCTTAACATTTTCATTATTATAAAGTCCCTTCTTTAAACTCAGAAAAATTAATAATTGTTGAAAAATACGGTCCAGTGATTCTAACAATCAGTTCTTCAAAACTATCCACTGTACCATTTTCAGCTTCACTGAATCATTAGAAATTAATTCTCACCTATTGGAAAGAATTTGAGCTTCACAATTTCTTACAATTTATCATTTTAAAGTACACTTCAAAATCATAGATCCTGGCCCACATATCTGACCTCTTCATATTTCTCATAAACTCAATACCATCCTTATTTGACCTCAGTAAGTATTGTAATGCACATCTGTTCTTCAAGACTACCACATCCTTCTTTGCTTTCCTTCCCCAGCTCCATTCACTGAACAGATTGTTCATGTTATACACTCTCTGGCTAGTCTGTCAATTCCCTGGACAACTTGACCAAGTCTCGTAGTGAAGTGGTGAAACATTTGTTTCCTCTGCCTTAATCCTGGACTGCTGACTCTTGCTGAAGAAAACTGCAACCTTGTTCAAATTCTCTAAAACTTATTTTTATGAAACCAGGTGGGATTCAGTACTGACTGGGAGGAATCTATGGGAGTAAATATGGAACGCTAAGAAAAGCTACTTTTCGGAAAATAAAAATGATCAATTCCTGATCTTTACACATACTGATATCCTTCAAGGTCAATTCTAGATTCTTCTTTCTTCTAACTTTATCCTTTCTCCCTAGGATCTTATCTTTGCTTTTAGCTACAATTACTGTACTTATCCCGATAACTCTAAAGTATTTATATTGAATATCACAAATTTAGAGTTTCAGATTATATTCTGTTTCTGAGATTTAGACTAGTATCTTCAAGTGCCTGCCAGACAAATCCATTTGAATCTTAAAAGTACCTCAAATTCAATAAGTACAAACTTAAACCCATGATTTTTTTTTTCTGTCAAAAACAACAACATTGGACAGGCACGGTGGCTCATGCCTGTAATCCTAGCACTTTGGTAGGCCAAGACGGGCAGATCATGAAGTCAACAGATTGAGATCATGCTGGCCAACATGATGAAACCCTGTCTCTACTGAAAATACAGAAATCAGCTGGGAGTGGTGGCACACGCCTGGAGTCCCAGCTACTCAGGAGGCTGAGGCAGGAGAATCGCTTGAACCTGGGTGGCGGAGGTTGCAAGTTAGCCATGATCATGCCATTGCACTCCAGCCTGGCGACAGAGCGAGAGTCTGTCTTAAACAACAACAGCAATAGCAACAACAGCAACAACATTTCTTCCCTGCAACCAGTTAGCTAGGTCAGAATCTTAGATGTGTTTCTGCAACTATTACTTTCTAAATAATTTCCCCAGGCTGTTTCTTTATCTCTATTTCCACTCCCAATACTCTAATGGTTTCCTAATTTATATATGGTAACCACACTGTTCTTTCCTCTCATCCATTGATATTAGAGTAGCCAGAGATGTATTTTCAAGATGCGGATATAATTTTATGCCCCTCTTTGACAAATAAACAAACAATCAAAGCCTCTAATGAGCTTCTTATCCCTTTCAGCATAAAATAGAAAGTTTCTAATGTGGTTTACAAGGCTCCTCAAGTTCTGAGATCTGCCTTCTACTCCAGGCTGGTCATGAACTACTCTTGTTTTGAATTTTCCTTTGTATATGATTAATATATTTCTAAATTATCTTTCCTACGTGTAAGTGGACACTTCCCCTTTCCTGAGAGAAAAAAGGTAAAGCAAAAATGATTTAAGTAAGTCATTATTTTATTGATGATGTATTTTATAGAATCACAAAATTTAGAAATGTAAGAAGGATTTCAGGTATCACCTAAATTCAAAGAAGTGTGGGTTTCTAGGTTACTAAGTTTGACGAGAAAGTATGATTTGGTTTGGTCCATTTAAAACAGGTCACAAACAGAATTACATTTCAAATTTAGAAGATACAGTATTAAATTATTCATCGTATCTTGGACATTTTTCCTCACGGAGAATTTTTCTGGAAGAAAAAGTAGGTTTATATGTGTTCTTATAAAGAGAAAGAAAGAAAGGCATATTATTTCAATCATTAAATTCTTGATGATGACTATGAGATTGAAAAGAAATATGAGTGAAGAGAATCTGTTGTTGCCAGCAATGAGTTTACCAGAACACCTCTAGGTGAACATTTTCCAAATGGAGTGACAGACTGATTGCATCTAAGGGGATGAGAATCTGCCAAAGAAGAGGATGCTGTTGGTCTTATTTTGCCTGATGAAGAATAGAAAAGGGTGATTACAATGGAACTCTTCATTAGTTAAAGGAGGTGATGAAAACTCTATTCCTACAGCGGTGGCAGCTGCAGCCTCTGCTCCCTCCTCAGTGACCTCCACAAAGGCCTTGTGTAGGACTTTAGATACCGTGAGACCGCGGCTCTCGGTCATGCCTGAGAGGTCTGCATCCCCACTGAAGATATCCACCATTCCCATGTTTCTCAACGTGTCCTTGAGGTCATAGCTCTCTTCCACTTTGAACTGAGGCAAGTGTAAATCCACATGTGCCTCTCTCATTTTCTGCAAACTGGTCCATTCCAACAATTTCTCAGCAGTGAGTTTCTCTTCAAGCTATACAAATGGAAAAAAGGAACTGATATGACTAACTATCGATCTCTAATACACCTTAATAATGAGTTGACTATGTGGAGTATCTTTATTTTGGCAATAATGTGAAATACAGAAGGTTCATTATTAGATATTATTCTAATAGGAAAAATATGAGTCCTGAATATATCAATACATTGAATTATATGTGTATATGTAAATATATGTATCTAAAAACAGAATCATGATTTTATGTATATGTAATGTGTACATATGTTATGTATACAAATGTATAATACATATGTAAAATATGATTACAATATTTTGTATACAATGAACTGTATATATCACTATTTCTTGTGCCAACAGCTTACTATATGTGTCAATTTTTAATAGGCTCATCTTATTTTTCTGTATGCATTATTTAGTATACATTGCAATTATCGTATATACCCTAAATCTCTATTCCCTTTTTTACTTGGTGTATTTGTAAACTTTCCTCACATTGCTATGTATTTCTCCCAGTCAAGTTTAAATTGCTGCATAATAATATCATCAAATTGATATTCTATGCATGTAACTCTAATAAATTAATAATTAACTAAGCCTTCAGTTTGTGTCAGGCCCTATGCTTAAATATTTGTAATATGAAGGTGAGTAATCATTCCTCACTTTGAATTTTTCATTATTTTGAGGAAATTTGGTCACAAATTTTTAGCTTGCTTAAACTTGGTATCTTTGGAAAAAAGTCAGGCAGTAGAAGAGTTGTAGATGTAAGTTTTTACCTTCTGCAGACCATTGATTTCATTCGGCAGCAGCACAATCATGCTTAGATCTTTGCCTTTGTATGGTATTTCCAGGACCTTCGCCTGTACATCCTCCAGCAAGGCAAAATTAAAGGACTCGTTTTGCCTCATCATCTGTACAGACTTGTATGTATTCTGCAATAAATCAATGTATCCAACAAATACCAAGTGAGACACAAGACAAAAAAGATAATACTATTGAGATATCAACACATCCTTCTTCTAAGACAACCCAAGAATTCAATGAGTTAGAGACAAAAGTTTCTTCAGGTATTTCTTACTAAATAAAGTATAAGGCTAAAACAACAAAATAACAGACATGATAAATTTTATTTTTTACTTGTCATAGTACATTCCATCAGCAATGTTTAAATTTATTAACATATTATATTATATAAGTAAAATATAGACAATACCTTGTTTGGCCAAAATTTTTCCTCTTTAGTATTTTCTTTATTAAATTTATTTTGCCATTGACCCTTGAAATAGATTGCGTTCACAAGAACCAGTGTGGTATTGTTGCCAATACTTCCATGAGGAAGTAGGTTTTTAATTTTTTCTGCAAGGGAAAGAATAAAAGAGTCTTTTATACAAGGTACAAATGGTTTGTCTGGAAGATGCTTTGCAAATGTTCGTGACTGATCATTAATTATTCACCCAAATCCTTACTTGAGACTCACTGACTTTGATCTTTGAAGTATTAGACTCACTGACCAATGGTTCACCATATGCAGCTTTCTTTCAGGCTCCAGTCGGATAAAGTTACCCTTGACGGAGACATCACTTCTTGTGATACAGAAGGAGTTTAGGTTCTCTGTGTATGAGTGACTCTAGTCATCTGATTTGGAATACTAATACACTGATTTTATCTAATCTTTCAACATATCTTTCCTTTCTCCCTCCCTCCTCTTCTGATTATTTTTCTTTTAACTATGGGGTCCTGAATCAGAGGATGTAGGCCCTAACTGCTTTTTAGGACAAGTGATATGAGCTCTGTAATATGAAACACATGTCCTGTGCTGTCAGACACTACTTCCTGGGGTATCTTCCTATTCACTCTCATGTTGAGTTGCTGTAAGTTTGGCCTGTAATGAGAGGTGGGAGGTAGGAAAGATGTCTATGGAATGGAGACTTTGTTAAGCTCTTTGCCCTTGATGGAGAAGACAGCTGTGATAATCACTGCAGAATGTGTGGTTAGAGATGTGGTCCAGGCAGCTCCAGTTCAGATGGCAAAAGGGTGATTTACCAGAGAGCTGCTTGTTTCCCAATTAGTAAAGGAGAAGGGAGATGGTTTCTAATGTTTTCTTTTAAATATTCATCATAAAAAAATTGGTTCTGATTTAAAGTAAAGGACATGATCTCAAAATGGGCCTGAGTGGAGACAGGGGATCCACAAAGCTATTGTCATCCAGGAACATGAGCAAATAATTCTCCGGCTGTGTTTTCATCTAATTGGCTTCCTGTAATTTCCTCCTTGGCTCCCCGAGGCTCTCTTTATATTCATTTGGAAAAACTCTTTATCTGGAGTGCCTTCTTCTGTCTTCCCTGCAAAGCCATCTCAATCCCCACCGCTGGTCCCCATGCAGCGTCAGGCACAGGGCTCACTCGCATAGGTTTCTCAAAGGTGTGTCTACAATGGGCGGCTCTCCTACCATTCGTTTGACTTTCCACCCAGGAGTTAATCATCTTTCGACTTTCTTCTGGAGCCTTTGCAAAATCAACAGATTCCACACTGGTCTGGTAAAATTTCTTGATGGCATCTAAATATTCCTTTGAGACACGAAGGAAGAAAGTAGGAATTAAGAGTAATTTATGTAACTATATATTACTAAATTTAGTTATTTATAATTATAGTAAGCCGAATCCCGAACCTGAACAGATGCATTATCTCCTATCCATGCATATTTTTATACAGGTGCCACGTAGGCAATGCAAAAGGGTAGTGTGGGCTGGTACAAAAAACAGGTCACTGAAGGTCAGTGCCAGTTTACTGATGGTATCTTATTACTCACTCTACTGCCCAACCTCCTCTTTTATTACCAGATTATCCCTAAATCCACTTTCCACTGATGTATTGTCAGGGTTTGGGATACTCCAGTGGGGGAGAGTTGTGGAAATGGAGCTAATGCACTCTGAGTAAATGCTACCCCCATGGGTCAGGCAGACCCATGTGCCTTGCTTTCTTCCATTAGGCCACTCAGAGGCACAGACACCAGGCTGCAGATGAAAGGTGAAATTTACCTGTAAAAATTGAAACGTCTTTTCTCCGAAGAGCTTGTTGGCGATCTTCAGCTCATATGCGTCAGTGGATTTGTTTAATTCAGTCAGAAGCTTTTGAAACTGGTGATGAACATTTCCTGACCTATCAACCTTCAAATGTCAAAAAAGCAGATCACTGAATTACTGCATCGGTGCAAATTCTAAACTCGTGCTAAGTCTTTTAGATCAGTTCCTAAAGGCTGGTAGTCTCAATGATGACCTTTGTGCTTATTCCCTGATACTTGGTGTATTTAACCTCAAATACTCTTCAAAATCTACCTAATGTTTGACTTCTTCCAGAAAATTCTTCCTGCACTAATGTACTCCAATCTTCTCTCTTCTGAACTAAAGATGTAGCACTGTCTACCATTGGGTTTTCCCCTTGTTGGCTTAAAGGGTTAGGTTTGGCTTCCCAGTTAAACTGTCAGTTCCTTAAGGACAAGGACCACATTACACTTCTAACAGCCATCAAGAATATGAGTTATTTAAGTTTGGATATTTTAAATAGATTATGCTAGGAAGCCCTGTTATACCTGTTGGTGGTATCATCTTATAAGACACACTGACTGATCTATGGCTCTTTCCTCACGATGGTCTTTCTCTGCATGTGAGAACAGTGTGTGCCAGGTACATGGGTAAGAGCTTTACATGGGTAACTCTAAGTCTTTAGTTCAATTCAGATGTAAACAAGAAAGCTCAGAGAATAGAAAAAAAACTCTGTTTATAGAGACATAAATTAGAAGTGCCAAGTTTTGAACCTAAGCCTGTTAAATCTAGAACCTCCTACTTTCCAGCAAAGCATTTTTCTCTATTAAGGCTCTAAACCAATATATTCCATAGCAATAATTTTCCAAAATAGACTTGTGCTTATTCCTCTTAATCTCATAAATGACTCAATTAAAATTAAAGTATTTTTGCAATATTACTGTGATTAGTATGATTATAGCTATTTTATAATAATAATATTTATTATGACTTTATGGGCAAGGCACTGTTGGAAATGTTTGCATGTATTTGCATGTATTGAGTCAGATTTTTTATTACCCTTAGTTTTCTGGGATGAGGTCACTAGGATTCTGAGCAATTGTGTCCTGCCATGTTCATCATTTGTGAAGAGCAAAGCTGCAATTTGAACCCACCCTATCCTGATCCAGACCTATGCTCTGAAGTACAGGGCTGACTGTCTTTCAGTAATGCAGAAACGAGGAATAACAATTATGTGCCATGAAATGCCAACCCACTCTGTACGTCTCAATCTTTTCATCCAGGCTTTCCCCTAAAAATGGCCTTTTCTTCGTTTCTGTGAAGTTCCAGGTTTAAACTATGACCTGCTCAGGGATCTAAAGCTGAACCAAAGTGCTCTGTGACTCACGTGATATGTTGCAGCTTTTTCTGTGGTGTTCTCTGGGACTTGATCAAAGTGAAGAACCTGGAAGACACATGAAGCGGGACAAGAAAACTTTACTCAAAAGATCTGTTTAAGTCAGTGGGCTCACAGTTACAGGAATTCCTGCTCAGACCCCTGCGCTACCCGTCAGGCCACCACATCTATTACCATCTGCATGCGAGTCGCCGGAACCACAGAGAGAAGCTGCAACAGGACAGAGTAATGAAGCTGATACCTACCTTGTTAATTTGTTGTGCAGTGTTGTCTTTGGCCCCTAAGAGGACCATCCCTAATGCTGATGTGATGCTGATAGGGGAATAGAAGGTGTTGTTCTTTTGTGATTTTCTGAACTGTTGGAACAGATCGAACATGAACTTGGTGTTGGCTTCACTGAGTGAATTCATGGTGAACTCAATGTGATCTGGACTCCTGGAAAAGCATCAGATTCCCGTCAGAATGACTTTAATAAATGCAGTGGTATTTTGTAGTATGATTTTCTTAAAGAAATGACATATCTGGGTTGTGAGATTTTGACATTTAAAGTTTTTCTTTTCTCATTTTTAACATTTCAATCTTTCTACAATGTGCATATATTAAATATATTAATGTCCTAATTAAGAGGCTCACAAAATTACTGTTTTTAAAGACTATTATAAATCAGTAATAGACCCTCTTTATCTTTCCTTCATTGCTGGTTACACTGGGGCTAGGTAGGAAGGCTTTATAATGAATGCTAACAGGAGACCTTTGTGGATCACATCCAACCAGCTCTTAAGAGGAATCCCTGACGTTTCCTTCAAGGCTTTGTGGCTGCGAGGCACTCTACCTCTGTGTTCCTCAGGGTGCCTTAGTTTACTTGGAACTAAGTAATTTACATAAAGGACAAATCAGATGAAACAGATATTTTAATTATGCCCTGGCAGAATAAGTAAAACATAATCAGAGAGAATGCGGGAGATGCATGATATAGAACATAGTATCATTATTATTCTAAAAAATAATTCATGTTATTAAGCTGGAGTGGCTTGAAGCCCTTACCTGTATTCCTAGAGGAAGCAGACGTGGGCAGAGAGCCTGTGTGTGTCTGTGGAATGAAGGGTGAGATCCTGAATTTATGCCTCTCCTCTTGCTGCCTCTCCCTCTGTGGAGAAGACATTTCACAAGAAGGCTAACACTCCTTTTTACTCTACAGGGAAAAAATGCAAATGCAAATCAGCAATCACTGGCTCATTTGAAATACACATAGGTGACTTTCTTGCTGCCTCTCCCTCTGTGGAGAGGAGATTTCACAAGCAGGCCAACACTCACCTTGATGAGTAAGAACATTTATGACAAAGGATACGATTACTGTTCTACCATTGTACTTCCTTTTAAATCTATAGGGAAAAAATGAAAATGTAAATCAGCAATCACTGGTTCATTTGAAATAATGTAGGTGACTTTCTATTGCCAATGAGAATAAGGTTAGAATTCCAATTTCCTCTCATTAATTTCAGCTCCTTTCCTTTGTAGACAACTCCAGATGTTAAAAAAAAAAAAAAAAGAAAGAAAACAAACAAACAAAACCAACACACAAAAAGGGCCATTCTTTTCTTGGATGTTGCATTGTCTTTAAGGCATACTTTGAACACCAAACAACTAAAAAGCTTACATTTCCTGTTTTTCAGTTCTGAAAGTTTTTGTCATCCTATGCATTTCATTAGTTATTTTTCTGTATAACAAGGAATATAATTCTAATTTTAAGTCCAAAGATATACCGAAGAAGTGTACTTCAGTATCTCATAGCATACTATGGAGAACAGGATTCTCTTGCTTTCTCTTGAATGCTCTACCTTGGCAGTGATCCTGCCAGTCATCTCCCGTGCCCCTTGCAACCATCCCAGATGTTTTCTGTTGGATAGAGTCAGTGAGAAAGTTATCTACCTTGCTGAGTGATACGGTTTGGCTGTGTCCCCACCCAAATCTCAACTTGAATTGTATCTACCAGAATTCCCACGTGTTGTTGGATTGACCCACGTGCAAGTAATTGAATCATAGGGACCGGTCTTTTCTGTGCTATTCTCGTGATAGTTAGTAAGTCACAGGAGATTGGATGGGTTTATCAGGGGTTTTTTCTTTTGCTTCTTCCTCATTTTCTCTTGCTGCCACCATGTAAGAATAACTTTTGCCTCCCACCATGATTCGGAGGCCTCTTCAATCACATGGAAGTGTAAGTCCAATTAAGCCTCTTTCTCTTGCCAGTCTCGGGTATGCCTTTATCAGCAGCGTGAAAACAGACTAATACACTGAGTTAACAGGATGACACTGAGAAGAACAATTGAAACAAACGGGCCATTTTGAATGACAGTTTTTAAATTTTTCATTTAAAAATGAAGCAGAAAAATAAGTTGTTTGAACTGTCAGGATCACAACATTGCTCAGTGGTCCTACTATTTAGCACCTGGCTTCAGACTCATTCCAGTGTTTTCCCTGGAATATCTTGTAATCTAAAGAATGTCTGTGGCCAGAGAGAGGGTTGTTGTCCAAGGTCATTTAATCCAATATCTCCCTGACCACCAGAATAGAGGGCTGGTTTTCTTTTGTGAACTCCCCTTTTTATTAACATGTAATTTATATACCATCAGGTTCACCATTTTCAACTGTACAATTCAATGATTTTTAGTACATTCACAAAGTTGTGCTATCACCATCATCATCTCATTCCACAATAATTTCACTACTTCCAAAAGAAACCTTGTACTTCATTCTTCCCTCTCTCGAGACCCTGGAAACCACGAATCTACCTCCTGTTTCTATGGATTTGCCAATTCTAAACATTTCATATAAATAGAATCATACAGTATTTGTCCTTCTGTGACTGGCTTCTTTCATCTAGTAATATTGTCAAGGTTTGTCCATGTCCTTGCATGGATCAGCACGTCATTCCTTTTTGTGGCCGAATAATATTCCATGGTATGAATAGACCACGTTTTCTTTGTTCATAACTAGATGGACATTTGTGCTGCTTCCGTCTTTTTACTATTATGAATGATGATGCTCTGACTTTTCATGAACATTTTTTTTTTCATGGCATATGTCTTCATTTCTTTTGAGTATAAACCTATGAATGAAACCGCTGGGTCATATGGTAACTCTAGGTTAACATTTTGAGGAAATGCCAGACTGTTCTCCATAGAATTCTGCACAAGTGTGCATTCCAACCTACCATGAATAGAGTTCTGATTTCTCCACATCCTCCCCAACACTTGGTATTGTCATGGGCCCTTTTTAACACCAGCAGTGAGTTTGTTTTCTCAGCACATCACAAAATCAAGGGAGATTCATCTACAACAAGGTTCCAGAAATACATAGGATGGAAGTAGGGGCTGGACGGGAGAAAGGAAGCTGTGTTTCCAATCTGAACGTTTCTCACCTGCCTGTTCCCCAACCTCCAAGACATGCTGTTCTTAGGTCTCCTGTATCAATACATATGTTTTTGAATCTCTGAATGAGATTGGGAGGTATAAGGTCCCTGATTTAGGTTGGGGAATAGACTAATGGGGTGTTGATGACTAAAAAGTCCAAAGATAGAAGAAAAAGAAACAAGGGGGAAATATATGAGATGAAGAATTCCAAAAATGAATAATGGTCTTCTCAGCTGAATCTGCATCCAGGGCTATAAGACAAAAATGGACCTTCCTCTATATAGATTAAGATGGGTTTACCTGGGTACCAAAGAGAAGGAATCTAACATCTCATAAGACAGAAGCAAGAAGCTCAGCCTGGGAATGGAGGGAAAAAAAGCAGGATAACAAGCTGAGATAAACTGGGGTTACAGGGGACCTACCTATGGAAGAGAATTTCAGACTATGGTTAAATCTTCTGAGATGCTGAGGTTTGTCATGAAGGTGGAACTTGAGGAAAGGTACTAACTGAAAATGAGCAGGAGTTTGCTTAAATTTAGAGAAAGCTTGGATGAATTCAAATGAGAAATTATTTCAGGCGTTTTTTTCTGTTCCTAAAAACTGCTCCTGGCGTGTGATAGGGAGGCTAGATAGGACATATCCTGATGTGTGACACGGGACATATCCTGATGTCATATATTGTGACAGAGAACTCAGGAATTCCAAGAAGTTTTTGCATATGAACACTTGCCAACTTATGTCTCTTGGTATTTCATAAACATACGTCAACTTCATTGGCTCCAGAATCCAGAAATTAAAAACAAATTCTCAATGGGAAATTACACTTTCAGGAAATCTCCTGTCATTACTAATGCCTTTATAGATTGGTTAAGAAACAGCTCCTAGATTTTCCCGGACCTCACTTCCTTATGAAGGCTGTAAAGTTTTCTCAGCTGTGTTAAGTTACAAATTATAGAGAACATTTTATTTATTGTTTCTTAACTATGTGCTTGTGCCTATCTATAGGGAAACTGGTCAGTGGAGGAGATTTTTCAAGCATCAAATAACAGAATATACGCCAACTACTGTATTCCCAAGGATCTCTCTACAGATATAGATATGTATATTTTGAACAACTGGAGAACAAGAGTAACTAGCTTTCCTTGTTTAGTTTTCATGAGGGGAAAACAACTCCAGTAAGGTTTGAAAAGAAGAGAGGGAAATAGACTCATATGTAACTACAGTTGGAGCACAGACAAAATGATATTTTTAACGCTATCTTTTAAACGCTCATTCTATCTCTTTCTGACTCTTTTGTCTCCGCCGGACTCGGGATCCCTGCCGAGTGGTGTGGAGCTGGTTTCCCCAACACCTCTTCCCATCATCTATGCTGCTCCTTCATATTCACTAGGTAATCTGTTGCCTCTCCACTCCTTATTCGAACTGCTTCAATTATTCTCAGTGACTTCAAAGCTTTCATTTGATTGACAACAGATAGCCAATGTTATTTTACATCTCTTTTCTAGTTGAATTTCCTTTTTTGTCAATTGTCTTTCTTTTACCCTTTTGTTCATTGGAATTCTGGTGTTTTGTGTACTTGAATATACTTTTTTACATAAAATATTTAATTATTGTTGATGCTTGTCTCTGGAGTACCAATGGAGATGTGAAGTTCTAGAGACATAAAGAAATTTGCCCTCATGGGGATGTGGCTGGGTATCTTATTTTGCTTCTTCAGTTACACCTTTCATTCTTCTCTACCTCCTATGGGTTCCAAGAAGCTGAATTGGACAGAGACATAATAAGGCTCCTGTGCCCTCTGGCATCCAGTTAGATTTGGTCAATGACAGGCACCAAGAGTAGGTCAGCATCTAGGTGAAGACAGGGTGCTTAGCCAACTGACTGCCTCTCTGTGAGGGTCAAAAGAGATGTTTGCATTACTTTACCAAAGGCTACAGAGCTTATTGGGCAACGTTTTTCAAAACTACATCTACTTCCTCTGGGGTTTGGTAATGGCTTCACCATTTGCCCTTCTGGAGTAGGGTTAGAATAGTCTCTTCACTGTTGCTGGATCTTGGATATTTCACCATCTTTGTTGCTTTCTCTTAGTCCGTATCCTACTGTTGTAAATAGTCTCTCTTCTTGATTACACATTTGACGGCATCCTTTGTTTTCTGTAGCAACCCTGATTGATAGCAAGTACTTGATATCAGGAATAGCTCTAGAAAAGAGACTTCCAAATGGAATTCTGAGACTGAGTTGTTCACATGCTGAGAAACACACGGTGGAAGGAAATGGAACTCTTGTATATGGCATATGGTAGCATCAAAATATCACTGACGGAGACAAAACATGAAGGGCAAGTGCAAGCCAAGGTGTTAAGATTGTGGTGTTTAGTTGCTATAGTGACAAAAGTGGTTATAAAGATTACGAGCTCAGCTGGTTCGTTTTCATGCCTTGAGAAATTCACTTCCATTCAAAATCCCCAAGGCATTTTTCATAGACCTTGACAAGTAAATCCTGAAGCAATATGGAAGTTTACAGTGGAAAGAATCTTACTCCTTTTAGGTCGGGAAAATGCATTTAAAACAACACAGAGGTTCACACCAGTAATACTAACTATTCTTTTTTAAATTTTATTTTTAATTTAAGTTCTGGGATACAAGTGCAGAACACGTAGGTTTGTTACATGGGTATACGTATGTTACACTGGTATACGCATGCATTAGCTATTTGTCCTAATACTCTCCCTTCCCTCGACCACCATCCCCCAACTGGCCCCAGTGTGTGTTGTTCCTTTCCCTGTATCCATGTTCTGATTTTTCAACTCTCACTTATGTGTAAGAACATGCAGTGTTTGGATTTCTGTTAATGTGTTACTTTGCTGAGGATGATGGCTTCCGGCTTCATCCCATGTCCCTGCAAAGGACATGATCTCATTCCTTTTCATGGCTGCATGGTATTCGATGGTGTATATGTACCACATTTTCTTTATCCAGTCTGTCATTGATGGGCATTTGTGTTGGTTCTATGTCTTTGTTATTGTAAATGATACTAACTATTCTTAAATATTTAGGGTTGGTGTGATGTGGACAACTAAAATTGATAAATATGTTGCTGAAAATGTTTATTGGTACAACTATTTTGGAAAAACTTGGCAATATCTGGTTATTTTGGTAATTCTATGTTTAAATATATACCCTAGGCCACATGCAGTGGCTGTCGCCTGTAATCCCAACAATTTGTGAGGTTGAGGGGGGCAGATCACTTGAGGTCAGGAGTTTGAGACCAGCCTGGCCAACATGGTGAAACCCTGCCTCTACTAAAATTACAAAAAATAAAAATAAAATAAATTAGCCAGGCATGGCGGTGCATGCCTGTAATCCTAGCTACTCAGGAGGCTGAAGTGGGGGGATCCCTTGAACCTGGGAGGTAGAGATTGCAGTGGGCTGAGATTGTGCCACTGCCCTCCAGCCTGGCTGACTGAGACTCTGTCTCAAAGAAAAAAACCTCTCTCTTTCTTCCTATATATAGCCTAGATGAACGCATGTATTATGTTGCACAAGACACGTATAAAGGCATGAATTGCAACAATCTTGACAATGGCGAAGAATTAGAAACAACTTAAATGTATATCAAAAGAAGAATAAGGAAAAATTAAGCTAGGTTTATACAGTGGACTGTTCTACAGCACTGAATATAAATGAAATGGATAATCATGTGTCAAAGAGAATAAATCTCTAGACATAATAGCAAGGAACTGGAAATCAAATGGAAAAGAATGGGTAAATATCACTTATGAAACATTTTAAAAGCACCTATAACATATATCTGTAATGTATTGTGTTTTAACATAGGAATGACAACATATTAACTTGTGCCAAATTTAGGTAGTAGGCATATGAAGTTCTTAAATTGTTTTCAAAACCTTTTTTTAACAGTTATTTTTTTTTTTAAATGATAAATAAAAATTGTATATGTTAATGGTATACAACATGAAGTTTTGACATATGCACACATTGTGGAATGGCTAAACTAAACTAATTAGCATATCCATTACCTCATATAATTATCATTTTTGTAGCTAGAACACTTAAAATCTACTCCCTCAGCAATTTTCAAGTATACAATATAACAGTATTAAATATAGTCATGATGGTATAAAATAGATGCCTTGAACTTATTCCTCTTGTTTAACTGAAATTTCATATCCTTTGCCAACATCTTCCCAACGCCTCCACTGCACCACCCTCATGTAACCACCATTCTACTCTCTGTTTCTATGAGTTCAACGTTTTTAGATTCCACATATAATTGAGGTTATGTAGTATTTGTCTTTCTGTGCCTTGCTTACTTCACTTAACATAATATCCTCCGGGTTCATCCATGTTGTTGCGAATGACAGAACTGTCTTTTTTTTATGGTGGAATAGTATTTCGTTGTGTATATATATCATATTTTCTTTATTTATTCATTTGTTGGTGGACACAGGCTGATTTCATGTCTTGGCTATTGTGAATAATGCTGCAATGAACATGAGATACAAATAATTCTTTGACACAGAGATTTCATACCCTTTGGATATATTCCAAGAAGTGGGATTGCTGAATCATATGTTAGATCTGTTCTTAAAATTCTGAGGAATCTCCATAAGGTTTTCTAAATGACTGTACAAATTTTATTCCCACCAACAATATACCAGGGTTCCCTTTTCTCCACATCCTCACAAACACTTGTTATCTTTTGACTCTTTGACAATAGCCATCCTATTGGGTGTAAGATGGTATCTCATTGTGATTCTGATTTGCATTTCCCTGAGGATTAGTGAAGTTAAGCAGTTTTCTATGTAACTGTTGGCCATTTGTATATCTTCTTTTGAAAAATGTCTATTCAGCTCCTTTGCCCATTTTAAATATGTATATGTATATGTATATATTTTGCTGTTCTAGATCATTTTTTCCCATTTGGTAGGTCCTCTCATTTCTCTGTTGATTGTGAATTCTTCACTCCTTAGCTGTGCAGAAGCTTTTCAGTTTTATGTAATCACATTTGTCTATTTTTGCTTTTGTGGCCTGTGCTTTTGGAATCATATCTAAAAAATCATTGTCCAGACCAATGTCATGAAGCTTTTCCTCTATGTTTTCTTTTAGTAGTTCTACATTTTCAGTTCTTACATTTAAGCCTTCAATCTGTTTTCAGTTGATTTTTGTATATGGTGTGTGATGAGGATCTAATTTCCTTTTTCTCCATATGGATATCCAATTTGTTTTCAACACCCTTTATTGAAAAGACTGTCCTTTCCTGATTGTGTATCCTTGGCATCTTTGTTGAAAATCAATTCACTGTATATGCATGGATTTATTTCTGAGTCTTCTATTCTGCTTCGTTGGTCTATATGTCTGTTTTTAGCCAGTACCATGCTGTTTGATTCCTACAGCTTTGTAGAATATTTTGAAGTCAGGTAGGGTGATGCCTCCCGCATTGTTATTTTTCAAGGTTGCTTTGGCCACTGGGGGTCTTTTTTCATTCCATGCAAATTTTAGGATTTTTTCTTATATTTATAGGAATTGGATTGAAATGAATCTGTGGATCCCTTTTGGTGGTGTGGACATGTTAACAATATTAATTCCTCCAAACCATGAACACAAGATATCTTTTGTTTATCTGTGTTTTCTTCAGTTTCTTTCATCAATGTTTTGGTTTTCAGTGTACAGATCTTTCAATTCATTGGTTAAATTTATTTCCAAGTATTTCACTTTTTAGTAGCCATTGCAAATGGGAGTGTTTTCTTGATTTCTTTTTTAGATAGTTAATTGTTAGTACACAAAAACAGTAGTAATTTTTGTATGTTGGTTTTGTATCCTGCAGTTTTGTAGAATTCATTTATTAGTTCTAATGTATTTTTGGTAGCTGCTTTAGGGTTTTCTGTGCATAAGATCATGTCATCTCAAACAGATTGTTTAACTCTTCCTTTCTGATTTGAATATCTTTTATCTTTTTCTTTTGCCTAATTGCTCTGGCTAGAACTTCCAGTGCTATGTTGAACAGAAGTGATGAGAGTAAGCATCCTCGTCTTGTTCTTGATTTTAGAGGAAAAATTTCAAAATCTCATCATTGAATATAATTTTAGCTGTGCATTGGGCTTTATTTTGTTGAGGTATATATTTTTTGTGCCTAATATCTTGCAAATTTCTATCATGAAAAAATGTTAAATGTTTTCAAATGCGTTTCTAAATCTATTGAGACGGTTACATGGTTTTTGTCCTTCATTCTGTTACTGTGGTATATCAAATTTATTGATTTGCATATATTGAACCATCCTTGCGTCCCTGGGATAAATTCCACTTCATGATGTTGAATGATCCTTTTGATATGCTGTTGAATTTGGTTTGCTAGTACTTTTTTGAAGATTTTTGCATCTATGTTCATCAGCAATATTGGCCTGTAATTTTCTTTTCTTATAGTATCCTTGTGTGATTTTGGTATCACAGTAATTCTTGCTTTCTAAAATAAGTTTGGAAGGATTCCTCACTCTTTGTTTATTTGGAAGAGTTTGAGAAGAATTGGTATTACTTCTTCTTTAAATGCTTAGCAGAATTAAACTATGTTTGTGAATTAAAAGACTTAATATTGTTAAGACAATAATATCACCCAAAGCTACCTACAGACTTTTTTATAAAGATAGAAAAACTCATCCTAAAATTAATATGGCATTTCAACACACCTTAAACAGCCAAAACCGTCTTGAAAAAGAACAAAATTTGGAGGTTTCACATTTCCTGTTTTCAAAACCTATTACAAAGTTACAGTAATCCAAATGATGTGGTATTGGCAAAAGACAGATATATAGACCAATGGAATAGAATAGAGATCCCATAAATAAACCCTTCTGTAAATGGTCAAAAGATTTTGACGAGTGTTTCAAGACCATTCAGTGGGGGAAATTACAATCTTTTCAACAAATGGTGCTGGAAAATCTAGAAATCTACATGCCAGTAAATGAATTTGAACCCTTACCTTAAAGCATATATAAAAGTTAACTCAAAAGGATTAAAGACCTAATTGTTAGAATCAAAATGATAACTTTAGAAATAAAGATAGGCAAGAGGCTTCATATTATTGGACTTAACAATGACTTCTTGAATATGACACCAAAAGCACCATTACCAAAAGAGAAAATAGATTAATTTGACTTCATTAAGATTAATAACTTTTGTGCATCAAAAGACACTATCAAGACATAGTTAAAAAGTAACATACAGAATTAAAGAAAATATTTACAAATAATAATTTGATATATAATTCATATCCAAAATATATAAAGCACTCTACAACAACAAACAACCCAATTTAATAGAGAGAAAAAGGACTTTAATAGGCATTTTTCCAAAGATACAGGTGGCCAGTGATTACATGAAAAGATGCTGAACTTCAAAGCCACATTGAGAATCAGAAAACAGCAAGCGATGGTGATGATGTAGAGAAACTGGAACTCTAGAAATTGCATTGCTGGTGGGAATGTAAATTGGTGAAGTAGCTGTGGACATCAATACAGCAGTTCCTCAAATAATTAAATATAGAATTAATGTATAATCCAGCAATCCTACTTCCAGGTGTATACACAAAAGAATTGAAAACGGGCACTCGAATATATATTTGTACACCAATGTTCATTGTGACACTATTCAAAATAAACAAAAGGTGTAAACCACCCAAATGTCCATGGTATATACTATGGTATATACTGACAATAGAATACTATTCAGCCTTAAAAAGAAATAACATCCCGATACATGCTACAACAGGGACCAACCCTCAAAACGTTATGCTGAGTGAAATAAGCCAGAAACAGAAGGACACATATTGCTGGAAACAAAAGGACACATGATTCCACTTATGTGAGGGACCTAGAATAGAAAAATTCATGGAGACATAAAGTAAAATAGTGGTTATCATGGTCTGGGGGAATGGGAGAATAGGAAGATGCTGTGTAATGGATACAGAGATTCTATTATTATTATTAATACAAAGAGATAGGGGCTCACTACAATGCCCAGGCTGGTCTCGAACTTGTGGCCTCAGGTGATCCTCCTGGTTCGGACTCCCAAAGGGCTGGGATTACAGGAGTGGGCCACCACATCCAGATGATACAGAGTTTCAGTTTGAGACAATAAAGAAGTTCAGGAGATGGATGGTGGTGATGGTTACACAACATGTGGATGTACTTAAGACCACACTGAATGTACACTTAAAAAAAAAAAAAAAAAAGTACAATTAAAAGGTGAATTTTATGTTCTGCATATTTTACCAAAATTTTAAAAACTTATGAAAGACAATCTCTTTGGTGACTTACTAATAGCCTCCTAATAACTTCTGTGCATCAAAAGTTATTGTCCCTCACTGAATTTTTGAACCTATTTGTCTCTGTTGACCTCTCTTCCTCGGAACTCTGTATTTTGTTCTCCTGCACATCTCTGACTTTCGATCTTCAATTCCTTCTCCACTGCCACTCCTTACTTGCAGACATTTCCCAGGCATCTATCCCAGACATTCTCCTCTCATTCTCCTTGGATGATCTAATGGCTTCAACCTGGAAGTTCTGTCATCTGTTTCTCTCAGCTTTGCCCTCTTCCCTTCTGTCTCTCCCAGCTCTGTGCTGAAACCCTTCTCTGACATCTCCCACCTCCATTCCCTTAATTCAACCTTTCTCTTCCATTTGCTTTGGATCAATATTTAACATTTTTAAATTGATTGATATTTTACATTATTTTTATTAGTCCTTAGTGAAAAATGTATTCTGTAACTTTTTATCATATCAGAACAATTACCCTGCCTCCTCCCTCTTCTGTTACGTGGCTCTGTGAATATTTCTGTAGAACAAGTGCTGTTCTTTGGAACGCCTTCACGTAACCACAGAGCTACATTATCCTCTATGCATCAAGTCCAGATGCAACCAGGAATCATTTTTGGCTGCTTGACATTTTGATGAATGCTTCTTGAGGACCAAATGGGATCCAGAGATGGTTACATACTATGTTTGATAGTCTATTTTTAAGGGCTCTTCAGTGATTTTTTCTTTATAAAATGGATTCTTAGTTATTGTCTATGCCTAAATGGTGGGCTGAGTGAGAAGTCTCTAGCACCTTGCCTGAAGTAGGGACTTATTGATAAAAGAGGTTTACCAAGGTCCATTTTAGGTGAGAGGTGACTAGTTAAGCACCATCCTCTGAGCCAAATTTCTGAGCCAATCCCCTCATCACACTCTTCCCATCTCATTGCCTCTAGAACCAGCCTCTGCTTTCCTGGAAATGGTCCTGCCTTTAACATACCTTTCTCCAGGACTTCCAGGAGAAGTCACCATTACCCACTTCTTCAGTCCCTCAGTGGCCCAAGCTGGGTGAAACCTACTCCTATACTTACGAGTACTTCTCTGTTGCTGCATGAGAAAACTCCTGTCCTTGACCTTGCCTCAGGGGTGTCATCTCTAACATCATGTACATTAATTATAGTTTATGTTAAAAAATTGTTCCTGAAAACCACTGCATTAAAATGAATATTTGGTCAATATTTGTTTTGATTTATAATATTACTCCAGGGATGCTTAGCTTTGCTTCTTTAAAAGTTACTATTTTTAAAAAATCGCCAAAATACTAGAAGCTTGCCATAGTAAACTAAAACTGCAGAAAAGTATGTAGGAAAATGTGAGAGGGGAATCCTCTCCGACAGGGCAGTGGTGGGAGTAATGACAGTTTTCCATTCATACCTCAGCCTCCTCCAATCCTTGACTTTTGTCAAATTGCATTCCTCCACAAACCAAAGCAAAAGAACATCTGCAAGAGTTACTGAATACATGGTGGGATTTTTTTCTTTTTTGCCGATGAATTCCTTTCTACTCTTCTTAATACTTAACCCTAGTGTAAGAAAAATACCCAATCAGGTAAAGCAGTATATGTTATATGACTGATTATTTTAAATTTAACTGAGATGTTTTACTGAGTATATATTTTTAAGCTACATTGAATAAAACTCATTACATTTTGTAATTCCTCTCAAGTGTGCAGTGTATTATTTAATAAATATATAAGAACTATTTTATCAAATAAGATAGTTTTTTTATTATTTTTATTTTACTTTAAGTTCTGGGCTACATGTACAGAACATGCAGGTTTGTTACACAGGTATACATGTGCCATGGTGGTTTGCTGCACCCATCAACCCATCATCTGGGTTTTAAGACCTGCATACATTAGGTATTTGTCCTAATGCTCAGGTAAGGTAGTTTTTACTGTGAAATGTTTACTCCTATCACAGGTCATCTTCATTCTATTTTATCTTATATAAAATGATTAATGTTTTAATCTATTGTTAAGATCTAAGAGACTAAGATGCAGAGTCAATACATTTTAAAAATTATTTTGCCTACCAAATTGTTGTCCTGAATGAAAGACCACAGAAAAATTTTTGTTCTCATTCATTAAGAGATGCAACTACAGTAAAAATTAGCTTTTATGTTTAATAATTACTTACCAAAATTTAAATATGTATATTTTCAATTGTATACTAACAACAAGTTAGTATACAATAACTGAATCCAGATGAAACTTTTTAAACATTTAGAACAATGACCATGGGCCATAAGAACATTTTGTATTTTAAATGCATGTACGTACTTTCATTTCAGAGAAATATGGCAGGGTTATCAATAAAATACTTTCAAATGTAAAAGTATATTAAATTAGGAGAAAATTCTTTGGAGGAAATGAAGTGGAAATATAACACCAAGGTAAAAGGAATGATGTAAAATATCTGAACGTTCAAGAGGTTTTTCATGTGTATTTCATAGGTTTTTCATGTGTATTTATTAGTGATGGTGGATCTCACATGGCTAGATTTCACTGCATGCATGTCAAGAATGATGGAACTGTTTTATTTGAAAACAACAGCATTCACAATTTGCCTGAATTAAATCATCTGCAATTATTTAGATTATGGGCAACATTTTAGCTATCAGCTTGGAAATGTGCAAGGAATATATGCTTTTTTAAAAAAAGAAAAAAGTTTATAGCATGTTCTTGGGCCAAGGTTTCAGAGATCACCGGTACCTTGTTGGTG
Source organism: Chlorocebus sabaeus (assembly GCF_047675955.1). Classification (NCBI taxonomy): domain Eukaryota; kingdom Metazoa; phylum Chordata; class Mammalia; order Primates; family Cercopithecidae; genus Chlorocebus; species Chlorocebus sabaeus. The sequence continues at coordinate 16,767,530 of NC_132921.1, read as the reverse complement.
TTGTGCAGCACATTGCTGGCCACACCACCTGTGACACCATGTGGCAGTGGCTGCAATAGCACTTCAACAGCACAAGACTTCTGGGGACAAGAAAGGCTTTTTCACTTTAAGGCAACAGCAAGGCCGAAGATGCCTCTCCTCATCCCTGAAGTTATTAAGGGGGAGAAGATCATGGGAGAGAGAATGACATCGTTCCTCAATAGGATGGGGAAGGAAGCAATTTCATCTGATTATGAAAAAGAATGTGGCCTTATTTAATGATACAATTTTTGCTTAAGTTCACCCTGGTCTTTCCGATCAGAGATTCTCCATGTGTGATCTGTGGATCCCTAAGAGTTTCTGAGACCACAAGATCACAACCAATTTTATAATAATACTAAAACACTTTTGCCTTTTCCACTGTGTTGCGATTTGTGCTGATGGTGCAAAAGTGATGGATAGGACTACTGTAATTTAGCATGAGGTAGGCTCCAAACAGGGCTGGTAGTCATGGATTCCTCACTGCCACACATATAGGAAAATGTCGTTTTTCACTTCTGAATGTCTTGATGAAGCAATAAGTATTGTAGATTTTATTAAATTTCAACACTTGAATACACATCTTCTAATATTTGGTGTGATAAAATGGTAAGTATCTATAAAGCATCTTTAGAAAAACTTGGAAATACTTATAAGTTTGCAGGAAATGGCCAAAAAATGTATAAGGAAATTTACTACCAGTTTCCCCCAATAACAGTATTTTGCACAACTATATACAAACAGAAACACCAGGAACTGACATTGGTACAATCCAAAAGACTCTTCAGAGGAAGAGAAGACCTTCTCAGGGTTTAAAGAATGAATAGGAGCTCAACAAGTGGCTAAGTCTGAGATGGCATGCATTACAGCAAAGAGAGGAGAGACGCAAATTGTGTTAGGGGAAAAACAAATAACTCCGTTTTGTTAAAGTAAGAAATGCAGGAAGAGACACTCACAAGGGTGATGACACTGGGAAGGAAGAATTGCCTAATGATGAAGGCCTCTTGTGTCATGATGAAAGACCTGAGTTTTTTTCTGAAGGCCCTGGGGAACTATTGAAGGGTTTTAAGCATGTGGGTGGTATGACTAGATTTGTATTTCAGGACAGTATCTATGCGCTTTTTTTTTTTTTGAGAAATGAAGGACCCGTAACAGGAAGTACTGGAAGCCCATTAGGAAGGTTTGCAATAATGTATCTAGGTCATGAGATTTTGAGTCCACGGAAGGAGGAATATTTAAGAAGCAAAATCTACAGGGCTTGGTAGTGGATGAGGGAGGTAGGGGCAAAAGGAATCTAGGATGACTCACGGATCTCTGACTTACGTGGCAGGATTTAATGATGGTACCGTTCACTCACATGCTCAGTTTGGGAATATTTGAGTTTAGCTTTTTAAGAAACATCAAGATGTAGATAGCTGGTTTTGCTGGCACAGAGTATGGTAAAATAATCAGGTTACAGATACATATTTGGGTGTCATCTATTTGGGACGTTGTTAAAATAATGTGAGTGGTTGAGGTCATCCAGAGAGAGAGAGAGAAGACATAATATAATAATAAGGAAGCAAAGGATGAAAACTAGGGGAAAACCAGACAGTAGAAAGAGGAAAATAAGTTGGAATGGTGCACTGAGGAAGACGAGAGAAGAGAAATGAAAGCTAGAAGAGAATGTTCAGCACACTAAATGCAGCAGAAATATACAGTACAGTGTGTACCCAGACATTTTGGTTTCAGGACCACTTTAAACTCTTCCGAATTATTAAGGAAATCTCGAAGAACTTTTGTTTATGCGCATTTTCCTAATGATATTTACTACATCAGAAATTTAAATGGAAAAAGTTTAAACATAAAATTATAAAATAACATCTTAATATTAAAAAATAATACAACCGTTGCATGTTAATAGAAATGACACATTTTTATTTTAAAAAGTTATGTTTTCCAGTATATAAAAAATAGTGATAAAAAAGGCATTGTTTTACATTTTTACGAATCTTTTCAATGTTTGATTTAGTGTAATTATGTCTGGTTAGATTTATGTATCTGCATGTGCATTCAATCTGTTGCAATACGTTGTTTTGGTTGAAGAATATATGGCTTCATATAGATACGCGGTTTCAAAATAAAGGAGTTTTTTGTTTGTTTGTTTGTTTGTTTTTCAGACAGAGTCTTGCTCTGTTGCCATGCTGGAGTGCAGTGGCACGATCTTGGCTCACTGCAACCTCCGCCTCCCAGGTTCAAGCAATTTTCCTGCCTCAACCTCCTGAGTAGCTGGTACTACAGGCACAAAACAGAGACAAAACATGCCAACACGCCCAGCTAATTTTTGTATTTTTAGTAGAGATGGGGTTTCACCTTGTTGGCCAGCATGGTCTCAATCACCTGTCCTTGTGATCTGCCTGCCTCCCAAAATGCTGGGATTACAGGTGTGAGCCACTGCGCTGGGCCTAAAGGAGAATGTTCATAGCCTCTTCAATTAACTGTGATTCATTCTTTCTTTCCTTCCTTCCTTCCTTCCTTCCTTCCTTCCTTCCTTCCTTCCTTCCTTCCTTCCTTCCTTCCTTCCTTCCTTCTTTTTTCTTTTTTTTTTAATGACAGAGTCTCACTCTGGTGCCGAGGCTGGAGTGCAGTGGTGTGATCTGGGTTCACTGCAATCTCTGCCTCCTGGGCTCAAGTGATCCACCCGCCTCAGCCTCCCAAGTAGCTGGGACTACAGGTGTGTGCCACCACACCCAGCTAACTTTTGTATTATTATTATTTGTAGAGACAGGGTTTCACTATGTTGCCCAGGCTGGTCTCTAACTTATGAGCTCAAGTGATCCACCTGCTTCAGTCTCCCAAAGTGCTGGGATTGCAGGTCTAAGCCACTGTGCCTTGCAGATATTTCTTTTTTATACCACACCAATATTCAAAAAGTGGTCTATGAGGCGAATTGTTGGAACAGAGAAACTGCATGATACTGGACCCTTTAATGAGCAACATGCTTGGTGAAATTTTGGATTAGGAAAATAATTTAACCACGTGGAAGAAAGATTTAAAGGACACACTATTATGTTGGCCTGGCCTTTAAATTAATAATAATAATAACAATAAATTATATCCATGGGCCTGTAATACCATGGTTTTCAATTTATATTACTGAGTTAATTTGAGAACTGCCAAGCTAAGAAACTGACATAAAAAACAGCATGATATACCCCCAAGTTCCTGACAAAAACAGACAAAACTCCTCCAAAGAGCATTTCCTCAGCCTGGATTGCACAGAATTGTTCCTCTGAAGATAAGCTTCCAAAAGTAATACTGCAAAACACTGGAGGAGGCAACCTCCCAAGACGTAGAGTCAGTAAACAGAGCAAACAGAAAGATTCAACTTTCCAACAGCTTCAGATAAAAGAATATGATATTTTCATTCATGTAAGTAATAGGGCTAGAGTTAACAAAATGATTAAACATATAAAAGACATTAATGATTAAGTGATTAAATATAGAAAAGGTAGAATCAAAACCACAAGAAACTCCAAGACTGGGTAGCAGGAAGCACAGTGATGGATGCCCAGTGAAGAGGAGACTGAAGGTGAAAGGCGAGCAGGAGGGGAGCAAGTAGGTAATTTACCCTATTGAGTCGTCATCTGTGTAAGAACCGGCAGCAGATGGATGAGAGGGTAAAGGTGCCTCATTGCACATGGCCCCATATGTCTTAACTGTGCTTGAGAGTGCATGGACAGTCTAGTCCAGAGATGAGTCCAAACTTAATCCACTGTTTATCTGTATCCAATAGAAAATAACCTTCCTGAGACTTGTCCTTCCCATCCTGAGTCAGCCTGTCTTTATATAGCTATTGAAAGTGGAGGTGGTATATTCTCTGAAGAGCAGTCTTAAACCAAAATATTCAAAAGTTTGACCTAAGAAAAGATCAGCTTGCAATATCAGAACATACTGAAATATACTTGATTCTTCGAATGACGGATGAGAAAAGGCTTCTGAGTCACCTCTTTTGAAGTTTCCCAAATGAACAAAGCATTCAGGTTTCAGTGCAAGAAAAGCCAGAAGGGAAGCCTTCTGTAACACTCTTTTCATTTGTGTTAGTTAAAATTTTTGTTTTGATGAATACTTGTCCAAAAGAAGGAAATCAGTGCATCAAAGAGATACCTACACACCCGTGTTATTGCAGCACTATTCACAATAGCTAAGATGTATAATCACCCTAATCGTCCATCAACAGATGAATGGATAAAGAAAATGTGGTAACTGTACACAATGGAATACTATTCAGCCTTAAAACAGAATAAAATCCTGTTATGCACAGCAACATGGATGAACCTGGAGGATATAATGTTAAGTGAAATAAATCAGGCACAGAAAGACAAATGCCACATGTTTTCACTTGTGTGTGAGAGCTAAAAAAATGGAGGTCAGTGAAGTAGAGAGTAGAATTGTGGTTATTAGAGGCTGAGAAGGATAGGAGATAGGGGAGGATAGGGAGGTTGGTTAACAGGTACAAAATATCAGCTAGATGGGTAGAAGAAGTCTAGTGTTCTAGAGCACTGTAGGGTGAATATGGTCACCAATCATTTAGTGCATATTTTTAAAAAGCTAGAGGAGAGGATTTTATATGTTCTCAACACAAAGAAATGACAAAGGTCGGAGGTGACGAATGTTAGCCAGAATGGATTATTACACATTGTACACATGTATTAAAGTATCACTAATTAATCAAGTCTGTTTTGAACACTACCCTATACCAGTACAGTCCTAGGGTATGTAAAAGATAAAAAGTAAAATGAGGCCAGATTCCATGCTCATGGTGCTCAGCCACTTATTTGGTAATATCTCCCAATAAATACACATTAAATAAGTAACTTGAGAGGCCAAGACATCAAGTATGTTTAGTCAATGTGCAAATATCAACATTGATTCTGTGTGAAGGTGCCCAGGAAATCTGAGACCATTATTGAAACACAATAAATCTCAAAACCTTGGCAGTCTTTGCATTATTTTGCCTCCATGGACAAGTTCCAGTGATTCTGTGAACTTTTGTTCTTTAACAAATTGAGCAAATATGAACTGGAAATGCTGTCATCTTGTCTCTATTCATTGTGCTATGTAATTGGAAGAAGAAATTCTGTTTGTTTCTTCCCTGTGAAACAGACGGGCAAAAGACCAGTCTTCTGACATTTGTACCTGGGACAGTTGCAGAATCTCATGATTCAATGCTTTATAGGCTCTTGCTTGCTTAATAGCAAGTGTCTTATTTCCTGGAGTCTATGGGCTGACATTAAAAGCTGCAAGAAGCAGGTAATCAGATAGCTGTTGGTTCCAGAATCATAGACTCTTGGACCCAAAAAGGACCTCAGAAGAAAAAGCAGCAAGCGTAAATTACAAAACATATTTTGAGGGAGAAAAAAAAAAAGCTAATTAATTATATATCAGGACAAACAGCAGTATAAGTGCTCTCATGGGTCTGCTAAACTTTGGCCACTCACAGGGCCACCTTTAGGCCTCACAGATGGGGCAAGACCAGGTCAGAGAAGTGACGCCAGCAAATCATTAGATACAACTGCCTTGATTTGCAGCTGAAAAATATGAGGCCAGGAGGATTTTCCCAGAATTGCCCAGAAAACAGGACTAGTGGTCTGGCCTCGATGAAATCAATCATGGAGGACATGCTTGATCTCCCACAACCCTGCTCCTGCTGGAGCCTGTTGTTTCACACACTTTTTCTTTCCTGTTAGCTCTTGCATCTTCCTTTCCTCTGCCTTCGTCCTTCTCCTCCCTCCCTGCCCATCTCTTTATGCCTCCATTTTGATCCCTCCACATTGATTTCGAGCTCCTTTCACTCTTCCTTCTTTGGTGTATTATATACGTTTTTAGTATTTCTATATTTATTAAATCAAGTACTCTGTTTTGAATTATTTTTATGAGTGGATTTGTTAAATATTTTATATTTATCTATCTAAACAAGAGAACACTAATAGTTGTGTCACCCAGCATTTACTCTGTGATCTGGATACCACCTCACTACCAAAACAAGAAATAACAAAAACCAACATTTTTTTTCCCTCTCTGTTCCAGATTCTTCCTCTTGGATCTCAGCATTGGAAAAGTCCTCTTTCCCTCTCTCCTTTCCTCCCTCCCTTCCTTCCTTCCTGCCTGCCTTCCTGCCTTCCTCCCTCCCTCCCTCTCTCCCTTCCTCCCTCTCTTCCTTCCTTCCTCCTCTCCCTCATTCTTTCTTTCTTTCTTTCTTTCTTTCTTTCTTTCTTTCTTTCTTTCTTTCTTTCTTTCTTTCTTTCTTTCTTTCTTTCTTTCTTTCTCTCTTTCTTTTCTTTTTCTTTTCTTTCTTTTCTTTCTTCCTTTCTTTCTTCTTTCCTTTCTTTTTTTCTCTTTCTCCATTCCTTTCCTCCCTCCTTCTCTCCCTTCTTTTTCTTTCTTTTCCTTTTTCCTTCTCTTTCTGTCTTCCTTCCTTCCTTCCTTCCTTCCTTCCTTCCTTCCTTCCTTCCTTCCTTCCTTCCTTCCTTTCTTTTTTTCTTTTTCTTTCTTTTCCTTCTCTCTTTTTTCTTCTCTCTCTCTCTCTTTTCTTTTTCTCTCAATTACATTCTCCAGATAAGACTCTATTGTACACACAAACCTCAGATAATAGCAACATATCATGTTCACTATTTACTATTCTCAGCATTATTCAGTACACAGGTTGTAAAAACAACAAGGCAAATGGATAGGAACTCCCAACAGTTGATCTGTGTATTCTCTGAGTAAGCCTTTCTTTGAGAGGCTGAACCTTGCCTCTCCACCCCATTAACGCAAACACTGTGGAATGCAGTCTTTAAGGAGCATGGGAACACAGAGGGTGGTGCCAGGCTAGGGTGGAGGGGTGGTGATTTTTTGCAAGATTGAGAAACCCAGGAAGCTGATCAGCCTTGGTAAGTCAAACCAGCAAGGCTGTTTTAAAACCCAGGATCTGTGGCCATTAGAGGAGGAGTCTAATGGGGTTCCATTTATCAGAGATACCTAATTTGGGCACATGGGCTTTCCATTTCATTACAGACTCAATCTTCTGCTGCTCTAGCCAATATATAGGCAAAAAGGCAGTGGAGTGAGAAACTGTTTCCCAGACAGAAACTTCAGGGTCTGTAGGTGACAAGAGAACGTTTTCCTAGGACAAAGGGTAACTAGCCATAGAGACTGGACAGCTGTGGAAGACAGTTTAGGAAGACACTATATTAAAAATCTGAACTGCAGATGGAAACTCAGAATTTTCTATAATAATTGAATAATACGGACTTCTCAATTTTAATTTTTCTTATTTAGTTATTTTTATAACAGCAGCATTAGGATCCCTCTGAAACTGAGGCAAAAGAGGGTTTATAAAGCCTGCATGTCACAAAATCGATCTGATCCAGCCCAGCCCAGCCCGGCCCGCCACTTCCCACATGATCCATGCAGGGAAGATCCCAATGGTGGGGACTTTGCTGTATTCCTTGCTGTATGCACCATGCTAGTACAAAGCAGTCACTCACTGCTTGCAGAGTCCAGCGCACAAGAACAAGGTCTGGTATAAAGAACATGACTTTTTATTCCAAAGCTAGCTTAGAGGAAGAAGTATAGACTTCCTGCCTTAAGGGTACTGCTTCACTTTTGGAGCAGAAAGCAGGGGCTTTTAAAAGGGAATGTGGCATGAATGGCATGCAGGGGAGGGAGTGAGCTGGTGGGGAGTCCATGTGACTTGCTTTGGTATTTGACCTACTGGGTGGTTGAGCTGGCACCATCATGGTCAGAACTAGGTTGTAGAGCGGTCTTGTCTCCAGATTCTCTCCAGGTGGGAGAGAATTTTGTAGCAGGCATACTTTTGGTTATAAATTGACTGTTGTCTCTCAAGGCAATCTCCTGATGGGAGAGATTTCTGCCCTGGAGCTTTTAAGTAAGCACACAGTTAGATAATTTTGCCTGTTGAAGGGAAGGTAAGTGGTTTTAATTGCATTTCTAAAGAGCTAAGTAAGAAGTGTGGGAACGGGGGAAAGGGAGGAAAGAGAAAAGAAGAGGAAAAAAACCTCATTCTATATCTCTTAGAAAAATTGGGATACTCAGTTACACTAGAACAGTACCTTGCATGTTATAGATGATCAATTAATATTGGTTGGATACCCAACTAAGACTTTTGATGAATTTTTAGTGAGAAAGAATTAGGAATGAAGGCTGGAAACCACTATGTATCATCCCTTGTTTGTTGTGCACAGGTATGTTGTCAACTAAACATGCTCATTCCACAGAGTGAGATCAGCTAATCCTTGATTTCCCTCATAAAGTTCTGATGTAGGATTTTTCTTCTTGGTTGCTTTGCAAGCTGAAGATCTCTGGCTGGCAATGCTCCACATGGGCCCCACTCGGCCATGCTGGCTGTCCCAGCTTGCCTGTGTTATAGCTTGTACCCACATTCAGTGATCCCTGAGCTCTTGTACCATACTCAAGAAGAATGAGGATACACAAGACATTGAAGAGTGAGGAGGATGGAAAGAATTTTACTGAGTGATGAAACAGCTTTCAGTGGAGAGGGAACGTGGGGGTGGTTTCCCTATCTCAAGGTGTGAAAGTCCCTCTGTGACTGGGTCTGGGGCCTTTTATGGACTCAGAATGGGGAATGCATGCTGATTGGTTTGTGAGTATGCAAAAATGTTTAAAGTGAAGACACCACTCAAAGGTGGGCATGACAATGTAGAAAACCAATTAGGAAAGGGTAGGTATATGTAAAATAGGTTAAGGGTGGGGACCAATCAGAGGAAAGCATGCCAAATAGGAAGACAAGTTCTCAATCTGGTCTGAGGATTTAACTTGTAGCTTGGCATTCAGGCTTTAAACTCTCTTTGGCTTGGAGGTGGGGTTTCACCGGGGACCCGTCCCTATCTGCCTAGGCATTTGACTGCCTGCTGCCACCTTCTGTTCCATATTAAAAGATTTTATAAGAGTAGTTATCTCAACTAGGTACACCTTTCCTAATGACTTCAGTTAAAATTCTGGTAGAATGGACAGAACACAGAAGCGCACTCCTTTTTTCCACTTGTATAGAGCCAAACATTATAGGGAAGAGAAACAAAAGGAAATATCAGCTTTTCTTGAACATTTTAAAAAATTTACTTGGTGTTTCACATACCTGCTGCTGCATAATAAACAACCTTAACACTGAGTGGCTTAAAATAACAACCATTTTACTTGTATGCAATTCTGTGGGTCAGGGATTTGAACGGAACAGTGGGGATGGCTCGTTTCTGCTCTGTGTTGTGTCTGCTAGGGCTAGAAGGTCCAAGAAGGCTCCTTCACTCACTTACACGCCTGTTGCCTCTGCTAGAATGTCTGGAATAGTTTAGGGCTGGCTGCAATGACTCAACTGGGAAAATGAGTGGGCTCTGCTTCCCCCTATCGACTTGTTTCTTTGACTCTTCTCTGTTGTTTCAGGACCTCTTCCTTTCCACTTGCTCCCTCCTTGTGGTTTTTTCACATGCTTTCCCCAGCGAGACTCAAATGGTGACTATAGACTCCTAAGAGCCTGAGTTGAAATGATCAGATCTTCTTAAGACTTAGGCTCAGATGGCCAGGTGTGATGGCTTACACCTATAATCCCAGCACTTTGGGAGGCTGAGGCAGGCAGATCACCTGACATCAGGAGTTCGAGACCAACCTAACCAACATGGTGAAACCCTATCTCTACTGAAAATACAAAAATTAGCCAGGTGTGGTGGTGCATGCCTGTAGTCCTGGCTACTTGAGAGGCTGAGGCAGAAGAATTGCTTGAACCTGGGAGGTGGAAGCCACAGTGAGCTGAGATCCTGCCACTGCACTCCAGCCTGAGCGACGAAGAAAGACGCTGTTTCAAAAAAATAAAAAATATTAAAAAATGTAAAAAAACTTAAGCCCAGAAAAAAGCACAGCATTATTATTATTTTTAAACTAAGCTGTTTAAGTTTATAGAACAGTGGAATAGAAAGTATAGAACATTCCTATACCGTACCTCCACCCTGCCCAGCCACAGTTTTCTCTGTTATTAACATCTTGCATTATAGTGGTACATTTGTTACATCCATATGATATCTGATTATTAATTAAAGTCCATAGTTTACATTAAATTCACTTTTTGTGTCATACAGTCCTATGGGCTTTGATATGTGCAAAATGACTTCTATCCACCATTAATTATAGTGTCACACAGAAAAGTTTCACTGCCCTAAATGTTCCCTGTGCTCCACCTGTTTATCCCTTCCCAATCCATTTCCATTCCTTTGTGAAAGTTGCAGATACCAGAAAGAAATCACTTTCGTCAGACCTGGACAAATCAGATCTGGGAAGACCCAAAAGAGAGGAGACTCATGCTGACACATCTGAGAGAAGAACTGTTTCCAAGGACTTTCTAAAAACCCTTTCTCATCCTTCATGCATCTCCTGCTTTGATAAGGTTAGTCCGAGTTTTTTGCCCTTCTACATAAATTTTAGAATTAGCTCTCAGATATCCATGAAGCAATTTGCTGGGACGCTGATTGGGAATATGTTGAATCTAGAAACCAAGTTGGAAAGAAACGACATCGTAACATGATTGAATGTTCTTATCCATGAACATAAAACATAATTCCATTTATTTACATCTTTGATTTCTTTGATCAAAATTTTGCAGTTTTCTTCATCTAGGTCCTATACATACTTTGTTAGATTTATATCTAAGTATTTCTTTTTGGGGATACTGATATAAACAATGCTATGTTTTCAATTTCAAATTCCAATTGTACATTGCTAGTATATGGGAAAGCAATTGACTTTTGTATATTGACAAAACATCATTTTTGGCACGTTCTAGTGTTTAAAACAGGTAAGGACACTGCACAAGGTGTAAATATTCAGAGGTTCATTGGGATCAACAAATGTAGGAGACCACCACATTGGAGAGGTAATTTATACACACAAAACTATTAAAGAACCACAAGAACCTCCTTCCATTCATTGTTTAACAGTGTGGTGCTGACCTCAGTCCTACAAGAAATATTTTAAGTAACTTTTAGTGTGAGCAGAGGGAGACTCAGTGGATGACATCTAAAAAGACTAGTGCCAACCTCCAAATCCTCCCCATGCTCAGAGAGCTAAGACTTGCAAGCTTTTCCCCAGGAGCTTCTTGACTGTGTATCTTGACTTTGTTAATGTCAATATCCTGGTTGTGACTATGTACTATTGTTTTGTAGTATGTTACCATTGTGAGAAGTTGACTAAACAGTACACAGCATCTCTGTATTAATTTTCACAATGGCACCTGAGTGCATCTTCAATATTACTTCAAAATAAAAAGCTTAATTTAAAATAAAACACCTTTCTCTATAAGATCCTCTGGAAAAAAAAGGACAAAAACCCCGCCATACTGACATATAATTGATTGAAATGCTCAAATCAATCAGTTCAGTCTATTTTGACACTAATACATGCATGTATGTAACCCATTCCCCTACCAGAAAATGAAGCATTTCTATTGCTACAGAAAGCTTCTTCTAACCATTTCCAGTCAACCCTCCACCAATCTGGTTTTCATATTCATGTATTATTTTTGCTAAAAAGTGTCTACTTCTTTGTGTCCTGGCTTCTTTCACTCAGCATGATGCTTTTTATATTTGTCTATGCTGTTGTGTGTATCAGTAGTTTGGGGCTTTTTAATGCTCTGTATGTTCCATTGTATGGATGTGATGGAGTTTGTTCATGCTTTTTCCTCTTGGTGGATATCCAATGTGTAGCCCTTACGTCTATCATCATTCTTGTAGAAGGCTTATTGTGGACATATGCCATTTCTCTTAGCCTGTGACTTGCTTAGTTTCTTAACTGCATCTCTTGATGAGTTTTATAGTTTTTTTAAAAAATAAATAGCCCTTTTTCTTTTAGTTTGTTTCAAGTAGCAGGTTCCTCTTGACTTATTTGAAGAAAATTCTCCAAGTGTGTAGACGAAAGTAATGAGGGCTATGCAAGTCTTGAAGCACCCACACTTCCTGTACTTAGAATTGTTCATCGTAGTTGAAAGACTCTTTGAAGAAATTGCTAGTTCATAGGGTAGATGTATATTTCACTTTTAAAAAGAATCTGGCAGTTTTCCAAAGTGGTTGAACACTGTAGCAGTGTTCTCGTTGCTCCATATCTTTGTCTACATTTGGTGTAGTCTTTCCTCTTTCCTCATTCTAATTGGTGTGAAGTGGAATGTGTGTGTGTTTTTAATTCACACTTCTCTGCTGACTAATAATGTTGGACACATTGTTATGTGCTTATTGACCATTCATATGTATTCTTTAGTGAAGTGCCTATACAAATATTTTGCCTACTTATATTTAACTTTTTGAGTTGTACTTCTTTTGCATATTCTGTATACAAATACGTTTTTTAGGCCTGCATTGTGAATATTTTCTCCCAGCCTGTGGCTTGCTTGCTTAGTTTCTTAACTGCATCTCTTGATGACTTTTATAGTTTTTTAAAAAATAAATAGCCCTTTTTCTTTTAGTTTGTTTCAAGTAGCAGATTCCTCTTGACTTACCTGAGGAAAATTTTCCAAGTGTATAGACTAAAGTAAAGAGGCCTATGCAAGGCTTGGAGCATCCATGCTTCCTGTACTTAGAATTGTTCATTGTAGTTGAAAGGCTCTCTCTCTACCTCCTGAAAAGTAAAAGAGAATCATTGTTGATGGTTTTTCTTGGGTCTGTGCTTCATGTTTCCCATTTCATTGCATATCTGGGTCTCTATCAAGAGCTAGTCTGACCAATGGAAAGTGCTCTGGGTGTTGTTTGAAAAATTCTTGGTATTCACAGGACATGACTGCTTTTGGAAGAATTGCTTTATGTCTGGGAAAGTAAGAATTACGGCTTCTTATTGAAAAATGCTGTGTTTTTGAAAATGTGCTGTCAGAAAATTGTGAAACTTTTGCAAAAAATGGAAGTTGGTTGTAGCGACCACATTCCAAGGATCTGAGAATCTTGGTAGGTGGGAATGTTGCAAATCACAGCAAAATGCAGTTGCTAGCATATCCTTCTCACTTTACATTACTGATAATGGGTGGCTCCAGCCTTTGCAGGTAGTCAGTGAGGAAGCCTTTTGTCTGTTCTTGATCAGTTGCTTTTGAATTTTCCAAATTGCCATTCTAAATCTTCATCTCTTGCCTCATTCCAACCTAAAACACAACCCCTAACCTCATAAAAAGATGCTTAGTTCAGTTTAGCAAATGGTAATTGAGTGCTTACTAAATGCCAGAAACTTAGCAAAAAGCACAATACTTGTCCACGAGAAATTGATTATCCAGGCAAAACTTTGAAATCTCCTATATAAAAATGTATTTAAAAATGTATCCAAACTTCTCTACTCTTATGTTTGGAAAGAGTTGTCTTTCATTTTGGGGAAAGTTGGTTCTTCCACCTGCATTTTTCTTGCTCCCTTAATCTCTTAGGGAAACTTTTCTCCGTCAATTGTCCCATTTCTTACCTATAACAGCAGGCACCTGTGGTCCATTTTCTTCCTTTCTGCATATAAATTTGGCATACAGCTTAACGTTGAGCTGCCTTATAGACTTTTCTTAATTCTTGTGTTTGGATCAAAGAAATGTAAGCAAATATAAGTATTTACCACAATCTCTCAAGAAAATGCCAAAGAGGTAAGGTTGTCAGATAAAATACAGAACACCCAGTTAAATTTGAATTTCAGATAAACAATGAATACTTTCTTCATATAAATATGCCCCTTATACAGTATAAATCTGTCTCATACAATATTTGGGATATATTTATAAAAGTATTCATCATTTGTCTGAAATTCAAATTTAACTGGTCATCCTGTATTTTTATTTGCTAAATTTTGCAATCTTACAAAGAAGGATGACATCCATAATGTGAGTAAAAACTCCTGAAAGTCATCATTCTCTACCCTTTTCAATCTCCCACTCATAGGGCAGATGCTCCCACAGTCCTCTTTATCCCCACTCCCACCCCAACCTCCAAGAACAGCTAATGCTGTCTAAACAGATTTCTCTTTGTCCAATTCTATTCTTAAAAAATCTGCTAGAATATCTTGATTCTACAGTAAATTCTTTTCTTTTCCCTTTTGTACGCACACCTTCCCTTTACCCATCACCCCTAATTGTATTAGTTCATTTTCACACTGCCATGAAGAATACTACCTGAGACTTGGTAATTTATAAAGGAAAGAAGTTTAATTGACTCACATTTCCACATGGCTGGGGAGACCTCAGGAAACACAATCATGACAGAAAGGGAAGCAGGAACATCTCACATGGAGGCAGATTAGAAAGAGAGAGAGAGTGAAGTGGGAAGAGCCCCTTATTAAACCATCAGATCTCATGAAAACTCACTCACTATCGTGATAACAGCACAGGGGAAACCATCCCCATGATCCAATCACCTCCCACCTGGTCCCTTCCTCAACATATGGGGATTATGGGAATTACAATTCGAGAGGAGATTTGGGTGGGGACATAGCACCAAACAATATCACTAATGAAACCACAGAGGTGGTCTTGGATCTTCAGCTCTTGTGATCTCCTTCCTCTGAGAGGGCAGGGGAAGTGGTCACATTGTGAATACACATTGTCCATTGCTTTTCCCTGTAAGAGTAAAGTCATGCTTAACAGGATTCTTCAACTTGGCTTCCTCTAACATCATCTATGTCACGACTCTACTGGCAAACTCTGGGAAAGGCTGTGTTCTTCTGTAGTGTGTTCTATGATGCACTGCAGCCTAGATTTTTCCCTCAGTACCCCACTAAAGCAACTTCTGCTAAGATTACTTATTCCCCCAGATTGCCCCCAGGTTCTTCCTTGAAATCCTCCTCCTCCTCTAACTTGTGACAAGGGCCATCAGTTACAGGTGATGTAAGTGTCCTAACCAAGACAAGGTTGGTGGCTGGGAGCAGTAATTAGTCCATCCTCTGCTCTCCAGCCCATGATCACTGTCCTAGGTTATGAAGTCCCTAATAAATAACTCCCCTCACCTCACCTGAGTCCTGAAAAAATGAAGATAAAGTCAAATAAATCAGGCAGATAGAGAATAAAAATATATATTACATAATGATAGATTGGAGTCTGGGGATTAGGCATGAGCCAATAATAGGTTTTCTAATTCTTTGATGTACAACCTAGTCACAGGGATTACTGGAGTTTCAAAATCAGGCTTGGGGCTTGGCCCTGGGAAAACTTAGGGCAGAAGGAATAGATGAGAATCCATACTTCCTTTGGACGCTTGGCTGCCTATAAAAACAAAACAAAACAAGACAAGACAAAACAAGACAAAACAAAACAAAACTTGAGGACATTTCTTCTCCAAACCCACCAACACAGGTTAGATGTGTTAGATGCCTTTTGTTAGTCACTTCATGTTCTGCCACCCTACCTCTTAATCCAGCTGCTGCTGAGGCCACCACCAGTTCTGCATGGGCTTTAAATAACTTGGTGCATTGTAATCTGGCAGCACTTCCTCTCATACCTTGCTTCCAGCTCCAGGGCTTTGCGAGGATGCTTTGGTGTGAATGCGCATACTTGACACTCAAGTGCGATCCGAGTTAACACCCATGGGACCTTCCTTGACCAATGGGGATACAAGCCTGTAGATATACGCTTCCCCTCTTCTCCCTCTGGGTGGACAGCTCTGAGGCACATTTGGTAAGATTCTTCCAAAAGTCCATGGATTCAGGTACCAGTGGCCAATTTTGTAAGAATCGTGTTAGCTTTCTTGCCATCTCTGTTCCACCCCTCTGTCTCTTCTGCTTTTTTTCCCTGATACCACTTCCTGAATAAACTACATGCATGTGAACCTTTATCCAGGGCTCTGCTTTCAGGGAATCCAGGCTAAGACATTGGGGAGCAGGAGTAAATTTGAGGGTAAAGAGAGGCAAAGAGTGTTATGCTAACGGATGTCCTTCCAGCTGGAAGGAAAAATCAGAAATAAGTACTTCCTCTCCAACAGGGAAAATAGCAGGAATACAATCTAGATCAAAGGCATAAAAATACCTTCTTTGATTACCCCAATGCTTAGACAGAAAAAAAAAAAAGCTAAGAAATTCAACTCCCTTTTTACAGAATCTAAAGAGAGATGAAAACAAAGTTGAAAGGTAGAAGATCAGCCCTAATGGTAGATATGAGGTTTTTAAGCCCTGAAAGCCCCCAGCTGGAATTGATTCATGTCAGAAAACATGTGCTCTGAGCAGAAAAAGACTGGACAGATTTGGGATCCCTTTTAGTTCTGTGTGATGGGTTGTGTACAGTTATTTTTATGAGAACCTTGTGGGCAAAATGGGTATTAGGACTATAATTTTAGAACCATGTTTTCTGGTTCTCTTGTCTTGTAGAATGGTTTAGTCTGAAATAAGAGAAGAAATATTCTGCGCTGAAAATGAAGAGAAAATCGCTGGCCATAAAGGAATTTCTTCTATCATAAGTGCAGTACAGTCTGTCATCATTGATTGGCAGGGGTATCAACCTGGGGAGGCTGGGCTGTGGATTGCATGGTCAAGACTGGTCTTTGGGAAGCTGGGCTTTTCTCAGAATACTGATTCTGCCTACTTCACACCCCAAACATGATCTGTCTCTAACTCTCATTCCTACCGCTAATTTGTAATTTTTCTTCCCCATTCCTGAATCACAACTCGGCCTCTGAATTCACTTTGGGTAGGGCTGGCTTGTTGCTCCCACTAAGCTTTTAAACTGAAACCACAGAATAACTCTTGCTTGAGTTATTACTAACTCAATAACTCTTGTGTTTTTTTTATGGGACAGGATTTACCTGCTAGTAGATTGCTGAAGTTCCACATAAAAACATATGCTCCATGCAAGAGAGCCCAGAAGATCTTGGGATGAGTCTTCCTCAGGCCAGGAAGCATCTGCCACAGCTGGGATCTTTCCTATTGAGTAGCTTTGCACCATGTGCACGGACACTGGAGATTCCTGGAATTTTGCATATGGCACTGCTAACTTGTTGGGTTGATGACAACCTCTTTGACAGACAGCTTGTTCTTCTTGGATAGAGGCCAGGCTTGTCAATGTTTTTCCTTAGTAAAACAGAAGGAGGTTAAGAACTGGGTGCAGGGTCAGGCATGGTGGTTCACGCCTGTAATCCCAGCACTTTGGGAGGTTGAGGCAGGTAGATCACGAGGGCAGGAGTTCGAGACCAGCCTGACCAACATGGTGAAACCCTGTCTCCACTATAAATACAAAAATTGCCTGGGTGTGGTGGTGCTCGCCTATAATCCCAGCTACTCAGGAGGCGGAGGTTGCAGTGAGCCAAGATGGTGCCACTGCACTTCAGCCTGTGAGACTCCATCTCAAAATAAATAAATAAATAAATAGAAAAAGAACTGGGCGCTTCTTTAAAAAGCACTGGCCATCTTGGGAGTCTCTGGGGGATCTCATTAAAAATTTTATTTTTATTTTTTAATTTTTAAAATAGAGATCAGGGTCTCTCTATGTTGCCCAGGCTGGCCTCAAACTCCTAGCCTCAAGAAACCCTCCCACCTCGGCCTTCCAAAGTGCTGGGATTACAGGAATGAGCCACCATGCTGGGCTCTGGGGATTTAAAGAAGCTCTTGATGGACTTCCTTTTCAGGGCTGTACTTTCCAACCAGCAGGTGAAGAGCTGAATCACTAAGGACACAAATGAAAAGGGAGGGGCAAAATATGAAGGCTTTATATTTCCTTTTGAGGGACGCAGCTCCAGTCTAACTTGCCACACTGTGAAGTTCACCACTGGAAAGTAACAAAGGTAAGAGAAATGTTTCTGTACTTTATTATCTCAACTGTGCTTGTTGTCAAAGGGGACAATAAATAAGAGTAAACCATAGCATTTGGACAGGTTGCATAATGAACCAAGTGAAGGGGCAACTAACTTATTATTTAATTGAGTATGACTTTTGCTGATCCCTTGATAAATACATTAGCATATTTTGATGTCATTGATAGTGTGCATTTAAAAATCTTGAGGCAGGCTGACTTGATTTCAGATCTTTGTTTAGTAAAATGGAACTCTGTTGATATTTTCTACTTACTAATCTTCATTCAAAACACAAGCTAGTCATGCATGCTGTGGCCTTTGTGTATTGAAACACTTCTTAGCTCCTTAGAAGATCTTTTTTTTTTTTTTTTTTTTGAAATGGAGTCTTGCTCTGTCCCCCAGGCTGGAGTGCAGTGGCGCGATCTCGGCTCACTGCAAGCTCCACCTCCCAGGTTCACACCATTCTCCTGCCTCAGCCTCCTGAGTAGCTGGGACTACAGGCGCCCGCCACCACGCCCAGCTAATTTTTTTGTATTTTTAGTAGAGACGGGGTTTCACCGTGTTAGCCAGGATGGTCTCGATCGCCTGACCTCTTGATCCACCCGCCTCGGTCCTAAAGTGCTGGGATTACAGGCGTGAGCCACCGCACCCGGCCGGAAGAACTTAACTTACTATGCTAGCCTTATTGATCACTATGTGTTGGAGACAATTCCTTTCTTTTCCTACCTCTCAGTTTCCTCTTATAGCTTTGAAATTAGTCTCCTAAGTAATATGTGTATTCTGTACATGCAGGTAAAATATCATGGTTTATGTTTATGTGAACATTCTGAAATTTCTACTATTTTTAGGAATGAGCATATGTGAAATTCACAAAGTTGTAGGGCGGAGAGTGAGACTAAAAGAATAGCTCTGATTTAGGGAAGGAGAAGTAGGTGCTAGATAAGTGGTCATGAGAGGAGAGTCTTGCGAGAGGGGAAGAACGTACCTAGGGTATGGCACAGATTGTAAGATGCTGGTGCCTTAGCCACCCTTGGAGATTATTTCCCCCAAGAGGACAGAACCAGCCCCTCTGTCTGTTGCAGTCCTTTAGTGTTAGTATCCCTTCAGATAAGATAAGATGTGTTCCCTTCCACACATATCCCAAATAGAGTTCTCTTCTAGAAATCCCTCTTCTCAACCTTGAAGGGCTACAGCGACAGATATCCTTCTTTTCTTCATTTCTGTCATAACAACTTCCAGATGGCACACCTCATTTGCTTGAAGAAGATTTTTTTCTTTCCAAGACACAGCCAATTTTCCCTTATCACGTGAGTGGGCTGTTTTGGGGGTCCATATAGATCTTTGATAAAATTCTGGGAGACTTGGGACTTCTGCCTTCCGTGAGTTCTGCTTCCCTGAAACGGACTAGGCAACATTAATTAGACTTGAAGTTGTAAAATACCCAGAATATTGGTTTCCCTAACAAGTATTGATTCCTGGGTGAATGTGGAAGACACTGACAATTTCACAGATGAATTTTCTCTGCCCTTAAAGAATATTCAATGTAGTGAGGAAGACCAATATATTAAATGAACCAAAATCTGTCAATCCATCCATATACACCTCTGCATGTGCAAAGACAATCACCCAGATGTAGAGGGAATTGTCAGTAAAACCAGTTAAATATGTGATTAACATAGAAATTCCATTGTGAAAGATCTCTGCAAACAGCTAGAAAGGTAGAATTTTGGAAAATGAATGAGGAAAGCCCATTCACTTTGGCACTACATTAATAATATAGTTAAAACTCTGTCTTGCCAATAAACAAAGTTCATTTGATATTTAGCATGTCTATTGGCAAGACAGAGTTTTAATATTATTGATTCGAATTTGAATTATTCTAATTCAAACTATAATTAATACAAAGTTCATTTGAATTCATTATAATTATGTATTGCCAATGATTTTTGAGTAAAACCTGAACCTGAAGTATTCCTTCTTGGTACTATGAGCTCAATGCTTGAAGAGCTGTAAGATCTAACTATAAACTGAGGCAAACATTATCACTCACCCTGAAAGACTCAAGATTCTGAATAATACACATGTAGTACCTGGCACATACATGAACCCTGTAAGTTAGCCATTTCCTTTACAAAGAAATTCTCACACAGCTATGTGAGGGAGTAGGTGTGCTGATGTTCATCATGGCACTGTTAGTGGTGGCATGAAGGAAAACATTTGGGTGTCTGTCATTGGCAAATGAATGGGCAAATGAATATGGTGGAAGCAAAAGAACGGAGCAGTTAGAAGGTACGGACTATATTCCCAGAATAACATGGATGAATCTTAAAAATATAGTACTAAGTGAAAAGTATGTGAAAACTTGTATTTTTTTTGTTTTGCTTTGTTTTGTTTTGAGACAGGGTCTTACTCTGTCTCCCAGGCTGGAGTACAGTGGTGCAATCACTGCTCATAGCAGCCTTGACCTCCTGGGCTGAAGCAATCCTCCCACCTTAGCCTCCTGAGTAGCTGGGACTGCAGGCATGTGCCACCATGACTGGCTATTTTTTAAATTTTTTTGTAGAGACGGAGTTTTCGCCACATTGCCCGGGCTGGCTTCAGACTCCTGGGCTCAAGGGATCCACCTGCCTCGGCCTCCGGATGCTTATGTTAAGTATTATCTAATGTAACTTCATTTATGAAAATTTAAAAATGCATAAGATGAGGAAATCAATGTTTTACAGAAACACATATAAATAAAAGAATATGCTTTAAACAAATTATAAGTGGTGTCTGTGGTGGTGGAGAAGAAAGGAAATGACCTGGGTCAAAGGCCATAAGTAAAGAAGAGAATGGCCTTGTAATCCAGTGATGGCTTTTGCCAAGAACCAGAGTATGTGATGACCTCATCCTTGTGTACTTGTGGTTATAAAAGAAGAAACAAACAAATAAACAGCCTAATAAAAGTGTCTGCCACACAGTAAGTGGCCTATCAGCGTATTCCAAACTCTTTTCTTAGGTGCTCTAGTAACTGCAGGGCTACAATAGCTATGATATGTGAATAGGCGATTTTATAACAACAACATGATATAAATTTAAGATAAATACATTTACATTACTTTCCAGAATACAACTCCACTAGCTTACTTAATTCACTAAAATGCAGAACATAGTGTGAAGACCAATTGACTTGGATATACTTCATGATTGGAAGTGCTTTCATTATTAAAGTAACTAAACGAAGGGCTGTCAAAGACACTGTCATGACCACATGTAATCCAGAGAGCTGTATTAAAATCACCTTGAAGGAAAACATTCTGCCAGAGGTACTTAGCTGTATTTTAGCAAATAATATTAGTAAAACCCTTCTGTCATATTTTTAAAAAACTATCAAGAGCAAAGAAAAGTGTGGTCCAGGCTTGGTGTAGTATAACTGCTGGGTCCTATTACAATGTGTTGGGCTGTCTGAGAACTGGAACGCACAGCATCTACTCCTTAATGATTATTTTAGGGCAACTGGTTTTGATTACAGGATTTGTGAATTTTCCTATGTAAATGTCATGGGCCATTATTTTGAAAGTCCACAAGTGACATATATTCAGTCCCTTTTGGTCTCTCTCTGCCTGATAAAGGATGAAAAGCATGATGTAAATGCCTAAATCGATGGCAAACAAGGACATATCTTAGAGAACACATCTCCAGAAAGCTCAGCTCAGATATGTACTGACTGGAAATAATATCATTAGTAACTGGGATAAATACGTATTGGCCGGGAAATGTATTGGCCTTTGTCATAGTGTCCTATAGCATATATGCTTAGACTTGGATTCTAAAAGAGGGCAAAGCTGTAGTCTAGAAGATGGAAGGTAAAAGAACCAAATATTTCTGTAGCCCAGGTGGACTAAACAAGGGAATAATGTAACTATGCTACAGAACGGTGAATGTGGAGTAAGTGGGCTAATTGGCCCTAGTGAACTAGGGTGTTTAGAAAAACCCTTGAAGTGAGTTAGAATTCTTTTAGCTGCAAGTAACAGAAGACTCAACTAAAATGGCTTAAACAATAAAAAAAACTTATTATTTCACATGAAAAGAAATCTCAAGCTAGGGCAGATCCAGGATTGGGTAATCCATTCACTCAATGGTGTGTCATCGAGAACGCAAGTTCTGTTCATCCTTCCTCTCTGAAATCCTGGCTTATCCTCTTAAACTACCTTCCTTGTGGTCACAAAATAGCAGCTGCAGTAGTAGACACATGCAAATAACCCAACTGTGAGAGGAAGAAGAGGGATGGTTTCCTCTTGTGGATCTCTTCTTATCGGAAGCCTTTTCCAGAAGCCCTCCAGCAACCTCTCCCGTCTTTCTTGTACGAATTATGGCACCTTCTGACTCCTACACTAGAAACTTGGGACATAGAATTCCCTCAATTGGCTTAGACTAATCCAGGCTTGCTCTTGGGGCCTGAGGAAGGGTGAAGCCTCCTCTGAAGCACATGGCTACATGAAATCTGCATCAAAGGAAGTTCTCTTAGCACAAAACAAGGGAGAGAAAGGGAAGGGCTGAATGGTGGGCAGCCAACCTGTTTTTTTTTTTTAATGTGCTGTCCAGGGAGAGAGAAGAAGAGAAGGAGAGAGATTTATAAATTGATGATCAGAAAGATGATATGAACTTCTGACTAGGTGACATGAAGACCCAACTCCATCATGAGCTATGTGGGATGTGATCTCTGATTTCTCATCAAGGGACATGCCAGGCTTCTAAGGCCATAGTCCTGCCTATATTTGGCCTTACTGCCCACCACTTTTGGACTCTTATTTCATGCACTTATAATATAAAATTTATCTTTCAGGTGTTTGAGTCTCTGCTTATGCTATTCCTTCTGACAGGAGTGCTCTTCTTACATGTATATACATGAGTGATGCTTATTTCATTCTTCTAGAAACAGCAGGGATATTATCTCCTCCAGGAACGCTAACTATAACTCTCAGTTTGGTTCTGTGTCTCTCCTCTCTACTTGATTATGTGCATACCAGCATATCACATAGTACTTATTGGATTGAAATTCTCTTCTTCATTTCTTCCTTCTGCAAACATGTACTGGGTCACTATTCTATGGATAGGACTTGTCTGGATGCTGGAATAAAACGTAAAACCAAAACGAAGTCCTTGCTCTAATGTACTATAGAGGGAAGGGAATCAGATAATAAATACATATGTAGTAAGCCAGGTGGTGGTATGTGCTACGGTAATGGAATGGTGGGATGTGGGCCGAGATTTCAAACAGAATGAATGGTCAGGGACAGCCTTAGTAACGAGATGCTGTCTGAACAGATGTGATTAAACTGCTGGAATGAACCATTCAAATATCTTCGGGAAGAACATCATGGAAGAGGAATAGAAAGTGCAAATGCCCTGAGGTTGAATGTGCTTGTTATGTTGAAGGTATGCAAGGAGGTGACATAGCTAAATTGGAGTGAGCTGGTGGAAGAGTGGTAGGAGATGAGGTCTGACAGGTGGGCAGGGCCAGATCACAGAGGGCCTTGTTGGTCACAGTAAGGACTTTGGCTTCCTCCCTGAGTAAAAGGGAAGACAGTGGAGTTTTTGAGCAGAGGAGTACCTAACTAACTGATACTTAAAAAATACTAGTCTATCAAAGATATCATGGAGGAGGATAAAGACTGGAGTAGAAAGAAGAAAGGAGATTATTTAAATAATTCAGGAGCACCTTTATGCTGTTAAAACTGGGGAGCATGAGAAATGTGCAGATGGGGAATATTTCCAAAGATGGGGAAAACAGGATTTTTTTCACTGATTGAATAAGAATGAGAAAGTACTTAAGGGTGATCCCAAGGTTTTCAGCTTGAGAAACTGGAAGAATAGAATTGTCATTTACAGAGGTAAAGAAAGTTGTGAGGGACGCAGGCTGGAGAGAGGAATTAGAAAACCAAGGATTCGCTTTTGGACATGTTCAGTTTGAGATATATATTAGACATTCAAGTGGGGATGTTGAGTAGGCAGTTGGATATATGGGTTTGGAATTCAAGGCAAGCATAAATACAGGAGCTAATAGCATATTAGTGACATTAGGACATTCCTCCTAATTAGATATTAGGAGGAATGAGGTTGGATGAGATCACCTGGAGTATGAGTGTTCATAGAGAAGAGGTTCAAGATCTGAATTCTGCTTTATTGTGATGTTTAGAGGTTCAAAATTGAGAACGATTCCGCAAAAGAGACTAAGAAGGAGCAGTCAAGGAGGCAGACTGTGGACCAAGAGAGAATGATGACTCCGAAGTTAAAAGAAGGAAGTGTCTGATGGCAATGAGGCTCCTGAAGAATGAAGTCTCCCTGAGAGCAGAAACTATTCTTGATCATTCTTATATCCATAGCCCTCTACAGTGAGCGATGCTCAATTAATGTTTGTGGAACTGAATAGAATGAACTCTTCTTTCCTGACATATTCTTGTCCTGAGATAACACATATTCCAGCATCATCTTTTCTTCTCTTGGATTTTCCTTTTCCATTTCTATTTTCGTAAACATGACGACTGTGGCCTCCAGGCTGAGAGCTCTGACCACTTTCTTATGGCAGGACCTACTTGTTAGTATTGTCTTACATTCATGGAGGGATACAGGGAATGAGGTCCCACTGAGGAGATAAAAACGTGCTGGAAATTCTGCAAGTGCTGTCAACTTGTTTGTACAAAAACGACTGAGATGGAGATGTTCTCCTCCTGTGACACTGCAAAAGTGGGTAGTCTATTGGGAAAATATCTTGATTGGCTGATCTTGTGTAGCTCAAGATTTTTTACTGCACAAATTCCAGGGTGAGGAATGTCTTAAAGTATGGAAATTCAAAATGCAAAGATCCAATTCCTTTTAATCTTTCACTCCAGAACAATTATAGATTATTTAAAAATGTACACAAATGATAGTAAGATAGATTTTAACCATTGGCTGAAGGAATAGTGAATCTTCTGTTCATTGCAATGTAAAACTAACGTGAATTCCCCTCTCTAGCATTTATGAATTTCTCAGAATTGTGATAAAGGTATGTAATTTTTCATGAAGCAGTGTGCCCTAATACTTAAATTCATGAAATGCAATAACTGAACTCCAGATACTATCTGTAACTTCAAGTGATGTTCTGAGAATTTTTTTCCTTCTGTTCTCAGGCAGTCATTGGCATAAAAATGGATTCTCTCAGCACCGCTAACGTTGAATTTTGCCTTGATGTGTTCAAAGAGCTGAACAGTAACAACATAGGAGATAACATCTTCTTTTCTCCGCTAAGTCTACTTTATGCTCTAAGCATGGTACTCCTTGGTGCCAGGGGAGAGAGTGCAGAGCAACTAGAGAAGGTATGAAATTCCACAGAGATTTGCCCAGGGCCCAGAAGTCTTTCATGCACCTGCTCTGGGTCAGCCAAATTAATTCTATCTTTATACCAATAAAATTGCCATCTTGAGAGAGAAAAAAAACCACATTGAGTAAATCATATTTCTTAAAAATTGATAATGGTTTGATTAATGGAGTATGCTGTAGTGCAAGCAATGTAATACAAGCAACACGTGGTCTCTTTTTTACTATCAGTGGTATCACAGATAAATCTCTGCAGTTTACTCTTAGGGTCTCTTCATTCAGTGATTTAAACGTGACAGAGTTACTATGATTGTCCTGTAGAAGGTTAAATTTACAATAAACGTAATACTATTTTAGACATTACCAAGATAAAAAAATTTTGTGATTATGTTTCAAATTCATAACAGTTAGGAATTGTTATCCACACTTTACAGATTGAAAACTGAGACTGAGAAAGGAAAGGTGACTTTTCAGGTTATATAGGCTAACATAAGAGATTTTCCCATTACATATATTTTTATTGCAGTGGAAAGTGTAGAAGAATATCACTTAACAATTCTTAGGATACTTGCAAATCTTATTATTGTTTGTGCTGGGTACTGTCTTAGTTATCAGCCTAAGAGCAGTAGGGACAGAAGGGTCTAGCAGATAAGAGATTAGTCCCTGGAGCCTGACAGTGGTCTGACGCAAGCTGCTCGATCTCTCTCAAACTTATAGTTTCCGTAACATAGAATGAGGGTAATAGTATCTACTTACACAGTTTTTGGGAAGGTTAAATAAGATATGTAAAGACTTAGTTCAGGATTTGGAACGCAACATTATTAAATTTAGCTATCACTATTGGTCTTGATCTAAAATAGAAAAATAGATCCTTACAACTGTCAACCTTGATAGACTGTACATTGCTTCTGATGCCAATGGATCCTTTTTTTTCTTTTCTAGGTGCTTCATTTTCATCATACTGTAGACTCATTAAAACCAGGGTTCAAGGACTCACCTAAGGTATGATAATATTGCTGAGTTGTCAAATGCTCTTTAACCTAAGAGAAGGATGAAATAATTGTCTGAGGGTTGAGTAGAAGAGCTCCTTCTTTTGTCCATGAGGGAACCAGCTATGTGTCCCCCTTTAACCTTCCTGATGATAACTACAGCCTGTAGAGTTTAGTATGATAATGATAATGATAATAACAATAGTAAAGTTTCTTAGATTTTATTACCTGATTTATTGCCATCCTTACTCAACCTTTTTTGTTCCTTTATGGAGGATGCCCTACGTTGAGTCTGCCAGTCTTGTCTATGTGGTATTAGATTTTTCTGTCTAGAGTGGGGACTGAGAAAGGACCCTGATGCTTGGCCATATAATTATGTGCTGGGAAAACATGGCCTGATGCTTCTCAATCCACATGCTGTGGGACTATGGTCTCTAGTTTTTTCCAGTAGAAGGATTCATTTTGACAGCAAAATTATATAGAACTCCTACACAGAAATAGTTCTGTTTGATTGTGATTGGTTGAGAAAATACACAAATGCATATAGACTCACAGAACACCAACTTCACGGAACGCAGCTGACTATTAAAAGTTCAAAGTCCATGGTTTAGGAACATTTGCTTTAGGGAACGCTTTAGGGAATATAGGCATATTCCCTATAATGTCCATAAATTCTTAGCCATCTTTCAAATGCAACAAAGCTGCAGCTTAGCAGAATTGCTACCACTGAGAAGCAAATTAGTGTGTGAACTAAGTTCAGTGAAGGGCTAAGGTATTTGATCAAATGACCATATGAAAAATGGAGATGTAGAAAAAAGTGTAAAGAGAAGAGAAACGATTCTGTAAGTACAAGGGCAGCAATAATACTGGAATTATTGCCCTGAATACCCCACTAGGATCTGTTTATTTATGAAAACTGCCTTTGAATTAAATCGTTAGGACCACAAGTACACATGTATTATGCAGTAACTTACAATTCTGCACACAGACTGCAACTAAAGTTAGAGTGGTGAAATTAATGTGCTAGCGAAAATCCAAAGAAGAAAATGCTTTAAACTAATTTCCTTGTATTCACAGCCCTTTTATTCAGAGGCAAACACCTTGCTCTCTAGATAGTTATCATTCTCCAATGGCAAAAATCAAGCAATTTAATACACCATTCTTTGTTTACTAATGCTTCAGTGCAGCCAAGCTGGAAGAATTCATTCCGAGTTTGGTGTCTTATTCTCTCAAATCAACCAGCCAGACTCTAACTATACCCTCAGCATTGCCAACAGGCTCTACGGGACAAAGACAATGGCATTCCATCAGGTAAGTCCATTTGAAAGAATGGTCAACAACTTTCTTGGCATCCTCTGAATTTCATACCACAAAATTGATGAAGAGTGAGAACAGTCACATGACGTTTATCATTAAGAGATTGAATTTGAGCTGACTTACAGTTTCAGTGAAATGGATTTATTGAAACTCTCATGTAAAGTTATAAAATATTACATAAAAATGGCTTCTTTAAGATCCCTAATGCTGTCCAAGAACCAAGGTCAGGGATGAAGCACAAAACAAAGTAGGTAAGAATCATCCCTGTGGACCAGAAGAAAAACAAAACCAATTTTTCATATCATTTTCAGAGGTTCTTAATAGTGGAGTATCAAGAAGTAGTTGAAATTACACTGGACTGTGAGCCAAGAAACAGGAGTTCTGTTTCCATTTAGAATACATAACTTTGGGCAAGTCACTTCTATCTTTAAAATGAGAGGATTAGGCTTAGTTCTTTGTAGCTCCAATATTCTAACACCATTTATGCCCTTTCCCAACACCAAGATCCTATGCAGTTTTATTGAGTATTTACTCTGTGCCAGTCATTCTGCTTAGCTCATTACAGGCATTATCTCCTATAATCCTCACATTGTGCTAAGATATGGGTGTAAAATGTCCATTAATTCTGCAGACTGTGAAGCAGATTCTGAAAAGTCAGGCTGACAAGAGTCACAGAGATATTTGAATGGCAAAACCTGGATTTGACCCCTATCCAAATCCATCTTCCTGTTTTTAATTGCTACATCAGCTTGCTGTGATTGAGGTGAAATGCAAACTTTTGTTTGACTAAGGTTATTTAAATGCCATCTCCGTGAAGCTGGATGAAACCATGAGTTTCTAATGTTCTTTCCTGGCCTGGTAGATCAGGTTATGGCTTGGATGTGACGAGCTTCTAATAGTCAGAATATTTGCAACTTGGGGTAGGTATTATAGACAGTTAGAGGGTATTTTCTTTTACTGCCCTGGAAGCATATAGGGAATGATGTATGGAGAGTGTCTAGAGTGGCAGGGATTAACAATCATGGTCCTTCGAGTTGGGATGCCCGCTCTCGTGACTTTGCCTTCTCAAAACAGTGACCCAGACATAACAGTAGATAAATGTGGATTTGGAATGATCGTTATGGCATCTGTTCCTGAAGTGAGAAGGTCCTCATTAGCATCATGAAGATTGTCTTGAACTGTGTCATGAGAGGGACCTTGTTATTTCAGGATTCTGGCTGGAAAAACATCCATCTCCTGGGCTATGGAAGTTACTTAAGGTTGTTTCAACCACAGTTGGATCCAGCTCAGGACAAGATTCATTCTGAGGCCCAGATGTTGCTCATAGTTTATCAGAGGAACCCACCCCCGATAATTCAACATAGGTTCTTTTCTGTTTTCCCTAAGTGTTGGGTGGTCTGAGAAATAAAGGGAAAGAGGACAAAAGAGAGAAATTTTAAAGCTGGGTGTCCGGAGGAGACATCACATGTTGACAGGTCTGTGATGCCCCCAAAGCTGCAAAACCAGCAATTTTTTATTAGTGATTTTCAAAGGGGAGGGAGTGTATGAATAGGGTGTGGGTCACAGAGATCACCTGCTTCACAAGGCAATAAAATATCACAAAGTAAATGAGGGCAGAGCACCGGGGTGAAATTAAAATTGCTAATGAAGTTTCAGGCACACATTGCCGTTGATAGCATCTTATCAAGAGACAGAGTTTGAGAGCAGACGACCAGTCTGACTAAAATTTACTAGGCGGGAATTTCCTCATCCTGACAGGCCTGGGAGCACTATGGGGGACTGGGGCTTATTTCATCCCTTATCTGCAACCATATAAGACAGACATTCCCAGAGCAGCCATTTCAGAGACCTCCCCCTAGGAATGCATTCTCTTTCTCAGGGCTGTTCCTTGCCGAAAAAGAGAATTCAGCAATATTTCTCCTATTCGGTTTTGAAAGAAGAGAAATATGGCTCTGTTCCTCCCGGCTTTCAGGCAGCCAGACTTAATGGTTATCTCCCTTGTTCCCTGAACATCGCTGTTATCCTGTTCTTTTTTCAAGGTGCCCAGATTTCATATTGTTTAAACACACATGCTTTATGAACAGTTTGTGCAGTTAAATCAATCATCACAGGGTCCTGAGGCAACATACATCCTCAGCTCATGAAGATGATGGGATTAAGAGATTAAAGTAAAGACAGGCACAGAAAATCACAAGAGTATTGATCAGGGAAGTGATAAATGTCCATGAAATCTTCACAATTTATGTTCAGAGATTGCAGTAAAGACAGGCATAAGATATTATAGAAGTATTAATTTGGGGAACTAATAAATGTCCATGAAATCTTCTCAATTTATGTTCTTCTGTCACAACTTCAGCAGGTCCCTCCGTTTGGGGTCCCTGACTTCCCACAACATTAGTTAAGCTTTGTTTTTCTTCTATGCTAGGCACATCTTCCATATTTCGAAGTCTTGTATCATTCTATTCAGTTCATGTTGGGGCATCGGGTCCCACTGGGCTGTGGAGGTATGCTCCTAAGGTCTCGGGAATTGCATCATGGTAAACTCATTTGGGTCCATGTAGATATCACTGTTGTCTTGACAGAAAGACAATGGAAAGTCTCCAGTTCTATAGAAATCTAGGGCCATGGGTGGTCATCAATAGTTGCTCCAGAATGCTACATAGGAGGGGCTTGGGAGTAAGAATTTTTGGTTAAAAGAAAGAGTAAGTTCTTTATACTGAGTTCGCACACCACTTTCACTTGGATAATATGTTATAGGTGAACGAAATAATAAATTCCTTAAGATATTTTTGCTCACACTTTATATAAATTTGACAGAAATGCCAACTATTTACATCAGAGAATGTTTTTATTATTAATTATATTTATGGCAGCTTGTGAGGAGATTGATACACATCATGGGAACAACCTTCTGTTAGACCTCAGGAAAGCAAGTCACTTAACCACTCTTCTCAGTTTTCCCATCTATAATCTGAGAGCAGTAGCTTCCATGTCTACTTTGAAGAGGAAAGAGTAGGAATAGAGTCAGAAGGTGCTCATTGTATTGCAGTTTGTCATTTTGCTTTGAACACTTTAAAACTAAGACAGCCAATCATGTGACAGAAGTAACAACAAAACATTTCTGAACATTCCTTTTGGAAGGGTTTCAGATTTTGTTAAATTTATTTATTTCATTAAAAATAAGTACATATGCATTCTGCTTCCTCTCAGACTTGTTTATAGGAACTGCTTCTTCTCTGCATTAGAATTTTAGAATACATCGAGCTATAGATTTTGTTTTCCTTACACTGCTTTTGAATTGTTGTTCAATTATCATGTCTTTTATAGCAATATTTAAGCTGTTCTGAGAAATGGTATCAAGCCAGGTTGCAAACTGTGGATTTTGAACAGTCTACAGAAGAAACGAGGAAAACAATTAATGCTTGGGTTGAAAACAAAACTAATGGTAAGGATAAGTCAATAGGTGTCTCTAAATTCTGTGTTGTATTGATAAGCAATCCGAGTCCACTTGCTGACAAGGAAGCTGGCTGAAGTCCGCACCTGACATAGGCAGATCAGCAAGAAAGGAATGGGGCCATATTTTGGAATACCCTTTACAATCAGTTGTTCTAGAATATATACAAAGTGACTCTGTGAATGAACACCATTTCTATTTCATAAATGTATGGTGCTTTCTGCAATTAAAATTAATTAAATTTAAATTTACTTTTCACAATTAAAAACCCATATATGTTGCTAAATATTTCTTAAATGGCACATTTAATATGTGATACAAAGGATATATTCATTTTTGTTTAGAAACATTTGGTTGCGGAAAAATTTAAGGATATACAAAAGTAGAGAGAATATGTAGTGAACCGTATATACCCATCACTCAATTGCAACATTTCTCACTAATGGCTGGCCTTATTCATGTAATCTCTCACCCTTTCTCCAACACCTCTTTAAGATTATATTGCAGCAAATTCTAGATATTATATCATTTTCCTACACATACTTCACTGTTTTTCTAAAAAATATGGACAATTTTAATACAACCACTACACTATTATTACATCTGAAAAATTAAAAATAATCATTTCATGTTAAATATTCAGTGTTTTCATTTTTCCCCAGTTGGCTTTTTTTTTTTTCTTGTTTGAATCAGGAACCAAATAATATTGACATATCACAATTAGTTAATACATCCCTTAAATCTTGATTTTAAAAATAAACTTTATGATTTAAATATACATACACATAGAAAAGTAAAATATTGTATGTGTGCTGTTTGATAAATTATCACAAAGTGAATATACTCATGAATCACTACTCAGGTCAGCAAAATAAGACATTAGTTATCAGAAAAAGGCACTGCAAGGGCCCCCTTAAATCCTCTTCTAGAAATAAGCCCTTTTTTCCCCAGACGTTAAGGTTTCTCTGACTTCTGTTACCACTTATTAGTTCTGCCTGTTTTTAAATCTCATGTAATTGGAATCATAAAGTATGTGGGTTTTTTAAGGCCAATATATGTTTGTGAGATTCATCCACGTAGTTACACGTTGCATGGTTTGTTCATTTTTATTAGTATGTATTTCATTCTCAGAATA
Organism: Chlorocebus sabaeus; assembly: GCF_047675955.1. Taxonomy (NCBI): domain Eukaryota; kingdom Metazoa; phylum Chordata; class Mammalia; order Primates; family Cercopithecidae; genus Chlorocebus; species Chlorocebus sabaeus. The sequence continues at coordinate 16,735,514 of NC_132921.1, read as the reverse complement.
TTCTAAATATACTTACCCATTTTACTGTTAATAAATACTTACGACATTTTTAGTTTGGATCCCTTATCAATAGTGCTGCTGTGAATATTTTTGATACATATCTCTGATACACATATGTATGCACTTTTATTGAGTGTACACCTTGGAATGGAATTGCTGGTCATAAGGCATATATACATTCAATTGTAGTAGATGCCAATCAGCTTAAGTGGTTGTGTCAATTTATTTGCCCAAACAAGAAATGAGAATTTCAATTGTTCCTCCTCCTTGCCAACACTTAGTAGTGTAAGGCTTGTTAACTTTAGCCACTGTAGTTATTTTAATTTTAATTTGCATTTCCTTTATGAATTACATGGTTGAACAATTTTTCATATGCTGCATATCCTCCTTTGTGAAGTTTCTGTTTAAATCTTTTGCCCACCTGTAAGAATGGTTTGTTTGTTTTTCTTTTTTTCTGATAAATTTTTAGGAGTTCTTTGCACATACTGGATACCTATGTTGCAAGTAACTTCTACTATTTTGCATCTTATCTTTCCCATCTCTTAGTGATGTCTTAGATGAATGGAAGTGTCTAATTTCAAAGGAATAAAATTTATGATCTTTTCCTTTGTAGTTAGTGTCTTTGCACACATTTTTTGGATGATTTTAAAGAAATCTTGTCGTGAAAATATTTTCTAGTTCATGAAAATATTTTCATATGTTATTTTCTAGAAGTTTTATTGTTTTATTAAAGTCAGGATTCTTTTTAAAATTAGTTTCATTCCACATGGATGTCTACTTTATATGACATTATTTATTGAATAAAGAATCCTTTCATTATTACACTGCAATGTAAATTTTATCATAAATTAGATGACCATATCTGTGTGAATCTGCTCCTGAGTTTTCCATTCTCTTTCATTCGTCAATTTGTTTATTCTCATGATGATGCCACAATTATAGTAGCTTTATAATAAGTCTTGGAAACTGGAAGTATAATCCCTCCAATGTTGATCCTTTTCTAGGGTTGCCTTGCCAAATCTTGATCCTTCGTATTTCCATATACATTTTAAAATTCGCTTGTTAACTTCCATAGAATGTATCAGTTGAAATTTTAATAGGATTTACATAGAATCTATAGATTTGGAGAGAAAATACATCTTTATTCAAACTCTAATCCATGACCATGAAATTTACCTCTATACAGGTCTTCTTTAATTTTTTCTTTTGGTAACATTTTGTATTTTCCTATGTTGAAGTTTTGTGCATTTTTTGATAAACTGATTCTAGGTGGTATTTGAGGTGTTTGGTGAATTTTAGCTGGTATCTATTATTTTGGTTTATTTGTTGTTGATGTATAAGTATATACTTTACTTTTGTATATTAACATTGCTGAATTCACTTAATAATTCTAGTTTAGCTTTATATTATTTTAGATTTCTTTTAGCATAAAGAAAATGTTTTCTAATATATTTGTCTCCCATTATATCACTTAACAGTGATGAGCTCTCAATAGTATCTTTTTGATTGAGGAACTGACAGATGTCAAGTTTAGTAATAGGCGACCAGATTAACATATGTATCTATTCTATTATTTGTATTAAGTCAGAAAATGCTTTGAAAGGTGTATATATTTTTTCATATCTGTTAATTTACCTAGCACAATGGTGTAAAAATATGCCTCATCTCTTGTGCTAACTCTGATCCACTGGTAGTCACTGCTTGGAAAATGTGTATTGAGAGTCTGAGGCTTAAACTTAGGTTACTTGAAAAAGCTCACAACTGAGCTGGTAGACACTAACTCTGTGACAGTAGAGATTTTTGTCTGTTTAGTTTTGTGGTATAGTCTGAGTTTAGTGCTACAGTGTCTAGAACAGTGCCCAGAATCTAGAAAATGCCTAAATTCTTTTGGCATGAATGAAAAGATGATTAGTGTTGTCTGCCGTGGGTGTGCATTTGGGATTCACATGTTATATATTTATGTAGAATATTAATATTATTTCATCATTTGTTTATATCTTTATTTACTGTTTCAACCAAAAATACATATTGTACACTTAAGGTTAGGTATTGCTATCACATGCTAGGATTGTGTTAGGCCTAGAAGTTCAATAAAAATTAAAACCTTCATGAAGCTTAAAGCTGATGTTCAGATATTCCTGTGTTTCATATTGTATAACAGATTACATTCCAAAAAGGTTTTATAAATTGCAATATACCAAAATGCACCAAGACAGCTGGATGTTTAATTTTGATCAGTTTTATTTACCAAGCAATTCCTGGCATAATTTTATGAATCTTGATTTTCAGGTATGTGTTTACTTCAAGTGCTTTTGTATACATATTTGTAATACACTAATTGTAGTGCATTGAAAGAATAAGTATTTTAAAATACTTAACATATTTGCATGTAATGAAGTGCTGGTAAGCATAAAGTCTTGTAAATATTAAAAGTAAGCCACAAGAAATTATTACATAATATTTAAATAAGCAGTAATATGTAAGAAATCACTTGATACAATGAGGTGTAAGACAAATTGATCCATCATGAATATACTGGCTACTTCCTGGATGCCGTCTTCTGGTTAAATAACAAAGCATTAAATATTCCCTGAAATAAACTTCATTTGACAAGGAAGGCTCCATGGCCAGGAGATGAAAGGAGTTCTGGTATCTCAAATTTACAATTAGTCTTAAAAAAGAAATGACTATAAATTTCTCATGACTCTTCACCTCTCTATCATCAGGAAGTTCAAATCCAAATACAATTATCTTATTTTTTACACAAGGAAAAGTCACAAATCTCTTTGGAAAGGGCACAATTGACCCTTCATCTGTAATGGTCCTGGTGAATGCCATATATTTCAAAGGACAATGGCAAAATAAATTTCAAGAAAGAGAGACAGTTAAAAGTCCTTTTCAGCTAAGTGAGGTAAGTATTTTATTTTCAGACTGATGACAAATGTTAGAGAATACAGTAATCATTTAAGGACAACTTAGAAAGATTTAGTGATTTAGTGAAAATATTGGTCTAGGTTTCTGTTGGTTCTTTTATTGTATTTTCTACACATTTTAATTTTTCCTCTATTAAGTGACAATAACTTTTATCACAAAGCACCCAACTGGAGACTTGGGATACTAAGATTCTCTGGCAAAGAAGAAAACCCATTCTTTTCTTAATGTTCTATTGGTTTATTCTTTCCATGTACACTGTGGTTATTTTCTCCAGCAGCACACTAAAGTTATCTGTGTTATTTTTTTTTTTCTAGAGAGTTTCTTGAGGAAAGATTAAAAAGAAAATGATTTAATGATGTATCCTTTTTTTCCCACTAAAGTCATGTTAGCTAGAAATCCTGACTTTGCTTTTGGTAGACCAAGTTATCTATATATATTATTAGAACAATCCAGTCTCTAACCATGACTTATTTTAAATTAAAAAAATGGATAATTTTTGCAATGGGAAGTAATAAGGAATCTACTTTGTAGTTTCTATTTTACCCATGCCTTTAGAGTGTTCATGCAGATATTCATGTTATACAAGATAATCAGTAAACACACATGTGCGCTCACATATGTAACTATATATACTACCTAATTATAATCCTTTTCTTCTTCCCAGGGTAAAAATGTAACTGTGGAAATGATGTATCAAATTGGAACATTTAAACTGGCCTTCCTAAAGGAGCCACAGATGCAAGTTCTTGAGCTGCCCTACGTTAACAACAAATTAAGCATGATTATTCTGCTTCCAGTAGGCACAGCTAATGTGAAACAGGTAAAATTATAAGAATGCTAGAAAGCAGTTAAAGCATGTGTGCATGTTCACACACACACACACACACACACAATGTATCTCATGACATTAGTGTAGTCATTGATTCACAATCTAAGCCTCAGTAGGATTGCCCTAGGGGCTGCGAAAGTAGCAGGGAGACACATGGCCTCTGCCTTTCAGGACAATGTGTTTATGGAGAACAAGCTATTCTTACATGAGAAAGGCACATGAAGGCAGAAGTGATGTTTTGTACAAATACACACAAGTACTGGTTGGTTGATAGTCAGGGGACATCTTTCTACAGTAATGAAGTTATAATGCTATTTGGGCTCCTAGTGTGCAGAAATCTGGTTCAGCCAGTTTACCCTCAGGGGCAGTATTTCTGAGCCAATTGTAATGTACTTTCATGGGCTAGCCATTATTAACATCTCAGTTTTGTGGAGAAATGTGCACCACACCCATTGAGAAGTGGTCATGGCAGTGAAAGGAGTTTGGATCCATCCCCCTTTCCCCAGCTGCAGCCAAAGCTGCCCAGGACAGAGCAGGCTGTGCTTCTGACAGCTGAACTTCTGGGAGCCTGCAAAGCTGACACACATAGGGATGATATGGCCCAACAGCTAGGGGCTTCTAAGCCAGGGAGTGCTGGCTTGAGACGAAAACACTGTGGCACAGACGAGCAAGGTGTGCATGTGTGTCGGGTGGTAGGGAAGGCTTCTGGAAAGAGCAGGGTCAGGATGTACGCATTTGGCTTCAGAAGTTAGACGGGTGCCAATTGAGAGGGAGCTGTAGTAACAGAAGTGCAGCTGTGGCCATGAGAACAGGTATGCTTATGGTTGTGGCCAAATCAGAGGGAATCAGGTCCCTGAGGGCCTGTGGTTGACTGCAGTGAAAGACAGTTGGGGCATAAAGCAGTTTGGGAGCAGTTTAGACTCTGCAGAAAGTTTTCTGGAAGTAGACTCTGGGATTAGAATGAAGGGGTCTGAAAGGATTTCCTAGCAGAGCACTTTTAGTCCGAGCCTTGCTGGATGAACAGGAGAATCACAGGGGCCCTGCTGAACTGAGCAGAGCAAAGAGCAGTGCAAATGCCTTAGAAGAAGGGCAGCGTGAGCTGTGGCATGAAGTCATGGTCTCTTGGATGTGGGCAGAAAAGGACAAAAGGAAAACACACTTTGGAAGAAAAACCACATTTATTTTATGGTGAATTATATATTGTCATGGTAGGCAGAGGTTGTCAAAACTGTTTTAAATTCTTAGATTAAAAAGATGGGATGTGACACAGCATGGTGGTTTGGAGCTGGGAGCTGTGGACAGGGCTGGCTGGAGAGTTCAATGCCTGAGGGGGGCGTTTGAAAGATTTACAAACAAATGATGAAACTGGACGGAGAAAATGAGAAGTCAGCGTGCTGAGGCTGCTTTGGGAAACTTGAGCGTTGATGTGGGAGCTGACATGCTGGGCAGAGGCACAGGTGGCCCAGAGTTCAGCTTCAGGAGCAGCTACCAGAGACAGTGACAGAGAAGGGCATGAGAAGATGAAAGCTATCAGAATTCATGGGGATCCTGGCATCAGGGATGCCAAACGAGAATCACGCTCATAAAGGAGGGTGTCGTGAAATGTTTCAGATATGAGAACCAAGAAGAATTGGTTGAGTCCATCCACGAAACAGGACCATGACAACTTCACAGGCAATAGTGGGAGAAGTGCAGTGAAGCATGTGCGCTGAGGGGATTGAGGGAAAAGACTGTAGGATACCTACTTGAGAAACTTAATTATGGAAATTTAGAGGACAAACAGATGACAGAAAAGGGAAAATGTGGCTAATGGTATGATTTTGTTCCCAGGTAAGTAGACTATTAAAGGTAGAAAAAGTGATGAAGTTGAAACACTCACACTGAGAATTATAAAAACATATGACATTTAGTGTAGAGGTCATGTGTTTGACTCATGTGGGCTTGTCTGTGTTTTGTCTCTTAGATAGAAAAGCAGCTGAATTCGAGGACGTTTCATGAGTGGACCAGCTCTTCTAACATGGTGGAAAGAGAAGTTGAAGTACATCTCCCCCGATTCAAACTTGAAATTAAGTATGAGCTAAATTCCTTGTTAAAATCTCTAGGGGTGACAGATCTCTTCAACCAGGTCAAAGCTGATCTTTCTGGAATGTCACCAACCAAGGGTCTATATCTATCAAAAGCCATCCACAAGTCATACCTGGATGTCAGCGAAGAGGGCACGGAGGCAGCAGCCACCACTGGGGACAGCATCGCCGTGAAAAGCCTACCCATTCGAGCTCAGTTCAAGGCGAACCACCCCTTCTTGTTCTTTATAAGGCACACTCATAGCAATGTAATTCTATTCTGTGGCAAGCTTGCCTCTCCCTAATCAGATGGGGGTGAGCAAGTGTCAGAGTTGCAGATGAGGTGCAGAGACAATCCTGTGACTTCCCCATGGCCAAAAAGCTCACACCTCACACACCTCTGTGCCTCAGTTTGCTCATCTGCAAAACAGGTGTAGAACCTCTTCCAACAATTTCATGAGTTGTGAAGCTAAGGCTTTGTTAATCATAGAATAAGGTGGATTTATGCAGAAAGCTTTCTGGCTTTCTTATCTGTGGTGTCTCATTTGATTGCTGTTCAGTGACATGATCAAGTCAATGAGTAAAATTTTAAGAGATTAGAGTTTCTTGACTTGTATATATTTGTGAGATCTTGAATAAGTGGCCTGACATCTCCGCTTAAAGAAAACCAGCTGAAGGGCTTCAACTTTGCTTGAATTTTTAAATATTTTCCTTACATATGTAAATAGAATGTGGTGAGTTTTAGTTCAAAATTCTGTGTTGAGAATAATAAATGCATGGAATACCTTAAAGCTCTGTGAAGACTTGTAACATATGGCAGCAATCAAATGGCTTATAAAAGGATACTTTGAACGTGGAGAAGTCTAATTCAGTCAATATTTCAGTGGAATTTTTGGCCAATTGCTTGAATTGAATTGAATTGAATTATACTACTGAATTGAACAATAGATTTTCTCCTCCTCCTTCTCCTCCTCTTCCTTCTTCCTTCTCTTCCTTCTCCCCTTCCTTCTTCCTTCTCCTCTTTCTCCCCTTCCTTCTTCCTTCTCTTCCTCCTCATCCTCTTCCCCTTCTTTCCCTTTTCCTCCTCTTCCCCCCTCTTCTCCCTCTTCTCCCTCCTTCTCCTCCTCCTCCTTTCTCCTCCTCCTCCTCCTCTTCTTCTTCTTCTTCTTCTTCTTCTTCTTCTTCTTCTTCTTCTTCTTCTTCTTCTTCTTCTTCTCCTTCTCCTCCTTCCTCTTCCTCTTGTTCTTCCTCCTCTTCTTCTTCCTCCTCCTCCTCTTCTCTCCAGTCCTCCTCATCCTTCTGCTCCTCCTTCTTTCCCTCCTTTTCCTACCCACCTTCATCTTCAGCAAGTAAAGGTTCAAACCAGAAAAAGGCATAAGTCAATCAGAAGATTTTTGTTTTAAAGGAAGCCTCCTTTTATATTCAGGATAACATGGAGCAATAATCAGATGAAAAGTGTCTATAAAGCATTTACTGCCTTCTCAGTGCCTTCTTGGTGAATATTTTCTCCTGGAACTTCCTCAGAAGACTTAGTAGAGCAGGAGTCCCCCACTTCTAACTTCCCTAGCCCCATCTTAGAAGAGGTGGCTGGAGGTCAGCCATTGCTTCCCTCCTAGGTGATAGGCAGCATTCTTTTAGGATAGACAGTGCTGGCAGCTAATGAAATCTTTTCCCTTCTCCTTGGGGCATTGAAGAATATGGCTTACTTTAATCTTCAATATAGATATTATAAAATTGCAAACAAGCAACAATCTCAGCAAAGTGTAAGACTGAAGAATATCTACTTATAATAGCATGCAACTTCCTTGCTGCACTGAATGGCTGTCTTGTTGCATGTGGTTGTCCCAGTGATTGTCTACCAGGCGCGTCTGTCAAATGGCATAAAGACTAGAAGTTGCCTTGGCTAACGTCACAGGATAATCCAAGAGTCCACAGGCACAGTGGGTTTAACTGTGGTAACATGGAGAGACACGAAACAACAATGATGGGTGTAGGAAAAATAAGAATGGTTTTTTGATATCTACTTTTCACCCTAAACGTTGTCAGGTTGTTACCTGGAAGTGTGGGGGTCCTCTGTTTCTGTCATTTTTGAGAGAAAGAATTTGGCCAAGAGACAATTTAGCTAAGAGAGCAGAGAGTTTATTGAATGAGAGTACACGCCAAGAGAGATATGGGTTGTTCTGACTGGAAAAGAGCCCATAGAGTCCTGTGTTGTGGTTTTTATTATGTCAGACTTTTTCTTAATGTTCCCACTATATATATGTTCACCACTGTCAATTATAAAACATACATATATCTATCTTTATATTATCTATCTATCTATCTATCTATCTATCTATCTATCTATCTATGTGTCTCCATATATTACGGGTGGGAGGGGAGAGAGAGTTTAATTAAAGGAATTGGCTCATGCAATTGTGGAGGTTGGCAAGTGCAAAATCTGCAGGGCAAGCCTGAGACCCAGGGAAGAATTGATACTGCAGCTTGAGTGTGAAGGCAGTCTGGAGGCAGAGTGACCTCTTCCTCATGAGACCTTGATCTATCTTCTCTTAAGGCTTTTAACTGATTGCATGAGGTCTACCCACACTATGGAGGGTAATCTGCTTCACTCAAAGTGTACTGATTTAAATGTTAATTTTATCTAAAATTGCCTTCACAGCAACATCCAGACTGGTGTTTGACCAAATACCTGTGGGCCTAGCCAAGTTGACACATGGAATTAACCATCACAGGCACCGAGGGGGCAGGGAGGTAAATTTTCACCCTTCAAAGAGCTAACAGAAACTCTGCCTCTGCCAGTATCAACAATGTAACAAACCAGCAAGACTCATGGAAATAAGCCACAAAAGCAGCCTTGTATTTCCCTCCTATTGTCCCTGTAGAGCTGCTTAGAGGGAGATCCATTCCTAGCCCCAGCATGAAAACTCTGGCAGTCCTCATGGCTTTCTGGTCACATCTAAAATCTAGAAAATCTGTGATTGTTCCACATCACAAACATAATCAGATTCAGGAATTAAAAGATTTGGGCCCAGATAGTAATCTAAACCCTTACTATTCCTCAGGTGGTCTGGGGACCACAATACTGGTCTCACGGGAGCTTGTTAGAAATGGAAAGGCAAAGTCTCTGGCTCCAACCCAAACCCACGGAAGGAATCAGAGCCTGCAGTTTAACAAGCTCCCCAGTTGATTTGTGTGCACATGACAGTTTGAGAAGCACTGATCCTAACTACAAGCCTAATTTAATAGTGTATCTTCTTCCGGACCACCAGCTGCAACAGGTGCAGGGAGAAGCCTGGGATCTGGAAGAGAGGGGTGGCTGTTCCCTCACCCACCTGCTATTTCTGACTCCTAAGGAGAAGCAGTAAGGGAGAAATTGACAAGGGAATGAGACCGTCCTGCAGATTTACAAGCTGGTGTCATGCTCTGGACCTGACATTTTGCCTGTAGGAGCTGTTGTGGGTTCCCTGGACAGAGGGCCCCTCTGCTCCCTCCCATGGGCAGTGTTCTTCTTGCTGGTGAGCTGCTGGCCCCAGTAACATTCCCCATAACCATAATGATTAAATTCCCTTCCCTTTTTGTCAGGATCTCTTCCTCTTGCTTGAGATTTTTTTAATTTCTTGGCATTACTGGTTAATATTTTTTATTGGATTTTAGAGTGTTCAGTCATTATTTCTTTAAATATATTCACATGTGTGTATGTACATATGATTTTGCTAAAGGGAAAAATCGCAATTACTTTTGCACCAAACTAAACATATTTTTCTTTTTAAAAATATTTCACTGGCGACAGAGCCTGATCCCATGGAAGCATGGTTCTGGGGCTTTGCTACGGTGGATCTAGATTAGCTCTTATTCGAGAGCCGTGGCCAGCACACTGCAGCCTTTTTCTTCTCTGCTCCCTGTCCGCAGTGCCTGCTTCCTCAGGCACCACATTACGTGGCAGAATCTCAGTCCATGAATCAGTGACTTAGCAGAGACAGCCACACCCTCTAGGAGAAAAAATCTGAGCGTTGTTGGGGCTTAGAGAGAAACTGACGCAGGTGGTCGCACCCCTTCCTACTTGCCTACCTGGCCCACCTGGTCCCTCCTCCTTGGGCAGGTCATTCTTCATTCCAAAAATGTTTCCAGCTGGTGGCAGCTAGGCACAAAGTGGGTCACCTCCCAAGATGGCCTATGGGCAAACGGGGAGGGACAAGGTAAGAGTTTATTGAAGTATGTTTTGCCTTATGACCTGCACAAGTTTTAAAGAGTCTCCTACCCAGTTTTATTCGATCATCTACATATAGTCTAATATCTCATAATTTATTTTGATGCCTCACTTAAACTTAATTTGGCATCACGTTAGACTTGGCATTAGGTTGCATACGGCTGTTTACTTTTGTGGCAGACATATCAAAATTGTTAGTAACAATATCTCATGCTGATTAGAATCTCTGACCAGAAGTTATAGATATCTTTGATGAAGCAAATCTGTGAAACAAAGGCAGTTTTGTGGATACAATATTTTAAAATATGAAAGAAAAATGATAGAAATGGGGAAAAATTAAGAAATCACTCGTGTGTCTAGATGCCACTGGCCTGAGTTCATGACAAGAGAAGTGGAGGACTGAGAAAAGAGACTCCTAAATATCCTCACTTGTGTTATTGAGTTAAAGGGAAGCTGAGAAAGATTCAGAATAGCCCACACAATATTGAAGAAGAAGAAGAAAGTCAGAGGATGTCTACCACCTGATTTCAAGACTTACATAAAGCCACAGTAATCAAGACAGTGACATATTGTTGAAAGAATAACAAATAGATCAGTGGAACAGAATAAAGAGCCCAGAAGGAGACCCACACAAATAAAATCAATTGGTCTTCGGTAAAGGTGCAAAGCCAATTCAATGGAGAAAGAATAATCTTTTCAACAAATGGTGGTAGAACAACTGGATATCCACGTGTCAAAAATAATCTAGAATCTGATTTTACATGCTTCACAAAAAATATCTCAAAATTGATCAATCACCTAAGTATACCATGGAAAACTACAAAACTTCTAGAAGATGACATGGGAGAAAATCTAGGTGACCTTTGGTTTAGCAATGCCTTTTTAGATACAATACCAAAGGCATGATCCATTAAAAAATGGATAATTTGGACTTAATTAAAATTAAAAACTTCTGCTCTCAAAAGACACAGGATAAAAACACAAGCCACAGAGTGGAAAAAATATGTCTGATAAAAACAAAGCTGGTATTAAAATATACAAAGAATTCTTAAAATTCAACAGTAAGAGGCCAGGCATGGTGGCTTATGTCTATAATCTCAGCACTTTGGGAGGTTAAGGCAGGCAAATTGCTGGAGCTCAGGAGTTTGAGACCATCATGGGCAAGCAGAAAAACTGCTGTCTCCCATCCCCCGCCCCCCACCAAAAAAAAAATTAGCCAGGCATGGTGGCACCGGCCTTAGTCCTAGCTGCTTGGGGGACTGAGGTGGGAGGATGAGTTGAGCCCAGGAAGTAGGGGCTGCAGTGAACTAAGATCACAGCACTGCACTTCAGCCCAGGAGACAGAGAAAGGCTCTGTTCACCCTAACCCCTCCCCCCCGCCACACACACAATTAACAACAAGAAAACAGCTAGTTAAAACTGGGCAAAATATATGCACACCATATCAAAGAAGGTACATAGATGGCAAATAAACAAATGAAAATATGCTGTACATTATCTGTCATTAGAGAATTGCAAATTAAAACCTATTAGGATGGCTCAAATCCAAAGCACTGACAACATCAAATGCTGTTGAGGATGTGGAGCAACCGAAACTATGTCACTCATTGCTTATGGGTATAAAAAGTGGTATTTTGGGGCAGTGTCTTATAAAACTAAACATGCTATTGCTATACAATCCAGCAGTTGCACTCTTTGGTATTTACCCAAATGACCTGAAAATTTATGTCTACACAAAAACCTGCACACAAATGTTTATAGCAGCTTTATTCATTATTGCCAAAAACTTGGAAGCAACCAGATGTCCTTCAATGCATTAATGATTAAAAAACTGTGGCACATTTATGCAATGGAATGTTATTCAGCAGTAAAAAGAAATGAACTATCCAGACATGAAAAGACATAGAGGAACTTAAATGCATATTACTAAGTTAAAGAAGTCAGTCTGAAAAGCTGCATACTATATGATCCCAATTTAGAACATTCTGGGAAGGACAAAACTGTGGAAACAATATAAAGATTAGTGGTTGTCAGGGGACTGGGGAGAGGAAGGGAGGGATGAATAGGTGAAGCACAGAGGATTTCTAGGGCGGTGAAACTACTTTCTATGATGCTGCAATGGAAAATGCATGCCATTGTACATTTGTTAAAACCCATATACAACAGAAAGACTGAACTCTAATGTAAACTACAGAATTTAGTCAACAATACTCTATTTAAGAACTATCTAAATTAATAATAATATTGGCTCATCAATTATAACAAATGTACAACACTAATGCAAAATGTTAATAGCAGGAAAAACTGGGAGGGAGGGACTAGGAATATATGGGAACCCTATATTCTCTGCTCTATTTTTCTTTAAAACTAAAATTTCTTAAAAAAAAATTAAGAATGCTAATTTTTTTCTTTTTTTTCTTTTCTTTTTTTTTTTTTTTTTGAAATGGAGTTTCACTCTGTCACCCAGTCTGGAGTGCAGTGGCGTGATTCTTGGCTCACTGCAAGCTCCGCCTCCCAGGTTCAAGTGATTCTCCTGCCTCAGCCTCCAAGTAACTGGGATTACAGGAGTGTTCCACCGTGCCTGGTTAATTTTTCTGTATTTTTAGTAGAGACGGGGTTTCACCATGTTGGTCAGATTGGTCTCAAACTCCTGACCTCAAATGATCCACTCTCCTCGGCCTCCCAAAGTGCTGGGATTACAGGTGTGAGCCACCATGCCTGGCCAAGAATATTGATTTTTAAAGAAGGAAATTGGGAGTTTTGTGTGGGCAGAGCAAGATGGCAGAAAGATGGCCTCTACCACTTGTTTCCCCTGCTGGAACACCACATTCTAATAACTATCTGCATATAGAAAAGCACTGTCGTGGCTGGGCATGGTGGCTCACAACTGTAATCCCAGTACTTTGGGAGGCTGAGGCGGGTGGATCACCTGAGGTCAGGAGTTCGAGACCAGCCTGGCCAATATGGTGAAACCTCATCTCTACTAAAAATACACAAAATTAGTCGGGTATAGTAGTGGGCACCTGTAATCCTAGCTACTTGGGAGGCTGAGGCAGGAGAATCTCTTGAATCCGGGAGGTGGAGGTTGCAGTTAGCCAAGATCGCACCATTGCACTCCAGCCGGGGTAACGTGAGTGAAACTTTGTCTAAAAAAAAAAAAAAAAAAAAAAAAGCACTGTCACAAGAACCAAAAATCGGGTGAGCAATCACAGTAACTGGTTTTAACTTCATGTCTTGGAAAGAGGAAATGAGGGGGGCAGGAGAGACAATCTTGAATCGCTGATGCCACCCTTTCCCCATCTCTTCTGCAGTGGCCATGCAACATGGAGAAAGAGTCTATGCCCTTGAGGGAGGGAGAGTGCAGCAACTTGGGATTTTACATTGAATTCAGTACTGCTCTATCACAGTAGAGAATAAAGTTTAGCGGAGAATAAGGCCGTGCTGGGCTCAACCAGCTCACTCTTGCACGAAGTGAGCATTTGGACCAGCCCTAGCCAGAGGGGATTCACCCATCCCAGTGGTTGGAACTAGAGTTTCTTGGCAAAACCTTGCCACCACAGGCTAAAGTGCTTTGGGGTTTTAGGTAAGCTTGAAAGACAATGTAGGACACAAGGACTTCAATTCCTAGGAAATTCCTAGTGCTAGGCTGGGCTCAGAGCCAGAGGTCTAGGGTGGCACGTGACCTAGGGAGACACTTGCTTCTAAGGCAGTGCTGGTGTCACCCCTCCCCCGACCCCAGGCAGAGCAGCTCACAGCAACAAAAGTGATTCTTTCCTTCTATTTAACAAGAGGAGAACAAAGAGCAAAGAGGACTTTGTCTTGCATCTTGGATACCAGCTCAGCCGCCGTAAGTTAGGGCACCAGGCAGAGTTCTGAGGCCCCTGTTCCAGGACCTGGCTCCTGGACATTTCTAGAGACAACCTGAGCCAAAAGGAAATCTGCTACCTTGAAGAGAAGGACCCACTCCTGGCAGAATTCATCATCTGCTGACTAAGGAGCCCTTGGTTGCTGAATAACCAGCAGCAATACTCAGGTAGTACGCTGTGGGCCCTGGGCTCTGAAATGTGCTGACTTCAGGTGAGCCCAAGCACGTCCAACTGTGGTGGCTACAGTGAAAGGCTCCATCTGTTTGAGAAGCAGAGGGAAAAGTAAAGGGGGACTTTGTCTTGCACCTTAGGTACCAACTTGGCCACAGTGGAGTAGAACAACAAGTAGGTTCTTGGGGTCCCTGAGTCCAGGCCTAAGCTCTTGGACACCATTTCTGGATCCACCCTAAGACAGACAGGAGCTGACTGCCCTGAAAGGTGAGTTCCAGGCTTGGCAGCATTTATCACAAGTGGACAAAGGAGCCCTTGGGCTTTAAGTAAACATCAGCAGTGGCCTGGCAGAACCTGTGTGGATCAGCGTGGTGGTGACCACAGGGAGAGGCTCCTCCTCTGCCTGTGGAAAGGGGAGGGAAGGACAAGAAAGTCTTTGTATTGTGATTTGAAAGACAGCTTAGCAGCAGTAGACTATCAAGTAAGTTGGTAAGGTTTTTCACTTCAATCTCTGGCTCTAAGACAGCATCTATGGACATGCCTGCAGCTTGGAGGAACTTGTTGCTGTGAAGGAAAGGGCCTTGGGCAATATCCAGTGCTATGTTGGCTTCAGGTGCTGACCCACCACAGTCTCAGTGGTGGTGGCCACAGGGATGCTTGCATCACCACACCCTCAGTTTAAGATGGCTCAGTATGGAGAGAAAGAAAGAGAGAGAGAGAGAGAGAGAGAGAGAAAGAGAGACACAGAGAGAGAGACAGATAGAGAGAGAGAGACAGAGAGAGAGAGACAGAGAGACACACACAGACAGAGACTCTGTTTGTTTGGGACTATGTAAGGGAAAAGAATAAGAGCCTCTGTCTGGTAATTCAGAGAATTCTTCCAGGTCTTATCCAAGACTGCCAGAGTGGTACCTCTATGAGTCTGCAAAACTGACAGCATTATGGGGCTTCAGGTCCAATCCCTTCAAATACTCTGAAAGCCTTCTCAAGGATAGCCACAAATAAGCTCAGACTGTAAAGAACACAGTGAATACCTAGCTTTTCATTGCTTAGACACTGACAAATATCTATAAATATCAAGACCATCCAGGAAAGTATAACCTCACCAAATGAACTAAATAATGAACCAGGGACCAATTCTAGAGAAAAATACATATGTGAACTTTCAGAGAGATAATTCAAAATAGTTGTTTTGAGGAAACTCAAAGAAATTCAAGATAGCCTAGAAAAGGAATTAAGAATTCTATCCAATAAATTTAACAAAGAGATTGAAATAATGAAAAAGAATCAAGCAGAAATTCTTAAGTTGAAAAATGCAATTGCCATCATGAAGAATGCATCAGAGCCTTTTAATAGAATTGATCAATTTAATAGAAGAAAGAATTGGTGAGCTTGAAGACAGGCTGCTTGAAAATACACCGACAGAGGAGACAAAAGAAGAAAAGAATAAAAAAGAATGAAGCATGCATACCAATCTAGAAAATAGCCTCAAAAGGGCAATTCTAAGACTTATTAACCTTAAAGAAAAGATAGAGAAAGAGATAGGGGTTTATTCAAAGGGATAATATCAGAAAACTTCCCAAATCTATAGAAAGATATCAACATTCAAGTACAAAGCTATAGAGCACCAAGCAGATTTAACCCAAAGGAAACTATCTCAAAGCATTTAATAATCAAACTTCCAAATATCAAGGATAAAAAAAGCATCTTAAAAGCAGCAAGAGTAAAGAAACAAATAACATACAATGGAGCTCCAAAATATCTGGCAGCAGAGTTTTCAATGGAAACATTACAGGCCGGGAGAGAGTGGCATGACATATTTGAAGTGCTGAAAGAAAAAAATCTTTTATTCTAGAATAATGTATCCAATGAAAATGTCCTTCAGGCATGAAGGAGAAATAAAGACCTACCCAGACAAACAAAAGCTGAGGGATTTCATCAAGACCCAACCTGTTCTACAAGAAATACTAAAGGGAGTTCTTCAATGTGAAAGAAATGGATGTTAATGAGCAAGAAGAAATCATCTGAAGGCACAAAACTCACTGGTGATGGTAACCACAAAGAAAAAAAGAATAGTGCCCTGCATAGTGGCTCACACCTGTAATCCCAGCACTTTGGGAGGCTGAGGTGGGAGGATCATGAGGTCAGGAGATTGAGACCAGCCTGGCTAACACAGTGAAATCCTGTCTCTCCTAAAAATACAAAAAATCAGCCGGGCATGGTGGCACGTACCTGTAGTCCCAGCTACTTGGTAAGCTGAGGCAAAAAAATCACTTGAACCTGGGAGGCGGAGGTTGCAGTGAGCTGAGATTGTGCCACTGCACTCCAGCCTGGGCAACAGAGCAAGACTCTGTCTTGAAAAAAAAAAAAAGAGAAAAAGCAAAAACAGAATAGTAAAGCACGGTAATTGCGGTGTGTATACCACTCTTCTCTTAAGTAGAAAGATCAAATGATGAAAAAATAAAAAATAGTAACTACTTTTCAAGACATAGATGGTACAAAAAGACATAAATAGAAACAACAAGAAGTTAAAAAGCAGGAGGACAAAGTGAAAGTGTAGAGTTTTATTAGTTTTCTTTATGGGTGTTTGTTTATGCAACCAGTGTTGACTTGTCATCAATTTAAAATAATGAGTTACAAGATAGTATTTGCAAGCCTCATGGTAACCTTAAAAAAAAAACAACAATGGATACACAAAAAGTAAAAATCAGGAAATTAAAGCATACCACAAGAGAAAATCATCTTCACTAAAAGAAGACAGGAAGGAAGGAAAGAAGGAAGAGAAGAGCACAAAACGACCAGAAAAGAAGTAATGAAATGGTGGGAGTTAAGTCTCTACTTATCAATAATAACATTGAATGTAAAAGAACCAAACTCTTCAATCAAAAGACATAGAGTGGATGAATGGATGAAAAACAAGACCCAATGATCTGTCACCTACAAGAAACACATTTCACCTACAAAGATACATATATACCGAAAATAAAGGGATGGAAAAAGGTATTCCAAGCCAATGAAAACCAAGAAAGAGTAGCAGTAGCTCTACTTATATCAGACAAAATAGACTTCAAGACAAAAACTGTAAGACGAAGAAGCTTATTATAAATGGTAAAGGGGTCAATTCAGCAAGAAGATATAAAAACTATATATATATATATAGAAATATCAGACTTAATCTGCACTACAGACCAAATGAACCTAATAAATATTTAGAGAACACTTTTTCCAATGGCTTCAGGACATTCTTCTTCTTCTCAGCACATGGATTATTCTCAAGGTCACAAAACAAATCTTAAAACATTCAAAAAAATTGAAATAATATCAAGCATCTCCTCTGACCACAATGGAATAAAACTAGAAATCAATAAGAGAAAATTTGAAAACTATTCAAACACATGGAAATTAAACAATACGCTCCTATGAAACTACTACAAGAAAACATTGGGGAAATGTTCCAGGACATTTGTGTGGGCAAAAATTTCTTGAGTAATACTCCACAACTACAGGCAACCAAAGCAAAAATGGACAAATGGGATCATATCAACTTAAAAAAACTACTGCACAGCAAGGACAACAATCAACAAAGTGAAGAGATAACCTATAGAATGGGAGAAAATGTTTGCAAACTACCCACCTGACAAGGGATTAATAACCAGAATATCTAAGAAGCTCCAACAGCTCTATAGGAAAAAATCCAATACTCTCATTAAAATTGGGTAAAAGAATTGAACAGATATTTCTCAAAAGAAGACATGCAAATGGCAAGCAGACATATGAAAAGGTGCTCAACATCCCTGATCATCAGGGAAATGCAAATTAAATCTCATTCCTGTTAAAATTGCTTTTATTAAAAATTCAGGCAATAACAAATACTGGCAAGGATATGGAGAAAAGGGAATCCTCATACATGCTGGTGGAAATGTCAGTTAGTACAACAATGGAGAACAGTTTAGCGTTTCCTCAAAATACTAAAAATTGAGCTACCATATGACTCAACAATTCCACTACTGGGTATTTACCCAAAAGAAAGGAGATCAATATATCTAAGAGATATCTGCACTCTCATGTTTGTTGCAGTACTGTTTACAATAGCCAAGATTTGGAAGCTACCTAAGCATTCATCAACGGATAAATGGATAAAGAAAATGTAATGTTTATACATAATGGAATACCATTCACCTATAAAAAAGAATGAGATTCTGTCACTTGCAACAACATGAATGTAACAAGAGGTTACTATGTTAAGTGAAATAAGCCAGGCACAGAAAGACAAACACTGCATGTTCTCAATTATTTGTGGAATCTAAGAGTCAAGACAAGTGAACTTATGGAGAGAGAGAATAGAAGGATGGTGACCAGAGCCTGGGAAGGGTAGTGGGGGTTTGGGGAGGAGGTGGAATGGTTAATAGGTACAAAAATATATAGTTAGAAGAAACAGATAGGACCTAGTATTTGAAAGCACGACAGGGGGACTATAGTCAATAATAATTAAATTGTATATTTTATAATAACTAAAAGAGTATAACTGGATATTTCATAAAGCATTTATCCATTATGCATTGAGGGGATAAATGCTTGAAGGAACAGATACCCAATTTTTCATGTTGTGATTTTTACACACTGCCTGCCTGCACCAAAATATCACATGCACCCTATAAATACATATGCCTACTGTGTATCCACAATTCTTTTTTTAAATTTAAAACAGGAAGTTGGACAGAAAGTGGAAAGAAGATCTCCTTGACCTGGATTTCAAAACACAAAAGACAAGTCTTTATTTTTTTCCTCATTTGTTCATGAATAGTATTTGTTTTTTATCTCTGTTGTTCTCATTTCTTCTGACACCTAAAGTTTTTGAGTTTATTAATAAATTTCTTTTTTTACTTCTTACTGGACAAATACTGAGCCCCCAAATCCATGTTTGGTACCTGTGATATCACAGTGACTCAGGAAAATTGCTGCTTCCCTGTGACAGCACTCACACCCACACCTCTAATGGATAGGAAGCACGGTGCTCCCCAACAGGCCGTCAGTAGCATCAAACCAGATTCTTAGTCACAGGGCACCAGTGGGGCATGGAAAAGGCATAGTGTACACGAAAGACAACTTAAAGACAACTTCAAGGAGGTGTTTCTGCTCAGAGGCTCCTCCAGGGGTAACTTGATGTAAATTTAAAAGACAAAGTGAAAAGAACTCACCATTTGGGCAGTGGCACTGTAAGTGTCTGTGTACTTATTCTCAGTCTAGTTTTTCCTTCTACTGCTTCTAGATCTGCCATCTTTTTTTTTTTTTCTCAGAAATTTTCAGGAAAAGAATGGAATGGCAAAAGTGGGGACTTAATGAGGAGCACTTTCTGGGAACAAAAACCTCAAAAACTCTTGCCTTTGGAAAATCTAGTTCCTTCCCCACATGCTGTCCCTTGAAATACCTGAATTAACAGGTGAATATACGCC
This sequence comes from Chlorocebus sabaeus, assembly GCF_047675955.1. Lineage (NCBI taxonomy): Eukaryota > Metazoa > Chordata > Mammalia > Primates > Cercopithecidae > Chlorocebus > Chlorocebus sabaeus. The sequence goes on along the minus strand of NC_132921.1, from coordinate 16,715,991 downwards.
TGGGATTCCTGCCTCGGTCCTGTTCTACTCCTGTTGTCCTGGTGTAATGATCAATAGCTTCGCTGAAATGCGAAAACTCTCAAAAGTGTCTTGATTTGGAGGATAAATGATATGGTCACCTTACCTAAATACTACTGGATATTATGCCATGGTTGGAGACTGCTGTATCTATTGGTCATTGGTTACAAAAGGCAGCAGGAAAAAGGGCTGCTAGTAAGAAACCCTAGTTATCTTGGCAATGGCAACCCCTGACACTCTACTAGTCACCCAATTCTGCGCCGGTGTTTATAAGGAAGCTTTATAGTAAGTTTTGAAATCAGGTTGTGGCACCTTCTGACTTTGCTCTTCTTCAATATTATCTTGGCTATTCTGAATCTTTTCCAACTTCCCTTTAACTCAATAACACAAGTGAGGATATTTAGGAGTCTTTATTTTCTCAGTTCTCCACTTCATTTTGTCATAAACTCAGGCCAGTGGCATCTATACATGAGTGATTTTCTAAATTTTTTCCACTTCTATTATATTCTTCCATGTTTTGAAACATTTTGTGCAGAAAACTGATGTAGTTTTACAGATCACACTCTCTTGCCCTCTGTCTTCTTCCTATGGTACCTTAGTTTTGTAGAGGAAGCTTCCCCTTTTATCCTATCCACTGATGGCACTTACTCCTTCTTTGTGTCAACAGAAAAAGCAGAGATCAATGAGGTACCCAGCTTGGCCTCAACAGGACCCAAAAAGGAACATACACCTCTAGCCAACAATAGATTTACTGACAAGAGTAAATGACCTTAAAAGATTTTCATTTTAAAAATTCATTGACACCCTTATTCAATTTCATTTATTTTTTGAGACAAGATCTCACCATTTTGTCAAGGCTGGTCTTAAGCTACTGGACTCAAGCTATCCCCCTGCTTCATTCTCCCAAGTAGCTGGGATTACAGGTGTGCACCACCCTACCCAGCAGATTAATTTCTTCAACAAACATTTATTGAGCACCAATTATGGCCCAGATACCATGTTAAGTCACAGAGATACACAGTGAATAACACAAAGCCTCAGTCCTTGTCTTCATAAGGCCGAGCAGACAGCATTAGGGTAGTAATGACAATTGGGTAACTGGTGTCATGAGAAGACTGTTACAGGCAGGGTCCTTTTAGTGGACCCAATTTCAAAGAGTGAGGGCTGTCTTCCTAGGATAGGGACTTGGTGGTTTATTTTGGTTGTGTGTATATAGCATCTCTGACAATTTGGGTGTCACCATTAGGTGCTTAACTGGGTGATGGAATTGTCCAGTAATTTGGACATGAGTCATAGTCACCTACAATAACCATGACATGACCATGCCAAGAATTTCCCAGCACAGTCTCCAAGCATCTTTGACCATCATTGTTGAAAAGTCTCTTTGTTAAGAGGTAATAAGACTGTTGAGGGGCGGGGCACGGTGGCTTACGCCTGTAATCCCAGCACTTTGGGAGGCCGAGGCAGGCGGATCATGAGGTCCAGAAATCGAGACCATCCTGGCTAACACGGTGAAACCCTGTCTCTACTAAAAAATACAAAAAACTAGCCGGGCGAGGTGGCGGGCACCTGTAGTCCCAGCTACTCAGGAGGCTGAGGCAGGAGAATGGCGGGAGCCCGGGAGGCAGAGCTTGTAGTGAGCCGAGATCGCGCCACTGCACTCCAGCCTGGGCCACAGAGCGAGACTCTGTCTCAAAACAAAAACCAAAAAACAAAACAAAACAAAAAACTGTTGGTTGGGAATTTACCAGACTGGGATTTGGCAGGGTTTCCAGGTTTTTTCTCTTTTAAACATTTATTTTAGATCCAGGGGTTAAAAGAGTATATTGTCAATTGCTGGGGATTGGGCTCCAGTGTACCCATGACCCGTATAGTGAACATTGTACCTGATAGGTAATTTTTCAGTCATTGCCCTCTTACCCTCCCCCTTTTCTGGAGTCCCCAGTGTCTATTATTTCCATCTTTACATTCACGTGGACCCATTGTTTAGTTGCCATTTATAAGAGAACATGCAGTATTTAGAGACTCCAGGTTCTATATCTGAGCCAGAGATTTGTTTTTGTAAATTCTGCTTTTTGTTAATTAAATCTTTGTATCACCTTTATAGCGTGTGTCTTCTAGACAACAACAAACTAATAGTCTGGATTAAATCCCACTGATAACTGTGTTCTTCTGAATCCCACTCCTCCTTCTCCTGGTTCCCCCAAACCCTCTCTGAGATTGACCGCTCTTCCTGAACTCCTCATGCTTTACTCAGTGAAAAATCTGCTTCCATGTCCTGAGCTCACAGAACAATGGTGGAGCCTACGACTTAGCTGACAGGTCCATGAAGGTCCGACCCTCCTGATGTTGCCATGTCTAGAACTGCTTCTGGCCAGGTGTCCCTGAGTTCCTGGAGCTGCTGCTCCTGCCCATAAGGCTTGAGAATTTGATGTTGTCAGGTATTTCTGGGCTCGTTGGAGAAGCTGGGGTGGGAAGACTCTCACCATCTGTTGGCTGTATTCCCATTCTGTCATTCCAACTGGGGCTGGCTTTGCCTCCCAGTCTTGTTCAGATGGTGCAGAAGTTCTTTGAACTGTTCCATGGTGCCTTTTCTTCCTGAGATTCAGACTGTGGTCTGGGGAGGAGCTTGACCTGAGCAGAGAGAGGGCTGCTTGTCTAATCACCCCTCATCTCCTAGCCTGAACCACTGTCCTTTGGTCATGGACATCCTGACTCTGACTCTTCACTTGAGCTTAAATTCTTTCCGGATGTTTCTTGTTTCCTTATGCAAATAATCTCCATTAGGCTCCCTCACCACTTCTTCCTGTGTTCCCATGCCACCTGAATTCCTGCATAATCCCAGGGGTCCATCTGGGACCCTGGCCATGCTCCTAATTCCCACTTAGAGATATCAGGCTCTGAGCTTGAGCTTCTATCTAAATTGCAACCTCAGTACACACTCTCAATCCCTCTTTGCTGTTTTACTTTTCTCATCAGCATTTACTTCTCTCTTGACATATACTTTATTTATTTATCTTCTTTACCGGCAATCTCTCCCCACTAGAATGTAAGTTTCATGAGGGCAGGGGTTTTATATTTTTGTGTTGTCTCAGCAACAACAATTCCAGGAGCGTGGTAGACCTTTGATAAATATCAGTTGAATGAATGACAGAATTCATTCTTTAACTGTGTTGATGCTTTTAGTGCCTGCCTATTGTGTTCTAGAATTGCAAAGTGAAGAGCAATGGCCTGAATGAGATAAGCTGGGTGGGGTTAGTGCACTGAACTTGGCCCATGACAGAGCTCCACTGACAATTCTAATAAGATTGTTCTATAAGCAAGTTAAGGTGGCTTCAGGCTGCAGTATAGAAAAAAATGTTTTATTTCTACATACACGTTCTCTTCTTAGAAAGGAAATGAAAGAGTCTGCATACTACATGTATCAGATGGTTTAAAATACAACTTGTGTTGAGCTGGGTTCCCAGAAGATCTAAGCTACAGTTTAGAAAGGGGAAGCCAGTCTGTCTAACTGAATTCAAGGCGTTGATAACAGAGAGCTTATCATTTAGTGGTTGCTGATGTGTTAGGCTATGATTTAAATCTTGTAAAATTGTTAGGGATGATTGGTCAAGCATTGTGGCTCATGCCTGTAATCTCAGCACTTTGGGAGGCCGAGGAAGGCAGATCATGAGGTCAGGAGACTGAGACCAGCCTGTCCAACATGGTGAAACCCTGTCTCTACTAAAAATACAAAAATTAGTTGGGTGTGGTGGCGCGTGCCTGTAATCCCAGCTATTCGGGAGGCTGAGGCAGGAGAATCGCTTGAACCCGGGAGGCAGAGGTTGCAGTGAGCTGAGATCCCACCACTGCATTCCAGCCTGGGTTACACAGTAAGACTCTGTCTCAAAAAAAAAAAAAAAAAAAAGAATTGTTAGGGATGATCAAGAATCTTCTGACATCTCTAAAACAAAGTTTCCTAATGTTAAATAAGGTAACCAGTTTTGCCAATTATTCATTGAAATTTTATTCAGCTTTTACATTAAAGTTATAATCCTTTTGTCAATCAGTGTGTATTGAGCTCCTCCTTGTGGATGAGGCAATAACACAGGATGAATAAAAGATGTAATCTGTCCTTGTGGAAGTCCATGATGACAACAGAAACAAGAGCTAACATTTATTGCAGTATTATAACTTCATGCCGGGCACCATTTTACATATATCACTAATTTGGCCCCATAACTCTATGTGGCATGTATTATTGCTATTTTCAGTCCAAGATGAGAAGACAGAGACTTGGACAATGTCATTGGTTTGCCTGGATCACAGTGTTAGTTGCAGAGCTAAGATTTGAGCCTAGGAAGTCCCGGTTTCAGAGTCAATGTCCTGTCCTCTGTGCTGTTGCTATAGTAACAGTCAGTACATTTGTGGGTGGGGTTAAATTTGCAGTTTAGAGACCTGAGTTCTAATTTTGATTCTCTATAGCTTCTCTTTCAGTCCCATAACTAAGTCTTTGAGATGAACAACACTACTATAGTTGGAGCACTGCACTGCTCACTGCAGAAATCAGCTCCTCCCTGTGGCTAAGTTTTTTCCTAGAACCTTTGACTTTTACAAACTTTCTCATCCACCATACAGATGCATCCTCTCCGTTTCAGCTTTTGTGTCTGATAGTACTTCTCTAGCCTTTGTGCTGGGAGGTCATCATTGACTTAGTGCTTATCTCTTTCTTTTCTCTCTCTCTCTTTTTTCTTTTTTTTTGAGATGGAGTCTTGCTGTCACCCAGGCTGGAGTGCAGTGGCATGATCTAGGGTCACTGCAATCTTTGCCTCCTGGGTTCAAGGGATTCTCGTGCCTCAGCCTCCTGAATAGCTGGGATTATAGGCACCGACCACCACGCCCGGCTAATTTGTGTATTTTTAGTAGAGATGGGATTTCACTATGTTGGCCAGGCTGGTCTTGAACTCCTGACCTCAAGCGATCTGCCCACCCTGCCCTTCTAAAGTGCTGGGATTACAGGTGTGAGCCACCGTGCCCAGCCCTGATCTCCTTATTTCACAAGGCTCAAGGTTTCCGCATCCCAGCAAACATCCAGTTGCCTGAGAGATGTCAGTTTCTCCCAGTGGCAAGTACCTGTTTTGTTTCATTTAATTTAATTTAAGAGAGCTAAATAATTAAACATGAGGCCAAAGTACATAAGAAAGTGGCAGTCTTTTATTGCAAATATGCATACACTCTCGGGCGAAGTTCTCTAGTCCTCAGGTGTGGGGGGGCCAGGGAAGTCGCGCCTGCGCTCTCGGGTGATGTTCTCCGGTCCACAAATGCGGGGGCCGAAGAAGTCACGACGGCTCCTGCCGGCAGCGGACTTTTATGCATTGGTACTGGAAGGGGGAGGGCAGTGGGCGGGATAAGGGCGTGATAGGGGTGTCTCCATAGGCGTGGCCAGGTAAGTTTCGATCTCTTTGGATTGACCTCACCTGGCGCATGCTCAGTTGATCTGCATCTTCCCGGGGCGGGCTGCATTTTCCCGCGCGCGGGAATGTTGGTGAAGAAGCAACATGGATTGTGCCTTCTTGTTCACCTTCCTCCATCTTGTCCTTTCTCCCTCACCCAAACAGTCCAACCTCTTATTGATTATAAGAATTTGGGTCGCCATTGTCTGTCTGGCTGCTTCCTGCTGTTAGGGGGTGTAGTTAGGGTCTGAGGTTGGCAGTTGGGTGTAGGGATGCAGGAGCATTTGGTTGAAGGTGACTCGGGTGATCTCTTGGACCTTGGCTTGGAGAAATTTTATTAAAATGGGAGCAAGACGTAACATAAGGCAGAGGATTAGTATGGGAATTAGGAAATCACAAAGAGCACCTTGCCAAGCTAGGTCTTCTATGAGAGTAAAAAGTTGGGAAACCTACTGGTTGGGGGATGGGTCGGGAAGGAGGGTGTCTATGGGGTTTATGAGGGAAAAGTCAGTTAAGATGAAGAATGGTGAGGAAGCGGGAAAATTTGAGGAGGGTGTTGATCCTTGAGTAGAACCTGGTCACTTGGAGAAAGGGAAGGGGAATAGATGTTTTGAGTTAGGTTAAGATGTCTCGTCCCAAGAGGGGGTGGGACAAGAGGGCATGATGAGGAAAGAGTGGGCAAAGTATGCATAGTCCAGGCAGTAATTTAACATTGGGGTCTGGCGAGGATTAGACGGTTTACTGTCTACCCTAACTACTGAGATAGTGGATGGCTGGCTAGGACCTCCATAGGTTGACAAAACAGAATAGGCAGCCTCTGTATTGATGAGAAAAGAAATTGGCTTACCTGCTACCTGAAGAGTTACCCTAGGCTCGGCGAGGGTGACAGGGTTCTCCAAGTGTGGGCACCGTCAGTCGTCGTCCAGGTGTAGGAGCTGGAAGGAGCCTTCCGGCCTTGAGGAGAGGCACCACGTTGAGGCGTAATGCCTGCCCTGCTGGCGGGGCAATCAGACTTCCAATGTCCTTCCTGTTGGCAGGTTGGGCACGGCGTGGTAGGCAGGCGAGGATTTGGACACCTTTTTGCCGAATGCCCAGTTGTGCCACACTTGGACGAGACGGAGTGGCCAGCTTGGCCTGGGGACACTGGTTTGCCTAGTGTCCTGGGTCTCCGCATTTATAGCAGGAGCCCTTAAGAGACTTATCTTTGGTTTTCCCTGCCGGCAAAGTGAGCAACACAGGTTGGACGGTAGCCACTGAAGCTTGTGCCTGAAGCACAGCCCTTCTTTTCTCCTTGTCTAGCTCTGCGGCCTCAGCTGCTTCCTCTCTGGAGTTAAAAACTTTGAAGGCCAATTTTCCTGTATGGGAGTCTGAGGGCTATCTTCAAACTTTTTTAGCTTTTTCGAATATCTGAGGCTGACTGGGAGATAAAATAGGAGGCTAGGACAGCTGCTCCGGCTGGGGAGGTGGGGTCTAGCCGAGTAAACTGGGCTAGTGCGTCTGTAAGGCGATTTAGGAAGGAAGCCGGGTTCTCATCTGAGTGCTGGATGATTTCCTTTAGTTTATCAAAATTGACCACTTTGTTCGAGGCTGCCTGCATACCGGCCAACAGACATTGAACCATAATGTCTCTCCTATGGCGGCCAGGCTGCTGCGGTTGGTAATCCCAATCTGGTTCTATGGACGGGACAGCCATCTTTCCTAACAGGACGGTGGCGTCGGTTAAATGCTATTGATCTGCATGTTGCCTAGCGGCTGCGAGAATATACTCTCTTTCCTCTGGGTTAAGAGTGGAAGTAAGAATGACATGTAAGTCATGCCAGGTAAGGTTATATGCTCTGGCCTAGGTATCGAAACTCTTTGGAATATTAGGTGGGGTTGGCTGAGAAGTCGCCAAGTCGTTCTTCAGTTTTGGAAAGATCAGCCAAGGAAAAGGGGACGTGGACTCTAACCACGCCTTCGGCTCCAGCAACTTCTGGGGGGTGGGGGAGGGGGCAACAAACTAGCAGGGGAGGTTGGAACAGACTGACCAGTAAGGTAGGTTAAGACAGGCTGACTGGTAGAGGAGGTTAGGGCAGGCTGACTGGTAGAGGGCTGACTAATGGGGGCCATTACCACGGTCTTGGAGTGAGTGTGGACGGAAATGGGAGAGGTAAGAGGAGTGGCTGAGGGAGGAGTGTCGGGCGGGGCGGTGGGAGCTCCATAGGGAGGGGTGAGAGGAGTGGCTGAAGGAGGAGCATCAGTAGGAAGTCCATAGGGAGGGGGGTCGCCTGCCGTCGGCCCCATCTGAGAAGGAAGTAGAATCTTCCTCTGCTTGTGGTGTGGGGGCCGAGGGCTGGAATTTAACTAACAAGACCTGGGCCATTGAACACTGGGCGCACAGGTCTGGGCGAGAGCGCAAGTCCTAAAAGCCTTGGACATAGATAATCTCTGACCACTTTCCAAGCCTTTGGCAGAAATTAGAGAGATCTAATAGAATGTTATAGTCAAGTGTGCCGTCTGGTGGCCATTGAGATTGGTTGTCTAATTTATACTGCGGCCATGCCACAGTGGAGAGGAAAATTAGCCGCTTTCGTTTTAAATCTTGAGCTAAATGTAAGGCTTCCAAGTTTTGGAGGAGACACCTTAAGGGGGTGTTCCTAGGGATTTTGGATTGTGAGGTTCCCATTGTTTAACCACCAGATATGGAAACCGACCTCATGCAGTGGCAAAGCGTCCTTTGCCGCTGCTAGAGACCGGGGGCTCCTGGAGCCACTAACGGAGAATTGAGGGACTTCAAGACGGACGTCTCCGGGTTGAAGGCCTCACTGCGCCACAGGGTGGCTACGTCCTTGGGCGTACCTACGACTCCAGGCCAAGGACACGGAAATGGACGGAGATGGTTAACAAAGGGGAGTACTCACTGAAGAAATTTTCAGAGCGGCACCAGTGGAAAGCTGGAACACTTGTTCGGTGTTCGTGGCTGGTTGGGTTGGGAGCCGGTTCGCTGTGGAGGAGGTTCGTTAGACCCCTAGGGGATGTTGAGGAAGGGTCTCCTCCTGGGTCGGGTTTCGGCACCAACTGTTTTGTTTCATTTAATTTAATTTAGGAGAGCTAAATAATTAAACATGAGGCCAAAGTACATAAGAAAGTGGCAGTCTTTTGTTGCAAATATGCATACACTCTGGGGTGAAGTTCTCTGGTCCTCAGGTGCGGGGGGGCCAGGGAAGTCGCGCCTGCGCTCTCCGGTGATGTTCTCCGGTCCACAAATGCGGGGGCCGAAGAAGTCAGGCCGGCTCCTGCCGGCAGCGGACATTTATGCATTGGTACTGGAAGGGGGAGGGCAGTGGGCGGGATAAGGGCGTGATATTGGCGTCTCCATAGGCGTGGCCAGGTAAGTTTTGATCTCTTCGGATTGACATCACCTGGCGCATGCTCAGTTGATCTGCATCTGGGGGGGGGGTGGGGCTGCATTTTCCCGAGCGCGGAAATGTTGGTGAGGAAGAACCCAGAAGCAACGTAGATTGTGCCTTCTTGTTCACCTTCCTCCATCTTGTCCTTTCTCCCTCACCCAAACAGTACCTCCCTCTGTATGTGTGTTTTTCTTTCTCTTAAATCCAGCTCCCCCGCCTATGGTATAAGGTGTAGGGAATTTATCCCCCTCTCCTTCATGTGGAGAGAGGCAGTATCCATTTCCCTTTTTCCTCCAAAGAAACCCCCATTCTCTAACATCCAGGGGAAAATCCTCAGCATCCTCTCCAGTACCTTGGATGTGAGCCTTGGGGTCAGGGTCATCAGACCAGGCCCATGGTGTCTTGGCTTATCTTGAGTGGATGCCCTGGTAGCCCTGTTTACAGCAAGATGCGTGTTTATTATCTGCTAATACGTGCCTTGGACCAGCAGACAAACTCAGAAATAAGATAAGTCCCATTTAACATTATTATATCTGTATTTTATTACAAGATGAAGTTGGAATTGGAGTTTTCTGGGGTAGATCTTGGGAGGACAGCCTACAAGAAAATCAGGAATGGGATAAGGTTTAAACAGTCTCTGAGAAGGTGGGGAGCCTGTAATGTACCCCGAAACCTGTTTGCTTAGCTATACCAAGCCAAGTGGGTTAGCTCCCTTTGAAGATTTTTATTTCCTCATTATGTAGACAGCTCCAGGGGAAAGCGCCCCAGGAGAGAGGACAGGCAAGAACACCATTGGCGGTGGCTTGGGCTGATGAGAACAACAGCTACACCTTAGCTTCAGAGACAGCCTTCCTCAAAGAAATTACAACTGTTCTGGCCCTTTTGTGCAGGCGGCTGCAGAGGTCGATGCCTTTGAAATAAGTTCCCCAGCAGCAGGGTAGAAAAGATATAGTGAGATGCATCATACTTAAGATTCAACTGGGAGCACACCAGGGATGCTCTCTAACGTAATCAAGGGAAGGCTGAATGAAACAAAGTGATTTATCATCTATAACTTCAAACCTATTTGTGTTTTGACATCAACTCTGTTAACATTGTGTCACAATTTTGTAGAGCCTTTGATATACAAATACAATTTCATTTGTGTTTAAAATAAAAGAAAAGGTACAGTGAGGAAGTAACAGCAATTGCCAAAGACATGTGCCTGTTGCTCAGTAGGAGATCATAGCTGGGTAACTTACAGTTGTCACTTAAGCTTTTGTCCAAATAAAGCAAGGAAAACATGGGTTCTCAAATATCCTAAGGGCTACATCAGAGAATCATAAAAAATACCAATTATTAATAATAATAGTTGATATTTATTGAGGTCTTACTCTGTGCTTGGCTTGTGTTAAGTGTTTTATAGTTATTTGTCATTTGTTCTGCAACAGCAGCAACAGGGTAGGTGATACAATCAACCACATTTTCAAGTTTAGGCAATGCAGGCTCAGAGAGATTAAGCAATTTACCTGAGGACACACAGTAAGTGGAAGAACCGGAATCTAAACTCAAGTTTCGTTTCAGTTACTATTACTGCATATCAAACTACCTCAAACCTGAGTGGTTTAAGAGAGCAGCAGTCATTTCATTATCTCTATTTTTTTTTTGTGAAGGGCTTGATTAGTTGTTCTGGCTAGGGATATTTTATATATTATTTAATATAAGTTATATATAATAGATAAAACATATTATATATTTCATATATACGTATTTCATATATATATGAAATCATGCAGCAGCTCTAGTTCTACAACATTCTATGGGTTATAAATAAATCCCAAACCTGCTCAGATTCAAGGGGAGGTTAATTAGACTCTAACTCTTAAGGGCAAGTGGCAGAATTCTAGAAAACCATGGATAGGAACTTTTGTTTTCAATATCTTTGAAAAATGCAACTACTACAGATCTTTTGAGTCCAAAGCCTAGGTACATAACCACCAGGCTGTATCATTTTCCTGAAGGGGCATCAGGAGCCACACACTGATTTTTCTAGCTTTGATGTATCATAGTATTTTTTAATGAAGTTAAAGTAGTTGGTTAACTGTATAACCAAAAGTTGTTCTTTCTTAGCCCCTTAAAAGTTTATATAATATTTACAAGTCAGAGTTCTTTGCAAATTCATGTTTCCTACTTTTGGGTTTAGATGATATAGTCAAGGTTTAAGTATAGGAATTTAGATGAAAAAAGTTTTTATCAGGAAAGGCTTTATAGAGGGGTTAGGACTTTAGCTGGTTTTGATACATGAGTAGGATTAGGAGGTCAAATGTAGCGGGACATCATTAGGACAGGGGATGAGGGTGATGAGGGCATCGGACCCCAAATGGAGGATCTTAGGGAAGGGGTAAAAGGGCTCAGAGAGATATAGGTTTATCATACTTACGGCCATGACAGTTCTTTGAGATCATTTGGTCTAAGCATCTTTGTTTAGACATAAATCATCTAAAACCCAACAAATTTGAAAGATTTCTCCAAGATCACATATGAAGTTAATAAATATAATGGTGAAGAAACTCCAGAGTTCCTTCTTTCTCCCTCCTTCCTTCCTTCCTTCCTTCCTTCCTTCCTTCCTTCCTTCCTTCCTTCTTTCTTTTCTTTTCCCTTCCTTTCTTTCTTTCTTTCCTTTCTTTCTTTCTTTCTTTCTTTCTTTCTTTCTTTCTTTCTTTCTTTCTTTCTTTCTTTCTTTCTTTCTTTCTTTCTTTCTTTCTTTTTCTTTCTTTCTTTCTCTTTCTTTCTTTCTTTTCTTTCTCTTTCTTTCTTTTCTCTCTCTCTCTCTCTCCCCCCCCTTCTTTCTCTTTCTTTTTTTTTTTTTTTGATGGAGTTTCACTCTTGTTACCCAGGCTGTAGTGCAATGGCACGATCTCAGCTCACTGCGACCTCCGCCTCCTAGGTTCAAGTGATTCTCCCACCTCAGCCTCCCAAGTAGCTGGGATTACTGAAACCCACCACCACATGCGGCTAATTTTTTTGCATTTTTAGTAGAGGTGAGGTTTCACCATATTGGCCAGGCTAGTCTCGAACTCCTGACCTCAGATGATCTGCCCACCTCGGCCTCCCAAAGTGCTGGGATTACAGGCATGAGCCACTGCGCCTGGCCCAGAGTTCTTATTTCTTTACACTTGATAGACAGAGACCAGATTGTGTACTCATTTGAATCCCACATCAATAAATTTGAATGTTATTTGAAAGCTGTAGAGAACACTTGACATTTCTGATTAAGGAAATGAACATATTTAATTCATATATGCTAACTGGCAGGTCACAACCCATGGAAAGATTTTGTACAGATTCTAGGGAACTATGGATGGCAGTTTAACATCCAAACACTGGATAGCAGACTCGGTTGTAGGAGGGAGAGGAGGATGTGGTAGGTATACAGTATTTAATTTATAAATCTTATGTTGGATCCTCCTGGTAAAATAATTTTTGGGCTATTTCACTTAGGCATTATAAATATCTGTTATTACAAATTTCTGCTCATTAAATTTTCTTTCAGTATGAATGTAAGTGCTCCATTTTCCCCTTTATGTATTCATTGTGTGCCAGATCTATAAAAGGAGTATACATAGCGGAGTGGGAAATTTGGCCGCCTCACTCATGACCGCATCTAGAACAGTATCTGGTTTACAGTAGGGGCTCAAAGATGTTTGAAATTTTATTTACTTTATTTTTTCATGTTCTGATCACATCATTTTTAAAAGCCTGTTTTAATTTGAAGAATCTTTGTTGTATAAAAAAGCAAACATGGTACAAAGTGTGGTCTTATACCTTTCAGCCCATTAACCAAAATATTAACATCTTACATAACCATAGTACAAATATCTAGAATCAAAAGTACTATTGGTACAACTGTATTAACGAAACTAAACACCTTATTTGAATTGTACCCATTTGTGCCCCCTACCCTCCAACTAATGCCACCTTTCTGGTTCTGGGATCTTACCCAGAATTTCCGGTTACATTTAGTTACTATTTCTTCTGAGTCTCCTCCATTTTCTGACCGTTCCTTGGTCTTTGTGTTTTGTCACCTTGACAGGTCTGAAGAGTACTGATTAGGCACTTTGTAGATTGTCCATTAGTATTGACTTATCCAATTATAAATGAGGGTATGCATTTTTGGCAAAAACTCAGGACATAAAATTGTGTCCTCAGTGCACAGCATCAAGGTATTTATAATGTTGGTGTGTCTCATTGTGGGTGATGTTTACCTAGATCATTTGGTTAGTTTGATGATTGCTCAGTTCTCCAATGCCAAGTTACTTCCCCCAACTTTGTAGTTAATAAGTACCTTTGAGGAGATTCTCTGAGACAATGCTAATTCTGCTTCTTTTCAAATTCCTGCCCTCAAACTTCAGGATCTGTTTTTGCTCTATAATTACGCTGTGTTATTAGGCCAAATTGCTATTTTGCTGGCTTCATTTTTCATTCTTAGATGATCAAGAATATACATCTACTCTACATCTACTACCTTTTGACCAGTTTTAGATATAATATTTTTTTACTGATGGCTAATTACTTTCCCAGACTGAAGCTCTCTGCACCTCAGTTTTAATATTTCTAAAGTGAGAAGCTATGTTCTGAAAATACTGGGAAAAAATACCAACAATAATTAGTGGAATAGGTTCTACACTCTTAATTTCATTGAAAATATAAAGAGGCCTATTTACAAAAATTTATACAGTGGCATAAACATGTAAAAATACAGAAAACCACAAAGAAATAGCTTATTAATAATTCTTCCCTCAACTCTAAACTTTGTTAAAATTATGCACATATTCTTCCAGAATTTTCCTGTGTGTATATTCACATATATCTAAATTTGTATTTTAGAAAGGATCATATTACACATACCATGTTAAATTTCTTTTTGTATTTAACATTTTCTGAGCATATCTCTCTCAATAAGCATTCTCCGTAAAATAATTATTAAGTGCTGTACTGTATTCATTTATGGGATACAGCAGGATTTATATAAATAATTCCTTATTAATGTATATTTATTATTTGCTTAATTTTTAAAATTGAAATGCAGGAGACAATATTTAGGAATAATATTTGAGGGTTACTTACTTCCTTGATTCTTCATATTCACTTTCTAGGCTTTCCATGTACACTGTCTTCATGAAAAAAGTATATAGGATCTGGAACAAAGACACATCTGAGGTTTCTTAATCAATTTTCTAGACTCACAGTCATGTCAATAGTCTTGGAAGTCTTGACAAAGGTCTGATATCTAGAATCTACAAGGAACTTAAACAAATTTATAAGACAATAACAACCCCATCAAAAAGTGAGCAAAGGATATGAACAGACACTTCTCAAAAGAAGACATTTTTGTATGCAGCCAACAAACATGAAAAAATGCTCATTACCACTGGTCATTAGAGAAATGCAAATCAAAACCACAGTGAGATACCATCTCATACCAGTTAGAATGGTGATCATTAAAAAGTCAGGAAACAACTGATGCTGGAGAGAATGTGGAGAAATAGGAACGCTTTTACACTATAGGTGGGAGTGTAAATTAGTTCAACCATTGTGGAAGACAGTGTGGTCATTCCTCAAGGATCTAGAACCAGAAATACCATTTGACTGAGAAATCCCGTTACTGAGTATATGCCCAAAGTAATGTAAATCATTCTACTATAAAGATGCATGCACACGTATGTTTATTGCAGCACTATTTACAATAGCAAAGACTTGGAACCAACCCAAAAGCCCATCAATAATAGACTGGATAAAGAAAATATGGCACATATACATCATGGAATACTATGTAGCCATAAAAAGGAATGAGTTCATGTCCTTTGCAAGGACGTGGATGAAGCTGGAAACCATCATTCTCAGCAATCTAACACAGGAACAGAAAACCAAACACCGCCATGTTTTCACTTATAAGTGGGAGGTGAACAATGAGAACACATGGGCACAGGGAGGGGAACACCACACACTGGGGCCTGTTGGGAGTGGGGGGTAAGGGGAGGGATAACTTTAGAAGAGATACCTAATCCATGTGGTGCTTAAAACCTAGATGACAGGTTGATGGGTGCAGCAAACCACCATGGCACATGTATACCTATGTAACAAACCTACACATTCTGTGCATGTATCTCAGAACTTGAAGTATAATTTAAAAAAAGAAAGTCAAGATTTTGCTTGCACATACTGAATTTTAAGGAGACTAGGTTCTTCCCATTTCTGAAATTTGACACTCAGTATACAGGGTGCAAACCATGAAATAAGCAGAATATGCAGCTAATTTGGTACGCATTTCTATTGAGAACTGAAACAGCTGGATTTTAACAGAGACCTAAGGTTGGCTCTACAAGATACTTCTCAAGAGTAGTCCAAAGTAGTTCTTGTAATTTATGCTTCTATCAGCAGTATATGAGAGTTCCAGTTCCTCTACATCCTCAGCAACACTTGTATTACCAGTCTTACTAAAAATGCTCACTTTAATGGGTGTGCAGTGGTACCTTACTGTGGTCTTAATTTGCATTTCTCTGGTGACTAATGATGTTAAGAATTTTTTCATAAGCTTTTGGACATTTGGATTTTCTCATTTGTGAAGTTTCTGTTCAAATTTTTGTGAAGTTCCTGTTTGACATTTTCTACTGGGCTATCTTTACTTTTATTACTGATTTGTGGAAGTGCTTGATACATTCTGGATAGTAGATCTTTTTCAGAAATATTTATTGCAAATATTTTATTTATTTATTTATTTATTTATTTGTGTGTTTGTTTGTTTGTTTATCGGAAGGGTCATGGAGCTTCCATGTCCTCCCTGGGCATGCCAACCTCCTGGAACCTCCACCATCTAGAAGCTATCTGGGAGCTCTACAAGTATTTTCTACCACTCTGTGGCATGTCTTTTTCTTCTCTTAAAGGAGTTTTTTTTTTTGATGACTAGAGGTTCTTAATTTTAATGAAGTCAGTTTATTGTTCTTTTTCTTTATAGCTAATGCTTTTTGTGATCCATTAACATTTTTGTCTAAACCAAGTTGACGAAGATATACCCCTTTGTTATCTTCTAGAAGTCTTATTGTTTAATCATTTTCCTTTAGATCTATAAGACATCTGAGATTTATTTTTGTGACCCCTGTAAAATATGGATTAAACTTCATTTTTTGAAAAAAGTATGGATATCCAGTTGATCCAGACCATTTACTGAAAAGGCTCTTTGTCCCTCTTCCTTTACTTAATGGTGACTTTGTTTGAAAGCAACATGAAATTGGCTGGTCTGTTTTTGGCCTCTCTCTTCTATTCTGCTGCTCTATTTGCCTATCTTTGCACCAATATCATAGTCTTAATTACTGTAGCCTTATAGTTGGCATCTGCTAATGTAAGACTCCAATTTCATTTTTAAACTTCAAGATTGTCTTCATTATTCTTGGCCTTCTTTCTTTTGATATAAATTTTAGAATCAACCTGGAAATTTACAAATACATATACACCAAAAAGCCTGCTAAATTTTGATTGGAATAGCAAAAAAACGTGATGGAAAATTTGGCAGAATTGACATGTTTATAATATTGAGTGTTCCATTCCATAAACATGATATATCTATCCTGCTGTTTAAATGTTCCTTCATTTCTTCCTGTTAGTTATATTCTTCAATTTCTTTTCTGGTCTCTCACATACTTTGATTTTTTTTTGATCCCTTTATAAATGTCATCAGTACTTAAACTTTACTAATTCACTGTTGTAAATGTCAGGACAGAAGAAGAGATTCAGGGTGATGGGCAAGCCTAGTAGGGAGAATTTGTTTCTGTGCAGTCACTTCACTGTTTTGATTGTTTTTGTTTTATTTTCCTTTTTTCTTATGGTGTTGGTTGTTTTCCAAACACTTGATCTAGGTGCAGAGTCCTCTGTAGCCAGGCATCCAGTTCACTTTTGACTGTAACAACCCTTCTTTATTCACTAATTTATAACAAGCCACGTTGGGAATTCATTCTTCCAAAACCTTGCCAATGATGAATTTCTTTAGACATCTGGTTTTCAATGCCACTTTTGTCCACTGTAAAGACATGTCTTGTCATCTCAGGAAATCCCTCTTCAGGGGCTTTTTGCCCTTATATCCATCTGAATTTCTAGGATCCATTGTCACTCTGCCCTCAAATCCCATCACTTTATAAGCAAAAGAGATTTCATACGAAGCTCTTCGTGGTTGGTCTTGCTGCCTGCACCATCTTCCCCACAAGTCCACCCTTCTGTTTTCATGTTCAGGTGTGGAGGGCAGGGCTTCCATCGCCTGCTCCCTCAAGGTCATTGCTCATTGTAATGGTGATTTGCAAGTGAACTCTGGTTATCTTTCCATGAACTTTCTGGTAATGACATTATTCCCTTATCAACAGTAGTGGAAGTTTCCCTTATTACAAATTTTATGTCATTTCTAATAACATTATATCGGGAATAGGGTGAGGCGGGTGAGAATGACATTTGTGTGGCCAAACCTCATCTTCCCCCACAGGTTTGAAATGGTTTTACTAGTGAATATATGAGTATAGTGATTCATATTTATGTCTCCATACTCAGAGGGCCATGACTGTATTCAATATCAAAGTTAAAGTGGCAATATTTTAATGAGATAGGTAAGATTTGTATTCTCCATACAGATGGTGGAGCCGTGCAAAAACTGAAAGGTCTTTTTCTGAAAGGTAATGCAGGAACTGTTAAGCTGTTTACAACAGATATTAATCATCATGACCAACCAAAATAGTACCTGTAATGCAATTAATAAAGTACCTACTTACCAAGTGCTTACCAGGTTTCTTGTAGTGTGTTCAACACAACGTAGATTTTAAAACAGCATGGCTTGGTTTCTGTGCTTAGGAAAAGATTTTGTATTTAGTGACTTATAAGTGACATAAGTAGTGACTTATGAGTGACAATCTAAAATTATACAGCAGTGTAAATATTTAGTAAAATCATACAATAAAATAATATTATTAAGAAATGAAGAACTCAATATAGGCTCATAATAATATGGAAGGTGATGGAAATGGTGGAACTTTGGGTGGCCTTGAGTAATAGGCAATATATGGATAGGTGGAGTACTCATACATCCTGGATTTTCCTGTCTCAACCTATTATTATAATAATAGCTACATTTATCAAGTGCTTACTATGTACTAAGTACTCTACATGTTACCTATAATCCTCTTAACTATGACGTTATGAGAAATTTCCCCATTTTTCAAACAAGTGAAGCAAGATACAGACAGGTTGAAGAGCCTCTTAAAGGTCACATGGGTCCAAGATGGGGAGCTAGAATTTGGAACCCAGGAATAGAATGGATTCCAGGTCTAGAATAGATGGAACCCAGGTTTGTGTGCCTCTAAGCCTTCGCTGTGACACCCCACCTCATGTATTCTGCATCTAAGAACACACTTTCTGGAAGGTATATCTTGAGTCTGGCTCACAATATCTGGTCTCTGCTGTGGGCTGTCAGTGTTTCTCCAGAGCTGTATATTGCCACTTGATATTGGTAAAAACCATTGTATGTTGCAAGCTTATCATGAGATCTGTGACTTGAGTTACTTCATCGTTCAGGGAGACCATTTTAACCCTAGTCCATGACTGTCATGGAAATAGATAAAACCTAGGCATCTAACCTTGGTCCTGGGTGGAGGATTGGATTGTCCAAAGTCTGTTCTCCTGGCTCTGGCTCCCTCCTGCGTCCTTCCCTGGTTCTAACCTGCTGGCTCTGATTCCTGACTCCCAGGCTACAACTTGCCCTACGTCCAGGCACACACATTTAGAATGGGAATGTGAAAGGAAAGTCTTTAGAATGTTTGCTTCTCTGGTTTGTTGGTCAATGGAAGGATGAGCAACATGATACCCTGGGGCACTCCTCTGTGCTTCCTGCAGAGTTGGGGGATGCCAAGTGCCTTTCTGAGCTGGACAGGAAAGCCCCGTGGAGTCCCTTCCTGATGTTCCCTCCATGATTTTCCTCTTTGTGCAGTCTGGGATGAAGGAGGGACTTTTCATTCAGTGCTGTCACCACTGCTGCTGCTGTCATCAACCTCTCCCTTGGGAGTTGAGCCAAAGGGAAGTCTGGGGAATTTTCCCTGAACCTTGGTAGAGGTGTGCTGGGAGGAGTGAGAAGTCTTAGGAGGTAGGAAGCAGGAGGAACTGAAGCCCAGCTGTGAAGGCTGCAGACTGCAGTGAGAGGAGGTGAGTGGCGTTCTTACTTATACTGGGTTATTCTAGGCTTCTGAGTATGCTCAGATTCCCTAGGATGGATGGACAGCCCCTAGTGCCTGAGGTGCTGCATGCCCTGAGCATTCACCTGCTGTCAAAGGAACAGCTTTACCTCCAGCATCTGGGATTCTGGAAGACACATACCCCTTTCCAGGGTAACCACAGTCAATCTCTGTTCTCCACATGGTTGTTGTAGACTAATCTTGGGGATTAGAATGACAAATGACGGCAGCATCTAAAACATTGGTCAACATATTTAACAGAGAAAGTTCAGCTTTATTCCTTACCTTATGAAAGAAGAAATGCCTACCGACTGCTGAATAGACCCCTAAGCTTATAAAAGATAGCTCACACACCAACTATATCTACTACCTGTGTCTGGGCTTTCTATCTCTGGTGTCACAGACCTACTGATTAAATATATGTGAATGAATGAATTGATATTTATAAGTTAGTTTTACTTTTTTGTTAAGCAAATGATTCACAACCCAGGTGACAAGTTACATGCCAACTCCCAGGTCGATCACAATACAACCATGATGATGATTCCCTAAGAGGTCTGCTATGTATTGGACACTCCTTGTCAATTATATTTTTATTTTTATCAATGATATTTGGTAACTTGAGCAACATTTTTGAGAGGTTTGAGATTTCAAAAAAATTTTTAGTAATATGAGGCACTTTTAGTACTTGAGAGAATGATTCACAATCATAGGTTCTCCAACAAATCCCAAACCATGTACAGCTGAGCTTTAGAATATCTCCATCTTACAACTGTCTTCTACAATGACTTACAACCTTGACATCTCTGCTAATATTTTTGCTCTCAATATAGACAAACTAGAATGTGGGCTGCTCATGGGAAGGGAAAGGATCCTAAAATCCGTGGCTGTTGGAACAGAAATGGTAACAGCAGGACATCTTGTATTGAATCATAGTTGTATCTGGAAGATTTTCATCCAAAGTCTTTGGCAGGGTTTTTAATGCTAATTTATGAGCATAGTAGTTTACTTACGTTAATAAATAAAATTGCATTGATTTCTTGACAGAGTTTAAATAAATCTATTCTGGAAGATTTTTTAAAGGAGTTATAAAGTCTACCATTTGTCTGAAATGTGGTTTAGAGATTGATAGAGGATAGAATTAGGAAGAAATAAATTTCACTCCAGGGGAATATGTAGTTTCATTTATGTTGAATGAATAAAGGCTGGGTTCGGGTTTGTTACAAAATGAAAACAGATTGTCTTCTTTGTTCTTGGAGAACTAATCAGATTATCTTTTCCTTTCTGAACTTGGTCTTGTTGCCATAGGTAATGCTGAGGAGAACATCAGTAAAGAGATAATCATAAGAGGCATTTAGTAGGTACGAGCCCTGTAGTCTAAGGATGTTCCCTAGAGGAGCAAAGACGCTGGTCAGAGGTAACATGAGTCATTACGGTGGTCCAGAGAGAGACTCAAGTTAGGGGGCTCACTAGTCTGTCTCCTTCCTCTGCCAGATGGAGTTGCAGCATCATTTCCACTCCAAGCCTTCTGTAGCTCTTCCACCTCCGCAAAGCACTTTACAAATACTTCCACCATCACTGTTCCTACACTGTAGCCTGATTTTCAAATTTATTTCTAGATCACGGACTTTGGAAGGACAGACAGGGAAAATGTCCTAACAATTTTCTAGTGCCCAGCAATGTTTAAACTGAGGTCTTAAGTTGAGGTGGTGTTTCAAACTATAGTTAGAGGCCTTTACTTTTTTTTTTTTCTTCTATTTCTTCTGAAATGGATGAAAAATACATTTTTCATGGATTCTTTTCATTTCATGTCCTCCTTGTTTTCAATTGTTCTTTATGAGAAGAGCAATTTTTGGGTTGCAGGAGGCATGAATAGGGACAAAAGTCAAAGACAAAAATGAGAATAGCTTCGTTTCTTTCTACTGGCCTTCTTGTTTCATAACTAGCTTGTTTCCATACCAGACACTGAAGGTTGAGGTTTAGCTGAGCAAAATTCACTTGAAAAAGTATCATTTAAAAAGATGAATTAGTGAAGCAAGCTATGCTTAACAGATCTGCAATTTGAAGAAAGTTTTAAGTCCCTATTTAGGCCAGATTCAGTGGCTCACGCCTGTAACCACAGCACTTTGGGAGGCTGAGGCGGGAGGATTGCTTGAGCTCAGGAATTGGAGACCAGCCTGGGCAACATAGCAAGACCCTGTCTGTACAAAAAATTTTAAAAAATAGCTAGATATGGTGGTGTATACTTGTAGCCCCAGCTACTTGGAAGGCCGAGGTGTGAGAATTGCTTGAACCCAGGAGTTTGAGGCAGCCATGAGCTATGATGATGCCACTGCACCTGGGTGAAGTGACAGAGCCTGGGTGACAGAGCAAGACCCTGTCTCTAAAACAAAAACTTCTATTCAACTATTGACATTAAATGAATCATTTCATGACTAAAAAGTATAAAGTTCTTATATAAGGTCTTTATAGTGAGTTAAGAAAGGTGGAAACAAATAGTAACAATGTTCATTGATATATAAATATATATATACACACACATCACTTGCAGCATAATACAATATAATATAAATATTATATATAGGGTTTACACACACACACACTCATATACTTAATATATTTAGTGTTTACACATGAACTTTTGAGGTTTAAAAGTAGGTGCTTTTCCTCAATGTCCACAGGTGTTAACTAACAAGAACATGCCCTAGCAGATACAAAGCCAAGGCCAGAAATGTTTTCTTCCACATGTTTTTACCTGTTTCAATCTCAAATTGTAAACTCTACCATATACCAGATACCAGAAAATCATTAGACTGTGTGGGTGTGTGAAATGTTTGGGCAAACTGGAATGGATTTTCCTGCACATCACAGAGTAACTTGTCTTTCTGTCCATGGAACACGGAATACCAGTTTGTGAGTGGTTTAGTTCCAGACTCATGTGCAGGACTCAGCAGAGGGATCAAGTGAGGACACAGCAATGCAGTAATAAGCCCAAACCGGTCTCTTATTAAAGATCTTTTAAAGCCAAACAGCCATTCACTCTTATCCAACAGAGTGGGCCCAGGTCTCCACTCCATCTTGGTAGAGATCAGGGTGGAGGATAGGTGGGGTTCCCTCCTTCATGCTCGGCGTAATTTGAGGAGCTCGAGAAGAAGATTCTGTGAGATTAGAGGGCATTAATAAACATGTAGGATCTCTAGGATGGGAAGGCATGGCACTTTGTTTTCCTCCCATATTTCTGTCCTGTATTTTGGATTTTGCCAGTTGTTTCCAGGGTTTTGGGGTAGCTTGTGTGTGTGTGTGTGTGTGTGTGTGCATGTGTGTGTGTGTCTGTTCTGTGAGTAGCAATGAAGATGCTTACAAAGACTCTAATTTCTTTGTAGATGGCAATAAAGTGAATTAAAAGCCTTCCTTCACTCAATTCTATACCTTTTCCTATTTCAATTGCTACCACGATTTTTGAAAGTTTCTATTCCATGTTAAGAGTTAGTAGTATATGAATGTCTTCTTTTGAGAAGTATCTGTTCATGTGCTTGCCCACTTTTTAATAGAGTTGTTTGTTTTTTTTTTCTTGTAAATTTGTTAAAGTCCCTTGTGGATTCTGGATATTAGACCTTTGTCAGATGGGTAGATTGCAAACATTTTCTCCCACTCTGAGCTTCACATTCTTTGTCTAGGAAATTCAGTCAGCCACAAAATGAAAATTTAGCTTCCAGGTTTTCTGATTCGTATAAAGTCAAAAAATGGTGTGTAAATCCCCTCTCATCCATTACAACATGTATAGCCTTGGAAAAGCAATTGAAGAGCTTGAAATCTCAATTCTCAGCTGCAAAATGGGAATAAAAAACGAAATAGTACTAATAATATCAATGCTTGTGAAAGTCAAGAGAGATACTAATTTGCTATTATCTGTTGCTGGGTTTAACTGGTGCAATAAATTGTAAAATCAGTTACAGATCTGTCAAGATTTAACCA
The DNA here is from genome assembly GCF_047675955.1 of Chlorocebus sabaeus. Classification (NCBI taxonomy): domain Eukaryota; kingdom Metazoa; phylum Chordata; class Mammalia; order Primates; family Cercopithecidae; genus Chlorocebus; species Chlorocebus sabaeus. Next base: position 16,692,936 of record NC_132921.1, on the reverse strand, counting down.
TGTCGTTTGCCCAGGACTTTAGGGTAGGGGTTAGCAAACTCTGGCCCTTGGTCCAAAACTAGCTGGACACCTGATTTCATAAATAAAATTTTATCGAAACACAGCCATGTCTATTTGTTTACATATTTCTTACGTCTGCTTTAATGCCACTACTGAAAAATTGAGTTGTGATGGATAGATATATGGCCCACAAAGCCAAACACATTTACTCTTTGGCTCCTTGCAGAAAAAGTTGACCACTCTCTGCTCTAGGGAGTTCCTAATGAAACACATTCTGTAACTTTCTACAATGCATTGCTTAATCTTTCATTTAACTGTAAGCACTGGCACTACGCTAAACAAAATAATAGCAGAGCACCCCTTCAAGTCCAGAATCTAGTTTACCTTCCTAGATTTTGCCAAGGGTTCCTTTCTTGATTGCCTATGGATCGCTAATCTGCTCCCTCAAGTACAAGCAGCTTCATCAGGAGAATCAGAAGAGTGTGTTGTCCTTCTATTTGAATAAGCATTTCTTCATACTTTGTGTTACTGTCGTATTGCCACATTCTCATGGTGCTTAGCTTCTCTGTACCCCTCTGTGTCTCTGTCTATCTCTCCCTCTCTCCCTCTTTCTCTCTCTAAAGTACATGCATGCATGCACAAACACACATACTGTATCATTGTCATTGCCAACTTTGGCCTATATAGCAGATAACAAAGGCATGATTAACGTGATCTTAAAACGTTCAAAGATATAAACCCCCAGAAATATTTAGTAGCATTGTTACCATAACTTATCCCAACAAGCAACTATGCCCAGAAGCAGACACCACCAACAGCAATGGAACAAATATCTATTTCCTCAGATACTTGTTCACTTTCTGCCTCTTAGGACTTCAATTTTATGGTGACCAAATTTTTTACTGTCTAGAAAAGATCAGGTAATATAAAGTGAAGCAAAAATTCGTGAACCCTTTTCTTAAAGAAGCTCTGATTCTCTGAAGCACTGGGAAATCTACCCATGTGTAGAAACTGGTTCTAAATAAGAATAATGTGTCTGTTGTCAGCTGGTCTCAAATCCTCTGTATCTGGCCCCTGGAGAGGTAGCAGTTGACTGTAGAAAGATATTTCAGGGATATTTCTTATAATAAGAAAAGAATTCTTTAAGGCCTGCTCCCTCCAGTGACCAGAAGGTCATATTATCTGGGTTTCTGCTATAAAGCTTACAAAGGAAATCCTCATGACAATCTTGGTGACAGCATGCGATGCCCCCACCTCCTCCTAGCCCTCTACCCTCCCATCAAGAAGAATGAACACTGTGAGGGTTATACTCTCTGCTTTGGCAGAAAGCCCAGCTCATCACAGGCATCCTCACAGAATCCAAGTGTACCAAAACGTGAAGAGTAAGAACTGTGCTGTATGGTGGGGTCCAAGAGTTTCCACATTAAGCCTTAAATGTTTAAGAAGAATTTTAAAGGGATGTCATGCCTTGAGTGGAATCATCACTAGATGTGGACCCACTTCTTGGTGAGCGGCTGTCAAGTAATTTTGATAATGACCTCCTAATAACTTTCTACTTGATCATATGCATGGGTGCATAAACACAAAACAAAACAACATTTGCTCCTGCTATGAGTAGGCTTCATGATCTATCCTATTCTATTCTATTCTTCTGATCTATCCTATCCTATCTTATATTTTAATTCATCTCATTTTTGTTTTTTAAAGCTGGTGTTTAACTACTAAATGTATTGTGTTTCTCCAAGTGATTTGTAATCTGAATTTTTAAAAAAGTGAGTAGGCAAGGGTCAGTAATGCCATTAGCTGGAGCATGGTTGTTTAAAGAATTAAAATTGTTTAAAAATTTTCCAATTAAAATTGACAATTGGAAAACAATATCTATTTTCCTTCACAGAAAAACGTGACAAAGGAGCTTAACCGAGAGTACACAGGCCTCTCTGGGCATATGTAGGTTTTTTTCCTTCCAAAACCAACTTTTAAGAATCCTTTTTTCTTTTTTATTGTAGTACCAGGCTTTCTTTTTCCATTATTATTTTTTTCTTTCTATTCATTTTCTCCCTCTCTGCCTTTTACCAGTAACTCATCTGGTAACTGGAAGGGCTTCCATGTTTTCTCTTACCCCTGACCTGGGGTTTGACTATGTCCCCACCCAAATCTCACCTTGAATTGTATCTCCCAGAATTCCCATGTGCTGTGGGAGGACCCAGTGGGAGGTAATTGAATCAAGGGAGTTGGTCTTTCCCGTGCTATTCTTGTCATAGTGAGTAAGTCTCATGAGAGCTGATGGGTTTATCAGGGGTTTCCACTTTTGCTTGTTCCTCATTTTCTCTTGTCACCACCATGTAAGAAGTGCCTTTCACCTCCTGCCATGATTCTGAGGCCTCTGCAGCCATGTGGAACTGTTAAGTCCAATGAAACCTCTTTTTCTTCCCAGTCTCATGTATGTCTTTATCAGCAGCATGAAAACAGACTAATACAGTAATTGATACTAGGAGTGGGGTGTTACTGAAAAGATACCCAAAAATGTGGAAGCGACTTTGGAATGGGGTAATAGGCAGAGGTTGGAACAGTTTGGAGGGCTCAGAAGACAGGAAAATGTGGAAAAGTTTGGAACTTCCTAGAGACATGACGAATGGCTTTGCCCAAAATGCTGATAGCAATATAGACAATAAAGTCCAGCCTGAGGTGGTCTCAGATGGAGATGAGGAACTTGTTGGGAACTGGAGCAGAGGTGACTCTTGTTATGTTTTAGCAAAGAGACTGGTGGCATTTTGCCCCTGCCCTAGAGATTTGTGAAACTTTGAACTTGAAAATGATGATTTAGGTTATCTGGTGGAAGAAATTTCCAAGGAGCAAAGCATTCGAGAGGTGACTTGGATATTGTTAAAGACATTCAGTTTTATAAGGGAAGCAGAGCATAAAAGCTTGGAAAACTTGCAACCTGACTATGTGATAGAAAAAAACACCATTTTCTGATGAGAAATTCAAGCTGGCTACAGAAATTTGCATAAGTAGCAAGGAGCCTGATGTTAATCCCCAAGATCACAGGGAAAATGTCTCCAGGCCATGTCAGAGACCTTCATGGCAACCCCTCCCATCGCAGGCCTGGAGGCCCAGGAGGAAAAAGTGGTTTTGTGGGCCGGGCCCAGAGTCCTTGTGCTGTATGCAGCCTAGGGACTTGGTGCCCTGTGTCCCAGCTGCTCAGCAGTGACTGAAAGGGGCCAACATACAGCTCGGGCTGTGGCTTCAGAGGGTGGAAGACCCAAGACTTGGCAGCTTCCATGTGGTGATGAGCCTGCAGGTGCACAGAAGTCAAGAATTGAGGTTTGGGAACCTCTGCCTAGATTTCAGAAGATGTATAGAAATTCCTGGATGCCCAGGCAAAAGTTTGCTGTAGGAGTGGTCCTCTCATGGAGAACCTTTGCTAGGGCAGTGCAGAAGGGAAATGTGGGATCAGAGCCCCCACACAAAGTCCCTACTGGGGCACTGCCTAGTGTGGCTGTGAGAAGAGGGCCACCATCCTCTAGACCCCAGAATGGTAGATCCACTGACAGCTTGTACTGTGCACCTGGAAAAGCCACAGACACTCAACATCAGGCCATGAAAGCAGCTGGGAGGGAGGCTGTACCCTGCAAAGCCACAGGGGCAGAGCTGTCCAAGACCATGGAAACCCACCTCTTGCATCAGCATGACCTGGATGTGAGACCTGGAGTCAAAGGAGACTATTTTGGAGCTTTAAAATTTGACTGTGTTGCTGAATCTCAGACTTGCATGGGCCCTGTAATCCCTTTGTTTTGTCCAATTTCCCCAATTTGGAATGGCTGTATTTACCAAATTCCTGTGCCCCCATTATATCTAGGAAGTAACTAACTTATTTTTGATTTTGCAGGCTCATAGACAGAAGGGACTTGCCTTGTCTCAGGTGAGACTTTGGACTGTGAACTTTCGGGTTAATGCTGAAATGAGTTAAGACTTTAGGGGACCGTTGGGAATGCATGATTGGTTTTAAAATGTGAGGACATGAGATTTGGAGGGGCCAGGGGCAGAATGACATGGTTTGGCTGTGTCCCCACCCAAATCTCAACTCGAATTTTATATCCCAGAATTCCCACATGTTGTGGGAGGGACACAGGGAGAGATAATTGAATCACGAAGGCTGGTCTTTCCTGTACTATTCTCATGGTAGTGAATAAGTCTCACAAGATCTTATGGGTTTATCAGGGGTTTCTGCTTTTGCTTCTTCCTCATTTTCTCTTGCTGCCGCCATGTAGGAAGTGCCTTTCACCTCCCGCCATGATTATGAGTCCTCCCCAGCTATGTGGAACTGTAAGTTCAATTACACCTCTTTTTCTTTTTCTTCCCAGTCTCAGGTATGTCTTTATCAGCAGTGCAAAAACAGACTAATACACCTGGCATGTCCTGCTGAGGCCACCTCTCTGTGTCCTAGACCTGACCCAATCCAACTTATCTTTCAGGTTTACCTTTCTGTGGAAACAGTTCCTAATTCTTCTAGGACTCAGTGACATCTATTTCCAGGTTGTCCAAACATCATCGCTTATGGTGCTTTTCATGCCACCACGTAATTGCTTGTGAGTTGTTTGCCTTAGTGGACTGTGGGCCTATGGAGGGCAAGAACTGTGTCTTCTGCTCCACAGTAACCCTGCACTGCAGTGCCAGGCCCAGCACCCACCAGGCCTGTGATGAAAATCTGTTCAGTCAATGAGTGGATGAATGAATCTATTGATTGGAAGGGGGAAAAGGCCATTGGATGAAAGATTTCAATGGGCAAATTTATTAAAATTAGTTCTACTATACTTATCTTCTTTGGCTTAATGTGCAGGCTGCTCTCTAAAATAAGATTGTGATATTTTTCTCTTATCTCTGGAGAGATAGTCTTTGTAGGTTGATTCAGAACTCACTTGCCCAGAACATTCCACTATTATTGAGTCTGATTTACAGATTATGTGCATTGGTATGCATATCAGGTGCTTGGAGACACTGAGGCCTCCTGGATATATTTACGAGATGAAAGGAAACGGGAAGAGATTATATGTATTGAGGATACTAGCTCCAGGCACAGTCAGGAGAACTGCATATGCCAAGGATCTGATTTGCCTTATTTCCCCGCCATCTCTGGGGGAGTGGAGAGCAGAAAACTAACAAGAGTTAGAAGGCCTGATCTTTGTCGACACATTTGATACTCACTTGTTCTGTGGTTTTGAGCACTTTTTAATCTTTTACTTTCCATGTACAAATGTTTATGAGAAGAGTCATTTAATGTGATGATATCTTTCATGAGAGTCAGCAATGTCTTCTGGATTCATTTTTATTTCTCGACCACCACTATTTGGTCATAAAACAGGAGTTATATAAATATAACAAGATAATATTTTAAAGTAAACATTAAATTTATTTACCTGCATGTTCATAATATTAGCAGAAAATTGTGGATTAAGACGTAGATGACATTTGCTTTGAGGTTAGGTCATGTTCCTATTTTTAGATTACATCAGTAAAAAGCCCCCCTTTTACTGTAGATGTAACATAAAACATATACAGTTTTACTACTTAGTGTGGCGTAAAATGTATTTCTCTAACTGTGGAATTTGGGTGAATTTGGGTTAGACTACAAGGTAGATGAAAATCTTGCTCTGGACTGAGATTGGGCACCATTACTAATAACATATGAGCCTCTGCTTTTCGTAATCAAAATGCTGACATAATTTTTCTGAGTATTACAGGAAATTGTTGAAAATTCTATATCTCTACCATGTTCTGTGCTTCAACTTTCCTGCTACTATTTTTTTTTAACAAGAAGAAATAGTATGCTAACTAATGGAAACAACTAATACATCGTCCAGAAAGTAATTTAGTCACTAGAATAAACTGTTCTTAGAATTTCTGCTGGTATTATGTAAGTATTTAATCATTTTCAATCTAAAATGGTTTTATGTTGGAGCTGGTCTAAATGTTATAATATTAAAAAATTGGTAAGTAATCCACCTTTCACTTATGAGAGGATCTAAAAATAAGTTTGTCTTCTTTTAAAATAATTCTGATGAAGTCATAGCCAGAAGCTAAATTTGGTAGTGGTCAAATTCATCACGTGCTACCTAAAGGATGATACTAATCCAAAAATTAAGTATCTGATGTTAAAGTGTTATAGAAATATGAAGCACTTACAAAGAATACCTTAAATAATAAAAAGTCAGAGAAGGAAGTTAAGGGCTAAAGAATGAGTTGCAGCTTTCATTGATGCCTTTGACTTGGGTTTAATGAGGCAGAAATTATTGGCCATTGGGTAAAGAATATTGTAGCTACTTTTCTTTATTACAGATCGTGTCCTGTGAACATGCAGTAATTACTTTACTAAATCAAGGACATTTCTAATGTCTTAAATCCTAACATTTCACCATGCTATTCTTTGAGAATTCCATGACTTGGGAATGCATTTCAGGCCAATGAACCCAGAAAAGAACAAGTTTGACCTGTGTTACTAAATGGGTCACTGTAGAGAATTGCATTACAATACAATTGTGTAGTATTTCTCAAGTTATGAAAACAGAAACTCTGCATGCCATTTCTATGGTATGAACTAAATTAGAGGCAGGCCCTATAGTGAAGCTTACTCAACCTTTAGGTAAAAGAAACAAATTTTCCCAAGAGTTGAATTTTTATGAGTGATTATTAACCTGATAGATTTGGATGAATTTTTCTCAATCACTTACAGCAATAGTTCCCAATGTCTCGGGTAACATGATGTGAGAGCAGTGGTATTTGGTTTGCTAAACTAAGAAGGTGTTACCACTCTACTGTTCTGTGGGCCTTAGCCCAATTACTGTGTCTGGGGATTTCAAAAACAAATTGTATTCTGACTAATTCATATTCAAATAAACATATGAGTGACAAAGTGGTTTTGAACTCTGGCTGTCCCTATCCATGTGGCTGCTGAGTGGAGAGTCAAGAGGAAACTTCTCACTCATCTCTCAGGAGGGGCTGTTCCCGAGCACCAAGGCTATTCTTAAGTAACATGTGACTCCATGTGTTTTTAAGATCATAGAAATTAATAATTCCACTATACTCACTATATTCTCTAGTCAGATATTTCTCTCAAAAAATAAATTTGAAATTCCTTTGGAAAAATTAAATGAGTAGAAATGGTAAAAATGCTTTGAAAATGATGAGCAATTATACAGGATTTTCCTACTAAACACTGAAACATACTCTTATTAAACAATTTTAGTTGGCAAAAAAATAAACGTATAGATGAATGGAGCAGAGTGCAGCTCAGAAATAGACTGTTAGATAGTTACAACAGCTTGTGAAGAATGGGTATCACACGTCTTTTGGGAAAAGAGAACTTAAAGATATAACAGCGGTATATTTGATTAACCACTATTATTATTATTACATATGTATGTCATCACCTCATATCTAAAAATTACAGAAGGCAAGAAAATAGAACAAAATAAACTACCAGAAGAGGTGAGGAATTAGGCATTGGATCACAAAGTAGGAAAGGAGTTGCTAAACATAAATCACAGAAAAAACAATATATTTTTCACTATGTAAACATATAAATTACATCTATGTAAAAATTATCACCAGAAATGTAAAAGGCCATCAACAAATTGCACAACTTATTTATGACAAATAAAATCTTCTGACCGCTCTGTGATTCCTTTGTTCTTTCCTTCATAGTTGCCTCCCACAACCGTAGATTCAACTATATGTGAATAGCCAATAAGCACCTCAAACTTAAGTCCCCAAATCTCATTCTCTGCAATATTCCATCTCTTAGAAAAATGTTACAAACTCTTGTTTAATTTCCAAAGCCATAAGTCCAGATGTTATCTTGTTTTTTTTTTTTTTAAATTTTCTTCCCTTTCTTTATAAAATCCATCAGTGTAGCCTGAAGATTCTACCTCCTAAATTTATCTGGAGTACATTTTCTCCATCTCTGATGGCACTCCCTGGTCCACGTCCCTATTATTTCTGGCCTGGTCTATTCAAATAACCTGTCTTTTGTTTGTTTTGTTTCCACTGTTGTCCATCTCTGATTTGTTTTCTAGAGCAGCTAGAGTGTTATTTTTTTAAAAGTAAAATAAGAACAAGCCATCTCTTGCTTAAAATCTTTCACTTGCTTCACTTCCCTTTTATGAGAAAATTCAAATTCTTTCTGATGGCCTATAGCCTCTACACAGTCCCTGGCTTTCCTCATCCTATGCCACTCTTCTTGCTGTCCTTTCTTTCTAGAATGCTCTCTCCCTTCCTCTCCTGCTCATACACTCCAGCTCCATTCTTATATTTTAGATCCTGACTTAGATTTATTTCCTTAGAAATACCTCTATTGACATTACAATCTAAATAAGTGATTACCAACCCATTATTCTCTTTCTAGAAACTGATTTTTTTCCTTCATAGCACTTATTATTTATAGCGTGTGTTTAATATATTAGGATTAATTTGACAGGTTTCATGCAGCTGAAAAACAGCATTTTCTCATGTAATTAGAAGTTTAGAGTTAGAAAAGTGGTTAGTGGTCTTGCTGTTAGTGGCTGTCAAGGCTATCAGGACAGATGTCTCTGTAATTCCTTTGTTCTTTCCTTCAGTGTCGCTGCCCCCCATCACAAGGATGCTGCTCTACCTCCTGCATCCTACATTCCAGGGAAGAGCAGTGAAGAGCATAGGATAAAATGGGCACCTAACAACTGTGTAACTCCTCTCTTGGAAAAGTTTCCTGGAAGTCACAGACAGAAGCTTCTACTTGCATGACTATTGGTCAGAATTTAGACACGTGTTCCTCCCCATCTGCAAGGGAAGAGGGAATTTTTTAGTTTGTTTTTAAACTGGGCACAATGGCTTCTCCCATTTTCCATTAGTTTTCTTTCAACTAAAAAAAATTTGGTTTCTTTTAAAAGAAAAAGAGGGGGAATGAATCTTGGGTATTAACATTCTTGGCTACAGTGTGTATGTTTGTTTACCAAATTCCTGTTTTTCCTAACTTTTAAAAGAAGGCATCAGGTTTTATTTTTTCCAAAAATGTATATACCCATGGCCTACATTTGGGTAAGCATTCAATAAATCGTTGAACAAATAAAACTTACTGAGAATCATGGCATAGCCCTTCCTGGACTTTCTAGGTTAGGGATGCTATGTTGAGGTGGTCCAGTTTGCACTGAAGGCTAAACTTTTGCTCATGCCCTTGGAGATCATACTATAGCCCACCTTTTGCAGGAATGTTCTGAAATTATCTTTCTTTTTCTCCTTCACCATCTATTATTCTTCCACCAGATGATTCCCAAAGCAAACAAGATGACTTATCATCTCCCAACTTAAAAAGATATATCTATAGGCCGATTGCTACCTTCCCAACACCAGCCCTGACCTCTTTCCTGAACTGGATAAAACTATCTGTCTGACATTACCATCTACAGGCTGCTCAAATGTAACATTATCAAAACAACTTTCAATTCCCTCTAGTCATCTGCATTTTGGTAAAAAGCAAAGCATCTACTTAGTTATATAAACCAAAGAACCTTGAAGTGATTATTCTACTTCTTTCATTACCTTCCACATCCAATCAACGAGTTCTGCTAAATACACTTCCAACTTTGTGTAAATTCATTACTTTCTCCATCTCCATTTCTACATCTTGTTCACAGCATGGTTAGCCTTCTCCTGTCCTATGCTGAAAAGAGTAGAGACTCTCGTTCCAGGCCATTCTTGCTGGATAACCATGGACCTACACAGGTCCAGTTGGTGACTGTGATGTGAAAGAATAGAGGCAATGGAGAGAAAAAAACTATGCAGAGATTTTCCCCACATTCACTGAACTTTTTAGAGCTCTCTTTTCTGCTACTGAAGCCAGAACAAGAGGGCTTATCCTGGATTTCACTCTGTCTGCTTCACAATACTCAATTCAAAGTTCGGGGGTGGGCTGAGTTAAATAAATAAATGTATTTATTCAGGATGGGAATAATAGAGGGGAAAACTCACCGTTGTCTTGTTTGTATATAGAATTCTGTTCTTCCCAGATCAGTCTGTTGATAATTACTTTTTAGAGTTTTCAAATATCCATCTACACATTCTGTCCAGGTCTTATAGTTGAGTCTGTGGGAAATAAAAGAAAGACTGTGTTTCCTCCCTGGCCTTTTCCTTGGAGTGTTAATGGATTATACTAACACGCTTTCTAATATTGAACTGGCCTTGCATTACTAACATAAATCCTTCTTGGTTGTGATGTGTTATAATTCCTTCTTGGTTGTGATGTGTTACAATTTTTATGTATTGCTGGGTCTGATTCACTAATGTTTTATTGAGGTTTTTTCCTTTGCATTCATCAGGGATATTTTTCTCTAGTTTTCATTTGTGTTCTGTCTGATTATAGTGTTAGGGTAATGCTGGCCTCATAAATGAGTTGGAAAGTGTTATCGCTCGTTTTCTGGAAGAGATTGTGTAATATTGGTGTTACTTCTTCTCTGAATATTTGGTAGAACTCTCTAAGAAAATCATCTGGGACTTGAGATTTCTGTTTTTGGAAGGTTTAAAACTGCACATTTAGTTTTTAATAGGTATAGAACTATTCAGGTTATTTGTTTAATCTCGGATGAGTTTTGGTAGTTTGAAGTTTTTCACGGCTTTGGTCTAACCCTTCTAAGTTGTTAAATTTATGTGCATAAAGTTATTCTTAGTGTTTTTTAAAAAAAATAATTTTAATATCTGCGGTGTCTGTGAAGTCTGTAGGTCTCTTTCCTTCCTGATATTGAGAATTTATATGTTCTCTTTCTTTTTTTTTTGACAGTCTTGTTAGGGGTTAAATCTTACTGATTAATTTAGGAAATTATCTTTTAGATTGATTTTCTGTACTGTTTTTATTGATTACTGCTCTTTTCTTTGTGATTTTCTTGTTTCTTTGTGTTTTGGGTTTATTTTGCTCTTGTTCTAGTTTCTTGAAGCGAAAGTATAGATTATTGGTTTGAGACTGTTCTTCATTTTTTTATTATGTAGATCATTCTACCCTTCTTTTCTTGCTTTTCTACAACCTTCCGCTCCAATAGTGAGAAAATTTGACTTGCACCATCTTTCATCCATTTATTTAATCTTTCCATTCCACTATACATGTATAATGATATCATAATTATTTACCTGTGCTCCTGTGAGAAACACCTTTATTGACCGGGCCACAGTGCTTACGTGCAGTTTCTTTTGCCTTTAGTCTTACAAACTCCACTCATTTCCAGAATCACTTAGGTTCACTCCTTTTCCCGTTCAGTGAGTTCGTTTCATACATTTGCAATATAATTAGATCTTTTCGTTACATTTTGCATGTCTTTCTTCCTATTAAGGTTTTGAAAAGTCAGCTTTATTGAACTACAGTTATGTATAACACATTGTGTCGATTTAAAATGTAATTCAGTGAACTCTGACAAATGCAAAAACCCATTACCACACCCAGGAAAGCACTGCCACCATCAGTTCATAGAATGCTTCTAACACCCTCAAAACTCCTCCCGGTCCCTTTGCCATCTGTCCTCCCTCCATGCCTGGCCCCAGTCTACTGCTAAGCTCTTTGTTACTGTAGATCAGATTATGGTTTTCTTTTAGGATTTTGAGATTCATTCACGGTTTTGAGTGTATCAATAATTTGCTCTTTTAAAAAACGGACTAGTATTCCATTGTTTGGATATACCACAATTTATCTTTATTTTATTTAACCACCTGTTGACGAATATTTGGTTTGTTTCAAGTTTTTAGCTATCGTGAATGAATGAAGTTACTGTAACACTTATGTACAAGCACTTTTGTGCAAATAATCTTTCTTTTTTCTTGGGTAAATAACTTGGAGTTAGACTTCAATGACATCATGTTAGATGTTTTATTGTTGTCTCACAAGCTCTTGAAGAGAGATGAACAGAAAATTTGAAATTCAATGAAAAAGAAAAATTGATTGAAAAATTTCTGTTGATCTCTCTAAAAGTTAATTTTTTCCATCGTTTTCATTAGTACATTTTGATTTTTATTATTATATTTCTTATTCTAAAGTTTCTATTTGCTATTATTATCTATTTTCTATTTTCCCACTTATTATAGAAGTGTCTGAAACCACTTGTTAGAATGTTTTTATAACAGCTGCTTTAAAATCCTTGTCAGATAATTCTAAAATCTGTCTCATCCTGGTGTTGACATCTGCTGATTATCTCTTGCCATATGAATTGAGATTTTCCTGGTTTTTGGTTTGACAAGTATTTTGTATCATGTCCTGGACATTTTGAGTATTATATAATGAGACTCTGACTCCTGTTTAAATCTACTTTTTAAATAGACAGCAATGGTTTTAATGGCAATCAGTGAGTTCTGGTTTTAATGGCAATTTAATTGTCAAAATCTTCATAGTACTATTCTCATCTGCCCTGTTTTTGCACTACCCAGCAGTCAATCTGAAACTACCTCATAATTTAGTCAACAAAGCTTTTGCTCTATTGATTCTGTTCATTTTCACAGATTAATGGAACAGTGGTGAACTCAGGACTTCATATACAAATTTAAATCATTCTTTTCTCCATCTCCCACTTCTTTGTGATTGTCCTCAAACCCTCTACCTGGGAGGGGAAGGGGTGCTACACTTTTGCTAGTGTCTACTTTCTTCAAGGTGGTAGTTGACAGGATCCCACCTCACGATTTTGTGCACACAGTGTGAGTAGAAGGGGAAGGGCTCTGTTATCTGTGTGTCCGGTCACCATCAAAGGGTGGAGGTAGGACACTGCTGCTTCTGCTTGTGTTTACTTAGTGTAGAGTGGGATTGTCATTATGGTTCTACCCTACAGTTTTTACAGCAACCAGGTCAGTGGGGAAGATAGAGGGTGTTACTTCTCTTGTGGCATCTGCTTGTAGTGGAGTGATTATTATCCAAAGGACTCTTCTTCTTCCTGGACCTCTGGTTAGAGAGATTTTCTTCCTGCCCCTGTTAGTATTATAGCAGCAGGGTGTGATTTGCAATAGCACCTAGGCTGGAATGTAAAGGAAAACAACAACAACAACAACAAATGTAACACTAGGTGGCCCCTCAAGTCCTGAGATTCCTAGCCAGTCTTCCTTCCTTTCTTCCCCTTTTAGAGTTTTCTCATAGTTATTCTGAGAAACTTACAAACCTTACCTTATTTTATTTCTAGTCTGCACACACACACACACACACACACACTCACACAGAGAGATTCCATAAAATTTTATTCATCTTCATTGGAACAAAGGGGGCTGATAGTCTGAGAAGATGTTGCCAGAGTGGGAGAAAAACTGAACTTCCAAAGATGTGCATGCATTTTGTGTGGTGGAGTGGGGTAGGTGGGTCACATGTCACTGGGTGCTGTAGGAATGGGGATAGTGTGAACATGTACAAGAAAGTAAGAGACAAAAGGGTAAGGGAGGCATAATTGTGGTGAGGAAACAGTGCATTTGAGGAGAGATAAAAGGGCATTTAGTTGCTGATGTGAGTGAAAGTTTGGGGATGGGAAGAAATACTTTAAAAGAATATAGGAAGTACTTTTGATGTTGGCATGCTTTGTGAAGTCCTTAGGGAGATCTCCTTAAGGAAGCCTAAGTGAATGACATGGGATTTGTGTTTTCTTTGAATATGGTTTCCTGCACAGACTGGATCCTGATGGTTCCCAGTTTTTATTCTTAGTTTTACTTTTATTTTATGTTTTATTTATAATGAAATTGATAGAATTGTAAATGAAATGACCACAATAAGATAAACTCTTAATAGTTTCCTAATCTTATTAGACTTCCCTTTAGTTTATACTTATTTCATGTGTTCTTGTGTGTTTCACATACACAGAACATATTGTTTTTTTCTTAAAGACACAATTGATACATGCTATTGCAACTTCTGCCCATAAATTAAAGGCATCCTTCTAAGGGTTCGCATAAGTTGGAAAGTTATTACTCCAAAAATAGTAAGGAAACTACTCTGAGTTGAAAGGGTTTACTTTTGTTTTTGATAAGGTTATATATGGAATTCTCTGTTTCTCATAGACTTTTATGAGAACAGATGGACTGTGATTTTTTAAGCAGATTTTGTGGGGATATTTACGAATAAGTCAAGATAGTAGCCGTATTGTCTTCTGACTTCTAAGGATAAGTTTAAAAGGATGTAGTGGGAGGCAAGCCCAGAAATGATCAGGAAGGCTTCATGGTTCAAAAAGAAAAAAAAAATCATAGGCACCCTAGGATCTCTTTCAACTGCTTTTTTTTTAAACTTTTATTTTAAGTTCAGGAGTACATGTGCAGGTTTGTGATACAGGTAAACTGCATGTTGGCGGGGACGTTGTATAGAGATTATTTCCTCTCTCAGGTAATAAGCGTATACTTGAGGTGGAGGGCGGGAGAAGGGAGAGGATCAACTGCTTCTTTTTTGAGAAAGACACAAGCTTTCTGAACCCTACTTTTCTCATGTTGTAAAATGGGAGGGTTTGACTTAAATAATGTCTAAAGTTTCCTTTAGCTTACTATCTATTAATAAAGGAAAAATTGGATATGTATTTACTTTCAAGGCTGCTGAATTTGCATATTTAATTAAAATTAAAGTGAGGACTTAAGCATCACTCTGCAAATGGAAGAATATAGGTAGAGGTTTTAAAGCTCCCATTTACAAACAGAACAATAATGTTAAAGGATAAGAAAATAGAGGCTTGTAGGAAAATTAAACACATCGTTTATATTGAACTTGACCACTGAAACTGGTCAAGGTAAAGCTTAATCAATTTAAAGATTTAGAACATTTACTTTTTCATGACAAAACAAATAATGACATTCAAAATGTGGTGATAAAATAATTTAGGAGATGAAATGGGACAAATTATTGCATTTCTTTGGGAAGTTGAAATCCTGAGGTAGAAAGTGAACTTTAATTTGCTTCTAAAATTGGATTTGGATTTTGTTTAGGAAACCTCCCTGTGTTTGTTCATGGATCTTATAGAACTAAAAAATTCAAATAGAAAAGGTAGCACTGATAACAATAGTGATTCTTCAAGACTTGATTCTTCAAGAATGTACCGTTTATTATTCTGTTGTTTGGGGCCATGACAACGTGATGAAATGATGTAGCACAAATAAGTGGAAACCAGCAAGGCCTCTCGCAGTTGGAATTCTGATCAGAGAGATTATAGGAAGTTCCATTGACTGCATTCATTTAAATGCATGAGGAGAATACTATATCATGTTATTTATTGCCAAGTGAAAGCTGAGATTATTCATTTCAAAAGTAAAAGAGAAACAGAAGAAGGTGGAGGAACTAAAGCAAGAAGAGAAGAGAGGGTAACTATTTACATGTAAACAAGAGATGTAGAGTAATTGAATTCCTTTATGTCCTCCCCACAGTAAAACAACAGAGAATACATCAAGAAGTAAAAATAGACCTAACATGCAATCACTTAGAATGAATTCACATGATAGAATGTGCGATTAAGCCATGGAGCTTGCTACTACAAGATTTTATTCAAATAAACAGATAGATTAGAAAGATTAGAGTTGGTAAACACAGTTTATATAAAAATTTCAATGTCTGGAATTTGGAACCAACAAAAATAATATCAAGCAAACAAACAAAACACAAATGGCATCAGCTTCCAGGGAAGAGGCTTCTATATTTAAGGATGTGCAAAGAATATCCCTTAATTTGGAACATGAAGTATACCCAGGTCATTTCCATTTTCTGGGCACTACACTAAATCTGGCACCCCCTTACCATGCCCTTGCCATTAGTATTTGGTCACCAAAGAATTCTTAAATCTTCAGCCTAAATACAGAGCTCTATGTAACCAGAGTTCACAGCCTCCTCTACTGACACCTCATGTAATCCTGAATTAATCCCTAGTAGTTTCCTTAAACTCCTCTCATGTGGAAGCTGTTCATTTCTCATGTGCACCTTAATTTAGGCCAAGAAGAGAAAAAGACTTTTCTTCTGGCTCTTTGCCATCATTTTAAAGTCATTTTTCTGTCGTTTTCTTTTACTATTCTTCCTCCTTTGAAGCCCTACACATCTACATCTGCTTCTTCTTTCCAAGCTTGGTCATGACTACCTGCCAAGCTCCAAGTTCTTCCTTCAGAATTGTCGAGGATTTTGACATCTGTACCTCAGTTTTTTCTTCCAGCTTGTCCCTGGCCTGAATGTTCACACTGGATACCATCTACTCTCTAGCCATTTAACCAGTTCAGCACTCCATTTTGTTGGGCACCCCTGGACATTTTTATCTTTTGGAAATGGTTCACTTTTGAAATTCTGAGCTCTTTACCTGCAATCACAGCCTTTGTGTACTCCACCCTCCCATTAAACATGCTTAATGACACCTTGTCTCGCGGTGTAATGATGTCTATAATCTTAAAGTCCAGCAAGCCTTCTTAGTTTCTTTTATATTCAGCCTATAAAGGCTCACTATGTTCATCAGTTACAAGAGTTCGGGGGTGGGAACCTGATGTGTTGATATCCATGGTCTTGAAACAATCTCTGGAAGATCGTGAGGAGGGTCATGCCCACCTCTTTACTATGCACTGTCCAGGCTCGTCTTCATGGTCTACTATTTCAACTGCACTCTCATTAATGCTGAATTCTAGTCCACCACATCTGCATTCATAATTCGCAACCTAACCATTGATTTTTCTCTACCTTGCTCTTGGACTTTCAATTATGACTATAGAAAAGTTACATAATCTTGCTACTTAGCTCCTCTACACATATTGAATTTCTGGCCACAGCTGGTTGTCTGGCCCTTCCAAGTCTCTATGGAAGTCTGGATTATTGTTATGCCTATCCTTTTAGTGTGGGAATTTCTCAAGGAATCTTCCCAATGTTTTTCCTTTTTTTGCTTTGGACTCTGTCTGGAAGTCACATCAAAGGTTTTAGCTGCCATCTAAATGTCAGAGACTCCAAACAAGCATCTTCATCACCAGCCACTTCTTTTATATACAGGCTTAAATATTCAACTACTTTTTCCAAATGGATGTTCTATGGGCATTTCAATTTCAATGTATTCAAAGCCAAACTTGTTATTTCCTCTTTCCCCATCATTCATCGTCCTCCTGCTGAATTCTCTGTCTCTTAATGATATCATCATCAGACAGTCAAGCCTACAGTGTCCCCACCACTCCACGCCAGATTATTAGGTATTTGCTAACTATTCTCAGAACACATCATGTACACTAATTCCATGGGTATTTGCTCATGCTGTTCTCTCTCCCCTGGGATGCTTCTCATCTTCATTTTCCCTGATCCAAATCAAATGCTAGCTTATTTGTGAGGCTTACTTAAGACTCCCACTTCCAATTCTTTCATCCGGAGCACTTCCATTTGCTTGCCTTTCTGTCCTATCACTTGTTTCGTTTTACCTTAGCACATTTCATTAATTCAATAACATTTATTAAGCCCCAAGTATCTTAACAGACACTATAATACACAATGGGAAAGAAATAGGAATAAGTTTTGGTTTTTGGACTGAAGAAGTTTGTGTCTCCTGGCATCTAGAATATAGCCTTATAATTGTGGGCACCCATGTATTGAATTTGAGTTAATTTAAGAAACAAATCTTGAAAAAATGGTAAAAGTTGTTTAGGTAGCTGGAGAATTACCATGAATAAAACCTTTTTGAGATTGGCAGTTGTGACATCAAATCTATGTGGAAAATTATCATGTCTCTTTTAGATTTAGCATGAGAATGACTTGTGAAAAGGCAGTGCTTTCCCCTAATTATAATAATTATTTATTATTTTTAGAGAGATGGGGTCTGGCTATGTTGCTGAGGTTGGCCATCCCCTAATTACTTAAAAATCACTCCCTAGTTTTATAGGACACCTAAGTTTTGGAGAAGAGAATAACTTTGGCTCCAGATAAGACCACTTTGTTTTACTTTCAAGGCTTTTGATGGGAAAGGTGGATATTTTAAATTTATTTTATATTATGCCTTTAGAGAGAAGGTATGGCTAGTGGTTCATTTGGGGAAAAGGGGAGAAATACTTTGGACAAAGCCTTCATATAAAAATTTACAGATAGAGTATTTAGTGGTAATAGTAGAAAGGATTGAAAAGTAGTTGGGTGATATGATGGTTTGGAAGCCTCACAAAGTGTCTCCTTACACTCATTCATTTTAATTGAGTCAAGGAACCTACAAAAAGAATGTATGAGTAATGATGGATAAGGTGGGTGAATGAGGAAACACAAGAGTCTCTGTTATTCAACTGGTCCCAAGGATAAGCATCTGCCACTGGAATTGATGAGATGCCAAGCAATAGAAGATGCAGGGACAATTAGCCTCCCTGCTAGGTGCCTGGTATCAAAAGAGTGAGGAAGGGCTCTTCTTCTCAGTTCTTCATGGGACCAAGTGATGATGCCAACCCTGTGGCTTGGTGTCTATGAGGGCATGCGGAAATAGTATTCTTGGCAGAGACACTGGTGCTCTCTGAAGACTGAGAACATTGATGAGGGCTCAGAGCAGGAGAAGAGAAGCACAGAAGACCCATGTGGTGGCTGCAGCTGAGGAACAAATCTGTTTCCTTGGGAAGCCTTAAACTTCTTAGCAAGCTTCAGCCCTGGGTAAGTGAGGACAAGAGACAGTAAAATGTAGGTTATTACAATTCATGTTTCCTCATCTATATGCATGAACTGGCAAGGCCAATGGAAATTTCGATTATCGTTGTATGGCAAGGGAGAATAATTAATGTAACACACCAATCCACATGACTGCTTTCTTCTCAGACTTATGTCACTTTGGGACTGGTTAATTGTAAATCAACTGTTGCAAATACAGTAGTGGGAGGGATGTCTGAGTTAAAGTGAAGAAGAAAACAATGGTGAGTAGAGCCTTAATTATGGATGACTCTTGGTAATTCCAAGAAGATTATCCAGGGTGTGTGTCACTTGGGTCACTTGCTTTTTACCTATTGACCATTTCACCACTTTAAAGTACTTTATATCCTCAGTAGGTAAGAAATCGAAAGGATGTGGGATTCAAAATATTCAGCCTATGAACACAGCAATTAGAATACGGAGAACAGGGAATCCATTTGTAGGCTTATTTTTTTTTTCATATTAATAACAACCTTCTCCTTCAGAAAGTTCATCACAACTGCTAAATCAAAATTAAATTTCAGGGATTATCTGCAACTTTACTTTTCTCTATGATTATACTACTCATAAACAGTCATGGAGGTGAGCAATAACTACTCTATTCGATTTTGGACAAGCTAACAGGACCCCCTCCTGGGAAAGAAGCAAAACTGCACAAAATTGAGAGGCGAGCAAGTGTAAGATGATGGTACCTTCTAATTCCAATAGCTTTTTACAACAGAGAACCCAGTTACTTGGATAAATGTTGGCTGTTTTGAAAACACTCAGGCAGAAGGACCAGGCTTGCAGTCACTTCCGTGCATAGTAGGTGAAGGTAGGTGCAACATACAGCTCAACCTCATGAGGCTAGAGTCAGAAACTGAAATGTGTTTTTGCCCCTCTGTGGTGTGTTCTGATGGCAAAGGTGTAGGCAACCAACTGGGCCCAACATACCTTTCCCTATACCTGGCCAATTTTCA
Organism: Chlorocebus sabaeus; assembly: GCF_047675955.1. Taxonomy (NCBI): domain Eukaryota; kingdom Metazoa; phylum Chordata; class Mammalia; order Primates; family Cercopithecidae; genus Chlorocebus; species Chlorocebus sabaeus. The sequence continues at coordinate 16,673,361 of NC_132921.1, read as the reverse complement.
AAGCGCAAACCCACTTTAACGAACTCTAGCCTGTATTATAGGAGGAAGGATCTGGGTGGTACAGACGTGGCTTCCCATTGCCAGATCAGAAGGGTGGAGGAGAGGCTGGCAGGATGACAAGAATGAATGAACACACCAAGTTTCAGCTCCTATCTGAAGCTGCTCAGTTCAGGTAAGCATTTAGAGAAGCCAGGTGCAATAACTAACAGGGCAAATGTTTCTCTGGAAAATTCCAAGCCAGAGAAAATTGGGAAAAAGGGGGAAGGATGGAAAGCAGTACAGAGAAGTCAGCTAAAAAGATTAGAGGTCAAGATGAAAATATGAGATTAGAGAATGATAAAAAGCATTGTGTGAGATTCTATTTTACATCATTATGCCAGGGAAATTTACACAGGATAGGGTTGAAAGAAATTAGGCTATAAGATGAGTGACAAGTTGCAATAAAATGGCACCCTAAACTCACCAAGTCACTGTTGTCACTGCTATTGTGTCTTAGTTGATTTGATGTCTAGTTAGTCTATTTGTGCATTTCTCACAGAAGAGTATGTTTTGACCCGGGCTGACAAATACTGTTGATTCTGAAATTTGTTTTTATGGCTATGTTAAAACCATTGTCATTATAAGAAACAGAGATGGGAATATTGCCTCCTCAAATCTGATTCACATACAAACTGAATGAACCACATAACAACCACCTTAGTCAGATACTATTTTGAAACATAGTTCAAAACCTAAATGCTTATAAGATTCTTGAGAGACAGTGCTGTGCTCTGAGTCATAGGGAAGCCATCCCAGAAGCCAGGTCTACCCATCAATAAGCAGCTGCCTGTGCAGGGTGCAGGCTGCACTTTTGGACAGCCTTTAAAACTGAATTCTCAGAATTTTAGAACACATTTTTGTCTAGAAATGCTGACTTTGGTTCATTAGGTAGTGGTAAAACAGGCTCCCTTCAAAGCTCTCCTTCACCACCTTCCTTAGTGTATGGGGAAAAACACCTAGGGCTGAACAGTCTTGAGAAGTGTGGAAACATTTTCTTTGTGAGTGAGAACCGATCACCTAGAGAAAGGAGATCAGATTGCCATCACTGCTTCTGGGTATCAGATGCTAGCGTGAGTACATTGTTGATTTGCTTATCCAATTTTTGATCTGCATTATTGCTCTTATCTTCTGTTATAAGTGAGAGGTAAGTTCACTAACGAATCTCAAGGAAGATGTAAATGGCCAATGATCATGCTCAGAGGTCTGAAATCTCTCCAGGTCGCCTCCTTGGAGGGATGCTTTTCTGGTGGGGCAGCTCGTATCAGCATACACAAATGTGCTTGGGTTTGAATTCTGCTGGAGAGAATACTGTGACACTTGGTCTCTTCCTTGGGCCATGTCAGTCAGTCTTGGACTTATTTTGCAGCCCATTCTTTATTTCACTGACGCCTGTGTATCCTTGGCTTGGGGTCCCATCCCATTGTCCATCAAAACCTGCTATCAGGAATAGATCAATTATCAGTTATACACAATGTGTCATGACTCTATCTCAGAGGCATTTGGTCATTTGGCTTCATGGTTTTTTGTTCTTGCTGTTGTTGTTGTTGAGTTTTAAAATAATGAAATATAATGTGGCTACATAAAGGTGCATTCAATAGATGCATACAACTTAATAATGGAACATTGCCAGAACCTCTAAAACCTCCCTCCCCATTCTTTTACCAACAAAACCTCCCCTTCCACTAGGGGTAACTAAAGCAGTTATATCCTTGGCTTAGTCTATCCACCCACGTAAGCATCCTTAAAAGAACAGTTTGTCTGGTTTGATCTTTTAATGAAGGGCATCTTACTGTGTGTATTCTTTCGTGCCTGATTTATTTGCCTTCTAAACCTTACTTCTATCAGTGGTGTGGAAAGTGATGGCTACTGCCATGGTGATTTCAGAGAGTCTTGAGAAGATGAGGGTAGAGTTTTGTGCTCAGAAACCTTCTTGTGTGCCTTAAGATAGTGCAAACTGAAAGACCATGTGCCGGTGTGAAGCATAATTGTTGGGTATACTAGATAAACCAAGGTCTGTGAGAAGCTCGGGTAGACAAAGGAAAGAAGTGGGTCCCAATGGACGTCCAATGAGGACTGGGGGGGTTTAAATCATTATGACTATGATAACTTTATCCACAGTTGATCTATAAAGTATACTATGATATACTTTTCACAGTGTAAGCTTTCTCTGGAGTTAATAATTATCAAATTTGCTCATTTTTGGATATTTGTTTGGTTTCTAAGTTCCTATCACTAATGTATTTCTTTTCTGTTGGTGGTAGATATCCCTCTCCATGTGCTCAATATAATCTAATGCATCTCTCTCTCTGATAGCATCTTCACCTTAGAGAGCTTCAAACAGTCAGCGTACTCAATTTTAGCATTAACCATACAATGAAAATAAAGGCAGTATGGGCAAACACTTGTGGGAAATAATGTGTAAGATAAAGTCAGAAACACTAAGCACAACCCTACTTCTCCTGAGAGGGACAGCTCACCTACCTCCCTTAAATACAATGTTTCCCAAATACAGCATAAATACCATGCTGGTGATTATACACATAAATAGCAACACACACATATATATGTGTGTGTGTACTCATGAAAATGTAATTGGTGTGAATTTTTATTTTATGGATGAGAAAAGGCCCACTCTATTCTATAGCACTTTGCTTTCTTCACCTTCTGGGACTGCAGTACTACTCCTCTATGATAGTTGAATTTATAGATGTCAGAATATGAATTATTCCAGGTGGGGCTCAGTCATGTTCATCAAACACCAAAATCAGAGCAGGGCGGAATCAAATAAACAACAACAAAAATCAGTAATTGAATTTCCACATGTAGGAAGTGCCAGTTGTGCCTTAATGTAGGGATATCTAAATTTACTACATTAAAATACTATGTGATATTAAATATCAAATGAAATAACAGTTCATGCTAAAATTTGATTCATTAAAAATATATATTTGACTACTTTGAATTAGAGCTGTAGCTAATATTCTACAGACTTCTTTTAAATTGCTCTATAAAGCACCTGAACATATTCATTTTAATGACATTATTTAAAACTATCATGGCCATCATAAAAAAAAAAAAGTAGGGAGTGTCTGAATCAGAGGCTTTATATTTCAGAGTAATGCAAGGAACTCTTTCAGACTCACCCAACCAGCGGCCAACTTCCTCTATGAAGACAGTAAGGTAAATATTTCTGAAGTTCATAATTTAAAGTCTGGCCAGATCCTTCGAAAAAAGACACACACCCACACACACACACAAACACACACACATACACACACACACAGAGAGAGAGAGAGAGAGAGAGAGAGAGAGAGAGAGAGAGAGAGAGAGAGAAATCTTGGTTACTTTGTGTCTGAGACATTAAACTCATAAACAATATCTAGATCGGATACTGGTCCTCTTGTCTGCTTCTCCACCTTACAGCTTGTCTATGACTGATTTAAGTGGTGTCATGGGAGAATGCCATGGGAATCGGATGACAGCTGAAAAATTTATGTTCCATCTTTGAAGAGATAAGTGGGGATTATGTGCAAATCTAGATTCTATATTTCCTGTGTTCTTATTTCAGGCATTATAGGTTGGAATATACTAAATTTTGAGATTAGAATTGAACTCTTTAAGTGCATAATATACTAATTTGATTAGAGGTTTATCAAAATTTGAAACTATGTTTTTAAAAGAAATACAAAGATTTTAAAATATTTCTCCCAGCAGTATCTGTGTAGCATCGTATTTGACTTATTGATAAGAATAAAAATTAATTACATTCAAGTGATTATTCATTTCTTTCCTCTATATATATCCTAATTCAGTAAATGTAAAAGTTTTTTAAAAAATAATGTATCGTGAACTATAATTAATTTTCTATGTACAGGCAAAAGTATCCTAAGACTAGATAATATTTTTATCAAGCATTTAAGGCACATAATTTATCAGTTAGGTGTAATAAGTTTAGATACATAAAATAGTATCATAATTTCATGTTTCACTGAATGTGTTTTGTGCCTGAATTTTCTTATGCATTATTTAAAAACTACCATTTGCTTTTAATTAAACTTTAAAAAGAAACTTTAGTGAGAAAATATCTATTTTTATTGTTGTTTTGACACAAATAATATATTGGCTACAGGATGAAAGGGATAAAAACGTTCTCAGATTAAAATAGGCCATAAGGAATCAAATAGGCTTCAGGCTGCCATGGACTTTTAGACCCTCAAGTCTGAAGTTTGGGATGTAAAAACATCCATTAGTACTTGCTAATTTATATTAACTTTAAAATTATAAATTAATCGCTTGCTTGTTTGTTAAGCTAAAATATTTATGCAAGACACAGAGGAATATATTTTTAGCAAAATGCAAAATTAGACTATAAAGCCAAGTTCTTTTATAATTTGAAAAGAACTTTCCTGCATTGCCATGTCCAGACAATGAAATACTGGGTAGTGTCATACTGACATCTTCCTTAGGTAGGTTTAATGCAATTTGTTTTCCTTTTCGATTTTCTTAGTTGTTTAACTGGGACTCAAGTCAATTGGTAGCTGTTGGTGGCTTGCCTGAACTTAGTTTATTTTTTGTTAATGTTTAATCTATTCAAGTTGCTGTGAAAGTATTTATAGGTGAAAGGAAAAATCACAGTTTTGGTCTCATGCTAATTTTTATTTATGTGTCACCTGATGAAAACTTTCGTGTGTAAAACAATCAGTTCAGCCTTAAATATAATTGTTTATTTGCCAATGAGAATCAGACTTTCTGTCAGATGAGGAGAAACAAATCTTACTTTTATTCCTGGAACTTAAACAGTGCACCTGCATAGAGAAAGATCATACAAATAATTATGTGAAATGGAACATACTTGTTGGTATTTATTTTAAACATACATGAACATGTCTCTACAAGAATGTTAAAGTATATACTATTTAGTATCATCTATCATTTTAAGAGTTATGACTTGAGAATTTATAATTATCTAGGAATGTCTTGGCTCATGTCTCTGTGTCATGATTTTTTTTCTAGTATGATTTCTCTGCCATAAAACTTACCTAAGCTAAACATTTATGTCCTCTGTATCTTGAACGAACACATGTTTGTGTAGCTTCTCTTTTCTTTAATAAGATTATAGTTTCATTAATAATTTACCATGGAAATAGGATGCCTGAAAGTTTAGAATGTGAAAATTTGTGATTGGTCCTTAGAGAGTGATTAAAGAATACTATTCAAAAGTATAAAAATGTTTTTTTGCCCCAAAGGTTAAAAGAGTAAGGCATGATTTATAAAACAACAAGAAGAATTGGAACGTGAACAAAGAAAAATGTACCTTAAAGTGTATTTTTGCACTTTGGGATATGATAGCTTCCAGACACCCATTGGCCCGTGCAAGCACGTTTCTGAACAGTGTCATTTAAAAATCTTTCAGGTCTTATTTTATAAGCTCTAGCTCACATTTTATCAAAACATTACAATATACTCAATCTTCTACTAAATATAATTTTCACTGTAAATACTTTGAAAGGATTAATATGACTTTGCTTTCGAAGTTACTTTCCTAAGAACAATTGATTTCATGTACCTACTGTCTGATTTTCAGCAACCAGCATGAAGCCTTGGAAATCCTTTAGGATGGAGAGAATCCAGTACACCATTTCCTTCTAAAATTAATGAAATTCTTATGAATACTAAATTAAATAGAAAAATCAGCATAGATTTCATTTTCAGATATTTAATGGTAAACTTGTTAATTTTGATCTTTTTTTTCATGTTTTAGAAGGAATACTTATTTTTAGGTGTAAAATATGATTTGAATCCCTTAAAAGTTTGAGGGCCTTTGGCACTGCTAGTATCACTCACTGTATAAAGCCGTCCTTTTCCTGCCAACTCCCATCCTGTGTACCCAGCCCTAACTGGCATTGTTTCTCCTGTAGCTTTAATCACAATTGCCACAGCTTTTTACCCTGGATTACTTGGATTAGATATAAAATCAACACACTTTTTTTCTGGGTGACTTTTGAAAGAACGTAGGTGTTCTTTCTTAAAGATACGTGGGGCGTGAATGATTTTCTCACTTTATGTGCCTGGGTGTAACTGAGGAGTATGACTTATAACGAATTCTACATAGCTAAATTTGACCCTGGAAAACAGCATCATATAGGGTGTCATGCCTTGGTGGTGTTCTCTGTGCTTGGAATTCCACAGTGCAGAGTATGGGTCCCTCAGGGACATTCTTTCTGGAAACGTTTGCTGTCTTTTAGTTCAGGACAGGCCATTACCACTTTACAGAAAATAGTAAGCGCAGCAGCTTCAATTCATTGAATGTCTACTCTGGATCACGTATTGTACTAGAAAAGTTTTTTTTTTTATTTTTTAACTCAAACTCCCATTTGACATAATAAAAGTTAAAAAACTTATTTTATAATTTCATTCACAATTTAAAAGGCCTTAAGTATTTGCGACTGCCACAAAGCCAACACAATGGCAATTTTAGAATATTCTTCTTTCAGACTGCATGGCTCTCCCTCCTTGTGACCCCCTTCCTCACCCACAGCATGCCAGTCCCCAGATGCCTATGTGTGCTCTTCTTATGGGACAAAAGGTACAAGGAAGTATGATTTTCTGTTGAGAATCACTATGCTAGATCCTGTACATAGATCATCTCACTGAACAAGATGAAACTTAGAAGTTCAGAGAAATTAAAGACTTGACCCAGTTCACACAACTACTAGCAACAGTAGCAACAGGGTTGAGACTTGGATGAAGTCTCCTAAGGGTTTGTGACTCCTGGCATCTGCAACATCTGGCACCTGCCACACCATCAGATGTAATATTATTAGACATTCATGAGGAATAATTTGGAGAATTCATGTAAGTTCATTTAGTCTGAAACAACCCCAACTGTGATTTTGAGATCAATTTGAGTTGTGGAGAAATTCTGCAAAAAAAAATTACCCAAGTGGATCCCTGAAGAATTCCATGGCGGTGGCAGCCCTCTGTATTTCAGAAACAACATCGTGAATTTGAAGACAATCTCCAATTTGCTACTGCGCCCTGGGTTCTCTGGCAAGAAATAGGCCTATGTGTTGAAAAGTCTTGTACATGTTCTTGATCCATACTCCGATAATCACATTTTGCATTCCAAAAAAATCAGAAAATGGTTTTAAACAAATTAATACACTTACAGGACCAATGATGCATAACACTTAAAATTAGGACAGTTTTGAAAAAAAAAAAAAGTAGAATGTATGATTGTTCTAAGAATTTACAGAGGCCATATGGAGAGAATGGATTAAAAATGATGTGTTAAACCTCAAAAATTTAACATTGCTTTGAATTACAGAGGGTTTAGAAAGCAAAGGCTATAGTGCCTCAAATAGACTGTGTAATATTGTAATATTTACTTTTGCTCTCTTTCAGTTCAGAAATCTGGGGTGATTTGAGAAATAGTGAGCTCCATGAATGTGTCTGCTTGGGGGTTGGAAACAGGCCACTCACAGGCCACTGAGGATAGAAATGTCCACCAACGAGAAGAGAGAGTTTTAGGGTATTAGTGACAAGGATACTGGGCCAAGGGCACTTTTCCCTTTTTGTTAGAGTTATGTGACGATTACCTCCAAGGCTGAAAAAATGAAGCTTTACATTATAAAAAATAGATAAATCTAAAAATATGATATTCCTAGAAAATGTACCAGGAACTAACTTCGTTTTCTCATTGTCCTCTAGGCTGCAGTCCATTTCACAATGGCCTCCCTTGCTGCAGCAAATGCAGAGTTTTGCTTCAACCTGTTCAGAGAGATGGATGATAATCAAGGAAATGGAAATGTGTTCTTTTCTTCTCTGAGCCTCTTCGCTGCCCTGGCCCTGGTCCGCTTGGGTGCTCGAGGTGACTGTGTCTCTCAGATTGATAAGGTCAGTCTCAGCTTTTGCAGTTCATCATTGGGACAAATTATTTTTCCCACAAGAACATTTCATTGCAGTGGTCCCCATGTTAATGGAGGTCATCATGAGGGCACAAGGTGTCACATCTTCACACATCTCCACGAGGTGTCTCATCATGAGGGCACAAGGTGTCACATCTTCACACATCTCCACGAGGCCCTCTGTGGGTGTGAAGAAAGCACACAGCTTGCAGCACTTGTTTTTGAGCCAAGAGGTAGCAGAAATATTCCAAGCACTGCACCTTTGATGTTTTCCCTGAGTGCAGTGGTTCTCAAAGTGTGTTTTCCAGACCAGGATCATCAGCACCGCCTGGAGAACTCGTTAGAAATGCAAATGCTTGGGCTTTACCCCAGAAGTACTGAATCAGAAACTATGGGTGTGGGTCCCAGCGCTCTGGGTTTTAATGAGCTCTCCAGGTGCACCTGAAAGTTTGAGAACCACTGCCTGCGTAGACACGGTTGAGATAGGAGAGTTAGAAGGAGATTCCAATGACGTCCCAGATTCAGGACTTGTTACCTGGGCACAAATAACATCATAGTACATTCCAGATAATAGTAGTGTACCTGAATAGTCCTCGCATTGTCATCATCACCACCTTCACCACCACCTTCAGGGAGTGCTTATTAACACACCCTTGCACAGAGCTCTGGGTGCACTTTACAGGGAAGTAGAATGGTCAAGGTTTCCCTCCCTTCTCAGAAAATTGCCACTGAAACTCAGTAGCTCAACAGCAGGTGAGATGCCAAGTCCGGGCTGCATGCAGAGGCCTTGATGTCATCCCTTTCTGCCCCCACCTCCTCGTGCCCACTCCTTGCTGCACTATTCCTGCCACTATTTTAGTTCAGAAGGGCTTGCCAGAGGAATCTGGTACCTGTTGTAACCTGTCATACCTCAGTTCGTATGGAAAATCATTTGTGTAGATAATTTAAGCTAGAATAATTCCTTCCTTTATCTGGATAGCTTAGTAAATATTAATTGCTAGAGAACAACTACAGAGTCTTAGACTGCCATTTTTTCAAGCACTAGAGTGGTTTACAACCTAGAACATAGGATACTGTACTTCAATGAGATGTTAGTAACAACTGTCTGCTGAGAACTTTATCAGTGTTTAGGATCCGGGATAAGCCCTAAGAATATGATATTATTTGATATTCACGTTGACACACTGAAGTGGGAATATTATCCTGATTTTGTGGAGGGGTGACCATACTGCGTGCTGGTAGATGGCGGACCTGAGATTCAAACTTAGGACGATCTTCTACAACTGGTCTTCTCACCTTTGGCACTACTGACACTTTGGGCTGGATACATCTTTGTTGTGAGGGGCTGTCCTATGCAACGTTTGGCAGCATCCCTGGCCTCTCATCAATGAATACCAGCAGCATACCCCTCTCCCAGCATGACGACCCAAAACATTTCCAGGTATTTCCAAAGAATATTCTCAAAAGCAAAATCAGTCTCCAGTTGAGAACTGCTCTGAAGCCACCAAACTGAAATTATAGCTCAGAGTACATCATTGTGAAGCTTCAGTATTTTCAAGTCAGTATTTTGATAAATAAATATAAAGCCCTTAAAAAACATTCAACAGATAAAAATGTATTCATTCATAAAAATGCATAATGTTTCAGAACCAAGTGAGATGACTTGGTATCTTGGAAACAGCCTTGGTCCGGGAGTTCGAAGATTGGGTCCAAGTTCCTACCTTGGGAAAATCATTTCATCTCTGTGGGCACTAGGGTCCTCACCTGTGCACAGAGGATGTTGATTTGATGATAAAACAAATAAAGAAAAAAACCTTACCGTTGTCACTGTTCAATGTGTTAGACAATGATGTGCGGGCACCATGCCTATGACTAAAGCTTGATTTTAATGCCACAGAAGACACCGCTTTTACTTACTGTGTGCTTTCATGTGAGGGGCAATCTTTCAGATCCTGTCTGGTATACCTTCTGAGGTCTCCTTGCCCTGCACCTCATGCCTGGTGGGCCAGGGTCAACAGCTCATGAGTCATGGGGAACTGAGAGAGCTACTGTTCTGCTGGAGTTTGCTCTGTACTCTTTGCTGCCTCATCAATTACTCTCATGTGTGACTTTTTATAACTCTTACTATTATGGTCTTGCATGAAAAAATATGTAAGAGGAGAAAAGGCAACTAGTGACACAAAAGCATTCATCTAATTTATCTGTGCACACTTTTAATCCTCTGTAAATGTCTTTTAGGAAATTAATTTTCAGCTTCTCCCCTGCCTCAGTTTGTTTCTCACTGCAACACTCGAACCTTGTCACCATGAATCACACATTTCTATTTTAGATGAATCCAGACTCAATTTATGGCTTCCAACTGTGTGTCTCTTTTAAGCATCCCCATGGATCTGTGTTTCTTCTTCCTTTTGATGCTCAAAGTGTCATAGCTGGGCCAGTAGATATCTCTTTAACCCAATCTTTTTAAACAATCCTTCCCAATAACTTTACAATATTTTTGCTTTCTGACAAGATGTTCTGGGCTTATCTTGAGTTATCTTGGCTCCAAGAGGAGCTCAGCTATTCCTCATGAAACTCTGGCTCATTTACTCTATTGAATATATATTATAGAGTAAATATATATGTTTACTCGATTAAAGTCAAGAATCAGTGTGCTTGAGGTTCAATGCAGTTGAAGTGCCATGAAAGCTGCTCACCATTTGAGTGAAAGAGCTGGAAAAGCGTATTTACTGACCAAGTCATGGGTTCAGACTGACCCTTTTTTTTTTTTCATTTTTAGCTCTAATAATGCTGTTCTTTCTTATAATGTTTGAATATAAAAGTTTTAAAAAGTGATTTTCCCATTTCGTAAGCTACTCGCTCCTCTCTTCTCTCACAAGACATTTCCATTGAAATTCATTATACACATACGTGTATATATATATACATACATACACACACACACATTTCCATTGAAACGCATTATTTTATATATTATATATAGTTTAGATTACACATGTTTGGATTACATATGTATGAGAGTCATATGTTTGGACTTTCTTCTCTCTCACAAGATATTTCCATTGAAATACATTATGAATATATATACACACATACATATGTATTTTTCTGAAGTCATATGTTTGGATTATAATCTTATTTAAAAGTTTATAAATTTGAATTTTCTAAAATGCAACCGAGTTTTACAAAAAGCATTTAAAAATAATCATTAATATATATTACTTATTCTACCACTCTGTAAGAAGAAATAATAATTTTATAATTTGGCATGAATATACAGGTAGAAGCCCAAGGATGATTCATAGTATCCTTTTTTGTAAAAATCCTTAATCCAAATGTCCTGAAATTGCTTACACTGTATAGACCCATGATTTTCCTCATTGCCGTCATCTGAATTCATTAACCACTTATCAGAAACAAAAATTCTGATTTCCCTACATAAGCACATGAGGGAACATGAAAGTATAGCACACTTTGTATTTCAGATAGAAACACCAAAAAATTAGATAAGAAAAGTAAGAAGAGGAAGAATTGTGATAAACAAACCCTTTGAAGTTGTATCTAATATTTATCACACATACATATTTACTGCAGGTTGACTATCCCTTATCTAAAATGCCTGGGACCCAGTGTTTCGGATTTTGGAATTTTTCCCTTTTGGGAATTTTTTTTTCTTTTTTTTAGATTTCAGCATATTTGTTTATACATGAGATGGGATAGGACCCAAGTATAAACATGAAATTTATTTATATTTCGTATACAACCTATACATATAGCACGAAGGTAATTTTATACAAATTTTAAATCTTTTTTTTAAATGAAACAAAATTTTGACCGTGACACATCACATGAGGTCACGTGTGGAATGTTCCACTTGTGTCATGTTGATGCTCAAAAATTTCAGTTAGCTGTGAAACAGCCTCAGACAGACCCTTCAGGAGTGATTCCAGGAGGAGGCATTGTTATCGTAGGAGATGATGGTGCCATGCGTGTTAATGCTCCAAAGACCTTTCAGTGGGACAAGACGTGAAGGAAAAAGACAGTGATATTGACAATCCTGACTCTGTGTAGGCCTAGGCTAAAGTGTTTATGTCTTACTTATTCACAAAAAAGCTTAAAAAGTTAAAAAATTAAATAAATACAGCTCATAGGATAAGAATATAAAGAAAAATATAATTGTACAGTTGTACGATGTCTTTGTGTTTGAAGCCTAGTGCTGTTACAAAAGAATCAAAATGTTTTTTAAAAATAAGAAGTTTATAAACTAAAAAAGTTAAAGTAAGCTAAAGTTAACTTATTATTGAAGACAAAATTATTCTTCATAAATGTAGTGTAGCCTAAGTGTCCAGTGCTTGTGAAGTCTATAGTGATATACAGTAACATCCTAGGCCTTCACATTCACTCATTACTCACTGGCTGACTCACCCAGAGCCATTTCCGGTCTTGCAAGTGCCATTCATGGTAAGGGCCTATACTGTTTTGCCAGTTTTCATCTTTTATACAGTTTTTTACTGTACCTTTTCTATTCTTAGATGTATTTACATACACAGATATTTACCATTGTGTTACAACTGCCTATGGTATTCAGTACAGTAACACGCAATACAGGTTTGTATTTGGGGAGCAATAGGCCATACCATGTAGCCAAGTTGTGTAGTAGGCCATACCATCTGAGTCTGCATGAGTACACACTGTAACATTCGCACAATGACAAAATCACCTAATGATACATTTCTCAGAAAGAATCTGCGTAGTTAAGTGATGCATGATTGTAATGAGTAGGTTTAAAACTTTGAAGAGTAGATATCAGTCAAATTATATTTTATAACTTATATTTATATAAATTTACATAGCCATGTATATTTTGCTTAAGACATTATCTCATAATCAAATATGACTTCCAATATGTTCTCAGCATTTACTGGTTAAACTTTCCTCCTTGAACTGTTTCAAAGATTAACGAGCTGGTCCCATCAACTCCTGACCCCTCATTTTAGGAAAGAAGGATACAAAGGGACCACCTAAGTTCCAGCCGGTCACTGCTTATCTCTCTCCATCTTATACTGAGATGATGGACAGTGATGACTTTCATTTGAAACTTTTCATTCTGGGAGCCCTTAGAGACAAACTTCATGTATTTTCTGACATAGGATGAAACAATTATAATGATATAGTCCAAAGTATAAAGATACATGCTTTTATTTCCTTTCTTGTAGCAGCCCAAATAAATAATTCCATGGAGTGGAAGGTCCCTGTTGAATCTTCCTTTCCTAGTGGCAAGTGACTAACCCCACTGGTCACCACTGTTCACCAATGAAGTCGCAGCCACAATAAAATTGACTTAAAAACTGAGGCAGGATTGTTTAAGAATACAAAGTACCCAGCATGCTTTCTCTCTGAATTCTTTCTCTCAATTGGGAAGAGATAACTGCCATATTTTTAAAGTCATTAAAAATCCACGTTGGCCAAGAGCTTATTCTATTTTCAAGTAGAGTTGTTGCAAAGATGCAAGATTCTCAAAATATAGTGAAAGGTTGAAGATTAAAAGACTTCTTATGTTTTCATCGTCTTTTCTTTATCATAACATGCATAGATGTTCTTGTAGACTGGTATGACAGGTCCTTCAGTACCATAGGCTCACAGTGACAGTTTATCAAATCTACAGATCTAAAGACTAAGAAAGCTCTTCTATAAATCAAATGCTGATGTTCCCATGGGCTGTTGAACTGGAATTGTTCAAGGGTTTCTGTTACACAGTCGCTGGAGGTCCTAGTTCAAAATTTTGAATTTTGAATTCTTCCATAGGTGAAAACGTGCCATGCATAGTCACTATTGAAATAAAAATCACTTGTAAATAATTAGGTGATGCAAACTACAACTTAATAACTGCAATGACGTCTTGAACTTTATTGTAAGTGTGGACGTTTCTAAACTGAAAAATACTAAGCATTCCAGTTTTATTATATTATGAATTTAACAAATTTTTCTTTAAACCCACTTAATATAAAAATATCCAAATTCAACACATTTTAAATTTTATAAACCTCGGTAAAATAATTTTGAATTAAAGGAACAGAGGGGGCAAGTGCTGAAAAGTTCTCTTCTTTTGTCAGAAGCTACCACGGTGAGGTTGATGCGCGCAATGATGGTGGGATTAAAAACAATCAGCTTTAGGAGGAAGCATTTAATAAGTGTTATTCTGTATATACATTGCTGTGAGAAAATCCTCTATCAGACTAATATGGTCAAAATTATGCCTGATACACAAAATATAGTTTTTAAATTTGGTCGGTACAAATGACTACCTTAACTAAATTTGTACAGTGCGGCCTTTGTGTGAGACAACATGTAGTTATAAACAATCAGACAGAAATATAAGGGATAATATCAAATATTAGAGATAGTACAAATTCTATTTATGAGTTTGTACTCTCAATAAGCTGAAAGTTAGCGGAAGCTCTACATGTTGAAAACTCTGTAAAACATGGGGTAGGGAGGGAAGGAGAGAAAGAAAGATTTTTAAATGTTCATATGGATTTGACTCAGCAATCCCATTACTGGATATGTACCCAAAGGATTATAAATCATTCTACTATAAAGACACATGCACACCTATGTTTATTGCAGCAGTATTCACAGTAGCAAAGACTTGGAACCAACCCAAATGCCCAGCAATGATAGACTGGATAAAGAAAATGTGGTACATATACTCTATGGAATGCTATGCAGCCGTAAAAAAGGATGAGTTCACGTCCTTTGCAGGGACATGGATGAAGCTGGAAACCATCATTCTCAGCAAACTAACACAGGAGGAGAAAACCAAACACTGCATATTCTAACTCATAAGTGGGAGTTGAACAGTGAGAACACATGGACACAGGGAGGGAAACATCATACACCAGGGCCTGTCAGTGGGTTGGGGGAGCTAGGGGAGGGATAGCATTAGGAGAAATACCTAATGTAGATAATGGGTTGATGGGTGCAGCAAACCACCATGGCACGTGTATACCTATGTAAAAAACCTCACATTCTGCACATGTGCCCCAGAACTTAAAGTATAATAAAAATAAATATTTTTTAAAAAATGATGATGACATAGAGTTTTAGAGCTTATTTAAGTAAAACAGTGCTTTTTTACGTAAAATGACATTTCAAGAAATGTAGGAATAATCATTGGTAGGAAATGTTGATAGGTTTCATGATTCCAAAATTACAAAAAATAAGAGGAAAATCTGGTAGGTAAAACTTAATAAATATTAAATTAACACATGAATTGATGACCTAATTTGTATTGGCCCAAATGTTAAAATTATAGCTGCCCAGTCACTTCAGAAAGAGGCTTATTCATTCCATAAATCACAAAATAGTGCACAGGTTTTTTTTTTTTTTTTTTTTTTTTTTTTTTTGAGACGGAGTCTCGCTCTGTGGCCCAGGCTGGAGTGCAGTGGTGCGATCTCGGCTCACTGCAAGCCCCGCCTCCCGGGTTCCCGCCATTCTCCTGCCTCAGCCTCCCGAGTAGCTGGGACAACAGGCACGGGGCACCACGCCCGGCTCATTTTTTGTATTTTTAGTAGAGACGGGGTTTCACAGTGTTAGCCAGGATAGTCTCGATCTCCTAACCTCATGATCTGCCCCCCTCGGCCTCCCAAAGTGCTGAGATTACAGGTGTGAGTCACCGCGCCCGGCCAGTCCACAGGTATTCTGAGTTACACCATTGTACAGTGAAGATGGTGGTCACACTTCACTGACTATATTGAAAACTGTAGAGTTCCGCTGCTGAAATATGCTTTTCATTCAGTGTCAGACTGGGAGAGCTGTGCACTGAGGCATTAACATCCGTGTGTGGACTGACTACCGGACAAGCATGATTTAATCGGAAGCGATGTCACTATAGCATTTATGTAAATTGACACAGATTCCAAAATCCTGGTAAACCTAAGAGAAAATCAAGTTGTGGTAAAGAAAGAAAATGCAATAAAAATTAAAACCAAGTATGCCTGTTGATGTGCATTCAGAGTCATGGGGAGAATCAGCTTTAAGACACTAATGAACTTGGAATGGCAATTAGACACATTTATTGGGAAATAATATTTTTATTTTTAAAACCTCTTGCAAACTGTTCTCGTAACCTCTGATTCTAATGATTGCTTTCTTTGTGCCCTGTTTACAGGTGCTTCACGTTAACACTGCTTCAGGATATGGAAACTCTTCTAATAGTCAGGTAAAGACAATACGTTCTTTTAGAAAAAGAGATGGTGAGCCAGGTGCAGGGGCTCACGCCTGTAATACTAGAACTTTGGGAGGCTGAGGTGGGTGGATCACTGGAGCCCCGGAGTTCGAGACCAGCCTGGGCAACATGGCAAAACCCTATCTGTGCAAAATATACAAAAATTAGCTTATAGTCCCAGCTACTTGGGGGGTTATGGGGGGAGGTTAGCTTGAGCCCAAGAGATGGAGGTTGGAGAATGTGGAACTCTCCTTTCAAAGCTAAGAAACATACTTTATTCAGATTTCCAGATTGTGGATTTTTCAAGTAGAATTTTTGATAATTTACTTGTTATTTATTAATTTACTAACATTTTATTTACATATTGGCCATATTTTGGCAAGAAAGGATGACGTTAAATGTTTTGCCTTTTTCTTTGTATATTCATAGACAACTTACATTGGTAAAATTAATTATTTAATATATATATTATGCAAAATCATTATCTTCTGTTAACAATTTTATTTTAAGGCCAAGTATTTAGTAAATTATTTCATTTGATCACAGACACTATTTTGAGAAAGGGTAAGACATAGATGTATGTGGCCTTGTTTGCTGTTTTTAAAGTATTTTTAAAAATTCTTTTATGGTATAATATGCATGTTTTATTTTATGTGTAAATGAGATTATGCATATCTTTGCAGTCCAAAATTAAATTTTTATACATCTTTTTAATAACAGCCAGGGCTCCAGTCTCAACTGAAAAGAGTTTTTTCTGATATAAATGCATCCCACAAGGATTATGATCTCAGCATTGTGAATGGTCTTTTTGCGGAAAAAGTGTATGGCTTTCATAAGGTAGGTGAAACTGCCTCTGTTAGAAGGACCTGAATCTTGTTAAATCCATTATCTGAACAAAGGCTTGTGTCTTTTTACTGAGTCATACAAAGATGGTTTTGTTTCTCGTTGCTACTTATTATGTTCTCAGATGTCTTGAAAATATCACCATTTCCAAAGTTCAACTTTTTACCCAATTAATCTACATATTCAGGTTCACTAGATTGACAGGCTTCAAAACAGAAGAGAATGTGTCCATTGGTAGGGATGTCGAGCTGTAAATGGAATGGAGGAGCAGTCAGCCCATTTAGGGGTGTCCATGGCAGGAAACACATTCTGGGCTCCAGCAGTAATCCCACCTCAGCTTCCTGAGTAGCTGCGACCACAGGTGCATGCTACTATGCTCAGCTAAATTTTCTGTTGTTGAGAAAGGTTCTCTCTATGTTGCCCAGGTTGGTCTTGAACTCCTGAGGTTGGTCTTGAACTCTTGGGCTCAAGTGATCCTTTTGCTTCAGCCTCCCAAATTGCTGGAACTACAGGCATGAGCCATCTTGCCTGGCCAAATTTTATTTTTTATGTCGCTTAAGTTTTTTGTATTTTTTAAGAACATAGACAAGTCTTAGAAGGAGATCAACATGACATACTAGTTGGACTTTTCAAAAAAGTATAAATGCTTAGTGGCTTCTAGCTCTTGTAGAGTCTCTCTCTCTTTCTCTCTCTCTCTCTCTTTCTCTCTTTTAGACAGAGTCTGGCACTGTTGTCTGGGTTGGAGTGCATTGGCACAATCTTGGCTCACTACAGCCTCTGCCTCTCGGGTTCAAGCAATTCTCCTGCCTCAGCCTCCCAAGTAGCTGGGATTACAGGCATGTGCCACCATGTCCTGCTATTTTTTATTTTTTTATTTTTAGTAGAGACAGGGTTTTGCCATGTTGGCCAGGCTGGTCTCGAACTCTTGACCTCAGGTGATCTGCCCACATCAGCCACCCAAAGTGCTGGGATTACAGGCATGAGCCCCTATGTCTGGTCTGAGTTTCTTGGAAGTGGTAGAGAATAGCAACATCTATGTAACTATCCTGTCCCTTCCAACTGTTATCTTTATTCCTTGCTGACATCTTGCATGTATCAATCTCTTACACGTATCAACCTTTCTGGGCCATGGACTACTTTTTGTGTCAAAAACTACTCTTTGTGTCAAAGTGGATGGATGAATGGATGTGTGGATAGAAGAATGAATTAATCAGTAGACGAAAAGAGCTGTATCCAAGGAAATCACACACAAAGCTTGCATTAGAGAGCTAGTCTTATCCTGTGGATAGACAAAGGACAACTAGTGAATCTTCATTATTAGGATGAAAATCCTATAAACTTTAATAGGAAATCCACTAACAATACCTGGTTCATAATACATCTTTTTCTTCTAATTCTGAACATCTTTCCACAAAGATATATATGTGTATATTGGTTGAATTACTAATGTATTGATAAATTAGATCATTATGACTTTTTTAAAATTAAAAACAGCAAGTATTTCTTAGGCAACTATTATGTCCAAGGCAATGTGCTAGGTACTAGGAATAAAATCATAAGCAAGGCATATATAGTCTTAACTTTACAGAATTTGCTGTTTTGTGAAGGACTCAGACAATCTCAAAGGTAAAAAGGATGTATTATGATAACAGCTGTTAAGAAAAAAATCAAGGTAAACAGACTGTTAGAAACTGTAGGTGGGACCGGGCGCGGTAGTTCATGCCTATAATCCCAGCACTTTGGGAGGCTGAGGCGGGCGGATCACCTGAGGTCAGGAATTCAAAACCAGCTTGACCAACATGGTGAAACCCCACCTCTAAAAATACAAAAATTAGGCGGACATGGTGGCAGGCACCTGTAATCCCAGCTACTTGGGAAGCTGAGGCAGGAGAATCGCTTGAACCCAGGAGGCAGAGGTTGCAGTGAGCCGAGATCGCGCTATTGCACTTCAGCCTGCAAGGGGACGAGAGTGAGACATCATCTCAAAAAAAGAAAAAAAAAAAAAAGAAAGAAAATGTACGTGGAATCTAGAGAAGATATCTGTCAAGGACAGACAGCCATACTTGGAACTAGAAAATGGGTAAGACATAATCATGAGGTATATGGGCCATTTCAGGCAGAAGGAACGTTGTTCAAACACCTCTAGTAAGAGATGACACATGGCATTTTTGAGAAACTGTCACGAATGTGGTATGGTGGAAGAGCAGACTAAGGAGAAAGTGGCTATGACGTAAGCAGGGTGGGGATCAGCAGAGCCTTGTCGGCAAGGTTCAAGGGCTTGGGCTTTGTCTTGAGTGCAATAACGTAGCCTTGAAAAATTTGCAGTAGGAAGGGATGACACAGGTAAGGGAGACTAGTTAGGAGGCTATTGAGTTATTTAATACGAGAAAGCAGTGGTAAAAGGGTGGACGTTATCTATTCTCTATTAGCCTCCTCAAATCCATTTCAGATAAACTTAAGTTTAAACAGAGTATTTGCTGTACAAATTCAACTTCAAATTCACCAGATCCCCTTCCAGCCCAATTTCCATATATCCCTATATTTACATACTTATCTTTGAGGCAGAGTTGAACCTTTGAATAAAGCAGTGAAAATAAAAAGTTCAAAAATACATTTCTTATAGACTTAGTTGGTGATGATTTGTAAATACAAGACGTGTATTCTTTGTAGGACTACATTGACTGTGCCGAAAAATTATACGATGCCAAAGTGGAGCGAGTTGACTTTACAAATCATTTAGAAGACACTAGACGTAAAATTAATAAGTGGGTTGAAAGTGAAACACATGGTGAGTATTGAAATACCCTATTTTTCTACAAGATTTGTCAGTTATACGTTAATACTGAGAACAAAAGCTGGGAGTCTTTTGTACACACATGGAAGAGCTCCTAGTTCAAAGTAATGATTGCTGCCACTTAAAATTGCTTTAGTATTTGTCTGCAATGTGGTTTTGAATAATTTGAATAATTTGAATGCTTTGCACTTTTCAGAAGTTCAGTCTTTTACATTTTCTCATTTCATTGGTAAAACCTTCAGGACAAACATATTATTGTGACCATTTCATAAATTAATAACAAGCTGAGTTAATTTGATAAATTGACCTCAATATCTCACCCTAGTTAGTGAACAAAAACTAAGTTATTATTTTATTGACATTACTTTCAATGACCACATTACTATTTTCAATGACCAGAGCATAGCATTTCATTTAATAATCAACCTATTTTTGAAAGATAGGGTGGATTTTCGTACTTTATTATTCCTTTATGGACCGAATCTTATTCAAGTTATAACATTCTACCGTCAAAGAAATATATTTTCATAACATTGCTTTTTCCAAGGATGTATAGTATATCTCTTATTTTAAAATGTTCTTTAATTACCAAAATAATTTATGTAACAAAGGTAGTACCTTCCAGAAAAAGTACAGCTCTTTATTGGTAAGTCTCTGTCACAACTAAAAACTGAATTCCAGCTAATGTTCTGGTTTAGTGCAAAGCAAATAAAGAAATTTATTAATCCTTGCTTTGTTCATCAACCAATTCCAAAGCTACTAGTTGTTTCATTACCTAAGGGCTGGCCTTGATTTGTACTCTAAACATTGTACCTGCATTTACTGAGCCTAGCTGTGCCTCAGAAACATGAGCTAAATATATCTTGCACTTTAAATGCAAACTTTCAGCAGCATACACTTAGTCCTGGGACTAAGAATGCAGTGTATAAACTTTCTTTTTATTCATTCATTCCTCATTATATTCATAGTGGGTTACTTTGATGTTTAGCCATTACATGTTTCAAATATAACACTTATAAATCAAGAGAAACTATGTAATTATTCCTTTTCTAAAAGCTAGGTGGGATTCTATTTAGTATTTAATATAAGGGTATCAGATTGCTAACAACTTTTTCTATTTAGAGTAGTTATTTCTCTGTCCTCCTTTCTCGTGCAAATCTATGCATAATTACTCTAGTTTTTCATAAGCGTATGTACTCAACATTTATTTGAGGAAACCCTTTAAAATGTTGCCAGTATTCTAAACAACCCTACCCAGGTCTTGAAGCCCACATCCTCTACACAATACCAGAACCATCCTTTTGAAAGGCAAATCAGATTCATCATGACCATGACCTTTCTTGTCTTTCAATGAATCCTGAGCAATTATTTTCCATCACCTTCAAAATAATACAAAATTCTTACCAGACATTCAAGCCTCTTCATTATCAGGCCCTTGCTTCCAATCTTGCTAACTTATTCTCCCTGACAGATACACCTTGCCCTTCCAGGCTTCTGTGCCTTTGAATAAATAGTCTCTGCTTTATGGAAGCTCTCCCTGCTCCCCACTGTCCTTCAGCTAAAGCAGATAACCACAGAAAAAGTTGGGTGCCTTTAATCTGTGCTCTCACAGTGCACTGAGATCAGACCTCGATGTTACTGGTGGGTTACAACTGCTCTTCGGATGTTGACGCTTCTGTGCTGGACTGGGAGCTCAATGATGGCACAGGCTATGTCTTTCACATTTGTAATTCAAATATGCAGAATAGTGCATAGCGTCCAGCAAAAATCTCGTTACTGTGGAATGAAGGAGGGCATTACCCTTTCAATGGATTGAAGTACTGTAGTAGCAAAAGGTGACCTAGTCAATGCAGTAAAGGCATTTTGGTACCTATGAGCAGGGACTCTGGGGTTGTCTTCCTGGGTTGGAATCCTATTGCTATCATTTTCTTGTTGTGTGTCTTAATCTCTTTGTGCGTTAACTTCATCAACAGGAAATGGAAACAATAATAGTGCCTACCTCACAGGGATTATGTGAGGATTAAACCAAAGATTGCATCTAAAGGGCTTAGAAAGTGCTGGACACATTAATTGCTCATAGGTTATTCTTAATATTCTTATTGGTGTTATTATGTGATAAGAAAAAAACTTCATACCAATTAATGGTCTTTTAAATCATTTTAAAAATCATATTAAAATAAACCTTTCTCCCCTCAATTTTTTTTTTTTTCCAAAAGGCAAAATCAAGAACGTGATTGGTGACGGTGGCATCAGCTCATCTGCTGTAATGGTGCTGGTGAACGCTGTGTACTTCAAAGGCAAGTGGCAATCAGCCTTCACCAGGAGTGAAACCACAAATTGCCGTTTCAAATCTCCCAAGGTATGTTGTCAATCTCCTGTTTAATTTAGAATTTTTCCTCAATAGTATTCCTTTGCAGGACTGTGATAGTTACATAGTAAACTCTGGATTCACCGTTTTTAACTCATTTCTTCTTTTGCATTACCAATATTGTATGGTCAGTTGCTTGACAAAGCAAACTTTCTATTTTCCCCGTCATGCAGGCTATGAAACATCGCCAAAGGTGTCTTGTAAATTGGTATTCTTTAAAATACATTCAAAATTGAAAGAAGTGGCATGAATGTGTCTTAAGATATTATAATTGGAGACCTATAAGAAAACATATGACAAAAGTGTATTTTTCATTTTTCATTATTTTAACCATGGGGTCTGCACTTAAAATCATTTACTATCAATGATTTTCCCGAGTCACAGTAGGAAATGTGTTTTCTTTTACAAGGGGAAAAGCTATGTTTAGTAAAGGTATGCATTTCCAAGAATAAGCCATATGTATTTCTTCACTTAGTTCTGTTTTTGATCTAAAACATCTTATTACCAACCTTTATAAAACATATATTCTTGGGTTTTAAAACCAGTTTGTACACAGTAATCTTTGTACAGCAGAAACAACAAAGCTCTTGCAGCCAGGAATATTGTGTTAGGGTTCCTGCCTTGCTTCACAGAAGCTGCATTCCTGTTTCCTGTGTTATTCTTTTCTCCTATTTTTTTTTTTTTTATTTTAAAAAGCATTACTATAGAATAACATTGTTTTAAACACTCTCCCTGCTGGTCCACACACCCTATGTAATGTAGCTGTAACAGACAGCTTGTAATGTAACACGCTATGGAATCTGGATCTCTGATGTCAATGTTAGTTCTATCATATTAAAAATTGGTAACATAATCTCTTCAGCATAACCCAGATATGTGATTCTTCCCCTGCCCCCGTGAGACATCCTGTCTGTCACATCCCAGTCCCCATGTGTATCAGGCTCAATTCTGCGGACCTGTCTCACTAAGCAGATAGATTTCATGTATGTTCTTTCTGAGGATTGGACTCTAAGTCAAAAAAGGCAACCTTTCCAGAGAGAGAAGGGCCTTTGGTTCAAGGACAGAGAATTATCTGTCCTCCTCATGTAGGATGTTTTTTCCTAAAAGGGGATATTACAGAAATGTTGACAAGTTTGCAGATTATAACATCACTAGGAGAAAGTTTATTGTACCTCAATGGTGTCTCTAAATCTATAAATGATATTCTCAAGATAAGAGCTACCTTTTTTTTTTTTTTTTTTTTTTTTTTTTTTTTTTGCCCTGGTGAATTTGAAGGACATTATCAAATACCTTGCAGGAATTTTTATTTTTCCAAGACCTCATGCTTAAATTGTGTTTTTTGTTGTTGTTGTTGTTGTTGTTGTTTGTTTTTTGAGACAGGGTCTCACTCTGTTGCCCAGGCTGGAGTGCAGTGGTGGAATCACTGCTCACTCTAGCCTTGACTTCTTGGGCTCAGGTGATCCTCCCACCTCAGCTTCCCAAGTAGCTGGGACTACAGGCATGTTCCACCACACCCAGCTATTTTTTTTTTATTTTTGATTTTTAGTGGAGATGCGGTCTCGCCATGTTGCTCAGGCTGGTCTTGAGCTCCCAGGCTCAAGTAGTTTGCCTGGACCTCCCAAAGTGCTGGGATTACAGGCATGAGCCACTGTACCTGGTCTTAAATTGTGTAATTTTGTTAGTACTAGTCTGTATTTTACTTCTGAGAAGAGAAAAAAAAACCTGTAGCATTCATTTTTCACTTTAATGTTATTTAGTACATTTTCATTACTTATTACAGAGACTTTTCAGTTAAAAGACTGAGTGCAAGGCAATGTTCCAAGTGCTAGACATATTAATTCACGTAATCCTCGCAACAATCCTGTATAGCAGGGATTATAGTCACTCCCATTCAATAAATGAGGAAATGGAGGCACAGAGAGGCACAGTAACTCACCCAAGGTCACACAGTTATTTTAAACTCAAGGAATCAAACTTGAAGTCGTGGCTTTACCACTAAGATTTGCACCAATGCAACCACCGTTAGTAACTTGCCAGGAAAAAATCTGCAGGATCAACTGAGCAATCATTTATTGACCAAGTACAATATTCTTATATGTATTTGGTTAATAAGTAAAATGAAGTGGGATTATAAATAATTTTTTGTGACTTGACTTTCAGTGCTCTGGGAAGTCAGTGGCCATGATGCACCAGGAGCGGAAGTTCAATTTGTCTGTTATTGAGGACCCATCAATGAAGGTTCTTGAGCTCAGATACAATGGTGGCATAAACATGTACGTTCTGCTGCCTGAGAATGACCTCTCTGAAGTAAGTTACGACTGTCATTTTCACTACTGGGAAATAAGACTTTTGGGATACTGCTGATTCAGTTTTCATTGATAAACTGCAATATTTCAGGGTATTGAGATATTACAGACTTACCTGCTTGTTAATTGATTTGACAAATATTTAAGGAGTACCTAGTACGAGCCAGACACCATTATAGTTGCTGAGATTGACTTAACTCAGTTTAGCATAATTTTAGTTGAATACTGATCAAGTTGGAACCCTCTCAAATGTCAGCTATGGAATTAAAAAGACATGAGTTTAGGTATTTTTGGTGTTCGGTCATGAATACAGTCTTTTATGTGTTATTGAAATTTTGCTAGACTGAGCATCTTTAGGCAGGTAGGATGTGATAGAGACCTGAGCCTTTGAGAATTAAAATGTATGATCTCACTGTAATTGCACAAGAGGGTCTCCCTGCCTATTACACAGGAAAAATCAAGTCACTGAGGGCACAGCATTGTAGTAAAGAGAGTTTAATTGATGCGAAGCCGACCATGCCACCTGGGAGATGAGATCACTACTACTCAAATCAATCTCCCTGAAGGTTTGGAGGTTAGGAGTTTTCAAGGATAGTTTGGCAGGCAGGGGTCTAGGGAATAAGTGCTGTTGATTGGGTGGGGATGTAATCACAAGCGTGTGTAAAACTGTTCTCCTGCACTGAGTCCACCTCTGGACTCTGTGGGGGCCACAGGACCGGTTGAGTCATGAGTCATGAGTCCGAGTGGAGTTAGTGTCAGAAATGTAAAAGTCTGAAAAGACATTTCAAAAGGCCAGTCTTAGGTTCTACAATAGTGATATTATCTACAAGAGTCATTGGTGGAGTTATAAATTTTATGGCCTCCATAACAATGATTGGTTAATGTTTACTATGCCTACATCGTGGCGGAATTCAGGCCTCTCTCATAATTATAACCGTGTGGTCTTTCATTAGTTTTACAAAGGTGGTTTAGTTTTGGGAAGGGCTATTATGATTCTTGCTTTACATTTAAACTATAAACTAAATTTCTTCCAAAGTTAGCTTAGCCTATGCCAAAGAATGACCAACAACAGCTTGGAGGTTAGCAGCAAGATGGAGTCAACTATGTCAGATTTCCTACTGCTGTAATTTTGCAAAGGCAGTTTCATCACTCCATGCTGCTGTGTCTCAAGTGAAAAGCAGAGTTTAGGGACTGCCCTGTGACTGATGTAGCAGGAGAAATGGACCAACACAGTGCAATGGGAAGACGGTGGGGGCCGTGCAAGCCAGACACCACCACTGTATCTCAAAGTCTGATCTTTTTTCAGTCCTTTTTCTGCTTTTCCTCCTCCTGAACTTGGCTCTTTGAGTTTGATCTGCAATCTCAGAGGCCTGGACTCATCTCTCTTCTCTATTCTCTCATTAAAAAAGAATAATAGGTGCCATTTATTTAGCACCTACTACATCCCAGGCCATGTGCTCTGAGCTTCATTTACATTATCTTGTTTGATATTTACAGCAAGCATGGGAGATAGGGAAGGGAGGTTGATAGAATTTAGTCAATTTTTCTGATAGACACATATGTGTAGGTATGCATATTTGTGTGTATGTATGTGCACACACATATATGTATGTCAGCTACACTGAAAAGTTACAACTACACTTAAAAGTATTTGTTTTGTTTTGACTTGGACAATAATGAATATTTGCTGTGGACTAACAGGACAGTGGAATGAATATAAAGAAATAGACATGCCTACTATCCAAGGGACATTACTATGATTTAAAAACATAACTTTAAAGCTTTGGAATGACACTTTCTACATAGACAAAGATTACTAAATTTTAGCAATAACTTTCTTTCATCACATTTTCATCTAAATTGTTTTGACATGAGAAGCAAGAGAAATGTCATAAAATTGGTACTATTAAATCTAAAGTATGACCATATAAAATATTGGTCCTCATATTAAATTTATCATTCACTTGATAATCTTCATAATAATCAGATTTTAGCCTACAGCAATTAGTTTAACTTGAAATAATCTGCAACAGAAAAAGTAGCCCAAAGTAAGCTAACAATATAGTTTTGTTCTTGCACTTACTGTCTGAATTTTCCTTTTCTGTAATAGATTTACCTAATAATGTTCAAATCTGACTATTATAAACCTACATACTATACAATCTTAAATACCTGCATAATCCTTCATAACCAGAAGATAATGATGAGGAAGTTGGATCTCAGTGCACTAAATGAAAAAAAAATTCCATCCGGGTAAAATTATATTACAGATTAACCACAAAACTGGATAATTAACACAAAAAATTCAAATTAGATTAAATTTGATTGTATAAATTTAGGTCCTTGATAAGAATACAAGTTAAATTTAATATCAGTAAAAAGTTGTTTAAGATTGAAGTTGAGCCTGAATTTGAGAAGAAATGTCCTTATGTAAGATTTCTAAACAATGTGTATGAAAAATCTTCTTATTCTAAATTGAGAATTTGTGATCAATTCTCAGTATTCAAGAGCTGGTGAATTGGCTTTGTGAATTGTTTGTAGGCAGCGATGCTGCTGGAGAGAGAGAGATAAGGACTTTTCTAGCTGCGTAACTAAGGTTCCTTGCTTTGCCTTCAGGCATATCGAACTACAGCCTCCTGCACTTCAGTTGCCTCATCTGTTGAGAACAAGAAATTGATCTGATACAGTATGGGTAACTGTACTGGGAGATATTGATCACCCAAACCTTCGAGGCTGGAGCTCTGGGCTCCTTCCCTCAGGCCACATGGGGTCCCTTTGGTTTACTCCATTAAGCTCTGCAAACATTACTTTATCTATCTTTCACGATGAGGAGATGGCTAGGAAACACTAATTTAAATGACCACTGGGCTCCTTTCTCCCTCTGATGGTCTCAAATTCCCAGGTTCCTTCACCTATCTTTTGCTCCACTTTAGTTGTATCTGCTCATGGGTGAACAGAGAGTGGAATTGCCCTAAGATGTAAATAAATCATGCCTTCTCCTAGTAGAGCAAATTAAACATTGGATTTGTTAAAAAGTACTTGAACTATTCATTTTAATCATATTCTGTTTCAAGACTTTCAAGGACCCATTCATGTACTTGAACACAAATATCCAGGAAGGGATAAATTATAGAAAACTATGTATCTTTGTAGCTATTGTTTCATCTATCACTTAACCATATGATTCTAAATTATCTTTGAATTATTTTTACAGATTGAAAACAAACTGACCTTTCAGAATCTAATGGAATGGACCAATCCAAGGCGAATGACCTCTAAGTATGTTGAGGTATTTTTTCCTCAGTTCAAGATAGAGAAGAATTATGAAATGAAACAATATTTGAGACCCCTAGGGCTGAAAGATATCTTTGATGAATCCAAAGCAGATCTCTCTGGGATTGCTTCAGGGGGTCGTCTGTATATATCAAGACTGATGCACAAATCTTACATAGAGGTCAATGAGGAGGGCACCGAGGCTACTGCTGCCACAGGAAGTAATATTGTAGAAAAGCAACTCCCTGAGTCCACGCTGTTTAGAGCCGACCACCCATTCCTATTTGTCATCAGGAAAGATGACATCATCTTATTCAGTGGCAAAGTTTCTTGCCCTTGAAAATCCAATTGGTTTCTATTACAGCAGTCCCCACAACATCAAAGAACCACCACAAGTCAATAGATTTGAGTTTAATTGGAAAAATGTGGTGTTTCCTTTGAGTTTATTTCTTCCTACCATTGGTCAGCAGATGACACTGGTGACTTGTCCCTTCCTAGACACCTGGTTGATTGTCCTGATCCCTGCTCTTAGCATTCCACCACCATGTGCCTCGCCCATTTCTAATTTCATTGTCTTTCTTCCCACACTCGTTTCTTCCCCATGACCCATCTGGAAATTATGGAGAGTGCTCAACTGGGAAGGAGAATGTAGAAGTAGCCCTAGGGATCCTTTTTGAAACTCTACAGTTATTGCAGATATTCTAGCTTCATTGTAAACAATCTAGGAAATAATCCCAGCTGCTTTCTAGAAATAAGTGTGAAGGATAAATTTTTGTTGTTGACCTATGAAGATATTAGAGTTTACCTTCATACGTTTGATTTTAAATCAATGTATAATCTAGATGGTAAAAAATATAGAATTGGGAATGAGGACAACCAAAATATTTCATTAATGCTTTCAATTGACAAATTTTGGCCTTTCTTTGATAAGACTTAAAATGTACATAGTTTTTTCAAATATTAAAGATCTTTTAACTGTTGGCAGTTGTGATTTACAGAATCATATTTCATATGCTGTGTAGTTTATAAGTTTTTTCTCTATTTATCAGAATAAAGAAATACAACATACCTGTACAGTGTGATTGTTTTCCTCTGACCAATTGTAGGACAACGAGGCCTTTCTTTGTTTTCTAGGCAAAGCAAGCAAGCAAGCAAGCAAGAATTCTTTTATAATATGTTTGATTTGATTCAATGTGGCTCATTTATTACACATAAAATTGCTTATACAGATACATAGATTGATGAACTAATTTTAAATAGTAGGATTTAGATTCATGAGGGAAAATGATTTGTATATATGAATTTTTATAATAAACCATCTGTAATTTTATAAACAGAAGAAAAATAAATAGAGAGTCAGTGGATCATGCTGAACTTGCTTATGAATTTGTAAACAATGAGAGTCCACTGAATTATATTTTCATCAAAAAAGACTTTTACCTGAATAGGAACCGTATAAATCAATGATAACCTATTGCATGGCTCTGCAGTGCTTAATACCAGACCTGGCAGATACCTAATTTTCAACAAATACTGTGGAATCTAAAAATATGATATAAATGAGTAAATTTGACATGACTTGAAATATGTAGAAAATCTCTTGACCAAAATAATTTAACCACTAACCTGCAGCACCCAAACTATTACATCTTTCAGGGACGTTTATGGAGAGTGAATTTAAGTGGCATGTTTTGAGAGAGGAATTGATTTTTCTGATTACCGTTCCTGTCTACTACCGTTCAAAGCATGACCTTAGGAAACAGGTGATGGGAACATGTATTCAGATGGTGGCCATATTGTGTTGGGGGTTGGGTATCAACACAGGGACTTGGGGAGACCACAAACATTCACACCATAGCATAGCGTTCACACCAAACTAAATACAAACTTGCCTTGCAATTTTGGTTGGTTGGTCCTGCCCATATGTCCACCTCATGTTTAAGGGTCCTAACTTATTCAGAGAATGGCTATATTGTGTAGTCACGATCTAGGCTTTAGATCATGAAAGTGGAACTTTCATAAGCTTGAAACAGCTTCTGAAACTGTGGTGCCTGTGGAATCATCGACCTTTTCTGTTGAATGTTGTCAAACATCAGGTTCAATGGTAGCAAATGTAACATCTGTTCAGCTCCTCTCTTACCATTGAAATTCGTGCTTCCTGGGACAGGATTCATGTCTGACTTGTTTATTATCCTCACAGTCCCAGAGCAATACTTGATATATGGTAGGCACTCAGTATATTTTTAGAATAAATATACTCATTAGTTTCAGAAACATGATTTGAGATGGAAAGACCACTTTAGTATAAGGCCATGTCACTGACCTTGTAATGGATTCCTTTCTATACAAATATGACTTTTCATCTTTCAGCGTCATAATTCTTTAATCTGTTTATTAACCACAAATATTTGCAGGGTACTTCTCCTCTTTTTCAAAATTCCTTCTACATGTAATTCCATACAGTCACATGGCTTCAATAATTGCTGATGACAACTACCTATATGCTTAACTTCATCCTGATTCACAATTGCCTCCTGGTAAATCCACCTGAATATCCTAGAGTGAAACTAAGCATATCTAAGAGGAAATATTCATTTCCTTGAGTTTGTTAGACAGTCTTTGGTGCTCATTTTGGTTCATTGTCTAAAACTCAAGAATGAAACATCAAGATGATGCTTGTATCTTCCTTCTTTTTCACAATGGAACTGTTTATTGGTGTTACCATGAAAACTACTCTTGAATATATCCCTTTTTCTTCTTTTTCATCAACACTGACCTTGTTGAGGCTGCATTTCTTCTCTAGATTGGTCTTGTATTTGATCTACCTGTCTCTTGTGACTCTTAGTTTTCTCTGACTTTTCAACTTAAAGTTGTGAGGATATTCTATGTTTTCATCTATAAATGCCAGTTTTCTACCTAAAACACAGATCAGATTAAGTTCATATTCTTATAAAACACTGACAGCCCTTCACCCTCTCAGGATAGAGTCTAAACTTCCTAGTACGATATTCAAAGCCTTCCCACAATGTTACACCATCTTCCTTTTCCTATTTGTTTTTGCCACTCCCTGCCAAAGACTCTAACCTGAAGGTACCTTGTACTATTTGGAAACCAAATCCACTACTCTCACATTGCTTAGCGTGTCCCATCTGACTGGGATGCTCTCTCTATCTTTGTTTGATAAGACTCGTTTAGTTGTTCAAGAAACTGGCCATGTTCACGTTCTCTGTATAGCTTTCCACTCAGCTGGACTCAAAGAACACATTGTGCATCCTTGCATGAGAGCTGGGTTCAGATTTCTTGCCATGTCCTGTTTGTGTGTGTGCATGTTTATATGTGTATGTGTGTGCATGTGTGTGGGGTGGTATCTCACTAGATAATAAACTCTTTAAGGACAGAAAATGGCATGTGGTAGGTATCCCTTTCTCATTTTAAATGAAAAAACTCCCTTAGAGTCCTAAGAAAGAAACAAAATCAGAGTACAAGTGCAGACTGTATCCAGCCCTAATTCCCACCTCCACCACCAGAGGCTCCTGAGAACTTTCTGTGTCCTGCTAGTCACATGCCAAAGCCCGTATGAAGGCATAATCCATATTTCCGAAGTGGGAGAAGAAGTACTACTGGATCTTCGGTTATTAGAGGGGTAGGAAGAAGTGTGTTTCTTTCCTCTCTCAATGCTCAGGCGAAGCATTACTGTTATCATCTTCACCATCATTTTCTTCATTGCCATTCCTGCTTTATCACTTATAAAACACTTTCCCAGGCTTCATCTCAATTGTCAGTACACTTGTGTAAGGTCGGAGTGACTATGATTATTATTGTTATTCCTATTTCATAAGAAAAATAATGTTCAGAGAGGCAAGGCAATTTCCCAGGATCATGTGTGCTGTTTCCATCATAACATGCTCACTTGTGCCTCAGCTGTGCTCCGAGTCCTCTCATCTCATGCCCCAGATGTCACATGGCTCACTTCTTCCCTGGCATTCCTACTGACTGATCAAGCATCGCTGATGACCTCAGCTTTTCCTGGAACACCACACCTCTTACAAACTTGGACAAGTCCATAATGGTTATGTGTTCTTATGTTTGGGTCGTTTAGACATTTAGGTGATTTCCTTTGGCTTGATATTACTTATAATAATCTTCCTGAGAGGTTATATAACAAGAATAATATTGCAAACTCTCCAAATAATAAACTCTTAAGTATAAACTCACTGAGAGAAGAGACAGCTTCTGCCGCCTTTGTAATCTCTGGCACATTGTAGACAACTTCACTGACTGATCGATGCTAGTTATCCAGGGAAAGGCAGTATATGTATCTTTAATCATTTGGAAATTTCTTGACACTAATGTTTTATTTCTATTCCTGCAGACAATCCTAGAATGTGTGAAAACCCATGACTAGAATAGTATTTATAAACATAAACCTCCTCTTAGATATCAGCAGCACCTTCAAAAGAGAAAGCCACAGAAGTCTTACCTAATAAAACAGGTAACAGCCTGGCTAACAAAACTTAATTGCATAGTTGGACATTCCTTGATACTCTTTGTTCCTTGCCTATAGCATTGTGAACTAAAGCAAGAATACTATTGTCCTTGAAATATAAGAATACTTTAGTGAAACTAAAGTGACTAATAGTTTGACTCTAATGAATGATGTATAATTTAAACAAAGAAAATAACCTAACTCTATATTATTAGTTCTTTGAGAAGAAAGAAAAAGTGATCAGAATGGAAAGGGAAATGTGGATGGAACAGAAATTCTTTCTAGACATTTTAAAAGCAATCTATTTTACATTATACCATTCTCACACCCCGTGGTTGTGCCTCTTCAAACCATACTCTTCAGCGTGACTAAGAGTCTTAGTCTCAGGCTAGAAGGAGCGGTCACAATTTCCACAGGTATAGCAGGGAGATAAATGTGATGAGTAAGGGCAGATGAGCTATGGACGTGTGAAGCAGTGGTTTCTACACCAGTCCTGAAGTTTGGGAAGACTTCCTGGAGGAAGGGATGCGGTGGCTCAGATGTGGAACAATGAGTAGGAGTAGGAGGAACGGGAGGAGAAGGAGAGAGGGTTTCAGTGGATGCAACAGCATGATTCAGGGTCCACAGTGAGAGACCACAGGCTCCTCGGACTCTGCAAGGATGTAGAGGACATAAGTGCAGTGAAAGGTGGACTGGGGAGGGGCAGCAAGCAGGCCACAGAGGGCCTTGGACAGTAGGATGAAGAGTTTGCTGTGGTTCTAAGATGACTGCAAAGGCCTTGAAGGGCTCTAAGGAGAGGAGTGAACCTCTCTGGTTTGAATTTCTGAAGGCATGTGTTTGCTGATTTCTGGGTATGGGGCTAGAGTGTTACGAGACTTGACAAGAAGAACTGGACAATGGTCCAGGTGAGAAGTGATGGTGGCTTAACCCAGAAGATGGGTCTTGGGAATGCACATAGTGAATGAAGGTGACAGATTTGGGAGGCAGCCTGACGGGTCAGGACTTTGTGAATGACTGAATGAATGTGGCAGTAAAAGAGGAGGACTTCTCAAGTTTCAACTTCACAATCTTTAAACAACCGTAACATCACCAGCCAGAGCAGAGGGGAGGGGATGACAGAAGAAGGGGAGAAGCTGGATGGCAGGGGCATCCCGCAAGGCCACTGGAGCTGTTATTGTAACGCTTATTTACTTTTGAACTAAGCACTCCTTTTGAAAATCAGATTTAGGGATACCCAAAAATGCACACAGAAAGAATTTATGTATATAATTTTAAGAAGTTCAAAGAGTTCCTGAATCCCATTCACAGATTCCCTAGGTCACAAATCCTTGTCACTTATACCTAAATTAGGGCATACCGGATGAGAGCCATCCATTGTAGCACAAAGAAAGCCAAGTGTAAGAGTTATGGACCACTAGATAGATGCAGTTTCTATGTGACTAGGGCTCTAGGGTGACCATGTCCAGTGATCTGTGCCTTTAAACATCCTGTACAATAGGAAGAGATGCACCACCTCACTCCTTACTATTAATTAGAGTCTTTATAGATAATAGAATTTATAGGCAAGGGAAACCTGTAAATGTTTCATTAAAGATAATAGCATAGATGTCATCGACCACACCCAGCCACCTCTTTGCAAATAACCTCTGGTTCTGTGACTAGACATTTAGTGAATATTAACTTTTTAAAAAGTGTCTGTTCCTTGGGTCTATCAGTGAACAGTGTCTCCAGATGCATCAGGGTCTCTGAGAAGTTGATAGCATTTATTCTTTCACTGTGAATCCTTTTTTTTCCCTCTTCCTCCTTGAATCCAAATCCTCCTTAAGACTGTAGATGAGAGAAGTCAAGTTCTTCAAACTGCTGGATGACCTGATTCAAGGTGTGTTTCTTTGAGCCTAGAGAAGGTTTTAATACTACTCATTTTACAGTTCAGCTGTCTCCAGAGCAAGATGAACACTGTCCCCTTCTCTCACTCAAGTGTTTCCACACAAGTCCTTAGCTCCTCAATGAGTGATCCCCGTCTCCTGTCTCTGTTTTAAATGGCTCCTTTGAGTGAGGTGAGTTGGCTCTCTGAAAGAGCTAGGTCTTCTTGAGAATATAGACCATGCATCCTGGATGTCTCTCACTAACGTCATAAATGATTAGGTTGTTTCATATTTTTCCCTTCCCCTTTTGAAAATTTCAGAAACAAGCAGAACCATCAGGCATTTTTCCACTGGCTTCTGTGCCGTTTTTTTCCCAGGCCTTAGGGTACATTCAAACACCGCTTGATTGTCTGAGAGGGAAGGTATTTGTCAGTTCTGTTTTCTGAAAACCATAACTTAAGCTTTTACTCTTGTGTGTACAATAAGTTTGTAATATTTACTATCAAGTTACATAAAGTTTTATAAAGGAAACTATTGGGTTAGTTTCCTTTGTAACTATATTTGATGTCTATGTTTACATTATTTATACAAATCAGGCTCGTTTTGTGAAAATACAAAGGATCTAAATCTTGCCTTTTCTCTTTACTTTTTACTTCCATGAATCTTTTTATTCCATTAATTAACCACTTCTTCCTCTGTAGATGTCCATAGTTTGGACTCCCTTTTTAAAAAGTAGAAGCTTTTCTTTCCATATATGTTTATACATGCACAATTTGATTAAAAGGAGTTAATCTGAGTGTCTGGCTTTGATTTTAATTACACCCAATTAGTGTTAGCTAATAATTTGTTGGGGATTTTTTTACGAGAAAGTCAAAAATATGTCTCTTTAGTTTTAGAGAAAAATACATTTAGGATATAGTTGTTTAATTTGCATGGGTCAAATGAAAGACAATACTTAAGGAATACAGATGAAATGAAACAACTCAATCAAGATGCCTAATATCAATATACAGACAGGATCTTCTGTTGGTTAACTGGACACAAACACACAAAATTATCCCTTATAGAAGTTACTGCTATGCACTGAACAATTTGAGAAGACTAATCTTTTCTTTTCTTTTTTGTGTTTTTTATTAAGACAGAGTCTTGCTCTGTCATCCAGGCTGGAGTGCAGTGGCACTATGTCAGCTCACTGCAACCTCCGCCTCTCTGGTTTAAGTGATTCTCCTGCCTCAGCTGGGATTACAGGCCTGTGCCACCACACCTGGCTAATTTTTGTATTTTTATTAGAGATGGGGTTTCACCATGCTGGCCAGGCTAGTCTTGAACTCCTGACCTCAGGTGATTCAGCTGCTCTCAAAGTGCTGGGATTACAGGTGTGAGCCACCGCACCAGGCCATCCTTTCTATCTATGCACTGTATTAAAGGACTTACCTAGTGCTTAATTCTTCTTTTGAAAAATGAGGCTGGTCATGGTGTCTCATGCTTATAATCTCAGCACTTTGGGAGGCCAAGCAGGAGGACTGCTTGAGGCCAGGAGTTGGAGACTAGTCTGGGAAACATAGAGAGACCTCATCTTGACAAAAAAAATTTTAAAAGTACTCTGAGTATGGTGGCATATGTCTGTAGTCCCAGCTACACAGGAGGCTGAGGAGGGAGGATTGCTTTCGGGAGCTCAAGGCTGCAGTGAGCTATGATCATGCCACTGTACTCCAGCCTGGGTGACAGAGCAAGATACCATCTTTAAATAAATAATAATAATAAGCAAAAAACATGAGGTAATTGGGCCATATCAGCGTTCTGTAATGTTGGGATGGAACGTATCTGTAGGTTGTAAAAACAATTTAGTGAATTGCCACCAGTGTTTTAAAAATATAAAGGAATACAGTTGAAAAGGAAATATCAGAATGCACTAGTAGTAGTAGTTAGCGGAGGTTTTTTTGTGAAACACTTGAATATGTATTCTGGATCACAGTTGGAATTTCTTAGTTGGAATCCCAAATCCCTGAGGAGATGCTTTCTAAGGCCTTTAGTTCTAATATTCTAAGATACAGTATTGGCTTCTGAGTTGGGGCTACAGCTGATTTGTAGTTTGCTTTAAGTGGGAATCCTGCCTACATTAGTTGTGAGATATGTTTGAAACCCTTACGCAACAAAGATTTCAGGGAAAGAAATTTGTTACCAGTTCCCAAGACAAAGTGTTTCCTCTCTGGCTTTTAAACACCAGTAATTTATTGTCATAGGCAAAGGTTATACATAATGTAATACGTATGTGTCTGCATGTGTGTATCACATTTAATTTTTCACACCGAATATATTTTATAATTATAAAATAACACTTGATTTGTTGTATAAAATGTATGACATTAGATGTTTCATTTATATTCTACGTTTTTGGGCCACTGTTTTGACCCAGGGAAACTGTGTGTCTCACAATGTATGCGCCAGCTAGCTCGTGCTCTACCCTGTTGTATAAATACTTTAAATTGCTTCACAATGCAAGGAAAAAAGACTTGTGGAACCAAATTCTAAGAAGACAAGGGAGGAGCCAGCTAAGTGCTGGTGTAGCTGTGTATTTCAGACTCAACTCTGGGCTCACCAAGCAGAACTTGGGCCAACGTGAAGATGAAGTAAAAATGTAGACACTAAATTGTACTTTCTTTGAGGTGATTTTTGTAACTGGTGATGATTTTATACAGAATAAAATTGTAACCAAAAGAAAAGGGCAATGTGAGGCACCTGGTGTGGGGGGCTACAGATGTGGAGAGGGAGACACAAATGTATAAGAATGCTGTGCAGTTCACTTTCAAGCTACTGAATGAGCTTGTTGATGTCATGGTTTCCAATACTGTAGAGAGCTGTTCCTGTTGCCAATCTTCATTTCCAGGTTAAGGTGAGGATTTAAAGGGTGATAGAATTAAGACTGAATAAGCAGTTTTGTAAATGCCTACAAATACCCAAAGAAGAAATTGTGCCATGCAGTACCAAAATTTAGATTCTCTTTTTTATCTCTTCAAGTTTTATTTTAGATTCAGAGGGTATGTGTACAGGTTTGTACACATACATGGAAATACTACATGATGCTGAGGTTTGGGGTATGGATCCCATCACTCAGGTAGTGAGCATAGTACTCAATAGGTTGTTTCTCAACTCATTCTCCCTTTCTCCCCACTACCCCCAGAAGTCCCCAATGTCTGTTGTTCCCATCCCCACTACCCCCAGAAGTCCCCAATGTCTGTTGTTCCCATCTATGTCCATGTGTACTCAACGTTTAGTGCCCACTTATAAGTGAGAACATATGGCATTTATTTTTCTGTTTCTGGGTTAAGTTACTTAGGATAATGGCCTCCAGCTGAGTCCATGTTGCTGCAAAGGACATGTTTTTTTTTGTTTGTTTTGTTTTTTTGCCTGTGGCTGTGTAGGATTCCATGGTGTATATGTACCATGTTTTCTTTATCCAGTCCTCTGTTGCTGGTCATCTTGGTTGGTTCCATGTCTTTGCTTTTGTGAATAGCACTGTGATGGACATTTGAGTGCATATGTCTTTTTTGTAGAACAATTTATTTTCCTTTGAGTATATATCCAATAATGGGATGGCTGTGTAATGGTAGCTCTGTTTTAAGCCCTTTGAGAAATCTCCAACATGCTTTCTAAAGTAGCTGAACTAATTTACATTCCCACCAACAGTGTATAAGTGTTTCCTTTTCTCTGCAGCCTCATCAGCACCTGTTATTTTTAATAATAGCCATTCTGACTGGTGTGAGATGGTATCTCATTGTGATTTTGATTTGCATTTCTCTGATGATTTGTGATAATTAACATTTTTTTCCTGTGTTTGTTGGCCATTTGTCTTCTTTTGTGAACTGTTTGTTCATGTCTTTTGCCCACTTTTAATAGATTTATCTGTTTTTTCTGTAATTCTGTTTATGTGATGGATCATATTTATTGATCTGTGTATGCTGAACCAGCCTTGCATCCCAGGAATCCCTACTTGATTGTGGTGTATTAACTTCTTGATGTGTTGCTGGATTTGGGTTGCTAATGTTTCGTTGAGGATTTTTGTGTCTATGTTCATCAGAGATTTTAAACTGAAGTTTTCTTTTTTCATTGTGTCTCTGCCAGGTTTTGCTATCAGGGTGATGCTATCTTCATAGGATGAGTTATGGAGGAGCCCCTCCTCCTCAATTTTTGGAAATAGTTTCAGTAAAGTTGGTACCAGTTATTCTTTGTACATCTAGTAGAATTTGGTTGTGAATCTATCTGGTCCAGGGCTATTTTTAGTGGGTAGTTTTTATTACTGATTCAATTTCAGAACTTGTTATTGGCCTGTTCAAGTTTTCACTTTCTTCCTGATTCAATCTTGAAAGCTTGTGTGTTTCCAGGAATTTATTGGTTTCCTCTAGATTTTCTAATTTGTGTGCATAGACTCATCTACAATAGCCCCTGAGGATCTTTTGTATTTCTGTAGGATCCATTGTAATGTCATCTTTGTCATTTCTGGTTGTACTTACTTCGGTCTTCATTGTGTTAATCTGGCTAGTTGTCTAGCAATCTTATTTATTCTTTCAAAAAACCAACTCTTGGTTTTATTCATCTTCTGTATGAATTCTTGCATCTCAATTTCATTCAGTTCCTCTATAGTTTTAGATACTTTTTTTCTTTGGCTAGCTTTAGGTTTTTTTTTTTTCTTCTCTTTGTCCTCTAGGTGAAATTTTAGTTTGCTAGTTTGAGATCTTTCTAACTTCTTGATGTAGGCATTTTAGTGCTATAAAATTTCCTATTAACACTGCTTTAGCTGCATTCCAAGGATGTTGGTAAGTCATGCCTCTATTTTCATTATTTTCAAGCAATTTTTTTATTTCTGCCTTAAAAGAGTTATTCAGAAGCAAGTTGTTTAATTTTTGTGTATGTGTGTATGTTTGAAAGATCTTCTTGATATTGATTTCTTTTTTAATGCACTATGGTCTGAAATTGTTCTTGTTATAATTTCAATTTTTTGAATTTATTGAGACTTGCTTTATGACCCAGCATGTAATTGATCTTAGAATATGTTCTATGTGCAGATGAGAAGAATGTGTAGTCTGTGGTTGATTGGTGGAGCATTCTGTGCATGTCTATTAGGTCCAATTGCTTGGGTGTCGAGTTCAAATACAGAATTTCGTTGTTAGTTTTCTGTGTCAATGATTGGTCTAACAGAGTCACTGGGGTGTTGAAGTCTCCCAGCATTATTGTGTGACTGTCTAAATCTTTTCATAGGTCATGAAGGGCTTGTTATGGATCTGGGTGCTTCGATGTTGGGTGAATATATATTTAGGATAGCTAAGTCTTCTTTTTGACTTCAACCCTTTATCATTATATAATGCCCTTCTTTGTCCTTCCTGAATGTTGTTGATTTAAAATCTGTTTTATCTGATATAAGAGCAGTAACTCCTGTTCCTTTTTTTGTTTTTTGTTTGTTTGGTAGATCTTTCTCCATCCCCTTACTCTGAGCCATTGGGTGTCCTTACATGTAAGATGGGTTTCTTGAAGACAACAGAGAGTTTGGTATTGCCTTTTTATCCAGTTACCATTCTATGCCTTTTAAGTGCAGCATTTAGACCATTTATATTCTGGGTTAATATTGATTTGTGAGAGTTTTATTTTGTTATTGTGTTTATATCAGGTTGTTTTGTAGGCTTGATTGTGTAGCTTTATAGTGTCTCTGGGCTGTGTGTTTAAGTGTAGTTTTATGGTAGCAGGTGTCATTTTTTCATTTCCATGTTCAGCACTCTCTTAGGACCTCTTGTAAGGCTAGTCTAGTTGTAATGAATTCCCTCAGCATTTGCTTGTCTGAAAAGGATTCTGTTTCTCCTTCACTTAGGAAGTTTAGTTTGGTGGGATATGAAATTATTGGTTGGAATTTCTTTTCTTTAGGCATGTTGAAAATAGGCCACCAATCTTTTCTGACTTGTTAAGGTTTCTGCTAAGAGTTCTGCTGCTAGCCTGATGGGGTTCTTTTTGTACATGACCTGCCCCTTTTCTCTAACTGCCTTTAAGATTTTTTTTCTTTCATGTTTTCCTTGGTGAATCTGATGACTATGTGCCTCAGAGACGGTGGTCTTGTGGTTTTGTGTAGTATCTCACCAAGGTTCTCTGTGTTTCTTGAATTTGTATGTCAACCTAACAAGATTGGGGAAATTTTTGTGGACTATATGTTCAAATATGTTTTCCAAGTTGCTTACCCTCGTCCCTCTTTCAGGAATGCCAATGAGTCTTAAACTCTATCTCTTTACAAAATCCCATATTTCTTGGAGGTTTGATTCATTTTTAAAACTACTTTTCTTTATTTTTGTCAGGCTGCATTGATTCAAAGAACTGGTGCTTGAGCTCCGAGGTTCTTTTCTTGGCTTGGTCTATTCTACTCTGCTGTTAACACTTCTAATTATATTATGAAATTCTTGTAGTGAATTGCCCAGTTCTAGAAGTTCAGTTTGGTTCTTTCTTAAAATGTCTCTTTTGTCTTTCAGCTCTTGGATTGTTTTACTGGGTTCTCTGGATTCCTTGGTTTGGGTTTCAACTGTTTCCTGAAGCTCAATGAACTGCCTTGCCAGCCATATTCTGAATTCAATGTCTGTCATTTCAGACATTTTAATCTGCTTAAGAACCACTGCTGGGAAGCTAGTGGAATCATTTGTAGATAAGGGTATACTTTGCATTTTTGAGTTGTAGAGATCTTCGGCTGATTCTTTTTCATCTGAAAGGGCTGGTGTTTCTTTAACTATGGCATAAGTTGAGTATAGTCAATTGGCTTCATTTCTGGATGCTTTCAGAGGGCTAAGTCTCTGTACAAGATCTTTATTTGTGGTTGGATTCTTGCCCTGAGTGTCATGGGAATGTCTATTGGAAGAATAATTTTTGATGTGATTTGGGTTGTGATCCAGTGGATGTTGCTTAAGATTGATGGCTAGCAGACGGGCCCTTACTCAGTTGCATGGCCATTTTGTGTTTCCACGTGTTAGTAGCCATGCTCTGTGGTGGGGATGCAGAGAGATGACCCCCTCACTAGGTTCACTCCTGGGCCTCAGGAGAGCCCCCTCCAAACACTAGTACTGTGTCTGTGTTTTTTTTATTGGGTTAACAGGGCTGTGGGGCTCCCTCAGGCAGATGCCATGGCTGGGAGACAGGCCACACTCTTCCTGGTCTGGTCTTATATAGGGAGGCACATCCTGTTCCCATGCCAGCCTGCAAACCCATGAGTCTCACCCCTCTCAGTATTATGAGAGTGGGGGTGGGTGTCCTTCTCCAACTGAGTGTTAGCCATAGATCACTGCAGCCCTGGAGTGCCAGGACTGGCCTGAAGCTCTGTCTTCTGGACCCTTGGAGTCAGGCAACAGATGTGAAGTGCTCCCTGGCCACAGGGAAGTACTCAGGTGGAGCCACTGGTAAAACACTCTTACTAAGTAGTGGAGGCTGTGTCGTGCACCTGCTTCTGTGGGAGTGGCCAGGCAGCATCCCTGGGAGGGCCTGTCAGGCACGAGAGCCTGCAGAACAGAAGTACCCCAGTCCTGCTGGGAAACCGGCCCTACTCTCTCTTGGCCCTGCAGTCAGCTGGGGCTAGAGCTACTCAGAGGGAGATGGGGTCCCCTTGGGGATTGGCACCTCTGACATCTTGCTGCTGCAGCTGCAACATGTGCAAAACTCCCTGGATTCTGCCCAGGTTGGAGCTGGGTCTCTGCCTACTCTCCAGGGAGCTCCTCCTGCCAGCTCAAATGTTTATAAGGGGCATGAGATCTCTTGTAGCTAAGATCCCAGAGGTCTGTGGCAAGAGTGGGATGCCCCTCCATCCCTACACTCACCCCTTCCCTAGAAACTGCTTAGGCCTAGAAATTAGCCCTAGCATTGAGCAACCCCATGCAGGGTTCCTAGCTTCCTCCTCTTCAGGCTTGGTGTCTGCATCTTTTCTCTATCAACTGTTGGTGTTGCTACTCCAGAGATCTCTTCAAAAAGTATGTCGGTTTACTGAATATTTTGTTCTCTCTTCGTGGGGGCAATGCTTACTGGCTGTGTTTAGCTGGCCATTTTGTCTCTATCTGTCAAATTAGAGGGAAAGGTGCTGGAAAATTAGAGGAAAATTGGCTCTTAATTCTGAATTTGGTGTTTTCTAGATGTGTGGACTTGAGCAAGTCAGGTAGCCCTCCTAAGCTCCCTTCAGTTTCTCCATTTGTAGGATTTGGGGGCAGATCCTTTTCTTTTCAAATCCATGACTCCTCTTTGGGTTAAGTCTATATTTCTTAGAAGGGCGAAGGAAGATAACATTATTGAGTGACTTTTCTCTTTGGAGGCTGTCTATTCATTGCCACATTTAACAAACACTGTAAAAGTATAAGGTATCTTCTATTAGCCCTAGTTTATGTATACAGGTGCAGAAAAGTTAAGTAAGTTGCTGCATACATAGCAAAAGACAAATTTTGTAGTAGAACTCAAATTTGTCTGATTTAAGCTTTCCATTATAAGGACCCAAGACTGGGCATTTCAACTGATTATCTCTACAGCAGAGCAAACATGCTTCTGGGATTCTGTGGGTCTAATTAGAATGATCCATATGAGTTAGCAAGGGACAGTCTTCTCAGTTGAGTGAAGAGGAAAAACCAATAAGTCAGTATCTTGCAAGCTCTTAGAAACATGGCCATGCCTTTACCTTTATTTCTATTTTTTTGTGACTCGAACCCTATCTGACCCCCACTTTTCCTCCTCTCTCATTTCTTCCCAGTTGCGTGACCTTCTAGTCCTGGGACAACCAGGCAGCAGAGACACATGGTGTCTTAGAGGCTTTTAGTTCTGTGTTGATGTGACCAGAGTGTTAGCTTTCCAAACAAGTGGTAAAATTTCTGGTCTCTGTGAAATGTCAACCACCCAGCCAGTCAAAGTATTTAAGCTGACTCTTGTCTGTGTAGTAATTCTTAAGGCAGTTTTACTGGAACCACATCCCTGTGCTGAGAGAGTTGCTGCAGGGCCTCCGGATGCTGGCAAGACACAACGTAAATTAAATCTTTCAGAAGAAAGGATTATGACTTTCCCATTAATATTCTCACCCAAACCCAGCAACCACAAGTTTTCCTTTTCACGTTTTTTTAAAAGGAATCTTTCATAATGAGTGTCTTCCCCATTTTAAAACCTGCAGGATGAACAAGGCATTTTCCTGTTTTCCTCAGACTTTTTGACTTTGCTTGACTGAGGTGCTCCATTTGCATCAACAGCAGAGGGCAGAAACACTTTAATACTGATACTTTAGGAGCTCACTGGAGCTGTGATGTGACGTAAGACAGAAATACAGCCACCAAAAGACTTGCTCCCTGCTGTATCCAAAGACCTGACCAGGTATCTCAAGCAGGGCCAGGAATAGGGTGAGGCAAAGGAGGCTGCTAAGGTCCAAACCTTAAGGAGACACTGACTCTCAGGTACCAGCCCTGTACTCTATGACCTTGAGTGTTAGTGCCTCCTTAAATGTTATACAAAGTGTGACTCATTCTTAAAGAGAAGTTCACTCTCAGCATCTCAGGGCCCTGCAAGGGCAGGGTCCACACAGTATAGCAGGGACTCCCTAGGGTCTCCCCTCATCTTAGTCCCAGCACTAATCCCAACGGGCCATAGACCCCACCATGGTTCTTTAACACAACAGCTGCAGGCAAGGAAGGGAGATGCGGAACACAGTACGTGGGCTCCCATTGCCTGATTCCATCTGCAACTGACTTCAGTGCAGGTGCCAGGCAGCAGCAGCAATGTTGAACTTCCCGAGTTGTTATCTAGCCTTATTCCTCCAGACAGTGCCCAGTGCAAGCAAGGATTCAGTGAATGGAGGAAGGCAGGAATGAAGGAATGTTCTTCCTGGAATTCTCTCACATGGCTTTGTGTTAGCTCTTTGAAGAGACTCAGAGTTCCAAAACCCTAGTTTGGCTGTGAGCAACCACTTCAGAAAGGCATTAAGCCCAGGTGCGCTCCGCCAGTTCCAAAAACCTTAGACCAGGAAACTGTCTCTCAGTAAATATTTGAAGATGACTCCAAAGAAGAAAGTAGAATATTCATTCTATAGGATGATAATATGCTTAGTTATATTTTTCCCCACCTTAAAAATATAGATAAAATAGTATACTCTTTTATTTATGTTGATGGCACTGCCAACCCACTGTGAAAGGATGTGCACTTTCAGATGTTTCTCCAATGGGAAATGGGGATGCGAATTGGCTTTGGCTGGTGCATACTTCCCTTCTCTTTCAGCACCTTTTGTGTACTTCTGCAAGATGCAGTGAGGTCATGTGTCTATTGGAATCAAAATTATAACATTGTCTTTTTTGTTACTACTCTGACAAAGGGAAATAAACTAAGCTAACAATAACAACAGCAATAGTAACAAAATGGCCATACTTGACCACCATTTGCAGGCACTGTCCTGGAACCCCGTAAATATCACATGATTTAATCATTGCACTAATCCTATAAGGAAGCTGTTATTTAAGCACTTTTCCAGAAAAGGAAATAAAGGCCAAAAGATCTTAGGTAACTGGCCATAAAATTAGAATATGGCAGAGTTGGAAATGCATTTGGTTATAAAATCTGCATTATTTTTGCTTCCCCAAAGTCCCTCTCTGAGCACTTATGTTGACAAAATAAAAGTAAGTCTTGCCCTAATTT
Organism: Chlorocebus sabaeus; assembly: GCF_047675955.1. Classification (NCBI taxonomy): domain Eukaryota; kingdom Metazoa; phylum Chordata; class Mammalia; order Primates; family Cercopithecidae; genus Chlorocebus; species Chlorocebus sabaeus. The sequence continues at coordinate 16,628,585 of NC_132921.1, read as the reverse complement.
GAAATAAACTGTTACATAGTAGTGTTTTGATTTATATTTTTGTTGTTGTTGTTGATGTTTGCCTTTGTATTCCAGATGCAGGTAGAGAAAGAGGCTCTTTCAGGGCAGCAAATGCACAATTCTGCTTTGATGTCTTTAAAGAAATGTTATGGCCACACAACTGAGAATCTCTTCTTTTGTCCCTTGACTATCCTGTCTCTCCTGGCTGTGGGGCTCTTTGGAGCCAGAGGCAACAGTGTATCTCACACGGAGAAGGTGCATCGCAACACACTTTCAGTCATGTCTAGAAGACAATCAGGTTACAGTTTCAAACGTTGTCATGGTATGGAGATTTTATGGATGCTGGGCTCTGTAAACACAAGAGAAGGTCCACTCTCACCTAAAGTTTCCTAGGAAATTGCCTCCTTCGAAAAAGGGTGTAAAAGGTAAGAGTGTCCCCAGCTTTCTTCTGTGGAGCAGTTGAAGAAGGGATAGCCAAGGCTGGAAGGAGGAGACACACTCAATGAGGCCAATCTGGCGCATGGAAAATTGGGAGTCCCCAGCTCCATCCCTTCCTGTACATTCTTAGCTCCCAAGCGCCATCCTGCTATGAGTCAGCAGCCCAAAATGCTTCCCAAAATTCAGGCCCTTTTAACTTCCTCTCTTCTGCTTCCTCTTATGCGTTCGGTTTTCTCAAAACACAATCTGGGTGCCAGGTGGACTGAAATTAATGTGTTTTAAGACACAAGTGGATAACTCAAGTCAGATGATAAGTATACAATGTTCAGGATTGTGCAAAATTGTGCTCTGTGCATAGTAAATGACCAGTGCCTCTAGCACCCAGTACTAAGGAGCCTTTAAAAAACTATTTTTGCCCATTGACTAAATAATTGCTGGATGAATAAACAAATGACTGCAGATCACATAAAGAATATTTCACAAGGCTTCTGTCCCCAAGAGGCTTAAAATCTAATGAAAGAATTTACAATCTACACAATTACACTTCTAAGGGTAAATAGTGCTGCAAGTCAATTGAGAATTTCAGGTGAGTGGAGAAGATATTTCTTAGCAGGGATCTTTCAATTTGCCTTAATTATCTCTCTGCTTTATTTTAGAGGGAATAATTAACTAGCGGAACAAGGCTTCTCCCAACTTGGGTTTTAAACTAGAAGTTAATTGAGAAGCTGTAATCGAATACAGCATTTAACGTTATTTTTAAAAACAAGAAAAATTGGCCAGGGGTGGTGGTTCACGCCTGTAATCCCAGCACCTTGGGAGGCTGAGGTGGGCGGATCACTTGAGGTCAGGAGTTCAAGACAAGCCTGGCCAACATGGTGAAACCCCGTGTCTACCAAAAATACAAAAATTAGCCAGGCAAGGTAGCAGGCACCTGTAATCCCAGCTACTCGGGAGGCTGAGGCAAGAGAATCGCTTGAACCCAGGAGGCAGAGGTTGCAGTGAGCGAGATCGCACCATCACACTCCAGCCTGGGGGACAAGAGTGAGACTTCATCTCAAAAAAAAAGAAAAAGAAAAATTAAATGTAAAAGCTGTTGTGTGTTCCATTTGTTTCTCTTTCCGTGCATTCGAATAGCTCCTGAGTGACTCACCCATAATATGTGTTTGGTAAGTATGTATTTGTGGAGACAGAGACATAGTTGAGAATGAGGAAGCTGTGGGAATCTTTGCAATCATCTTGGGATGTGGACGCATGGGGTAGAATCCCTCTGTCCTCACCCCCTTTCTTCATCGTGAGAGACTGGCTGGGAGCCTTGGCTGCACTTGTGCTGCCTCAGGTTTTGCAATCAGAGATACGGTGTGGCCTGCAGTGCTGCGGGCACAAGTCAGGCAGAGAGTCTGGAGTGGAAATAATTCTTTGTCTCTGACAGCCAAGCTGACTGGGTAAGAACAGAAGCAAATAATATAAACTTTTCCTTCTCTTCTTCCCATGCGAAATGAAGAAAAATTCTCATATTTTTCTTCTTAATGATTCTTCCCCAAAACATTCAAAGATTGAGCCAAATGCTTAAAATTGCAGGCTTAATTATTGTACTTTTCTTTTGATGGTGGCGGTAATGGAGCTGATGAAGACGATGATGATGATGATGACGATGATGATGATGGAAGCAATAGCAGGGAGCGCCATTCATGCATTCTCTAGATTATGGAGCAGTGTTGTGTCTTCTAACACTTAGGAGCCTTTGAAAAACATTCAGACAGATCTAAAGGTTAGAAAGCTGTTCCTCACATTGAGCTAGTGTCTACCTCTCTATAACCATTGCTCCATTATAATTTTCTGGTTCTTCAAAGACACATGCACACCAAGCTCTCTTTCATGTTTGTTTTAATATCGGTTATTATATCTGTTCTGTATCTGCTGCCTGTGTATTTCATTTCTACTCTTAAGAACTACACAAAACATGATAAAAGCACCCAGTGTTTAAATATTTGAAGAGATCTGCAGGTTTTAGATTTACCTGTTCTCTGATAGAGACCTTAGAAAATTATGCTTATACCTCAAGTAAGCCAAGTAGTTGTGTATTAGTCCATTCTCGCACTGCTGTAAAGAAATACCTGAGACCAGGCCAGGCATGGTGGCTCACGCCTGTAATCCTAGCACTTTGGGATGCTGAGGCTGGCGGATCACCTGAGGAGTTTGAGACCAGCCTGGTTTAACATGGTGAAACCTTGTCTCTACTAAAAATACAAAACTTAGCCTGGCATGGTGACGGGCACCTGTAATCCCAGGTACTCGGGAAGCTGAGGCAGGAGAATTGCTTGAACCCGGGTATTGGAGGTTGCAGTGAGCCCAGACCACGCACTGCGCTCCAGTCTGGGTGACAGAGCAAGATTCCAGTTCCAAAAAAAATTACCTGAGACTGGGCAATTTACTTTTTTAAAAAAGGTTTAATTGGCTTACAGTTCTGCAGGCTGTACAGGAAGCCTGGCAGCATTTGCGTGGCTTCCATTATGGTGGGAGGCGAAGGGGAAACCAGCACTTCGCATGGCCAGAACAGGAGGAAGAGAGGGTGAAGGGGAAGGGGCCACACGCTTTTAAACAACCAGATCTCCTGAGAACTCTATCACAAGAACAAAACCAAAGGGGAAAATCCACCCCCATGATCGATCCAATCACCTCTCACCAGGCCCTATCTCCAACACTGGGGATTACAATTTGATGTGAGATCTGGGTGGCGACAGAGATCCAAACCATACCAAGTTGCCTTGTGACTACAGTACTACAGGAAGCATGTTAATAGTAGTGAAGAAAAATCATATCAGCTCCTGGAGTCTCAAAGGGATACTGTGCACAGCAAATCAGATATTTGTGAAGGTAACCTGAAAATAATTACCGATTATGTGAATTCAAGTCACTATTTGTATATGGTCAGGGAATAATAAATAACATTAACTGCCTGCAAATGATATTAAAATGTATTCATTTATCCATTCAATATTTATTCATCCTTCATTCATCAAATATTTATGAGGTTCCTACTATGTTTTGCAACTAGAGAAGCACAGATGAACAAATTTAAGTGAAACACAAATAAGCAAGCCCGAATTGGTTTTAAAACATCTTTTTAAACCTTCAGTTTGCTTTTTCTATACCATCATATATTGGGTTGCCTATTCTAAAATTTCAAATAAATGGAATAATATAGCAAGTACTTTTTCTTCTGTCCTGTTTTTTTATACCCAGCATATAATTTTGAGGTCAATGTGAAATACAATTAAGCAAGCCTGAATTTATTTTAAAACCTTTTTAAACCTTCAGTTTGCTTTCTCACACAAGGGTTATGATGGTGAATATACATATATATGAGCTAATGCCTACCTCCCATTCTTAACTTTCTGACACTCGGAACACTGCCTAAGAGCACTTGAAGGATTTTGTTTTCAAACTCACCTTTCTTCTTTAAAATAATATGATTTTTTTTAAAATGAGGAACAAAAGTAAGAAACAGAAAAAAGACAGGTGGAATGAATAACAGAAAATTCATAAAAATGTAAAAAGTATATCATGTATGGCAAGAAAATGGCCTGCTATCTCACTATCTGGTCTTCTGGTGTAACATTTGCAAAGCCTTTGAAAATGGTTCTTTGTTTTCTACTGCAGGTGCTCCACTTGGATGAATTAACAAGAACTTCAAGTTCTTCAAATGAGGAGGTAGATATTGTTTCTGTTTTCATTTTTACTTCGATTACAGCAGTCCATCTTCGGTCCATGAGGATTAAATGTTTATGGAAATAAACAGTGTTTCTTCTAGTATTTGTCCTTTGTGTCTAGAATGTAGATATATACACAAACTCCTACTATGCTTCTTTAAAGGGATTCATCATGTTGAGATTTGGAAATAAGAGGTGACAAAGTAAAAAACTCAAATAGTTAAGCTGGACACAATATGCCTTGAAGAAAAAGAGCTATTCTCTCCCATGAACAGTAAGTGCAAAAGGGAGAATATTCTCACAGACATTTCATAATGCAATCCCAAAAGCCAACCAGAAGGTGGAATTGCTTCAAACAGTCCCTAGATGATAGTGAGTGTTCAACAAACATAAGGATCCAAAAATATAGATGAATATGGGAATGCTAGCCACAAAGAGACAAATATATCATATTTTGAAATTGTAACTATATAAAGATGGTTTGACTTTATGAGTTTCATTGATATATGTTAATTTCTGGGAGAAATGTATAACATAAATGTTCATTTGTCTACAGCCATCTGTCACTTCATAAAAGATGTGGGCTTCCCCAGTATCATCCATGGTGGGGGTTGATAAGACCAAATTTTATGGCTCATAATTCTTATTAAAACACACAGCAAGTACATATTCCTGATGTCAATGGTACTAAAATTAATATGTCAGTATTGTTTGCTCTGGGCCAGCTGGTGGGGAAGATAGGATGAATTCTGTCTAAGGCAGGGATGTACCAAGTTGCCCTTTACTTCTCTGTGATTGTAACAGGTTGCTCTGATGCCTGCTCTCCACGTTTATTCAGATGGTCAGGCTGCACATTTTGGTGAAAAGCAAGAATTTAAGTTGCTTATTGCAAACTGGAAATAAAGTCAGGTAATGAGAAATAACAGTAATGGACAATATAGAGAGGAACTGGCAGGCAGGTCACCTGTAAAATGAGCATTATCTCTTTCAGAAGTAAAGCAGAACTGGTCAATGAAATCCACAGTATGGACAAAACACTCTAGGTTTACTACCCTTCTATCACCCTCAGCCTTCCCAACTTCTATTTCTAGTGCCCAGAAAGTGTCCTAAATAACAGGCCACAGCCAAAATAAGACATGCTACTTAATACGAAAGAATGGATCTGTACGTAATAACTAAGTTACTGTGCTGTCAAGCATGTTCATTCTAGCTCACCAAGAAATGCCTGAAATTATAGGTAAATTTAAAATGTGTTCTTGTCAAGTGTAAAATTCAAGTTTCTATTTCTGACTAAATACTTTTCATATAAAATAAGCATGTACAAATAATGGAATTAACAGTATTTGATTTTTTTTTTTTTGTCAACTTCAGTTAATACTAAAGTACTAGATACCACAATTCCCATTTTCAAGCATTTTCTAACTCTATCTTATGTGATCAAGATACAAGAGTCTATTCACATATTCAAGCATTCCTGTCTGAAATCAGTAAGACCAGCTGCAATCAAGTCCACATGGCAAGTGGAATTTTTGCAGAAGCAGCTCATCCACTTCTCTTGGTAAGTTACAATAAAACACGTTTCCATAAATAGAGTGGAAACCTTTTGTTTCTGTCTTTATTTAGTCTACTCTAGAATTGCCTGTGCTATCAAAACTGTGGCAGAATAAAAAAAGATATTACAGATAGATAAATGCATGCAAAACTGTGGGAAAATAAAAAAGATATTACAGATAGATAAATACATGCTAATGTAGAATATAAACTATATTTTACACATGCATTTTGTTTCATATAAAATACAAAAGACTTTAGGATTCTAACTTTCAGGCGCTAGTTTGTAACAATTTCAATTGTATTTTAGGCAGACCCAACTGAAGCATGAATTTTTCATAGTTTATGATATAGTTTTGATCTGTGTCTCCACCAAATCTCACGTAGAATTGTAATCCCCAGCGTTGGAGGTGCAGCCTGGTGGGAGGTGATTGGATCATGGAGGCAGTTTCTCTTGAATGGTTTAGCACCATCCCCTTGGTGCTATTCTCGCGATAGTGAGTTCTCATGAGATCTGATTGTTTAAACGTGAGTGGCACTTCCCCCATCTCTCTCTCTTGCTCCTGCTCCTGCCATGTGAGACGCCTCACTCCCCCTTCGTCTTGTGCCATGATTGGAAGATTCCTGAGGCCTCCCTAGAAGCAGAAGCCACTGTGCTTCCTGTATAGCCTCAGAACTGTGAGCCGATTAATCTCTTTTCTTTATAAATTACCCAGTCTCAGGTATTTCTTTAGAGCAATGCAAGAATGGGCAAATACAGTTTATTATAAATCATTCTACTATAAAGACGCATGCACACATATGTTTCACTTCCCCCGGGTGAAATCTAGGATCTCTTATCACCCAACAGCCTCACATCTTCCAATCAGCTGGTGTTGGTTAATGCCATCTCCTTCAGAGAGAACCAGAAAAAATGCACCTTAGAAAGACCAAACAAAAGCAATGGCTTTCAGGTTGGATGAGGTGGTCTCTTGTAGTCTTGCAGCTCAATTTGTTTATCTCTTAAAAGTAATCCTCAAAATTTTTGTCCTTAAGAATTGCTAAATTATTTCTGGCCTTAGGGAGGCAAATTAATTTCCAAGTGGCTATCCTAGCTACATACGTAATAAAAAGTAGATTTTGATTTATAAAATATTTATTTTGTTGTTGAATCTTTCTTTAAAAATTTCCACTGTCTTTTACCCTGTATAAAAATAGAAATCCTATTTTAGCAGTACAATTGTACAATTAAAAAATGATATGAAATATAGAACTTGAAAGTATTTAACATAAGCCTTGGTTAAGACTGCTTAAACTACTATCAAGCCACTTACTTCTTGCTAACTGGAAATAAGGTCAGGCAATAGGAAAAAACAACAAGAGACAACTGAGGAACTAACAGGCAGGTCACTTTTTTTTATTATACTTTAAGTTCTGGGATACATGTGCAGAACGTGCAGGTTTTCTACCCAGGTATACATGTGCCATGGTGGTTTGCTGCACCAGCAGGTCATTTGTAAAATGAGTATGATCTCCTTACAAAGCCAAGCTGAACTGGTGAACAAAATGCACAGTCAAGGTGGAAGGTTCCAGGCTCCCTGCTCTTCTACTTAGCACCCTCAAGTTTCCCAACTTTTCTGAGTGTCCAAAAATGTCCCAAATATCAGGCCACAACCAAAATAAGACATGTTATTTAACAAGAAAGAATGGATCTGCATGTAATGACTAAGCCACTGTGCTATCAAACGCATTTATTCCAGCCCACCAAGGAATGCTTGAAATTACAGGTAAATTTAACATTTGTTCTTGTCAGCTGTAAGAATAGCCTTTCTATTTCTGAATAAATACTTTTCATATAAAATAAGTAGCAAATTACTTTAAGGAGAAACATAAACCTCTAGCCAAACACATGAGTCATACCTGGAAGTATGTAGTAATGCCCTTACCAATAATATTACTATCACATTCACATTTTGAGGTTATAAAATAAACAATAAATTATATAGATATCATGGCTGTGATTTTTGAAAATGCAGATTCTAGGGCCACCTTCCTGGGGATTCTGATTTGTAAGATGAGCTTCAGTATACATATTTTCGAAGAACCCCTTCAGGTCCTTCCAAGGATCAGCCTGGTTGGGGAATCATAGCGTGTAGAAAATGGGGTATTTTAGCAGGATTCATAAAGAGATGCTTAAAGGGGTCAGCATACCCCACAGCAAATAGATTTGCTAGAGAAAGCAGCTAACAAAACAGAATATTTTATTTCGCAGAAAAATCTCATCCATTTGGCTTATATACACAATGCAGGTGTATATACCTGTTAACTAGCATTTCAAAGAGAAAAACAAAGTATCATTATGGTCATAACAAAATTTCCCTAAAGTAGTCCAATTATGAGAACTCACCTAGTGCATTGTCACATTCTTAGCTATTTAGTAACTCCAGACATTATCAGAATCAGCTCAATGTTGCAGACAAGTTAAGATGAGTCCGATTTTACTTGAGCTGGAGAGACTTCTAAATTATGTTCTTGAAAGGACGGATTTGTCCTTTAAAAATGGTTATCCTGATAAGATCTTATGGTGTGGGTATTTCCCAGCCCTTTGAAGTGAATTAACTGCATCCGGAAGTCAAAAAAGTACACTCGAATGAAATTAATATATAAGGGAACTTGAATACTTTGGACTTTAGTAGCAGCTTTGTTTAGGTTCCTCCCCTCTTTATGTCATCACGATAACGTTCAATCACAGATATTTCTAAAGATGGATGGATGGTTTTGTTTTGTCACCAACTGTAGGCAATTTTGGAGGATGAATATAAACATAAATTTTCTGTGTCCTAAATGGCAAAAGAAAAAGAGATTGGCTTTATTATTTCACTGTTTTTACTTTTGTAGTCTCAGAGCAAACCTGTGGAGATGATGCATGCTCCATTTAACTTTAAAAGGAGGCTCCATTAAGGACCTTCCTGTATAAGTCCTTGAGATGCCCAGCATGGAGGATCACCTGAATGTGGTCACTGTCCTACCCAGCAAGGACATCCACCTGGAACAGATAAACCACTGAGCTTCCACAGCTGTAGTTACAAGAGAAAGGCTTTGTGCTTGAGAATGACACATGCAGAAAGCTTGAGGTTAAAGTAACCGTGTGCACTCCTACTTCTTATGGTGGCCTGTCCATTTAAAAAAATAAGCAGAACCCCCAAATAAAGTAAATGCCCACATATTAGAATTTGTTGCTTGTACTTTTTAAAGCTTAGGTGCTCAAAACATAGTCATGTGCTTTTCTCCTTTGGTCCTCACAGGTTTTTGTTGTTGTTCTACATGCATTTTTGACATATTACATATTGGCATCTCCTTCGGACCTGTTGCCAACCAACTGAATCTATTTCCGTCAACACTCAAGGCTGCAACGTGCAGATGCAATGCTCATCTTTGCCCCTTTCTTGTTTCTCTGACACTTTCCTCTGAGTCTCATGTAGCCCCAGCTGTGCCACATTGTGTGTTCTTGCCCTGGGAAGTGGTGATCTAGACCAACCTAAGCCCTCCTCAGCAGCTTTCTTTAAATCCCTGCCTTCCTTTCATTTATTCTGCTTTTTGGGCTTCTCTTGGGTTCTTCATTGCTCACACCTGTTTCTCTCCTGCTGGGAACATCTCGTCCTCCCCTCCACCCCGTCTCCATCTTTGGTCACAGGATCCTCACTGAGCCTGCAAGGCAGGCTGGGCCGGCACTACTAGCTCGTTTGGCAGAGAAAGAAACCTGGAGACCAGGCAACTCTATGATTTGCTTAAGTTTTCATAACCAGTTAGTGTCTGTGACATCTTAGAGGCCTGTTTCTGGCTTCTCAGCCCCCTCTAGGCTTGCTGTTAAAACGTCTGCTCAGACTTACTAAGACCATGGCTACAAAATCAAAATCTCAGCTCTTATATGTAAATAAACATATTTATAGACGAGCAAATAAACAATTGTAGAAATAATATGATTGCTATATGCTATGAAAATAAAACATGGACATGGGATAGTGACAGGATTGGAAAGCATTTATTTTATGTAGGATGATCAGGGAAAACCTCTTTTACAAAGTGATATTTGAGTTATTATTGGTAATTAGTGATGATTAATGTTAGATATATTATTACTATTGAAGGCTTCTTTCCCATAGTTATTATAGGAACACTAAATTTGTTGGTGGCACAATTGGAATCTGAGCACAATTTTGCCACAAACTCATATTACCTACATAATTACATTCTCAACACTCTGGGTGTACTTTGATATCCTTGGGTTGAGTCATGAAAATGGAACACTTTAGAACAATGTTAAGATCTCTGAAAAGTAGGTAAATTCTCAAGTGTGAGTACAGTTTGATACAATGATCTCAAAGGGTGAAGAGTAGGGCAGAGAGATGAGTATAGATCTTTATGGCCAACTAATTTTTTCCTGTTAGAATGCCTAACATTGATTCACCACTCTAAATGAAGATAGTCATCCCTGGTTTCTGAAATGATTATGAGTTGCAGATAGTTACTCACTGGTATATGGTGAATGTAAATTCCATGCAAATAGTTTTTTTTTTTCTTGATGCTGCTTTGGTTAATGTCTAAACGCCTCTCTCCCAGTAAATTCCATCCCCAAAAAAGTCTAAATGAGTCACTGCAAACATGAGCCTCCTTCCAGTAAGGACAAACAGAATGAAGAAAAGCCAGAAAAGATAACATGTGGAGAGTGGACGAGAAACAGGGCAACCTCCTTCCCAAGTGGCTGGTACCACAGGCATGCCACCACACCTGGATATTTTTGTATTTTTTCATAGGGACGGTGATTTGCCATGTTGCCCAGACAGGTCTCAAACCCCTGGGCTCAAGTGATCCTCTGGTCTCGGCCTCCCAAAGTGCTTGGATTACAGGCATGAGCCACCACACTCGGTCTAAACTGTGCTTCTCAGCAGTGTTTTTCTTTCAACTGTCTCATGCAGGTAGCCCTCTCATTTTTCCTTGGTTCATTTTCCAGGGATTAAAATTAGAGCATACTATTAATTGCATTTACTTAAAAATTAAGATCAACACAATTTCTTAGGCAGTTTATAACTTACTCAAAACCTCATTTATAGGTTGTCAAAATTTAGAATGACTTTTCCAATAAAACAATATTATTGTGTGATTAGATTACCAAGTTAGTTCACAAAAACTTGTTTACCTAAGCTAGCCCTCACCGGGTGTATTGTGTCTACCAGGCACTCTGCAAAGGATGTCACAGAAATGACCCAATTTAATTCTCACCCAAACCCTGAGAGGCACTATTTTCTTTTTTTTTTTTTTTTCATTTTAAAGATAGGAAACGGAGACTTAGGTTTATAATTTAACACACAAGTGGAAAGGGTCAGACTGAATTGTCAAACTCAGAAGTTTGGATAAAAGACCTCCACTCGTGACCACAATCCTGCCCTGTTCTATTCACCAGTTCCCCCACCTTCATTTTGAGGCCCAGAGCCAGGGCTCCTATGGCAGAAGATGAAGCAGAAAAAAAGGCAGGGGAGTGGTTGCCCTCGTTTTCCTTGTATAAGACTGGACACCATTTACAAATACATTTGTGAAACACTGTCAAGTTTACAAAGAAGTTCCATACTTGAAATCACTTAAGGGGCAAAATGTGTTTTTATTTTATGCTCATTCTTTTTTTGCTTGTGCTCCTCTTCTCACTTCCTACCTTCTTATCATCCAGCTGTGTTTATCCTTTGCCTCCAGGTATTCGTGGTTCCCCTCAGGGGATCCCACTAAAAACATGATGGGAAAAGTGCTGGATTTAGTGTCAGCAGATCCAGGTTGAAATCCTGAATTGGTTCATTTAGTAATTGACAAATTTGGGCAAGGCAGTGACCTCTCAGAGGTGAATTTCCTCCTCTGCAAAACAGACATTCAACATTGCCTCCTTCACAAGATGGTTAGGAGAATCAAAAGTTTCTTTCTCATAAAAGAAAACGCTGGCTAAGTTGTTAACTTTATAATACGCAGCCAAAATGCGCACCTGTCTAGGAGTCCCGGACAAGGAGTCCAAAGAATCTTCTTTGGGTCATCCCTTCGTTTGCTGTGTCTCTCCCCTTTTTCCTCTTTGCTTTCTATCTCTACGGGAAGAATTTTATTCCTGTGTCATGTTGTCTGCAGGCTTAATTATCTAACGACAATTACTTTCTTACCCTTGGGATATCATCTTGCTTCATTCTGCATTTCTGATTTTATCAGATGGGAATGATTCAGAGAAACAGTTTTGAGTGTTTGTCCCAGATTTTAAAAATTTGAATTATAGCTCTCCTTTTAAGTGAGTTTCGGGGGCAGGGTCACAGTTCAACTCACAGCTAGTTCAATCTGTGCTCCTATCAGAACTTTAAAGAAGTTTTTTTAACCATTCGGCTTTAAATTTACTGCTACAATAAATTTAATGTTAACCACTTCCTTTAATCCATTCCATTGGTCACTTTGGTCAGGTGAATCATTCCAATGATGCCTGTGCAATGCAATGAGATTGTTTGTCAATTTCCTCTACCTCATATTTAGATTTTAATGGCTTTCGATGGGATATAGCAATTATATTTTGACATAACTAAACAATAATCTGTATTGTGTGACTACTTGGGAAGCATTGGTAATGTTGTACTATTAAACATTTACTAGTTGCCTAGAGTATTTCTCATTGAGTAACTCTGCATGCCCCATGCTATACAAATGACTCGGTAGACTCTAATAACACAGTCCCAGAATTTGTTGTAAATTCCCCCTAGTGCTTAAGCTGATATCTGCGTCACCATAGTTTCCAAACTAAGTACTTCCAGAAGCAGCCAAAGAGATACAAGATGACAATTAATGCTGCTCAAGCCAAGAAATTAAAAATATAAAAATAAAAAAATTGGAGTGGGAAGCAAGGGGAAAGTATATAATACATTGAAATATTGCAACTTTTTGATATTCTCATTTTTATGCTGATAAAATTTTTTCTTTCTTTCTGCTTTTATTTATTTACTTTTAATTTACACCTACCTATGTCCCTGGTCAAGTCTGTAGGAAAATAAGGAAAAAAGAAAAATGTTACCGGGGGAAATAAGACTCATATAATTATAGAAACTATTTCCTGCAAAAATAAAATTCTGGAATGGTTAGTTCAAACAAAACACACAGAGACTGAGCACAAAGCCATTCTTTCTCTAATGTAAACAAAACAAACAAGAAAAAAGAATAAACGGATTCTCAAGAACTGAATGATGTGAAAAATTAGATACTTCTCCCGAAGGCTCTTCATTGCCAGGGACATGTTTCCGGAGGGCGAAGCAGCCAGTTCTGCTGAAAGGAATATGGTTGGTCATAGGATGCCAGTCCTTTCTACTCCCAACAGGTAGAATCATGAAAGTTAATTGGCCATGACTTTTTATGTGGTGCCTTTGGTTCTAGTCACAGAAACATAAATGTTGTAGATAAGAAGAAGAGATGTTGAAATAATTTTAGTACTTCTTTCATAAATGAATTCCCTAAATGCATAGATTTGTCCCTGAATGAATCTACTGATTATCTTCTATCTGAATTCTACATGGGCTATGCCACCACTTAACTGATCAGCTGTATTATTCCATGAGTAAGTTTTTTCTCTTCTGAAATTCAAACCATTCTGATTTTTTTCCTGGACTTGCTTTTCTTTTCTTTTTTATTTTTTTTTTTTTGTGACAGAGTCTCACTCTGTTGCCCAGGCTGGAGTGCAGTGATGCAATCTTAGCTTATTGCAACCTCTGAGTCCAAGTTTCAAGTGATTCTTGTGACTCAGCCTCCCGAGTAGCTGAAATTACCAGTGCCTGCCACCACGCCTGGCTAGTTTTTGTATTTTTAATAGAGACGGTGTTTCACCATGTTGGCCAGGCTGGTCTCGAACTCCAGACTTCAGGTGATCCGCCTGCCTCAGCCTCCCAAAGTTTTGGGATTACAGACATGAGCCACTGCGCCTGGCCTTGGACTTGCATTTCAATGGTGATTGGACAGTGTGGGTTGTAATTTTGTCTTTACATTCATGATTTTATTCCTTGAGTTCCTCTGCCTTCTCCCTCTAAACTCTGGTTCACTTCACCCCTCTCAGTACATTTCCATACTCTTCATCTTTTATCCTCCTTCTGCCATCCTCCACTCTTCCATTTTCCCTTGCTTTGCCTTGTTTTTTTCTTTTCTGCTTCTCCTTGGAGGAGAAAGAAATTGTTCTGTGTCTACTCGAATATCACTAATTCCCTTATGGACCTATCTTCCAAACTGAAATTTTACTTTACGTAAGAATAAGAAAATTTTCTTTCACTGTAACCTGGTAGAGTGTAACTTTAATCACAAAATCATTGCTGAGTATATAAGTAGTTTAACATCTTTGATTAATATATTTTGTTTTAAACAGCACGGGATTCATTTACTAGAAGGAAACGCAATGTAATCAAAATTAGACTGCAGTTTCTCTTTCCTGAAAACAGGCATAGATAAGAACGTTGCATACAGGACACGCCAAAAGTCACATAAGCTAACCATCACACATGAATACACCAAATTTCTTAATTTCCAAAGACTAAAATTGTAAATAGAATTCTGTGAATTAAATTTGCCTAATGAGGGCAAGTAAAATGAAACAGAAGTAACGTATCCACCCAGTAAAAGAGAGAGAGAATCTATAAAAGGCGAAAGAACAGACCCCCAAATCAACCATCAAAAAAGCAAAAAAGAGAATTTAGAAAGCTAAGTATTATTTAGTATTATTCCTAACAAACACTGATTTTTTAAACATAAATGCTTCTTTAAAAACTAACAGTGGTGTGTGATAGATAGCATAGATTAAGGAAAAATGCCTTTACTTCAAATAAAAAGATATATTTCGCCGGGCACGGTGGCTCATGCCTATAATCCCACCACTTTGGAAGGCTGAGGCGGGCAGATCACGAGGGCAGGAGATCAAGACCATCCTGGCTGACATAGTGAAACCCCGTCTCTACTAAAAAATTCAAAAAAATTAGCTGGGCGTGGTGGCGGGAGCCTGTACTCCCAGCTACTTGGAAGGCTGAGACGGGAGAATGGCTTGAACCCGGGAGGCAGGAGCTTGCAGTGAGCCAAGATGGTGCTGCTGCACTCCAGCCTGGGCGACAGAGCAAGACTTCTTCTCAAAGAAAAAAAAAAAAAAAGATATATTTCAAAAGAGTTTAAAATGTGTGAAAAATACACAGCCAGGCAAAAGCAGCTATGAAGCAGAATAACAGCATGATGTTTTTAGTTCATGCCTGTGGTTCAGAGAAATTCCTATGTTGCACTTGATAAAAATGCCTTATCAACATTGACCTCTTTAGGTGCTGCATCTTGTATGCACCCTACTCACTCTTTGAATGTATAACTGTACCTGGATCTGTACAATGACAGATAAAAGTGTGAATGGAGTTTGTTGGGAAGTCAGTCAGTCACATCCTGTAGTTTGAGCATTTCTAGGGAACATGGCGCCACCCAAGGATCTCAGCCTTCAACATGGCACCAGGAGACTTCATCGCCCAGGAAGGAAAGCCTCAGCTCCCTGAAACAGCTGTTATTGCTGGGGTAACGCCCAGAGGCTGCCTGAGGGCAACTCTGTTCTGGCAGATATATGCTGAATCATTGTGAGTGTCTCAGTTTTAAGAAAACTTTGGCATAAGATGAAAGAGAAAATTTGAGATGAAATATTTTATGAATTAATCTCTTTGATCTTGACATTTAAAGACTGAGAAGAAGGAATGAGGGGAGAACAGATGCCCAACATAATAAACCAATCATTAAATTGAACCCTTAACACAAGCTTCACCTGGTGCTATCAAAGACCAAGAGACTCCTGAAGGATCAGTAGTAAACCCTGGTAGTTAATTTTAGAGAATAATTAAAAGTTCAGAGTAGAAAATCATGTATTTCTGTATGAGGGAATAATACAATTTGAGAAATAAATAACAGTACATTGTCTAGAAACAAGTAGTCTATTTAGGATTGTCTTTAAAACAGAGAGTCATAAAAGCGATGGGCTTTCATTGCAACCTCACTTTTATCCTAATGAAGCATAGAATTTTCTAGAAGCCATCCCTCCACTCCTGTAACTGTGATATGGAATTGTGACAACCCATGCCACATATTCTACCATTATACTAATGAGCAATTCTAGTGTAGGTAATAACTATAAGAATAAGCAGTAAAGATAATAAACCAAAAGTAAGAGGAATGGTACTTATTTGCTTTTGATTTTAATTAACAGTTTCATCTGTGTCATGATTTGCTTGGATCAGAGGCTGGCACCAGTTTTCTAAAACTAGGTAAGTCTTTTGAAGAGACACAGAGGAAATAAAATAAGAAGGGTGAAATGAACAAATATCCTGCGATTGTACAGCTCCCTTGAGGAGGTGAAAGCACTTGGTTGGTGACCTGTCATCTTCACTTTTAAAGAGAACCCAGGCATTTAAGTTTAATTTCCAAACTGACTAGGGACCTTTATTTAAGTTACAATGTTCTTTTCATTATGTTGTAACTCCCAGTGAATTAATAAAATGCTAATTAATGAAGTGAGGAAAGAGGTTTGAAACTACAGTATGAATCCTTTAGCATACAGATTTCAGAGATAATTCCTGGTTTATAAATGGTTTAATTTTTGTGTGGTTCTTTTTTATAAAATGCTCTAGTAGAATCTGTGAGAATCCATATATTCAATCTTGTGATATCACCTATTACTATAGTATATTATATAAATTATGTAATATGTATATTATCTGTATTTTATTAGTACAGTATTATATCTTTTGACAAATTAGTTAGCGAACTGAGTGGAATCAGGTGTATAACAAGAGGAATCAGTGGGAAAACCCAGTAAAAAATTTTTTTCTCAAAGCATTTATCCACCAAGGCTATACTTAAGGTGGTCTGTTTCTTTGTAATTATGACCACTTCCATTTTAACTGAAGACATATCCTTTTTCAATGTGAAAAATCATTTCAGTTACAGCTTATATGCTATTTGTAGAATATATAGAAACTGAAGGAGAGATAATTTTCTTTTTTCTTTTTTTCTTTTTTGAGACAGAGTCTCACTCTGTCATCCAGGCTGGAGTGCAGTGGCATGATCTCGGCTCACTGCAACTTATACCTCCTGAGTTCAGGCGATTCGAGGAGAGAGAATTTTCAAATACACAATCTTCCTATTATTATTATTATTTCTTTTTTTGAGATGGAATCTTGCTGTCACCCAGTCTGGAGTGCAGAGGTGCGATCTCGGCTCACTGCAACCTCTGCCTCCCAGGTTCAAGCAATTCTCCTGCCTCAGCCTCCCTAGTAGCTAGGATTACAGGCGTGCACTGCCCTGCCCGGCTAATTTCTTTTTTTTCTTTTTTTAGTAGAGACGATGTTCCTGTTATTCAGGCTGGTCTCCAACTCCTGACCTTGTGATCCGCCCACCTTGGCCTCCCAAAGTGCTGGGATTACAGGTGTGAGCCACCGCGCCTGGCCACACAATTTATTTTTATTCAGGCTCTAATCTCTGTAATCCTGGTTTTGTTTTGCTTTGTTTTGGTTTTCTGAAGACAGGATCTCACTCGTTTACCAGGCTTCTATGGTGCAGTGGCATGATCATAGCTCACTGTGGCCTTGAACTCCTGGGCTCGTGATCCGCCTGCCTTAGCCTCCCAAGTAGCTAGGACTAGAGGCGTGTGCCACCTCGCCCAGAGAGTAGTCCTGTTTTTAATCATATCTTTCAGGTGTCTATCACCTAGTAGTAGGGCGTGGTCACACTTGCTCATAAACACAATCTGGACTCAGACAACGTTAGGGAAGATTAGGAAAAATGAATGACAACACTAGCTAAAGACTGGATTTCTCTTTAATGAAGTATTGTTGTAGCATCTGGGTCAGAAGAAGAGAAAGCTGCTTCTGTGTAAAATATCTTGTCAGGACTCTTCTCCCCCTCCGCGCATCATACACAGAGAATCGAAAGGGTGTCAAAAGTAATCCTGTGGGCTTTAAGCCAGAATGTGTACACACTTTTCATTTTCATTCACAAAACAAAAACTTTATGCTGTTAACTTATTTTCCTTCTGTTTATCATAGCAGTCCCACTGAATATAAACTATGGATTGTATTTATTTGATACCTGCAAAATGCCAGATCCAGAAATGTAGCAGGGTTTGTTTGTTTGTTTGTTTTTTAATGGTCTTAGGCTCAAAGAATAAACGGGCAGAGACCTCGCACCCCAAAAATGGCCTACTCCGGGAATTCTTTAGTGCCTCTGAGCCTGAGGATCCTTCAAATTTACCAAATCATAAAAAAAAAAATGGCCTACTCCGGGAATTCTTTAGTGCCTCTGAGCCTGAGGATCCTTCAAATTTACCAAATCATAAAAAAAAAAAAAAACCCAGCCATGTGTACAATGGTGGACTGAAATACAAGTACATAATAAAATTTTA
Source organism: Chlorocebus sabaeus (assembly GCF_047675955.1). NCBI lineage: Eukaryota > Metazoa > Chordata > Mammalia > Primates > Cercopithecidae > Chlorocebus > Chlorocebus sabaeus. Next base: position 16,610,444 of record NC_132921.1, on the reverse strand, counting down.
AAATGTTTCTATTTTAAGGGTAACAAAAAGACACAATGATTTTATTTCAATGAGCAGCAATATATTTTGTTCAAAGAGTTTCCGTGAGGCCGGGCGCGGTGGCTCAAGCCTGTAATCCCAGCACTTTGGGAGGCCGAGATGGGCGGATCACGAGGTCAGGAGATCAAGACCATCCTGGCTAACACAGTGAAACCCCATCTCTACTAAAAAAAAAACCAAAAAACTAGCCAGGCGTGGTGGCGGGCGCCTGTAGTCTCAGCTACTCGGGAGGCTGAGGCAGGAGAATGGCGTAAAACCGGGAGGCGGAGCTTGCAGTGAGCTGAGATCCGGCCACTGCAGTCCAGCCCGGGCTACAGAGCAAGACTCCGTCTCAAAAAAAAAAAAAAAAAAAAAAAAAAAAAAAAAAGAGTTTCCGTGACTTAAACAGTGCATCTACACATTCGTGTAGCAAAGTGCTTAAACCATCAAACACACACTTAGCATAAATACATGGAGCTATGCATTAGTGGAATGCTCTTGACTCCCATGGACTTTTTAAACTCACAGACTCCTTTTTACAGTCTTGTGGAGGCTATCGACCTTTCCCGCTATAAAAGGCACACATGCACATTCACATACAACTTCTCACATGGTTTCCCAGACCTCTTTAAATTCTTCATGGATCCCAGGCTAAGAAGTCTTGAAGGGCGTACATATACATTTGTAGTCATAGTTCTCAAGCCCATCCAGGTGGCAGTGCATCTGAACATTATGATAATTTTTGTGGGACATCTTCTCTGTGTATTCCATCATATACTCTAAAAAACGAATACTATGAGTACATATATATGTATATGACAATATTATAAATATACACTAAAATGTATTATATCATTTACATTACTAAACAGCAGTGGAATTAAATACAATTGGCTGCCTCAGTTCTTTTATTAATAGTTCTTTGCTACTATTTTAGGCAGTGATAAACCCCAAAATGTTAATATATGTATACATTTCTAGGAGAAAAACTTTAACATTGATAGAGTTTTATTCCTGCATTTAATGTACGTTGGCTTGCTGGTTTGTTTTCTGATAATTTTTAAAGACTGCCAGTTTTCTGCAGAATACACTGGTCTACTTTGCAATTGTAGCTTCTATGAAAGCCCGGCCGAGGAGCAATGAACAAATACAGAAAACAGTGATTTCCTAAGGAAGAACGGAGAGGTACATTTGAATATTGAGTAAAATCATATGGAATTTTATTATCGATCCTTTGACTTTTGGAGTCTGTCCCTGCGTTTCAGCAGTTTCACTTGCATCCTGTGGCTATAGATATCTGAAGGTGGCTTCCACATCTGGGAGTTTGGAGCCCCTTCAGCTTTAAATTATTGTCTCTGCTCACCTGAGGTCTCAAACACACCCCTTTGGGAGCAGCCTGACCAACCCCCAAAGTCATTCGGTCAACAGATATTTATTTATGCCTGTTGGGTGCCAGGCATAGGTCCCAGCACAGGGCTGGGGACTGAATACACAGTGAGAATGAAAGAGATCTGACCCCTGCCCTTGAAGAACTTAGAAACATTTAATAAAGCAAATACAGGAATGTGTATACAATTGTACATTTTTATAAGCATTATGAAGGAAAATTAAAGTGTATTAGGAAATAAATCAAAGATGGAATCTTCTCAGAGTGAAATCTCAGAGAACCTTCCCTGAGAAAAATAAATGAATTAGAAATGGGACCCTAATTTGGGTGAATATCTGAATTCTGTCTTGTACAGTGTGAAGATTACCATAAAATTGCTTCCCCTGTGTGGAAAGGGAGCCATGCATAGCAAGCAATGGATCATGTTAATCAGTTACTTTGAATGTCCTCAGAGTTGATAGCTTTAGTTGAGCATAAATCCTGGCTCAGCGGCTGCAGGTGTGCCTGGACCCCTTCTGGAGCTTCTTTGGCCATTCTGTTTCCTTCCATTGGGTAAGTCACTGCAGACTGTCATTGTTCAAGCCATGAACTACCCATGAAAATGACTGGAAAAGCCATGTGTCTCAAATGGAGCATTTGAAACTTCCTTAAAGGTCAGGAATTTGAAAATCTCATTTCATATTTTAAAACTTAAGACCATTCATCTTTGGCAGGATGGGGCAGAGGCAAAGCACTGTCTTCTATGTTAAAATGCATTTATGTAGACACTAAAGTTCTTCCAAAGCCTATAGAACTTAAGAAAAAAAAAATGCCATTCTAGTAATGGAGGTAACGAAAGTTAAAAACTTTCATTTTAAAAAATTGGCATTGAATGGTGTAAAAATCTTGCGTTTCCTTTATTTTGAAAGTTTTAAAATTGCAGAGTAGTTGAAAGAACTATATAGTAAACACTGGCACACACTTTATCCAGATTCAGCAATTGTTAATATGTTGTTACATATGGTTTATATCATATCTATTATCCCTGTGTCATCTATCTCCTGAACAATTTGAATGAAAGTTGCATGCACCATGATACTTTCCCTAAATACCATAATATGCCTCTCTTGAGAATACGAACATTTCCCTCATACCACAATACCATTACTTCATTTGAGAAAATAAGCCTTAATTAAATGTTTCATATAAAATATAGTACATACTTAAATTTTCTATATTGTCTTAAAAACTCCACTTGCAGTTATTTTGGGAGAATTTGGGATCCAACAAAGATTTTCGCATTGCGTTTGGTTATATAGTTCACTAATCACTTTGATCTGGATCTGTCCCTGACTTTTTGGTTTTCCTTTGTTTTTCCTGGCCTTGATCATTTTTGAAACGTTTGGACAGCAGTCTTGTATAAAGCTCCACATCCTAGATTTATCTGATTGTTACCTCATAGTGAGATTCAGGTTAAACATTTTGCCAAGATGATTACATGGGTGATGTGTCATCCTCAGCGTATTAAACTAGGGACACATGATGTCAGGTTGTCTGCTCTTGATAGAGCTAACTTTGACCACCCAGTGCAGGGATGACTGGCAAATCTTTCTGTTTTAAAAGAAAAATTTTCCCTTTGTCGTTAATAAGTAATCCATGGGGTTTTGAAACAGTGTAGTGCTCTCCCCCAACAACATTACACCTAGTGGTTCTGCATTCTGTTGATAATTCTTGCTGAAGAAGCAACAAATCTATTTGGGATTAAAAATCATATCTTGGCCGGGCACGGTGGCTCACGCCTGTAATCCCAGCACTTTGGGAGGTCGAGGCGGGTGGATCACCTGAGGACAGGAGTTCAAGACCAGTCTGAGCAACACAGTGAGACCCCATCTCTACTAAAAATAAAAAATTAGCTGGGCACGGTGGCTCGTGCCTGTAATCCCAAATACTCAGAAGGCTGAGGCAATTGAGCCGAGATCGTGTCACTGCACTCCAGCTGGGCGACAGACGACAGAGTGAGACTCCGTTTCAAAAAAAAAAAAGAAATCATATCTTAACATTCTATCCCTTCTTCTATTTTATTTAGCTAACATTCTCCTATAAATTATAGCTTTTTTCTCCCTCATTAATATGTACCTTTCAAATTAATTCAATATATTATGTCCATCAGCTTTTTAATTTTTTTTTATCATGCACAAATTGCCCCAAATTTAGAAGCCCCTTCAAAAGACTGTGTTCTTTTGAGGCGTCTCTATCATGCTTTGAGTGTTTCCTTACTGTCTTACCCAACAAGATATCCCAGGCTCATCCTGTCTCATTCTGGAATCAGCCAGTTTTCTGAGAAGCTCTAGTTCCCTTTAATAGAGAATGGTATTATCTAAAAACAAGATTTGGGGTCCAGAATTGCTCCTTGTTTATTAGAGTCCTCATTTCTAAGCCTTTTGTTTGAACAGAGATAGGAAATTAACATGTCAGAATAAGACAAGATAGGATAAAATGTGATATATAACACAATATATTAATGTATTTACACTACCTACAAATCAAATCCAGTCCCACAGGGTTCATTCTCACCTAGCCCCATTTCCTGTATGTATCTCTGTTCCCCCATAGTGAAAAGCCCTGATTCCTAACATCAATACATTTAATTGTTTTCTATAATCCATACAAGAAAAGTTTTAGAATCAACGTGGACTCTGACAGGTTGAAGAGTGCTTTGAAAGCAACATTTCATGACTTCGTACTGACCCCTAGTGTTTACTTTTTGCCTTTTGTAGTTTTCAAGGGATTATCCTTAAAGAGGTTGCCTGCTCTATATCAGGTTTTCTCAGCCTCGGCATGACTGACATTTTGTGCCAATGATTGTTTGTTGTGGTGGGCTGTCCTGTGAACCGAAAGGTATTTGGCAATGCCCACTGTCTCCATCCACTAAATGCAAACAGCACCACTCCCTCCTCTGCCCTTCCAAGCTGGGACCATCAAAAAGGCCTCCAGACATTGCTACCACCCCTTTGGGGTCAAAATCATCCCTGGTTGAGAACCACTGCTCTACCCAGACATGCAGTAGAGAGAAATGCTATTACAAATACTTTCTAAATATGAATATCGAAATCTCTGATAAAGAAAATTAGTCATTACTAGAATTTTTTGTTCGATTCATTTAATGGTGTTTCCCAAGGTGCTCAGGATTATGGAATTTGTTAATGTGGAGTTTGGACATTCGTTAGGCGGTTTTCAAGCAGAAGAATTTTAAAATAAAAACAATTGTGGATTGTGAATATGCCTTCAAAGTACCATTTAATCATCAAATAGACAAGTGAGCTAGGAAGGACTCTTTTCTGCTGCATGGTCAATATGATCTATCACTGATTATTTTCCCAGTGAGTGTCAGTTTGGCTAATCTCCAAAGGGCACATGTAAAAATTTGCTTTTTGGTTTGGAAGCACATCATACTTCATTATATTTTCATTGAACTTTGTTATGGCTATTCTGATATTATGGGCAGGGACCAAGCTGCAGGAAATATAAATGTGTCATGCTATAAAGGACAAATTCAGGAGCAACTCACAGAATTGCCTCTTTTCTTTTCTCCAGAATGGAATGACATCACTTCTCAGAAAGACACAAACTACTAACGTGAACCAAAGGAGGTAAACAGGAATTCTGATGCCTACAGATAACAGATATGAGTAAAAAGAGGACATAATAATCAAAAATAATAATCGAAACAATGATTGAATTGCAGCTGGGCATGAACCACAGCCCACTTTATCCATGCTGTAGCCCCTCAGTGTGTGATGAACACACAGACTCTCCTGTGTATTGTGGCAGAAGACGTGACTAAAATAGCTATTTTAGATTTTCTAGTGACTTCCCACACTTAGTTCTAATTTTGAGTTACAGGACAAAGTAATCATACCTTTAAAGAGCTTAAAATAAGTGACTGAATAAAATAGCAGTGAAGAGAGGTGCTATTCAAATTGTTTAATTGAATCGTTTAATTATTTTGCCAGTGGGCGTCAATCCATCAGAACGACTCCAGATGCAGCACTCGAGCATGATGGAAGCCCCTTCCTGTGACACACAGTGAAATTACTGGGTGTAGAGGTGACCGGGACTCCCAAGGAAGGGACAGGGGCAGGAACAGATTGGGATTTGGACAAATGGTGCATCCACAATTTACTGCTATGAAGGTATTGCAAGACTTTTGCTTTGAGTCTGCTGTACAAACCAGCTGAATTTCAGCTCTGAGTACTTACATGATAAAAGAAATCCCCCAGTCCAGTCCTAAGGGGGGCATTCAATGAGTCCCAGAGGTGATGGACAGTTAGAGATATAATTAATCAGTTGACAAATAAATGCCTTTATCTGAATCTCACTCATTTAGGTGGTCATTTCCTAGGTGCTTTGAGATATAAGGGATTTCCCCCAAACCATGTATCAGAGAAGCTTTATGGCAACCACTGCCCTTGCAATTATATTTTTGGTCTTTGTTCCTAAATTTTTAGTTAACCGTGATATCATTTTTGCCTCAGAGAAGATGAAATAAAACTACCAACAAAAATCTCTTTTTTGAGAGTTTTAAAAAAGAAATAATAAAGGAGAACAAGATTATTGAGGCCAAAACCCTAAGCTCAGGAATCAGGATTTTGGAGGCTTGGCTGACTCAGGTAGGAGCTATTCTTGACTAGAAAATCTGTTTATAGAGTGGCCAGGGAAGAATCAGACATTATAATCAGATTCCCTGGGCCCTGTGATCCTAAATTATGTGGAATATGCATGTCATTTTTACATTCTTGAGGTCCTTACAGATTTATAAAGGAAATCAGCAATTTAGCATCCTTCTGGCTTCATGCAGAACAAAGAAGCCGACATCCCGAAGTCCAGGGATGTAGTTCTTGGTAAGTCTACCCTTTGGGTCTATCTGGGTGACACTGGAGTCTCAACATCACTTACCTTAGGCTTCCTAACCTCTTTAGGATAGAAATCATAGAGACTTCTTGCTATCACTTAAGCCCTCCCCTTTCTCTAAGTAGCCTGAATTGGAGCCATGGATAATCTCTTTTTAATCCGGGCCAGCAGTTCCCCTAGGGTGTAGTCACACCCTCAGGTCTATGGCTCTATTTTTCTATGCTTACGTTCTCTCTCTAAATCATCCTCACACAGTTCTCTATTTTTCTATGCTTACGTTCTCTCTCTAAATCATCCTCACACAGTTCTGAAGGGTTCAAAAAACTCCGTACCTATCAAATTTAACATTTCCAGATTGGGTATATCCTGAATGTGTATTCCAAACTTTTCCTCTTAGATTCTTTTCATTTACAAATTCAAATAACTTGCCCTCACTGTCTCCAATGAAGTCATTAAATAACATAGCCAGTGACCGTTTGACCCCGAGGGAGATATGAGTAGCCTTCAAAAACCCTGTGCAAAGATGATATTTTAGGAACTGTTTCTGTCTCTTAATGACGCATCCTAAATATTTTTGTAAGTAAAACGTGTTGGAAATAATTGTGTCAAGAAGTGTAAAGGGGCTTAAAATGTTGTTCTTTCTTATCACGTCTGAATTTACAACTGAAAACAGCTTTACATGAACTATTCATGCCATTTTATGTTTTTGTTTTATTTATTTATTTTTACTAGCAAAGACCAAGAAAACAAGTGAATTATCCAAAACAGAAAGAGGAATATGGGTTAGTGAATTATGATGAATCGACAAGATGGAATATTATCATTCCACTGAAACAATTTTAGAAGAATTTATATCAATATGGGTAAATGCTTCTTTTCGAAAATTTAGTGTAAAATTCAGGTTAAGATGTATCATTAGTGCTGTCATGAGGGTTAGAAGTAAAAGAGATAACATTTTGAAGAGTGACAAAATGTAAATTAGTATGACATTTGGTCACTTAGATTTAAGTACAGCATAGAAGAACAATGATAAAATATTATCTCTTGAGTTCCATTGAAAGAAAGTCTTTGGCCAAAATCTTCAGCCATGGCTGAAAATTGCTTATATTAATGAACTATACATTGAGTTAGGGCTTAATCATGTTAAAATAAAAATGTAGCATCTCACAGTGGTGAATTAGGTTTTGGAGGCAGCAAGGTTCCACCAACTGGGAACATGAATACGTTAATTGCCTCTGTGACCACTGCTTCCTCCCCAGTGAAAGTAGTAAGGCTAGCGTTAGCCTCAGAGGGTTGTTGTAAGGATTAGTATGCTGACACGTGTAAGGCACCTACTACAAGCCCAGGCATTTAATAGACCCTTAATAAGTTATTGCTCGTTATTAAATTGTTCCAAGGTTCCCTTCTGGAAGAAAATAACCTGTATAGCTCAGGGTACCTGTTTTTTGCTACAGTGCTTCTGGCTTAAAAATCTGCATATAACCCAGGGTTTCCTAATTTAAGGTCTTTTTCAGACTCCTTGAACAGGTTATCTTTCCATAAAATGTTAACTCTCATCATTGTTACTCTAGCGAAATGTGGATTTTTTTGTGGGGGGAAAGGGTCTCATACTAAACCACACCAATTTTTGATGCAAATTACACACACACACACACACAAAGTATTTCCTCCAACATAGTGTAAGGCTACTTTGAAGTAAGCAAATTCCAGTTTCTGGAATTATTTTTCTGGACAAGCCTGACCTCTAGAGGACAGGAGTTGCATGTTACCCACTAAGAGCCAATATGAGATACTCAGTTGTGGAGCATTAAGGTGCTATGGAGTCAGACAAGTGCTGGGGTTGGCATGATGTGAATGTAGGATCTTAATTCTGCACCAACTAGCTTGAGCAAAATTCTTTATCTCCTTGATCTTAAATGGGTTTTAAAAACTTTATTGAGGTATAAGTTACATAAAATAAACTGCACATATTTATAGTAAGCCATTTTGTTAGTTTGACGGTTGTAAACATAGCAAACACAATCAAGATGGCAAACTTCCATCACCTCCTAAAGTTTCCTCGTCCTCTTTTGAAGTCCACCCTGCCTCCATCCCCATCCACAGACAACCAACAATTAGCTTTCTGTCACTATGTAGGAGTCTGTAGTTTCTAAAAGTTTTTATGAATGGAATTATACAGAATCTACTCTGTTGTGTCTGGCTTCTTTTACTCAGACTAATAATTTTGAAATTAAGTTGTGTGTATCAGTAATTTGCTCCTTTTTAATTGCTGAGTAGTATTCCACTGTCTGGATATGCCACATTTTGTTTAACTTGGAAGGGATCATAGTCCTAAATGTAAAAAGTCAGAACTGCTAGCAGAAAATATGGGAGAAAATCTTTGTGAGATCTGGCTGGGCAAGGATTCCTTAAAATATGAATTGCACAGATAATAAATGAAAAAAAGGATAATTGGAGTTTATGAAAAGTAAAAACATTTGCTCTTCCACGTAAACAAAAAGGCAAATCAGAAATTGGGAGAAAATATTTGTACACATATAGCAGATTTTAGACAAAATAATATATTCAATATATTTAGACAAAACACTATATTCAAAATAATAAACAAACTCAAAGACAAATATTCAGTTAAAATATATGCAAAATGTTCTAGCAGACACTTTACATAAGAAAATATACAGATGGCCAATAAGCACATGAAAAGATGGACAACAACAGGAGTTATCAGATAAATGCTTAATATATTTTTAGTGTCTCTGAAATCGGGTTATGTCTTACTATTTAGGTGCTTGCAATTGGTGTGCCCCTTTTGATGTAAAGTTAATTTGATTTTTAGAAGCAATATTTATTGTGTACTAAGGTTTGGGCAATGTTTTAAACACTTTGTATGCATTATGTCACTTAATTCTCACAAAACCTGTGAAGGGAGTACTATAATTAAATCCATCTTCATGGGTGAAGAAATTGAAGCTCACAGAGTGCTTATAACTTGCCCTAGTCCCACAGTTGACAGATGGCAACCCCAGGCCTGGAACCCTCTAGCTACCATTCTAGCCCATGGGCTTAACTATTATGCTATTTTAAAAATTCTTACATTGGTGGTGAATAGTCAGTGGAGAATGCGTGAGAAAACAGGCCCTTCTCTGGAGTCCTGATGTTAAGTTATTTCACTACATTTTGTGGATCATTAAACAAATCACTGTAAGGTAAGTTCCTAGTGCCTCGTGGGTATAATCTATTAATGCTACTTCCCTTTCTTCCATCTATTTTGAGGCTTTTGGAAATTGCCAAAATAAATGTTTGAAAATTACATGATTCAACCAATTGAAGCCAGATTTTTATTTATCACTACTGTCATTCAACTTTAAACAATCATCTTTTTTGTGAAAGAAGTTTGAATGGTGCAGTATTCTTTATTTTTTAACCTGAAAGCATTTTGAATGCTGCAATCTTCTTGATCATGATTCTCAACTATGGGTGATTTTGCCCCGGGTGACATTTGGCTACATCTACAGACATCGTTGATCGTCAGAATTGTGGGGAAGGACTGCTACTGCCATCCAGTGGTTAGAAGTCAGAGATGTTGCTGGACATGCTACAGTGTAAAGGACAGCCGCACGACAAATAATTACCCAGCCCAAAATGTCAACAGTGCTGATGTTGAGAAATCCTGCTTTATACAATATGCGGGACTTCGTTATTTACTGACATCAGTTGAGAATACCGAGATGCTGCAGGAAATAAAAGAAGAAGACTTGGTCTCTGACAGCATATAGTTCCCAAGCCAATGAGGGAAATAAAGAAAATAACACCATGAACTCTGCCACTATTATTATAACAAATATTACAATAGAAAATCATAGAATATTTTAAGGTTTCAAACAAGGGGACTATAGTCGGATAACACAATGAAAAAAATCAGAAAATGCTCTTTGAGAATCAGGTATGGAAGTACTGTATTTCCTTAATAAAAATAAAATTTGGCTTCTTTAGGGTTGATAATAGAAAATAATTCTTGTTTGCCAAATTTCATTTTCCTTTTAATTCTCTGAGGTATGATGAGACAAAATAGAAATTGTTTAAGGAGACTTAACTAAGGGATGTGGAGTCAACCAAACAGAACAATGTAAAACTGGATGATGTCTTACAAAATATGCTTGCACTCTGGAGCTTGAACACATCCCATTCTGATCTCGGGCCCTCCTCCACAGTCAGAGTGTCTCTTAATACCTACTACACACAATCACAAATCCAGGCATTTAAATGTCTTCAACGCTGGGCCTAGAGAGAAATACAGTTCCCTCTCCCCTCACTCATAGTTACCTCTGAACTGTATTTTCTGTTTTAGCACCTCCTTCATCTTCCAGTGATTGGCATGTTCATTGAAATTGCTTCCCCTCTTACAGTGGTGTGGCCTTAATCTGTGGGCTGAACAGGATGACTCTCTTAGATTGTAATACTGAGGCCCGCACAGTCACGTCATAGATTCAGACGTGGATTAGCAGAGGCAGTGGACTGTGGCCGCATTGATGGTAAGATTTCAGACATCATCTAGTCTATACAGGAGATTGACAGTATATTTAGGTGGAACCCATTTCTAATGCTGTCTTTCAAGAATAATGCAAGGTGTGCACTCATCATGTATAGATTGCCAGAAACTATTGTATCTAATGGAGAGAAGCCACTGTTAGCACCGGGGAAGCACCAATAGCAGACAAGGTCAGAGGGTGAGCTAGGAATCCAAAGATAGGGAAGAATTGGGCAAACGGTTGCTGTATGTTGATTGTGAGTGATAAAACAGGGCTTGTGTTGGGAGTCGTGAGATATTTGATAACACGTTTCTTCTTTTTATACAAATAATAGGTCTTGCCCGGGCGTGGTGGCTCAGGTCTATAGTCTCAGCACTTTGGGAGGCTGAGGCGGGCAGATCACCTGAGGTCAGGAATTTGAGACCAGCCTCACCAAATGGTGAAATCCCATCTCTACTAAAAACAAAACAAAACAAAACAAAAACTCAAAAATTAGCCAGATATGGTGGCGGGCGTCTGTAATCCCAGCTACTCGGGAGGCTGAGGCAGGGAAGGGAGAATCCTTTGAACCGAGAGGCAGAGGATGCAGTGAGTTGAGATCGCAACACTGCAGACCAGCCTGGGAGACAGAGTGAGACTCCGTCTCAAAAATTAATAAATAATAAAAAATAATATATATATTATATATATATATATCTTCATTGTATGAAACTTGCAAAATGTAAAACTTTATAAAGAAAAAATAATAATTAACTATAATTCCTTAATGCTAACGGTTTAGTATGTTTCATTCCAGACTCTGTGTGTGTGTGTGTGTGTGTGTGTGTATCTACTTCCCTTAAGCGTTCATATTTATCAGGCGCAGTAGGAGATGGTCAGTTTGAAGGTGAAGAAAAAGGCTAGATCAAGTAGAGCAGCATTTTTGAATATCTAAATACCTCCTACAGTAAAGGAGAGCTCATTACTTGACCAGGCAGAACATTCTAATATTAGAAAGTTCTTCTTCATATTTATCCAAAATCTGCCTTCTGTAACTTCTACTCATTTGCCTTTATTGCTCTCTACTTTCTTCTTGGTGTTAAATATTTCACGTATTTAATGACAGCTATTCCTACCTCTCTGAGTCTTCTTGTCTCCAGACTAAATACAATATTACATGATGCGGGTTGCTTCCCTCGTGGTTCTGTCTAATTTCACCTTTATTCCTACCTGAGATGCCCCTTTTCTTGTGCCAGCTAGAACTGAAGGTCACATCCAGATGTGGTCTGGCATCCCCCCTTGTCTGTTCATGGGGCCACCCAGTGATGGTGGACACCATAATCTTTGAACTTCTGGGTTTCCCCTGTTCACCACAATTCCTCAAAAATTGTTCAAAACCACTCCAAACACCAAGATAGTTGTCAGTTATTCATTTAATAAAAAGTAAATTTAAAAAAAATTGATGACTAAGTATTTGATATTTGGAAGGGAGAGAAGTTTCTATGACTGGAGGAAATCTCAAAAGGAAGAAAATCCATACCTAAAAATAAGGGGAAAACTTGAAAATGTTTTTAATTTTTAATTTTTCGTGGGTATGTACAAGGTATATGTATTTACAGGGTACATGAGATATTTTGATACAGGCATACCAGGCATAATAATCAGATCAACATAAATGGGCATCCATCTTTGTGTTACAAACAATCCAAATATACTCTTTTAGTTATTTTGTAATGTACAATAAATTATTATTGAATGTCGTCACCCTGTTGTACTATCAAATACTAAATCTTATTTATTCTTTCTAACTATATTTTTGTACTGATTAACCATCTTTACTCCTCCAACCTCACTAACCTTCCCAGCCTCTGGTAACCATCTCTTTCTCTCTCTCTCTCTCTCTCTCTCTCTCTCTCTCTCATTCAATTGTTTTTATTGTTAGCTCCCACAAATAAAAGAGAACATGTAAAGTTTGTCTTTCTGTGCCTGGTTTATTTCACTTAACACAATGATCTCCAGTTCCACCCATGTTGTTGCAAATGACAGGCTCTCATTATTTCTTATGACTGTATAGTACTCCATTGTATGTATGTATCACATTTTCTTTGTCTTTTCTTTTGTTTTTTTTTGTTTGTTTGTTTTTTGAGACAGAGTCTCGCTCTGATCTTGGCCCGGGAGTCCCCAGCCTGATCTTGGCTCACTGCAACTTCCACTTCCTGGGCTTAAGTGATCCTCCCACCTCAACCTCCCTGGTGGCTAAGATTGCAGGTGCACGCCACCATGCCTAGCTAATTTTTGTATTTTCTTTTGTAGTGACAGAGTTATGCCATGTTGCCCAGGCTGGTCTCAAACACCTAGTTTCAAGTGATCCACCCACCTCAGCCTCCCAAAGTGCTGCAATTATAGGCATGAGTCAATGTGCCTGGCCACATTTTCTTTATTCATTCATCTGTTGATGGACTCTTAGGTTGTTTCCAAATCTTGGCTATTGTGAATAGTGCTACAATAAACATGGCAGTGCAGATATCTCTTTGATATACTGATTTATTCTCTTTTGGTATATGCCCAGCAGTGGGATTTCTGGATCATAGGGTAGCTCTATTTTTAATTTTTAAAGGAACCTCCACACTATTCTCCATAGTGGTTGTACTATTTTACACCCCCACCAATAGTATATAAAGGCTCCCTTTTGTCCACATCCTCACCAGCATTTGTTGTTCCCTGTCTTTTGGATGAAAGTCATTTTAACTGAGGTGAGATGGATATCTTATTTTACTTTTGATTTGCATTTCTATGATGATCATTAATGTTGAGTACCTTTTCACATACCTATTTGCCATTTGTATGTCTTCTTTTCAGAAATGTCTGTTCAGATCTTTTGCCCTTTTGTTCACTGGATTATTATATATTTTTTCATATAGAGTTGTTTGAGTTCCGCATAGATTCTGGTTATTAATCCTTTGTCAGATGGATCACTTGCAAATACTCTCTCCCATTCTGCGGATTGTCTCTTGACTTTGTTGATTGTTCCTTTTGCTGTGTAGAAGCTTTGAAATTTGATGTCATTGTGTTTGTCAATTTTTTGCTTTGGTTGCCAGTGCTATGGGGTTATTACTTAAGAAATCTTTGCCCAGTCCAGTGTCCTAGAGAATTTCCCCAAAGTTTTCTTTCAGTAGTTCCACAGTTTGAGGTCTTAGATGTCAATGTTTAATTCACTTTGAACTAATTTTTGTATACGGCAAGAGACAGGGGCCTAGTTTCTTTCTTCCACATATGGATATCAAGGTTTTCCAGCACCATTTACTGAAGAAACTGTTTTCCCCAGTGTATATTCTTGGCACCTTTGTCAAGAGTGAGTTCGCTGTGTGTGGATTTGCTATACACTTTCAATGGATATATGATCCTACCACTTGTAAACTGAAAACTTTACTAGTTCTGACTGTTGCAACTTAGTCAATTGTTGAATCAGGAATCCATTTTTGGGGTACCTACAATGTTTCAAGTGCACTAAAAATACAGAGATAAATACAAAATTAACAATCTTTTCAGGAGATTAAGATAAGCAGGGAGAGGGTCACTTAAAAGTTTAATTAATGTCATAAATTATGATGATGATGGGGGAAACAGGGATAGACTGCATGTATGGAGCCACTTCCATGGGCCCAATACTAAATATGAATAAATGATTTACGTATTATTGCATTTAATTTTCACACAAAAACTAAATGATAGATCATATTAAAGCCCATTTTACATATAAAGATATGAGAGAGCTTAATAAATTGGTCCAAAGTTATCCAGGTAAGTTGGAGCAGACATTTAAACTTGACTGGGATTTTGTTAAGATACGGTTGATAAGAATGGGGCCTTGACAGCCGGACTTACTAGCTGTGCAACCTTGAGCAAGTGCTCTAATATCTTTAAGCTTTGTTTTTCTCCTCTATAAAATGGGGTAATCATAGTACTAGTACATAAGGTTATTGTACAAATTAAATTAGATAATATAGCTAAATTGCTTACTACCATGAATGCATATGGTAATGTGCCATTTCAGAATTGTCATTATGCATGTAGAACGCTATTCATCACTATGTTTTTATGAATTGACTCAAAGCTTGTGTTCTTTTCACTATTAAACACACCGCCTATATATAAGTACAAAAGTAAGAGTGTGCAAAGGAGGTGGTTACCTCAGCCCAACATTGATAGAAGAGGGCTGTGGAGGAGAGGGAGGAAGAAGAGCTGGAGTGGATCCTGCAGAGTTCACAGCAATGGTGCAGAGAACGATGAGGATGGCATTGAGTAGGTGGGGAGGTCAGTTTCATACTGTGAAAGATAATTCCATTACTTTTAATTCAGCCAACATCTGCAGAATACTTACATTGCTCAAAGAAGAGATAAATATGATTTAACTTCGACTGTAGAATTATAGTATAGTGAACAAATCAGACAGGTGTACCGGTATCTGTTTGAATTTGGGGTGAGGGAACCAAGTGTATGTGGTGAGGGGTTTTGTGGAGTTCTAATCCCAGGAAATGGTAATATCAAAACAAAGAAGCAAGACAAACTAAAAGCTAGATGGAAAAGTCTATCAAAAAGAAAGAAAAAAAGAAACAGAAAGAGAAATTTTAGAATTGTCAAAGCCATAGGATCTCGAAAGTAATCATTCAACCTGGGACATGAAACCAGAAACTGGGAGTCAGAAAGCTAGCAATGTGTTGAAACAAGTTGAGAGTAACTGGGTGGGGTAGGGAATTGGGAGAGGCAAATATTTTGCATAGCTGTTTGTGCTCATGTATGAGTTTTATGAAAATAACATAACACTTGTTAATATAATATAAATCTTTGTTTTAAATTGAATTAAAAATTATGAATGGCTTTTCATGAAGTTAAATGAATACATTAAATTAAGTTAATGAATGAATGTTCACAATCTCCACCACAGGTCGGCCTCTCTCTATTCTCTTTGCTTCTATTATGTGGGGAGGTTTCTTGCTTCATGGATTAGTTTCCAGGCGGGAGAAACTGAGTAATGTGTATAACCCAGAGGGTAAGTTAACGGATCTAATTAAGAGCTAATAAAAAGAAGGGAAAGGAAGAGGCCTGAGCAATTTTTGTAGAGCAAGGGGTTTAGGTGTCTGAGAGGGTGTGTGGGAGTAGGGAGCAGAGAGAGACATTGAGGAGCAAAGACAGGAGGGAGAGGCAAAGGTCCTGGCACAGGACGGGTGTTGATAGAATTGGAAAAGAGTTGCAAAGGGATTTTTGACATGGTGTTGTGGAAGTCTCAACTGGAAACCCTCTTTCTTCCAAGAGATGGAAGCAAAGATTGGAATTGCTTTTCGATTATTTCTAGTTTGCTGGACTATCCAGACAAGGCCCATTGTAACCTGCATGTTTCCATTGGGGTTAGCAGTAGAACTTAGATGGCTTCATCTCTTGGGGAATAGATATCAAAGAAAGATCCAGAGACAGAAACCTTTAGAAAAGGAGAGAATACATAACCTCAGAAGAAAACTATGTGCAAAATTACCAAGATTTCCAAACTTACTTTAATCCATCGATAGTGGAAAAAACAATGACTTTCATGTACTTGTGTTGTATTCATAAGGGTCATGCCATAGCTTCGGATGTGACTAATTAGGGAGACCAGGTTTATTCAAGGTTTTCATTATTTGAGAGTGAAACTATAGCCAGATGTAATGACCATGTTATTAATGATCTCAAGATGCTTTTTTTTCCCCCATAATCAAAGTGCTTTGTTATATTGGAAGCAAGGAAGAGTGTCAGTTTTCACTTCTATACTAACAAGATTTCATAATCTATTATAAAAGCCTGAAGCAGGCTGGGTGTGGTGGGTCATGCCTGTAATCCCAGCCCTTTAGGACCCCGAGGCGGGGGGATCACTTGCAGTCAGGAGTTCGAAACCAGCCTAGCCAGCATGGTGAAATCCCGTCTCTACTTAAAAATATACAAAAATTAGCCGGGCTGTAGTGGATTATAGTGGGCTGTAGTGAACCTGTAGTCCCAGCTGCTCAGGAGTCTGAGGCAGAATTGCTTGAACCTGGGAGGCGGAGGTTGCAGTAAGCCGAGATTGCACCATTTCACTCCAGCCTGGGTGACAGAGCCAGGTGCCAGCAATAAATAAATAAATAAATAAATAAATAAATAAATAAATTCTGAAACAATAAGCAGAAATGAACTAGAATGGGCCAACGCTACAAAAAACTAGGAAACAAAAGGAAACTGCAGAATCAGCAGAGGCAGACAGCAATGCAAGGTGTAGAATAGAAACTCCCTTGCCACCCAAGTGGATAGAAACAGTTTCAGACAACCATCCTTTGTCATTAATTTAACTCCTTTGAAAGCCAAAATAAGATGCCTCAGACCTCTCCTTGGGATTGGAAATAGCAAAACTTGAGCAAAACTTTTGTTTTTCCTTTTTATAGCTTATATTTGTGTGTGTCCAATATCAACTGCATCTATAATTCCGTTATTTTGTATTGTCTGTATGCACCGCAATGCACGTTCACTTTCTCTTCCAGTCCTTCTTATCCTTTGCAATCATTTGGAGGAAACCATAAAAAATAAGATTTCGTAAATGTTTTTTTCGAAATGGCCCGTGTAAACGCATTGCTCTTAGAATGATGAAGCTTCCTACCACATGTGTACTTGCTGGGCCTGCATTCCAAAAATGTTGCAAGAATGCGTGCACTGCTATTTTGACATGACACAGCAGCTGCGTGATGTGCTGCCATGACAAATAGGCAGGAAATGCGGTTTGCGTGTGGAATGAGCATCCGGTCTTTCCCCAAGGTTGGAAGGATATAGTATTAAAGAGGAGTCCTGGGTCAGCAGCTCTGTTTTGATGTAGCAATTACTGATGCTCTGCTGCCCTTCCCCAAGCCAAAGGGAAGGAGCTGGGGGGCCAGCAGCTGATACCTTGTGCACAGATCCTATGGTTAAAGGAGGAGGAGTGAGGACATTTGTTACTGAACCTTCTATTCCACCTAGAGATCCGAAAATAGTATTTGGGTGGTTCTGAGGTAAGGGAGCAAAGGAGCCAGCCCTGTCCAGCCTGGTATTTGAGTATGATGAGGGCTCAGGTATTGCTCTAGCCCCATAATGAGAAAGTCAGGTAAGGTTTTAAGTCAATTATATCAAGAAATTTGATTCAATCATGCAATCAATGATTCAGCCTAAGTTGATGAATCACTTACTGTGTGTCAGGTATTCACTGGGTGCTGGGAAACATCAGTCTGCAGTCTCTTAATTTAGAATTCTTCTGCGAGAGTTACTCTCTTATTAGGTTCCTTTAGATTCAAGAACAACTAAGGAGGAGGCTGTCTGTTTTAGGTTGAGTTCTCCTGAAAGCCAACTTAAGCCCAGGATTCATGTAGAAGTTCTTTACGAAGGAAGTGCCCCCAGGAGAAACCAGAAAGGGTGTAAAGGAAGCAGCACAGGAAAGGAAAAGAAGCCAAATGAGGGTGATTTTGGGTGAAGTCTCAGACTTGGACTGATCCCTCTGAGACCTCTAGGGGTAACATCTTTGAGAGTTTATACCATACCAGAGTAAAAGCTGGGGTTTTGAATTCCCACACCAGTCAACTATTGGCTATGGGCTTACCATGGGAGATATAATACACCCGGCACTTCCAACTCACATACCGGAGACATGGCTCTGGCACCCAGTAGAAATACTCTGAATGTTGCAGGTGCAAGACAGCAACAAAGCAGACAGAAGCACGTGGACAAGGCACCAAGTGTCCACTATACCCTGACAGTGTGGGAAGTTGTAGATAGGATGAAGAGAAAGAATACACACACATACACACACACACACACACACACACAAAAGGTAGAGACTTGCTACTCAAAGTGTGATTTTCAGATCAGCAACATCTGGCCGAACGGTGATCTATCACCTTCCAGAAACTTGTTAGAAATGCAGAATCTGGCTGGGTGCAGTAGCTCATGCTTGTAATCCCAGCACTTTGGGAAGCCAAGGAGGGCAGATCACTTGAGGTCAGGAGTTCAAGATCAGCCTGGCCAACATGGTGAAACCCTGTCTCCACTAAAAATGCAAAAATTAGCTGGGCGTGGGGGTGCACACCTGTAGTCCCAGCTACCCAGGAAGCTGAGGAAGGAGAATCGTTTTGAACCTGGAAGGGCGGAGGTTGCTGGGAGCTGAGATCATGCCACTGCACTCCCGTCTGGGCGACAAGAGCGAGACTCTTTCCAAACAACAACAACAACAAAATGCAGAATCTGAGGTCTTATGAAGACCTGGTTCATCAGAATCTCATATTAATAAGATCTCCCCAACATTTGTGTGCACATTAATTTTTAAGAAGATCAGTCCCAGAGTATCAGAAAACATAATTTGCTGACTTTTTGCACTGCAGGAAGAATAAGCTTCCAAACCAGAGTTGCAATATGGTGGCCTGAGAAAGTTCTCAGTCCGAAGATTCCTTGGCCTAGCAGATGAAACCAGGAGGAAGAGAAAGCATTCCCAACTGAAAGCAGGGTGGTGCCCCCTTTCCTACTCAGTGCAATTGTTCCAGGTTTGCAGATCCCACGTTCCAAGACTTTGTGGTCTCCTTTAGTTCACTTGGAACTGATATCTTTTGGAGGTGGTGAGGGTTGGGGGGCTTTGTGGAGAGAGGCTGAGGAGTAGGGGTTTGAGTGTGGGTACAGGAAAGAGCAAATATAAAATAAGGCTAGAATTAGAGCTGACCCTACAATTTAAGCTTGAAAAGCATTTTGGAAAGTCACAAGTAAATCACTTAGATATGCATCATTAAGGAGTCATGACACAACTCATACAAGAAGGGACTGTGGTAAAATATGGTAGCCACCAAAAGGCCCCCCAGATAGTAAAATGTCTCTTCCACAATGTTGGAAATTCCTATTAGTCACAATGGGGGTCAGTCAACTGGGATAGCATTGTCATGGGAGGGCCACCACAAGGAAATTTGGGAAACATCTGGCTAAAGATGGCAAATTAAAGACACTCATTTAACTTCAGGTCCCTTCTAAAATGAGAAAATAATTAGCAAAGTTTTCTTATTGTTGCTACCGTTGTTTTAGAGCATTAACCTAGGAAGATAAAGGGAATTGAAGAGTATACCACAGCCATCCCTTTTTGAATGCTGAAAAGCAGATTGGTTATTATGAATGGCAGAACCAACAAAGTTTGATGCTGCAAAGGAAGCTATTTGGAAAGTAGAAAATAAATTCAATTTACCCGTGGAATATTTTTAAAACTGCAGAATTAGTATCAAGTACCTCAGGAATGAAGAGTTGAAAACAAGCTAAAAACAAAAGGATTGGCGTTCTGTTCGAGAAGCAGTTGGACTGTCAGGTCCCCTTGCACACACCACACAGTCAGCTTAGTGACCTTCCCCTGCAGGAAGGCAGGTGATGGAGCTTGATTCTCCAGGGAGAGTAAAATAGAGGGTGACACTCCAGATGGCAGTGCAACAGACAGAGATGGGATCAGGGTTGCCATACTGAAAAAGCAGGAGTGAGTAAAAGTTTAAATTCTGAATTCTTATATAGGCCTTACTGGGCTGCAGAAATCTGGCAGCCATCATTCTCCAGGGATAAGATTGGAACAACCTTCTCAGGGATCCAAAAATAAGAACAGTGGGAATATCCCAAAGAAACAGCCCAGCTAGATCATCCTACATTCAACACTTTTCTCCCTTCTTCCTAGGTTCCTTTCCAAGCAGAACTTCCAATTTGCCATTTTGGTGTCCCATTTTAAAATGAGTAGACTGCGGAAGCATTTAAGGAGCACATATAAAATGGAAGTATGATATCAAAGTATTTTTTTAGTTTGAAGATGCTTCTCCCAGGAGCTGCCAGAGGGGCTAGGAAACACAGCCCAGAAGGGTGGAAGAGTTAGTGTTCCACACAACAAATGTGGACCAGTGAGGCGCAGGACACTAGAATAAATCTGGAGATAAACCCTTCTTTGTATTGTAAAGGACTCTTCCAGGGTTCTCTATTCCCATGCTGCTTCTCTAAGATGTCCTGTGTGTGTGAACATTTGGCTGGTTTTTCAAGCTGTAGCCACCTAGGTAAGAACCACTTGATATCAGTTTTCCTTCTTTTGCATCACTTCTGTTCTTCTTTCACTCTTGACGCCATGGAATTGTACTCTAAAATAACCATTAGAATGACAGCTTTGCCTTGAACTCTTGTTGGGTAACACAAAATAATATACTTGGGGACCCGAATGAACGCATGGAGCAGACGTCTCATCCTCTGCCTACTGACTCCCATTAGACCATGGAGTAATTGAAAATGACATTTTATTCTATTAAAGGATAGGTAGTTTTTACTTTTTATTATGGAAACTTCCAAATGCAGACAAAGGAAAAGCTAATAGTTTAATTAACTTCAAGGTACTTCATAACTAACTTCAGTAACTATTACCCCATAACCTCTCTTATTTTATCTACACGACCATTTTCTTTCTCCCTCAACTTTGATTATTACGAATCAAAGCCTAGGATCACTTCATTTTATCCACAAATATTTCAATACACTCACTAAAGGTAAGGACTCTTTAAAATTATTACAAAAATTCTTTATTGTAACTAAAAAAAATCTATAGCATCAAAAAATTATTCAAATTTGTCCACTTGATTTATAATTATGTCTTTTTGTAGTTGGTTTATTCAAATCAGAATCCAAATAAGTTCCACAAACTGCATTTTTATATAGGTTTTATTTCCATTTATCTAGATCTTCCCCCTTTCTTTTTGTCCTTTCAATGTAATTTTTTGAAGAAAATGAATAGTTTGTTCTAAATATTTTCCCACAAATTTCCATTGTTTGTTGATTCCATCTTTGTGGTGTAATTTAACATATTCCTCTCTTCCCTTGCATTTCCTATAAACTAGCAGTGAGGAAAAGACTTAATTAGATTCAGATCTCCTCCCTCCCTCCCTCCCTTCTTCCCTCCCTCCTTTCCTCCTTCCCTCCTTCCTTCCTTTCTTTCTTTCTTAAATTTCTTTCTTTCTTTCTTTCTTTCTTTCTTTCTTTCTTTCTTTCTTTCTTTCTTTCTTTCTTTCTTTCTTTCTTTCTTTCTTTCTTTCTTTCATCAAAAATACTTCATGGGGGAGAGGGATTATACATGTCCATCAAGAGACATTAATATCTGGTTGACTTTCCTTTTGTGATATTAAGATTCAACATTGAAATCATGTGTGGTAAACCTGACATTATGAAATTTCTTTTTAGCCTTTTAACCTAATGTATTTAGCAGAAATTGAAGATATGATGTAGACCCTTTATTACAGATTGCAAAATGGTGATGGTTTAATTTTGTCAATTCTTCTTCATTTACTAGTTATATTTCTAGGAGGAAAAACTCTTCCTCCTCAAGGAAAAGTATGATGAATATTTTAATAATTTATGTCATTTACCATTTTTCAGAATAATAATCTGGTCTAGAGTATCATCTGAATTTGACTAATGGAATTTTATATTTTTTTCCCCTGTGTCATTTTTAAGTCATGGACTTTAATATATTTAAAAATTTAAAATTCACTACAGTTATTATTATCTTTCATGCTCAAAGTTCCTCAGCTTTGGCCACTGGGAACTTTTTCAATTGGCTCCTAGGTCCTTTTGACAAGATTTTAGTTGTCTTCCATGGCCTCTTTGCTTTCTGGTATGACAGAATGATCCCAACTTATCTTCTATATTGCCTATGCCAGACCTTGAATTTATAATTTTTTCAAGTATCCCTCATCCTCTATTTTAAATTTAATTTTTTCATTGTTTTAACTTTTAAGTTCAGGGGTACAAGTACAGGTTTGTTACATAGGTAAACTAATGTCATGGGGATTATTGCTGTACAGATTATTTCATCACCCAGTATTAAGCCTAGTACCCATTAGTTATTTTTTCTGATCCTCTCCCTCCTCCCACCTTCCATCCTCTGAGGGGCTCCAGCATGCGTTCTTCCCTTCTATGTGTCCATGTGATCTCATTGTTTTAACTCCCACTTACAAGTGAGAATATGAAGTATTTGGTTTTCTGTTCCTGTGTTAGTTTGCTAAGGATAATGGCCTCCAAATCCGTCCATGTCCCTGCAAAAGACATGATCTCATTCTTCTTTTATGGCTGCATTGTATACCATGCTGTATTACATACCACATTTTCTTTACCCAGTGTATCATTTAAGCATCCCTAGTCCTATTTAGAGGCAAACGTTTTGTAACTTAATACAGAATATTTTTCTGAGTTTGTGATAGAAAATATATATATATTTTTAAGACGGAGTCTCTATCTGTTGCCCAGGCTGAGTCCAGTGGCCCGATGTCAGCTCACTGCAACCTCTGCCTCCCAGGTTCAAGTGATTCTTCCACCTCAGCCTCCCAAGTAGCTTGGATTACAGGTGCCTGCCACCATGCTCTAACTTTCGTATTTTTAGTAGAGACATGGTTTCACCATGTTGGCCAGGCTCGTCTCGAATCCTGACCTCAAGTGATCCACCAGCCTTGATCTCCCAAATTGCTAGGATTATAGGCATGAGCCATCACACCTGGCCAAAAAGACTTTTTTTTAAGACATAAAATGCTAAGAAAGATTAATGTGACAGCATCAAAAGTCATCTTAAATGAAAATTAAAAATGGCAAATTAGAATATTTTTGCAACCTATATAGCTAGCAAAGGTTAAATATCTAGTACTTATAAAGAAGTCTCATAAGTCAATAAAAAGACAAATAACAACAAAAAAAGCCTCTCAAATCTCCCCCAAAAACTTTTAAGTAAGAATTTCATAGAAGAGGAAATACACATCATCATAATATTATGAAATAGTAAGAGCTGTTCAGTCTCTTCAGCAGTATGAAAATTGCAAATCAGGACATGCCACCTTACACATACTATAATAGCTTGTCAAAAATTAAGACATTTGACAAAATTAAGTGCTGGAGAGGTGTGTATTAGAGATGTCTTTGTATATTGTTGATGGGAATATATATTTTAAAAAGCATATCAGAAAACAATAACTAGAAACAGCCTAAATATGTATTGACAGGAAAAAATGAATGAATAAATTATGATACTTTAATTATTTCAATGGAGTAGCAATGAAAAAAATGAAACATACCTACAAGAAACAACTGGCTGAATTTTGAAAATATAATGTAGAATGCTCTAGAGGACTTGTAACATTTTAGTAAACAATATGGCATTGTTTTCTATATATGCTGGAGAAACTCTTGCATTTCCTGTGCACATGTTCAGAGTTTCTCTACAGGAGTCCGTGTCCTGTAGCATATGGCCCACCACATGTTTTTCATACGTGAAATTGTGTTGGAACACAGTCATATCCACTTGTTTGTGTCTGCTTGCCTATCACAGGGCAGAGATGAGCGGTGGCAACAAAGACTAAGATATTTACCATCTGACCCTTTTACCAAACAAGTTGGCTGGAACCCTTTCTAGAACATTTATAAGGTAATGCCAATTTTTATAAAGTTCACACACAAGCAATACTAAACAATATACTATCTGGGCAGACTTTCATGGATAAAGATATAAAAATAAAACTAGAGAATAATGAATATAAATTCAGAAAAGTGTTTACTGCAGGTAAGGATGGAAAGGCTGATTTCTTTCTTTGGGAGAAATCCATAGTAAATGGAAGTTAATAGAAATATTCCCTTTTGTGCATTAAACAGTATATTAGAAACATAGACAAATTAAAAAGACAAAAGGAAATAATTCGAGAAAGTTCCCTGAGACTAAATGACATGAGCTTCCAGGCTAAAAGGGCTTACTAAGTGTGAGCGGAGTGGATAAATGTAAGTCTATTCCAAGGCACATCACTGTGAAATTTCAGGACGTTGGAAACAGAGGGTCCGTAAGCTTCCAGAGACCAAAATTAAGTCACAGATCAAAAATCAGAAATTAGAATGACGTTAGACTTCTAACAGCAAGACTAGAGGCTACAGTATGATGGTAAAGGTCTTCAAATTTGGAGCAATAATATTTTTAAATTTAGAATTCTATGCATCACCAAATTACCAATTTGGTAAAAGAAGGAGATGAAGCATTTTCAGGCATTTATGATCTCAGAAAGCTTTCTTCCCATGCTTTTTTTTTTTTTTTTTTTTTTTTCCAAGTAGCTCCTAGAGCATGTGCTGCTTAAAAATGAGTCAGGGAACCATGAAGAGGATGATAAAAGATGTAGGAAAAAGAGAAGCCAATCCAAGAGAGAAGTAAAGGGATCCACCTCGGGATTCTGCATTTTCTTTAGCCGTCAGACCTTCAGGGGCCTAAAGAGCAACACCGTTCAATCTGGAGCCGGTCAGAGGCTCAGAGTGTGATTATTTTAAGAAAATGAAATTGATTAGATATTTCAAGTGTCTGAATGTATTAAAATAAGACTTGTCCGGCTAGGAGAGGCTTTGTGGTCAAGTTGGTGATAAGTATATATAGCACTAAGCAAATTTTTTAAAAATCTGAGATAATGCTATGAAAACAAAACGTGCAGAAAATAAAATTATAGAATATGGCCCAGCAGTGAATTCCATGCACATAATCATGATAATGTAAACCAAAAATATTGACTGAAGTTTAGTATTACTACAGGCATATTTGAAATATGGCAGGATGGGAAATGTTCACATGTGTACGAGGAATAGCTGATGCCTAGAGCTCTTTAAGAAGTAGCAATAAAATCATGTTCTTTAGAGATATAGAGTTAAATACCAAACAAACAAACAAACAAAAAAGTAGCCGAAGTAGTTTTAAAAATTGTCTTTTTAAAGGAGTGAGAAATGAGAAGAAAAATAACATGCATGTCTGGTTTTAATTAAAATTTAAAAACAAATTACAACAATAACAGAGTAGAACAAAGTTCGTGTGTTAAATATGATCGTCTTCCTCCAGTCTAACCAACCAACCAACCAAATATAGTAATACCTGGAGTTGACCCTTTCCTTAATAAAAATTAATTGAATAAGTCTGCTTGAACCCACGAAGATGAGATATCATCTTTTGTAATCTCTTCAACACATTATGCAATCTTTGAATTCTGGTGAAGTTCGTTGCGCCAGAAAAAAAAAAAAAAAATGCTATTTGTCAGTTGAGAGAGGAAAAAAAAAGAGCAGTATCTGCTGATATTTGTAAGCTGAACTGACACAGGTAGACCATGGTACTTTCCTAGAAGACATAAACCACATAAACAGAATACTAGCCTCAGACAAATTGCAAACCTCAGACAAGGTTACTCTGGGACCATGATAAAATGAGATCATTTCATAATTTTGTCTATGTGCAAAACATCACTGCACCACCCATGAAATACCAAATATCCACTGTCTCACCCAAAATGATTGACTACTACTTCTTTAACATTTATAATCTTATCCTCTTTCTAGTTTCTCCTTCCTGTATATGAGATTTACTGAGATACCAGTCAAAGACTTAACTCCACTTTCTGGCAGCACCCAATTTCGGGCAAAACCCAGGCACAAGTAGGGGTGGGATGTCAGACAATGCCTGATCAGAGGCAACGTGACTAATAGAAGATTCAGTTTAGCAAATTTCTTGAGGACTTACCATTTGCTAATGACAACGCTAGGCCTTGGGGAAATCAGGATCAAAATCAAAATCAGGAAGAGCGATTATCTCTGTCTTTGAGATTCTAACAGCTCCTTAAGCAATCACAGAAATGGAATCACACATAGTAAAGTTGGAATGAGCAAGCAAGGTATTGTCAGTGGAAAGAGCATTGGCCTAAAACATCTGGGTCAAATATACTCTGTCACAATTCCTTAATAATGAGGCAACTCCCTTGACCACTCTACATGTCTTCTTGCTCAGCTGTACAACATTTATCTTATTCAAACAATTGTTAAAATGATTAAATAAGATAATGTACATTGAAGGACATTATAATGGGACCATTACAATGTAAAGAAGGGGAAGCCCGAAGAAGTTAAGTGACCCACCTAAGATTACACGGGTATTATCAGATTTCAGTTTAACACTCACGTGGAGGTTAGTATCAACAGTACCTCTATAATAATAATAATATCAAGTGCTTATTGTGATTACATATTCTGCCCAACACTTCACCTACATTATTTCATTTATAACAACAATGCTTTAGTTTTATATACATAGTGTATGACTTTTTTCAAATATCTCCTACTTCATTATTTTAATAAGAGGTACAGGAACTCATAAGCATGGTTGTATTTTAGGTAACAATATAAGAAATTTTGGACATGCAGGATTTGTGCTTATCTTTCCACATTAAGAAGAAGAAACAGGATCTTACTTCAAGATTATGATGCCATACCAAAAATCACACAATGTGATTTTAGTATGAGTCACAGATAAGGGCCAAGGGGTCATGACTCTTCATTAGGAAAAGTGATGACCAAAGGTTCTTTATGGATGCTGAAGTCTTCCAAAAAAAATGTTTCAAATGGGCTTTACGTGCTCAAGTCCAGCAAAACAGGAATTTGTCATAGAGTTAAGAGTACTCACACATTTGTAACTCTAGGAGATGATCACAAAGATATGTATACTTGAGTGCTGGGGAAAAGTCTATCACCTTTTTTGAGTAAATGTGCTGGGGAAAAGTCTATCACCTTTTTGAGTAAATGGTATGCATTTATTACCTATCTCTCCATGTGTTTGGGTTTCTTAGCAGAGCTTGATGAGGCATGAGACTAGTTTAATATGTAGTCAGTTCTGAGTCAAAGAGGCATTGGACACTAAGAAGACAGTGCTATAAAAACGTTAAATGATCATACTCTTTTGAGCTTTGCCCATAGAATAGTGAGCAATGCTTTCATACTAAAGAAACAAGCATACGGGTGTGAATATTGAAATTATCAAGAAATGTGATTGATATAGTGTTGGAAGGGCAATAAAACATCACTGAGAAATCATATGCTTTGAGAGGTACTAATTCCTTTGACTCAGGCTTCGTCTAAGCAAAAGCTTTGAAGGGATAGATTCAGTATCTAGAAGCAAATGTCAGGAAAAAAGAAAATAGGCCATCACAAGTCCTGACCTGAAGGAAATCCAGTATATTCTTGATCTTTGTTTGATTTCATTAGCCTAGTTACTTACATGTCAAATAAATCATTTAAATTATCTGTTACTCTGAAGTCAATGTTCTTGCAGATCATATGCAATCTATGAGCTAGAGCACAGTGTTTAGCAGCACCTTCCAAAACTGGGATTTTTTTTTGTCATTAAAAGTTTTGTTTACTTCTGTTTATAACCAAGTATCCAATATAAAGTTTAGAACATTAGGATAAGCGGAGTAGCCTTCCTCCCTTGTGACTTCTCCTTTTGTTGCTTTTAGCCCTTACCATCTTCTCTTTTCTCTTTGTCTTCTTCCTTACTACTTAATATGTACTCACAGTTTAGAACTTTTGGAGTCCTGTCTCCGGTGAGGCCTTACCCTAATCCAGGAGTAGGGACAGAGCTCTCTTGCTGCTGGCCTGATGTACTCTGTGCCTATTGCAATCAGTCAAGTTCAAGGTTTCTGTTTCGCTGTCTATGGATCCACCCCAGCACTTGCTGCTAAAGTCCCCTAAGCTCCTAGTCCCAGGATCCCAACATTCACCTAAAATCCAGTTCATGAGACTCAGCCTTAACTGCTCCCTGTCCTGGAAGACAGTTTTCTATCCTCATAGCAAAGCGGGGAAAGCAGGAAGGCCATACTTTGAGGGTGTCTCAGTAGTGCTGGGGAGGAACAAAATTGAAGTACAAAAGTTTGTTTTCAGTTGAGTTAAAAAAATATTAAGTGGGGCATCCCCAAGTGAACACATAATCTACTAACTGCTGTGTATATAAAAAATAAAATGTACCTTTTCTGCTCTCAATGAGGAAACAAATAGTAAAAGCATGAATTGCACACAATTTCCTAAGTATATTAATAAAGGTAAAGAAATAGTATTCATTGATGCTAGCAATTTTTATGTACCTGTGTGCCAGATATTATGATAAAAACTATATCTAGAGTGGTTATTGTGATTAGAGAGGCACCAGATCACTGATGGCCTTGGACACATATGAACCTAGCTAATCTATGTCCTGTATTTAATGGAGACTCATTGAAAGATTTTAAGAAGAGTTATTGCTGGATCAGATTAAATTTATGCATTAAGGGACAAGACACTAGAAACACAGAACCCAAGGCTAAGATGATGAAGACCAGAGCCAGGGCAATAATTTTAGAGAAAAAAGAGGAGCATACTGACTCAAAAAATATTTTGAAGCTAAAATTATTGTTAAATGGTAGATGTGGAAAGGGAGAAGAAGAAAAGATTCAAGGATGTTTCTTCGATATTAGCTTGAATAAATAACAGGCAAATGGGAAGTACATGAGGACAAACAGGTCTGGGAAAATGATGGAAGCATGATGTGTCCAGCTTTGGACCATGGACATGGGTGCAGCCATGATGAGGGGAGGGGTCATGGCTGGAGATAGAGTTGCAGGAATCTTTGTTGTCTCTTTCTTTTTTCCCCCACCCACCACTCACATCCGATTCACATTCTCATCTTCCTGCCCATACACTCAGTGTACTATGACTAATCAACAGGGGAAGAACTGAGCAATGATTTTTTCTGCCTCCTCCTCATTTTTCTACAAGTCTAAATAAGGCAGTCATGATTAGAAAGCAATGCAAATTCTATGGTCCAACCCTAAGATAAAATGCATGACTACCACAGAGCTCCTTTAGTTTCTCCTTGCCATTTCCTTCCTAGAAATCAAGGGATTCCCCACATTATTTTATATAGGATCAAATTGAATCTGTCTGCAGGGCATGCATATATGTATTTTAGTAGCAAGTGTCAATCTGTTTCTGCTCTTTTATCCACCCTTAATAAAAAAAAGATACAAAAAAGCAAAAAGTCATAAGAAGATAAAACAAAAATAATTGTCATCTGAATTTAGAATGTACTTTTTTCTTTTCTTTTTTTTTTTTTTTTTTTTTTTGAGATGGGGTCTCGCTCTGTCTCCCAGGCTGGCGTGCAGTGGCACAATCTCGGCTCACTGCAAGCTCCGACTCCTGGGTTCACACCATTCTCCTGCCTCAGCCTCCTGAGTAGCTGGGACTACAGACGCCCGCCACCACGCCCGACTAATTTTTTGTATTTTTAGTAGAGACGGGGTTTCACTGTGTTAGCCAGGATGGTCTCGGTCTCCTGACCTCGTGATCCGCCCACCTCGGCCTCCCAAAGTGCTGGGATTACAGGCGTGAGCCACCGCGCCCAGCCTAGAATGTATCTTAGAGTTATTTAGTTATGTGTTTATCATCTGAGTACATATGTGCTATGGCAATTAACACTGAAATAGGCTACTTCCCCTAGGCCTAGAACATTGGCTGAGATCCACTAGGAACATGCTAGATAAGAGAGAGATTAAATTAAGACTTGTTAAGTAATATGAATAATTCATTTAATCATATTTAATCCACAAGGATAATGGAGAGGTGAGTGATGCATGGAATCAAGGTTATATGAGTCTAATATTATATCATTAGCTCCTCCAAGGAAGCACACCATTGTAAGCACGGAGTTTCACTGATGTGTACAAGGAATGAATTCATGACTCACAGTGTTCTGAGGCTGCTCTGGACATACAATCTTGCATGCTTTTGTCATGACAGGTCTTAAGAAGTTTATCGGCTTTCTCAAATAGCTGAATGACAGAACACTGGATTTTTGTTCAGATAGCCTATCCACCTGGCATCTGTGTTGAGGTTGTCACTTGGTAACAAGATAAATATTCCGACAGAGGTGTTACACTCCCTAACAAAGCTAACTTCATGTGCAGACTTTCTCACACTCATAGCTGGACCAGGGCCACATCTTAAAATAGGTGAGGTTTGCTTTCTTTGCCTTGGATCTCGGGACCTTGCCTCTCTGTGGCCTAGGCCTACCCTTATTCAAAGCCTTCTCATTCTCCTATCCTCTTCACACACCCCGAAAGTCCTTCCTGGACCACCCCTTTCTCTGTAAAACCCGCTTCACAGGAATTTAGATACATGTAATATTTCTCCCAAAGCCGTTAACACACAAAGTGTTGTTGCTAATTTATTATCTGATAAAGAGATTTCAAAAAGTGTATATTGGAGAATATTCTAGCCAAGATGTCCCAAATTCACACCATGGAGGTGACTGCCTTCACCTCCAGTTGGTTCTGCTCACAGCAGCAACTACTTAAATTTCTGGAATAAACCATGCTATCTAACTACTAAGGCTAATTAATACTAATGATCTTTGTTATAAATTAATGTTGTTTCAATATGTCTAAATGGAAGTAGTTAAAAATAAGGTTATTATATAGAATTTTATATCATAATAGGACTTCCTTTTTGACCTGCATTCATGTTGTGTTTGAGATAATTTCAGTGGTGATATTTTTTTGCTGATACAGAAATGATGCATTTTCCTAATTTGTACATTCCCCATATATCCATGAATCATGTAAAATAGTTAATTACGGAAGTATCACTGGTTGCTCTTCAAAGTGGAGAGGATAGAAATGCATTACAATTGTGCCAAACATGAGTAAGTCATTCAGCAAATACTAAGTGAACACCTAATATGAGCCAAATGCCTGTCCTAGCCATTGGGGAAGACCATTATTGTCTTGGAATTCATGGTTGTTACCATCTGACAGGGAAGATGGGCACTGTAGTGTAAACTACACAGATTATGCAATCACAGTTGTTTAGGTGTTTCAAAGAAAAAGCACAGTGTATGCAAGTCTCAAATCAGATATTAGAACTTTATTACTTATAAAGTTATGGTCTTCTTTTGGATATTGTTTCTCCTTTAAACATGATTCATTGTAGTAATAGTGGGGAGATAAAAAACACCTCAATATAGAAACCTCAGTAAATTTTTTCTGATTTTAAAAGTAATGCTGCCTATTATGGAAAATGTGGGATATTTTTCAAGGTACAAAGAAAGACAATGATAAATCTATACAGTTACCACTTAGACATAAACCCTGTTTATGTTTTGAAGAAATGTTATGTTAAGTAATATTTCTTCTGCATGTATTTTATTTGTATAATGAATATCATACAGCCCATATAATTTTATTTCCTTCCATTTCCCACTTATGATTATCTCATACACATTTTCCTAGAAAATAAGACACTTTCTGTTTCAGTAATCTCATGTTCCATAGGAGTGACCTGCTCTGCAATTATTGCATGTACTATTTCAGGTTATTTGAGAAAACTTAATCTTATGTATTTTCTAAAGGTAAGGAGTACTCTTTAGTGACTGTGCTTTTTTTCTACTTGACCTGCTGACTGGGTTCTGCTATAGTCTCCTAATACATTTCCCACCCTTTAGGTTCTTTCTGTTCTGAATTTTCAGATTTTTCTTCTTAAAACACCACTTTTTACAAGTCACTTCCCTTCTTGAGAGTTTACAGTAGACTGCCTTTAGCTTAGATCCCAACTCAGCCTGGTATCAAAGGCTGCTCCATCAGATCTGTTCCTTTTCTCCTTTCCTCCTCTGTAACACCAGCTCGGATCTAGACAGACCTCAGAAAGCTATTCAATGATCTTTGCTTCCCACTTCTATAATATTAGTGCCTTCCTCTCTCTATTGTCAATTTTTTCGTTTATCTCAACTCTTTGCTCAAGGCTCTAACACACATTATCGATCCTTTTCCTTCTTTCTATGATACTATTAGCACCACTCAATTTGGCTTTAAGTTACATATTATCTTTTACAAGTCTCTCTAGTTGTTTGAGGTGTGAAAATCTAGTCTTCTTATACTGAACTCATAAATTGCTCTAATCTAGGCAGAAAGGCAGCTCCCAAACCTGACACCAACAGTCACCCTGTTATATATCAGCTAACGTTATGCAGCACTCACTACCAAGAAGAATCTGCTAAAGACTTGGCAGGTGTTATCTCATTGATTATTCACAGCAACCTGTATTATTTAGAATGCTTTTGGCTGCAAATGACAGAGAATCCATAGTGTTGAATGATGCTGAAACAATACAGACTTATGTATTATAACATCTCGGATAACAACAGCAAGAGCAAAAACTAGAGGTAGGTGGTTTCTGGCATTGGCAGATGTCAGGGCTCTTGTTTGGGATCACTGCAAATTTCTCAGTCTTCCTACATGGTTGAAATATGACTGTGGCATCTTCTGGCATCACATCCTCACACAACTGTGCTCAAAGTTGGGTAGGAAGATATAGAGGTTCTTTCTTCATGCTTCCTTCTATCAAGGAAAGAAAACCTTTTCCCAAACATTCCCCAGTGGATTTCTCCCAAAACTCATTGTCCAGAATTGGGTTTCTATGTCCACCTATCCCCCCGCACATCCCCCTACAAGACTGGCAGCTAGGCTTTCCTTTCCTGAGATCAAGGGCTCTCTGGATAATACCTGATGAAAATCAGGAACAAGGGTAGCAGAAAGGCATTGGTTGGGGTAGGCAATCAACAGTACCAGCTGTATAGAATTATTAGGAGATTAAAAGTTAGAGTAGTTGAGAAATACGTGCAAGATTATACAACTAGTAAGTGGCAAAAAGAAGATTCTGAGTCTGAGACTTCTCAGAGTCTCTCAGAATTCATATCCTTGTTCACCACAGTATAGGGCCTCTCTAGAGAGTTTTAGCATATTACCCTATCCATTAAAAATATTTGGTAAGAATTTGCTTGATGCTCACCACTGTTCTTGCTGCTCAAGGGAAACCAAGTGTATATTTATGGATAGATCCTAACTGAGATGATATTGTCAGAATATACACGATTATCATACTACATCCTCAACTCTGAAAGTTGCAGTTCTACGTAGAAGTTCACTGAGGGTTGTAGGAGTCAGAATGGACTACATGGAAGTTATGGGGTGTGAATCAAACCTCATAGGTGAGTCAGTGGTGAGAAAGAAGCATGACGTTCCTCTTGAGAATAACTGGAATGAAAATAATACAGTGAGAAAGAGCAGCACCTGAAAAGTGAGTGAAGGAAAGGGTGGCGGAAGTTCTAGGTACGTTGATATCTGTCCCAACTTGTTGAGCTGTCAATGTGTGGTTAAAAAACAGTTAAACAGGCCTGGCACGGTGGCTCACGCCTGTAATCCCAGCACTTTGGGAGGCCGAGGTGGGCAGATTGCCTGAGGTCAGGAATTTAAGACCAGCCTGGCCAACATGGTAAAACACCATCTCTACTAAAAATTAACTAGGTGCAGTGGCGGGCACCTGTAATCCCAGCTATTCAGGAGGCTGAGACAGGAGGATCACTTGAACCCAGGAGGCGGGAGTTGCAGTGAGCAGAGATCGTG
Organism: Chlorocebus sabaeus; assembly: GCF_047675955.1. Taxonomy (NCBI): domain Eukaryota; kingdom Metazoa; phylum Chordata; class Mammalia; order Primates; family Cercopithecidae; genus Chlorocebus; species Chlorocebus sabaeus. The sequence continues at coordinate 16,576,314 of NC_132921.1, read as the reverse complement.
CCATTGCGCTCCAGCCTGGGCAACAAGAGTGAAACTCGGTCTCAAAAAAATAAAAACAAAAAACAGTTAAACAGATTATTGGTCACATAGACATTTCCAGAGGGGTCTTCTTGGACTGAGGCTGAAAAGAAAGACGGGACTTAGCTTACCACCAGACTCCTGAGCACTGGCAGGAGAAGAGCATTGAGGACCAAGGGGCATTAACACATGTAAAAGGGTCAATGCCTCCTAATAAAAGATAAGACCTGTTTTGTTTTTATTTTATTTTATTTTACTGTTTTTGAGATGGAGTCTTACTCTGTCACCCAGGCTGGAGTGCAGTGGCACAATCTGAGTTCACTGCAACCTCTGCCTCCCAGGTTCAAGTGATTCTTCTGCCTCAGCCTCCCAAGTAGCTGGGACTGGAGACGTGTGCCAACACATGCAGCTAATTTTTGTATTTTTAGTAGAGACAGGGGTTCACTGTGCTGGCCAGGCTGGTCTCAAACTCCCGACCTCAAGTGATCCTCCTGCCTCGGCCTCCCAAAGTGCTGGGATTATAGGCATGAGCCACTGCACCTGGCCATAAGATCTATTTTATAATCAAGAGAACATGAAAAATTATTCTTGTGTCAGGATATTAGGGTAGAAACAGAGTTATTTAGAAAATTACAGCTTGAGACAATGTAAGACAATTTAAAATAGAGAATTTCTAAGAAAGACAATGGTGGATTTTTTCTTCCCTCCCATGCCCTAAGCATTGCTTGGGTCTCCCTAGGCTCAAAAGAGAGAGTAAATCTCATGATATGTATATATTGGAAGAAGCCCACAGGCCATGGCTGTCCAAAGCTAAAAGGAGTATTACAGAATTTGATACTATCCTTGAGCACAAGTATAGTGGGGGAAATCTTGAAATGGGAGCTGACAGATTTTAGCTAATTTTGACAGGCATGTGTAGATATTGACAAATTCTTAAGTTTCAGAGTGACCTCATCCTCTCCCAAAATTTCTTAAACTATGCCTTTACAAACAAGTATTTCTATTCTAATGATGTCTTCCTGAGTAAAATGTTGAATCACTCAAAGGACACAGATCAAAAGAGAGAGAGAAAAAAATGCCATGTGGGAGGGGCAGAGCTGTATAAAACCAGTCATTACCATGTCTGAACTGTAACAACTCTCAGAGGAGCATTGCCCGTCAGACAGCAACTCAGCGAATAACCAGAGAACAACCAGGTATTTCAATGATTTCCATGCCATCTCTATGGGAAAAAGGATTTCATGTTTTCTCTTCCCTCATGCTGGCATTAATAGATTGAAAATTTGGATGTGGGGTGTTTGTAGAGGGGGAGTAAAATGTAAGTAGTGTTTTCTTGTTTAGTTGTTTAATTGAAAACAGTTTATTTCAAGATTTAAATTAAATTTATAAGGTTTAATTTTGAATCTCAGAAGCCAACAAATACCTGTGTAGCATTAACCAAAACAAAATGTACATTCAGACTGTGATGTCAATTTTATTGAACAGGTTAGAATTTATATGTTCTCTACCAGCTACTGTTTTGACACTAAATTTGATGGAAACAGCTAGATACATTAAAATATTTTCATTTAAGCAATTGAATGTAATCTCTACATTGTATATAAATAATAGGAAAAGAAGACTTCATTTGCATCTTAAATGAAAAAGCAGGAACTGCAAAAATTAAGCAGCAATAATATGTTTATTGAGTTTAGTTCAATCATGGGTCAATTTAGTGAAAGAGAATAATCAACCAAACTAGTTGCAGGGTTGACTGAAGTATGGTTCAGTAAATAACTTAATACCCCATAAAAGATACTTATTCACTACGAAAACCATCTTAATTCTGTTGGGGAAAATGTAGCAGTATTTGATGAGATGTTCCCTTGAAACTGTTGTTTTCTGTCAGTTCTCATTAATTTTTGTGGTCAATTTCAAAATATGTCCACTGCCTAATTATAAACAAAATTTATTTTAAATGCTACAGCAAACTCCAATCTAACGTCCAGGGCCAATCGGGTGAGAGACAATGTCCATGTGCCTGGTGACTCCTCCCAAATTCTTCCTTCCCTGTGCCAAGTTTCAGTGGTGCCTTTGTCAACTTGTGTTGCGGGAACCAACACAAGCACCGCCAGGAAGCCCAGCCCTGCATATTATTCCCATTAATTCATCCCGGTAATACTATTAAACCTTAATTAAGAGAATAATATTTGGAAGTTAATGAGATCATATAAATTATTATAAGGTCAAAAAGTTCACAACAGATATACCTGTTCCAGGAGGCTGTGGTATTTCACAATACTCCATTACTTCAATTTTGCATTGTTTGGAAAGATTTTCATTCAAACATAAAGTATGGCTTTATCTGAGAGTCAGGAAACACTGCATATGAGTGCCTTCATAGATTTCTAAAATTATGAAACTCTCAGACCTTCCTTGAAAAGTTTGTAGGAAAGCGTTAGACTTGGAATCAGAAGTCTGTGATCCAGTCTAGGCTTCTGAAATGGACTAGCTGTGCAATCTCTATTTTCATATTTTCATTCATATTACAGAAATTGCTAAGCCTTACTGGACAGGTAATTATGCAAATTGAAAAGGGAGCTGAAGGAATTTGGTAACTGCCATATAGACATCAAATATTATTTTTACATTAAATGTAATTAATTACATCTTATTTAAAAATATAATTGAAACTATTTTTTTGAAAGAAGTAAATGCATCCAGGACAATGTGATTCTGTTCTTATTAACTTTTTTTCTTTATCAAGTTACCTTAAATTCTAACTTAGTATTAACAGAACTTTCTGATAGTTTGTCTTTAGAGTTAAATATTTTTACTATCAAAGTTACTATGTGGATTGTTACAAAGAATCCAGTATGAATTGTTACAAAGAATCATGTATTTAGGTATGGGAGAAGTCTAAATTTACTTTTCTGGCTCTGATGTCTTATTTACATTTTTCACATGGGGATCGAGAAATATTTTATTCATGTTATTAATACTCTGTTTCCAAAAGATATTGAGATAATTAATTTTAGAAATCTATACAATAAATCTATTTAATTATTTAGACAATTTTAAATTTTAAGAGGAAGAGGAACAAATTTTTGAGCTATCCAATGTAATCTAGTATCTATGATGAAGCAAGAGAAAAAAAAAGTGAATTTTTTTTTCGTAATAAACCTTCTAGTAGAATTACAGGTTTACTACTTTTTTCTTTTGACTTCCTCTTTCTAGCATTTCTTGCACTACAACTTGCTTAAGCTCTTACACTTCATAGTGAAGCTATGCATCACCAAACGAAGCAATGTGGAACACTGGAAAGGGTGGGCTTCCTTAGGCAGACCTGGGCTTGAATCCCTGCTCCACTACCTACCAGCTGTGTGACATTATACAAGTTACTTAATGTCTCTGGGCATCAGGATATAATCTATAAAATAGGGAGAATCACCTCTACCTCATACAGATTCTGTAAAGATTAAATGAGGAGAGGAGGTGAGAGAGTTTTAGGGATACATTTTATTTAATTTACTATTTTTGTCTTGATAAAGTAGTCTGGTTGTATTCCAAATGAGACATTTTAATACAAAGAAATTCCAAACACTTTCTTAAAAAAAAGAAAAAAGCGTTCATGAAGCAAGGGTTCACACAAGAAAGAAGTGATCACTGGTCCTTGTTGGAGAGCCCTGCTGTGGGAGACCACAGGTGAAGACAACCAAGACCAGAGCCAGAGGACATGCTTCCTCCTGGGTACTTGTACCAACCCCTCCCCAGTTCTGGGAAGGCACTGTCATAAGAAGGTTTCCTGAGGGATGATGAATATCAGCATTGTTTGGTATATTGATATATTTTGATAATTACAGCGTAAGTTTCAAGCTATGATGAAAGCAAAACATACAGCTGGAAAGATGATCATTGGTCAGCACCAAAAAACACACACACCTTGGGTGTGGGCATGCACTCAGTTGCCTGCAAAGCCTGAGGTCAGGGAAGGTCTCAGATGGTTCATACCTTGGTGTATATGAGTTTCATAGGCCTGGAATTAAGGATTATCCCTGCAATCTTGCCTGGCATTGACTTTCTACCTGGTGGGGTGGCAGAAGAAGGGGGTCTTCTAGTCCTCCCAGTAATGAACTCCCCAGTACAGGAAGTCTTTTTTTAGTAAGGCTGTGGTATGTGTGGTGCAGTTAGGGAAGGGGTGTTGGAATAGGGGCTGGGTGAAAGTCCAAACCTTCAAACAATGAGTCAAAGCCACTTTAGAAGCAGGAAAGTAGAAAGAAGATTGACCATCTTACCCGATGCAACAAGGTATGTATGCAGGTGACATGCATTTCAGTATGTGTGTATCTTCCTGTGTGGCACTGTGTGTGGTGTGGATGTGTGCAGTGTGCTTGTGGGGGCAGCACAGAAGCTGAGAGCATGACCCTAGGGTCTGTCAACCTGGCTTCAATTCCTACTCCTGTCCCTATTGATTGTCATTGTTATTCTATGGAATGTTACCAAGTGTCACTGCTCATCATACAAAACACTTCATGTATCTCAGGAATGGCTATGTAATTTACAGGGTCTGGTGCACAGTGAAAATGTGGGCCTTTTGTTTTAAATTATCAAGAATTTCAAGATGGCGATAGGAGGGCATTTGGCCAAACAAGGGGCTTTTTACAGCTACACAGGTGGCATGTCCATGAAGCTGTCCCCGCCCTGCCTCATGTTGTTTCATGAGGAAGAACAGAGAGGGAATCTGTCCCTACACAGAGTGCAGCCTGTCCTACTGTGCTGACCTCACCCAAAATGTTACCTCGTGTTTCAGAGCTGTTTTTTTCTTCCTCTCTTGGCTTCTAGATTGAAACAATGGAGGACCTTTGTGTAGCAAACACACTCTTTGCCCTCAATTTATTCAAGCATCTGGCAAAAGCAAGCCCCACCCAGAACCTCTTCTTCTCCCCATGGAGCATCTCGTCCACCATGGCCATGGTCTACATGGGCTCCAGGGGCAGCACCCAAGACCAGATGGCCAAGGTGAGTTTGAGCTGAAGCTCCACATTTGGGCCGTGTGGTTCCTGAATGGAATTGGAGAACTGCTCTTGTTTTATGCTAAAGACATGTGACTCAGGAGGTCAGCAATCACCACAGGTAATGCAGGACTGATCTTTACAACACGAATTCCTTAGATTCAAATCTATAAGACAGCCAAACCCCAAAATCCCTCAGATGTAGCTGTTGAAGGCATATCGGAGTTGAATAGCCTGCAAGGCTGGAAACAGTTATGAGTGGCCGCATCTTATATTTTAATAATATAATATTATTGTTTTTCAAAGTGAGTGTGTCATACCCGTTATCTCATTCAGTTTTAAGACAGATATCATTTTACAGTTGAGAGCCCTGGTGGTGTCAATGAAGCCCCACTGTCTCCTAACTCCTAGCTTGGGCTCCTTCCCATTGCTCTGCCACTGTGGTGTTTGTTCCCTATTCCTATGAAGAATTCCTCCCAATAATGTTAAGAGGGTATCACAAAGGGAAGAAAAACATACCACGGTGGTGCTCACTATACCCACAGAGATGCATGGATAGTGTTGTAGCTGCAGAAGATCATGCCTGTGAGGTCATGGTAGCAGAATGAGACCTGGCATTATGCCTGGCCAGACCTGAAAACCAAGGTGGATGGGATTCACAACATCATCATGAGGGATTTCTGCAAGGCCACTGCCTGCCTTCCTTGGTGAATGGACATGGACTCAGTCAGGAAACTCTTTCCACGGAGTCTGGGCCCTTGAAATTATACTGGACTACTTCAATTATACACGGCAATCATCATGCAGTAGTCACTCAGCACATACAAAATTCTTGCGATCGTGTTATTTCCCAGGTTAGTGATCTCGATGTGGCCATCACATCATTAAAATTCCCTTGCATTCACAAACACAAACATTAACATTAAATACTTTAAGGACAAGTATGCATTGTGCATGCAGTCACACCAAGAGGCTGCCGGCTGGTTTCCAGCTTCCCACAAGAACGTACCTGAGTGTAAATACATTCTTTCCATGCACATGGTGACCCGTGTAAGGTGGGCCTCATTTGAAGTTTGAAGTTTCACAGACAGAGCATTGGCCAATCTTGCTGCAGGAAGACAAGGGATGGGTGAATCACTCTCTGTGTTTGTGACAGTTTAAACATTGAGACTTACAACAAAACTCAATTGCTCAACTCCCTGACACAAGTAGTCTTTTGCAATATTCTTTCCCCATTATGTTTTCTTTTTTGCCTTGAAAGAATAAAGATAGTAAATTGGCAAAAAAAAACTTTAGAAACACCAGGTCTTAGGTTTTTTTCTTTTTTCCTTTTTTTTTTTTTTTTTTTTTTGAGACGGAGTCTCGCTCTGTCACCCAGGCTGGAGTGCAGTGGCGCCATCTTGGCTCACTGCAACCTCCACCTCCCAGGTTCAAGCCATTCTCCTGCCTCAGCCTCCCAAAGTAGCTGGGATTACAGGTGCCTGCCACGATGCCCAGCTAGTTTTTGTATTAGTAGAGACGGGGTTTCAACATCTTAGTCACGCTGCTCTGAAACTCCTGACCTTATGATCCACCTGCCTCAGCCTCCCAAAGTGCTGGGATTACAGGCATGAGCCACTGCACCCGGCCTAGGTTTTTTTGTTTGTTTGTTTTGTTTTGTTTTTAAAGGTAAAGGAATCAGTAGCAATATATTTTGGGAGCAAATGCTAAATGAAGTGCTCTGGGCTGTTAAAGTAAAAATCTTGATTTTGGTACTAGGGGAAAATAAACCGATCACTCTGGACACATGATAGCTTTTCTCTAAGAAGTGCTTTAAGCCTTTGGGACTGTGCAAGGATTCGACATAGTTTTTTTGTGTTTGTTTGTTTTTGTTTTTTTGAGACTCTATATAGTCTTTTTACAACTCTGTTGCATGTATAGATTTTGAAACTCAAATGTTAATATGATTGCTTCCCAAATAAAAAGAAAAAGACATTGATTGGCTTGGAGAAAGAAACAGACTGTGGGGACAGACGTATTTGTGTTTGAGTCATGGCTTTGTTCCTTACTACGTGTGTGTGAGGACATTGAAACCATTGGCATCTCAGTTTTCTCATCTACAGAATGGGAATAAAAATGTGTAGCATGCAAGACTGTTGTGAAGCTTAGAGATACTATGTAAGGCACTTAGTAGCCGTCATTGTAATAACAACCAATACTTATTAGTGCCTGAGCCAGGCATCTTTCTAAGAACTTCTCATAAATTTACTCACATAAGACAAAATACTATGAGGTGGGTAGGATGATTACCATACTCATTTTACAGATGAGGAAATCGGGGCAAGAAGAGGCCACACATTTGAGAATTGCTGTAGCCGTTAGAAGTGGTATATTTGTAGTGACAGAAAAGAATAAATAAAAGGCATAAGCTCCTGGACACGTAGGTCTGTGGGAATTAGGGTACAAGCTCTTTTCCTTAGAGTGAGGAAACAGACCCATCCAGGCCAAACTGCCTCACTATTTTCTCCGTGGCCTTGGCATGGACTAGGGGCAGCTCACAGTCCCACTTTCGCAGGGACATCTCCCTGAGTGACTTTAACACTGATTCAGGAAGGCTTTAGTGCTAGCCCAGAGAACCCTGATTCAAGGGTCAATTTCCTTGGAAGGGAGGAAAACCAGCCAAGTTGTCGCAGGAAATATTCTTCTTTTATGTGAGGGCGGAGTTGCACCACTTCTTTTCAGAGAATACTAGGCAGGAGTTACCATGTATGACTCAAAGAGCAGAGAAAGACCTCACAAACTCTAACACCTCTCCCTCTAGCCCAGAAATTCACCAACTTGCTGGACAAGGCTGCCTTCATTAACTTTATTAGCAGAACCCCAACCATCAAGCCACTTACCAGATCGGCTTCTCCTCAGGGACCCCATAGGGAGATGCTGCAGGACCAAGGGTTCCCAAGAAGGTTGGATGGGGTGGGTGGCTAGAAGGCAGGGCCAGCCTGCAGGTGTTAAGACTGGCAGACCAAGGCGGGCAGGCAGCAGTGTTGTGGGAAGGGGATCTGAGGCAGCTTCAGAGGGGACAGTCCTTGCTGCCAGCTTCCCTGTGTCAGCCGAAACTGCCTACTTACCATACAAAGAGATTCACATGTCATCAGACCAACTTGTCCCTCACATGGACATTAATTTCTCCGTGTATGAATGTGGTATGTGTAAATATTTTAGGTGAATCCTGTTACTATTACGTGACCTGTTTTTATGCTTTAGCTGACTCTGGCTTGCAGTTTTTGACAGATTGAAAGGATTCTGTGTATAAGGCCACTGAAAAGAGAGAGACACACAAGGTTCTGAGTTAACTTTGTGACTTTCTTCAAAATACTGGCATTTTTTTCAAGGCCATTTATTGGTTGGATATAATTTAGATAATTTGGGGAAGAGGTTTTAAATCATCTCATCATAACAATTTGTTTTCCAAAATGGCCAGGATATAAATTAATCTAAAACACCTCATGCTGTTTTCTATAAAGGAAATTTAGGTTGGCTGATACTTTTATATTACACAGAAAGAGTATTGAGTATCTATGCTTGTTCCCCACATATAAGGGCAGGGAAAAGATCTAGGACCATTTTAGACCCACCTGATAGCCATCTGTTCTAAAAGTTCAGTAAATCCTCGGGCAAGTGTAACCATTTTCTCTAATTCTGGTTGTAGGTGCTTCAGTTTAATGAAGTGGGAGCCAATGCAGTTACCCCTGTGACTCCAGAGAACTTGACCAGCTGTGGGTTCATGCAGCAGATCCAGAAGGGTACTTATCCTGACGCGATTTTGCAGGTATCTGACTTATTGGTCCATATTTCTTTTGTGGTTTATTTTTGCAATCTTCTTGTCTTAAATTCACAGTGTTAGACTGGGAAGGAAGCGAATATACCCTCCCCCATTCACAGAAAGAAAACTAAGACTCAGAGTCATTAAGAAAAACATATCCTAAGGTGATACGCATAACGAGAGCCAGGAAAGAATCCAGACTTCATGAGTTTTAGGTCAAGCCTATTTATTTCTAAATTCTCTCACGCCCCTTTGCCATTGGTGAGGTATGTGTTATTTATTATAAATCCACAGCAGAGACTCCTAGAATACATGTGTATGGATGAGGATTTCCAGAGGCGAGAGGGTAGAGACTGACAATTAATTGAGAAATGGCGGAAGGCCAGGCCCAATGATTGCATGAGAAATCACTGACCTTCAGATATCTTTCCTTCTATATATCTAACCTATCATCTGTCATTGATCTCTCTCATCTATCTTATCTATCATACATCTATCAATCCTATCTGTGTTATCTATCATCTATGATCCGTCTTCTCTCTCATCTAATCTATTAATCAATCAGCTATCTCTGGGAGTAATACATTTCCTCAATACTCCATTTCCTTAAATGTCAGCCATCCAGTTAAGTTATAGAACCTGAGTATAGACTGCTCCTGTTGGTAACCAACTTCCACAGTCATGCTTATGAGGTAGATTATGAAGAGGTATCTCCCACAGCTCTCTTCCTGGGCACTCTGACACTCCTTCTACCCATTGCCCAGGGAATTATGGGCTAGAGGAGGTGGACAGGACCCTGATCATGTGGAGATTCCGCCAGGTGTCCTGCAGTACCTGGCAGTCCATCGGGAGGGCTCTGTCCCCTGCCCTAGGACAGGCTGCTACTGTGACCAACCCCTGTGTCTGACATGGTGCTTACAAACTTCAGGTTGAGGACTGAAATTACCATTCACTTTTGTGGTTTACTAAAACCCGTATTTTCCACCGCATAGGTTGCCTAGGTTGCCCCATAAAATAGGTAACTAGAGAAGCTATATGAACTTTGTAAGATCATTACTAAGGCAACATTTCCTTCCTGCCAGCTTTATTGAGGTATAATGGACAAATAAAAATTGTACGTGTTCAAGATGTACAGTGTGATGACTTGCTGTACCTATATATTGTGAAATTATTAGTCAAATTAATGAACACATCCATCACTACATTTAACTACCATTTGTATGTATGCATGTATGTATAGTGAGGAGGACACTTAAAAACATATTCTTCACAAGTTTCAGGTAAACAGTTTTATTAACTGTAACTATTAACGAACACAGTCTTCTTAACTATAGCCATTATACTGTACATTAGATCCCCAGAACTTATCCATCTTATAAATATAACAAAAATTCCTTAGTGACCTTGACGTTTAGGAAACTGAAAAGGGGCCTGTCTTTCTTCTAGGCTGTTGGTCACCTCCTGGTTAAATCCAATCCATAGACACAGCAAAATGTGAAAGAAATTAAAATTCACCTTATTAGTTTTAATGCACCACATCTTTATCGAAATAATTTTCTCAAAGATTCCTCTAAAGTACCAAAATAAAGTATGTATTAATATAGCATTTCAGGATTGTGTTCAAAAACTATTATCATGGCTTAAGAACGGTCTTGTTTGGTAGTCCTGTGTTATATATAGAGAATCCCTTCTTTCTGTTCAAGGCACAAGCTGCAGATAAAATCCATTCATCCTTCCGCTCTCTCAGCTCTGCAATCAATGCATCCACAGGGGATTATTTACTGGAAAGTGTCAATAAACTGTTTGGTGAGAAGTCTGCAAGCTTCAGGGAAGTAAGTGAAACCTGTAATTGAAATGGCTGGATCCCAAACAAGTAATGAAGTCACTTTCAAAGCAGTTCTCTACAATTCTACAGTTCGTAAAAGCAGAGTTGGAATTCCACACCAGCTCCCTAGGGCTGGCCTCGCATAACAGCTGCCCCTCCTGTACCCTCTGGGGCTTCCTCCTCTTCCTGTTGCAAACGTCCCAGTTGCAGAATCATAAATCAGGAAAACAAATACAACTGTTTTCCAGAGACACTATCCCCCAAGCCAAACCTCTTTCCTTTTTTTCTGTCTCTATAATGTAAAGAGTGCAAGAAGGTGGATAGAGTTGGGGTGGGAGTGTGGACAAGGGGGTCTGCACTCTTTCCCCCTTCAGCACCTGCCTTCCATAGCCAACCTCCACTCCCACCCTACCCCAGGTATCCTAATCTCAATAGGAAGACCGTAATTCACAATTACGCATGGCTTGTTTGGTATGCATTTTATGTAACTTTCATCATTTTCTTGCTTTAAAGGAATATATTCGACTCTGTCAGAAATATTACTCCTCAGAACCCCAGGCAGTAGACTTCCTAGAATATGCAGAAGAAGCCAGAAAAAAGATTAATTCCTGGGTCAAGACTCAAACCCAAGGTAAAACCAAGAAAATATTTTATTTTCTTTTTTCCAGTTAGAAAACTCTGATCTATCTTTTCCCATCCATGAACTTAGCCCTCACCCCTTTACAATTTGTCCAGCTTTAGTTACTTTGGTGGATGCAACTTTATTCCTGATTAGCTCAGTCATGTTTTAACTGAGAGGAAATAATTGAGACCTACGAATAGAAGACATATGTTTAGTACTTAAATATTTGATTTTGGATATTGCTTGAGGATAGAATATGAAAGGAAGCAGAAGCTTTCAAAATAGGAAATATGAGCATTGAAATAATTGTGAGTCTATGCCCACTGTGGACAAAAAGAAAACAAGGCTTGACCCTGAGCTTAGTAAATGGTGTGAGCTGTAAAGAATACATGCAGTGGAGGAGGGAAGAATCATAAAATTATTTTCACTGTTTCTTCTCTTTCACCATTCAAAGCCAATCCACGGGCAAGTTTTTTGGTCTCTGCTTCATCCCTCCTTGATTATCTAAGTCGAGTCTACCATTTTAACTCATGCTCTTAAATCTTTCACAGGCTCCTACCTCCCTTTGTATATTTTACAATGAATAAATGATTTAATTGAATCACTTATTCATTGTAATTTAGTTCATTGCATCATTTATTCATTAAATTCATTCATTCATTAAGTTCAATTAAGTTCATTCACTTAGTCAACAAATATTTATCCACCACACATCATGTGCCAGAAACTATATGTGGAGATAAAGATAAAAATGGTAAATCCTGCCACCGTAGAGCTTACAGAGGAGTTCAATCATGTTGGCAATTGCTATACAGTAGTAGTCAGTGCTTTTATTGAGAAGTACAGGTGCTATGTGGGAGTACACAGGAAAGGCATCTGACTTGATTTAAAAATGTTTAAACTGCAATTGGGAAGACAGACTGGAGCTGGCCAGGTGGACGGCATGTGCCTGGGGGGAGATTTCTAGACCAAGTGCACAGAATATGCAAAGGTCCAGAGGTAACCCTAAGGAGAAGAATACAGTCTGGTCTCACTGGAATGCAGAGGGCCAAGGGAAGGAGGTGAAATTAAAGAGGTGATGCAACACACTTATTATGCTATTCCCACACTAGAAACTGTCAGTGACCTTCTACTGTCCTCAGGAGAAGGTCTCGTTCTTTACCTTGACTTTCAAGTTCTTACTAATCCAGTTGACTGTGCTTGGCTACCACTGGCCCCTGGAGCTCCCATAAACACTCATTGCTGCCTCTAGACTTTGCTTCTGTGGATGCCTCAACTACAGGATTAAACTTGCAGTTTAAGTTGCGGCCAAAGTCTTACTCTTTCCTGGAAGTGTCTCCTAATCACTTCCTGGTCTTTTCTTTTTCTCGTCTCCTCATCTGCTTTTTCAGTTTCACAAGTCATGTTAATGTTAGCCATATATGGCCTTAAGCAATTATGGAACTGATTTTTGTTAGTTTGCTTTGCTTTTCCTCTCAGGCTCTAATTATTTTTGGGTAGGACCTGTGTGTCACTCTTGTCCTGTGTCCCCACAAAAATTTGCACAATTTTTTGCTGACAGTGAAAATCCTTCATTCTTCTGAATTTCCAGGTAGAGTTGTAGGCCTTCAGTACACAATCGTTGAATAATAACATATAAATGTATTTCTAAGAAATAGAGATGATTATGAATTCAGAATTGTGTAAGTATTTCATTCATGTATGATCTGTTAGGATTGGAAATGTCCTAAGAGAGCTCCTATCCTTCTTATCAATTTGTGTTTGGAGCACCATGTTTCCAAGAGGTTAACTGGCTCCCCTAAGATGCCACTGGCAGCGGTAAAGCTAGGGTTACTTCTTCTGATCTTTAGTCTAACTCCAGAATTCCTCAATTGGATGTTTAAAGATTTTAATAACTTATTTTTTTAAGGATTTTCATTTAACTCTTATGTTTAAGACGTTGTTTCAAGAAATAGTTTGGTGTCTTGCTTTATTACTTACCACAATGGAAAATGCACATAAACTAAGTTCTATGGGATTTTAAAAATATATATTTTTTTGTTTATCTGAAAATAATTGATTTTCTTTTAGTTCTTCATTTTCACTGTGGATTTTGAAATACTGTTCTAAAATATCGACAGACCATTGACATAAAGGAAGCAGAGAAAGATGATTTAAATCAACAAAAGTTCAGTCAAAATGGAGAACAAAATTAAAGAGACAAATAGAAGTTTTGCTTTCTTTAAAGAATGGCATGAGTTGTTTTTCTCTTTAGACATTGTGCTAAATGACTGTAAGTCAATCAGTTATTTTGCCAAGATGCCAAGCAGCTATTTTGGCAGATTGTTTTACCAGGTTTTGTAAGAATTGGAGAGAATTGTCTGTTTCATCATGTTATGATCGAACACTAGTTTTATCATACACATCACACATTACTATACCCCAATACTAACCAAAAATTTTAATAGCTTGGGAAATATATTGAATGTATCTATTAAATGAATACATTGAAGGTGAAACTGATGCAAGGCAGGCAAGCTCCAAAGTGGGGCTTAGCCTTCAAGGGTTCTTGGCTTCACCCAGGAAAGTATTCAAGGGTGAGCTGGAGGTAGGGTAGAAGAAAACAGCTTTATTGAAGTGGCAATGTCAGAACTCCATGATTGCTCCTGCAGAGCAGGGCTACCCCAGGCACTGTGCTGAGAGGCACAGCTCAGGGCAGTTTTGCAGTCATATTTATACCTACTTTTAATTACATGTAGATTAAGGGGCAGTTTATGTAGAAATTTCTAGGGAAGGGAGAGTAACTTTTGGGTCATCAGGTCATTGCCACGGACACGGAAAGAGGTGGTAACTCCAAGGTGTTGCCATCACAATGGTCAATTGACATGGCACACTGCTTCCACCCTGTCCCTGGTCCCTGTTTTAGCTAGCCCTCAGTTTGGTCTGGTGTCTAAACCATGCCTCCAGAGTCAGGTCCCACCTCCTACTTCAAAACCACATTGACCTATTAATTTGTTAAGAGTCTTGTATTTATCAGTAGTTTTGACTGTGGAGGCAGAATTTTTACAAGCTTACCAGCATCATAACCTTGGGAAGACTGCTAACCTAGTGGTGTCCTTTGGTATAAAATGACACTAATAAAACCCACCTAATAGAATATCACAATAATATATTTTGATGCTTGGAATACTGTAGAGCAAGTACTAACTATAAGCAGACTGCTTCTTAAGCCAATTTCATTTTTTTAAATGATCACACTCAGTTGTCATTGTTTCTGTCAATCTTCTCGGGCTCACTCCTTCACTCCCTTCTCTGTATGGTCGAAGTACTTATATTATTTAGCTCAATTACAGAAGTTACCACACAGGGTTCCACAACTGATTTTGAATGTCTTTCCCAGTGTTCTAGGCTCATCCAGGATAATTATTCCTTTCTCATCTCTTTTATCTGCACTATTCTTAATTAAGGTCTAGCATATTTTTTAAAAAATGTTTTTGAATAAATGAGTGAGACAGATCCTCAGACTGTCTAGACCAGATCTAGCAGTACATGATACATTTTGGAAAGGCACTATAATATTCCTTAAGAGCCTCTCTTTCACTTCCTTCTTATTTGAATAACTTTCAACTGCAAAGATTTGAGTAAGCATTATAAAAGGAAGTGAAAATCTCCTTTCCAAATTTGATAGGAGGTCTAAATTTTAAATACGTTATTTCTTCATTTTTTCTTGGATTTTGCAAGCCTTTTGAGAAATTTGTTTCAATTTTAATTTTGCTTTAAATAAATCTAAAGAAAAACTTTAGCTTGAAGATCAACATCTCTGCAATTTGATGAATTTAGTTTGATGGCTACTCAGAAGATTCAGTAAGTAAATTTCACAGTTCTTGATTATGAAACCTAAATATATGTTATGTTTCCTGTAGGCAAAATCCTAAACTTGTTACCTGAAGGGTCTGTAGATGGGGATACCAGGATGGTCCTGGTGAATGCTGTTTACTTCAAAGGAAAGTGGAAAACTCCATTTGAGAAGAAACTAAATGGGCTTTATCCTTTCCGTGTGAACTCGGTATGAGACAACAAAATATATCTTCCTAGTATATATTTTAGGACCTTTGACAAGATACAGACAGAAAAATTAGACACTGCTCATTCATTTTCCTACATGACTTGCTAGTTAGAAGTATTTGACTCTTTCAAGAAACAGTATAGGTAGAGGGGAAGACCATGGCTTTTTAATTATACATGCCCAGACTCAAACGTTGACTCTACCACTTAGTTCAGAGGGCTGTAAATATTGAGACATGAGTTCCTGGCCCAAGTAACAACTAAACAAGTGTTTTATAATTATGGTTGTCATTACCATTGTTGTCCATCTTACTAAATAAAGGGTATAAAGTTGAACAAGCTAATAACATCAGAGTACCCACTAAGGATGTACAAATAATTTATTTTGTTGATTAAAAAAACCACATTTATCCAACACTAAAGTAGAACCCATCCTCCTTTATGTCTAATTTTAAATCTCTTGATATCTTATAACCAACTTCCATATTTTACTTTTTAATAATATTAGACTCAGCATACACCTGTACAGATGATGTACTTGCGTGAAAAGCTAAACATTGGATACATAGAAGACCTGAAGGCTCAGATTCTAGAACTCCCATATGCTGGAGATGTTAGCATGTTCCTGTTGCTTCCAGATGAAATTGCCGATGTGTCCACTGGCTTGGAACTGGTAAGACATTGAGATATTCAAGTTTCTGGGGCTAAACCTACTTTTCGTGAGATGAATATATACTCCTTACAAATGCTGTGGTAATTTCTCATGGAAATACATAAAACAGTTGATAGTAAATGTGGCATACCTCTACATTTCACTCAAAGCCTTAACTATGTCATACATATTACATTCTTGTAAAAACCTGACCAATCTGTTAACTTCTTCTATCACCCACAATAAAGTCACTGATTTTTAATATTAGACTTAAAGTTGTTTTCCTTCTGTTCTAATACTTGCTGTATTTTCTTTGCTTTGTTTTGTTTTGCTTTGCAGCTGGAAAGTGAAATAACCTATGACAAACTCAACAAGTGGACCAGCAAAGACACAATGGCTGAAGATGATGTTGAGGTATATATACCCCAGTTCAAATTAGAAGAGCATTATGAACTCAAATCCATTCTGAGAAGCATGGGCATGGAGGATGCCTTCGACAAGGGACAAGCCAATTTCTCAGGGATGTCGGAGCGGAATGACTTGTTTCTTTCTGAAGTGTTCCACCAAGCCATGGTGGATGTGAATGAGGAGGGCACTGAAGCAGCCGCTGGCACAGGAGGCGTTATGTCAGGGAGAACCGGTCATGGAGGCCCACAGTTTGTGGCAGATCATCCTTTTCTTTTCCTTATTACGCATAAAATAACCAAGTGCATTTTATTTTTTGGCAAATTTTCCTCACCCTAAAACCAAAACGTGCTGTTTCTGCAAAAGATTTTTGTAGATGAGCTGTGTGCCTCAGAATTGCTATTTCAAATCGCCAAAAATTTAGAGATGTTTTCTACGTATTTCTGTTCTTCTGAACAACTTCTGCTACACACTAAATAAAAACACGGAAATAATTAGACAATTGTCTATTATAACATGACAACCCCACTAATCATTTGGTCTTCTAAAATGGGATGAAGCCCTTTTAGATTTTCCTTACTCTCAGTTTATTTTTATAACATTAACTTTTACTTTGTTATTTATTATTTTATATAATGGTGAGTTTTTAAATTATTGCTCACTGTCTATTGAATGTAGCTAATAAAGTTATAGAAGCAGATGATCAGTTAATTTCCTATCTAAAAAATGCCTTTACTTGTTCTCATAATGAAGAATAAGTAGGTATCCCTCCATGTCCTTCTATAGAATATCTAGAAAAAACATTAAACAATAGGCAAATATATGTTATATGCATTTCTAGCAATACATACCACATACATATGTCTGTATCATATATTCAATTGCAAGTATATAATAAATAAACCTGCTTCCAAACAACAATACATTTGTTGTCATTTCATTAGGTCTGCAGATCATAGACCTATTATACCTTGATACCTAGGAGTTGAGCACCATGACTCACTTGTGAGAACTCAGAAAAAATAGACAGGATGAAGGATCCAAGGCATAACCACCCTCATTCAAAAAGACCCAACGTTGAGGGTGAGTGGGATGGGGTTGTATGAAAAATGGATTAGAGCTGCTTTCTCACAGCAGCAAAGACATAGCAATTCAGAATAGTCTAAGTTAGAGTCCTTTGGGGAAACCAGTGTCTAAACATTAAGGACACCAGGATTAATGACCAATTCCAGTGGTCCAGACACAGAAGAAGGCCTCAGTCATTGAGCTGAGAGTTGCAAGCAGTGAAGATGGGAGATGGACTGGGTGCAAGAGCAGGAGGGGAAACATAAGATGGCTCCTTCCATGGGTGTTTGTTTCTAATAGCAGTGAATGCTTTTGAGTGAGTCAGAGGCGGAGAAGAACATAATTGAAGACCTGAGAAATAAGGCAAGTTGTAGGCTGGGGGTCTGAACAACAGAGTCTGGCTGCAGGAGTGTGGCTGGATCCTGGAAATGTACTACAGTCCCTTCGATGGCAGGCAGGGATGCTTGACCCACTAGAACATGGTAGCTAAAGAAGTGGCCTCAAGACTTAGACTCTCTGCCTCCAAATCCCAGTTGTAACACTTACAAGTAGCTTAACCAGAGGCCAACCATGGTGCTTCTTTTTGCTCTAGTTTTCTCTCAGTGAAAATTAAAGAAAAAACTGCTTTTGTCATATTGCTATAATGACTAAATGAGTTCTTATATATCAAGCAATTAAAAGAATACTTGGCATATATAATATTTAATAAATACTAGTGATTATGATCTTTCATATCTTTGTCAGCAATAAAACTGTCTCACTGTAAGCTGGTCAAACATGAATCCCAGAAAATTACTCAGTTAACTTTTTAAGGCTTGCATAATGGTGTATATTTCTTCTAATCAGACATTCCTGAAAATTAAGAGTTGCTGTTTCTTGCGTTCTTCTACTTACTTTTAATTTCATTTTTCTATGTGCTTTCATAATTCTGCAAGGTGGTAGGTGGTAACTTTGTGAATTATCATGAGTCTTAAAATATCCATATCCATATTTAACTCTCAGTATTGAGTTACAGTAGGGATATACAATTCTGGGCTCAAAGTCCTTTTCAGCACTTCGAGTGTATGACATTATTGTCTTTTTGGTATCCAAAATTGTTGATAGGAAAGTTGATGTTAAGATAATTCTTGCTCCTTATAATTTTAATATTTTTGTTTTTTTTTTTTGATACTTCATTACATTGAGGATATTTTTTAAATTATATTTTAAAAAGTTTATCTTGTTCATCAGCAGATTTTTCTATCTGGAAACTTATATCTTGTTTCAGTTCTGGGAAACCTCAGCCATCACAATGGGCTCAGTATGTCTTCCCAAAATTCATATGTTGAAACTTTAATCCCAATGTGATGGTACTTGGAGGTGGTTCCTTTGGAAGAAAATTAGGGTTAGATGAGGTCATGAGGGCAGAATCCATGATGGAATTACTGCCCTTATAAGGAGCTCTAGGCACCAGATCTTTTTCTGTCTATCATGTGAGGATTACAACAAGAAGGCAGTCATCTGTGAATCAGGAAGAGGCCCTCACTAGAACCTGATCATGCGGGAATGCCCTTCTCAGACTACCAGTCTCCAGAACTATGAAAAATAAATGTTTGTTGTTTAAGCCACAGAATCTACAGTACTCTGTCATAGCAACCTGAACTGACTAAGACAGCCATTATCTACTCAATTGCTTGGCGCCATTTGATCTACTTTCTTCTTCTGGATTCCTACTAAGATAATATTGATGCATCTGATGCTCCTCTTTGTTTCCAAATTTTTGAATACCTAATAAATTCACATGACCCAAACATCAAATATCACAAAAAAGACTAGAGTGAAAAGTCTTCCTTCCACTCTTGTTCCCTATTCATTTAGTTCCTATTACTCTGTCTTTACTAGTAATATATGTGCATGTTGCAATATACACACAGGGTCATAAATGAAAACAACAAACAAACAAAATTGTTCAAATAATACTATATTATTAACTGAGTACATGATTATCCCTTTCTCTTTCCTAGTCCCTCAACAGGCAACAAAATAACATACAACTATGATTTTACTGTTGTAGGCAGTATACCTATATGTAGGGTGATATAGTTGGGATATTTGTCCCTGGCCAAATCTCATGTTGAATTGTAATCCCCAATACTGAAAGTAGGGCTTGGTGGGAGGTGTTTGGGTCCTAGGCGCTGATCCCTTATGGCTTGGTGCTGTCTTCATGATAGTGAGTTCTCATGAGATCTGGTCACTTAAAGGTGTGTGGTAACTCCCCCAACTCTCTCTCTCTCTTGCTCCTGCTTCTATCATATGATGTGCCTGCCCCCCACCTTTGCCTTTTGCCATGACTGTAAGCTTCCTGAGGCCTCCCCAGAAGCTGAGTAGATGCCATCACTGTGTTTCCTGTACAGCCTGCAGAACTGTGAGCCAGCTAAACCTCTTTTCTTTACAAATTAGTCAGCCTCGGGCATTTCCTTACAGCAATGCAAGAATGGCCTAATACATAGGGGGTTTAATCAAGAAGTGAGGAAGAAATCTGGAAAAGGTTTTGAGGGAATAAATGAATAAAACTTAATCTTTGACTTTAAGGAAGATGAAACCATTTGTTGCACAAATCCGCAAAATCTTCATTGATGCCTTTACTATAACACAAGCAACACAAGGAAGTCTTCATGCTGTGCGGTGTTGCAGCCCAAGTCACTGTGGTGGACTGCTGTCAGTCAAGGTGAGCAGTCCTTCTTTCTGGAGGCTCTATGTGATGCTTTTGTCTAACAGTAGTCCTGGAGGCATCCTTGGATAATCATAACTGCTCAGTGCAAAGTTGGGCAGGCATCATGGAACTTTCCAGCACACGTCTCATTCCCTAGTGAAATCCAGAGTAACATTCTGCCCTGGGTTCCACATCAACATTCAAATATTAAACTCTGAGCCATCTTGCCAGAAAATAAGTGTGCCTCTATGAAGAG
Organism: Chlorocebus sabaeus; assembly: GCF_047675955.1. Lineage (NCBI taxonomy): Eukaryota > Metazoa > Chordata > Mammalia > Primates > Cercopithecidae > Chlorocebus > Chlorocebus sabaeus. The sequence goes on along the minus strand of NC_132921.1, from coordinate 16,555,942 downwards.
AAAAACAGGAACTACATGAAGAAAAATATACCAAATACTTTATAAATAGAGAGGCTCCTTCTTTCTCTTAATCCCTCCTGGAGATGTCCTCCTGTTCCAATCCCTCTCCCCATGACCCCCCTACCCCTTCCTCCATACACATGCAAATGAAACAAATGGCCTGTTATTTTTCTATTGTAATAAATAAGGAGTGAAAAAGCATTCCTAGGGAAAAATAAAAGAGAACCAGAAAATGATGAACTAACATCCGACCCAAAAATGGTATCTAAAATTTCGATTCAAAACCCTTGTCCCTGCTAGTGGGGAGAACAGACATCCCACTCATTCGAGTTATGCTCTGGGTTCTACACCAATGCTACAAACGAGAACAGAAAATCTTCCGGGGTGCCTTTCACATAATAACTGAGAGACGTTTTTTAACAGGTTTACAATAAAGGCCGGGCATGATGGGTCATGCCTGAAATCCCAGCACTTTGAGAGGCCAGAGGTGGGAGGATCAGTTGATCCCAGGAGTTAGAAGCTGCTGTGAAATATGATTGCACCACTGCACTTCAGCCTGGGTGACAGAGTGAGACCCTATTTCTAGAAAAAACAAAACAAACACAACAAAAATAAATAAATAATTCAGTAATATTTTCAATTTCATTGATCATTATTATTCCACTAATTTGAAGCTTTCTATTTTTGTTCTATAAAAAAAAATACTACCAGGGAAAACCATGCCAAATATTCTCTGTTGGCAGACTAGAGAAAGGATTAAGCCAAGAAAGGATGAGTTATAATTTGTCAGAATCCAGGTCTCTACATGTGTACAGAGATGGAAAGTGTGAGTAATTAAATAATTCAGGCAAATCCTTAACTGTCTCTTTTTATTGAAACTTCTGGCTAAAATAAGCCTGAAAGAAAGAGTATATATGCTTGTAAAACTGAATCAAAGGGTGGAGCTAAGAACAGGGAGGTGCTAACCTTTTTTTTTTTTTTTTTTTTAATTTCTTCAGTTGAAAGTTTCCCAACTCTTCAGCCACAATCTCTTACTACAGAAGCAAATTGCCTATTCTGCTCCAGTGGAAGAAAACCAGGTATTGTAAATATTTCTTTGGGTAATGATTTTATTTATGTTTTTCTTCTTGGTTGAAGTGCTTAGCTAAGTAACAACTAATCAAGACCCCTTCTCCCAAAAAAGTCCAGAAATAATAGATAAGGCCCAATCCCTTAAGAATTTTTCTGTATAAGTCATAGAGTAACCTAAGCTGGTTTGAAGTTTGTACTAGAAAGAGGGATATGGGAGAAAGAACATTCATTCCCCAAAAAAGTTAGAGAAATTGTTTTTCTAGGAATCGTGGAGTGGAATTTGCTCCTTGTTTTACCTGGCATTGTGAAATCAGGAGTGGAGTTTCCTCCAGTCACTTTTCTGTATCTGTCAACATAGGCAGGGGAGAAATAGGATATTCTCTCAGGACAGTTGAGCCAAAACCCTTTAACCCTTTAGCAAATGTGAGCTTGGCACCCTGAATTTGGATCCTAGTCATTAATATATGGAACTCATGGTTTGATTCTTTAACTGTTCCCCCTCAAACCCAAAACCCCACTCTCCTCTCCGGGCCACCATTTCATGGGCCATTAGCTTTCTTCTCTTCTGTGGAATAACCAATGTTCCGAATCCCCCACATTACACTAGGCGCTCTTTATAAACCACCCCAAACTATTACCTATCTCTAAAAAAGGCCTTAGGTGAATAGAGAGGTGCTGGGGATTGAGGGAAGCTGTCATTCTCTGATATGCACAACTCCATGAGGAGGTAATGTTATCATTGTCGTCAGAAAGGCAAGAGGCCTTAGGGAGTGTCTCCTGGAAAACGGGACAAGAATCCTTCTCCCCACTCTCCAGATCTTCTTTCTCCTCCTGATGGTTCTCCATCACATAATCTCTCTCTTTAGCCACTAAAATCTTAAACACAATGAGATACAATAGCAAAAGCGACTGTATATTCAGAGTCAAGAGAACGAAGTTGCAGTTTTGACTCTGCTGTGCATCCTTTGCTCAATCAGCCTCTCTCAGCTTCAGTTTCTTAGCAGGCAAAACGGGGGAACTGGGTTAGGGAGATTCCAAGGGTCTTTCCAACTCTGATATGCTAGGGGCATGTGATGATGAAATGTCTATGATGAGACATTTTGATGAATGACGCCATCTTTTTCTTGCTTTTTTCATTCTCTTTGGCTTCTCCTCCGAGCCTGTCTACAGGTTAAGCTCATAGATGATCAGTTTACAGCTCTTGAAAACTGCAAAAGAGCAATTAATTTTGAAAATGACATGGTAGACTTCTGACCTACACATTTGCAGTCTTCTCTGAAAATATAATTGTCCAACACTTGTATGGAATAATTATTTCCTGTAAAATTTCATCTCAGAATTCTATACCCTTCAGAAAGTATTTTTCATTGTCGGGTTAGATATCACTAATGGATGGCTTAGTACTTCATTAGATTTCTTTAAAAAAAGAAAACAAAGAATTGTTTCTCTTGTATGTTCTGGGTAACATCTGATATATAAATAATGATACTAATAAGGGAATTAATGAAGACAAATACAACTAAATATTAAGTTTACATGAGAAATTAGCTTTTATAATAGAGAATTACTGTTTTCAGGAACATGTTACAAGTAAATAAACACTAGAATAACCATAAACTGAGGTAGAAAAACCCCAGCCTCTAAAATGGTACTTTCTCCCCACTTCATGAAGAGTGTGGTTTGGCCAAGAACCAAACGCTTTCCATGTGAATTTAATTCATGAGTTTTAAAAATACAAAGCTTGATATATACTGTATGCAGGTAACAAAACGTTAGTTGAATGAATAAGAGCCTTAAAGGAAGTATAGAGTTATTTTGAAGATGACATTTGATCTGTTGAGGAAGAAATAGTCACAGGCAAATATTCAATATTTTATGAGGGTGTAGAATTACTACAGAACTACAGTCTTTTTTGTTTACTGTTTAATCAAATCATGTCAGCCTGGGATTATCATAAGCTTTTGGAGTAGGCAGAAGCCACACCTAGGGCATGATTTAGAGGCAGGGAAGCTGTTTGGGTAAGTGTAAATTTATGGCTAGGAGGGATTCCCACAGTATCACTATTAACTCCAAGTTATGATGAAACCAAAACTTTGTCTACACATGTCTCTCTCATGATTAAGTTATTTGAGTATAGAGAATTCCTAATGTCTTCCAAAGCTCTCATTCTAGGTTTCTCAGAAGGCCAGGTGACGTGCATGCAAGGCCTAACACTACACAACCTTGGCATTAATGAGATTTCCTAGGCCTAATAATTGGAATTATTTTATTTTTAAAATAATTTCAGTTTTTATTTTTGACTCAGAGGGTACATATGCAGGTTTGTTAGAAGGGTATAAAGTGTGATGTTGAGGTTGAGGTTTGACTGATTCCATCACCTAGGTAGTGAGCATAGTACCAAAGAGTTAGTTTTTCAATCTTTTCTCCTTTCTCTGCCTCCCCACTCTAGTAGTCCCCAGGGTCTATTTTTGCCATCTTTATGTCTATGAGTACCCAATGTTTATCTCCCACTTATAAGAGAGAACATGTGGTATTTTGTTCCTGTCGTAATTTGCTTAGGATAACAGCCTCTAGGGCATCCAAGTTGCAGAAAGGTACATGATTCAATTCCTTTTTTTGGTTGCACAGTATTCCATGGTGTGTAGGTACCATGTAATCCTTACCCAATCCAACACTAATGGGCACCTAGGTTGATTTCATGTCTTTGCTATTGCGAATAGTGCTGTGATGAACACATATGTGTGTGTCTCTTTGGTAGAATGATTTATTTTCTTTTTAATGTATACCCAGTGATGGAATTGCTGATTTGAAGAGTAATTCTAAGTTCCTTGGGAAATCTCCAAACTCCTTTCCATAGTGGCTGATCTAATTTACATTTCCATCAACAGTGTACCCTTTTCTCCACAGCCTCACCAGCGTCTCTTGTTTTTTGACTTCTTAATAATAGCCATTCTGACATATATGAGGTAGTATTCATTATGGATTTGACTTGTACTTCTCTAATGATTAACGATGTTGAGCACTTTTTCATGTTTGTTGCCCACTTGTATGTCTTCTTTTGAGAAGTATCTGCTGATGTCCTTTGGCATTTTTTAATGGGGTTGTTTTTTGCTTGTTGAATTAAGTTTCTTATAAATAATGGATATTACACTTTTTTCAGTGGAATAGTTTGCAAATATTTTCTTCCATTCTGTAGTTGTCTGTTTACTCTGTTGATAGTTTATTTTACTGTGCAGAAGCTCTTCAGTTCAATTAGGTCCTGCTTTGCTTTTGTTATAATTGCTTTTGAAGACTTAGTCATGAATACTTCCCCCAACACTGATATCCAAAAGGGTGTTTCCTAGATTTTTTTTCTAGGGTTCTGATAGTCTGAGATCTGACATTCAAGTCTTTAGTCTATCTTTAGTTCATTTTTGTACATGTTGAATAGTGGGGTCTACTTTCATTTTTCTGGATATGGTTAACCAACTATCCCAGCACCATTTATTGAATAGAGAGTCCTTTCCCAATTGCTTGTTTTTGTTTACTTTGTTAAAGATAAGATGTCTGTAGGTGTGCAACTTTATTTCTGGGTTCTCTATTCTGTTCCATTGGCCTATGTGTCTGTTTTTGTGCCAGCATCAGGCTGTTTTGGTTACTGTAGGCTTACAGTATAGTTTGAAGTTGGGTAATGTGATGCTTCCAGCTTTGTTCTTTTTTTCTTAGGGCTGCTTTGGATATTGGGGCTCTTTTCTGGGTCCATATGAAATTTAGAATAGTTTTTTCCAATTCTGCGGAAAAAATGATGTTGGTAGTTTGACAGAAATAGCATTTAATCTGAGGTTTGCCTTGGGCAGTATGGTCATTTTAGCAATATTGATTTTTCCTGTCCACGAGCGTGGAATGTTTTTCCATTTGTTTGTATTATTTATGATTTTTTTAGCAGTGTTTTTTTAGCTCACTTTGTAGAGATCTTTCCATTTCTTCATCAGGTATATTCCTGGGTATTTTATTTATTTATTTATTTTTGACTATCGTAAATGGAATTGTAGTCTTGAGTTGGCTCCCTGTTTGAATGTTACTGGTGTATAGAAATGCTACTGATTTTTGTGCATTGGTTTTGTGTTCTGAAACTTTACTGAAGCCATTTTTTGGTTCCAGGAGGCTTTTGGTGGAGTCTTTAGGGTTTTGTAAGTATAGAATTACATTGTCAATGAAGAGAGATAGTTTGACTTCCTCTTTTCCTATTTGGGTGCCTTTTATGTCTTTCTTTGTCTCATTGCTCTGGCCAGGACTTCTAGTACTATGTTGAATAGGAGTGGTAAGAGTAGACATCCTTGTCTTGTTCCAGTGCTCAAGGGGAATGCTTCCAGCTTTTGCCTGCTCAGTATGATATTGGCTGTGGGTTTGTTACAGATAGCTCTTATTATTTTGAGGTATATTCCTTCAACACCTAGTTTGTTGAGGGTTTTTATCATGAATGGATATTGGATTTTATTGAAAGCTTTCTCCACCTCTATTGAGATGATCGGATGTTTTTTGTTTTTAAGTGTGTGGTGAATCACATTTATTGACTTGTGTATGTTGAACCAATATAGTACTCCAGGAACAAAGCCTACTTGATGGTGGTAAATTAACTTTTTGATGTGCTACTGGATTCAGTTTTTAAAAATTTGTTGAGACTTGCTTTATGGCTGAGCATGTGATCAATCCTGTAGTATATTCCATATGCAGATGAGAAGAATGTATATTCTGTGGTTGATGGTGGGAGTATTTTGTAGATGTTTATTAATAAGTCCAGTTGCTCAAGTTTTTCTTTGTTAGTTTTCTGACTCAATGATCTGTCTAATGCTGTCAATGGGGTGTTAAAGTCCCCCACTATTATCGTGCGTCTATCTAAGTCTTTTTGTAGGTTGAAGAGTACTTGTCTTATGAATCTGGGAGCTCCAATGTTGGGTGCATATACATTTAGTAAAGTCTTCTTGTTGAATTGAACCCTTTGCCATTATATAATACCCTTCTTTGTCACTTTTTACTTTTGTTGGCTTAAAGCCTGTTGCATCTGATGTAAGAATCGCACCCACTGCTCTATTTTGTTTTCAATTTGTGTGATAGCTCTTCCTCCAACCATTTACTTTGAGCCTATGGGTGTTATTACATGTGAGATGGGTCTCTTAAAGACAGCAGATTAATGGGTCTTGTTTTATAACCCAACTTGACACTCTGTGTTTTTTACATAGAGTGTTTAGCCCATTTACATTCAAGGTTAATATTGATATGTGAGGTGTCAATCCTATTATGAAGTTATTAGCTGGTTGCTTTGTGGTTTCTATTGAGTGGTTGCTTTATAAAGTGTGTGCACTACATACTTAAGTAACAAGTATCATTCTTTTGTTTCCATGTTTAAAACTTCTTTAAGGATTTCTTGTAAGGCTGGTCTAGCAGTAACAGATTCTCTTAGCACTTGGTTAAATCATTTAACCTATTTGAGAAATTATTTTGCCATAAAATCAAAATAGATGGAATTAACTATAGAAACCTAGTTTTAAAAGGCTTTTAAATTAAAATATTGTTGTATCGGTTGGGTATGGTATGTTGGCTTTGGTTTAGGGTGGACTCAGTAGCATAATATCTATGCAGTATCCTCAGTTGTAATCATCATCAAAGATGTCTGCAGTTGCCTCAGTGGTCTAGGCTGTGAGTGTTTGTGATGGAGTGGAGGTGGTGCACATTTGCTGTGGATTGGGGCACCTGTCGTTTTCAGGCCAGGTACATGCAGGTGTGGTAGGCTGGCCAGCTGTTTGGTTGCTTCCGTTAGAGATGACATTTAAATGCTGAGTATAACATCAAAAAAGATGAGGAAACCTGAGAACTCTTGTTCCAGAAGACCAGTTTCAGAGGGTCTCAAATGAGTGAGAATAAAGACAAACAGTCTTAACTTCTCAACTTCTCTACAAGCATTTTCCAATTAATTGTGCATGATTCCATGTTTACATAAATTAAAAATGGTAGTTACAGCCCAAACCATGAATATTGTAAATGAGTAATAAAAATTTATAAGCACCCATTTTGTGCAAAATCCTTAGCTAGGTGCTGTTAGGTACATGAAGCAGCGTAAGAAGAATATATTGCTCTCAAGAATCTTATGCTGGAGTTGGAAAAAACAGAGACAAACACATGGAAACCAAACTAGTGGTGTGAAAAATGTCAAAAGAGTCGCAAAAACTATGTTATGGGACTCAGCTTTTAACTGACCAGAATCCATTTATTCTCTAATGTACATTAACACTAAAATTTGAGACAATTCCCTTAAATTCTCTAAACTTCAGTGTTTTAATATATAAAATACTAGTATCAGACTAGAATTTTGCTAAAGTCTATTCAGCTCTTACGACTACATACATGGATATGTATGCAAATATGAATACATATTTTTTCAAAGGTGGAAAGAAATATTCATAAGCTGTCTAACTTTTGCTTTATTTTTCTTAGGTTTCCTCAATGGGCACTCTAGCAACATCAATCAACCAGTTTGCCTTGGAGTTGAGCAAAAAGCTAGCTGAATCTGCTCAGAGTAAAAATATTTTCTTTTCTTCCTGGAGCATCTCAACTTCCTTGGCCATGGTGTATTTGGGCACAAAAGGCACCACTGCAGCCCAAATGGCCCAGGTGAGTGGAAGAGGTCAATCATCTTCTGTTTCTTGTAAACTAAGTGCTTTCATTGCCTTTTAACTTCAGTTTTCTCTTGACAACTCAATAATTTAAATTTCAAAATAGCATTCTCTAAAACAAGACAGACATTAAAAAATTCTATACCATGAAACAAATCCTGGTAAAGGGAATCAGTTTTCAAACTGTTGCTGGGAAAACCATTTGAGAACCTGTGTCCTTTAGCAAAATAAAATGGAGAAAGGATGAGGTTATCAATTTTTGTTCAACACCAAAACCAATTTTATTTTGATGATATTATTTCAAAAAGTAATCGGTCAAACTTTAAATAACAGAATTATTCAGCATCTTTATAATCACGTAAGGATTTTCTTGGAGACACAAAAAAGAAAAATAGAAGAATTCTGTTTCTCACGCTTTGTTTGATTCTCTCTTTGTTTAGTCCCTGGTTATCTGAATGGAGTCCTGGTTATCTGAATGGAGCCCATTAAGATCATTAAAATAACAACATAATACTATAGTACACAGAACTATTTTTGCAATAAGCATCCTCAAAACACTGTGTGTATATAAACATATATATAGCCATAGATAGCAAAATAGCTATATGTGTAAAAATATATATGAATGCATATACATATATGCAACAATATGTATATAAAATGTGTTTTCAAATAAAAATAAAAACAGAAAGAGTAAACTTGGCCCTAAATCTTGCAAAACCAAAAGGCCAAGTGACAGAATTTTCACCCAAGAAGGTGACTTTCTTGCAAAGTATGGATATGAACACAGCTGGTAATTCTGAAGGATGTGGGCAGGACACATGCTCTATTAGTCTGGACTTGGGATATCATCCTTACTCTTGTGGTTCACAAGATATCAGGTAGTTTAAAAAGTACAACAGCAACAACAAAATCCTTGTTCACAACCTGTTAATGATTGGTTCATTAGCTCAAAAGTCTTAATAATTAATGTGATAGACAATCTTAAATGGATTCCAGAGTGAGTCTATTTCATGTAAATATATGGCTGGATGTTGCTTGTCCTTGTTTCAGATGTTAACACTCCCAGTTGCAAATGAGCCTCATGAATTAGCTGTGCACCCCTTTTATGGCAGGTGGCCCTTGTTTTATTACCATAGATCAATGCAACCCTTGATGCAATATACTGTATTTTTTATTGTCAACTGGGTCCAGGGCATGGGAGATAAAAGTATTTCCTTCTGTTCTACTGTTGTACAATTCCAAGGAAAGTAGGGTATCTACGTCTTTCCTGTTAACTTTCCAATGAAATGCTGGGGTGAACACAAACATTGTGCCTATATATGTCAAGTGGTAGTAGACAACAGGAACTGAGCATTTAACTAGAAAAAAAAAAACAAGTAAAATTCCTTAATTTTCCACATAATTATGGCTTTTACTGAAACTGTCTAAATGATTGTCTCAGTTGGACACCTAGCATTCTTCTTAAAACAACCATGAGTAAAAAGGAAATATGGAAAATAAGAGAATTTTATGTCAAGGTTTTCCCAACATCATTCTAGTTATAAAACATAGGAAAATAAAGAGACTAGCAACTTAAATTGGACTTTAGAAAATGTGTTTAAAAGTAGTTCTTGACTTATTTATTAAACACATTTTTTAAGTTAAGTCAGAGCCCCTTTTTAAATTAATTATATGTTCTGCAATTATAGGAATGACTGACTTGTATTTACAGATGATGTGTAATTTATATGATTAATTCTCTGCAGTCTATTCATTTGTCTTTTTATTGAAATTACAGGTGCTTCAATTTAACAGAGACCAGGGAGTCAAATCCAGCCCTGAAAGTGAAAAAAAAAGGAAAATGGTATATCTTATCCTTTAATACACATTTGATAATTAAGGAAAAAGTACTTTTAGCACATGTATTTTAGTGATAATTTAAGCAACTCTTATCAGGTAACTTTTCTTAGAAACATATATTAAAGTTACAGAAACTTTTTTTCGGAATATAAAATGTCTACACTTTTTGAAAGATCTCTTGTCCCCATACCCTTTTAATCTCTTTAAAAATTTCTCTAGTTTCAAATTTTTTTCTTGCTTGCTTTTGCAAACTAAATGTGAAGAAAATTATGGCCTCAATAACATTTCATTCTTTTGTACTAACACTAAAGAAAACATTTTTATCCACTTTAGGATCATTTTCAACTTTTGTTTGCAATTTACCAAATAATTTTATTTAGCTTTAGTTTGCTAACATGTACGTAACTCTTGTTCAACATTTTTATTTGACAAATTCCTTCTATTTTAAAGGAATTCAACTTGAGCAACTCGGAAGAAATACACTCTGATTTCCATACGCTTATCTCAGAAATCCTCAAGCCCAACGATGACTACCTACTTAAAACAGCCAATGCGATATATGGTGAGAAAACGTATCCATTTCACAATGTAAGTGCAAATGTCTTATTTTAAGCTAATGGAAAAGAAAGCAATGTGAGACCTATCAGTAAACTCTGTATATTTCTTTCTATACAAATAAATGTACTATGTACTCTGTACATTTATTTCTATTCATGTACATAATTTTTAGATTCACTGCTGAGTAATATGCTGAGTAATAAGTCTTATCTAAAACACATAGGTCAAGCCATCACTTTACCAAATAGATAAGAAAATTATCATCTCCCACTAATTTCAAAGAAGAGTCCAAGGGTAAAAAGCAGAAAAATGCAAAAAGGAAATTGAAAATATTGCTGCATGCATGGTTCTTAAGGAAAAATATCTACTAATAACAGAAATGTGGCATTAAATGTGCTATAGAATCTTAAATACTTTTGAAAATAAGTTCATGTTCAAGAATCAGGGACAATCTTAATGTGGTCAGTACTTCCCTGTAAACAATCAATTAGACCAACCAACCAGTGTCTAGTGGTAAAGGAAACCAATAACAGGTATCAAACCAGATCTAGCACTCAGATATTTCTGTCTAGAATAAAGAGGTAACCCCTGAGAATGGCCTACAAATACATATGGAGACTTGGCTGGAGACTGTCTACTTGGGAGCAAAACTGATCTTGGGATGAGAGAAGTAAGCAGTTTTCACATCAAGACTTTACAGACTTTGGGAACATGAAACATGAAATAATATCAACTTCTCTTTGCTAATGGTTGAAATCCCACCAATGTAGACCATGATGACTCTGTCCTCAGTTAAGAGTGTCACACGACAACCAAGGTCAATAATTTATTTCTTTGTCCATCATCTCCTTGGGCAGGATGACCCACGTGTCCAGTGGGCAAAGAGTAAGGAAATTAGATAGGGTAGAAGAATAGCAATAAGATAAAATAAAGCTACCTTGTGATTTCAAGCAATGCTATCCTTGTTCAAATCTAGTGAATTCTGGGGAGTTCAGGACTTGAGCTTTGTTACTACTAAAGATATAAAACCAGCCAAATGGAATCTTAAAGACAGTTTCCTTTCTCGTAGGCTCATGGACTCCGGTTTAATTCAGAAGTAGGAGAAATGATTGACTCAGTGGGCACTTGGAAACAAGAGGGACACAGAGATAGAGACAAACATATTTTTATATGTCCACAAGCCCTGAGTTAAGACAGGCAGTGGTCCCTCATAAATATTTAAGTTTTCTTTCCACTAGATTTTAAATTCCACAGAATTTAGACTTCATAATCTTCAAGCCACTTCCTGGCAACAGAATTAACTCACCACTTTTTACTCCCTATAAGCCCTCCATAAAGTAAGCAAATTGAAGGAATACTACATGGTCTTGAAGAATAAATTATGTTCCCAAGGCTGGTGCCCCCATAAGAGCAACCTCAGTCATAGCCTACATGTGATGACTGCCACTGCATGAACATCAGAGGACCAGGAGGAGTTAGAGGCCTCATTTCTTTTTTTTTCCTCAGAATGCTTAATATAACATTCGACTCTGCTTACAAATCCATTTTCATGGCAGAATATCATTTTCTTCACGGGCCCTCCACAAAGTTCTTGATGTTTAGAATCCACAGAAGGAAGCTACCAGTATCAGAAGCCTCACTTTGGAAGCATCCCTACCATAGAAAGTCAAGTACAATGCTCAGTACCTCTTGGCCACTGGGGTCACTCTTTTTATTTGTAGTCCCTTTCCATTCTAGCCTCATTTCAAGGCATGGATAAAAATAGAAAGGAAGAGGATGTGGAAGCCCCAAAAATGTGGGCATCAGTACTTCCTGCCACAGCTGGAGCTTTGCATAGCTAGCCAGTGCCCTGCTAAGTTTGGAGAGGGAGGTATTTAGTTTTTGACCAAAACTGGGAGTCAGGAAAGAGAGAATGGAGTGACGGTGTGGTAGTGTGCAATTGCCCGCTTACCTAGTTCTTTTGATAATCTAAATAGATTTGATTTCTCAGTTTTGAACAAACTCTACAAAAGAGGATTTTATCTATGTCTCTCAGAAATATTTAGAAGACATGAAAACACATTTTGGTGCAGAGCCTCAGTCTGTTAACTTTGTGGAAGCTTCTGACCAAATCAGAAAGGAGATCAACTCTTGGGTTGAAAGACAGACCGAGGGTAAGCTTTCACCAAGGGGCTTGGCAGCGTGCTTTTCCCAAACATCCTTGTATTTATTTTAGTTTGTGTCATGTGTAAGTATGTATATTCCTTAAATAGAAGTGTGGACACATTGTAAATATTCAGAACATTATTTCTATTCATGTACATAATTTTTAGATTCACTGCCTAGTAATAAGTCTTATTTAAAACACATAGGTCAAGTCATCACTTTACCAAATAGATAAGAAAATTATCATCTCCCACTAATTTCAAAGAAGAGTCCAAGGGTAACAAGCAGAAAAATGCAAAAAGGAAATTGAAAATACTGCTGCATGCATGGTTTTTAAGGAAAAATATCTACAGAAATGTGGCATTAAATGTGCTACAGAATCTTAAATACTTTTCAAAATAAGTTCATGTTCAAGTATCAGTTAGAGTATGGATTAAACTACTCTAAAGAAGAGACCCAAAATATAGTGGCTTAAAAAGACACAAGTTTGTCTTTCTCTCAAATAATAGTTCAAAGGTAGTTAGACATCCTAGGTTAGAGAGCGCATTCTGTCTCCCAAGACCATCCAGAGATCCAGGCTGGTGTTCAGCGCTGCCATCCTCAATACATGGCTTCCATCTCTAGGTGCAAGATGGTTCTTACAATAGCCAGTTGTACTAGCAGCAGGAAATGGGGAAAAGAAATTTCAACAACAGCTAACTTGTCTTTAAGGGGATGCCCTAGAAGTTTCACACGTCAATTCCACTCATATTCCACTGGCCTAAACGTAGTTCATGGCATACTTTCTGCTAGGGTGACCAATACCTTCTGGTTTGCCTGTGACTTTCCTAGTTTTAGGATCAAAAAGCCCCTAATTCCAGGCAAGAGTGACCAACCACATTCCAGTCACTATACTTGCTGGAAGAAAGACCTGCGAAATGGAGTTTTCAGCTGGGTTGCCACTTGTCACCTAAATTTCAGGGTTTTATTTCTAAAAGGAAATAGTAGACGGATTCTCCCAGGCAATTTAACAGTCTTTTATTATTATCCTTATTTTAGAAATAAGGAAGCTGAGATTTTAGAGAAATTATCTATGATTACACAGTTTAAAGTTTCAGAAATAGGATTTCAAATATGTCAGCTTAGTTCCAAAGTCTGAACTGATTTCTACACATTATGCTGCCTTTTAAATCAACATTTCAATTGATATTCTATTATATCTAGGAAGAAATACAAAGGCATCATCATTAATGAAGATTAATTCATCATTCATGACTTAATGAAGATTAATTTATCATTTGTCATTAATGAATATTAATGATGATACCTTTGCTTTGTGTCTAAGCACATGGAATGTTTCGCAGTCTTCTCCCCTGAACTTCAGGACTCATAACAAATACCTGCTAGACATAATTGTCAAGCGTCCCATGCATTTCAAATTCAACATACCTGAAATCACATTCAGAATGGTTTTCCCAGACCTTGTCTTCCTCATGTATTCTGCATCTTGGTGAATGGGTACACCAACCACACACTTGCCCAGAACAGTAATCTGAGAGATATTCTAAATTCTCCCCTTTCCTTTGCTTCCTCTTAAGTGTTTCTCAGAGTTCACTCTTCCTTTCATATCCCTTCCTCCAGTCTTTCTTTCTCTGCTATCTTGTATCTGCACAGATGCAATAATTTGCCTCTAATCTTGTTCCCTTCAAATCTAACCTCCATTTACCACCCAAATTACCTGCCTAAAATATAAATTAGACCAGATAGGCCATGTCACCCCTCTACTCAAAACTGATTCATGCTGCCCCATGACCTGCGGGATCAGCACAAAGCCCCTAACCAGACACATAAGGCCCAATGTGCCTGTGGAGCCTTGCTTGTCTCTCCACTTCAACTCTTGTCACTCCCTGGATTAAAATCTGTATTTCAGGGATTCTACATGTCAGAGTGTCATGAACTTCCTGTGCTACTTAATGGCCCTGTACTCATACTATTTCTTCTATCTGAAATACCTTTCCCTGCCCTGCCACCCCAACCCCTCCTCTGCCCCCAAATAACTTCTCAGGGCTTCATTCAGGCGAAACATCCTCTTCTTTGCTCCCATGACATTTGTGCAAACCTTTACTTTGACACTTACCACACTGTTATCAAGACTAACTGCTTATACATCTACGTCCCCTGCTAGACTCAAGGACTCCATGTGCGATAACTCTGCCTTCAGTTTTAGTCACACATGACAGGCCTGCTCATAGCAGTTGTTCAGAACATTAACATTTATTGGAATGAATTGATAACATTGGCAGCCCTAAGTGCTCAGTTCCTTTTACATTGAACCCGTGACTCAAAAGCCGTGGTGAAGCAAGAGTGACCATGGTACTCAACTTCCATCCTTATTTGCATTCATCTGAAAATAAGTTTGTTTCGTTTAGAATTATAGATTAGCTAGCATTTACTAAGTACTTGCACTTTTGCAGCTTGTGTGAGACCACATTTGATTGCATAGGCAAAAGTATGTTGTGACCTGCAACACAAATTCAACAGAGCAGGAGTAGGAGTAAGAATAGTGCTGGAGTTGGACAAAATGTTAGGTCTTAGATTCCTAGCCTGGCGACTGTTATGTTGTTTGGAAGTCAGGTGGGGATCCTACAGTTAGGAAGGCTGGGGCAACTAATCTGCTAGCTTTGCATCCCAGCAAAGCCTTTTAGAGCCAAGAAGATAGCTGTTGTCTGATGCCACATAAGCACGGCTCTTAGGACTTGGTCCTTGCCTTGCTTCCCCAGCTTAGACTGATGCACTCAAGCTACATGACAAGATCCAGGTGTCTGGATTACAGAGCTGTCCAGAAGATCTTCCTATGAAGATGGAAATGTGTCATAAATCTGCACTGTCCAGTGGAGTAGCTTCTATTCCCATGTGACCATAGGTGATTTGAAATGTGGCTAATGTGACTGAGGAACTGAATTTTCAACTTTATTTCATTTCAATTAATTTAAATTTAAGTAGCCACATGCATCTAGTGGCCACCATATTAGGCAGCATAAGTCTAGAAGTTTCGGTTTTGAAGAAGAACTGAGCAAATAATCTTTTACTTTATGGAAGAAAGGGCAGACTGCTGATTATAGTACTATATGGCCACGGTATGGAATATTCACACTTTAAAAAATTCTCTGTTATCATACCACCGGTCAAATGAGAGGCACCAAAAAATAAGCTCATGGTGGACACAGTCCAAATCTTTCACTGAGCCTTGTTTGCCACATCCCATGATTTCATTCCCCCAGCTGACCCTCCTCATTCTATTCCTCAGAAATGGAATTGTCCAGAGAGGGAGAAAGCTGTAATCCTTCTGTATTTTCTATTTTGGACACAAATATCTGCTATTTGGAAGCATTCAACATCAAATAAAATAAGGAATTAATTAGCTATTCAGGAACTTAGACTTTGTCGAGGCAGAGTTCCGTGTGTCCTTAAGGGAAAGTTGCTAGGGTGTTTGGCATGACTAGGTTCTACCTGAATCAGCTCAAAGAAACTTCTTTCCTCGAGAATTCAACAGGTCTTCTCCAAGGTCTTCATTTTTCCTTTAGACAGCAGCATCCAGTATCATTAATAAAAACAACACACCTGCACCCTGAACCTTCCCTAGATGATTTTAGAACATTTTTCTTTCTTTTTGGTGTTCTGAGGTTTCAACATTATGTTCTAGGCAGGGGTCTTTTTATTTATTTACTTTATAATTTTGCTGGCAATCATTTTAAATCTAAATACAAAGGTCTTCAGGTAAAGGAAATTGTGTATATGATTTATTTCATGATTTTCTTCTTTTCATTCTGTCCCTTCTTGCCTTCAGTACTTCCAATAAACAAATTTGAAATTTCCCAATCTATCCTATCTGTTTTGATTTTCCATTTATATTTACTTTTCATCTCTTTGCCCTTCTGTTATCCTTTTCCAGCTCATGGTTTTTCTCCAGCTATGTTCATTCAACTGTGCAGTCAATCTATTCAAGAGTTTTATTCCACAGTTATGTATGTTCAGCTTTGACAATTATTTCTTTTCCCTTCGAGACTTACGGTTATTGGTTATTCCTTTTTCATTAGTGAAATCAATCAGCTTTCTCTGAATATGTAAATTTTGCTTATTTTTAAGTCTTTTTGTTGTATTAATTCTGTTTCCTGTTAGTATGTGTTGATGTTGGTGCTTCTCTCTCATAGGGTGGATTTTCTTAACTGTTTAATACTTTTGGTTTTCTGTGTGTCTTTTTGAGTGAGGATCCCATTTTACCAGTCTTAGTTTATAATACAGATCACAATACCTTGTCTATGGTGACTGTTGGGCTGACATTGATGTGCTGTGTTTATAACTTGCCTTCTGGGCATGGGAAGCTTCCAGTTTTTCTTGGGAGTTCCTAGCACCTTGGGAACACTGTTCTAACTCCCCTGTTTCATTGTTGGGTTAAATATCACTAATGGATGGCTTAGTACTTCATTAGATTTCTTTAAAAAAAGAAAACATTATATTAAAAAAATATAAATATAAATATAAATATATAAAAGTTATATTAAAAAATATAACGATATATTTAACTTTAGAAAAAAAAACAACTAAAATTCCTTAATTTTCCACATAATTATGGCTTTTACTTAAACTGTCTAAATGATTATCTCAGTTGGACACCTAGCATTCTTCTTAAAACAACCATGAGTAAAAAGGATATATAGAAAATAAGAGAATTTTATGTCAAGGTTTTCCCAACATCATTCTAGTTATAAAACATAGGAAAATAAAGAGACTAGCAACTTAAATTGGACTTTAGAAAATGTGTTTAAAAGTAGTTCTTGACTTATTTTATTAAACAGGCTACAATGAACCCTGTGTTATTAGATTGGAATTGAAAGTACCAATATGACCCCCTACTCTTCAATATATATGCAGAAAGATAATTCAATAGATAGATGTAAAAATAGATACAGATGTGTGTATAATATGTACATTTTCTAGCCCCATTTGCTGAGAGGATCTGGAAGCAATGACTGTTGCAGAGTGAAACTGGGTTGGCCACGAGGTTCTCAATCCAGTTCTATCTACCTCAGTTATCAAACATGTGCCTCTAGAGCAAACCTATAATACTTGATTTGAGAGATTTATATTCGACATATTTTTATAAATCTTTCAAGGTGCTTTAGTAGAGAGTTTGGAGAGAATGTATTCGGGGTTGATAGTCAAATATCAGTTTTAGTTGTAACTATAACAACCTGATCGAAGCAATTGCACACAGCAGTATTTTGGGCAACAGGAAAACATTGGCACAACCTTTCAGATGTTAATCAGAACAGCTTACCGCTTGTGGCTACAAACGGAAGTGAAAAAGAAGGAAGCATTTCAGTCCCCTCAAAATAGGGGTACAAATGAACTCATATTAGAGGGAACTTTTTATAATTAAACTGCAAATTTGTACTTTATGTGGAATAATGCTTACTGACCATTCAGCATATTATTTCTTCAGCGTTTCTCTCTTTATTCACAGCAGCTATTCTGGACAGGAATAGTACTTGTCCATTTCTGGAAAATCAAAAACCAGGACTTTTAAAGGAAACTTGTATAGTTCCAGAAAAAATAGAAGCCTGGTTGTCTTTAGTTAAAATAGACATATTTCTACAAGTCATTTGCAACCTGCCTTTTGTTCTTACAGGTAAAATCCAGAATCTCCTACCTGATGACTCTGTGGATTCCACAACCAGGATGATTCTGGTGAACGCCCTGTACTTTAAAGGAATCTGGGAACATCAATTCTTAGTGCAAAACACCACAGAAAAGCCTTTTAGAATAAACGAGGTAGGAACCTTATAAAGATCAGTTTGGATTTTCACATGGCATTGTAAAAGTGATTCTCTTATAAATTCACTCTTCTTTTAGATTATATGTTCTTTGGAACTATGGCTCTTACTAGGGAAGTGATGGCTGGGCTAAAAGCCTCCAGTTCTATGGGGAATTCAATGAAATTCCCCTGTCCTTGTTCTTCTCTGAATATACAATCACTCAGTCCTTGCTACCCATGTGAGCTGGGTAGGGTAGTTTTCACATTTATTTCCTAGGTGAGAAAAATACAGTGTAGCCAAGTGACTGGAGGCAAGCGTGAGTTAGAAGCAGTCCAGAACAAGAACCTAAGAGTTCTCACTGTAAGTTCTGTACCTGCCTTGCTAAACCAGTACTAACTTCTACCAAATTCTTACCCTTACATAATAAAAGCAATAAAAAGGGAGACTAATGTAAGGTTATAGATCTGATTCTCATGAATGGGCTGCAGTGCGGCTGGGCCTTGGGACCTGATTGGAAACAAGGACTCAAATGTTGTCAGGATTTTTTCGTATATTTTTTCCAACTCTGTTTCTACCATAATTCTTCTCTCAGGTTGAAGTCTAACTTGCTCTGCTTCCCCATTCACAATCACGGAACATAGCTAGCCATAGGACCTTCTCCATTCTAGAGACCAGTTGGAAAATCCCATTCCAAATTCCTAGGAAAGGAACTAGTGGACCACGGTTTGTTACAGTTGTTTAGTCTAGGGATAGGCCACAAACAGGGCTGCTGTGGAACTATGGCTGTAATGAATGTGTGCAATAGGCATTTCTCAATCAGTGGTGAGGATGGGGAAGGAACTGAACACATAATCCAATAGGTTAACAAGAAGTGAGCTGGATAGTTACCTGGGTTTGTATATTCACTGGATATTTTCAGTTGCAAGTGATAGAAAAGTATTCCAAACTAGCTCTGGCAAAATGGGAATTGCATTGGAATTAGCTTAGGTAACAAAAAAACTGGGAAGTCCAGGAGTGAGTGATTGGGGGTATTTAGAGTCTTAACACATAATCCCAGTTCATTCTCATGCTGTCTCTTTCTCTTTTTCTCTCTAGTTGCTACTCTCATTCTCTAATTATGATCAGGGAATATGGTTGCCTCATATTCAGCCTTCAAGCTTCACAACTCTAGTAGACAGAGAAAGTGTTTGCCATTAGCTCTAAAACAGTGATCACAAGGAGGGCTCTGGTTGGGGCCATTCATGGGCTCTCTCTGGAAACAACCACAGTATGCTGGAGTACACCCAGTAAACAGCCCTTGTCATATGGCCACCACCTTAGCATATGGTGGGGCTTTGTGATTGACAGTTCCACACATAGAATGGAAAAGTAACATATGTCTACAACATCTAAGTTGCAGGGGTGTTTGTTTTGCTTTTGTTTGGCAGTTGGTCTTATTTTTAAATTAGCTTATTTTTTAGATAATTTTTAGGTTTACAGAAAAAAATATGCAGAAAGTACAGGGCTCTCATATGTCCCCCCTTCAACACACACAGTTTCCCTTATTATTAATATCTTGCATTAGTGTGGCAAATTTGTTTTAATTAATGATCCAATATTGATACATCATTATTAACTAAAATCTATAGTTTACATATGTGTCCACTCTTGATGTCGTACAGTTCTATGGGTTTTGAAAATGCCCAGTGTCATGTAGCCACCATTACAATAGCATTCTGAATAGTTTCACTGCCCTAAAAATGCCCTGTGCTTCACCTGTTCATCCATTCCCCCTAAATTCCTGACAACAACTGATCTTTGATTGTACAGTTTTGTTTTTTCTGGAATGTCACATAGTTGGAATCATACAGCACGTAGCCTTTTCAGGATGGCTCCATTCACTATGAATTTAAGGTTCCTCCATGTCTTTCCAGGGCTTCGTAGATCTTTTTGTTTTATTGCTGAATAATATTTCATGGTACAATTGTATCACAGTTTGTCATCCATTCACCTATTGAAGCACATCTTAGTTCCTTCCAAAATTTTGGCAATAATAAATAAATCTGCTATAAACACCACACTGTGGGCAAGTTTTTCTGTGGACACTGTTTTTAACACATTTGAGTAAATACCTAGGAGCACAATTGCTGTATCGTTTGGTAAGACTAGGTTAACTTAGTAAGAAACTGCCCAATTAACTGTTTTCCAAAGTGACTGTGCCACTGTGCATTCCCTCTACCAGTAAATGACAGTTCCTGTTGCTCCATATCTTTATCAGCATTTCGTGTTGTCAGTGTTTCATATTTTAGCCGTTCTAATAACCTTGTGCAATTTGCAATCTCCTAATGACATATGACTGAGCATTTTTCATGTGTTGTATCTCTTCCTGGTGAGGTGTTTCTTAGATCTTTTGCCCATTTAAAAAAAAACTGACTTGTTTGTTTTATTATTGTTGAGTTTTGTATTATTTGTTGAGTTTTTATTATTGTCTCTTATAAGTATATGTTTTGCAAATATTTTCTGCTCATCTATTGCTTGTCTTTGCAATCTCTTAGTGAATGTCAGTTTTTATAATACTAAAATACTTCCTCAAATATTTTCATGTAAAATATGCCTTACTCAGTTTCTGAATTATTGGCATTTCCATAATTTACACAAGAGCATATATTAAGAGTTTGATTTAATACATGTTGCTGTGATTTATAGGGGATACCACAGTCGTGTTAGAAACTCACATATCTGCTATTGGTGATACTTTTCAGTGGGATAGATATTTCCATAAAGGAAGGCCTGGATAACTTTATTCAGCATTTAGCAGAGAATCACCAATTTCACCAACTGGGAGCCAATGATGGTAGAGAATCAAGGAGTTAGTGGAATACTTCTTCAATGACCTTGTTACCTTTTTGTTTTAGACTACAAGCAAACCAGTGCAAATGATGTTTATGAAAAAAAAGCTTCAAATTTTTCACATAGAAAAGCCACAAACAGTGGGCCTTCAACTCTACTACAAAAGCCGTGACCTCAGCCTGCTTATCCTACTGCCAGAAGACATTAATGGGCTGGTACAGGTAAATAACATCAGTGTGTCCGATGTGAGGGTGTTTCCAGTGTTTACTAAAAGAACTGGTTGGCCAAGGTTTCTCCCAATTGTCCTCAGGAAGAATGGTCTCCCTATTATTTAATTCCTATAGAGAAAAGTCACCAATGTATCTTGAGTCCTAGGCACTTCACCTTCACAATATTATTTAAACTTTACAACACTCTATAAAGTTAATATTACTGTTCCTCAGAAAGGCTAAGCAATGTATAGACAGCTCCAGCCTGGGGTCATCACATACAGAGCCACATGTACAACAGGTACAAATATACCTTGTCAGTCACAGAACTGTGTGGATTGATCATAACCATCTTTCAATCAGTCTAGGTTTTTCTCTGGTAGGATCTATGTAATTTGAGATTAATATTTTAATCATTTGCATTAGTATACACACATATCAAGCTGTCTTCCAAAACTTATTTTTTGAGCATTTTTATCAAGTAAACAACCTTCAGGAGAAAAAGTCTGTATCAATACTGTCTTCAAGAATTATTTAAGCTGTTTACCAGCCAAATTTCTATTAATCTGGACACAACTTTGGTTAGACCATGCTTCTGAGCAATTTGCATGCCTAAATGGAACATGAGTTTCATGCAACAGATGGCTTGTCTTTCTTTGCACTGTGTCTAATTTTTCACATGTGTCAGACTCTTAATACTTGTAAGTTTCCATGATCCTACTAGTATGTAGAAAATATTTCCAAATTATGTCATAACATTTGTGAAACTGGAGAGAATAGTAAAAATAAAACCAGTGTGGACAAATAACCATTAGAGTCAGCTCTTTTAAGATAAAAACCTAGAAGTGCAATTTCCTGAGCTGAAGGTATTGTCATGTTATTAATGTAAATGGTTTACAGGTATGCCA
The DNA here is from genome assembly GCF_047675955.1 of Chlorocebus sabaeus. Classification (NCBI taxonomy): domain Eukaryota; kingdom Metazoa; phylum Chordata; class Mammalia; order Primates; family Cercopithecidae; genus Chlorocebus; species Chlorocebus sabaeus. The sequence goes on along the minus strand of NC_132921.1, from coordinate 16,533,935 downwards.
TTGACAGCCAAAACTTCAGTTTAGAAAATGCATGTGCATTAAAACAAACATGCCATTTAAAAAAGCAAATATATACATATATACATATGTAGTATGCACACACATATATTTATTATTTTAAAAATTCAAAATATAAAGAAGAGGGAAAGCATCCTTAAACTCAATATAAAATAGTTACTTTTGAGATTTGGGGGATTTTCTTATCTTTTCTTTCTTTTTTGACTTAGTTGATAATTATTAATCTCACGTTGTTTTGATTAGAGTATAGACATGTTATTTTATTCCAAATTTTGTTTTCAAAGAGCTGTCTCTCATGTTGACAAACAGGTTTTCTTGTGCCTTGGCTTACAACTTGAACTAGAGTATATGCTTTGTATAGATAACATCTAAATGTATATTTATATTGATGTATTTGAGTGTATAGTTGATGTCTTGTATACTATAGCAGAAGTACTTCCATTTTGAATTAAACTGTAATTCTCCTATATCTGGATAGCAATTAATCTGCAGAAAAAAGATTTTGAAGGTCAACATTATACAACCAAAGGATATCCAGGTGTGTGTGTGTTGTCATTCTGAGTAATGGGAGTGATCATAATTCATCTATGTAATTCCTAGGGAGCTCTCTCAACTACTGTTTTTCATTCCAGTTTGGAATTACTAATTCTTTCTTTCTTGGTTCCAAATGGGCAGCTGGAAAAGGACATCACCTATGAGAAGCTGAATGAGTGGACCAGTGCAGACATGATGGAGTTGTATGAAGTGCAGCTACACCTTCCCAAGTTCAAGTTGGAAGACAGTTATGATCTCAAGTCAACCCTGAGCAGTATGGGGATGAGTGATGCTTTCAGCCAGAGCAAAGCTGATTTCTCAGGAATGTCTTCAGCGAGAAACCTATTTTTATCCAATGTTTTCCATAAGGCTTTTGTGGAAATAAATGAACAAGGTACTGAAGTCACAGCTGGCACTGGGAGTGAGATAGATTCACGAATTAGAGTCCCATCCATCGAATTCAATGCAAATCACCCATTCCTCTTCTTCATCAGGCACAATAAAACCAACAGCATTCTTTTTTATGGAAGATTATGCTCTCCCTAAATCCCGCGTATCTCTCAACAAACAAGGCCATCTTACAGTGTGAAAAATGTACCATGAGATGGAAAAGCACAATTTTCACAAAAATGAGTTTGTAGTCTAAACCTTTTTCATATTTGAATATAAGTAAATAGATCTTGAAATAATGCATTCTAATGATCCTGTCATATCTGTACAGCTGGAGAGAATAACGTGTTTTATTTTTACCATGTTAACATTTTGTCTCATGTGACTTTCATTTACATTTCAGAAGAGCTATGCTATTCAACTGAATGCCTTACAATTCTTGATCACTTGCAATATCCATGATACTTGTTATCATTATATATTTTGTATCCATCATTAAATGAAAAAAATCTTTATAAAGGTGATATGATATTGATAAATAAGAAGTTTCTCAAGAATATCATTTTGATCAAAATTTTAGCCGGGCATGGGGGTGCAAACCTATGGTCCCAGCTACTCAGGAGGCTGAGGTGGGAGGATTGCTTGAGCCCAGGAGGTTGAGAGTGCAGTGAGCCAAGATCACACCACTGCACTCCAACCTGGGCAACAGAGCAAGACCCTGTCTCAAAAAGATCATTTTGATGGTTCATAAATTACCATTGTAAAACTAAATCCCCTTTTTCTGCTATTTAAAAAATACTTATTTTTTTAACTTTAACATTAACTTAAAAAACTAGTGAAATCCAAATTAAATCTGTAGTTCAGCTAGTAGCAATCTCTCAATGTTGGTGCCCTAGTTTTGACAAATGTACCCTGCTAATGTTAGGATGTTAGTGCTTGGGGAAACTGTACTGGAGTACATGAGAATTCCCTGTATTATCTCTGCACCTCTTCTGTGAATCTAAAATTATTCCAAAATAAAAATTTTATTAAAAATAATCATTGTGGATGGCTGAAATACTTAAAACCAACGTCTCCCAGTAACCTTAGCCCCGGCGAGCGCAATGCAGCGCGCGCTCCTCATCCTGGGCGCCCATCCTCGGCTGCTGCTGCTTCCTTTCGGGCCCCTGGGCCTGACCTTCCTTCTGGGTCCGCACAGAAGGCCTGAGCGCGTCGCCTCTGACACTGGTCCAGCGCGCAGAACGCGGTGTGCCTCGGCTGCCATCTCCTGGAGACTAATTCTAGTGACGTCGAGAGTGAAGCACAGCCTCAACAACATTACAGCTGGTGACCGGTGAGGTGACAGAAATGAACAGGGCGCTGTGCCGGGAACTAACAGATGGTCTCTTTAGGGTGTATGAAGTGTCCCTTGACCCTTCTCTCCCCGAAGTGGACATCAAGGTGACTCCTCCCCCCAGGACCTCCTACCCGTGGCGTCCTGCGACCCCCACCCCCGCTGCCAGCCTAGTCCTCCCGGGAGCCCTCGGGTGGAGCACGGGGTTGGCTGAGCGGATGGGGGAGACTCTGCGGACACAGTCCAGCCCCGCAGGATGCAAGTGGCGCAGAATCCTTGAAAGAGCTTCCGAGTGAACCCCACGCCCGCCAGTGGGGCGGAGCCCTAGCCGGGAAGGGCGAGTTCCCGCAAGGCCAGCGCGGAAGCGAAGAACGCGCTGTGGGGAGGCAGGGGCGCAGGAGGGGGCCCGCAGCTGGTGCTCAGAGCCGGGAGGAAGGAACTCCCCCCGGGAGTGGTGGGGTGGCCCTCGGGACGCCTCACGGACCCCATCTCTCAGCCGAGCTCCAGGCAGCCTCGCCCATCGCTCCTGCACCCTACGCGCCCTGGCCGAGAAATGGCGCTGGGCTCGGGCGGGGATCACCTCGAGGCCGGGGCTACCCTAATTTTAGGGCCTGGAGATACCTGTTGCTTTCAGGGACTCTAAGCCCTGTATTTCTCCGTCTGACTCAGCTCCTAGTCCGCACGCACGGGAGCCTCTGCTCTTTTCCCGACATCTCCGGATTTCGGCATCTGGCTCAGCTTCCTCGTCATCCGCACCTGCACCATCATCTGTCCACACATGCAGCTTTCGGTTCCTCCTAGATGCCCGGCTAACCCCCAACCCATAAGATTCTACACCCGCTGGATTCTAGGCACTTTTACTGCCACTTAACTATGGTCACGTACTCCATGACCCCATATGAGCCTTGTCATCTTTCCCAACTGCTCAACTTCCTCAATAGTTGTTTTCAATAACTCTCTTATCTGGTTCTTTCTGTGCCTCTCTTGCCTCTCTAAGTGTCTTTCTCCGGCTCTTTTTTCCCTTTATTGACCGCTTATATTTTGGCGTTCTTAGGGCTCGGGTGCTCTTTACGCTATCTCTGGAAAATCTGTCCATTCCCGTGACTTTAGCTATACCGATTTGCTGAGGACCCCTAAGTTTTTCTTTTTTGTAGAGACAGGGTCTCACTATGTTACCCAGGCTGGTCTCGAACTCCTGAGCTCAAGTGACCCTTCCACCTTTGCCTCCCAAACTTCTCCTGAACTTTCCATATAACCTTAGCATGTCAAAAATGAAATTCATTTTCTCCTCCAAATTCATTCAGTTTCCTGTTTCCCCGATCTTGCTTATTGTCACTGCCATTCACCGGCTTGTCCAAGTTAGTAAGTCTGGAAATCATGCCAGCTTTCTCCTTCCTCACTCTCCCACCCAACAATCCCCAGGTCCTGTCTATCCTCCTTCTTAAACAGCTCTTCCATTCATTTTTTAGTTTTAGGTTTTTCATTAAATGAAAGACATTTCCCTAATTTCCTAGTATTTTACCTGCTGTTTCTGATGGTCACTATTCAGAAGGCAAATGACATGGTAAATGCCATCTGTCCTTACAACACCATTCTTGTTCCAGCTTCCCTCTATCTCTAGACAGCATGCTCTCTCTTGTTTCTCACAGCTAGGTTTCTTGAAAGAGTAGTCGAAGAGGGCTGTCTCCACATTTCCCTTTTATATCTCAATCCAAATCGATTTGATTTTTATCCCAACCACTCTCACTAAGGTAAGTAATGACTAGAATACTGAGAATTGTCCTCTCTTCAATCTTAACGCTCCTTTTTCTCTAGTATCAGCTGCTGATACTATTCACCTCCTTCCTTTCCTTTGTCCAGCTTTTTGTGTATCTTCTCCTTTTTCACATCCTCTTTGCTATGTCCTCTTTCTGAAGCCATATTGTAAATGTTGGCATTGCTGGGCATGGTGGCTCATGTCTGTAATCCCAGCACTTTGGGAGGCAAAGGTGGGAGGGTCACTTGAGCTCAGGAGTTCAAGACCAGCCTGGGCAACATAGTGAGACTCTGTCTCTACAAAAAAAGAAAAAAAAAGTAGCTGGCCATGGTGATGCATGTCTGTGGTCCCAGCTACTTGGGAGGCTGAGGGAGGATCACTTAGGCCTAGGAGGTCAAAGCTGCAGTGAGCCGTGATAGTGCCACTGCACTCCAACCTGGGAGACAGAGTAGAGACCTTGTCTCAAAGTAAATAAATAAATAAATAAATAATACATAAATAAATAAATATTGGCATCGTCTAGGCTTCTTTCATCAGAGCAATGCCTTCTTGATATGCAAGCTCGCTGGACCTATTTGTGTCTCCCAAAAGTTCACTTGGCACCTATACAGCATACTTCAGTCTTTACTTCTGTCTCCAGACATTTCTGCCTGCTACTCCTTCCCACCATGTTCTCTCTCTCTCTGTTAATAATGTCATCATGTATCTAATTATGTATGTTAAAAAACTAAGACATACGGTACTCTGCTCTTTTCCTTGCCCTCTCCCCCAAAATCAACTTAGTCATTAGCTCCTGTGATTTCTGCCTTCTAATGAGTTCTTGACATCACCATTGCCATTGTCTGGGCTTAGGCCCAAATTACTTGTGTTCTGGTCTCCTCCTGCATCCTAAGTATTGACATTAGAGTAAATCAGACAGAGAGAAAGGGAGATCAATAAATCATGCTATCATGCCACTTCTCTGGTTTTAATTCTATAATGATTTTCCATTGCTCAAAGAATAAGCCCCAAATTTCTTAGAATGGCATGAAGAATATTTTCCAGTTTAGCCTTGACCTATTGATTGGGTTTAACCTCATTCAGTGTCATCATGGGCCACTCCCCAGCATACACCTTCTATTCTACCCACAAAATATACCCATTCTTCACCTGCTACAAACATTTTCACAATCATGTTTTTAGAAACATGTCATCTCTGACTAATATATTCTTTCTCCACTTGCCATCTGTAAAATTGTTCATCCTACAAGACTCATCTCAACTGATGTCACTATGGATTCATCCTGAGTCACCGGAGCCACTGTTTCCATCATTCTGTTCTCATCCTGCTGTGTACCTGCTCCATTAGAGATGCTGTCCACTCTGTTGTAAATACAACCTGTCTTTCCCATTCATCTGAGATACAGAGAAAAAGAAGGTACATATTTTACTTAGTTTTGTTTCTCAACTTCCTTATGGCCTGTTACAGTGCTCAGTACACTAAAAGTCTGATAAATGAAGTTATGGGCAAGTAGTAAATGGTTTGTTTTATATCATTTCCCAAATCTGTTATTTAGTGAAGAAGGGATTTCAAGGGATGAACAAATTTGATGTGGGAAGGGTTTAGAAAATATCTAAGCATCTAAATGTAAAAAATGTCCTGTGGTTCAAAAACTACAATCATTTTTTCTCTTTTTAAAAAACAGTACAATAGAAATCTAGAGTGGAGCAGGAGAGCATGGCCTTATTGCATCACTGAGTCCTTTTCCCTCAAAAATGAATTATTTTGATTTTTAACTGGGGGAACAAGAGAGGTAAATTTATACTGAATTTTTCCATGAATCCCAGTAAGGGGGAGAAAAAAGCAATGTTGCATCTATATTGAAGGACTGTGAATTTACTTCAATTCCAGACCTATTATTTCAGTTTAGGGAATGGAAGCCACTAGGGATAAGGAATCTTCTTCAGCACTTGGTCATTACCAGTCTGTAAGCAGAGATGCAGTTTGTTGAGTGCCAGAAAAATATGTTCCAGCCTCAGTGGTTGACCCTCCACTAAGATATTTGAAGATATGGCCGGGCGCGGTGGCTCACGCCTGTAATCCTAGCGCTTTGGGAGCCTGAAGCAGGTGGATCATGAGGTCAAGAGACTGAGACTATCCTGGTCAACATGGCGAAACCTGTCTCTACTAAAAATACAAAAATTAGCTGGGCGTGGTGGTGTTCGCCTGTAATCCCAGCTACTTGGGAGGCTGAGGCAGGAGAATTGCTTGAACTCGGGAGGCAGAGGTTGCAGTGAGCCAAGATCGCGCCACTGCACCCCAGTCTGGTGACAGAGTGAGACTCCATCTCAAAAAAAAAAAAAAAAAAAAAAAAAAGAAGAAGATATTTGAGGATATTAAGCAGGTTCTTTGCCCCAATCCCAGAATACATCCGACATAAGCCAGCCCTTTGCAATAAGTTCAGGATTCCGGTGGAAGAGCCAGCAGGACTGTTCTCACAAGTATAGAATAGCAGCTGGAGTTCAGAGATTAGAGTTTCAGCCAAATAGTCCTTAGAAAGGAAGCCTAGAGAAATCTGAGGTCCACCTTCTAGCTATGCTCACATGCCCAGTGAGTGGCAAAGAACAGCCTATCAGCTACCTTTTAAGTATTTCTTTAGAGGAAGGTTTTCTGGGATAGAAAAATTAATGACCTCAATCTTCTAGATGCTTTTCTTCCAGGAAAGAGGGTTGCCAATTCCCTGAGGAAATAAGTGTTCATCCTTTATTTGCTCACTGCTTGCAATCTCGCCAGATCTCTGCTTCTTACATCTCCCCCACTTTTGACTATCTCATTCTAAATTGTCCTTTTTGACTCAAACAGCTTTCTTAGGTGAGTCACTGGGAGTGTCTGCTTGACTTCTTTGGGGCAAGTGTTAAGACATTAAATGTGAAAATCTAAAAGTATTATAACATTACTGATTGGATATTGGTATATGTCACTGAATCATGTTTCTATTGTTCACTGAAAACGTTGCAATGTTAACTAATCTAACAGGAAAACCAAATATATAGGTGTAGATAGTTACCTGGGAACTTGTTTTATGTTTTCTCTTGGAGGGCAGGTATTCCAGCTCCAGATCAATCCCAGTGTTTTGCACTGTATGTGTGTAGTAAATATTTGCTTAACTAAGGTAGTTGGGTTAGTTAAGCAATTGATCTAACCATGATGATTTAATCCACTAGGGTCAATTTTTTACTCATTTAAGGTTATAGTTTACAATTTAGACACTTAGCCTTACTTGGATAATTTGAAATTTGAGTCACCTATGCAGGAAAATTTGTAGCATTGAATGCCTATATTAGAAAAGAAGAATGTTTGGAAGTTCCAAAATGACTCATGATAGCTTCCAACTTAGGATACCAGATAAAAAAGATTAAATTAATCCCAAAGTGAGCAAAACAAAATAAATGATAAAAATCAGGGCATAAATCAATGAAATTAAAAACATGAAGTCAAGAGAGAAAATCAAGAGCTGCTGGAAGTTTGAAAAGGTCAGTAAAGTTGATAAGACTGTAGCCAGGCTAATAAGAGATTATAGAACTAATAAGAGATTATAGCAAGGTTGCAGGATAGGAGTTAATATATAAAAGTGAATCTGTTCCCTATATACTATCTATGAACAAATGGAATTTGAAATTAAAAGCACAATACTCACTACATTAGCTATCAAAAACTGAAATACTTAGGTCCAAATCTAACAAAATATGTACAAGATGTTTTTAAGGAAAACTACAAAACTCTGTTGATAGAAATCAAATAACTATATAAATGAACAGATATTCCATATTAATGAGTAGGAAGACTCAATATTGTCAAGATGTCAGTCCTCGCTAACCTGATATATAGATTCGATGCAATCCCAATCAAAATTCTAGCAAGTTATTTTACAGATATTGACAAACTGGTTCTAAAGATTATGTGGAAAGACAAAAACCTAAAGTAGTCAACATGACACTGAAGGAGAACAATGTTGGAGAATTGACACTACGCAAATTCAAGGTTTACTTTAAAGCTACAGTTAGCAAGACAGTGTGTTATTGGTGAAAGAATAAACAAATAGATCAACAGAACAGAATAGAGAATCTAAAAAGAGACCTACATAACTACAGTCAACTGATCTTTTATAAGAGGGGCAAAGGAAATGCAATGAAGTAAAGATAGTTTTTTCATCAAATGGCGCTGGAACAACTGGACACCACATGCAAAAATAAATGAATCTGGACACAGACTTTACACCCTTCACAAAAATTAACTCAAAATACGACACTATAAAATGCCTAGAAGATAACATAGGAAAAATCTAGATAATTCTGAGTTTGGTGATGACTTTTTAGACACAATTCCAAAGGCATGATTTATAAAAGAAAGAATTGATAAGCTGGACTTCATTAAAATTAAAATTTTCTGTTTCATGAAAGACACTATCAAGGGAATACAAGACACACCACAGGCTCAGAGAATATATTTGCAAAAGATACATCTTATGAAGGACTGTTATTCAAAATATACAAAGAGCTCTTAAAAATCAACAGTAAAGAAATAACAACCCAATGAAAAAAGGGGCCAAAATCTTGACAGACACCTCATTAAAGAAGATATACAGAAGGCAAATAAGGTTAAGAAAATATTATCCACATTATATATCATTATTGACTACGTATATAATGGCCAAAATCTGGAATACTGACATCACCAAATGCTGGTGAAAATGTGGAGCAACGGGAGCTCTCATTCATTGTTGGTGGGAATGCAAAATGGTATATCCACTTTGGAAGACAGTTTGGCAGTTTCTTTCAAAGCTAAACATACTCTTACCACACACTCCAGCCATTATCCTCCTTGGTATTTACGCAAAGGACTTGAAAACTTATGTTCACAGAGAAACCTGCACACAGATTTTATAGTAGCTTTATTCATAATTGCCAAAACTTTGAAGCAACCAAGATATCCTTCAGTAGGTGAATGGATAAAGAAAGCTTGCTACATCCAGACAATTGAATATTACTCATGCAATAAATAAATGAGCTATCAAGTCACAAAATGGAGGAAATATAAATGCATATTACTAAGTATAAAAAGCTAATATGAAAAAATTACATACTGTATGATTCTAATTACATGACATTCTGGAAAAGCTATTCAAGACAATAAAAAGATGACTGAACTATTGTTGTTCAACAGGGAATTGAACAAGAGCAAGGGGTAGAAAGTTTATTCAAATAAATTACAATAGAAAACTTTCCAATACTTGAGAAAGAGATCAACATCCAGATGCAGGAAGGTTAGAGAAAGCCAGTTTCAAGTTAATTAAGACTACCCCAAGGCACATAATAAACTCTCAAAAGTGAAAGACAAAGAGAGGATCCCAAAAGCAGCAAGAAAAAAGCAAACAGTATTTATAGGAGCTCTAATTCATGTGGCAATAGACTTTTCAATGGAAAACTACAGACCAGGAAGGAGTGGAAAGACATTGTTCAAAACACTGCCATTTAAGAATACTATATCCAGCAATGCTATCATTCAAAAATGAAGGAACGATAAAGTCTTTCCCAGAAAAACAAAAGCTGAGAGAATTCACCACCACACACACACAAAAGGAAGCTAATGAGAATTCTTCAATCTGGGAAAAAAAACCCCAAAAACCACTAACATGCAAAAAGAAAACATTTGAAGATATAAAACCCACTGGTAAAATTAAGTACATGGACAAACTCAGAATAATACTGTAGTTGTGGTGTGTAATTCATTCATAACTCTAGTATGAAGCCCAAAAGGTAAAACTATCAAAAACAACAATAGCTACAGCAACCAGTTAAAAGACAGGCAATATAAAAATATGTAAATTGAGACAACATAAACTAAAAATTGGGGGATAGAATTAAAGTGTATTTTTTTATTTTCTTTGTATCTATTCTCTCCTTTATAATCTGAGTTGTCACCTCTTTAAAATAATTTGTTATATCTATAAGGTTTTAATATTATAGGCCAATATCACTGATGAACATAGATCAAAATATCCTCAAAAAATTACTAGCAACCTAGACTTAACAACACATTAACAAGATTATTCACCATTATCAAAGGGAATTCATCTCAGGGATGCAAAGATGGTTCAATGTATAATATATAAATCAGTAAATGCAATACACCACATTAACAGAACCAAGAACAAAAACCATATGATCATTTCAATAGATGCTGAGAAAGCATATGATAAAATTCAACATTGCTTTGTGATTAAAAAAAATGAATTGGGTATAGAAGGAACATATTTCAAAGTAATAAAGGCCATGTGATAAACAAACAAACAACTAATATTAAACTGAACAGGAAAAATTGAAAGCTTTTCCTACAAGATCTGGAAGAAGACAAATATGTCCAATGTCATCACTTTTATTCAATACAGTACTGGAAGTCCTGGCCAGAGCAATTAGCAATTAGGCAAGAGAAAGAAATAAGGGGCACCCAGATTGGAATGGAAGAAGTGAAATTAGCCTTGTTTGAAGATGACATGGTCTTATATTTAGAAAAACCTAAAGACTCCAGCAAAACAATAGTTAGAACCGATAAATGAATTTGGTAAGGTTGTAAGATATAAAATCAACATACGAAACTCAATAGCATTTCTACACATCAACAATGAACAATCTGAAAAAATCAAGAAAATAATCTCATTTACAATAGCTACGAAGAATATGAAATGACTAGTAATCAATTTAATCAAATAAGTTAAAGATCTCTACAAGAAAAACCACAAAACAGTAATGAAAACATAGACAAGAACACACAAAAACTGGAAAGATATTCATGTTTATGTACTGGAAGAACTAATATTGTTAAAATATCCATTCTACTGAAAGCAATTTAAAGATTCGATGCAATCCCTATCAAAATACCAATGAAATTCTTCACAGAAATAGAAAAAAAAAATTCTAAAATTTATATGGAACTACCAAAGAGCCAGAATAGGCAAAGTAATTCTGAGCAAAGAAAACAAAGCTGGATGCATACCACTACCTGATTTCAAAATTTACTGCAAAGCTATAATAAGCAGATCAGCATAGTTTGGCATAAAGACATACATACTAACGGAACATAACCTAGATATAAATAACCTAGATATAAACCTAGATATGAATCCACACATTTATAGCCTACCCATTTGTGTTTTTTTTTTTTCAAGATAGTGTCTTGCTCTTGCCCAGGCTGGAGTGCAGTGGCGCAATCATGCCTCAGTGCAGCCTCGACCTCCCTGGGATTAGGTGATCCTCCCACCTCAGTCTCCTGAGTAGTTGAAACTACAGGTGCACACCACCATGACCGGCTAATTTTTGTATTTTTTGTTGAGATGGGCTTTCACCATGTTTCCCGGGCTAGTCTTGATCTCCTGGCCTCAAGCGATCCACCTGCCTTGGCCTCTCAAAGTGGTGGGAGCCACAGTGCCCAGCCCAGGCAACTCATTTTTTACAAAGGTGCCAAGAATACACAATGGAGAAAAGAGTGTCTTCAATAAATGGTGCTCGGGAAACTGGATAACCATAGGCAGGACAATGAAACTAGAGCCCTATCTCTCACTATACACAAAAATAAAATAAAAATGAATTAAGTTCTTTAATGTAAGACCTGAAACTATGAAACTAATAGAAGAAAACATTGGGGAAATGCTGGAGTACATTGGTCTGGGCAAAGGTATAAGACCTTAAAAGCACAGGCAACCAAAGCAAAAATGGACAAATGGGATTGTATCAAGCTAAAAAGCTTCTGCACAGCAAAAGAAACAATCAATAAAAGGAAGAGATAACCCACAGAATGAAAGTATTTGCAAATTATCCATCTGACAAGGGATTAATAACCAGAATGTATAAGGACCTTAAATGACTTAATAACAAAAATGATAATCATAATAATAATTTGGTTTAAAAATCGGCAAAAGATCTGAATAGACATTTCTCAAGAGACATACAAACAGCCAATAGCTATATAAAGAAATGCTCAACATCACTAATCAAAGAAATGCAAATCAAAGCCACAATGAGCTATCATCTCCTTCCAGTTAAAATGTCTTTTATCAAAAAGACAGGGAATAGCAGATGCTACTCAGAATGTGGAGGAGGGGGAACCCTCTTATACTGTTAGTGGGAATGTCAATTAGTACAGTCACTATTGAAAACTGCACTGAGGTTCCTCAAAAATGGAACTATCATTATGACCCAGCAATTCCACTACTTGGTATATATCCAGAAGAAAGGATATCAATATGTTGAAGAGCTAACTGAACTTCCATGTTTATTTCAGCACTACTCACAATATCCAAAATATGGAATGAACCTAAGTGCCCATCAGTGGATGAGTGGGTAAAGAACATGTGGTGTATATAGACACAAGGGAATATTATTCAGCCATAAATATTCTAAACATTATTTTAAAAGAATGAAACGATATCCTGTCATTTGCCGCAACATGGATGGAACTGGAGGCCATTATGTTAAGCGAAATAAGTTAGGTTCAGAAAGAAAAACATTATCAGATGTTCTCACTCATATGTGAGAAGTGAAAAAGTGTATCTCATTAAAATAGAGAGTATATTAGTGGTTATCAGAGACTGGGAAGGAAGATTAATGGTAGAAATATACAGTTTGATAGAATAATAAGACCTAGCGTTTGATAGTTCAGTGGGGTGAATATGGTTTACAATAGTCTATTGCATATTTCAAAATAGCTAGAAGATAATTATTTAAATGTTTCTAGCCTAAAGAAAAGACAAATATTTAAAGTGGTGGACATCCCAGCATCACTGATTTGATCTTTATAAATTGTATGAATGTATTAAATTATCACATGTACCTGAAAGTATATACAGCTTTTATCTATCAATAAAAAATAAAAACAAAAAGTAAAATCCAGCTATTATTCTCCCTACCCCCAGTCATCTGAACCCTTTCTGTTCTCCATGCCTGCTCCAAAAAGGTAAACAGGGTTTTCACAGTCATTTGTATAATTTGTCAATGCCCTGAAGTCCAATTCATATCACTAGACGACTGCATAGATTTGTCTATTTTTGACTTTCGTTCTGCAACGTGTAGCTTATTCATATCACTAGACAGCTGCATAGATTTGTTTATTTTTAATTGTCGTTCTGCAATGTGCTGCTTACTTCCATGTACCAAGAATTGGCACTTCTCTGGTCACTGAAGTAATAATTGACAGTTATTTTCAAGGACACATTAACTCGGGGTGGGAATGGGGGGGTCGTATTGCTTCCTGATTGAAAACTCCCAGAGAGCAGCGTCTTCCTTTTATTCGCGTGAGCGTCCTCAATGCGCCGCACAGGAAGCCCCCGCTGCCTGCGGGACTCGCACCGCCCTCCTACTTACGCGCCAGCTGGGCTGGGGAGGTGCCTGGCCGGGTGCTGGACTCCCTACCCCGCTAGGATCTGACAGCCGCCTCGGCCAGACGTCTTGTCCCCGCCACTCCGACCCGGTCTCTCCTCGCTTCTGGGCAGCGGCGCCTACAATTGGGGTACGTGCCTGGTTTGGGGAGCGGCTTCCACACCCTGGCACCAGGTTATCCGCTATTGCGCCTAAGAAAGGAGCAGGAAGCTGCGAAGGTGAAGCCGGGGATAGGTCCAGCACGCCTTCCTGGACCTGGGACGTTTTCCTGGGGCTTCCGGACGGCAGGGGCGTAGCTGCGCCTGACTGAGACCCCTGCCGGTCCTGACAACGACGCGAGTGGGGAGGATGGGTGCGGATCTGGGGAGGGCCTGTCTGGGTTTGTCTCGGCTCACGCTGCTGGAGCTGGGAAACAGGTGCAGACATTCAGGCCGCCCAGTCCACCCTGCTGAAGTACTCACTGGGGGCGGGAGGAGGCTGTGACTCCTCGGACCACTAGGACCCCAGGACTCGGGCCGTGCACCTGCAGGCCCAGGAGGAGGCAGGGCCGCCTGCGGGATGGGGGCGTCGGGGAGCCTCTAGGTCTGTAGCCTGGGGCCACCTGGCCACAGGTGACCCTGCAGAGAGCAGTGCGTTGGAACTTTCTGAGAAGAATGGAGACACTCGAGAGAGAACTAGTGGCGGGTCCCAAAGGCAGCCTGGACCCTGCGCCTCCCCCAACACCTTTTCCAAGAATGAGCGCATGGGTTTCACAGCCCTCTCTGGTCTCCAGAGTTTGGCGAACACCACAGCACTTTTGAGGTCGTCCAGGCCTGCAAAGATAATTGTGAGGGACATTCCACATCTGTTTTAAATGAACTCATTGCAAGATAAAATATTTCCAAATTCGTTATCCTTAAGCTAAGAGAAGATTGGGTGTGTGTGTGGCGGGGGGAAGGGGGGTGCATTTTAATCGTATTTAGATTTTGTCGTGTAAGATAAAATTGGCACTGGAATTAGTTTCTTCTCACCCATCCCTTAAAACTCAGTTTTGGAAAACATAAGTTATAGTAAATTAATATTCAGCACTGTAGGGGTCTAATTGGGCCTGGCGACAGAAGTGTGACTGAGAGCTGTAATCTCCCTGTTGTAGTTCATAGGGCTGATGTGTTAAGTCACGCAATGTGCACTGTGATTGATGTGAAACTAAGAGAGGAAGCAAACAGTGGGCAAGAGATTTTCGCAGATTTTCGGAGGAGGAAAGAGGATAGAAGACTGAGACTGGTGCCCTCAGTGCCTTTTGTGGGGTGGGGGTGGGAAGTAACCTATAAAGAGCTGTGAGGCTTCACGTTGGGGGCACTAATTACCTGAAATGACAGGAGGGAAATGCAGGGCTGAGAAATACGGGCCTTGGTCTAAATCTGTTTACAGAATGGTTTGATTCCCCTGATGCCAGTACCCACCTTGGCAACCAACCACCCTCCCTCCCCTAGCCAGCTACCCAATAGCAGACCAGTGTCTCACCCCTACAGGATCTGATGCTCAAACGCAGGGACCCACAGGTTCTGTGAGGGGAAGGAGGAAGGCACCAGGTTGGAAACCAGCTAATGGCCAAGTGAAAGTCCCCTCAGTCCCCGACCCCACCTGCTTCCATACCACCAGAAGATTAGTGTCTCGAAAAACCCACTGGTCTCAGAAAAAAGACCTTCATTTCCTGGTTCCTTAACAAAATCGCATTGCAGTGAATCACCTTTCCCTCCCATAGCCTCCACCCTTACAACCAAAATGACCTACCCATGTAAAGAGAATTTCTAATCAGTGTTTTCATTGTAAACATGGACTGGAAAGTTCAGCATTTCTGGAAAAGCCCATGTATGAAGAGAGAGATCTAAATAGTAAGAGCAAACACTAACCACCATGGCAAAGACATCTGAGAAAGTGAGGCAGCACCAGAAGCAGAAGCCAGCACAATAAAACTATAATTGACGTTCTCTAGGGAATTAAAACTGAATGCTGTGAAAAAGGAATAACAGGGCATAAGTAGGATTTTTTGGAAATCAAAATTTTACTAGCTTAAATTTTAAAAATTAATAGAGGCCAGGTGTGGTCGCTTACACTTGTAATTCCAGCACTTTGGGAGGCTGAGGTGGGCAGATCACTTGAGACCCAGGAGTTCAAGACCAGCATGGGCAACATGGTGAAACGCCGTCTCTGCCAAAAAATGCAAAAATTAGCCAAATATGGTGGTCATGCCTGTGGCCTCAGCTACTCAGATGGATGGAGGGACCTGAGACAGGAGGATTGCTTGAGCCTGTGAGGTCAAGGCTGCAGTGAGCCATGATCACAGCACTGCACTCCAGCCTCGGTTAATCCCAGCTATTCAGGAGGCTGAGGCATGAGAATCACTTGAACCCGGGAGGTGGAGGTTGCAGTGAGCCGAAATCACGCCATTGCACTCCAGCTTGGGTGACAAGAGCAAAACTCTGTCTCAAAATACATAAATAAATAATAAATAAATAAATAAAGCATCTGATTATTAGACTTCGTAATTAATGCTTAAACATTAAAAACATGACTTATTTGCTGTGTAAGCAGTATGCTTTACAGTTTAAGAAAAAAATTAGGTTTATCATATTGGAAAACAATAAGTTGATCAATAACTAAAGTATAATAGTAGGGAAAGTTGTTCTCTGCTTGTGAAAATTCTTTTTTGGTAATGAAAATTTTACACTTTAAAGAATGCTGCACTCATCAGCAGACTGAAAGACTGAGAGATGAAAAATAGGATTGATAGGTTCTTCATATGTGGTTGAACATATAAAGTAATTACTAAAAGTGTTTGACTGATCTGTAGAAAATTTAGGGGAAAATTTGCCAGAGATACATGGAAAACTAAAGAAATGAAGAAAAAGCAATATTAACATAAGGAAAAACAGCTAATGCCCCATTTCTTTGCTTGTAAAATGCAGATATTTACAGCACCTACCTCATCATGTTGTATGGATTAAATGAAATTTTGCAAGAAAAGCACTAGTGTAGTTTTTGCATATGTACCTATTTGCTCACTGAACAAAAGTACTAACCATATTTATTAATAAATAAGAGTAAAAATACAATACATATGTAAGCCCACATTGATGTAATGTTGTTTTAAAATCCATTGTTTCAGGTTCACTGTCATGGACGCTCTATCAGAAGCAACTGGCATCTTTGCATTAAACCTTTTGAAAAAGTTAGGGGAAAACAACTCAAACAACATATTTTTTTCACCCATGAGCATGTCGTCAGCCTTGGCCATGGTCTTCATGGGAGCGAAGGGAAACACTGCAGCCCAGATGTCTCAGGTACCTAGAGCCACTTCAAGACAACAATAAATGCTACTACTCAGTTGAGCTCTTCTTCTACATTTCAAGTCCCAAAGAAATTCCTCTTTTAACAGACAACTTTGATAGTAACATAGGATGTGGATGGAGAGTTGGCAGGATGGAGCATGTTACCACTGCCTGACCATCCGTGGTGACTTGGGGCCACTCATGTGGGTGCTTCTGCAGGCTACTGGGCTAGAAGGTCCAGGAAGGTCTCACTCACTTGTCTGGGTCTTGGTGCTGCTTGGTGGCTGGGGCCTTAGTTCCCTGCAAGCAAGTCTTCCCATTCCTCCAGGCTTTTCTGTGTATCCTTGCTTTAGGACAGCTTGTGCTTCCTTACACCATAGTAGCTGGGTTATGAGAGAGCAAAAATGGAAGCTGCTAGGCTTTTTAAGGACAGTATCATGTCTGCATTCTGTTATTCAGCGCAAGTCACAGGACCAGCCCAGATCCCACAGGAGGGGAGAGAGACTCCATCTTTTGATGTCAGGAGCAGCCTGTGCATGCAGAGATGGAACATATGGTTGGCAGCTGTGTTTTCAGACAAACTACCACAAATAGTGAGCACAAATAACTAGATACATTTTGTTAGGATTTGCAAAAGGCATTTCCACTCACACTAATACTTAGAAAACTTTGGTTTCCTTTAGGAAGTAATTATAGGCAGGACTGAGAAGAGCTATAGGTAGGGAGACTGGGTGGCTTTCAAGACACTTTTCATCTGTAATTAATCATCATTTAAGCTACAATAAGGATCTGTAAACCTCTTAGTGCTAAGTTTAGTGTTGTGCCTATTTCTTGAAGTCAGGGAATACTGAAAATGTTATTTTCCTGGGTTTTTTTGTTTGTTTGCTTAATTTCAGGCACTTTCTTTTAGTAAAATTGGAGGTGAAGATGGAGATATTCACCAAGGTTTTCAGTCACTTCTCACTGAAATTAACAGAACTGGCACCCAGTACTTGCTTAGAACTGCTAACCAGCTCTTTGGAGAAAAGTCTTATGATTTCCTCTCAGTAAGTCATACTTGTTTTTCATTGGAGAAAATAAAGATAGTAATGGGTGATGGACAGTAGTAGAAAGAATGTGGGCTATGAATTCATACAGGTGGGCCTGAATCCAGAACTCCATTCAGGAACCTCACACACTCATCTGATTCCATTTTATCATTTATAAAATGGGTATTGGAGCAAATACTGCCCAGAGTTTTGTGAAGCTTTAATGAGATAATCTTTATAAAAGAATTTACACACATTTACAATTGGAAAAGAATCAGCCCAAACAAAGAAATGATCAAAATGAGTATTTCTGGTATTTGCTTTGCAGATATTGTTAACGTTTTTGTGCATTGTGACACTTTCTTAATGTTTACACATTTTAATATTTTGATTTACTTTTTAGACACTGAAAATCTTTTAAAGCTTACTTTTGGCTAATTATACTGGTCGTATTTGCTGACAGTGCTTTTATGACATTTAAATTTTAATTTTATTTTTTAAACGTATTTATTTATTTATTTATTTTTGAGATGGAGTCTCACTCACTCTGTTGCCCAGGCTGGAGTGCAGTGGCACAATCTCGGCTCACTGCAGCCTCCACTTCCCTGGCTCAATGATTCTCCTGCCTCTGATTCTCAAGTGACTGCAATTACAGGTGTGTGCCACCACACCTGGCTAAGTTTTGTATTTTTAGTAGAGATGGTGTTCCACCATGTTGGCAAGGCTGGTCTTCAACTCCTGCCCTCAAGTGATCCGCCCGCCTTGGCTTCCCAGAGTGCTGGGATTACAGGTGTGAGCCACTGCGCCTGGCCACGACATTTTTATTTTTAAAAACCAAAACTGCTCAAGTGATTTCTTGATATATGAAAACACAAATAATGTATATAAACCAAGAGTCCTCATCAACATATTTCCAACCCCATTACTCTCCTTTTCAATGTCAGAGCTTTTGTAGATTTGAGGTGTATCTTCCTTCACATCCAGAAATTTTGCTTTGTGTTTTCCCCCCATATAATATTATTATACTATACATATTGCTTTATACTTTGTGGTCTTTTACTTAACAATGTGTCTTAAATTCTTTCCACCTCAGTCTATGTGAATCTGCATCAATCTTTTTAACCATTGTCTGATATTCCTAAGTACGGTCGTATCTTGAGGTAGGAAACATTTCTTTCCTTGATGAACATTTCAGCTGTATTTAACCGGGGCCATCACAGACAGTAATATCACAGTTGTGTTCATATGTGTGTAAGTTACTGTCTAAGATGGATTTGCAGAAGGAAAGGAATGAAGCTTTGAAGTTTTAATAAATACTGCCAAGCTGCTCACCACAGTACTGTCGCCATTTTACGATCCCGAAGGCATATTTGTAGAGTGTTCATTTCCACCCACCATCAGCAACACCACATATTGTTAACTTTTAAAGTTTTTGGTTGTTAGTGGAACTAAACAATTTTTCTTATGTTTATTGAGCATTTCTATATTTTCTGTGAATTACCTATTTATGTATTATTTTACACATTTCCCCATGGGGATGGATGTCTTTTTCTTACTGATTTATAAGAATCATTTATGTTTAGGATATCAGTCTTACTGTGTTATATGGTTTTATTCATTATTTTTCAAACTTGTTTCAGACTCTAAATTAATTGTTTCAAAACGAATTGGTATAAAGTGAAGGTTGTAAGGCATAAAGTCAAATATTTATAAGATTTGTGTACGGTATTATGATTTTTACAGCTTATTTTTGTAGTCTTAGCTACTATTAACTTTATTACCAGCTTTTTATTAGTTTTCTATATAAAGACAACCAAAATGTTAACAAACAAATATCCATTTTTGGTGACTATTTTAAGAAAATCATTGATATTTTAAATGTTATTTTGATACTGAAATGTAAAATCAAGAGATGAGAATTATTTGTCATCTGTTTCTCATTAATTAATTAATTAACTATTCTTATTTCCAAGAATCTGGCACCAATAGCAATATATAATTAGACGTTATTTTACTTTGACTAGTGATGGCTTGTAAAATAGTAACTTAAAATAGCAAACAATTATTTTAAAACATGTTTAATAGATAAAAAGATCACCTGGGGTGCAACAAGTCATCAATATGGGAGATTCATCAGTTTATTTTCAGATTATTTCTCATATTGAGAGATGTAAACAATTTCCAAACCACTGAAAAACAAGCAGAGCCAGCAATTTTGGCAAGGCATGAATTATGGGAGGGTTACGTGAAATAATGTACATAAATCAGTTACGTAGTGCTTGAAACATACCAAGAATTCAAAAATGCTACATGAAAAGGTGATATTTCATAGGAATTCAGTTATCTTGTGAGGTGTAGCTATTACTGCTTCCTTGTTCTACAGGAGAGAACATGGAGGCATAAAGAGATTAAGAAAATGTTTGAAGGTCACACAGCTAGTAAGTTGCAGAAATTGTGTTCCTAACTACTGTCACATTTCCTCTCCAATGCTATGCTGAAATAGAAGTAGAAAATTCTGTAAAAACAAAACAAAACAAAACAAAAAAACCCCACAAAATTCTGAAAAGGGGAATTAAATAGTTAGCTGTGAGTAGTTTAAGGGAAAGTTTGGAAAACAATTCTATAGTGCATGATCAATAAATTAGTTATTTCAGTCCATTTAATTTCCACCAAATTTCCTGCTTTTGTATGACATAATGTAGGTTTTTGTTAATATCATAATCCTACAGACTATAGTAACTAAATATAGTTTATTTATTTATTTATTTACTTATTTTGAGACAGAGTTTCGCTCTTGTTGCCCAGGCTGGACTGCAATGGCACAATCTCGGCTCACAGCAACCTCTGCTGCCTAGGGGAGTTCAAGCCATTCTCCTGCCTCAGCCTCCCAAGTAGCTGGGATTACAGATGCCTGCCACCATGC
The DNA here is from genome assembly GCF_047675955.1 of Chlorocebus sabaeus. Taxonomy (NCBI): domain Eukaryota; kingdom Metazoa; phylum Chordata; class Mammalia; order Primates; family Cercopithecidae; genus Chlorocebus; species Chlorocebus sabaeus. The sequence goes on along the minus strand of NC_132921.1, from coordinate 16,513,231 downwards.
CCGGCTAATTTTTTATATTTTTAGTAAAGACAGGGTTTCACCATGTTGGCAAGGATGGTCTTGATCTCTTGACCTCGCGATTTGCCCACCTTGGCCTCCCAAAGTGCTGGGATTACAGGTGTGAGCCACCGCGCCCGGCATAGTATGAACTTTTTTTGCAAAGTTGATTGTAGTCTGAAACATTCACTATCTATATGTGGTTACTAAGGTTTCCATGAAATTAATTAAAATTAAATAAAATTAAATGTTTAGCTCCTCAGTCCAACTAGCCACATTTCAAGTGCTCAATAGCTGATGTGGCATTACTTGGGACATTGCAGATTTACACCATTCTCATCATCCCAGAAGGTTCAGATGGAGATTGCTGGTCTAGAATTGTATATTTTTCCAATATAATTTATGGAACGGTAGACTCATATTTATATTCTGTTGTTCTAAAATGAAGAGGCAGCCATAGCACTTGCTGTGTTAATCCTCACTCAACAAATTTAATAGTTTGTAGGAGTGTCAGATTTTATAGTCACAGAATCTCAAAGCCTTGAAAAACAAAGTTGAGTTCAACTATGTTCTTACTCATTTTCTGCCTGCAGGATTGGTCTATTTCTCATAAAGGAGTGTTGAAATCTCCAATTATAAAAGTGAATTTATTTGTTTCTTCTTTTAGTTCTATCAGTGTTTGTCTGAAGTATTTTGATGTTCAATTATTAGGAGCATGCAGGTAAGGATTGCTAGGTCTTCTTGAATAATTCTCTGTGTCTTTAATCATGTCACTGATGCACTGCTATTATCTTCAGGGATCTAGCAGGTCATGAAAATTATTTGATACGCAGACCACTATATTACTTAGTTTACAAGCTAAGAGTAAATATTGCTGAAAAGAATTTGAACTTCTGGTTAATTCCTTATATTTGTAAATGTATGCTAAATCATAATATTATTGATTTTATGATGTGGCACAATGAAGAAGTAAGCTGTTGGTCTTGTTTCTGTAGCTATAAAATTATGTTGCTTGGTTTATCCTAGTGTTTTACAGATTCTTGCAGCAAATTCTACCAAGCAAAAATAGAAAACCTTGACTTTGTTAATGATAAAGAGACTTGCAGAAGACACATAAATGCCTGGGTTGCTGATAAGACTGAAGGTGAAAATATATCGTTATTCTATTTCAATAATATTTTAACAGTTTTATAGTTAGTTTCTTTACAAAATTGTCAAATATAAAAGGAGTGATTTTTTCTCTAACTATGCAAATCTTAAAAATTTGCTTCTGAAATATTGCCAATGGATAGAAATTTTCTCTAGCTTTATCCCCACTCTTACCAAGTATCTGATGTTTCTCAATATTCAGTACGTTTCTTCTAGAACAATCTACATTTCAATTGACTTCTTTTCTGGTTAGTACTAAGTAGGTTTTATTTTCATTAATAATAATAAAATTTCCTTCTTCTTAATTTAAACTGTTCTTTACACTTGCTACAACTGCTCACTTTTTTGACAATTCTTTGTTTCTTTCTTTATGCCATAGTCACCAATTACTCCTTTCTACCTAATCTATTATCAGTTCATCCTCTGCCTATAAATATCTGCTTGTTTGTTTTATACACTCTTTTCAAGTTGTGGAATTCTTCTTCCTAGAGCTTATATTCAATTTCAACTGTTTGTTGCAGTGTTGTTACTCTGGTTGTTTTAAGGACAAGCATCCCTTTACATGGTTATATTTCATGACACCATGAACTCCTTTCATGCATAGTTGCCTTCTCAAAGAGACCACACAATCTGAATATCCCTCCTGATACAAGCATCAAGGAATACATTTAGGTAAATGGTTCTTTAACTCTTCTTTACAGGTAAAATTACAGAGGTGCTGCCTCGAGGTTCAGTTGATTCATCGACTAAGCTGATTCTCGTGAATGCCATCTACTTCAAAGGAAACTGGGATCATTCATTTGAGAAATACAAAACTAGGGAAATGCCTTTTAAAATCAGCAAGGTGAGTATTTTGCACTATCAAAGGTGATTTTAGAAACTGTCCTATTGGCTTTAACACCTGCAAGAAGCTTAACTTCAATAACTTTGACTGGACATGACCCTTCGGTAGTTCAGCAGCTGGACTCCCCTCCAAACCTTGAGACTTTTCTCCTTCCCTTTATCTCTGTTTGGTGTCTCAACCAACGTGGTCACATACTCCCAGGCCTCTGGTCCAGCACCCTATCTCATCTCATCTATACTGGGTACTATCTATACCACAAATCTGAGTGTACAGAGTGTATAGCCACTGGCTTCCCAAAGGTTGTGAGATAAAGTTCAAACTCCATGGTATGATGTGATCCTTCATGATCCGGATCCTGCCTGTTTCTCTATCTTCATTTCCCTTTGTACCTTCATGCTCCTTTCTTTCTGCCAGCGTTCCCTCCGAGATGCCTTTCTTGACAATGCACCTCCCCAAGCTGTCTCCTCCTCTAAGCTGTCACAGTGACCCCTGCCTGTCTCCCTGGTGGCATTGGAGTGGCTGAATCAGGTGTCTTCTTTTCCTGCTCTGCTTGTTGCTGTTTGAGTGTAGAGAATGCTACAAGTGCCTAACACACACATGTACTCAGTAAGTACTGAACCAATGAATTATGTTCAGTCTTTTTTTTAATAATAAAGATATTAAACAAGCACAAATTTTTGCTTAAAACCAAGTGAGCAAAAACACATACACAGGACAGACAGAGTTTAGCTACCTCCAATTTTGAATATATTATTTGCAGAAGGCTCTTTATCTTTCTCTAAATCGTGTTTATTCTTTCTTGTTTAACTCTAGAAGTGTTTGGACATACACAAAAGTAGACAGAATATGTTAATTAAGGTAATTACTGATCATTGACCATTAGTTAAATCTTTCAGGCCAATGTAAGCCAAAGTCTTCAGTTTCTCAAGAAATGTATTTTTTTTCTAGCTTTATTTTGAAATGAACTGTCATATTTTCTCCTGGCAAAATATTTCTCTCCTTGAAATTTATTTTAATAAGATGTATGTTAGGATGTCATTGAAAACCCTGCTCATAGTGTTTACACTCCTGAAGTTCATCTCCCTTAACAGGAAGTCTGGAGGTGGTCAGAGGCCAGGGCTGATGTGGGATGTTGGTGAAACTTCCAGGGACCAAACCTCTCTATTTCCGCTATGTCATTTTTAGAACATTACCTATTTCCTCATGGTCTCATGATAGATCAGGCATTAAGCCCACAACGCAGGCAAGAAGTTAGAAGAACATATACCCAGTAATGGGATGGCTGGGTCAAATGGTATTTCTAGTTCTGGATCCTTGAGGAATCGCCACGCTGTCTTCCACAATGGTTGAACTAGTTTACAGTTCCACCAACATTGTAAAAGTGTTCCTATTTCTCCACATCCTCTCCAGCACCTGTTGTTTCCTGACTTTTTAATTATTGCCATTCTAACTGGTGTGAGATGGTATCTCATTGTGGTTTTGATTTGCATTTCTCTGATGGCTAGTGATGATAAGCATTTTTTCATGTGTCTGTTGGCTGCATAAATGTCTTCTTTTGAGACGTGTCTATTCATATTCTTTGCCCACTTTTTGATGGGGTTGTTTTTTTTCTTGTAAATTTGATTGAGTTCTTTGTAGGTTCTGGATCTTAGCCCTTTGTCAGATGACAAGATAGAAAAAATTTTCTCCCATTTTGTGGGTTGCCTGTTCACTCTGATGGTAGTTTCTTTTGCTGTGCAGAAGCTCTTTGGTTTAATTAGATCCCATTTGTCAATTTTGGATTTTGTTGTCATTGCTTTTGGTGTTTTAGACATGAAGTCCTTGCCCATGCCTATGTCCTGAATGGTATTGCCTAGGTTTCTTCTAGGGTTTTTATGGTTTTAGGTCTAACATTTAAGTCTCTAATCCATCTTGAATTAATTTTTGTATAAGGTGCAAGGAAGGGATCCAGTTTCAACTTTCTGCTTATGGCTAGCCAGTTTTCCCAGCACCATTTATTAAATAGGGAATCCTTTCCCCATTTCTTGTTTTTGTCAGAGATCAGATGGTTGTAGATGTGTGGTATTATTTCTGAGGCTCTGTTCTGTTCCATTGGTCTATATCTCTGTTTTGGTACCAGTACCATGCTGTTTTGATTACTGTAGCTTTGTAGTATAGTTTGAAGTCAGATAGAGTGATGCCTTCAGTTTTGTTCTTTTGGCTTACGATTGTCTTGGCAATGTGAACTCTTTTTTGGTTCCATATGAACTTTAAAGTAGTTTTTTTCCAATTCTGTGAAGAAAGTCATTGGTAGCTTAATGGGGATGGCATTGAATCTATAAATTACCTTAGGCAGTATGGCCATTTTCACGATATTGATTCTTCCTATCCATGAGCATGGAATGTTCTTCCATTTGTTTGTGTCCTCTTTTATTTAATTGAGCAGTGGTTTGTAGTTCTCCTTGAAGAGGTCCTTCACATCCCTTGTAAGCTGAATTCCTAGGTATTTTATTCTATTTGAAGCAATTGTGAATGGGAGTTCACTCATGATTTGGCTCTCCGTTTGTCTGTTTGCTATAAAGACACATGGACAAGTATGTTTATTGTGGCACTATTTGCAATAGCAAAGACTTGGAACCAACCCAAATGTCCATCAATGACAGACTAGATTAAGAAAATGTGGCACATATACACCATGGAATACTATGCAGTCATAAAAAAGGATGCGTTCATGTCCTTTGTAGGGACATGGATGCAGGTGGAAACCATCATTCTCAGCAAACTATTGCAAGAACAGAAAACCAAACACTGCATGTTCTCACTCATAGGTGGGAACTGAACAATGAGAACACTTGGACACAGGAAGGGGAACATCACACACCAGGGCCTGTTGTGGGGTGGGGGGAGGTTGGAGGGATAGCATTAGGAGATATACCTAATGTAAATGACAAGTTAATGGGTGCAGCACACCACCATGGCACATGTATACATATGTAACAAACCTGCACGTTGTGCACATGTACCCTAGAACATAAAGTATGATAATAATAAAGAAGTTAGAAGAACAAAAGGGGTGGTGCAAAAGTCTTCTCCTCCTGAGGCTCTACCATTTTACTCATAAAAGGAAACTTTTTCTATATTTCACTGGCCAGAATTGTTTTACGCTTTAAGGAGGTGAATAATTATATCTTCCATTCTAGCCTCTATACTAGAGAAAGGCAATATAAAGTAGTTGCAATGGGTGTAAGAACACCAACCTATTTGGTTCCTCAAAGAGCACAGATTTTGATTTGACATTACTTCTTTCATTTTAATTCTAGTTAGTACTTCTCTTCCTAAATAAAACAAAACATCTACACAAATGCATATTTACTAAATAATTCAGTTAATATAGAAGACCAAGAATGGATCCTTTTCTATTGCAAGGCTAGAGGTTTGGAGGTGAGGAGAGGAATTCTCTAGGCCAGGAGTTGGCAAACTATGGACCACGGTCAAATCTAGTCCACCACCTATTTTTATGCATATAATTTTATTCAAACAACCATGTTCCTATGTTTACATATTGCCTCTGGTTGTTTTAATCCCACAACAGCAGAGTTAAGCATAGATTGGGGGTCCTGAATCTGAAAATCTGAAATCTGAAATGCTCCAAAATCTGAAACTCTTTGAATACCATCATGATGCACAATTTACCAGGATTTTGGCTTTTGCTCTGAGTTTTTTCCAACTGAAAAACTCAGACAGGTTTTCAGTTGAGGAGTGATGTGACTTAAGTTTTAAAAGTCCCTCAGACTACTGTACTGAGCATAACCACAAGGAGGATAAGAACAGAAACAGGGTACCCACGGCTAGGATGATAGCAGTGAAGGCAGCACAGGTTAGATTTTGGTTACATTTTGGTTACATTTTACAAATGGGGTGACATAATTTGCTAATGGGTCAGATCTGTAGTGTGAGAGAAAGACAGGAGTCAAGGTTAACCCCAGGGCTTTTGGCAACTGGAAGGATGGTGTCCCTGTGAACTGAGATGGGGAAGAAAATAGATGGCGCAGACCTGGAAGGGAATGGGGGAACCCAGAGTTACATGTTAGACTGGATGTTTCTTTTATATGTTCAGATGCAGATGTTGAGTAGGCAGCAAAATGGAATGTCTGAACTACTGGGGTGAGCTCCAGGCCAGAGGTGCAAATTTGGGTTTCCTATTTAGATTCATGACACTCAATGAAATTATAGGGGAGAAAAGAAATCTTTTTCTTTGATCTTCCCAGCTTCTCTGGCTGGGGCCCTAATAAATTAGAATAACATAAGACAATTAACAAGAGAAAAACAAACAGAAACTTATTAACATGTGCATCCCGCATACCCATGGGAGAACTCAGTGATGAGTAACTCAAGTGGGTGGTTAGAATTGGTGGTGTATTTACCTAACTTACTAGGGGAAAGGGAGGGGAAGGAACGGCACTTAGGGAAAAAGACATGACTTTGGGGAAAGAGAAATGGATCTTTCAGAGTAGAATAGATGGCAGATATAACAGTCAAGTGACAATGCCTGGCTGGGTGTGTGCAGAGTTCTCATCTTTAAGAAAATTAAGGTTGTTCCCAAGGAATTAACCTATGACAATTGAGTTCTTTTGAGGCCTTTTGGGAGGCTCTGCTTTTAAGTAGTTAAGATATTTCAGGAACTCAAGTGCCTTCAGCTCAAAATAATTCTTAAGCCAAAGTGGTGTATTTTGGGGTGGCATATCCTGATTCCCTTCAAGATCACCAAGAGAAAGTAAGGTAAGGATTGAGCCATGGGAACCCCAGCGGTTGGAGATCGAGGTAATGAACATGACCCAGTAAAGGCAGGGGCTAATACAAGGTTCTAGAGACCAAGGGAAGAAAGCATTACTGCAGACAGACACTTGCCAACTCTGTTGATTATGTCCAATATTCAACGCTTGTGCTTCAACTTAAATGGTTAACTGTTTTCATTATAGAACAAAGGAAAACCTGTGCAAATGATGTCTCAAAAATCTACTTTAAAAATTACCTATGCAAAAGAAATATTCACCGAAATTCTGGTGCTTCCCTATGTTGGAAAGGAGCTGAATATGATCATCATGCTTCCAGATGAAAACACTGATTTGGAAACGGTAATGAGTGTTCAAAGTATGCATTGTATCATAGTAAAGGCTTTCAGATGATGCCTTTTAGGGAAAAACTTTGAAAATGTGCTTTGATCAGTGTTTCCTTGACATATTTGGCCACATGCCCTTTTCTGTTTTTATGGTTACATTCAGTGGGATGGTTTCTAAGTGTTGAACACCTTTTAGAAAATAGTCTTATTCCAGAAAGGACTCAGACTGGGGACAAACCAGGTCAGAGTTCAAGGTCCTGCTTTACAATTTAGAAATGTGTGCTTTCTTAGCTTTTCCTTTCCATGAAAATTGATGTCAGTACTTCTCTGTGAGGGTTACTGTAGGATAAAGGGGATTGCCTATATAAGGCATTTGTTTCAATGCACAGAATATGACATTGACTAATATTAGTAGTCTTCTCTCCAGTCTTGCCCAATAGTTGTGAGTTTTTCCATCAGAAAGCAGTCATTGGGGAAGAGCTGCTGTGACTCCATGTATCACCGAAGGATCTTGTTAAAATGTAGATTTGGGTTTAGTAGGACTGGGGTGGAGCCTGAGATACGGCATTTCCACCAAGCTTCCAGGTGATGCTGAAGCTACTGGCCCATGGAGCACACTGAGTACCAAGTTTGTAGAGAGTCAATGAAGACTTTTAGCAGGGCAGTAATTGGCTTTTTAAAGAAAGCTAATCCTTATGGCTACAACGGACAAATTGGAAGGAGCGAGAATGGAGGAGACATATCAGAAAGCAGGTGCTGTGGCATTTCAAACAAGACATGACAAAGGCCTGAATGAAGGCAGCAGCAACAAAGGTGGAGGAAAGGCCAAAAGGCCTAGAGGTTTTGGAAGTTAAACGAACAGAAAATGGTGATGGATTCATTAAAAGGGAGTTTGGGTGAAAGCGGAGACAAGTCTGAGATGCCCTACATCAACATGCTTTTGTTAAGATACAACAACCAACTTTATTTATTTATTTTTTTTGAGACGGAGTCTCGCTCTGTCGCCCAGGCTGGAGTGCAGTGGCGTGATCTCGGCTCACTGCAACCTCCGCCTCCCGGGTTCACGCCATTCTCCTGCCTCAGCCTCCCGAGTAGCTGGGACTACAGGCGCCGCCACCACGCCCGGCTAATTCTTTGTATTTTTAGTAGAGACGGGGTTTCACCCTGTTAGCCAGGATGGTCTCGATCTCCTGACCTCGTGATCCGCCTGCCTCGGCCTCCCAAAGTGCTGGGATTACAGGCGTGAGCCACTGCACCTGGCCAACAACCAACTTTAAAGAGGACAGTCATTCTCTTACAAATGTACTCCAGGTTGTAAGTTACTGCCTCGGGGAAAAGGTTTGGCAGTTTCTGGAATTTAGGAATCAAAGCATTGAAATATAAAGCCATCTCCTACTTGAATGGTTCAGCATTCACGTGCTCTCTTCCATATGTGTGCTGTCCAATATAGTAGCCACTAGCCACTTGGGATGATGTACACTTATATTAACGAAAATTAAATTTACAAAACAGGCCTTTCTTGCACTATCCACATTTCAAGTGCTCAGTGGCCATATTAGGCTCATGGCTAGCACATTAGGCAGCTCAACTGGAGAGTGTTAACATCATAGAAAACAGTCCCATTGGACAACACTGACCTAGATGTTTAAATCTCCAACTCTCTTGTTTTAGGTGGAGAAAGAACTTTCTTATGAGAGATTCATAGAATGGACAAAGCCAGACAAGATGCATGAACGAGAGATGGAAGTTTTCCTTCCTAGATTTAAACTAGAGGAAACTTACAACATGGAGGATGTCCTTCGCAGTATGGGCATGGTCGATGCCTTTGAACAGGACAGGGCAGACTTCTCAGGAATGTCATCTAAGAAGGATCTGTACTTGTCCAAGGTCACGCACAAGTCCTTTGTGGAGGTCAATGAGGAAGGTACAGAAGCAGCAGCTGCTACTGTCTGCAGGGTAGTTCGCCAGGGCTCACGAATCATCCCCACATTCCGTGCAGACCATCCCTTCCTTTTCTTTATCCAGCACAGCAAAACCAATGGTATTCTCTTCTGTGGCCAGTTTTCCTCTCCATAAGGAAATAGTAGTCATTGGATATAGTCCTTCTCTTTTCTCTAACTGATCTACTTTTCCTGTATGCTTTACAGTATGCCTGCAACTCAAAGTGACATTACTATTATTGTGGTGGAAAATGAGGTATTGGGAACCTGATTTTGAAATTCCTTGTTCAGAATGCTTGTGTGTGTTTGCATATTACATTTTTTCTAGGCCCTGAACTTGACATCCCCCAAGGATATTGTGGTGACTTTGGCAGTGGTATTCCTAAACATTTACCCAAATGACTCACCTTAAAATAAAGTGTCTCCCCGTCCTCACTATTCTCCCACATTCCAACTGTCAGAGCTAAGTCCTGTGTCTTTACTTTGTGCAAGGTGTCACCCACATGTTCAGCTGTGCTGTTCTTCTTACAAGCACAAGATAGATGTAAATGTTACTTCTTCTCTGCTCAATAGTATTGACATAGGAACCCATTTTTAAAGGGAGAATAGAGAGTGAAATGGAGATGAGGGAGGAGGTGTGGTGAGCAGGCCTCAGATTCTCAGAAGTGTCCTCTATTCCAGAACGTTGCCAGCTCTTCAGAAGCCATTACAGAGGGTGAGAGAGCAGTTAACTCAGACCATGAGGATTCAGTCCAATTTCCTGGGTATTTTTGTTTTAATCATAGTTTGCATTCATAGCAATTGGTGGGTTACAACCTTTTCAAATGTGGAAGTATCCCATTTCCCTGAAAATTTAAAACTGCTATAAGGAGGAAGAGGTGATTGTATACGTTCTATTACAGTAATGTAGTTTGAGACAGCTTCATGGGTATACATTGCATGTCTTTCTATTTTATTTCAAATATTTACTGAAAAGGCAGGTAAGCTGTCTGTAGCCATTTGTGTTACAGGCTTGAAATGCAACTGCTCTTGACAAAATTCAACAGCCCTTTATGCTAAAAACTCTCAATAAATTCGATATTGATGGAACGTATCTCAAAATAATAAGAGCTATTTATGACAAACCCACTGCCAATATCATACTGAATGGGCAAAAACTGGAAGCATTCCCTTTGAAAACTGGCACAAGACAGGGATGCCCCCTCTCATCACTCCTATTCAACATATTATTGGAAGTTCTGGCCAGGACAATCAGGCAAGAGAAAGAAATAAAGCTTATTCAAATAGGAAGAAAGGAAGTCAAATTGTCTCTGTTTGCAGATGACATGATTGTATATTTAGAAAACTCCATTGTCTCAGCCCCAAATCTCCTTAAGCTGATAAGCAACCTCGGCACAATCTCAGGATACAAAGTCAGTGTGCAGAAATCACAAGCATTCGTATCACCAATAATAGACAAACAGGGAGCCAAATCATGAGTGAACTCCCATTCGCAATTGCTACAAAGAGAATAAAATATCTAGGAATACAACTTACAAGTAATGTGAAGGACCTCTTCAAGGAGAACTACAAACCACTGCTGAAGGAAATAAGAGAGGACACAAACAAATGGAAAAACATTCCATGCTTATGGAAAGAAAGAATCAATATTGTGAAAGTGGCTATACTGCCCAGAGTAATTTATAGATTCAATGCTATCCCCATCAAGCTGCCAGCAACTTTCTTCACAGAATTAGAAAAAAACTACTTTAATGTTCATATGGAACCAAAAAAGAGCCCACACTGTCAAGACAATCCTAAGCAAAAAGAACAAAGCTGGAGGCATCATGTTACCTGACTTCAAACTATACTACAAGGCTACAGTAAACAAAACAGCATGGTACTGGTACCAAAACAGAGATGTAGACCAATGGAACAGAATAGAGGCCTCAGAAATAACACTACACATCTACATCCACCTGATCTTTGACAAACCTGACAAAAACAAGCACTAGGGAAAGGATTCCCTATTTAATAAATGATGTTGGGAAAACTGGCTAGCCATATGCAGAAAACTGAAACTGGACCCCTTCCTTACACCTTATGCAAAAATTAACTCAAGATGTATTAAAGTATTAAACATAAGACCTAAAACCATAAAAATCCCAAAAGAAAACCTAGGCATTACCATTCAGGACATAGGCATGGGCAAAGACTTCATGAATAAAACACCAAAAGAAATGGCAACAAAAGCCAAAATTGGCAAATGGGATCCAGCTTCAGCAAGCAAAAGAAACTATTATCAGAGTGAACAGGCAACCTACAGAATGGGAGAAAAATTTAGGCAATCTATCCATCTGACAAAGGGCTAATATCCAGACTCTACAAAGAACTTAAACAAATTTACAAGAGAAAAAAAACCCATAAAAAAGTGGGTGAAAGATATGAACAGACATTTCTCAAAAGAAGATATTTATGTGGCCAACAAACATATGAAAAAAAGTTCATCATCACTGGTCATTAGAGAAATGCAAATCGAAACCACAATGAGATACCATCTCACGCCAGTTGGAATGGCAATCATTAAAAAGTCAGGAAACAACAGGTGCTGGAGAGGATGTGGAGAAATAGGAACGCTTTTACACTGTTGGTAGGAGTGTAAATTAGTTCAACCATTGTGGAAGACAGTGTGGCGATTCTTAAGGATCTATTACCAGAGATACCATATGAGCCAACAATCCCATTACTGGGTATATACCCAAAGGATTAAAAATCATTCTACTATAAAAACACATGCACATGTATGATTATTGTGGCACTGTTCACAATGGCAAAGACTTGGAACCAACCCAAATGCCCATCAATGATAGACTGGATAAAGGAAATGTGGCACATATACACCATGGAATACTATGCAGTTCATGTCCTTTGCAGGGACATGGATGAAACTGGAAGCCAGCATTCTCAGCAAACTAACACAAGAACAGGAAACCAAACGCCACATGTTCTCACTCATAAGTGGGAGTTGAACAATGAGATCACATGGACACAGGGAGGGGAACATCATACACCGGGGCCTGTCATGGAGGTGGGAGCCTAGCGGAGGGTAGCATTAGGATAAATACCTAATGTAGATGACGGATTGATGGGTGCAGCAAACCACCATGGCACATGTATACCTATGTAACAAACCTGCACGTTCTGCACATGTACCCCAGAACTTAAAGTATAATAATTAACATTAATTTAAAAATAATCAATTAATTAATTAAAAAATAAAATATACAATCTGATACATTTGGATCTATGTGTATATATATGTACATCTGTAAAAGCAATCTAGATAATGAACATATCCATCACTCCAAAGTATCCCCTTCTCCTTTATACTGCCTCTCACCCACCTCTCTCTGCCCTGTCCTCAGTTCCATGTTCCATGTAACTACTGATCTACCTTATATCACTATAGATCAGTTTGCATGTTCTTGAAATTTATGTAAATAAAATCATATGATATATAAAAGTAAAGAAAGTGTGTTTTTAAGTAAAGAAGTGTGTTTTTAAGATATTGTGTTTTAAGAAGTGTGTTTTTGAGTGTGTTAAGAAGTGTGTTTTTAAGTGTTTTTAAGTGTGTTGAAGTGTGTCTTTAAGTAAAGAAGTGTGTTTTTAAGATATTGAGCATAATTATGGGATAAGACTTCAAAAAAGTGAAGGGGTTAAAGATGAAGGAGTGAAGGTAAATATTTGCTTAACTAATTTAGTTTAGTGAGTTAAACAATAGATTCAATCACAGATTATTTAATCCACTAGTTTCCATATTTTACTCACCTAAGGTTAGAGTTTACTATTTAGACACTTAACATTTCTTGACTTACTGGACAATGTGAGTCACCTCTCCAGAAAAATTCATGGCATTGAATGGATAAATTTAAAAAGTAGAAACTTTGTTTTAAAAACTCTAAAATCAGTCAGCACAGCTTCTACTTTAGAACATCAGAAAAAAAAGAGTAAATTAAACCCAACTAAGCGGAACAAAATAAATAATAAAAATGGGGGCAGAAATGAATGAAATCCAGAGAGAAAAATCAATGAAAACAAATGCTAATTATTTTAAAAGATCAATGAATTGATGTGACAGTAGCCAGGCTAAACAAAAAAGAAAAGCCTAAATTTCAGAAATGAAAGTGGTGACATGCTAAAAATCCCATGTACAATAAAAAAATCATAAAAGAATACTCGGGACAGCTCTGTGCCCACAAATTAGATAAACTACCTGACATGGATCAATTTCTTGAAAGACACAATCCACCAAAAGTCACACAGCAGGAAATAGAACATTTGAATAGGCCTATATCTACTAAAAAATTTAATCAATAATTAATAGCCCTCTAAAACAATCACCAGACCTAGATGGACTCACTAGTGAATTCTAAAAAAATAAAAATAAATAAGAAAACATTTACACCAATTCTCTAAGTCTCTTTCAGAAGATAGAAGCAGAAGAACCACTTTCTAATTCATTCTCTATATCTGGAATTACTCTGATAACAAAACCAGACAAAGAAATGAGAAGAAAAGAAACTTAATGACCAGTATCTTTCATTAGTATAGGTGTAAAATCCTGAGCAACATATTCACAAACGATATCCAACTATGTGTAAAATAGTTGGATTATACATTGTGACTAAGTAAGATTGATTGCAGGTGTACCAGGCTACTTCAACATTTGGAAATCAAATAAAGGAATCCATCACATCAACAGGTAAAAACAGAAAAAATCCTCAAAAAATTACTAGCAACTCCAATTCAACAACACATTAAAAAGATCACTCACCACGATCAAGTGAGATTCACCAGGGTATGCAAGTATGTTTCAATATACACAAATCAATAAATGCGATACATTACATTAACAGAACCAACAACAAAAACTACACGATCATTTCAATAAATGCCGAGAAAGTATTCAGTAAAATTCTACATCGCTTTATGATAAAAATCCTTAACACATTGGGTATAGAAGGAATATACCTCAAAATAATAAAAACCAAAATGAAAAACCCACTGCTAATATATTGAATGGGGAAAAATTGAAAACCTTTCCTATAAGATCTGCAACAAGACAAGGATGCCCAATTTCGCCCCCTTTATTCAGTATCTGACTGGAAGTCCTCGCCGGGGCAATTAGGCAAGAAAAAGAAACAAAGGACACCCAGACTGCAAAGGAAGAAATAAAATTAGCTTTGCTCACCAATGGCATAATCTTATAATCGGGAAAACCAAGAGACTCCCCTCAAAAACTGCTAGAACTAATAAATGAATCAGTAAAGTTGCAGAATACAAAATGGATATAAGATATCAGTAAGATTTCTATACATGAACAGTGAACAATCTGAAAAAAAAAATCAAGAAAGAAATCCCACTCACAATACCTATAAAAAATATAATGTATAAAATACCTAGTATCGATTTAATCAAAGAAATGAAAGACTTCTACAAGGACAACTATAAAACACTGATGAGAAAAACATGAAGAGGACACATAGAAAATGGACACATATTCATGCTCATGGGTTGGAATAATTAATGTTAAAATTACAACGCCACCCAAACAATTTAGAGTCAGTGCAATCCCTATCAAAATACCAACGTCATTCTTCACAGAAACAGAAGAAAAAAAAAAAATCCTACAATCTATACGGAACCACGAAAAGCCCCAAATAGCCAAAGCGCATTATCGCTTCTTGACTGAAAACTCCCAGGCAGTTGCGGTTTTTCATCCGCAGAGAGATTGGCCGCTTCGCGCACATCAGGAAATCCCGCGGCCTGCGGGACCCGCCCCGCCCTCCTGCCCAGCGCCCGCTGGGTGGTTCCTGGCGGGGCCCGACTCCGCACGCCTCCCCACGCCTCCCCACTCACTAAAAACAGATACCCCGCGCCGCTCCGACAGCTCTATTCCCGCCTCTCCGACCAGGTCTCACCTCGCTCCCGGGCAGCTGCGCGGAGAACTGGGGTAGGTGTCTGGCTTTCGTAGCGGTTCCCACACGCGGGATTCCCATTATCTGCTGAGCCCAGGAAAAGGGCTGGAACCCGCGAAAGGGAAGCCCAGTGAAGTGCTCAGGGCGCCTGTTGTCCAGACTTTTCCCTGGGGCTGTCCTTCTTCACTTGGTCTCTGGCGGGGCCTCCCTAAGGGCAGGGACTTGGCTGCACCTGGCTGTGTGCCCTGTGGGCCCAGGCGCGGGGAGGAGAGGCCACGGCGAATGGGCGAGGAGCTGGGGGGTGAAAGTCCTGCCTGGGCTCCACGCCTCCTGTCGGAGCTGGAAGTAGGTGCAGACAATGAGGCCTCCCACCCTGGTGAAGTTTCCGCTGGGGGCTGGAGGGGGCTGTGAGGCCTGGGACCTCCAGGAATAACAAGAGCAACAGTATTTATTTGTCGGTGCCGAAACTCATATGCTCTCAGTATTCAGAATTTGTACTTGGCATTCCTCCTCCTTTAAAAGAAACCAGGAGAGGCGTTGATGGTATGTTTTTGGAGTGGAAAAAAATCAAAACGAGGACGATACTGTTGCCAGAAAGCAAGAATGTTGGGATAGTGTAAAAAGAAAGTATCCAATTTAAAGAGATTCCCAGTAGATAAGTAGAGAGAATTTGCTCAAGAACGAAAACCATCATATGTTAATTGAAATACATGTTACTACAAAGCCAAGAAAGAGTCCTTGAGTAAATTCAGATAAAACAAGTAAGATGGGCAGGGCGCGGTAGCTCACTCCTGTAATCCCAGCACTTTGAGAGGCTGAGGGGGGCGGATCACGAGGTCAGGAGTTCGAGACCAGCCTGGCCAATATGGTGAAACTTAGTCTCTACTGAAAATACAAAAATTAGCCGGGCGTGATGACGTGGGGTAGTCCCAGCTACTCAGGAGGCTGAGGCAGAAGAATGGCTTGAACCTGGGAGGCAGAGGTTGCAGTGAGCCAAGATTACACCACTGCACTCCAGCCTGGGGGACAAAGCGAGACTCCGTCTCAAAAAAAAAAAAAAAAAAAAAAAGAAGAGGAAGATGAGTTTAAAGGAAGCAGGACATAATTTCAATAATGTTTACAGGAAATGCTGTGTGATGCGTGTGATGATTCATATACGACTGCTGTGTAGGAATTGTGACTATAGGCACATAGGTTGACAGGCATAGTGGTTATAAACCAACCTGAAGGCCTAAGTATTAAACCAGGAGACCTTGAAAGCCAACTTGTGTGATAGAACTTTGTGTTACGCAAACCAGATGCACGAAAACCTCAAATAGTATTTCATTTCAAGGAAAGGCATTTGGCAAAAAAAAAAAAAAAAAAAAGGAAATTTCATGGTCGTCTTTGCGAAATCCCAATATAGGACCAAACCATAAAATGGTCCTTACATTTATTTGGCTTTAAAAATATTGTTTGGCTATAAAAATAAATAGCAGTATGACCTGAAAAGTAGCAGTGTCAGGTCAGTCAGACCCCATGTCCTAATCATCAGTCTGGCAGCCCCATCCTATTGTTTTTGTGAATAGGAGATGGTCTGTTATTAATTTAACCCCAGAAAAGTATTAAAATAAGCATTACCGTCACCCTAGGAAATATAAAAAGATAGAGTGAAGATAAAGTGAATAAAACCCACAGTATTACTAGTGGTGTGCTAGAAATAAGTTTTATAATCACTGTTGTACAGTTGTGTGTATTTTAAAACATGTTTGAAAGTCTTAGGAGAATTTAGTTTACCAGATTTATAAGTGTTGATTTATTCAGTTTATTATTGTACAAATGCTTATATTAATGATATTGTTGTTAACTTCGTAAGTTTGTTCTTTAAAGTGATTACAACTTTAAAACATCTGATACATTAAGCTTTATCATCAATGCTTAAATGTTTAAAATAACCTATTTGCTGTATTAGCAGTGTGCTTTAAAGTTTAAGGAAAACGATTTGTTTACCAAATTAATAAGAAATTAATTGATCATTGACTAAATAAGGTATAATAGTAGAAAAAGTTGTTCTCGGTTTATGAAAATTCTGCTTTGGGAATGAAAATCTTAACAGACTAAATAAACCTGCACTCACCAGCAGGGGGGAAACTGTGGGAGATGAGAAATGGGACTGGTAGATTACCATATGTGGTCGAGCATATGAAGAAGTTACTGAAAGGGCTTGAGTGATCTGTAGAATATTTAGTGGGAGGGGAATTTGCCATAGGTTTTTAAAAAATGAAAACAAAAAAGGGGGTGAAAGCAATAGTAACATAAGGAAAAACAGACACGTAAGAAAAGAAATACATCCATTATTCATTCATTGGCTTAGCAGTGAATACTATTTAGTCACAAGAAAGCAAACACTTGGAGAGAGGAAGTGAAGTGTGGTAAGTGATAAAAGAAAATTAATTATCAGCCCTAAATTAGGAAGGCAATTTATAATGTCAAAAATTGTGGGGTTAAAAATAGTCGTATACACAATTATTTCTAAATATGAAAGTAAATACCAAGAGAAGGGGTGCACTGAGGTTTATTGTTTCTGGGGAGGTGGGACTAGTGGGAAGACACTTATTGATTTGTGTAAGATCTTGCCTAGTATTATCTCACTTTTCAACTAAGTGCAAGTCCATCAATTTCATAAAAGCAAAATTACCAAATGACACTACAACAAATATAGGCACATTGTAGGGAAAGTAGCAAAGGATATAAATAAAATTAGAATTACCCATTATCCAGAAATATGTGATGTTCAGTGCTCCCCTGTAGTCTTTTATCTATGAATTATACTTATGTGTAACTTTATTCTTAATTTATACTTAATATTTTCTCATGGCATTACTGTGATTTTTAATATCTCCATTTATATTCAATCATGGATGTGACAGAATCTAACTGGTTCTCTGTTGCTGGGTATTTAAATATTTTCTCTGCAGCATATAGAGTGCTTCAGTAGTCATCTTCCTGCATACTGTTTTTATCAGTACTTGTGAGCTTTATCTTTAGTGAAATTCTTTAAAATGGAATTTTTTATCCTAAAGGTATAAATATTTTCATGGCATTTTCTTTTTCCTACCCTTCTACCTTCCCTGTGTTCCTTCCTTCGTTTATAAAAACATAGTCCTAAGTTACATTCTGAAAATATTGGTGTCCTAATTTACTTGATCACATATGGAATATAGGAAGGAATACCTATTTTACCAGTATTGGAAATCAATAGTTTTTCTACTTACAAATTTCATGTTTTAAGCAAGTATCTTTTTTGCTTTCTGCTGCGTCTTTTATTGGAAGTCGTTATACTGTGGTGATTAAGAGGAGCCCTAGAACCACAAAGACCTGGTTTCTAATGCCTGCTCTTCTGTTTGTAGTTGAGTGATCTCAGGGGAAACAGACTTAAAAAGTGAAGGCTCAATTTCTTTGCTTGTAAAGTGCAGACATTCACTCACAGCACCTACCTCATCAGCTTGTATGGATTAAATGACATCTTGTAAGAAAAGCCCTCGTATAGTTTTTGTGTATATGAAAACAAGTATCCATTTAACTGGTAATAGATAGAGTGAAAAGTAAATACACATGTAAACCTATATTAATGTAATATTGTTTAAAAATCCATTGTTTCAGGCTCACTGTCATGGATGCTCTATCAGAAGGAAATGGCACATTTGCATTAAACCTTTTGAAAAAGCTAGGGGAAAACAACTCCCCTAATCTGAAAATTTGTCCCTAATCTGAACAAGTCCCTAATCTGAAAACTTGAAATCTAAAATGCTCTAAAATCTGAAACTTTTTGAGTACCATATTGACGTACGATTTGCAAGTCATTTCAAAGATTTTAGCTTTCACTCTGAGTCAAAGGGGTTTTCAGTTGAAGAATGATGTGACTTGTGTTTTAACAGTAGCCCTCGGGCTCCTGGGCTGAGAATAATCATGGAGAGGATAAGGGAAGAGACAGGGCAATCTCTTGGGAGTTTACTGCAACATCCAGGACTAGGATGATAGCAGTGGAGGAAGGAAGCATGGGTTAGATTTTGGTTACATTTTAAAGATGGGGCTGATATAATTTAAATGGGTCAGATATGTGTTGTGAGAGAAAGACGGGAGTCAAGGTTACCTACAGGATGGTGTCCACATCAACTGAGACAGGGAGGATGAGAGATGGAGCAGATTTGGAATGGATTGTGAGGGACCCAGTGTTACATGTTAAATTGGAGGTTTCTTTTATACGTTGTATGTTCAGGTGCAGATGTCGCGTAGGCAGCAAAATTGATGAGTCTAGACTACAGGGGTGAGTTCCAGGGCAGGGGTGCAAATTTGGTTTCATATTTCAATTCAAGAGACTAAATGAAATTATAGGGGAGAAAAAAGCCTTTTTCCTCTATCTTCCTGGGATCACTGGCTAGGACCTTATAGTGTAACAAAAGAGAATTTACAAGAGAAAAGCAAACAGAAATTGATCAACCTGTGTGTCACACATACACATGGGAGACCTCAGTTATGAGTAACTCAAATGGGTGGTTAGAATTGGTGGTGTATTTACTTAATTTAGGATGGGAAAAGGAGGGGGAAAAGGGAACTTATGGAAAAAACTGACATTTTTAAGAGATCAATGGATCCTTTAGGGTAGAATGGATAGCTGATGTAATAGTCGAGTCGTAATGTCTGGCTGAGTGTATACAGAGTTCTCAGCTTTGAGAAAATTAAAGTTGTTCCCAAAAAGCAAATTTATGACAATTGAGGGCTTCTGAGTCCTTTTGGGAGGCTCTGCTTTTAGGCAGATAACATATTTCAGGAACTCAAATGCCTTCACCTCAAAATAATTCTTAAACGAAAGTAGCATATTTTGGAGTGATATATTCTGATTCTTTTGAAGTCCACCAAGAAAAGTAAACTAAGGATTGAACCATGGACACCCCAGTGTTTGGAAACTGAGGCAACAATCAAGGGCTGGTAAAGGCAGAGGCCAATATGGGAATCTAGAGACCGAGGGAAGAAAGTGTTTCCAAGGGCAGAGAGTGGCCAGCTCTGTTGATGTATGTACAGTGTATTAATGGTTGTGTTTCAAGTTAATTTTTACCTGTTTCTTTTATAGAACAAAGAAAAACCTGTGCAAATGATGTTTAAGAAATCAACTTTTCAAATGACCTATGCAAAAGAAATATTAAACAAAATTCTGGTGCTTCCTTATGTTGGAAAGGAGCTGAATATGCTTCCAGATGAAAACACTGATTTGAAAATGGTAATGAGAGTCCAAAGTATGCATTTTCTCATAGTGAATGCTCTCACAAGCTTTTAGGAAAAAAAAAAAAACTTCGAAAATTTGGTTTTACCAATGTTTTCTTGACATATTTGGTCACATGCCTTTTTCTCTTTTTATGGTTATGTCCAGCGGGATGTTGTTCTAAGTGCTGAACACAATGTAGAAAATTCTTGACCTGGCGCGGTAGCTCACGCCTATAATCCCAGGGCTTTGGGAGGCCAAGGCAGGTGGATCATGAGACCAAGAGATCGAGACAATCTTGGCCAACATGGTGAAACCCTGTCTCTACTAAAAATACAAAAAATATCTGGGCATGGTGACATGCACCTGTAGTCCCAACTACTAGGGAGGCTGAGGCAGGGGAATCACTTGAACCCAGGAAGTGGATGTTGCAGTGAGCCGAGATCGTGCCACTGCACTCCAGCCTGGCAACAGAGCAAGACTCCATCAAATTAAAAACAAAAGAAAGAAAGAAGGAAAAAAGAAAAGAAAATACTCTTATTCCAGAAAAGACTCAGGTTGGGGCCATATCAGGTCAGCCCTCAAAATCTTGCTTTACAATTTTGACTTTTTTTTCTCTTAGCCTTTTCCTTCCTGTGGAAAATGATATCCGTACCTCTCTATAAGGGTTATTGCAGGATAAAAGAGATTGCCTATATAAGGCATTTGTTTCAATGCACAGAATATGACATTGACTAATATTAGTAGTCTTCACTCCAGCCTTGCCCACTAGGTGTGAGTTTTCCCTTCAGAAAGCAGTCATATGGGGAAGAGCTGTTCTGAGTCTATACATCACCCAAGGATCTTGTTAAAATACAGATTCTGGTTTAGTAGGACTGGGATGGAGCCTGAGAAGCTGCATTTCCACCAAGCTTCCAGGTGATGTTGAGGTGGCAGACCCACGGAGCACACTGAGTAGCAAGGTGTTAGAGAGTCAGTGAAGACTTTTAGCAGGGTAGCATTTTGCTTCTCTCGAAAGCTAATCCTTACGACTGCAACGGACAAATTGAAAGAAGTAAGAATGGAGAGAGATAAGAAAGGAAGCTGCTATGACATTTTAAACAAGACACAATTAGGGCCTGAATGAAGGCAGCAGCAACAGAGGCAGAGGAAGGGCCGAAAGATGTTGGAAGTTAAAAGAACAGAAAATGGTGATGGATTCATTGGAAGGAAATTTGGGTAAAAGAGAAGATAGGTCTGAGATACCAGCATGCTTTTATTAAGATAGAACACCACACTTTAAGAGGACAGTCATTCTCCTACAAATATACTCTAAGTTGTAAGTTTCTGCATGAAGGAAAAGGTTTGACTAAGTGTCTTGAATCCAGGAATCAAGGCATTGAAATGTAAAGTCATCTCGAATGGTTTCGCATGAAGGTGCTTTCTTCCATATGTGTGCTGTCCAATATGGTAGCCACTAGCCATTTGTGATGATGTACACTTACATTAAAAAATTAAATTTACAAAACAGGCCTTTATTGCACTATCCACATTTCAAGTGCTCGGTAACCATATATGGCTCATGGCTACCACATTAGGCAACTCAGCCGGAGCGCGTTAACATCGTAGAAAACAGTCCCATTGGACAACACTGATTAGATTTTCAAATCTCCCACTCTCTTATTTTAGGTGGAAAAAGAACTTTCTTATGAGAGATTGATAGAATGGACAAAGCCAGACAACATGCATGAACGAGAGATGGAAGTTTTCCTTCCTAAATTTAAACTAGAGGAAACTTACAACATGGAGGATGTCCTTCGCAGTATGGACATGGTCGATGCCTTAGAACAGGACAGGGCAGACTTGAAGGATCTGTACTTGTCCAAGGTCATGCACAAGTCCTTTGTGGAGGTCAATGAGGAAGGTACAGAAGCAGCAGCAGCTACCACACCAAAAAGGGTTTTATGTTGTGCCAGTTACTCCCTCAGGTTCTGTGCAGACCATCCCTTCCTTTTCTTCATCCAGCACAGCAAAACCAATGGTATTCTCTTCTGTCGCCGGTTTTCTTCTCCATAAGGAAACAGTAGTCATTGAATGTAGTCCTCTTTTCTCTAACTGACTGACTTTTTCTCTACACTTCATAGTGTGCCTGCAAACCCAAAATGACTTTATTATTGCAGTGGTCAAAAATGAGATATTAGGAGCCTAATTTGAAATTCCTTGTTCAGAACCCTTCTGTGTATTTTTGTAGGTTAAATGTTTTCTAAAGTTGGAAGTTGACATTCTCCAAGGATCCTGTGGTCACTTCGGCAGTGATACCTCTAACCATTCAGCCAAACCACTCTGCTTGGACCGAGCTGTCTCCCTCTCCTTTGTTGCTACTTTTCTTTCTTCTCTGCTGAATAGTATTGACATGTAGACCCATTTTTAATGAGAGAATAGAGAGTGAAATGGAGAATGGGTAGAAGATGTGGGCAGGAGGTCTCAGAAATCCATACAAGCAACCTCTAGTCTAGAACTTTACCAGCAATTCCAAGGCCAGCACAGAGGATGAGAGAGCAGTTAATTCAGACCAGTGAGAAATCAGTCCAATTTCCTGTATGTTTCTGCCTTATTTGTAGTTTGCATTCATAGGGATCAGTAGATCACAAACCTGTTCAAACATGTAACTATTCACTTTCTCTGAAAATTTACAATTGTTATCAGGAGGCAGAGATGAGTAGATAATGTTCTGTTCACAGTTTGAGACAGCTTCATGGGTATACAGAACATGTCTTTCTATTTTATTTCAAATATGTTTGGAAAGGCACCTCAGGTTTCTGTTGCCATTTGTATTACAGCTTGAAATGAAATCACATTGTTCAGTGTTAAGAGAATACACTGATTAGTTAGATTGAAGAGGGAGATTGGTACTCTTTTCTAGGGGACAGCAAAAAGGACTTATTCCATCAACACCCTTGCAGTTAGAAGAACCCTGGGCAGCCCCTTATTTCACTGACACCACTTATATTTGCATTCCACAGCTAGTTCACTTTTCCCTTTTGACCCAAGCTGGCGAATTAGCTGCAGGAAGGGAATAGGACTGAGGAGTACAAGGAAACATCCACATTGTGTGCGGGCTGAGAGAGGAAAGAGGGAGTATCAGAGGTTGCCGGGTTTATCATTCTCATTCTGCTGCCTCCTCTGCCCAACACTTGCACTTGGAAAGAATAATCCTAGGTGGGGAATAATCAGTTAATGTGATTCTTTCACTGCGGAGAGAGCTTCTGAGTGTTATAGCCAGGAGCAATAGTCTGGCGCCCCGTTCCTTATGGAAAGGCATGCCTTCTTGCACAGCCTTGCAGGAAGTCCAGTTAAGTGGGTTAGTAGTTGGGAGCTGGAAGTGTAAATAGAGTAGCTGCCTACCATCCATGTGGGAATGTGTCTTTTTTTTTTTTTTTGACGGAGTCTCACTCTGTCACCAGGCTGGAGTACAGTGGCACAATATCGGCTGACTGCAACCTCTGGTTCCCGGGTTCAAGCAATTCTGCTTTAACCTCCTGAGTAGCTGGGAATACAGGTGCGTGCCACCACACCCAGCTAATTTTTGTATTTTTAGTAGAGAAGGGTTTTTACCATGTTGGCCAGGTTGATCTCGATCTCCTGACCTTGTGATCCGCCCGCCTCAGCCTGCCAAAGTGCTGGGATTACAGGCGTGAGCCACTGCACTTGGCCGGGAATACGTTTTTTAAATTGTTCCTGGGATGAGTATATTCAGATCATATCAATAGTGAATTATAAAAGTTAATGATATTGGTTTGATCTGTTACAGACCTATAATACAATCAGACTTTAGCCATGTAAATCACAATACATAAAAGGTAACAATAAGCATATTGGCCAAGAGGGTCTTGTAAAATTATATGTTTATCAAATTCTCTTTGAAGAGTTATCACTGAATATTTTATTTCTGTCTTGTAAGACCTGAAATCTATGTGCTGCCTTGACATCTACGGACTTAGGGCCTCAGAGGCCTGGCCATGCAGTCCCCTGCTCTTGTCAGATATGTGCACCCTGTTCACCCACTGAGCAGGAAGCCTCCTTGCCCTTCTAAGTTCCCCTATCGGCCAGTCAGCTGTACCCCACCTGGGTCTCAACCTGGCTCACTTTCCTGCCAGCCTGGAAACTTATTCAAATAAGTCTGTCACATCCGGAGGAACCAGGAATTGCCTCTTCCTCTTGTTACTATGAAGCCTGCCTTCCACAGCCCCTGCTGATTCACTCTTTTCCCAAATGCAGCTCTCCTGTGACCCTGCATGGCATGCGGTGACCTCCCTCCTTGGGCTGTGAGCAGATGTGACTAATAAATTGCTGCCAGTTTCATCTGTCCAGTGTCTCATGCTGTGTGTCTGGTTCTCTCCTACTATTTAGTGGGGGAGATCCCTCCTTCACCAACAAGGTGAATATGAGATGATCAAAACAACTACACTTCAGTGGACCATCCAGTCACCCAAATAATGATTCCATGTCTATTATGAAATTGCACCGAAAGACATTTCCATTATGCTGAGCAGTGTTTCTTGTAAGTGTCCACAAAATGAATTCCATTTAGAATTTAATTCTAGGAAACAGTTGATGTCACCTCTCCATAAGCCTATTCATAGATGTTTACTGGATAGCTGCTTTGCATTTGGGTATTTTAAATAGATTACTTTATTTAATCCATGGGGATAATAAACCCACGAGTAATCTAAGACTTAGAAGTTAAGTAGCTTGAGCAAGTTCCTGTAGCTAGCAAGGGGATAGAACCTGGATCCAATATATGATAATACCACCAAAGACTGGGTTCTGTATTAGAGGCCAAGCTGCTACTTCAGTCCTACCAGAGGGCAGCTGTCACCACAGTGCAGGAGGAGCAGGGACCAGAAACCTCTCTCCCTTTGACATGAAGTCTCATTTCTCTAGGTCTGTAACACTCTTATCTAAAAAGTGGGGCTTGGAAACCTAGCACCAAAAACACATCATCCTGGACCCGGGGATGAGGTTCCTGGAACAGAGAGCTAAGGTCAAGTTCATCTAGGCTATACGAACTCTGCAAGGGTTACTGCCCTCTCCAGGAGTCATAGGTGGAAGTCCTGAGAGCCCTCCTTCTTCCTAAGCATGAATAAGAGGAAACCTTAAGGCTTTCTCATCACTATTCTCTAAGAAAAGGCTGTAGGACCACAGTTGCAAAGGAGGGTTCCAAAGCCAGGGATGCAGGAAATACCCCTAAAGGAGCTGATGCCCTTCTGCATGCGGCAGGTGACCTTTCCTTTCCTGACCTGCAGCTTCTGCAATGAAGGTGATGGAGGGGGCAGAGGACTAGAGGGAGGCTTCCAGTCCAGTGGGTTTG
The DNA here is from genome assembly GCF_047675955.1 of Chlorocebus sabaeus. Classification (NCBI taxonomy): domain Eukaryota; kingdom Metazoa; phylum Chordata; class Mammalia; order Primates; family Cercopithecidae; genus Chlorocebus; species Chlorocebus sabaeus. The sequence continues at coordinate 16,487,657 of NC_132921.1, read as the reverse complement.
CTGCACAAGCTGACCCTGATCTGACATTCACAGGTCAGGGCATGGACCATCCACACCTGTTTGGCACATCTAGTGGCTATTGGTGAAAGAAGCATCAGATTCCTTTCCCACCCTTGCTAGCGTTGCCTCCAAAAGGAGTTCACTGTCCCTAGTTGTTTCTGACAAAGGATATAATGCTTTCTTAGTTCCTTACATATTGTCCTTGAAATGGAGGGTTCTGCAAAGGGTTAGGAAAAGAGAGACAGATTCAGTAGTTGCCTTTCAGATTTAATGGCAAGTTCAACTGGGAACTCTATTCATTACTGTGCCAGGTATCAATTTATTGTCTGTCAGCTCTAAACCTACCTTTGTGGACTTACTTTGTGATAATGAACCTGAATCTTATAGCAAAAACTGAACTGGTTAGCCCCGTGTTAGGCTTTGCCAATAGAGGGAGCTGGAGGGACACTCTAAGGAGATAGCAGTAGAAATGCTCTTTCTAGATTCTGGTCCTCCTAGAATTTCGTATTCAGTGTAAGTGGCCAGCAGCCCACTTGGTCATCTGTAGCCACATTCTCAGGCCATGCTTTCTCCACACAATGGCTATTTCCACATTTGGTCAAGACCCAAATTCTAGCAAGTGTATCCCCACTAGGCATTTACTTCTACAGACCAGCCCCTGCCTGCCCACACCCTCCAGCAAGGGCAGATGGCTTCTGTGAACAGCTTTGGCCCTCTGGCAAGTTTCATTGCCACCGCAGACTGCATGTTTCCGTGGCAGCCACAGCTCCAAAGAACTCCGAATCTCAGCCCTGGGGCATTCAGTCATTTTAGTTTGTTCAGGTTGGTATAATAAAATATCACAAACTGAGTAGTTTAAACAACAGATATTTATCAGAGTTTTGGAGGCTGGGAAGTCCAAGGTCAGGGTGCCAGCAGATTTGGTTTCTGGTGAGGACTGTCTTCCTGGCTTGTAGAAGGCTGCCTTCTAGCTGTGTCCTCACATGGCAGAGAGAGCAATCTCTTTCTTCCTCTTCTTATAAAACCACTAATCCCATTCTGAGGGCCCCACCCACTTGACTTTATTTTACCCTAATTATCTCCCAAAGGCCCTTTCTCCAAATACCATCATATTGGGGTTTAGGACTTTCATATAATAAAATTGTGGGGACACAAATCAGTCTATAGCCTATGTCCCCTCTAAACCCTTAGTTCTTTCATTTCTACTCACCCCACCCATTAGGTAGCAATTTCTCTTTAATATCTTCTATTTCTGCTCTCATTAGAGTCTTTAAAAATAAAAAAGCTCCTATTGCTAGTTAATAATTCTTTATATAAACTCTCCCCTGTTCAAATACTGATGTTTGTTTTGTTTGCAGCTTTGTTTGCAGTTTACTGTTAGTTTCTGTTTGCAGTGTGAACCCTGGCTGGAGTAACAGAATGTGCTTCTCACACACTATCAGGAAAGACTGTGACAGATGCTTGAAGTATGAAGTGCAGGTCTACCAATCCCATCCTGGCTTGAGTTAATACAGATATTAGAAAAATTACTCCATTAAAAACTGAAAATTCTGAGATTAATGCTGCACCAGAAAGGACACTAGGACAACTGGAATGAACTGGCACAGTTTCAGGCAAATCATCCATGGCCACTCTACTGATATGCCATATTCTTTTTTTGCTTTTTGTTTTTTGTTTTTTTGAGACAGAGTCTCGCTGTCGCCCAGGCTGGAGTGCAGTGGCACAATCTCGGCTCACTGCAAGCTCTGCCTCCCGGGTTCACACCATTCTCCTGCCTCAGCCTCCCAAGTAGCTGGAACTACAGGTGCCTGCCACCAGGCCCGGCTAATATTTTGTATTTTTAGTAGAGACGGGGTTTCACTGTGTTAGCCAGGATGGTCTCTATCTCCTGACCTCGTGATCCGCCCGCCTCGGCCTCCCAAAGTGCTGGGATTTATCAGAAATTCTATTTCCCATTCAATTTTCCTATCTGCAGTACAACCAGTCAAGAATCCCTGAAAGGAAAAGATGCATTCAAATGCCAAAGAATTCTTCGTAATTGACATTCAGTTCCTTATCCTTTAATACTTCCTGATAACAGCCTTGAAATTAATGGAGAGAATGTTACCAGGCAATGTCATATCAGGAGATGTTTTTTCTTTCATAACTTCATTACAATACAAAACCAGGCATACTGCTAATGTAATGGTTTTCAAATTTAATTCTATTTAGTTCTCCATATCCTTGGTCAGCAGATGCTCTAATGGCCCTAATGAGAGTTGCCAGGCAATGCCATATCAGGAGATATTTTTCTCTCTCATAAGTTCATTAAAATACAAAACCAGGCATACTGATTAATGTAATGCTTTTCAAATTTAATTCTGCTGGGTTCTGTATATCCTTGGTTAGCAGATGCTCTACAATACTTATGTTTCATTGCTTGCCTTTGTTTTGATAATATTCTAGACATTTTAATAGAAACATTGTCTTAGTATGTGTGTGTGTTGCTATAAAGGAATATCTGAGGGTGGGTGCTTTATAAAGAAAAGATGCTTCTTTGGCCTAGGGTTCTCTAGGCTATTCAAGAAGTGTGATGCCAGCATGTGCCTGGCTTCTGGTGGGGGCTTCTGTGCTGTGTCTTAACATGGTGAAGAAGGTCAAAAGGGATGTGGATGTGTGCAAAGAGAAACCAAACAGGAGGACGCACCTCATTTTATAACAACCCATTCCCAGGGGAACTAATCCATTCTGAGAGAACTAATTCTGCCTCACCAGAATGAGAACTCACTCACTACCAGGAGAAGCACATCAAGCCTTCTTTGAGATACCCATTCCCTTAAGGCAAAAACATCTCACTAGGTCCAACACCAATACACCAGGGATTAAAGTTCAACGTGAGTTTTGCTGGGAACAAACAAACCATATCTAAGCCACAGCCAGAGTATTCTGAATGACTTAGACGTCCACTTGTCTCAGTACTCTAATCAAATTTAGGATTGTGTTGGTACTAAGCAGTAGTAATTTGGCTGGAGAATGTTAATGAAAAGGGACAGAAGAAGAACCTATATAGTGATTCATTAACTCAAAGGACTGGCCAAATAATATTCAAGAAGTTTTGTAATTGTTTGAATAGAGAGAAGTGATGGGAGTACTGGAAAGAGAATGTATCTGAGTAAACAGAATGTACCCAACTGGATAGGCACACCGGGCTCAAAAGAATTGGCGTTAATGCAGTCAGAATAAATTTCAAGTTAATCATAAGAATTTACCTTCAGCAAAATAGCATCGCAGATCACACACAAGGAGACTCTATTTAGTCTTTTAGCCCAGCTTCTCCTAGAGAGTAAAAACTCCATTCCTTAAGTGTTATCAACAATCAGATTAACTTTGTTGACATTTGTTCATTATAATTAAAATTCTCTTATATCACTGAATATGTGGAACATTCTTCAGTTGTATTATAACAATATTATAATATTACTGCAGAGTATGGCAGAAAAAGCAGTGCTCTGGGAATGTGGCCATACAGACTCTGGTCTCACTTCTTCCATGAATTCTTCATGGGACTCTTGGCAAATCACACAAACTACCTCTATTTCACCATCCTTCTCTGTAAACGTAGCAGCCACAATATGAGTCTTTCTAATGCTTACATTTTTCTCTGTGTCTCTGGACTTGATTATCAGAAGCAAGTGGCGTTTTTTGTTTTTTGTTTTTACCTCCCACTTCCTCAAAACCGTGAAGACTTGCTGGAAATCTCATGAGGAAACTGAAAGGTGCAGCAGGGTGTGTAAGGAGTGGCTGTTGCTGGTGAATATGGTCAGTCACTGAGTGGAAACATTTTTAAGACCAAGAAGCCTCTTTAAGATGGAGCATTTGTTCATTTAACAATAAGAAGCACAGAGATCTCAAACCATGCTAGGAAGTTCCAACTACATTTGGACTCTAGTTCCCTCTTGACAAGTGGAAGTCTAATTTGTAGACGCTGGTAGCTCAACCTGAGACTAACCTAGGAGTGTGCTCTTCCTGAGGTCCACAAAGTCCGGAGCCAAGGGAGTCAGACAAAACTAGGTTAAGGTTGAGTTGGTAGTTGAGAACCAGCAGATACTCCCCAGTACTGACTGAAGAGCTGAAAATTAGGTATGAGGCTGGAAGACAGAAGATGAAGCTGAGCACAATTTCTGAGACACTGAATGATATAGTCCAGAACCTTAACAGGTACCTGTCACCTCCCTAGTGGGGCAGGCAGAAGGGTTTGTGAGTGGAGATCCTGTTCAGGTTGTCTGAAATTAGCCTCTAGTTACCTAGAGGGATGGGTTCCCCTTTAGGGCCCAGCATTTAAATTGTCCATACTCAGAAAATAAATACAATTAATCCTCATAAATATAGATTTGCAGACAGATTTCTCACTTAGGAAGACTGATCATTTTCACATTTCATTGCACTATTACAAAAACTAGTTTCATTCTTTCTTGGATTCATCTTTGATACTTCCCACCCCCTCCTCCTTTCATGGCCCAAGAAGTGATGCCTAATCAATGTCCTAGAAATCCCTCCTCTCCATTTCCCTTGACTCTGCCTCATTTCAGCTTCCCTCATCTCTCACCCATGCTGTGTCCCCCTAACACCTCACTACATGCGATGGCAACCTCCTACAATATCTTCCATGATGCAGTCAAAGGAATCTTTGTAAAATACAAATATGATTATGTTTCTCATCAGCTTAAAATATTTTAGTGATTTCCCATTGTCCACAGGGAATGAAGAAACTCCCCCTAGAGTTGACATGGCCCTTCATGATCTGCTCCTGTAGACACAACAGAGGCTTTTCTGTGGTGCCTCATTCCAATTGTCTGTGCCACTGAAGGCCTGAAATGGTCACAGTTATCCAACATCATGGTGCCATCATAGCCCTCTCTGCACTTGCATGCACTATTTTTCCAACCTGGAACACTTGTGTTTATAATGAAACTCTCAGTTACCAAATTATGTCCTTAATAAACAACTTTGAAACAACTAGGCAGTGGGAATAAGGTAAAAGTATTTATCATATTTTAACTTGTTGAGCTGGTCAAGGAGAAAAAGGAGTGGATGAATGAAGTTGGGCCCAAAGTCTGGAGCTAGATCTGAACAACAAGGAGTAATTGGTACACAACTGGGAAGTGATATTGGCATTTTCCAATTGTAAGAGCAGGAAAGTTTGGGCAGAGTTCAAATGTGAGTCTTTAGCAACTACAGAGAGGGCTTTTCAGAATCATGGAGAAAAGATGTGGGTGAATCCTGCATCAAGACTACTGAGGAGATGTTCTTGGGAACAGTTACTTTTAGGATTCCACACTGAAATCACCTGGAGAGCTTTATAAATTATTGCTGCCCAATTCCATTTCCTAAGATTTAATTGGGGATTTTTTGCAGTAGAATTACCAAACTGGAAAGTTCTGGGAAAGCTTTCTTCAGTGAGATTCATCCCGGGTATGCAAAGATGGTTGAATGTGCATGAATCAATACATGCAATACAGCTCATTAACAGAACCAAAAACAAAAACTATATGATCATTTCAATAGATGCTAAAAAAGTACTTCATATAATTCTACATCCCTTTATGATAGAAGCCCTCAACAAACTGAGTATAGAACAAATATACCTCAGAATAATAAAGGCTATAGATGACAAATCCACAATTAATATCATACTGAATGGGGAAAAATTGAAAACATTTCAATAAGATCTGCAACAAGACAAGGATGCCTAATTTCACCCACTTTATTTAATACCTTACTGGAAGTCCTGGCCAGAGAAATTAGGCAAGAGAAAGAAGTATAAAGCCAGCCAAACTGAAAAGGAAAAACTCAAATTAGCTTTGTTTGCACATGACATAATCTTAGAAAAACCTAAAGACTCCGCCAAATATCTGTTAAAACTGATCAATGAAGCAGTGAAGCTGGAGGATACAAAATTGGCTTACAAAAATCAGTAAGATTTTTATACAACAACAGTGAAAAATCAGAAAAAGAAACCAAGAATGAAATACCACTTACAATAGCTACAAAAAATATAAAATATGAAACACCTGATAATCAATTTAACCAAAGATGTAAAAGATTTCTACAAGATAAACTATAAAACATTCATGAAAAAAATTGAAGAGGACTCAGAAAAACTAGAAAGATATTCATACTCTTCAACATCATGGATTGGAAGAATTAATGTTGTTAAAATTACCACCCAAAAGCAATTTACTGATTCAGTGCAATCCCTATCAAAATACCAATGTTATTCTTCATAGAAATAGAAAAAACAATCCCACAATTTGTGGGGAACCACAGAAGACCCCAAATAGCCAAAGCAATCCTGAGCAAAGAAAACAAAGCTGGAGGCATCAAACTACCTGATTTCAAAATATACTACAAAGCTATACTAAGCAAATCAGTATAGTCCAGCATAAAAACACATAGACCAATTGAGCACAGTAGAGAACCCAGATATAAAGACACACATTTGCAGCAAACTCATTTTTGACAAAGATGCCAGGAACATAAAATGGGGAAAATACAGTCTTCAATGAATGGTGCTCTGAAAACTGGATAACCATTGTCAGAAGAATGAAACTAGACTCCTATCTCTCAATATATACAACAAACAAATCAAAATGAATGAAAGACTTTAATCTATGACCTGACACTATGAAACTACTAGAAGAAAACACTGAGGAAATGCTCCAGGTCATTGGTCTAGGCAAAGTATTTTTTTTTTTTTTTTTTATGTGCAAGGGCTCAAAAGCACAGAAAACCAAAACAAAAATAGACAATTGGGATTACAACAAGCTAAAAAGCTTCTGCATAGCAAAATAAACAATCAACAAAAGGAAGAGATAACGCACAGAGTGGGAGAACATTTTTCCAAACTATCCATCTGACAAGGGATTAATAAGCAGAATATATAAGGATCTCAAACAAGTTAACAGCAAAAAAAAAAAAAAAAAAAAATTGATTTAAAAAATGGGCAAAAGATCTGAACAGATGTCTCAGAAGAAGACATACAAATAGCCAATGGGCATATGAAAAAGTGTTCAACATCACTAATCATCAGAGAAATGCAGATTAAAACCACAATGAGCTATCATCTCATTCCAGTTAAAATGGCTTGTATGAAAATGATGAGGGGCCAGGCGTGGTGGCCCACACCTGTAATTCAGCACTTTGGGAGGCTGAGGTGGGTGGATCACCTGAGGTCAGGAGTTAAATACCAGCCTGACCAACATGGTGAAACCCTGTCTCTAACAGACATACAAAATTAGCCAGGCATGGTGGCACATGCCTGTAATCCCAGCTACTTGGGAGGCTGAGGCAGGAGAATCACTTGAACCTAGGAGGTGGAGGTTGCAGTGAGCTGAGATCACACCACTGCACTCCAACCTGAGCAACAAGAGCAAAACTGTCAAAAAAAGAAAAAAAAAAAGGAAGAAGAAAGAAAACAAAAAGGAATAATAAAATAATGAAATGCTGGTGAGAATGTAGAGAAATGGAAACCCTCTTAGTGGGAATGTCAATTAGTACAGCCGCTATAGAAAACTCTATGGAGGTTTTGCAAAATCCTAAAAATAGAGCTGTCATATTACCATCAATTCTACTGCTGGGTATAGATCTAAAAGAAAGGATATCACTGTATTGAGGAATATCTGCACTCCCTTGCTTCCATGTTTATTGCAGCGCTATTCACAATAGAGAAAATATGGAACCAACCTAAGCGCCCATCAGTGGATGAATGGATAAAGAAAATGTGATATATACACACAATGGAATATTATTCAGCATAGAAAAGAATGAAATAAGTTCTATCATTTGCAACAACATAGATGGAACTAGAGGTCATAAAGTTAAGTGTTAATAACCCAAGTACGGAAAGACAAATACTGCATGTTCTCGCTTATAGGTGGGAGCTAAAAAAGTGGATCTCATGAAGATAGGAAGTAGACTGAAGCTTTCCAGAGGTGAGGAAGGGTAGAGGGAACGGAGTGTTGAAGAGAGTTTGATTAATGGGTACAAATACACAATTTCATAGAATCTAAGACCTAGGGTCTAACAGATCAGTAGAGTCAAAATAGTTTACAATTTCAAAATATTGTATTTTGTATATTTATTATAATTACATATACATATATTACATATATGTATTTACAATATATCTATTTTATATGTCAAAATAACTAGAAGAGAGTAATTTGAATGTTTCTGCATAAAGACAAATATTTAAGATGTTGGAAGTCCCAATAACACTGATTTCATATTTACAAATTATATGAATGTATTATGCACCCTAAAACGATGTCAGCTATTATCTATTAATAAAAATAAATAATAAATAAATAATAAAAATCTGGCCAGCCCTCTCCCCACCCCCAGTCACCTGAAACCTTTCTGTTCCCCATGACTGCTCCAAAATGGGAAATAAGGTTTCACACTAATTTCTATAACTTGTCAAATCCCCAAAGTCTAATTCTTATCTAATGCCCCAAAGTCAATGCCCCAAAGTCTAATTCTTATCACAAGACCTCTACATAGATGGTTCATTTTAAATTTCTGTAAGGCAATGTGCACCTTACATCTATCTATGTACCAGGAATTGGCATTCTTCTGGTCCCTGAAACTATGATTCACAGTTCACTACAAGGACACTTTCACTGGGGGTGGGGTGCGGGGTGGATTATCACTTCTTGATTGAAAGCTCCCGGAAAGTAGGGGCTTTTTTCTACACAGCGAGTGGCCGCTTCCTGCACACCAGGAAATCCCCTCCGCCTGCGGGACCCGCCCCGCCCTCCTGCCCACGCGCCTGCTGGGTGGTGCCTGCTCGAGTCCCGACTGCGCCCGCCTCCCCACTCACTAGGATCTGATACTCCGCGCCGCCCAGACGCCTCTATTCCCGTCACTACCACCGGCCTCCCCTCAATCCTGGGCAACGGTTCCCACAACGGCGGTACGTGTCTAGCTTTGGGAGCGGCTCCCACAAGCAGGCATCGGGTTATCCGCTCCCGCGCCCAGGAAACGGTAGGAGCCCGGGAAAGCTGAACCTGGCAAAGTTCCCTGAGCTCCGTCCCGGGGCTCCCCTCTTTCACTTGGTCTCGGGTCGGGGCCTCCCCGAGGGCAGGGGCGTGGCTGCGCCTGGCTGCGACCCCTGTGGATCCTGGTGTGGTCAGGGCGGGTGTCGGGGGAGATCGCGTGGAGCTGGGGGATGAGCCTCCAGGCTCAGCTCAGCTCAGCACGCAGGAGCTGGGAAGCGGGGGTGCGGACAATGACGCCCCGCGATCCTCTCTGGTGAAGTACTCTTTGGGGTGGGAGGGGGCTGTGATGCCTCAGAACACTAGGACCCTAGGATCCCAGGACCCTGGGAGCACGCACCTCCAGGGTCCAGGAGATGGGCCACCTGTGGGATGGGAGCGTCGCAGAATGTTGGTGCCATAGCTCAGGGCCCCTTGGCCATAGATGGTGCTGCAGAGAGCAGTGCGTTGGGAATTTCTGAGGATACCGAAGACCCTCGAGAGAGAACTAGGGGTGGGTCCCAACGGCAGCCTGGACCCTGCGCCTACCCCAGCACCTTTTCCAAGAATGAGCGCACGGGTTTCACAGCCCTCTCTGGCTCCCAGAGTTTGGCCAACACCACAGCACTTTTGAGAGTGTGCAGGCCTGCAAAGATCATCGTGAGGGACATTCCAGATCTTGTTTTTATTAAATTCACTGACGGGATAAAATATTTCAAAATTCATTGTCCTTAAGGTAAGATGGTGGGGGCTTTTTAATCATATTTTAATTTTGTTGTATCAGATCATATTGCCACTTAAGTTACTTCCTTTTCTCCTCCCACTACCCTTTAAAACCAAGTTTGGTGAGAATCAAGGACAAAAAACCAAACACCACATATTCTCACTCATAGGTGGGAATTGAACAATGAGAACACTTGGACACAGGAAGGGGAAAATCACACACCGGGGCCTGTTGTGGGGTGGGGGGAGGGGGGGGAGGGGGAGGGATAGCATTAGGAGATATACCTAATGTAAATGATGAGTTAATGGGTGCGGCACACCAACATGGCACATGTATACATATGTAACAAACCTGCACGTTGTGCACATGTACCCTAGAACTTAAAGTATAATAATAAAAAAAAAACTAAGCTTGGAAAACAGAACTTATAGAAAACTAATATTCAGATGCTGTCAGGCATACTTAGATGCTAGGGGGAAACTGGGTCAGGTGAGGGTCCTCTTGCTTCTGGGGTCTAATTGTGTCTGATGACAGGAATGTGACCCAGAGCTGTCTCCTCCCTGTTGTGATTTATAAGACTGATGTGAAAAGTAACATTCGTATTTGGTCCCAGCCAAACAATCAATAGTATCTAATAGTAGAATATAAATATTTTCAGATATGCAATAAATCAAAATTTATGTATTCTGTCTTAGAAAACTATTGTTCTAGCCAAAGGAATAAACAATAAAGCAGAAAAGGCATTGGGGTTCAAAACAAAGGACATTGGCAAAGGGCTGTCTTAGATGAGACAGGGATGCTGCACACTAAAGAGAAGTGAGTTTAGAAAGGAATAGTCAGCAATGTGAGTGATCAATAGCAATGGATGCAACACATTGGAATTATGAAAGAGAAGGGTAGTACAATTACAGTCCAGCAGACAGCCTCTGAATGCAAGAATGTTTAGAAAAGAAAGGTATGTAACATATTTAAATACTAATGTAATTTACATCATAATGTATTTAGAAACCAAAATGGAATATCTATCTCAGTTTTGTCACTGGTATGGCCCTAGAAAAGCTTTTATTTTATTTTTAAACTTTTAAGCATTGATTTTTGTAATCAATGCTTAAAAGTTTAAAAATATTTCATTTGCTGTGTTAGTAGTGTGCTTTAAAGTTGAAAGTAAAAGTTTATGTTTACCAAATTGACAAACAATAAGTTGGCCACTAACTAAAGTATAATAGTAGGGAAAGTTGTTGTCTGCTTATGAAAATTCTGCTTTGGGAATGAAAATCTTACAGATTAAAGAAACCTGCACACCAGCAGGATGAGAGACTGTGGGAGACGAGCAATGGGACTGAGATTATTCATATGTGGTTGAGCATATGAAGTAATTACTAAAAAGGTTTGACTGATTGGTGGAACACTTGGGGGCAAATTTGCTATATATAAAAGAAAGCCAAAGAAGGTGAGGTGGAAGAAATATTAACATAAGGAAAAACAGAGTTATGTGAGAAGAGGAATGGATTAATTGTTCACTACTTGGCTTAGTTATGAATACTATTTAATTGCACTAAAGCAAACACTTGGATAGAAGAGGTGAAGTGCAGTGACTGAAGTAAGGGATGTAATTCCATAAATTAGGAAGGCAATAGATGATGTCTAAAATTGTTAGGTCAAAAACAGTAGTATACACCTATTATAGCTAAACATAGAGGTAAATGCCAGGAGAAAGAGCAAGCTGACTTGTGATTGATTGCTTCTAGGAAGTTGGGAGGAATGGGAAGGTGCCTGTTGATTTGTATAATGTCTCTCCTAGAATTATTTGACTTTACAACTAAGTGCCAGTTCATTAATTTCATAAAGAGCAAATCTGACTAAATCGCACTAAAAAGAATATACACACATTGCAGAAAATGCAAAAATACAGGAGAACATAACTAACATCAAAATTACCCATTGCCCAGAAGTATTCGATATTCAGTATTTCTTTCCAGTCTATTTGTGAATTATACTTATATGTAACTTTATTTCTAATTTACACTTAACATTAATCTTCATTTATATTCAATCACAGATATGACAGAATCTAACTGGTTCTCTATTGTTGGCCATTTAAAGATTATCTGTAGCATATGAAGTGCTTCACTAGTCATCTTTCTGCAAAACATTTTTTATCAGTACATGTGAGTTTTACTTTCAGTGAAATTCTTTGAAATGAATTTTTTTTATTCTGAATGTATAAATATTTTCTTGGCATTTTCTTCTTTCTATCCTTCCTCCTTCCCTCTCTTCCTTCCTTCCTTTTTAAAATATAATTCTAAATTACACTCTGAAAATATTTACATAATCAGTTGTAGAGTACAGGAAGGAATACCTATTTTACCAGTGCTGGAAATTAATAGTTTTTGTACTTATGAATTTCATGTTTTAAAAAGAGAGCTTTAACTTGCTTTCTGCTTTCTAAAAACAAACAAACAAACAAACAAGACAACCTTGTACCATGGTGATAAAGAGATTAAGAGGAACCCTAGATCTACAGCGTTCCTCAGCAACCACAGACCTGGTTGCTAATCCTTGCTTTACTGTTTGTAGCTGGGTATCCTCAGAGGCAAGATACCGACACAGCGAAGACTCCATTTATTTGCTTGTAAAATGCAAATATTCCCTGGACCGACCCCATCAAGTTGTGCAGATTAAATGAAATTACTCGTCAAAAGCCCCAGTTTAGTTTTTGTATGTGTACCTATTTGTTCACTGAGGAAAAGTGTCCACTCTATTAATAAATAAAGTGAAAATGCAATACATAGTAAGCCCGTATTGATGTAAAATTGTTTTTAAATCCATTGTTTCAGGCTCACTGTCATGGATGCTCTATCAGAAGCAAATGGCACCTTTGCATTAAACCTTTTGAAAAAGCTAGGGGAAAACAACTCAAACAACATATTTTTTTCACCCATGAGCATGTCGTCAGCCTTGGCCATGGTTTTCATGGGAGCGAAGGGAAATACTGCAGCCCAGATGTCTCAGGTACCTAAAGCCACTTCAAGACAACAGTAAATGCTACTAATTTATCAGTAATGCTGGTCTTTCATGTTTCAAATCTCAAAGAGATTCCTCTTTTAACAGTTAACTCTGCTAGTGTCACAGGGATGTGGATGGAGAGTTGGCAGGATGGAGCATGTTACCACTGCCTGACCATCCTTGATAACCTGGGGTCACTCCTGTGTGTGCTTCCACAGGCAGCTGGGCTAGGAGGTCCAAGAAGGTCTCACATATCTGGGCTTTGGTGCTGCTTGGTGGCTGGGGCCTGAGTACCCTACAAGCAAGTCTTTTCATTCCTCCAGAGCCCTTCCACATGGCCTTTCCTTAGGGAAGCTTGTGCATCCTTACATCATGGTAGCTGGGTTATAAGAGAGTCAACGTGGAAGCTGCCAGGCTTTTTAAGGTCTAGGCTTAGAACAGAGCTACATCTGCATTCTCTTGTTAAAAGTAAGTCACAGGGCCATCCCAGATCCTAACAAAGGGGAGGGAGATTCCATCTTTTGGGGTCAGGAGCACCATGTATATGCAGAGACAGAACACATGTTTGGCAGCTGTGTTTTTAGACAAAGTACCACAAACAGTGAGCGTTTAAGTAACCTGAATCATTTTGTTATGGTTTGCAAAAGGCATATCTACTCATACCAATATTTAGATAACATTGATTTTCCATAGGAAGTGATTATAGGGAAGCTTAAGAAGAGCTATAGGTAGGGAGAATGGGTGGATTTCAACACACTTTCTGTCTTTGATTAGTGTAATAGTGCATTCTCATACTGCTATAAAGCAATACCTGAGATTGGGTAATTTATAAAGGAAAGAGGGTTTTTTTGTTTTTTTTTTGAGACGGAGTCTCGCTCTGTCGCCCAGGCTGGAGTGCAGTGGCTGGATCTCAGCTCACTGCAAGCTCCGCCTCCCGGGTTCACGCCATTCTCCTACCTCAGCCTCCCGAGCAGCAGGGACTACAGGCGCCCGCCAACTCGCCCAGCTAGTTTTTTTGCGTTTTTTAGTAGAGACGGGGTTTCACTGTGTTAGCCAGGATGGTCTCCATCTCCTGACCTTGTGATCCGCCCGTCTTGGCCTCCCAAAGTGCTGGGATTACAGGCTTGAGCCACCGCGCCCGGCCTAGGAAAGAGTTTTAATTAACTCACAGTTCCACATTGCTGGGGAGGCCTCAGGAAACCTACAATCATGGCAGAAGGCAAAGGAGAAGGAAGCACCTTCTTCACAGGGTAGCAGGATGGAGTGGGTGCAAGCCGGGGAAATGCCCGACACTTATAAAACCATCAGCTCTTGAGAGACTCACTCACTATCATGAGAACAGCATGGAGGAAACTGCCCCATGACCAATTACCTCTACCTGGTCTCACCCTTAACATGTGAGGATTATGGGGATTATAATTCAAGATGAAATTTTGGGGAGAGACATAGCCAAATCATATAAATTAGATTAATCATCTTTTATGCTCTAGTAAGGATCTATAAATCTCTGTACATCTCTTAATGTTGAATTTAGCATTGTGCCTATTTTTGAAGTCAGGGAATACTGAAAATTTTATTTGTTTTTTTAAATTTCAGGCACTCTCTTTTAGTAAAATTGGAGGTGAAGATGGAGATATTCACCAAGGTTTTCAGTCACTTCTTGCTGAAATTAACAGAACTGGTACTCAGTACTTGCTTAAAACTGCTAACAGGCTCTTTGGAGAAAAGTCTTATGACTTCCACACAGTAAGTTGTACTTTATGTTTTATCAAGAAAATAAAGATAGCAATGTGATGGACAGTAGTAGAAAGAATGTGGGCTCTGAATTCATACAGGTGGGCCTGAATTCACAACTTCATTCCCTAACCTCACATGGCTCCTCTGATTGTTTTATTGTCTGCAAAATAAGTCTTATAGCAAATACTGAAAAGACTTTCATGAAGCTTAAATGACTTAACCTTTATAAAAGAACTGACACAGAGCATAGCACAATTGGAGATGAATCAGCCAAAACAAAGAAACGATCAAAATGAGTATTTCTAGTAATCACTTTGCAGATGTTGTTAATTTTTTGTGCATCATGACACTTTTCTAGCTTTTTATGCATTTAAAAATTTTGATTGGATTTTTAGATACCGCAAATCTTTTAAAACATATTTTAGCTAACTACCTTGGCTCTGTTTGTTGACAAGCCTTTAATGACTTTTTTATTTTTTAAAAACAAAGGTACTCGGCTGGGCGCCGTGGCTCACACCTGTAATCCCAGCACTTTGGGAAGCCAAGGCAGGTGGATCATGAAGTCAGGAGTTCAAGATCAACCTGGCCAAGATGGTGAAACCCCGTCTCTACTAAAAATACAAAAATTAACCGAGCGTGGTGGCGGGCGCCTGTAATCCCAGCTATTTGGGAGGCTGAGGCAAAAGAATCCCTTGAACCTTGGGGGTGGAGGTTGCAGTGAGCTGAGATGGCGCCACTGCACTCCGGCCTGGGTGATGGAGCAAGACTCCATTTCAAACAAACAAACAAACAAACAAAAACAAAGGTACTCAAGTAATTTCTTACACAAAACTGCAAGTAACGCATATAAATCAAGAACCCTCATTAACCTCTGACTCCAATACTCTTCTCAATGTCTGAGCTTTTATAAATTTGAAGTCTATTCTGCTTCACATACAGAAATTTTGCTTTGTGAGGTTCCTCCCTACGTTGTTATTATACTATACATATTGTTTTATACTTTGTTTCCTTTTACTTAACAATACGTCTTAAATTCTTTCCATCTCAGCATATGCGTATCTATGTCACTCTTTTTACCCATTTTCTAGTATTCCTAAGTAGGACTGTACCGTGATGGAGTAAACCTTTCCCTTATTGCTGAGCGTTTAGGTTGTATTTAATCTGGACCATTACAGACTCTAATATCCCTGTACAAGATTTTGTGCTCATGTGCATTCGTTACTGTCTAAAATGGATGTGCAGAAGGGAGGAAGGGAATGAAACTTTGAAGCTTTAATAAATATTACCAAATTGCTGTTACTGGTATTATAGCCACTTACATTCCCCAAAGGATATGTGTAAAGTGCTCATTTCCACCTCCTGTCAACAGCACTGCATATTATAACCCTACAAACCTTTGGAAGGGTGGGGCCAACCAAGATACCGGACTAGAAGCAGCTCCTGTGTACCGCTGTACACATGAGAAGGAATAGAAGGGGTAATGGACACTGACACTGCACACTGATCAACCATCTGAGAAATTACACTGGGTTCCATCAAGGTGGGAGGGGAGCACAGAGATCAGAGAGGAAGGAATCCAGGAACCAGACTGTCTGAGCTCAGCATGGAGCCAGGAGATTCTGTTTAACACAGGAAAGGGTGAGTGAGTGAGAGCTCCCAGGGGAATTCACGCTGTCCACCAGGACCTGTGCATGATTGAGAACAGGAGGATCCCCCTGACCCCTAATACCCCACCACTGCACTTCTAGACTGAGGCAGAGAGCCACCTGGACGTATTGTGGGGGCAACTCTCGAATCCAAGAAGACTGCTACAAGCCTTAGGCCCCGAAGCAGACCATCACTGGTGTCACATCCCCATTAGAAGCCACAGTTGCAGTGCCTGGGAGCAGTAAGTTTGCCCCGCCCCTTCTTACCAGACAGGGCTTGGTGCCAGCTTCTGCCCAGTGGTCCTGCTTTTGTGTGAACTGACTTGAAGAGTGCAGCCTCACGTTTTCCCAGGAAACACTCAGATGACAGGGTGCATGACCCCACCCACTCCCACCACTTATAGCCAGGAAGGCAATGCTTGGTAGAGCTTCTGGCCCAGCGGTCCCACTTCCGTGTGAACTCAGCTGGAGGGTGCAGTTTTATCTTGTCCCCAGAAACACCTGGATGGCATGCTGTGTGACCCCAACTTCCCCCACCACAAGTAACCAGGTGGACAATGCCTGCTAGAGCTTCTGGCCCAACAGCCAGCCCAACTTCGGTGTGAACTCAGCTATTGGGCACAGGTTCCTATCGTCCCAGGAAACACCCAGATGGCAGAGCATGCAACCCCACCCACCCCTGCAACTGATAGCCAGGTGGGAAATGCTGGCTGTAGCTTCCAGCCCAGTGGTCACCCTTCTGTATGAACTCAGCTGGAGGTCACAGTCTTCTGTTGTTCCAGGAATAACCTGGAGAGCAGGGCATGTGACCTGCCTACCCTGGCCATTGGTAGTCAGACTGGCAACACCTGCTAGAGCTTCTGGCCCAGTGCTGCTGCTTCTGTATGAACTCAGCCAGTGGATGCAGCTTTTCTGTTGCCCCTGGAAGCACATGGTGGGCAGAGTGTGTGACTCCACTCACCCCTACCACCGGTAGCCAGGCAGGTAATACCTACTAAAGCTTCCAGTCCAGTGGTCTTACTTCTGTGAGAACTCATCTTGCAGTGGCAGCTTTCTGTTGTCCCAGGAAGCACCCAGAAGGCAGAGCAGTCATTTCCACCCACCTCTGGTTGGTAGCCAGGCAAACCACACTTGCTATAGCTTCCAGCCCAACAGTCCTGCTTCTTCCTAAGTTTGTCGAGAGGCACAGACCCCTGTCACGCTGGAAACACCTGAATGGCAGGGGGGGCAAGTCCATCCACTCCTGCCTGTCATAGGCAGATGGGCCACACTCACTAGGTCTTCTAGCCCAGTGGTTCCACTTCCACTTGAACTCTGCTGGAAGGTGTAACTCTATGTTTCCCCAGGAAGCACAGGGGCAGCAGATTAGGACTGGCCTGGCAAGGATACAGCTTGTCTGCCAGCTGTGGGCCTTGACTGAAGGAGCCCTATGGACCAGAACACCCAACAAAAGAAACACAGCATGGAGAAAGTAATCAGAAGGAGCACCCCCAAGACCCAGGAGTAGACTAGAATCAGAGTCCATCAACCAAAACGATCTTGTGCTGTAATCAAACCTCCAAGTTCATCAAAGAAGAAAATAGCAAAATAATCTATCCAAAGCACAGCAACCTCAAAGACCAATGGAACATGAGCCCACACAAATGAGAAAGACCCAGCAGAAGAACTCTGGTAACTCAAAAAGCGTGTCTTCTTATCTCTAAACAGTCACACTAGTTCCTCAACAATGATTCTTAGCCAAGCCGAAACAGCTGAAGCATCAGAAACATAATTCAGAATATGGATAGGAACAAAGATCATCAACATACAGGAGACAGTCAAAACCCAATCCAAGAAACCTAATGATTACGATAAAACAATACAAGAGCTCATAGACAAAGTGGCCATTATAAGAAACAAATTGAATTGATAGAGCTGAAAAACACTCTACAATAATTTCACAGTGAAATTGCAATATTACCAGCAGAATTGACCATGTGAGAAAACAGTCTCAGAGCTTGAAGACTGGCTTTCCAAAATAACTCATTCACATAAAAATAAAGAAAATAAATAGAGAAGAATCAACAAAACCTTCAAGAAATATAAGATTATGTAAAGAAACTAAATTTATGACTCATTGACGTCTCTGAAAGAGAGAGAGAGAAACCAAGCAACTTGGCAAACATGTTTCAGGATATCATTCATGAAAATGTCCCCAAACACTAGAGAGGACAGCATTCAGATTTAGAAAAATGCAGAGAACCCCTGCGAAATACTACACAGGAAGACCATCCTCAAGACGCATAATCATAAGATTCTCCAAAGTCGAAATGAAAAAGAAAAAAACAGAAGGGGCAGGTCAACTACAAAGGGAATCTTATCAGGCTAACAGCAAACCTGTTAGCAGAAACATTGCAAGCCAGAAGAGATTGGGGCGGGGGGCAACATTTAGCTTTCTTAAAGAAAATAATTTTGAATAATTTTGAACCAATAATTTCATATCCAGCCAAGCTAAACTTCATAAGCAAAGGGGAAATAAGATCCTTTTCAGACAAGCAAGTGCTAAAGGAATTCATTACCACCAGACTTACCTTGCAAGAGGTCCTGAAGGGAGTACTAAATATGGAAAGGAAAGATCATTACCAGCTACTACAAAAATACATGTAAATACATAGATCAGTGACACCATAAAGCAGCCACACAACGAAGTCTGCATAATAACCAGCTAACAATATGATGACAGGATCAAATCTACTACTAACCTCAAATGTAAATGGTCTAAATGCCCCAATTAAAAGGCACAGAGTGGTGCATTGAATAAAGATGCCCAGCCCAACCGTATGCTATCTTCAAGAGACAAGTCTCACATGCAAATACACACATAGGCTCAAAGTAAAGGGACAGAGAAAAAAAATCTATGAAGCAAATGGAATACATAAAAAGGCAGAGATTTCTGTTCTATTTTCAGACAAAACAATCTTTAAACCAACAAAGATCAAAAAAGGCAAAGAAGTGTATTGCACATTGGTAAAAGACTCAATTCAATAAGAGGACCTAGGAAGAGGTCATACAATAATAATGGGAGAAAATAACACCTCACTGACAGTATTAGACAGATAATCATGGAAGAAAACTGACAAAGATATTCAGGACCTGAACTCAATAGTTGATCAATGGACCTAACAGACATCTACAGACCTCTCCACCCCAAAACAATAGAATATACATTCTTCTCATCTGTACATGGCACATATTATAAAATTGACCACACAGTTAGGCATAAAACAATACCCAGCAAATTCTGAAAAATGAAATCATACCAACCACATTCTTGGATCACAGTACAATAAAAATAGAAATCGATGTGATGAAAATTGCCCAAAACCACACAATTACATATAAATTAAACAACCTGCTCCTGAATGATTCCTGGGTAAATAATGAAATTAAGACAGAAATCCACAAACTCATTAAAGCCAATGTAAACAAACATACACCAGAACAGAATATCTGGGACTCAGCCAAAACAGTATTAAGAGGGAAGTTTATAGCTCTAAACACCCACATCAAAAAGTTAGAAAGATTTGAAATTAACAACATAACATTACAATTGGAGGAACTAGAGAAACAAGAGCAAACCAGCCCCAAAGCTAGCAGAAGACAAAAAAAACAAAACCAGGGCCTAACTAAAGGCAATTGAGACATGCAAAATTATACAAAAGATCAGTGATCTATCTATATGATTACATGTATTATATTAACAGATTCAATGCTATTTATATAAAACTATTTATATAAAACTACAATGACATTCTTCACAGAATTAGAATAAAACTATTTTAAAACTTATATGAAACCAAAAAAACAGCCCACATAGTGAAGGCAGTCCTGAGCAAAAAGAACAAAGCTGAAGGCATCACATACCTGCCTTCAAATTATACTCCAAGGTTACAGTAACCAGAACAGCATGGTACTGGTAAAAGAACTGACACAATGACCAATGGAACAGGATTCAGAGCCCAGAAATAATGCTACACACCTACAACCATCTGATATGTGACAAAAACAAACCATGGAGAAAGGACTCTTATTCAACAAATGTGTGTGGGATAACTGGCTAGCCATATGCAGAATATTGAAACTGTACTTCTTCCTTACACCATATACAAAAATCAACTCAAAATGGGTTAAAGACTTAAATGTAAAACCTAAAACTATAAAATCTCTGAAGATAATCTAGGAAATACCATCCTGGACATAGGAACTAGCAAATATTTCCCAATGACAACACCAAAAGCAACTGCAACAAAAACAAAAATCGACAAATGGGACCCATTTAAACTTAAGATCTTCTGCACAGCAAGAAAACTGCCAAGACAATAAGCAGACAACCTACAGAATGGGAGAAAATACTTGCAAAATATACATTCAATAAAAGTCTAATATCCAGAATCTAAAGAATTTTGTTTTACATGCAAAAAACAAATAACTCCATTAAAAAGTAGGCAAAGGATATGAACACTTTTCAAAAGAAGACATATATGTTGCCAATAAACATATGAAAAAATGCTTAACATCACTAATCATTAGATAAATGCCAATCAAAACCACAATAAAATACCATCACATAGCAGTCAGAATGGCCACTGTTAAAAAGTCAAAAAATAACAGATGCTGGCAAGGCTACAGAGGAAAGTAAATAGTTGGTGGGGATGTCAATTAGTTCAGCCATTGTGGAAAGCAATTTGAAGCTTTCTCAAAGAACTTGAAACAGAATTTCCATTTGACCCAGCAATCCTATTATTGGGTATGTACCCAAAGGAATATAAATTCTTCTACCATAAAGACACATGCACACATATGTTCATTGCAGCACTACTCACAATAGCAAAGACATAACATCGACCTAAATGTCCATCAGTGGTAGACTGGATTTTTAAAAATGCGCTACATATATACAATGAAATACAATGAAGCCATAAAAATGAATGAGATCATATCCTTTGCAGAAACATTGATGGAGCTGGACATCCATTATCCTAAGCAAACTAACACTGCAACAAAAAACCAAATACTGCATTTTCTCACTTTTAAGTGGGAGCTAAACTTTGAGTATACATGGACACAAATAAAAAAACAACAAATACCAGGGCCAACTTGTGGGTGGAGGGTGGAGGAGGATGAGGATCCAAAAATTACTTAACAGGTACTATGCTTATTAGTGATGGGTGACAAAGTAATCTCTACGCCAACCCCCACAACATGCAGTTTACCTATATAAAAAACCTGCACATGTATTCCTGAACCAAAAATAAAAGTAAAAAAAAGATAGCCTGAGAAAAAATGATTACAACGTATATGATACACAAGGGCTAATATCCATAAAGCAAGAAAAGCACCAAAAACACCATTTTAATTATTAATGGAATTGAACAACTTTTGTTTTTTTTCTAATCAAACTGTTTAATCAGCTGTTTGTATTACAGAGCAGAATGTGAAATTTAAGTGCATTTTTAAAAAGTTTTACTTTACGTTCCCAGGATACAAGAGCAGAACGTGTAGGTTTGTTACATAAGTATACTTGTGCCATGGTGGTTTGCTGCACCTATCAACCCGTCATCTAGGTTTTAAGCCCCACATGCATTAGCTATTTGTCCTAATGCTCTCCCTCCCCTCACCCCCTAAGCCCCTCCTGGTGCTAGTGTGTGTTGTTCCCCTTCCTGTGTCCATGTGTTCTCATTGTTGAACAGCTTTTCTATGTGAACTGAACATTTCTAACTTTTCTGTGAATCACCTATTTATATTTCCTTTGCACATTTTCCGTGGCGCTGGATGTTTTTCTTGTTGATTTACAAGAATTCTTTATGTTTGGGATATCACCTTACTGTGTTATATGATTTTTTCATTATTTTTTAAACTTGTTTCAAAATCTAAATTAATTGTTTCAAAACCAGCTGGTATACAAGAAAGGCTGTGAAGCATAAAGTTGAATATTTAGGAGAGTTGTACATTATAGTGTGATTTTATGATGCATTTCACTTATTTTTATAGTCTTAGCTACTATTTAGGTTATTACCACCTTTTATTAGCCTTCTGTATAAAGAAAAACAAACTCCAACCTATAAATATATACTTTTGGTGGATATTTTTAAAAATTGATGTTTAAGATGTTATTTTGATACTGTAATACAAAATAAAGAAATGAGAAATACTTGTCAACTATTTATCATTAATTTCTTATTTATTTATTTATTTGTATTTCCAAAATCCAAGACCAACAGCAGTAGATAATTAGATGTTCTTTTAGTTTTATTCTTCATGGCTTCTCAAATAGTAAGTTAATTTAACTGACAATTATTTTTAAAAGTTTAAAAGTTGAAAACATCACCTAGGGCCGCAACAAGTCATCAATATGTGATTCACCACTTTTCTTTCAGATTGTTTTCTTAGATTGAGAAATTTAACCAATTTTGAAATCGTTGAGAAACAAGCAGAGCCAGCAAAATTGGCAAAGCCTGGATTATGGGAGGATTAAATAAAATGATGTATATAGATCAGTTATGGAATGCATGAAGCATACTGAAAATTCAAAAATGTTACATGATAAAGTGAAAATAATTCGTCAGTTATTCACAGTTATCTTGTGAGGTGTAGCTATTACTGCTTCCCTGTTCTACAGGAGAGAACATGGAGGCTTAAAAAGACTAAGCAATTTTTTTAATATCCCACAGCTAATAAGTTGCAGAACCTATGTTCATAACTACCATCATATTTCCTCTCCAATGCTGCACTGAAATGGAAGTATAAAATTTTGAAATAAAAACCAAAACCTGAAAAGGGGGATTAAATATTTACCAGTGAGCAGTAGGTGAGAAAGATTAGGAAATAATTCCATAGTGCGTGAACAACAAACTAATTATTTCAATCCATTTAATTTCCTCCACAGATTCTGCTTTTATATGGCATAATGTAGGTTTTCATGAATATCCTATAATTCCACCCAATAAATTAACAGATGATAGTTTGGACTTTTTTTTTTTTTGAGCCTGGGCTCTTGTTGCCCAAGCTGGAGTGCAATAGTGTGATCTTGGCTCACCGCAACCTCCGTCTCCCAGGTTCAAGAAGTTCTCCTGCCTCAACATCCCCAGTAGCTGGAATTACAGGCATGCACCACCATACCTAGCTAATTTTGTATTTTTAGTAGACATGGAGTTTCTCTATGCTGGTTAGGCTGGTCTTGAACTCCTGACCTCAGGTGATCCGCCTGCCTCGGCCTCCCAAAGTGCTGGACTTTTTTTTTGTAAAGTTGATCATACTCTAAAACAATCAGAATCACAGCCACTGTCCACATGTGGTTATGAACGTTTCAAAGCAATTAATTAAAGTAAATGTTTACCTCCTCAGTCCCACTAGCCATATTTTTAGCATTCAATAGCTCTGTGTGACACCACTCTGGACACTGGAGTTTACAACTTTCCTAGCATTGCAGCAAGGTCTGATAGAAATTGCTAGTGTAGGAGTATATATTTTATTCATCTAATTTATGAAACAACAGACCCAGTTTCATACTCCGTTGTTCTAAAACGTAGATGCAGACATAGCACTTGCTGTGTTAAATCCTTAGTCAGCGAGTGTAATGGTTTATAGAAGTGACAGATTCTATAGTCACAGTGTCTTGAAGCCTTTTTTTAAATAATAAAAAAAAAAGACTTTATTTTTTAACGCAGTTTTAGGTTCACAGAAAAATTGAGCAGAAGGTACATGCATAGCCTCTCCCATTATTAACATGCCCACCAGAGTGGTGGGCGACAGCTTAGTTGTTTCCAACTTGGGCAATTATGAATAAAGCTGCAATGAATATTTGCATGCAGGTTTTTTCCACACCTTTGGGTAAATGCCAAGGGTCATGATTGCTGAATCATACTTTTAGTTTTATAAGAAACTACCAGACTGTCTTCCAAAGTTACTGTGCAATATTGCATTCCCACCAGCAATGAATGAGAGTTCCTGTTGCTCCACATTTTTGCCAGCATTTAGTGTTGTCAGTGTGTTTTCACTTTCACCTAGCTCAAAATGTTTTTAGTGTCTTTTGAGATTTCTGTTTTGATGCATGTGTTATTTAAAAGTGTACTGTTTAATCTCCAAGTACCTTTGAATTGTTCAGCCATCTTTCTCTTATTGATTTCTAGATTAAGTCAATTGCACTCTGAAAGCAGACATCAAAATGATGTTTATTATTTTAAATATGCTAAGATGTGTTTTATGGCCCAGAATATGGTCTATTTTGGTGAATGTTGCATGTAAGCTTGGGAAGAATGTGTAATCTGCTCTTGTTGGATAAAGTAGTCAATGTCAATTATATCCATCTCTTTGTTGACTGTTGTTGAGTTCAACTATGTTTTTACACATTTTCTGCTTTCTGGATCTATCCACTACCGATAGAGGGATGTTGAAGTCTCCAATTATAATAGTGGATTCATCTATTTCTCCTTTCAGTTCTATTTGTTTTTGCCTTATGTATCTTGATGCTCCTCTATTTGGTGCTTACATGTTAAGGATTGTTATGTTGTCTTGGAGATTTCTCAGTGCCTTTTATTATCTCACTGATGCATTGCCACTCTCTTGAAAGATCCAACAGTTGATGAAAATTATTTGATATGCAGATCACTGTATTACTTAGTTTATAAGCTAAGATTAGGAATAGCTGAAAAGAATTTGGACTTTAGGTTAATTTCTCACACTTGTTTGGAATTTATATATGGTAAATAATAAAATTATTGATTTTCTGAGGTGTCACAATGAAGAAGTAAGTTGTTGGTGTTAATTATCTCGTTAGCTGTGATATTATGTTGCTCAGTTTTTCCTAGTGTTTTACAGATTCCTGTGGCAAATTCTACCAAGCAAAGCTAAAGCAGCTTGATTTCCTGAATGATTCAGAGAAGTCCAGAACACACATAAATAACTGGATTGCTGAAAAAACTGAAGGTGAAAACATATTGGTATTTTATTTCAATAATATTTCAAACAGTCTTACAGTCAGTTTCTTCATAAAACTGTCACATATGACAAGGAGTGCTTTTTTTCTCTAAATAACTGTGCAAACTTTAAAAACTTGCTTCTGAAATATTGCCAGAGTGTAGACCTTTTCTGTAGCATTATCCCTGCTCTTATCATCTATCTGTGATATCTCTCAATATGCAGTACATCTCTTCCAGAAGAACCTACACATTTTTGTTGTTAATATTAGATAGGGTTCTATTCACACATAGCATTAACATTTGAATTTAAAGGCCCTCCCTCTCTGGTATTGCCTATGCGCTATGGTTTATCTATGTAATGTGGCAGGATGCTTGGCCATGTCTTTTCTTTTCTTTTTTCTTTTCTTTTCTTTTTTTTTTTTTGAGACAGAGTCTTGCTCTGTTGCCCAGGCTAGAGTAAAGTGGCACGATCTCAGCTCACTGCAACCTCCATCTCTTGAGTTCAAGCAGTTCTCCTGTCTTAGCCTCCAAAATAGCTAGGATAGCTGGGACTACAGGCACCTGCCACCATGCCCAGCTAATTTTTGTATTTTTAGTAGAGGCAGGGTTTCACCATGTTGGCCAGGCTGGTCTTGAACTCCTGACCTCAAACGATCCACCCATCTCGGCCTCCCAAAGTGCTGGGATTGCAGGCGTGAGCCACAGCATCCAGCCAGCCATGCCCTTTTCAGGCTTTATTTCTTAAACTGTTCTTACGCTTGCTACAACTGCTCACGTTTTTGCCAGTCTTTTATGTTTATTTCTTTAAACCACAGGCACCAATCATTCCTTGCTATATATTATCAGGTCATCCTCTTCCCATTAATATCTACCTGTTTGTTTTATGCTTTCTATTCAAATAGTGATGTTTTTATTACAAGAGCTCTATTTCGAGTTTTTGTTGCAGTGTTGTTACTATGGTCATTGTGAGGATAAGATCCCTTTACATGGTTATATTTTAGGACACCGTGAACTACCTTCATGCATACTTGCTTTCTCAAACAGATGACATAATCTGAATATCCCTCCTGATGAAATCATCAGGGAATACTTTTAGCTAAATAGTTCTTTAATTCTTCTTAACAGGTAAAATTACAGAGATGCTCTCTCCAGATTCAGTTGATTCCTTGACTAAGCTGATTCTTGTGAATGCCATCTACTTCAAAGGAAACTGGGAAAGTCAGTTTGTGAAAGAGATGACCAGGGAAATGCCTTTTAAAATTAGCAAGGTGAATATTTTTCAATTTCAATGGTGATTCTTGGGAACAGTCTCCGTCTTCACGTTGGCTTTAAAACTTGACTCTTGGTAGCTTTGACATGACCCTTTGGTAGTCCAGCAGCAGGACTCCCCTCCAAATCTAGGGGCCTTTCTCCTATCCTTCATCTCCTTTTTGTGTCTCATCAACAGTGGCTACATACTCCCAGCCTTCTGGTCCAGCTCCCTATCTCATCTGTATTCACATCTATACCACAAATCTGAGTCTATAGCCCTTGGCTTCCCAAAACTTGTGAGATAAAGTTCAAATGAGTGGTATGATGTGTGAGGCTCTTGGATCTCGCATATTTCTCTATCTTCATTTCTCAACAGTACCTATATGCGCCTTTCTTTCTTTCATTGTTCCTTCTGGAAAGCCTTTCTGACAGTGCACCTCCCTAAGCTGTCTCTTCCTCTAAGCCGTCACAGCGATCCCTCCCGCTCCATGGTGGCATTGCAGTGGTTGAATCAGGTGTCCCATGTCCCACTTTGTTTGTTGCCATTTGAGTGCAGAGACTGCTACCTTACCAGTACCTTGTGCTCAACAAGTACTGAACCAATGAATTATGTTCAGTCTTCTGTTGATAATAAAGACGAATAAGCACAAATTTTAACCTAAAAACTAGGTGAGCAAAAACACACAGAATAGACATAGAGTTTAGCTACCTCCAACTTGGAATACGTTATTTGCAAAAGGCCCTTTATCTTTCTCTAAATCTGGTTTATTCTTTCTTTTGTTTAACTCTAGAGATTTCAGGATATATTCAAAAGTAGAATAGATTAAGTTAATTATTAATCACTAGGTAAATCTTCTGTGCCCACCTGAGCCTGATTGAGTCTTTGGTTTCTCAAGGAATATATGTTCTTTCTGGCTTTGTTTTAAAATGAACTGTTCCATTTTCCCCGGAAAACTATTTCTGTCCTTACTTTTTTTTTTTTTTTTTTTTTTTTTTTTTTTTTTTGGTGAGACAGAGTCTCGCTCTGTCGCCCAGGCTGGAGTACAGTGGTGTGAACTCAGCTCACTGCAAGCTCTGCCTCCCGGGTTCGTGCCATTCTCCTGCCTCAGCCTCCCAAGTAGCTAGGACTACAGGCGCCTGCCACCACCCCCAGCTAATTTTGTTTTTGTATTTTTTAGTAGAGATGGGGTTTCACCATGTTAGCCAGGATGGTCTCGATCTCCTGACCTTGAGATCCGCCGGCCTCGGCCTCCCAAAGTGCTGGGATTACAGGCGTGAGCCACCGCACCTGGCCTCTGTCCTTAAATTTTTTAAAACAAAATTTGTTTTGTTTTAAAATTTGTGTTAGGATTTCGTTAAACTGCAATTGACAGAAAACTCAACGTGCAAGGTTTAAACTCTTGATATTCTTCCTCCACAATAGGAATTCTGGAGGTGGGCAGAGGCCAAGGCTGATGTGGGATGTAAGTGAAAGTTTCAGGGAATCACTCTCTCTTCTGCTCTGCCTTCATTACTTCCATGACTTACTTCCTTATGGTCACAAGCTGGTTCAGACATTAGATACACAATCCAGGCAAGAGAAAGCAGCAAGGACAGAGGAAGAAGAGTAAATCTTGTCTTTCTAAGGTTCTGCCATTTTTCTCATGAAGAAAAACTTTTTTTCTTTATCTCACAGGCCAGAATTATTTTATGCTATAAGGAGATGAAGAATTCTGTTTTGCTTTCTGGTCTTTACACACACATACACACACACACACACGCAAAAAAAAAAAAAAAAAGTTGCAATGAATGTTAAGTGTACCAACCTATGTACTTTCTCAAAGGGTGAAGATTTTGAGATGATATACATTTTTATTTTAATTCTTTAATTACAAAATAAAATAAAACTTACCTATACAATTGCAAATTTAGTGAATCATTGAGTTACCACAAATGACCAAGATTGGATCCTTACATATCACAAGACTAGAGGTATTGGGATCTGAAAGTGGGGAGAGGAATTTTCCTAGATCAGTGGTTGGCAAACTATGCCCAATGGC
Source organism: Chlorocebus sabaeus (assembly GCF_047675955.1). Classification (NCBI taxonomy): domain Eukaryota; kingdom Metazoa; phylum Chordata; class Mammalia; order Primates; family Cercopithecidae; genus Chlorocebus; species Chlorocebus sabaeus. The sequence continues at coordinate 16,459,283 of NC_132921.1, read as the reverse complement.
CAGGTCTAGTCCATCACTTATTTTTATAAATAAAGTTTTATTGAAATACAGCTTTGTTCATATGCTAAAATACTGTCTATAGGTGCTTTCATTTTACAACAGCAGAGTTGAGTATCATTGAGTGTCCCTAACTTGAAAATCCAAAATCTGAAGTGCTCCAAACATCTGAAACTTTTTGACCACCAACATGATGCTCAAAGAAAATGGCCACTGAAGCATTGTGGATTATAGATTTTTTTTTTTATACTTTAAGTTCTAGGGTACATGTGCACAATGTGCAGATTTGTTACATATGTATACATGTGTCATGTTGGTGTGCTGCACCCTTTAACTCGTCATTTACATTAGGTATATCTCCTAATGCTATCCCTCCTAATGCTGTCCCTCCCCCCTGATTTTAACATTAAAGATGCTCGGGACAGGCTTGGTGGTTCACACCTGTAATTCCAGCACTTTGGGAGGCAGAGGCAGGTGGATCATGAAGTCAGGAGATCGAGACCATCCTGGCTAACATGGTGAAACCCCATCTCTACTAAAATACAAAAAATTAGCTGGGCGTGGTGGGGCACACCTGTAGTCTCAGCTACTTGGGAGGCTGAGACAGGGGAATCGCTTGAACCTGGGAGGTGGAGGTTGCAGTGAGCCGAGATCGCACCACCGCACTCCAGCCTGGGTGACAGAGCGAGACTCTGTCACACACACACAAGAAATATTAAGGATGCCCAACCAGTAGGTATAATACAAATATTTCAAAATCTGAAAAAAATCCAAAATCTGAAACGCTTCTGGCCCCATACATTTCAGATAAGGGATACTCACTCAGCAATTGAGCAGAATTATTGTGTAGAATACAATCATGGTCCTCGAATCATTCTTACTGTTTGAGGATGCATTAGCAACAGATGTGGTGTTCTTCTAGTAAGTTGTGTTAATTTTTCTTTTTTTTTTCAGTATTTTTGTTGTTAAGTTTGTTTCTTCATTTATTTAACGAACAGTGATTGAGTGCTCACTATATGTCATGTATTGTGCTAGGTACTATTCCAGCCATATTCAAAATCTGCAAAGTGTCCCTCTCCTCATGGAGCTTACATGTTCCTCGGGGAGAAAGACAGTAAACATATATTAAAAAGCAGTGCTATGGAGACAGGTACAAAGAAAAGGTGATAGAAAGTTGAGGTGGGGCAACACAACTTCCGGTAGGGGTCTCAAGGAATCCCTCACTGAAGGAGGTGGCATTTGAGACAAGGACAGAAGGAGGTGAGGCCACATGTGTTACAGGTTCTAGGGGAATGAGTTCAGTGGGCAGAGTTGAGATAGTTTGTCCATGGATCCGTGAAGCAACCACTCTGAGTGTAGCAGACAAGCAAAGGGAGTGCAGTAAGAGGTGAGATCAGAGAGGCAGTGGAGGACAAGCTCCTGACATGATTTGCCAGTTTTTTCAAAGACTTCAGCTTTCACTCTGAGTCAGGAGGGTTTTCAGTTGAGGAGTGATGTGACTTATGTCTTAACAGGGTCTCTCGGGCTCCTGTGTTGAGAATAATCACAGGGAGGATAAGGGCAGAAATAAGGCAATCACTTATGAGTTTATTGCACCATCCAGGACTAGGATGATAGCAGCGGAGGCAGGATGCACAGGTTAGATTTTGGTTACGTTGTAAAAATGGAGCTGATATAATTTGCCAAGGGTCAGATATGTGTTGTGAAAGAAAGATGGGAGTCAACATTCATTCCAGGGTATCCGACAACTGGAAAGATGGTGTCCCCCTCAACTGAGATGGGACAGAAAACAGATGGAGCAGATTGGGAAGGGGTTGTGAGGAGCCCAGTGTTACAAGTTAGACTGGAGGTTGGTTTTATATGTTCAGATGCTGATGTTGAGTAGGGCAGTGAAATTTATGAATTTGGACTACTGAGGTGAGCTCCAGGCCAGAGGTGCAGATTTGGGTTTTATATTTAAATTCATAAGACTAAATGAAATGATAGGGGTGAAAAGAAATCGTTTTCCTCTATATTCGCAAGTTCTTTGGCTGGGACCTTGTAGAGTGACAAAAGAGAATTAACAAGAGAAAAACGAACAGAAATTTATTAACTTGTGCATCACACACATACATGGGAAAACTCAGTGATAAGTAATTTGAAGAAGTCATTAGAATTTGTGGTGTTTTTACCCAACTTCATAGGAGAAAGGGAGGGGAACAAAGGGCACTTGGGAAAAACAAATGCCTTTTGTGGAAAGATAAATGGATCCTTTTGGAGCAGAATCGATGGCAGAGGTAATAGGCTTGTGACAATGTCTGGCTGGGTGTGTGCAGACTTTTCATCTCTAAGAAAATTAGAATTGTTACCAAGGAAGAGAATAATGAAAATTGAGTTTTTTCGGGGAGATTCTGCTTTTAGGCAGATAGGCTATTTCAGGAACTCTAATGCCTTCAGTTCAAAATATTCTTAAACCAAAGTGGTATATTTCAGAGTGGCATATTGTGATCTCCTTCAAGATCACCAACAGAAAGCAAGGTAAGGATTGAGCCCTGGGTAGCCCAGTGTTTGGAGACTGAGGTAATGACCATGAACCAGTAAAGGAAGGGTCTAATATGGGGTTCTAGAGACCAAAGAAAGAAAGCATTTGTAGGGGCAGAAAGTGACCAACTCTGTTGATTATGCTCAATATTCAACTCTTGTGCTTCAACTTAATGTGTATCTGTTTCCTTTCTAGAACAAAGAAAAACCTGTGCAAATGATGTTTAAGGAATCCATCTTTAAAATGACCTATGTAAGGAAAATATCCAGCCAAATTCTAGTGCTTCCGTATGTTGGAAAGGAACTGAATATGATCATTTTGCTTCCCAATGAAAACACTGATTTGAAAATGGTAATGAGTGTTCAAAGTATGCATTTTATCATAGTAAAGGCTCTCACAAGCCTTTTAGGAAAAAAGCTTTGAAAATTTGCTTTTACCAGTGTTTCCCTGACATATTTGGCCACATGCTCTTTTCTCTTTTCATGATTACATCCAGTGGGGTGGTGTTCTAAGTGTTGAACACAATTCAGAAAATACTCTTATCCTAGAATGGGCTCGGGTTGGGGGTCAACTCTGGACTCTGAACCAGGTCAGAGTTCAATGTCCTGCTTTACAATTTAGAAATCTGTACTCTTTCAGACTGTTTATTCCTATGGAAAATGGTGGCAGTACCTCCCTATGAGAGATGTCATAGGATGGAAGACATAGTATATATAATGCATTTGTTTTGATGCACAGAGTATGCCATTGACTAATATTAGTAGTCTTCTCCACAACCTTGCCCCATAGTTGTAAGTTTGCTCTTTAGAAAGCAGTCATGTGGGGGAACAGCTGCTGTGACTCCATGCATCATTTGAGGATCTTGTTAGAAAGAAGATTCTGATTTAGTAAGACTGGAATGGAGAAGCCTGAGAATCTGCATTTCCACCAAGCTCCTCGGCGATGCTGAGGCTGCTAGCCCATGGACCACACTGAATAGCAAGGTTGTAGAGAGTCAATGAAAAATTTAGCTGGAGAGTAATTTGAGTTTCTAGAAAACTAATCCTTTTGCCTGCAATAGATGAGTTGGAAGTATCGATAATAGAGATAGGTCAGAAGGGATGTTGCTATGCCTTTCAAGCAAGACATGACAAGGGCCTGAATGAAGGCAGTGGCAGCAGAGATGAAGTAAGGGCCAGATGAGAGAGAGATTTGGAAATTTAAATTAACAGAAAATGATGATGGATTCATTGGGAGAAAGTTTGGATGGAAGAAAAGGCAAGTCTGAGATGTCCTACCTCAACATGCTGCTGTTAAGCTACAACACCAAACTTTGTAAGAACAGCTGTTCTTATACAAATGCAGCCAAACTGTAAGATTCTGCCTCAGGGAAATGGTTTGACAAAGTTTCTGGAAATGAAGAGTCAAAGCACAGAAATATAAAATCAATTCATATTTGAATGGTTTAGCATTACTGTGCTGTCATCCAGATGTGTGCAGTCCAATATGGTAGCCACTAGCCACCTATAACTATTTACATTTATATTAGTTAAAATTAAATAACATTTTAAAAATCAAGGCTTCCTTTATACTACACACACTTCTAGTGCTCCATAGCCATATTTGGCTCATGGCTATCACATTTGGTAGCATGGCCATACATCGTTAACATCATAGCAGAAAACTGTATTGGGTAACACTGATCTAGACCCTAAAACATCCAACACTCTTCTTCTAGGTGGAGAAAAAGCTTTCATATGAGAGATTCATAGAATGGACAAACCCAGACAAGATGCATGAACAAGAGATGGAAGTTTTCCTTCCTAGATTTAAACTAGAGGAAACTTACAACATGGAAGACGTCCTTCGCAGTATGGGCATGGTCGATGCCTTTGAACAGGACAGGGCAGACTTCTCAGGAATGTCATCTAAGAAGGATCTGTACTTGTCCAAGGTCACACACAAGTCCTTTGTGGAGGTCAATGAGGAAGGTACAGAAGCAGCAGCAGCTACCACCGAACAAATAGTTTTATGTTGTGCCAGTTACTCCCTCAGGTTCTGTGCAGACCATCCCTTCCTTTTCTTCATCCAGCACAGCAAAACCAATGGTATTCTCTTCTGTGGCCGGTTTTCGTCTCCATAAGGACATAGGTAGTCATTGGATATAGTCCTTCTCTTTTCTCTTAGTGACCTACATTTCCTCCACTCTTTATAGTGTGCCTGTGACCCAAAGTGACTTTATTATTGCAGCAGTCAAAAATGAGATGTTAGGAATCTAATTTTGAAATTCCTTGTTGAGAACCCTTGTGTGTGTGTTTGCATGTTAAATGTTTTCTAGAGTCTGAACTTGTCTCCAAGGATTTTGTGGTCACTTTGCAGGTGGTATCAATGACCACTTAGTCAAACCCCTCTGCTTGAAATGAGGTGTTACCCTCTCCCCACTGCCCACACCAATATATTCCATCTGTCAGAGCTATCTGCTGTCTCTTCACTTTGTATATGGTGCCACCCTCACAGAATGCTATCCTTCTGTTTTCCCAAACACAAGAAGATACATGTTATTTTCTGTCTTCTCTGTTCAATAGTATTGACAAATGGGCCCATTTTTAATGGAACAATAGAAAGTGAAATGGAGACTGGGGAGGAAGTATGGTGAGCAAGACTCAGCAGTTCTCAGAAGTGTCCCAGCACGGTGGCTCACACCTGTAACCAGCACTTTGGGAGGCCAAGATGGGCAGATGATCTGTGGCCAGGAGTTTGAGACCAGCCCGGCCAACATGGTGAAACCCTGTGTCCACTAAAAATACAAAAATTAGCTGGGCATGGTGGTGCACGCCTATAGTCCCAGCTACTTGGGAGGCTAAGGCAGGAGAATCACTTGAACCTGGCAGGTGGAGGTTGCAGTGAGCTGAGATCGTGCTGCTGTGCTCTAGCCTGGGTGAGAGAGCGAGACTCTGTCGAAAGAAAGAAAGAGAGAAAGAAAGAAAGAAAAAAGAAAGAGAAGGAAGGAAGGAAAGAAAGAGAAAGAAAGAAAGAAAAAAGAAAAGAAAGAGAAAGAAAGAAAGGGAAAGAAAAAAAGAAAAAAGAAAGAAAAGAAAGAAAGAAAGAAAGAAGGAAGGAAGGAAAGAAAAATTTTCAGAAGCGACCTCTATTCCAGCTCTTCAGAAGTTGGCACAGAGGGTGAGAGAGCAGTTAACCGAGACCAGTGAGAATTCAGTCCAATTTCCCGGGTGTTTCTGTTTTAATCATAGTTTGCCTTCACAGGGATCAGTGGGTCACAAGCCTATTCAAATGTACAACTATCCACTTTCTCTGAAAATTTACACTTGCTATCAGGAGGCAGAGATGATTATATATGTTCTGTTCACAGTAATGTAGTCTGAGACAGCTTCACGGGTAAACATCACATGTCGTTCTATATTTGAAATATTTTTTGAAAAGGACGTTAAGCTTTTTGTGGCCATTTGTGTTACAGGCTTGAAATGCAACTGCTGTGATCAGTGATAAGGGAACACACTGATGATTTAGATTGAATAGGGAGGGTTATATTGTTTTCTAGGACACAGCTAAAAAGACTTATTTCATCAACCCCCTTGCAGCCAGAAAGACCCTGAGCCCTCAGAACTTCACTGACACAACCCATATTTTCTTTCCATAACTGGCCCACTTTCCCTTTGCACCAAAGCCAGCTACCTAGCTTCAGGGAGAGAATTGGACTGAGGATTATAAGGAAACATCCACGTTGTATGTGGGCTGAGAGAGGAAAGCGGGAGTATCAGAGGTTGCCGGGTTTGCTACTCTCATTCCTCTTCTTCCTCTGCCCAACACTTGGACTTGGAAAGAACTCTGAAAGGTGGGGAATAATCAGCTCATGTGATTCTCCCACTGGAGAGAGAGCCTCTGAGTGTTACAGCCAGGGGCCACAGGGTGGCGCCCTGTTCCTCAGGGAAGCACATGCCTCTTTGCACTGCCTTGCGGATAGTCCAGTGAAGTGCAGTAAGAGGTGGGAGTGGGGAGTGTAAATGGAGTAGTCTCTAACTATCCAAATAGGAAGGTGGTTTTTTTTTTTCTCTTTCCTGGCATGAAGATAATAAAATCATTTCAATAGTGAATTATGAAAATGAATGATAATGGTTTTATCTGTTACAGAAATATAATATCAGACTTTAGCCATGTAAATCATAAAACATAGAGATAACAATATGCATATTGTTCCTAGAGCGTTTTGTAAAATTATGTTTGTCATATTCTCTTTGAAGAGTTATCACTCAATATTTTATTTCTGTCTTGTAAGACCTGAAATCCTATGTGCTGCCTTGACATCTATGGGCTTCTCAGGGCCTCAGAGGCCTGGCCATGCAGTCCCCTGCTCTTGTCAGATATGTGCGCCCTGTTCACCCACTGAGCAGGAAGCCCCCTTGCCCTTCTAAGTTCCCCTATCGGCCAGTCAGTGGTACCCCACCTGGGTCTCAACCTGGCTCACTGCCCTCCAGCCTGGAAAATTATTCAAACAAGCCTGTCACATCTAGAGGAACCAGGAATCACCTCTTTCTCTTGCTAGTGCAAAGCCTGCCTTCCACAGCCCCTGCTGGTTCACTCTTTTCCCAAATGCAGCTCTCCTGTGACCCTGCATGGCATGCGGTGACCTCCCTCCTTGGGCTGTGAGCAGATGTGACTAATAAACTGCTGCCAATTTCATCTGTCCAGTGTCTCATGCTATGTGTCTGGTTGTCTCCTACTATTTAGTGGGGGAAGCCCCTCCTTCACCAACAAGGTGAATATGAGATGATCAAAACAACTACACTTCAGCGAAAGGTCCAGCCTCCCAAATAATAACTCCATGTCTTTTGTGAAATTGCACTAAGACATTTCCTTTACACTATGTAGTGTTTCTTGTAAGTATCCACAAAGTGAGTTCCATTTAGAATTGAATTCTAGGGAAAAAAGTTGATCTCACCTCTTCAGAGATGTTTACTGAATACCTTCTTTGCATTGGACATTTTACATAGATTATTTAATCCTCAGGGATAATAAATCCATGAGGAATCTGAGACTCAGAAGTAACTCGAACAAGTTCTTGTAGCTAGCAACGAAGTAGAATGTGGATCCAATGTCTGGTAATGCCAAAAACCGGAAAATTAAACAAGCCTGGTACCTCCAGAAGAGCCATGGGTAATCTCTTCCTCTTGTTATCATGAAACGTGCCTATATCAGCTCCTACCAGAAGGGCAGCTGTCAGCATAGTGCAGGAAGAGTAGGTACCAGAAACCTGTCTCCCTTTAACATGAAGTCTGATTTCTTTGGCTGTGTTATCCCATCTGAAAAGTGGGACTCGAAAACTTCTGGCACCAAAAGCACATCATCCTGGACCCAGGGATGAGCATCCTGGGATACAGACCTAAGGTCAGGTGCATCTGGGTGCTATGAACTCTGGAAGCACTGCTGTCCCCTCCAGGAGTCCTGAATGGAGGTCTTGAGATCCTTCACTCCTCCTATGCATCAATAAATGGGAACTCTAAGGCTCTTGCATCCCTCTTCTCAAAGAGGGCTGCAGGGCCACAATTGCAAAGGAGAGGTCCAAAGCAGGGGATGGTTTAGAGACTGAGAAGATGCAGGCTGTACCCGCATGAGGCACCCCTCAAGAAGCTGATGCACTTTGGCATGTGAAAGATGGCCTTTCCTTTCCTGACCTGAAGCTTCTGTGTTGAAGGAGATGGAGGGGGCAGAGGACTGGAGGGAGGTTTCCAGTTCTGTGGGCTTGCTGCACAAGCTGACGTTAATCTGATACTCACAGGTCATAGCATGGACCATGCACACCTGATTGGCATATCTAGTGGCTGTTGGGGAAAGCAGCATAAAATTCTTCTCCCACCTATACTAGTCTTGAACTCCTGTCCTCGTGATCCACCCGCCTTAGCCTCCCAAAGTGCTGGGATTACAGGCGTGAGCCATCACTTGCCATGCCGGAAGTAGTTTGCTTTCTCTAGCTACTTGTGACCAAGCATACAATGTTTTATCAGTGAATTCCTTACATATTGTCCTTGAAGGATTCTGGAGAGGATCCGGAACAGAGACAAATTCACTAGTTATCATCCCAAATTTAATGACAGGTTTGCCTGATAACTCCATTGCTGTGCCAGGTATCAATTTATTGTTTATCAGCTCTAAATCTACCTTTGCGGACTTTATGGTAGTAAACCTGGATCCTACAACATGAACTTGACTGACTGGCCCAGTGTTCGGCTTTGCCAGTAGAGGGAGCTGGAGAGACACTGTAAGAAGATAGCAGTAGAAACGCACTTTCTGGATTCTGATTTTAGGATTATTCAGTGTAGGCACCCAGCAGCCCACTTGGTCATCTGTAGCCACATTCTCAGGGCATGCTTTCTCCACACAGTGGTCATTTCTGCCTTTGGTCAAGATGCAGCTTCTGGCAACTATATTTCCTACCAGGCATTTGCTTCCACGGACCAGCCACAGTCTGCCCACACCCTCCAGCAAGGGCATATGGCTTCTTGTAAGCCAGCTTTGGCCATCTGGCAAGTTTCATAGCCACTGCAGACTGCATGTTCCTGTGGCAGCCACACCTTCAAAGAACTCTGAATATCAGCCTTGGGACATTCAGTCACATTAGTCTTGGGTATAATAAAATACCATAGTCTGGGTGTGGTGGCTCATGCCTGTAATCCCAGCACTTTGGGAGGCCAAGGTGGGCAGATCACCTGAGGTCAGGAGTTAAGAAACCATCCTGGCCAACATGGTGAAACGCCGTCTCTACTAAAAATACAAAAACGAAAACAAAAACAAAAAAATTAACTGGGCATGGTGGCACCTGCCTATAGTCCCAGCTACTCAGCTGAGCCAGGAGAATCGCTTGAACCCAGGAGACAGAGGTTGCAGTGAACCAAGATCATGCCACTGCACTCCAGCTTGGGCAACAGAGTGAGACACTGTCTCAGAAAATAAAAATAAAAATAAAATACCATAGACTGGGCAGTTTAAGCAACTGGCATTTCTCAGAGTTTTGGAGGCTGGGAAGTCCAAGATCAGGGTGCTAGGAGATTTGGTTTCTGATGAGGGTTCTATTCCTGGCTTGCAGAAGGCCACCTTCTAACTATGTTCACATGGCAGGGACAGCAATTTCTCTCTTCTTCTTCTTTTAATGCCACCAATTCCTTTAAGAGGGCCCAACCCTCCTGATTTTATTTTACCCCACCCAACTCCCAAAGGTCCTATCTCCAGATACTATCATCTTAGGGGTTAGGGCTTTTACATAAAAATTTTGTGAGGACATAATACAGTCCATAGCATATGTCTTTTCCTAAGTCTTTAGCTCTTTTTTTTTTTTTCCACTTACTCCAAGACATGAAGTGACCATTTCTCTTTTGTACCTTCTAAATCTGCTCCCATTACAGTGTTTTTAAAAAAATCTATTACTTAATAATTCTTTATATTAATTCTCTTCAAATCTGTGATGTAGTTTCTGTTTGCAGAGTGAACACTACCTAATATAACTTAATAAACAGCTTTCATACTATTATGAAAGAGTGTGGCAGAAGTTTGAAGTCCACGGTGTGAGTCTACCAAACACATTCTGGCTTGAGGGAATGCAGATGTTAGGAAAACTACTCCACTGGCCGGGCGCAGTGGCTCACGCCTGTAATCCCAGCACTTTGGGAGGCCGAGACGGGCGGATCACTGGGTCAGGAGATTGAGACCATCCTGGCTAACACGGTGAAACCCCGTCTTTACTAAAAAAATACAAAAAACTAGCCGGGCGAGGTGGCGGCGCCTATAGCCCCAGCTACTCGGGAGGCTGAGGCAGGAGAATGGCGTGAACCCGGGAGACGGAGCTTGCAGTGAGCTGAGATCTGGCCACTGCACTCCAGCCTGGGGGACAGAGCGAGACTGCGTCTCAAAAAAAAAAAAAAAAAAAAGAAAAGAAAAAAAGAAAAACTACTCCACTAAAAACTGAAAATTCTGAGATTAATGCTGAACTAGACAGGACACTAGAACAAGTGGCATGAACTCACACTATTTCAACAATCAATGGTAACTCTATTGATAAACTAAAATCTGAGAGGATATCAGGGTATCTCCCATTCAACTTTCCTATCTGCAACACATTCAATCAAAGCACAAAAAGTTACATTTAGAAACCAAAGAGACCTTTCTAATTGCCTCCAAACTCTGTTACTTAATACTTCCCCTTAACCTCCTTCAAATTAATGGAGAGACTGACAATTCACTAATGAGGGACTAATGGCAGTTTCCAGGCAATGCCATATCAGGAGACTTTTTTCTTTTATAAGTTCCTTGAAATACAATACCAGGCATATTAATGTAATGCTTTTCACATTAAGGTCCACTGGGTTCTCCATACCCTTGGTCAGCAGATGCTCTACAACATGTATGTTTCATTGCTTACATTTGTCTTGGTAACAGTCTAGACATTTTAATATAAGCATTGTCTTAGTCTGTTTTGCGTTGCTATACAGGAATACCTGAGGCTGGGTAGTTTATAAAGAAAGGAGGCTTGTTTGGCTCATGTTCTGCAGACTATACAAGAGGTATGGCACTGGCATCCCCAGGCTTCTGGAGAGGGCTTTTGTGCCATGTCAAAAGACACTGAACCTTGGGAGGCAGAGGTTGCAGTGAACCTGCAGGTTCAACGAGGAAGAGGTCAAAGGGGATGAAGGTACATGTGAAGAGGGACCAAACGGGGAGAAAGCTTACTTTATAACAACCCACTCTTGGAGGAACTAATCCATTCCATGAGAGCTAATTCTACCTCACTGACTACCAGGAGAACAGGACCAAGGCTTTCACAAGGAATCCACCTATATGACGCAGACACCTCTCCCTAAGTAGAACACTGGCACACCAGGGACTAAATCGCAGTGTGGGTTTTGGTGGGGACAAAAATCCATACCCAAACCACAGTCAGTATATTTTGGATGATCTAGACATCCACTTGATAACTCAGTATTCTTTTGAATTTAGGATTGTGCTGTTAGTAAGCAGTACTAAGTTGTCTGACGCAGATTCTGTAAAATGATTCATTAACTCAAAGGACTAACCAATTAATAGTCAAGAAGGTTTTAGTTGTTTGAATAGAGAGAAGTGGTGGGAGAACTGAAAAGAGAATGTACTTGTGTAAATTGAATGTACCCAATAGGATAGGTACACCGGTCTCAAAAAAATTGGCACTAATGCAGTCAGAGCACATTTGAAGTTAAAAATAGGAATTTACCTACAGCAAAATAGCACCACGGATCACATACAGGGACACTCCACTTCATCATTTAGCCCAACTTTTTCTAGAGAGTGAATACTCCATTCCTTAAGTGTTATCACAATCGAATTAATATTTCCTGACATTTATTCATTTCAATTAAACTCTTCTTCCATCACTGAATATGTGAAACACTGTCCAATTGTCTTGTGACAATATTATTACTGCAGGTTGTGGTGGAAAAAGCAGTTCTCTGGGAATGTGGTCATACCAACTGTAGTCTCAGTTCTTCCATGAATTCTTCATGGGACTCTGGGAAAATCACACAAACTACCTCTGTTTCACATCCTCCCCTGCAAAATATAAGGAACAACGTCAACAATATGGTTCCTTCAAATGCTTACATTTTATGATGCTATCTTTGTTCCTTTAGCATTAATTAGCTGAAGCAAGTGTGCTTTGTTATTTTTTTTTTGTTTTTTGTTTTTTTTTTTTTTTACACTTTCTCAAAACCAGGGACGCTTGCTAGGAATCTCATGGAAGATTGAGAGGTGTGGCCGGCATATATGAAGTAACTAACTGTTGCTGGAGTATGTGGTCAGTCACTGAAGGATATATTGCAATTCCTGTGAGAGTCTTTTTTTTTTTTTTTGAGACAGAGTCTCGTTCTGTTTCCCAGGCTGGAGTGAAGTGGCACAATCTCAGCTCACTGCAACCTCCCGAGGTTCAAGCAGTTCTCCTTCTTCAGAGCCTCCTAGTAGCTGGGATCACAGACACCTGTCACCACGCCTGGCTAGTTTTTGTGTTTTTAGTAGAAATGGGGTTTCACCATGTTGGCCAGGCTGGTCTGGAACTCCTGACCTCAGGTGATCCACCCACTTCAGCCTCCCAAAGTGCTGGGACTACAGTCATGAGCCACTGTGCCCCGCCCCGTGAGACTCTTCAAGGTGGAGTATTTGTTCATTTTATATCATGGAGTACAGAGCTCTCAAACCACCCTAGGAAGCTCCAGTTATGCCTGGACTCTACTTTCCTCCTGACAAGTGGAAGTCTAATTTGGAGGCGCTGGTAGCTCAACCTGAGACTAGCCTAGGACTGTGCCCTTCCTGAGGTCCACAAAATCAGGAGCCAAGGGAGTCAGACAAAACTAGGTCAAGGTTGAGTCACGAGTTGAGAACCAGCAGATACTCCCCAGTACCAACTGAAGAGATGTGAAGTTAGGTATGAGGCGAGAAGACAGAAGATGAGGCTGAGGACAGTTTCTGAGGCACTGAATTATATACTCTGGAACATTATCAGTTACCTGTCGCCTCCCCAGTGGGCCGGGGGAAAGCTTCATGAGTGGGGAGCCTGTTCAGGCTCACTCTGAAATTGGGCTTCAGGTACTCTGAGAGATAGGTTTCCCTTTAGGGACTAGCATTTAAATCGTCCATACTCAGAAAATAAATACAATTAATCTTCATGAATATAGACTTGCAGACAAATTCCTTAACTAGGAAAACAGACCAGTTCCACGTTTCATTGCATTATTCCAAAAATTAGATTTGTTCATTCTTATATTCATCTTTGATTCTTCCTGCTCCCTCTTCCTTTCATGGTCCAAGAAATGATGCCAAATTTACGTCCTGGAAATTCCTCAAGGCCATGTCCTCCTGTCCATTTCTCCTGCCTCTGCTTCATTTCAGCTTTCCTCAACTCTCACCCATGCTATGTCCCTAACACATGGTTAGGGACACGCTGCAGGCAATGGTACCCTTCTACAATATACTCCATGATGCAGCCTGAGGGACCTTCATAAATACAAATATGACCATGTTTCTCCCCAGCTTCAAATCCTTTTGTGTTTTCCCATAGTCCACAAGGGAACGAAGAAACCCCACCAACAGAGTCCACATAGCCCTTCATGACATGGCCCTGTGGACACATCAGACGCTCTCTTGCAGTGCCTCATCCACACTATCTGAACCACTGCAGGCCTGGATACGTCATGGTTTTCATGGTGCTATCTTGTGCCTCTTTGCACCTGCATGCACTGTGTTTCCTACATGGGATATATCTGTGTTTACAACCAAACTCCCAGGGGCCAAATTATATCCTTTGTAAAGGTCTTCAAGCCACCAGACATTTGCTGGAAGTTTCACGGAGGAGACAAGCATTTTTCATCATTTAATTTGTTTTGCTGGTCAAAGAGGAAAAGGAGTGGATGGACCAAGTGGGGCCCAAAGTCTGGATCTAGTTCTGACCAGCAAGGAGACATTGATGCACAATGGGGAAGTGACCTTGGCATTTTCAACTGGCCGAGCAGGTAAGTTTGGGCACAGTTCAAATGTGAGTCTGTAGCCACTAGAGAGAGGGGTTTCAAAGTCATGGAGAAAAGATGGGGGTGAATCCTGCACCAAGACTTACTGAGGAGAGTCCTTGGGAACAGTTACTTTTAAGATTCCACAGGGAAATCACTGAGCGAGTTTTACAAAACACTGTGACCTGGTTCCCTCCACCAGGAGATCTTGACTTAATTGGTTTGGGGTGCAGAGAGGAATGTGGATATTTAAAAGCAGAATTCCCAAACTGAAGAGTGCTGCGAAAGCTTCCTGCAGGAGACATTATTTGAACTAAATTTTGAAAGACAAGCTTGCATGCCAGGAACCCCATGTATACGAATAGAGGATATGAAGGAATGTAAATAATTTGCTATGACTCTAAAGAAAAGAAGGGAGAAATCAAGACGTTAAGAGGCTTACACTCCTTGCTCACATAGTTTGTAATTTATCTTTTTGGATAAGAGGATGTTATAAAGGATTTTAAACTGAAGTATAAAATAATTAGAATTGGAATGTTTACCTGAACTTCAGCATAGGCAATAGGTTGGCATGGATCAGAACTGTAGGTAGGAAAATTAATTGTTTAGGAGAGACATGAGATATGATGGAGGTAAGAGAGAGAGTATGGATGGGAGGAACACAAAAGTGATAGAAATAACAGGACTTTTGATCATTTAGTTAAAAGAACTGGGGAGGGAAACACTCAGGTTTCGGAGAGATGTCCAGTAGTACACAGGTAACATCTACGGCTCGAGACAGGTTAGAGATTTTGAATAAGTTAAAAGTTGAAACATGAACCTGTGGATATAGTGGAGGTCATACAAGATCATATTATAGTGAAAAGAAGAGGGCTTAGAATGGCAGGAAAGGAATCAGGATACCAGGCAAAAGAGTCAGGAAAGAAGGGAAGGGTGCGCTGGACATCCTGGGAAGGTCAAAGAGGAAAGGACTAAATGTCGCCAACAAACAAAATCAAATAAGACCTGGGATGTATCTTTTGGCCAAGGCAATTAGAAGATGATTAGTATCCCTTTCAGGAGCAATTTCAGAGAATGTTTGGGTGGATGTCTAACTGCAGTGGAGTCAAAAGTCAATTAACGGTGAAAAAAGGACAACAGCCTGTGGGTACACTTTTTATGAAGAAATTGACTGTGAATGGAAAAATGAAAAAGCCGGGTGGTAGCTACACGGTATAAAAGGTAAAGAAAGCACGTTTGTTTTTAGTATGTGAGATACTGAGCATATTTATGTGCTAAGACTTTGCAAAATAGTAGAGAGATTAAGGATGTAGGAACGAAGGTTACTCATGCACTTATGTCCTGGGAAGAAGGAAGGAGGAGGTCTACTTCCTTCCTTAAAACAGAGGGTTAGGATACGCTAAATCTAGTCAAGGGGACAGCTGGCCACTCCTCCATGGTGGGAGTAGAGTGGAAACCCTGGTAGTATTGATGTTTCAGATTAAGACCTTCCCTTCACCACCATTTGCCTTGTATCCCAATCATGTTCAGTCCAAGATGTGTTAGGGCTGAGATTTTTGAAAGATTTCCCAGAGTAAGAACCCTCTGGAAAGTAGGGGTTTAATAGAAACCTGAAGTGGCAAAGACTACTTTTCAAAAGTGTTCTGTAAGGCTCTAAACTTGAGTGTCCATGTCTATCTCTGATTCCTGTTTAGCCTGCCCAGTTCCTCTCTGGAAGCAGAACAGCACAGACTTTGGGATCTGAGATAACTGGGTTTGAACCAAAACTTGGCTCTTTGAACCTCTACATAGACACTGAGGAGCGCTGTTTCGTCAAAAATAGGGTTGAGAGTAGCCTTCTTGTGCATTTGCTTTCAGCAAGATATTGCGAGGAATGCTTGCCACCAGATGGTATCACTGCAGTTTTACAAAACAAAAACCTAGGATGTTAAATAGCAGAACTTTTATAATACTTTGTAGTAAGCAGGAAAGCAGCCATCAGTCTTTTGAAAAATCCTGACTTTCTTGTTATCTCATACAAGTGTACGTATATATATACACTAAGTTCTAGGGTACATGTGTACAGCGTGCAGGTTTGTTACATAGGTATACATGTGCCATGCTGGTTTGCTGCACCCGTCAACTCATCATTTACAACAATTGTACTTTAAAAAAAGGAATTAATTACACATTTGCATTTTTTTTTTCTTTTGTGAAAGGCTACTGTTCCCTCCTATGCTGACCTTTTCTGAGATAAGAGGCTGTCAGTAGTGGAATACCTAGCAAACGTTTTTGAAAAAAATACAATTGAATGCCTTTCAGTTAAATGTGCATCTTTTCCATGAATGAGAAATGAACTGCTTTTTGAAAGAGCCTGGGGTCATCATTTTGAGAACCCCTCCTGGGGTATTTTTCCATAATTGTAAGATTTTGTTGTTTAAAAATGTTAAAATTCTCATATAAGAAAACTTTAAAAATTTGGAAATGTAGGTTTCTAACCTTCATAAAAATCTTCCAAAAAGAATAGTTTCGGTGGGCTTCAAACTGTTGACATATAAAAATTAAATTATTATTTTTTTGAGACGGAGTCTCACTCTGTCTCCCAGGCTGGAGTGCAGTGGCGCGATCTCGGCTCACTGCAAGCTCCGCCTTCCGGGTTCACAGCATTCTCCTGCCTCAGCCTCCCCAGTAGCTGGGACTACAGGCGCCCGCCACCACGCCTGGCTAATTGTTTTGTATTTTTAGTAGAGACGGGGTTTCACCCTGTTAGCCAGGATGGTCTCGATCTCCTGACCTCATGATCCGCCCGTCTGGGCCTCCCAAAGTGCTGGGATTACAGGCGTGAGCCACCGCGCCAGGCCAAAAATCAAATTATTTTTAAAAACTGGTTTCAAGAGGATAGATTTTTACTCATTAGATTCCAATCAAATATCTTTGAGTGATTAGTATATGTACTGAAAATCAAATGTCAAGGTTTAGTAAGTACAACCAATGCTCTTTATTCCATTTAAATCAGTCCATTTCCTGAGACCTTTCCCCTCATGATTGCTGTCAATCCAAATTTAAATTTGTTTATATGTTTTATAGCATTTAGAATACATTAGTATTGAGCACATTATTACGTATAAATTCATAGCGATCCATTGGGGATGCGTGTGGAAACTTGTGTCGATGGGTGTCACGCCAAAACAGCTGGGAAACTGCCGACTTTAGCAACTTTAACCTCTGATTTTGCCTTTAGTTAATTTTCAAAGTCCTCACTTTGAGAGTGCTCTTGCACGCACACACCCGAAACACGGATACTGAACATACTAATCCAGAAAAACAAACCAATCTCCTGTTGAGCAAAGCCTTCCACAACCACCCTCCAAGGACCAGTCACTGGCCCTCTCTCCGGTGCCCGCAGACATCCACACAGGCCCAAAGAATCAGGGATTGCACAGGCCAGCGCAATCGAACGGTTCTGAGTCATCTGCCGGAAGCCTTGCCCTCAATCAAGGCGGACGTGAAGCATCCACAAAGAAGGAATAGTCGAAGCAGCAGCGGCGGCAGCGGAAGCAGCAGCGGCGGCAGCAGCAGCGGGAGGTGGGGGCCTCTCCCAGGTACCAGGCGGGGCAGGCACGCAAGTGCCCAGGTTCCCGCGGCGGCCACCTCTTCCCTGGAGCGCGGGAGAGAAGCGGGAGAGAGGAAGGCCAAAGCAGGACTCAGAGCGAGGCAAAGGCGGGCAGGAAGTAGGGGAATGACGGTGGGAGGCGGCCGGGAAAGAGAGTCGCGGGGCTGTGGGGGTCGCCCTGGCACCAGCCGGGGTCCCGAGCCCCACCGAGAGACCCGGCCCAGGCAGAGGGCCGAGCCCAGAAAGCAGGAGCGCGCAGACCCTCCGTGACTCGGAAGCTGCCCCTGGAGAGGGAGCGTCTGTTTCTCGGCCTGCGATTTGCTGCCTGGTGGGAGCGGCGGGTGACGCGAGCGGTGGTTTTGGAAGCGCCGGAAGCTCGGGTGCGAGCCCGGGTAGGGCGACTGGGAGGAGCCGCGGCTGCGGAGGAGGCTCGGGGAGCGCTGGCGGCCGGGCCTGGAATTTCCGGGGCTCCTGGGGTAGATCGAGGAGGCGCCGAGTCCCTGCTCCCCTGGCACCCGCGCCTGCTTCTGTGCTTACAGCCTATTGGTTGCACCTTCTTCCCTCTCTGTCCCCTCCCTCCGTTCTTTCCATCCCTGCCTTCATTTTTCTGTATCTCTCATATTCCCTTCTTCATTGGCTGCTTCCTCTCAAACGGGATTTGGGGGGTGGGTGCTTCACCTACGCCCCTCTCTGTCGCAGCCACCCACCGGCGTTACTTTAACCAATTCCTCACTTTCCAGACACTCTCAGTCCTCTGGCTGCTGCTCCACTCCTGAGACCTCCGCTTTCCAAACGGCCTCACCCAGGGCTGCTCTCCGGGCCCCTCCGGCTTCTCTGCCTCGGGCTCTGGGTAGACCGCGCCCTCTTCCCTGGGTCCCCTCGGAGGGGCAGACGCGTCTCCCCAGTTCTGCCAGCACATCCTGATGGTTGGGTCGAAGTCTTCCTTTCGCGCGCTGGCTCTCTCCCCGTCGCCCTCCTCTGTCTCTTCCTTTTACTACCTCCATATATTGGAAATGCCCCAGAAATAGGTGGATTTCTTCTCTTGTGCCTCCACTAGATGTTCTGCTTAGTTTCATCCATTTTCATGATACCTCTCGGAATCGGGATGCTGGTGGCTCCAGGTCTCTGGCTCTAGACCTCCTACTCATCCCCACCCAGTCCCTGTGTTTACAAACATCCTTGGCTGTCTTTGTGACAGGTTTACCTGGTATGGTGTGTTCCCATTCCAGCCTGACTCCTCATATAAAATTCCGATGGTTCATGACCCACCCTAAGTATGAATTTATAACAGCTAGGCGCCTCGGGACTTGACCCTCCTGCGCTGTATCCCTGTGTGAGCTGTCACTCTGTCTGGCAATTCCAGCCCCCACTTCTCTATTTCAGAGAATCCCCAGCAGTCCCTGGCCCATGGTGGTGGCCTACCCGCCAGCTCCCCAGCCTCTTTTCAGACCAAATACTGAGCCGGATCGTCTTTCTAAAGCCCCAATGCACTCATATGAGACGTTTGTTTAAAAACCATGCATGGCTTTCCAGACCATAATCTCAAGTTCCAACTCCTAAATGTGGCATAAGGGTCCATCCTGTCTCACTACCACGTGGCTCACAGGAAACCATGGAAACCCACCCCAGGGACACCGCACAAACCATGCCCTTTGTGTTCCTGCCACATTCTTGGCACCTGCTAATTCCTCAGCCTATTATTTGCATCCCCCATTTCACCACCCATGGAATGCCTGCCTAGCTTTTTTTATTTATTTTTTATTTTTTTGATATGTGGTTTTAATAAGTTTTGTTACCTATGGAATAAATACAAAAGAACATTTAAAATGTGTATTAAATTATAAAGAACAGCAGTACAACCCATCACCCAGTTTAATAACTGGAATATTGTCATCGATGGAGGCCCTGCCTGTTTCCCTACTGATGACACCCTCCTCCCTCATCGCATCCGCTTCCCTCCCCTCTGTATCCCCACCTTCGTGAGTTTCATGGTAATAACGACGTTGCTTTTCTTGACAGTTTCACTACGTACACATGCATCAAGAACGAGTTAGTTTAGCCTGGTTTTGAACTTTGTGTGTATGGAATAATACTGCATTACTCTGTGGCTTGCTCCTTTAATACATTATTTGTGGGAATTGCCCACGTCAAAAACTAGAAGAACTTATAGCTGTGGTTCTTTTAGTTTTTATTGGTCTGTATTCCATTATACTAATATACTACAATCCATTTATCCATTCTGTTTTTGATGGACATTTGGGTTGTTTCTTTTTTATTATCATTATACTTTAAGTTCTAGGGTATGAGCGCACAATGTATGGGTTTGATACATGGGTATACATGAGCCATGTTGGTTTGCTGCACCCATCAGCTCGTCATTTACATTAGGTATTTCTCCTAATGCTATTCCTCCCCCACACCCCCCACACACACCCACCCCACAGGCACTGGTGTGTGATGTCCCTGCCCTGTGTCCAAGTGTTCTCATTGTTCATTTCCCACTTATGAGTGCTGTTTGCTTTTCTGTCTTTGTGATAATTTGCTGAGAATGATGGTTTCCAGCTCCATCCATGTCCCTGCAAAGGACACGAACTCATTGTTTTTTTATGGCCGCATACTTTTCCATGGTGTATATGTGCCACATTTTCTTAATCCAGTCTATCATTGATGGACATTTGGGTTGGTTCCAAGTCTTTGCTATTGTGAATAGTGCTGCAATAAATATACATGTGCACGTGTCTTTTTAGTAGCATGATTTATAATCCTTTGGGTATATACCCAGTAATGGGATGGCTGGATCAAATGGTATTTCTAGTTCTAGGTCCTTGAGGAATCGCCACACTGTCTTCCACAATCGTTGAACTAATTTACACTCCCACCAACAGTGTAAAAGCATTCCTATTTCTCCACATCCTCTCCAGCATCTGTTGTTTCCTGACTTTTTAATGATCACTATTCTAACTGGTGTGAGATGGTATCTCATTGTGGTTTTGATTTGCATTTCTCTGATGACCAGTGATGATGAGCATTTTTTTTTTCATGTGTCTGTTAGCTGCATAAATGTCTTCTTTTGGGAAGTATCTGTTCTTATCCTTTGCCCAGTTTTTGATGGGGTTGTTTTTTTTTTTTTTTTTTTTTTTTTTTTTTTTTTTTGAGACGGAGTCTCGCGCTGTCGCCCAGGCTGGAGTGCAGTGGCGCAATCTCGGCTCACTGCAAGCTCCGTCTCCCGGGTTCACGCCATTCTCCTGCCTCAGCCTCCCGAGTAGCTGGGGCTATAGGCGCTCGCCACTGCGCCCGGCTAATTTTTTCTATTTTTAGTAGAGACGGGGTTTCACCATGGTCTCGATCTCCTGACCTTGTGATCCGCCCGCCTCGGCCTCCCAAAGTGCTGGGATTACAGGCTTGAGCCACCGCGCCCGGCCGGGGTTGTTTTTTTCTTGTAAATTTGTTTGAGTTCTTTGTAGATTCTGGATATTAGCCCTTTGTCAGATGGGTAGATTGCAAAAATTTTCTCCCATTCTGTAGGTTGCCTGTTCACTCTGATGGTAGTTTCTTTTGCTTTGAAGAAGCTGTTTAGTTTAATTAGATCCCATTTGTCTATTTTGACTTTTTTTTTTTTTTTTTGCCATTGCTTTTGGTGTTTTAGTCATGAAGTCCTTGCCCATGCCTATGTCCTGAATGGTATTGCCTAGGTTTTCTTCTAGGGTTTTTATGGTTTTAGGTCTAACATTTAAATCTTCAATCCATCTTGAATTAATTTTTCTATAAGATGTAAGGAAGAGATCCAGTTTCAGCTTTCTACATATGCCAATTTTCCCAGCACCATTTATTAAATAGGGAATCCTTTCCCCATTTCTTGTTTTTGTCAAGTTTGCCAAAGATCCGATGGTTGTAGATGTGTGGTGTTATTTCTGAGGCCTCTGTTCTGTTCCGTTGGTCTATATCTCCGTTTTGGTACCAGTACCATGCTGTTTTGGTTACTGTAGCCTTGTAGTATAGTTTGAAGTCAGGTAGTGTGATGCCTCCAAATTTGTTCTTTTAGCTTAGGATTGTCTTGGCAATGTGAGCTCTTTTTTGGTTCCATATGAACTTTAAAGTAGTTTTTTCCAATTCTGTGAAGAAAGTCATTGGTAGCTTGATGGGGATGGCATTGAATCTATAAATTAGCTTGGCCTGCTAAGCTTTTAAAGCCAGCTTCAGTCAGCTTCTCTGGAACGTCTTTCCAGGATTCTATAGAGGTGGTTTTCTTTTTGTTTTTTTTCTTTTCTGAGGACTTCCTTAGCACTTTGAAAATTATCCTGTTATAGAGCACCTGACTGGCTTGAAACTACGCATTTCTGTATGTGTGTCTTCTTTAGGGTGTAAGCTTCTGGTAAGGGATTATGGCATTTGTTTTTCATTGCCTCCTCCCAAAACAGGTAATGAACATTCTACATAAATGCTCTTTGAGTAAACTCACTTTTGGATGTTGTATGGGGAGGGGGAGTGGAGGAGGGAGTTCATAGGTATTTGGGGCTCCCAGGAGGAGAACAGTATCATGTACTTGGAAACATAAGGCTTGCTTTTGAGGCTGACTCTCACTTTTTCTATGAGTCCCACAGACAGTATTTAATTGCCTCTGTCCTTGTTTGTTCGCCTGTAAAGGAAAAACTAGTTTAATGCCAATTTATTTGGTTGGCTGGAAATAAAAACTTCTGATTCCTGTTTTTTTATATCATAATCTAATTGTGGCATTGACATCTAAAGTATTATTTTGTATTAAAATTAATTGCTTTTTAGATATATTGGGTAAAATCCATTTTGTTTAAACTTCCAATCCTTCTAAAAGCCATAATGTCCAAATGAGATTTGAGAGGAAGACGGGGGGAAGAGTCATTCTGTTACCTGGTTTTCTCCCCTGCCTGACTTCTGACCTGAGCAGAGGCCAAGGGGGTACACTTGTATGTGAGTGTGTGCATGTGTATTGTGGCTGAAGGGTAGATAGTGATGGGAAATACCACATACTGACCAGCACCTGAGTGTTGAAAAGGAATGGAAGTGGGGACATGAGATGAAGGAAGAGGAAAGATGGAAGAAATCAGAAGTAGCGGTTTGCAACTAAGAGCAGTTAAAATGTAAAGATGAGATTGATGCAATAGTTCAGTTCATTCAGAACTATTGAAACTATTGATTCAGTAGTTCAGACAGGATGATGAAACACACCTACACACACATACACCAACCTAAGTTCATGCTTGCTTCACCCTGAGTCCAAAGCTCTTATGCTAAGGTTGGATCAAATCCAAATTTATTTGTGTCTCTGTCTTACCCAGTTTACCTAATTCTCTCCATCTTTAAGTTTGTTTGGTGCCACCTTCTGGTAGGCCCAGTTCTATGAAGTTTGACTGTTCCTTCCTGCCTCCTAGTCTCTGAAATGTCCTCAAGTGAAAGATGAGGTCGTGAGGGACCCCGGGACTTGCCTGCACAGACTCCTCTGGCTTCCAATATCTGCAGGTCCTAGTATAAGCTCCGGAGAGGCCTTGTGATGTGAGGATAGTGAGGAACCAGAACATTTTGTTCCATAAGAAACAACCTATTAAGTATAGAGTACTGTGGTGCAAATTATGCCATGATTGTGTTTTCTTGGTTCACATTTATTTTACTTAGTTTTTTGAACCCTAACCATAACCCTAACCCTACTTGTTTTTTTCTGAACTGCACTAACATTTATTTTAAACTTTAAAGAATTTGCACTGCTTTAGACTGTTGTTCTATATTTAGAGTGTTGCCTTTACACTTTTAAAAAAATATAAGCTCACTTTTGTGTTGAAGTAAGAGACACCCTTCTGTTTAAAAATATCTTAAGAGTAAGCAAAATATCTTAGGAGGAAGCAAAACATCCAACAGTGAAGATACTTTGTTTAATACAGTTGTTCCCCACTTCCCTGTCTCAACCACTCAATTCCGCTTTCCTCTTGTGCCCTAAGAGACCCAGAGGACCCGTCCAAGACCCCCAATAAGGGGATACAGTTTCCAAGCTGCTGCACCAGGCACTTTGTAGGCCACTGGGAAACTGGATGAGGCTCCATCTGTTTATAGAAATGAACACATGCACGATGATTTATATCTCTAGATAGAGTTTCCAGGACTTTTTGTTTTGCTCATTTGCTAATTTTCAAAACTGGAGCATATTTTTCTTGTTTGACTTTACATTTTTTCAGTTAAACATTATACCTGTTTATGAAAAAAAGGATAATATAATAGAAAAAAATATCTTGTAGGATCATGAGACTATAGATAATGATTTGTCTTTTTATTTTCCCAAATGTTCTCAATTGTAAGAGCAAAAAGGCTCAGGAAAATTGAGATGAGTTGGTGAACTGTAATATTTTGTGAAATAATGGCCCAAGTTTTTATAAGGTTTGATAGAAATGAACAATAACGTAGGACTTGTAATAATGTGCGACAAAAAAATGTACTAAAATTATAATAATTAATAGTAAGCTGTAATAGCTTTTTAGCACTTTAAGCAAGGTGCCCCCCTCCATTAGGCTTCTACCTTCCACAGAACTGGTTGATAGGGATGATATCTTTCTTGATAATTACATTTCAAAGGGATGGCTTCCAGGTCTTTGAGAAAGACTGTCCTGGGATGTAAAACTAGCAAGAAGCGTTTAAAAAAGATTTACATCTCAAAGGGGCTGATAAAGAATTTACAATGACAAGTTCTCTAAATAAAATGCTTTAAGAAAAAGGAAGAAAGGGCCTAGAGGCAGGAGGAAGCCTGTTTAGTTTGTTTATTTAGTCAAGTTTGGGTTGTCTAAAGTTTATTAAAGCTGAGGGGAATGTTAAGACTCTCTTAGCCAGGAGGAATCAAAAATCAATGCACCTAATTAAAAGTGCTCACCCGATGACCAGATTGAGGCTTCATATTTTATATCCACACCTATGGGCTTTCTTTGCCACTCCATAACCCAGTTTCAGCAGCTCTTGGGGAAAATGGGACATCTTTTTGGGGTCACCTTGAAAAGTAATGTATTTTTGTCTTTCCGGTAGCCCCATATTTTAGGTCAGCCTATTTCAAACAAACTCTCCACATTTGGTGAAATGAATCTAGCTATTTTCACAGGACGTGATGACAGAAATAGTTTTTATTGATAAAGAATTACATTTGTAAGTTTAAAACATTCTTTATAGGTTATGTTGTAGACATTAAACTGAAAGATAATGAGCAGCAATGGGGGGATTTTGTGTGATGATTAAGAATTCAGGCTCTGGAATCAAACTGTGGGTTCCAGGTGTTTATGACTACTTGAGGGTTCTGGAATGAGTTACTAAACCTCACTCAGTCTTCTCATCTCTAAAGTGGGGCAATAATTGTACTGACCTCATGTGTTGTTGGGTGATAATGGAAAGTGCTGAAAACAGTGCCTGGCACCAAGATTTTTGTTGTTGTTGTTTGTTTTGTTTTTGTTTTGTTTTGTTTTGTTTTCTGAGATGGAGTCTCACTCTGTTGCCCAGGCTGGAGTGCAGTGGCACGATCTTGGCTCTCTGCAGCCTCCACCTCCTGGGGCTCAAGCGATTCTCCGGCATCAGCCTTCCAAGTAGCTGGGATTACAGTTGCCCACCACCGTGCCTGGATAATTTTTGAATTTTCAATAGAGATGTGGTTTCACCTTCTTGGCCAGGCTGGTCTCAAACTGCTGACCTCAAGTGATCTGCCCACCTCAGGCTTACAAAGTGCGGGGATTACAGGTGTGAACCACCACACCCATCCGCACCAAGACCTTTTGGCTGCTGCTACACCAAGGGAGCAAGTAAGCAGGTCTTGGAGAGTGTCTGTGCCCCTGTTGCTAAGAGGGGTACCAGTCATGGGCCCTGAGATTGGCTATTTTATGAATAAACCAGTGTTTTTTTTCCTATTGGTGTGGTAACCCTTTACCACACATTTAGTGGCTGAAAACAACACGCATTTATTATCTTACAGGTCTGGAAGTCCTAAGTCCAAAATGGTACAGCAGAGCAATGTTATTTTCGGGAATCTCTAGGAGAAAATCTGTTTCCTTGCTTTTTCTGGCTTCTCAAGGAGGTTGCATTCCTTCATCAGTGGCCCCTACCCCTCTGACCTCTGCTTCCGTCCTCACGTCTCCATCTCCGACTCTGACCCTCCTGCGTCTCTCTTATAAGGACCCTCATGATTCCATTGAGTCCACTGGGGTAACTCAGGATAAGCTCACGTCTCAAAATACTTAATTGAGTACCATTTGCAAAGTCCTTATTGCCAGGGAAGATCATGTTGTCACGTTTTGGGAATTAGGAGTGGAAGTCTTTTGGGGGGTGGTTATTCCACCTACCACCTCAGGGCCTGCTGACTCGGGACGAATGACTGTGTGGCCACAGGAGGGCTTGGCTGATGTGCTTTTCTGTGCTGTGCCTTTGATGCAGACCTTCCCTGATGGATGACCTCTGTGAAGCAAATGGCACTTTTGCCATCAGCTTATTTAAAATATTAGGGGAAGAGGACAACTCAAGAAATGTATTCTTCTCTCCCATGAGCATCTCCTCTGCCCTGGCCATGGTCTTCATGGGGGCAAAGGGAAGCACCGCAGCCCAGATGTCCCAGGTATGTGTGCTTGTCGCAAAGGAAGGAGAACGGCATGTTTCCCTGTGCTTCCGTCGAATTGTCTTTCTGTACTTTTGCTACAGCTGATGAAAGCCTGTGGAGCTGGAGGTGGAAGGGGGAGCAGCACGGCAGTGGAGAAGAGCAGAAAGGGGTAGAAGGGTGAAATATGTTAGACAGATCACCTCCTCCGATGTTTATGAGAGAAATCAAGCCACGGAGTTATTTTCTCTAGATCAGATCATCAGTACAGTCTGGCAAATTCACACCTTTGATAAGTAAGATAAACTATCATTCTGTCCCGCAGGAAGGCAAAATATTCCAACCTTGTTACATTTTAAACTTTTGCTAACATTGTATTTTAAATAGACATGCAGCTGCCTAGATTAACTTTTTGTTAAGTGGGTTATTTTTAGTGCACGATTATGCATCCTGGGAAAGGAATGTAATACAAGCGTAGACTTATATCTTCTGGAGTGATTTAGAGGAATATATAATCTGTTTGATTCAAACTGGTGATGTATATATAACGTTATCTACAAACGAGGTGGGAGATAATCCTTTAGGAACAGTTCTGTGACTATTGGTGAAAATGTCCGAGATAATTGCCAAATGAATGTCACTTTACCACCAATATGAGAGGTGTATAGACAATCTCCTAAAATGCACCTAGGGACCCCAGTTGACATCCTTCTGTGGTTGTTTCTTTCAACTGATTGGAGGAGTGAGGCTTTGGACTGCAGGTGATTGAGAGATATAGGAACAACCTTAATTCTCACTCTGACTTGACATTTAATTTATAATATGGTCTGGAGAACTTCTGTAAAATTGCAGATGAAACATTTTTAGTTTTATTGCTGCTTTTGTTTGTATTACCTGAGTCGTAATTCATCCCAGTTACTTTTTTCTGCTCTGCCTTCCCTCTGAATTATTGCACAGTGCCTTGCTGGGATGAATACATTTGCTAGACTAGTGGTTCTCACGGGGGGTTGGGGTGGGAGGTAGGGGTCGGTGATGGGAGGTAGGGGTCGGTGGGTGAATTTTTCCTTCTTGGGGACCCTTGCCAAGACCTGGAGTTTTAGATCCCATAACTGAGAGGTGCTGCTGACATCTAGTGGACAGAATCCAGAAGTGCTGCAAAAATCCTATAACGCTTATGTGAGACCAGGAAGTGTCCTGGCCCCAAGTGTCAGTGCTACATTGCCCACGTTGAGAAACCCTGTGCTAGAGAATTAGGCCAAACTTTTTTAAAGTAGGATCCTGTGTGATTTTTTTAGTACAGAGGTTTGTTTGGAGGAAGCTCTTTGGGAGAGTATAATGGCAGTGTTAAAAGTCAGTGTTGGTTTCTGTTCCCAGGCACTTTGTTTGTACAAGGACGGAGATATTCACCAAAGTTTCCAGTCACTTCTCAGTGAAGTTAACAGAACTGGCACTCAGTACTTGCTTAGAACGGCCAACAGGCTCTTTGGAGAAAAGACGTGTGATTTCCTTCCAGTAAGTAGTATTCATATATTGATGAAAAAGAAATGGAAAATAAGTTAGACTACAGAAGAGTAGAGAATCAAGTATAACTGTACTGTCTTAAAATGTGCTTGGAATTATACTTCCGAAATTACAATTTTAGATTTTATGATGGCTTCTGAATTATGCCCTTTGTAAATTGTTTCTGATACACCCATCCCTGTTATCAATCCCAATATGTCAGTTCTCCTGCACGCAGCCCTGCTTCTCCCCCTTAATTCCCTATGCCTGAGTGACTGCATCATTCAACGTGCTGTGCAGAGCTCCTCCCCAGTCCCATGTGTGGTTATTGGGCTGCCTCCTGCTGAGATAGCCTCTCAAATTCTCTTAAATTTGCCCCTCTCTTCTGAATTGCATCTATAACTGACACAATTGTCTTTCTAAAATGAAAATCTGTTCATAAAACTGAGGTTTTAAATTTAAGTAGTTCCTATTTACTTAGGCATGTAAGTCCAAGGTTCCCGAGTCCAGCCTGGCATAATACAATCAGTGAGGTTCAGAAATTATGCCACATAATATGCAGGGTGATGTTGTCTGGAAATTAGTGAACCGATCACAGCAAACTGGGCCATCCTATTGGCTGCAGGTTCTGAGAGGGCTCCTCTAAGGTTCAAATACATCCCTGTCCTGGTAGATGCTGGGTGCTGTTCCCCGAATGTGCCTGCTCTGGGTTTATCTACCTCAGAAAGTGACTCTGGATCCCAGGAATTTCCTGGTGAATCCATTTCATTTTTGAACTTCAGCCTGATCTTCTACTGTTATAATATTGGGGAACACAGGGAACCAACCTCTACTTTTCTTGGTGGCTTGTCTCCTCCTTCCCTCTATATCCCCTTTATTTGGCCGAAATTAAAGTATTTGAGAACATGGAATGGACAGAGTCTGGGAGCCAGTTTCCAGGCCTGTTATATCTGAAGCCACGTTTTTGTGAGGTGAGTTATCTGGGTTTTAATGTATTGGGTACAGGCCTTTTCTGATTGGACCCCAACTTACATTTCAAGGCTCTTTCCCTGCCACTGTTTCCCTTAATCCCCTTCATCCCCTTCCTGATACACACAAACACACATACATGTGTGTACACACACACACACACATGCGTGCAATCCACACACATGCAAGTTAACAGGCACACACATATGCACCCATGCACACAGATGTTCACATGCACGCACATGTATGAACCCAGTTGCACATACACACTATAATCCAGGCCTATCACCCTCCATTCCCATGGGGCCTTCCTTGCTCTATATTCTTCCAACCAACCGTATGACCCAGATCTAAAATGCTATTTCCTTCTTTGCAGTTCAACACGATTTCTTAACCATCTAGTTCCCTTATAAAACCTCTCATTTACCCAAAACCACAATACTGTAGTTTGTGCTGGTGATGCAAAATGAGTAACAGTGTGTTAGACTGCCTAGTGAGGGAAGCAATATTAAAGTCAGTGCCGTGTTTGACAGGGATGCTTCTGGGCTGTTACGTGGATAGTGGCAGCTCATGATGTCCTGTAAGTGTCTGGGTGTCTCAGCTGCCTCTTCTCAGGCTGTGGACCTCCTCAAACCAAGCACTTTACCCAGTACCAGGG
The DNA here is from genome assembly GCF_047675955.1 of Chlorocebus sabaeus. Lineage (NCBI taxonomy): Eukaryota > Metazoa > Chordata > Mammalia > Primates > Cercopithecidae > Chlorocebus > Chlorocebus sabaeus. Next base: position 16,429,952 of record NC_132921.1, on the reverse strand, counting down.
AAGAATAGGTTTTCGTTAATTGCACGCATGCACCATAAAGTGCTGTGTGACCTGTCCAAGCACTTATGGTGGAAGTGCAGTAAGAGAAAACAAAATGCTTTTGCATTCGTGGGAGCCATTACCAAATGAGACCAAACTCAGTGTTTTGTGTTTGCAGGACTTTAAAGAATCCTGTCAGAAGTTCTATCAGGCAGAGCTGGAGGAGTTGTCCTTCGCTGGAGACACGGAAGAGTGCAGGAAACGTATAAATGACTGGGTGGCAGAAAAGACTGAAGGTGAGACAGCTTCATTTCTGTGGATTTGGAATTACTACGCAGCGAGGCTGAGATTGGCTGGGATGGGACCTCCATGGTGTTGCCACTGTGACCTGCTCACCACAGGCCTGTTTGTGTGTATTGCTGAGTTTGCAGGCCAACAATGCAATTCTGTCGTTTCTTATCAGATCATGAAGTACTAATTTCTAAAACTCATGTTGAATCTCAGACCTCCTCCCCTGTGGACCATGCTGGAAAATCCCTGGAAAATAGTTCCTCCTTGGAATCCTGTTAATCTTCTCTCTGAGAGGCCCCTCCATGCTCGGAGACGGAATGGCGTTCAATTAAGTTGCAGCTTAAAGAGGGCTCTCATGTTATCTCCTCCCCGTGGTCATGGGGACAACTTAGTAGTTTGATCTGCAGCCTTCTCCTTCCTTTTTAACTTGGCCGTGGCTACATTTGCTCTCTGAGTGTGGCCTTTTCTGAATTTGCTCCCTATTCTGGACGTGCAGCAACATGGAGCCTGCAGTGTTCCCTGCCCAGACCACACTCCATCCCACCAGAAATATTTCTGCCAGTTCTTTACTTCAGTAGGAAACAAGGGGAGGCATCCTTGAAAGCATCCTAAATACCTAACAAGTAATTTAGATACTTGTAAACAGTGGAGGAATTAAGTCACTTGTTTCAGGGGCCAACCTAGCCCTCATTATTGCATCCGTTCCATCTCTATGTCACAACCACTGTATGTCTAACAGAAGTAATGCCCGTGGTTCTACTGAAAGCCAATAAAATAATTACCATGGGAAGGGAAGAGCCTTTCATGTTTTCATACGTCATCTGCCCAGTGGTCTCTCCAGTTGTTCCAGCAGTACTGTCACCTGAGGAATCTAGAAGCTTCTCCACACCATCTCCCCACTGCTCTATATCTGTCACTTCTCTTCCAGGGCTGCTTATACCCTTCCTTCCCTTAGGCTGACCCCCAGAATATTAGAGCTGGAGGGGACCTTGGAGATGACTTTGTTATCCTCTCATTGGACAGCTCAACTTGGGCCCCTTTATTCCATCCCCCTAATTCCTTTGCCCCATTCACCCCTTTCAGTGAGGCTGCCTTCTCCCATTGACAGGTCTGTGTTCTCTCATCCTTTGGAAGCCTTTCCTTGTCTGATGAGGTTAGAATATATGTATAGAGCAATGATCCTCAACTAGGGGTGGCTTTGCCCTCCAGGTGCCATTGGATAATAGCTGAAGACAGTCTTGGTTGTCAAAATTGGGAGAAATGCTGCTGGCTAACCATCCTACAATGCCCAAGACAGCCCCCATAACAAAGAATTATTTGGCTTAAGATGACAATAGTGGTGAGGCTTGGATATAATAGTGCCAAGGTTGACTACCCCATAGTCAGAATCAAGACTCTGAGGTGATGTTCTCAACTCAGCCACTTGTCACCTGTGTGCACTCGGCAAAAAGTCTGGCAAATGCTCTGATCCTGAATTTCTACATCCGTAAATTGAGGGCAAAATGATAGTTGCCCTTCCTACTTCAAGGCTTTTTTCTTAAGCACAAACGATACACTGTGTATACCACACTGCTAAACACCATCGCCCAATTCATCGGGTGGCCAGAAAGACAGAACTCCAGGCTCTCTCTGAAGCCTCTGCCTTAGGCGTCAAAGGAATTTTTGTAAAATAATGCTTGTTTCCCCACAAATTGCAATAAACTCTCATATTCTTTATAGGTAAGATTTCAGAGGTACTGGATGCTGGGACAGTCGATCCCCTGACAAAGCTGGTCCTTGTGAATGCCATCTATTTCAAGGGAAAGTGGAATGAGCAATTTGACAGAAAGTACACAAGGGGGATGCTCTTTAAAACCAACAAGGTAGGGAAAGAGTTTTCAGATATACTGCTACTTCCTTAAAGTAACATTACAGGAAATATTCTTTTAGAAAAATGAATAATTTATTTGACATGATCTTGATTTTAATCTATTTCTGAATTATATTATTTTATTTTCTTTGAGACAGGGTCTCTTTCTGTCACCCAGGCTGGAGTGCAGTGGTGCAATCTCAGCTCACTGCAGCCTTGACCTCCCAGGTGCAAACGATCACCCAATCTTAGCTTCCCAAGTAGCTGGGACTGCAGGTGCACACCACCAGGCCTGGCTAATTTTTGTATTTTTTGTAGAGACAAGGTTTTGTCATATTGCCCAGGTTGGTCTTGAACTCCTGGCCTCAAGTGATACACCCGCCTTATCCTCCCAAAGTTCTGGGATTACAGGCATAACCCACTGTGCCTGGCTTTTTTTCTGAATGAATTTAATGCCTCCTGTATGTCTTTAATGGCGGAAGGAGGAGAGAAGCAAAACTAATTTTGGTGTTGATGGTTTTGTTTTTCCATCTTTGATCAAATCTACCTTCCATTTCTGGTCGTATGATTTGGATTGGAGGAGAATTTCTTCTAAGCCTTGGAATTATGTTTGCATGATGCTATTACTGTCTATAGCTAGTTAGATACCTTTTTGCCATATCAGTGGCAACTATGCCTGTTTATTGCCTTAAAAATCAAAGTTATACAATCCTGAACACAAGAAAAAGATGTTAGCAGATGTAAAGCCCTAACTTTACATTCCCTTTTGAATATGAAAATAACTGGTATCAATAGTTGTTAGCGGCCGGGCGCGGTGGCTCACGCCTGTAATCCCAGCACTTTGGGAGGCCGAGGCGGGCGGATCACAAGGTCAGGAGATCGAGACCATGGTGAAACCCCGTCTCTACTAAAAAATAGAAAAAAATTAGCCGGGCGCAGTGGCGGGCGCCTGTAGTCCCAGCTACTCGGGAGGCTGAGGTAGGAGAATGGCGTGAACCCGGGAGGCGGAGCTTGCAGTGAGCCGAGATTGCGCCACTGCACTCCAGCCTGGGCGACAGAGCGAGACTCCGTCTCAAAAAAAAAAAAAAAAAAAAAAAAAAAAAAAAAAAGTTGTTAGCTTGGGATATGACATCCATCAACTTGATAATTTCATATTGCACAGAGATGTGAAAGTTAAAAATATATTTGATGCAGGCTTTAAAAACAGCAGACCTTACACATCTCTTCAAGGTCCCCTTCCCAAGAAAACCAAAGCCATAAAAGCAATTCTACAACTGGGAACTTTTCAGAGTTTGTACTGTACCTCTTTTCTAACCAGATCCTTCAGCCCAAGGGCCTGAATATTTACCTTAATTTCAATAAATAATTTTTAGTTGGAAGCTTCCATGAGAAAGCTTCTCTATGAATGTTCTCAAAAAAGCAAACACAACTTCTTCTAGGAATAATGTAGATTTTTATGTCCTTCTCCATTTACCAAACTGTTTTTTTTTTTTTTTCCTCACCTGGTAATAGTTGATTTGCTGGAACAATAGTTTGTTCTATTCATACTAAGATGTACTAATGAAGATTTTATATCCATCAGCATAAATGTGCAGAAACAGAAATTATACACACCTAGAGTTTCTGTGAGTTAGATGTATCCTATTTTTAGTAAATTATGCCCATTTTTCAGTGATCTAATTTTAATTTCATGTTTCTATTAGGAAAAAAAGACAGTGCAGATGATGTTTAAGGAAGCTAAATTTAAAATGGGGTATGTGGATGAGGTGCACACCCAGGTCCTGGAGCTGCCGTATGTGGAAGAGGAGCTGAGCATGGTCATTCTGCTTCCCGATGATGACACGGACCTCGCCGTGGTAAGCTCCAGGCAGTGAGTCTTTGAGTGTCTATGGAGTCCAGCTGAGCTCATTTCTTTATGTCCATCTACCACTTGGCATTTGAGGAGTTTCCAATTGGGGTTATTACATGTAGTGCTGGGTGAACATCATTGCGTGTCTTTTGGTGAACATGTTCATGCTTTTCTGTTGAGTGTATACATATATGAGTGGACACATTTTGATGAACCTAAGAAGAGAGAGTTCTAAATATATTGTTAATTGGAATTTTTTTTTTATTATACTTTAAGTTCTAGGGTACGTGTGCACAACGTACAGGTTTGTTACATATGTATACATGTGCCATGGTGGTGTGCTGCACCTATCAACTCGTCAGCACCCATCAACTTGTCATTTACATCAGTTATAACTCCCAGTGCCATCTCTCCCCCCTCCCCCCTCCCCATAATAGGCCCTGGTGTGTGATGTTCCCCTTCCCGAGTCCAAGTGATCTCATTGTTCAGTTCCCACCTATGAGTGAGAACGTGGAGTGTTTGGTTTTCTGTTCTTGCAAAAGTTTGCTGAGAGTGACGGTTTCCAGCTACACCCATGTCCCTACAAAGGACACGAACTCATCCTTTTTTATGGCTGCATAGTATTCCATGGTGTATATGTGCCACATTTTCTTAATCCAGTCTGTCACTGATGGACATTTGGGTTGATTCCAAGTCTTTGCTATTGTGAATAGTGCTGCAATAAACATACATGTGCATGTGTCTTTATAGCAGCATGATTTATAATCCTTTGGGTATATACCCAGTAATGGGATGGCTGGGTCATATGGTATTTCTAGTTCTAGATCCTTGAGGAATCGCCACGCTGTCTTCCACAATGGTTGAACTAGTTTACAATCCCACCAACAGTGTAAAAGTGTTCCTGTTTCTCCACATCCTCTCCAGCACCTGTTGTTTCCTGACTTTTGAATGATCGCCATTCTAACTGGTGTGAGATGGTATCTCATTGTGGTTTTGATTTGCATTTCTCTGATGGCCAGTGATGACGAGCATTTTTTCCTGTGTCTGTTGGCTGTATGAATGTCCTCTTTTGAGAAATGTCTGTTCATATCCTTTGCCCACTTTCTGATGGGGTTGTTTGTTTTTTTCTTGTAAATTTGTTTGAGTTATTTGTAGGTTCTGGATATTAGCCCTTTGTCAGATGAGTAGATTGCAAAAATTTTCTCCGATTCTGTAGGTTGCCTGTTCACTCTGATGGTAGTTTCTTTTGCTGTGCAGAAGCTGTTTAGTTTAATTAGATCCCATTTGTCAATTTTGGCTTTTGTTGCCATTGCTTTTGGTGTTTTAGACATGAAGTCCTTACCCATGCCTATGTCCTGAATGGTATTACATAGGTTTTCTTCTAGGGTTTTTATGGTATTAGGTCTAACATTTAAGTCTCTAATCCATCTTGAATTAATTTTCGTATAAGGAGTAAGGAAAGGATCCAGTTTCAGCTTTCTGCTTATGGCTAGCCAATTTTCGCAGCGCCATTTATTAAATAGGGAATCCTTTCCCCATTTCTTGTTTTTCTCAGCTTTGTCAAAGATCAGATGGCTGTAGATGTGTAGTATTATTTCTGAGGGCTCTGTTCTGTTCCATTGGTCTATATCTCTGTTTTAGTACCAGTACCATGCTGTTTTGGTTACTGTAGCCTTGTAGTATAGTTTGAAGTCAGGTAGCGTGATGCCTCCAGCTTTATTCTTTTTTTTTTTTTGAGACGGAGTCTCGCTCTGTCGCCTAGGCTGGAGTGCAGTGGCCGGATCTCAGCTCACTGCAAGCTCCGCCTTCCGGGTTTACGCCATTCTCCTGCCTCCGCCTCCTGAGTAGCTGGGACTACAGGCGCCTGCCGCCTCGCCCGGCTATTTTTTTGTATTTTTTAGTAGAGACGGGGTTTCACTGTGTTAGCCAGGATGGTCTCGATCTCCTGACCTCGTGATCTGCCCGTCTCGGCCTCCCAAAGTGCTGGGATTACAGGCTTGAGCCACCGTGCCCGGCAGCTTTATTCTTTTGACTTAGGATTGTCTTGGCAATGCGGCCTCTTTTATGGCTCCATATGAATTTTAAAGCAGTTTTTTCCCAATTCTGTGAAGAAAGTCACTGGTAGCTTGATGGGGATGGCATTGAATCTATAAATTACCTTGGGTGGCATGGCCATTTTCACGATATTGATTCTTCCTATCCATGAGCATGGTATGTTCTTCCATTTGTTTGTGTCCTCTTTTATTTCACTGAGCAGTGGTTTGTAGTTCTCCTTGAAGAGGTCCTTTACATCCCTTGTAAGTTGGATTCCTAGGTATTTTATTCTCTTTGAAGCAATTGTGGATGGAAGTTCATTCATGATTTGGCTCTCTGTCTATTACTGGTGTATAAGAATGCTTGTGATTTTTGCACGTTAATTTTGCCTCCTGATACTTTGCTGAAGTTGCTTATCAGCTTAAGGAGATTTTGGGCTGAGATGATGGGGTTTTCTAAATATAAAATCATGTCATCTGCAAACAGGGACAATTTGACTTCTTCTTTCCCTAACTGAATACCCTTGATTTCTTTCTCTTGCCTGATTGCCCTAGCCAGAACTTCCAACACTATGTTGAATAGGAGTGGTGAGAGAGGGCATCCCTATCTTGTGCCAGTTTTCAAAGGGAGTGCTTCCAGTTTTTGCCCATTCAGTATGATATTGGCTGTGGGTTTGTCATAAATAGCGCCTATTATTTTGAGATACATTCCATCAATACCGAATTTATTGAGAGTTTTTAGCATGAAGGGCTGTTGAATTTTGTCGAAGGCCTTTTCTGCATCTACTGAAATAATCATGTGGTTTTTGTCTTTGGTTCTATTTATGTGATGGATTACATTTATTGATTTGCATATGTTGAACCAGCCTTGCATCCCAGGGATGAAGCCCACTTCATCATGGTGGATAAGCTTTTTGATGTGCTGCTGGATTCGGTTTGCCAGTATTTTACTGAGGATTTTTGCATCGATGTTCATCAGGGATATTGGTCTAAAATGCTCTTTTTTTGTTGTGCCTCTGCCAGGTTTTGGTATCAGGATGATGTTGGCCTCATAAAATGAGTTAGGGAGAATTCCCTCTTTTTCTATTAATTGGAATTGTTTCAGAAGGAATGGTACCAGCTCCTTCTTGTACCTCTGGTAGAATTCGGTTGTGAATCCATCTGGTCAATTGGAATATTATTCTTTATTCTGCATGGAAGATCTACTTGAAAGCCCAATGATTATTGCACAAAAGTCCTGGAAGAAGGGTAGAGATCAATCTGGGCAGTGATTCTTAAACATTAATGCACATATATGATTCTAGTGATCTTGTTAAAGTGCAGATTTTGATTCAATGGAGTGTGGCCTGAGGTCTTGCATTTGGAACAAGATTCCAAGTGATACATATGCTTGCGACCACACTATGAATAGCAAAAGTCTAAAGTACAAGTGGGAAATTTACCTTATACAAGAGGAGAGAAAAGTCTTACTATGACAGAAAAGGAGCAGAGTCCGGGAAGGGAAAAGGTAAACTTGCAAGGTAAGAGATGCAAGACTAATAGTGCACTGGTAAACCAGCTCTGGGAGGTGGGAGTAGCCTTCATTTACAAAGTTTGCTGATTCTCATGACATGATAAATACTACCACCATGGCTGACTTTAGGCTATGAAGGGTTTAACAATCGATAGGAGCCAGCTCTGGCACACAAGTGCTCAGGATGTTGAGGGTGGGCTGCTTGATTTCCCTGGCTTCCCTTTGGAATCAGAAAGCTACTGCCCTAAGTCAGGGATGACATCTGTTGTGGCCACTTATGAGAAAATTAGGAGAGTCTTGAAATAGAGTCAAAATCAAAACAATGCTCATTGGAGAAGAGCACCCACCTGGGCTGCAGTTGGAAAAGGGAAGGGGAGATGTGAGTGGGAGGCCCTTCTCCCTTTTTTCTTTCTACCTTATTGATAAATAGAAAGAATGATGGATCTTGAAGAATTTGAAGCTAATTCCAGGACAGGCAGAGGACAAACAAGGATACCAGATGAAGTCTTGTTGAATTCCACATTTCTCGTCTCCTGCTCCCTTCTCATGCCTCCCTTCATCTTCAGATGAAACCCAATTCCCTCTCCTTTGCTCTGTAAGAGTTGCCGTCTGATTTAACCCTGAATAGTCCCCTGATTAGACTCAGAAGCAGAGTTCTGAGCCGTGCTCTTTGTCTTTTGTCAAACAATCTCTCCCACTCACAGTAATATGTACTGCGTGAAGATTAATGTAATGAATTGGTCAGAATTTTCTAAACTGTTACAAAATGTTTTTAACGTTTGAAAGGAGTTAGGTACAAATTGTTTTTATTAAAAATTTCTGCCTGTCTCAGGTGTTTACTAGCTCTTTTACACTTGTCTCCATAAAACTTGGAAAATATGAAGATTTGGGAGAAAATCTTGGTGTTTATAAAAGAAAATATCTGTAGATTTTCTTGGACCAGAACTTACCATCTAGTTGCATGTCATTAGTGGAGGGATAATAAATGGGTATGTGGGTATCAGGCTATTGTCATCTAAATTTTAAGGTTTGGCTCTTTCTTATCCTAGGTGGAAAAAGCACTTACATATGAGAAATTCAAAGCCTGGACAAATTCAGAAAAGTTGACAAAAAGTAAGGTTCAAGTTTTCCTTCCCAGATTAAAGCTGGAGGAGAGTTATGACTTGGAGCCTTTCCTTCGAAGGTTAGGAATGATCGACGCTTTTGATGAAGCCAAGGCAGACTTTTCTGGAATGTCAACTAAGAAGAATGTGCCTGTGTCCAAGGTTGCCCACAAGTGCTTTGTGGAGGTCAATGAGGAAGGCACAGAGGCTGCCGCAGCCACTGCTGTGGTCAGGAATTCCCGGTGTAGCAGAATGGAGCCAAGATTCTGTGCAGACCACCCTTTCCTTTTCTTCATCAGGCACCACAAAACCAACTGCATCTTTTTCTGCGGCAGGTTCTCTTCTCCGTAAAGAGGAGCAATTGCTGTACATGCCCTCCTTTCCTTCTGCCTACCTTGCCTTAATTGACATTCCATGTGACCCAGTTGGTGCAGTGGCTTGAATGCCAAAATAAAGCGTGTGCACTGAATAGTGTGTGAATGTCTTTGCTGAAGGTTCTGGAGCCACTGAGAATAACTGAGGCCACAGATGCCTGAAATTTGGGCCTGGGAAGGCTATGCTGGTTTTGGAGTGTTTGGGGTGCCTCCCATTGCCTCTGCCTTCACTTAAGTCTGTGCCCATTGTTTCAGGGGATCTTAAGAAGCATCTCAGGGCTTCAGGAGCCAGCCCTCTATGTGCTCTTCTATCCGCCCAACTCTGCCCACCACCACTACCGTGCTGAACAGGGACCAGTGCCCAGGTAACACTGCACACAAAGCCAAGGGCAAACCCTACAGAGTAAAGCTGCAGCCACCCTGTGTCTCACATGCAGCTGAAATAGTGGTCTGCTTCTGTCACTGTCGCATAGACAGCTCTGCATGCCCCCTGTCTCACACAGTCTGTAATGAAAACAGCTCCTTCTTATCTTTCCATAAACCTCAGATACAAGTTCAGGGACTCAGCAATACACTTCAGGACTGAGCTAGGAGGCAAATACTGAAACTTGCTATGCCGTCCTTTCTATTCCTTTTCCCTCTGAAATACACAAAATACCAAAGGAACTTACACAGCACACCACTGAGTCCTCTAACTCATCATATATGCTCAAACACGGCTCAAGCACACCCCTTAAGAAAGAACCTCCCTACATTACTTTTTTTCTGACTAAAAATAAAATTGTATTGTGGCAGCAATTTGGAAACTACAGCGAAGTCTCCAAAAAAATTTAAGTCCCCCACAATTCTAACACACAGCAATCACTGCTGTTAATAGTGATATACATCCTTTCTATTATATGTATGCAAATAGAAACTCATAAGCATTTTATTACAAGTTAATCATATCCTTCAGTAGCTTATTTCTTCCGTTACTTATGAAAAACCTCCCTTAAGATCTTTCCAGGTCATCAGTTTCATGTGCATAGTATTCCACTGTGTGGCTGGATTTCTATAATTGAATCTAATTTTAGACAGTTTGAGTAATTAAAATTTTTTCTATTAATAAATAATAGATTATTAATAATAAATATGTATGATACTGTTTTGGATATACTAAATATTTGCTCACATCCTTAATATATTTTTTAAAATTCCTAAGAATAGTATTGTCGAGATAAAAGTTGAGCATATTTTGAGACTTCTTCCAAATTGGTCCCTAGAAAGTTCCACTGGTTTATACACTCACTTATGTCACCATTTATACTACCACTAACTGCCGCCTGCTTTATTATTTCTTTAATGAGTTGGAGAACAGTGGTTACTCCTGACTCTGTTTTTGACTGACGGTTAACAGTTACATGAACTATTCATATTACAGCTCTTACTTAAATTTGACCAAGCTAGGATATATTCTGTGAGGCCACATTCATTTCAGGGATCATGTTTTCCAAAGCAGGTTTGGCCAAAAATTAATCCACAGTACTGAAAAGTATACATCTGTGAGTTTTGTGCTCACTTACGCCTCTAATTTGAAGAAAACTTTATACTTTTATTGCAGTACAATCGACACAGAATACATTTCACATATTTAACCCATACAATAAGTTCTGACACGTTTTCCATGAAACAAACCATCACTATATTCAAGATAATGAACCTATCTATCATACTCCCAAATTCCTTCTTGCATCTTTGTAATTTCTCACTCTTCCTTCTCCCTCTCCCCGTCACATCCCAACCACTGATCTGTTCGGACAACTACTGGTCTTCTTTCTGTCACTATAGAATAATTTGCATTTTCAAAGAAATTTACATGCATGGAACCATGCATCATCTATGCTTTGTAGTATGACTCCTATCAGTACAATTATTTTGAGATTCATTTATGTTACTGTATATATCAACAGTTTATTCCTTTTATTGGTAAGTAACATTTCTTTGTATAGATATACCATGATTTATTGATTAACAAATTTACCTGTTGATGAACATTTAGGTTGTTACTGAGATTTTCATTATTGAAAATATAGTTTTAATGAACATTTATGTATATACATCTTTGTATGGATATATGTCTTCATTTCTTTTGTATATAGATACATAGAAGTAGAAAGGCTGGGTTATAGGGAAGGTGTAAGTTTAACTTTCTAAGGATCTGCCAAATTGCCTTCCAAAGTGGTTGTATCATTTAACATTCCCAGTAGAGCCTAGGAGAGTTCTGGTTGTTTTGCCTCCTCACCAACACTTGGTACTACTAGTGTTGTTACTTTCAGTGTGTACCGGTTTTAGGTTGCATTTCCCTAATGCCTGATTATGTTCAGCATTTAAAAAAATGTGCTTATATGCTATCCATTTATGTTATTTGATGAAATGTCTTTTTAAGTGTCTCATCAACATTTTATTGCTTCTTGCTTTATTTTTTATTTATTTATTTTTTGAGACAGAGTATCTCTCCGTTGCCTCAGCCCCCCGAGTAGCTGTGACTACAGGCGTGTGCCACCACACCCAGCTAATTTTTGTATTTTTAGTAAAGACAGGGGTTCCCCATGTTGGCCAGGCTTGTTTTGAACTTCAGACCTCAGGTGATCTGCCCACCTTGGCCTTCCAAAGTGCTGGGATTACAGGCATGAGCCACCGCACCCAGCCTTTTGTTTTCTTATTGTATTTTGAGAAATCTCATGATATGACTACCAAATCTTTTATCATATATGGGATTTGCAAACATTTTCCTCCCAGCTCATGGCTTCAATTTTCATTTTTATAACAGTGCCTTTAAAAAGCAGAAGTTCTTGATTTTAATGAAGTCCATTTGATCATTTTGTTTCTTTGTTTATGCTTAATGCTTTTGTTGTCATATTGAAGGAATGCTTTGCCTAACCCAAGGTCACAAGGATCTCCTATGTTTCTTCTAGAAATTGATTTTCCTTTTTGGCGTATGATCAATTTTGAGTTCATGTTTTGCATATGATGAAAAAGCTATCCATTTTCCACTGAATTGTCTTTGCATCTTTGTCAAAAATCAGCTGATCATGGATGTGTGATTCTATTTCTGGATTCTATTGGATTCCATTGATCTGCTTGTCTATCTTGATGTCAATTCCACATTGTCTGAATTACTGTAGCTTAATAATAAGTTTTGAAAACACTTAAGTGACATGTTTTCCAACTTTATTTTTCAACGTTGTTTTATCTGCTTTCAGTCTTCGGTCTTTCCCTGTGAATTTTATAATTTGCCTGTTGACTTATACAAAGCCTGCTGCAATTTTGATTAGGACTGTGTGAATTCTAAACATCAGTTTGGAGAGAATAGACATGTTAGCAATATTGAGTCTTCCAACCCATGAGCAAGGTAAGTTTCTCATTTCTTTTAGGTTTTTATTAATTAGTCTCAGCATAGTTTTGTAGTTTTTGGTATACATATCTGGCACAAATTTTGTCAGGTTTATCCTTAAGTATATCCTGTTTTGTTCTATTATAAGTAGTGTTGCTTTTTAATTTCAATTTCTGATTAATTATTGCTAGTATATGGAAATATAATACAGGTTTTTTTTTTTTTTTTTTTTGTATCTCAGCCTTGTATCTTGCAAATTTGCTAAAATCACTTAGTTCTAGTAGCTGTGTTTCTAGTTCCATGTCTGCTAATAATGACAAATTTTCTTTCTTTCCCATTTAGATAGCTTTTTTTTTTTTTTTTTTCCTTACCTTATTGCAGTGACTTGATTAGAAGTAGTGAAAACAGACATCCTTGTCTGGTTCCTGATCTTAGGGGAAAGCACGAAGGCTTCTGTCATTAAATGTGATATTAGCTGTAGGCTTTTCATAGGTGTCCTCTAACAGGTGAAGAAGTTTCTTTTATTCCTAGTTTGTTGTGTTTATATCAGGAATAGATGTTGGATCCTGTCAAATGCTTTTTTTGTATCTTTTAGATGATCATATGGTTTTGTTAATATTGGGATTCAATTTTGAATGTTGAAACAATCTTGTGTTACTGGGATAAACTCCACTTGGTCACGATGTATTTCCTATTTTGTCTAGTATTGGATGCAATTTGTTAAAATAGTTTTAGAACGGCTCATCTCCATTCATGAGAGACATTGGTCTGTATTCTTCCTATTTTGTAATATCTTTGTCTCATTTTGGTTTTAGATAATTCTGATCTCAAAGAATGAGTTGAGAAACATACCTACCTTTGCAATTTTCTGGAACAGATGTTGTACAATTGGTATTATTTCTTCCTTTAATGTTTGGTGAAGCCATCTGAGACTGGAGTGGCTTTATACTACAACTGTAATTTCATTAATAGGTAGTGAACAATTCAAATTACATATTTATTTTTGAGTTAGCTTTGGTAGCTTGTGTCTTTCAAGGAATTTGTTAATTTCCTAGTCATCAAATTTAGTGGTGTAAAGTTGTTTATAACAGTCTCTTATTTTTCTTTTAATAACTATAAAATCTGTAGTGATACCATCGCTCTCATTTCTGAGATTAGTAGCTTGTGCCTTTTTTTTTTCTTTTCTGATCAGTATGACTAGATGTTGATAAATTTTATTGCTCTTTCTCAGAACCAGCTTATGGTTTCATTGATTTTCACTATTGTTTTTCTGTCCACAACATTGATTTCTGCTTTGATCTTTATTATTTCTTTTTTCTCATTACTTTACATTTAATTTTTTCAGTTTTTGGTGTAACCAACCATGATCCCTGGTGTACTGAACAAAAGAGGACAGGAATAAAAGACAAAGACAAAAGAGTATATTTGCAAGAAGGGGTCAGGGGGCACCTTGCCTCTAGTGGGTAAGGGCCCTGAGCTTTTGCAGTCCTCCATATTTATTAGGTAAAAGAGATAGCGAGAAAAGGAGGGGTGATTGTTGGGTAATTGTTGGTCTGCCGTTTGGTTCACAGCAGGCTTGCAAGACTGCATTCTTTGAACAATAGGCGCTAGATTTCCCAGTAGATAACTTCAAGGAGCCCGGTGCCAGGGAGTGATGGCCCTCAGCAAATCTTTTGGTGGCACGTGCAGTGTGAGTTTGCCCACATCCTGCATTCATGATAAACAGTTTGCTGTTTGATAATATAGCCTCCAGTGGAATGCTGAGTTGGTCATGATCCCTTTGCCAGCTCTCTACATTTTGGGTATTTTTTTAGTTTTTTTTTTTAAGGTGAAACTGAAGTAATTGAATTGAAGCTTTTCTTGGTTTTTAATATAGGTGTTTACCACCATAAAAATTTAAGTATTGATTTAGTGGCATCAATAAATTTTGATATCCTTTGCATTTTTATTCAGTTCAAAATACATTCTAATTTTCCTTTTGATTTCTTTTCTGACTCATGAATTATTTGAAAGTGTGTAATTTTTAGTTTCCAATTTTGATGATTTCCAAAGATCTTTATGTTATTGACTTCTAATTGAATCTCACCATAGTCAGATAACATATTTTCAATGACTTGCATTCTTTTAAAATATTGAGATTTATTTTATGCCCCTAAATATGGGCTGTCTCAGGAAATGTTCCATGATCACTTGAAAAGAATATATATTCTGCTGTTTTGGGGTGTAATGTTCTGTAAATATGAATTCTGTGAAGTTGGTTGCTAGTGTTGTTCAGGTCTTCCACATAATTACTGATGTTGTGTCTACCTGTTCTAGCAATTGTTGAGAGATGAGTGTTGACATGTCCAACTATAATTGTTGAGCGATCCAGCTCTAGGTCAAAATTCCAAATGTGATCCCATAGGCCTGACCATAGGCAACTACCAGGCAGCCTGCACGGGGGAGATGGGGGAAAGCTGCCCTCCCCACAGATTTGGTGCACAGCCAGGGCATTGCAGTGTCTGGTGGGAGCTGCAGTCAAGGACTCAGGCCCCAGAGCCAGGCCACACTTTTATGCATCTCTACATTCCGAGCTCAGACAGCTCCATTCAGAGCTCTCCTTGTAAGGGGAGCAGAGGCCTTCTGTTCAGAAGCCTCTGAAGAGACTTTCTTACCAGGATCCTTGAAGACACTTTCTTGCACTCAAACTCAGCACTCAGTACTTTCCCACTTCTAGTCCTTCCCTCCCCGTCCCATCCCTCCAGTCCCTCCCCCCTCTCTCTCTCTCTCTCTCTCAGTTTGACAGAGGAGCCCAGTGGTCCATTAAGCACAATGCCTTTTTGGAAAAACAAAAAGCCTGAAAGTCCTTCAGGGCATTCCTAGAGGTGCTGGTGGTTCATTTGTAAGAGTCTGAGGTTACCAAAGGGCACTTGCCAACCATGCCACCGGGTCTCTGGGAGGTGCCAGTGGACCCCACAGGGCACCCTTAGAGTGTGCTAATGAGTTGTTTACAGAAGCTTTTCATTTCCATGGGGGTCATTGCTCCTCAGCCAGGTACTGCTTGGGGTTCAACAGATCTGGCAGGTTTGGTACACTGTGACAAGACCCATGCCATTGAAAAACACTCTGGACGCCCCTAGCAGAGGCTATAGCAGCTCTGCAAGTCACCCTGCTAGCCCTCTGGGTCTACAATGAGGGGTTGGGGGAGGCAGAGGATGAGACTGTTCACCGGACTCAGATTTCAGGGATTTTTATGCCACCACTGTTAGTTATCAAGCCCAAGTAAACCTCATCAGGCCAGCTCAGTCACTCCCAGATATAGTCCAGCGATTTTAACAAATCCCTAAGGCATGGAAAAAGTGGCTGCTTCCGAGAAAACAATGATTGCAGAAGCAGTGAGGCAAAGATGACTATCAGGCGCCCTCTCCTGGACTATCTAGGCAATGGCATTTCCAAAATGCTCTCTTGAGCCTGATTATTCAATAAAGGGGCTCTTAAAGGAGGAGATTGAAGCGTTCCCCACCAAGATACCAGACCATGGGGGGCCCAGCAGGCAGCACACAAGGGTTTGCATGGTGATAGCCCCTGTGACTGATTCAAGCGTTATGCTTGTTCTCGTGCCTCCCAGTGACTCTGGAGATGAGCTGAAGAGCCTCACCATCCTCTCCCCAGATGGCTAGGCTTTTACAGATATTCCAGACTAGGGGTTAGGCCGAGGTCACTCTGTCCCCAAGGATGACTGGAAGCCCTAGCCAATGTCAGAGTTCAGTGAAAAGGTGGGGGAAAATGTCCTTCTTGGCCATTTTGAACATCTGTGCACTGGTGCCTCTGATCCCCACAATCCCTGGCACCAGGATGAGGGGAAAACAGATAATGTTCTCTGGCTTAGGGTCTGAGACCACCACCACCTGCTCTGGCTCTGGGAAGGGACCTTTGGGCCCCTAGAAACCTTTATGTTATGGCTCCCATGACTGCATGTGTTCTTGGTATAGATGTGTTGTCTATATGTGCCCCGACTGGCCTTCACTCTCAATCCCTGATGGAAATTGCTGCACTTAGGGTCACCTTAGTGGGACATGGGAAAGGCTGTGAATGTACCCAACTACTGTCACCCAGGACATTGTATCCCCACCTGCTTTAGGGAGGAAAAATAACTGCTGTCATTATGTCACCAAAACATCAGTAATTCCACCTAGTTCCTTCTGTTCACTTCACAGAAAGCCAATCAGTGAGACAATGAGTATTGCAAAGATGAATGAAGGCTTTAATTGGGTGCTGCAGCTAAGGAGATGGGAGATCAGTCTCAAATCCATCTCCCTGACCAACAAAAATTAGGGGTTTATATAGCAGGGAAGAAATGTAACCATGTGTGGGGAAACAGGAATTAGGGAGAGGTGAGGAAGAGGAATTGGTCAACAGGAAGCAGGTGGTTGCTTAGGCCATCATGATGGGTGACGGGTCGGGTTTCTCATTGTCCAGATGTGTAGACCTGGTGGGTTTCAACTGCCTGATACTATCTGGGAGGACTGATGTTTGGCTTCCTGAGAAAGGAACTCAGATAATTGTAATTTTCTTGAGTTTTAAGACTGTGAGGGTTAATTTATATGCTTTTTCAAAAGAAACTAAAAATATTAGTTCTATGGGACAATTGGGCTGGTTTCAATTGCTAAGCTTGAGGCAAAGTTCCTGAGAAACTGTTCCTCCATACAGTGGCTCTGTCTGACCTGTGCACATGGCCTCAGGTACCTTGTGACCCTCTGTCTATTATAGGTGGCTCAAGGCTGTGGTGCCGTTCTTTGCATTGGCAGTACCTGATATTTTGATTCTTACAGAGGCTACTGGAGGGAACTTGGTATGAGACAGTTGATATCATCAATGCCTTTTTCAGCATCCTTCCACATGGAGAAGTCCAGGATCAACTTGCCTTTATGTGGAATGGGTTGCAATGCACCTTTAATGTCCTTCCACAAAGCGACCTAAATTCCCCATGTAGCTGCCATCAATGAATAGGTTATGCTCTGGGGAGAGTTGCATGCCTAGAGGAAGTACTAGCCTTGCACTCTATTGATGACATCCTCCTGGTGAACCCAAACAAAGACATTGCCAAATAAGGACTGGGTGCTTGAGGACAGATGACTCTCAAGCAGCAACCCGACTGCACCATTAAGACACAGGGACTCCAAGTGAAGTTCCTGGTTGTAATCTGGGCAAGTGGCACCACATCTCGTTTAGAGGAGATGACTGCCAAGCTTCTGACTGTCTCTGCCCCAGCCAATAAAAAGGATGCCCAGTGATTTGTGGGCTTATTCATCTATTGTTACTGTCACATTCCCCTTGTGGGGATTTTGATGGGACCCAGCTAAGAGGTTACTAGAAAAGGCTGCTATGTTTGAATGGTACCCATTCAACAGGCTACCACAGCCATCCAAGCACCCTTCCCCTGGACCCCATGGGTCCGCATTTGCCATTCGACTTACAGGTCTCAACAACATTTCAGTTCCTTTACTGTTGCTCATGGTAGAAAAATACTTCAGACATTTGTTGGGGTTTTCAACTTACAAGATCCTGGAGTCAGCTGAAAGGCACATACACTTTGAGAAACAATTATTGTCCTGTTATTGGGCCTATGTAGATATGCATGAATACATGAGCCATGGCTGTGATATAGTTTTATGATCCCAAATTCCAATCATGTTATGAGTGAGCGGAGGCCTCAAATCTCCAGGTGGGGGTGGCTCAGGAGTATTCTCTAGTGAATGAAAATGTTCTATACAGAAGCAGGTAAAACCCAGCCCAGCTCTGGGGCCTTCAACTCCATGGCAAGGACTCAGGAGTGTCACCCCCCTCCCAGGCATATCATCCAATGAGCCACTGCCTTTACTTGCCCAATGGGAGCTCAGATACAAGGACCTTCTGGGCCACACATAAGCCTGGTTCACTGACAGTGTCTCTTGATTAACATTTACTAGGCTAGAATAAGGTGCAGCTGTCATCCAGCCTGAGATGTATCTATCCCTTGGCAAGCTCAGCGTAAGTGTGTAAAGCTTTATAAAGTATGGTTGGCTACCCAGGCTCCCTCAACAAAGGAGCCCTGCTATATTTTCACTGACTCATGGGCTGTAGTTAATGGTCTGAACATTTGATTGGGCTACTGGCAAAACTTGTACTGACATGTGAAACACATCCCTCTCTTGGGACGAGACATTTGGATAAAATTCAATTCTACTCCTAATAAGCTCTTTGTTATCCTTGTGGGTGCTCACCAGAGAGCTGCCTATGCTGACAAAGGCAATGAGCCAACCAAGGCAATGAGCAGACCATGCATGTCAGCTAAACAGGGAGAATGATTTGTCATCTGCCCCAGAGATAACAGATATTCAACTCATTGACTCCTGGATCTATGAGAGGAAGGGCCCTGGGAATCAAGATGCCATCCTTGCCTGGATCTGTATGCATGAACTATTATCTTCAAAAGATGCCAACACAGCATGAAAGAGATAATCCATCTGCCAGACCCTGACCAAGGCTAAACATTCTGCTCAGGGACAGATCCTTCAGGTAAAAAAGGCCAGGATGTTCTTTGCAGGTTGATCACACTAGTCCCCTCATCCCATCCAGAGCATTCAGGTGGATCCTAAATGTAGTTGATGAGTTCTCTGTATTTGGACTAGTCATCCCCATGTGTTTTACTGACTCAGGCAACACTCTTTATTCCCTCCAAAACCATATTTGTTTCTTTCTCTGGCTTCCTGAATACATTGTATCTAATAATGGCCCAAATGATACATTTGCAGCCCAAACTATACATGGGTCAAATCATGGGACGTGATGGATTCTCCATCCTCTTTAACATCTACAAGCCACAGCAGTGATTACATATTTTAACAGGAAAAGATCAGGTTGAAGTGGCTAATGGAAATGGACAATATAATCCCAGCCTGGCTACATGTCTCAGGTGAGCAATTTGGGGTCTCACAGTGGCAATTCTCTAAGTGTACTTCTCATTTGTGCTGTGTGATTGATTGGGCTGTCTGTCTCTTTCCCTCAGTTGCCCACCCCTCTTTTAAAATTATTGACAAATCAGTTTCCATGGTGGATCATGCAAGTTCCCTTCATCCTTTTTGAGCCCTTCTTGAAGACCCAAATCGGTGGGAGATCAGGAAGGCTACTAAACAGCACAGATTGGGAGGCATGAACTTGCTTCTCCATTTACTCCCCGGGTGCAGTGCCTGAATTTTTGCCTACAAGGGCTTCAAAGATAATAACCATCAATTCAATGTCTCAACATTTTCCCAAAGGTGGCCCTGCTGCTTTGCTCTGTGTAGCCCCACTGGATACATGCCAAATATCAATTAGAAACTTTTATGGAACCACAGGAGAAACCAAGCCAGAATATTTAGGTTCATCATTCTAGGGAGTGAATTAAGGGGACTATTCTTGCTCATGGCATGGGACAGACTGCCCATGTCACAGTCAATGAGGAGTCTCCCCAACTGATAAGACATGAGCACCTTTGGTCCTGCGAACTCAGGTATGGGGCAAGAAGTGGGTGGGGATCTAACCTCTCTCCTCTCTCTCATGGGTAGTCTGTGTGACTCTGGCCTTACCAAATTCATTGGTAGGCCTAACTCTGGCAGCTGCTATCATGCTGAACTTGACTAGTAGTTGGATATGCCACTCACTGCTTGGCCCCGTAGGTAAACCTTTGGCTGCCACGCCACTGAATAGCATGAGTGGACATTTCTCCAACTATGGAGCTTTCTGGCATCTCAGGTGCCCTAACACACCTGGACCCAATGTGTTACCTGATATGCAGACCCTGGTACTGTAGGAATGAAGTGAATTCCTAGTTGTCAACTCAATGCTGTTCCACATAGGAGCAACTGAGAAGAGGAGCCTGGGTCTGTTACTGGGCTATTTTGGCCTTGATGATGGTGACCCTCTCCCCTCCCCTCCCTTACCGTCCCACCTCCCCTCCCCTCCAATCCCCTCCTCTCCATTCCCCTCCCCTCCCCTCCCCTCCCCTCCCCTCCCCTCCTCTCCTTGTCCAGACTCTTCAGTTCCACTCAGGGACTCTGCCCACCACCTACCAAGAAGGACTTCTAGGGGGTTGAACCTCATGGTAGTCAGTGACTCTTACACTCCCAAACTGGTGTATACCCTTTTAGAGTATTATTTCTTTTCTAAACACCAGGCCTTTATCTTCCTTTTTGATCGCATTGTAATCTGCACAAATGGGGCATTAATAAGAAATTTTCAAATATTCCAAACAACCCCTCCCAAGGAGCATGTTGCACCAGGCTGAATAAGGCATGAGCTCCAGAACCAAGCTCACCCTGGTTACTTGGGGGGTTTGCTGGGTGAGGGGCACTGCTGACTCTCTTTGCTCATGTGTATGCTCTGGGTGGTTTTTCCCACTGCTGGGGTCCCTCAATGAGAAAAGGTTGTGCACCTGTCTCTTACCATCACTAAAGTTATTAACAACACTACCTTAGTTCTGGAGACACAACAGATCAGCCTTAGCTCTTTGGTTTGAGTATTTGAGCAGCTGCATAGCCCTGGACTTCCTGCTGGCCAGCCAATGAGAGTCCGTGCCACTGTCAACACCTTGTGGTGCACCTGGATCAATGAACCTGACAAAGGAGAAGAGTCCAGCTCTCTAAAGCAGACTCTGGTGACCTTTGAAACATCTTGTCCTGGATTGGCAATGTTGGGGACTCATGGCTATGTTTAATCTTCCAAGAAGTCCTCATCATCCTTTTTGGAAAAATTTCAGTTATGAACCTGGTCCATTGCTGGCGCAGACTAATTACTGGGTTATTGTCATAATCCCACAAAATCCACTTATTTAGGACTATGATAGGGTCGGCTTTGTTTCTTTCAAGCATCCTGAAAAATTAAGATGTGAAGTTGAGCAGTACAACTTCAGGACAAAATCCCAAATGTGATCGTTCAGGCCCAACCACATGCAATTATGGAGATTCTACTCTTGGGGGAAATCTGCCCGTCTCCCACCAGACTTCATAGCTAGTGCTTTGTGATCTCGGGAGTGAGGCACCGTCAAAGGCTGAGGACCCTCTGGGCCAGCCATGCCCTGTGCCTACCTGTATTTCTAGCTCTGGCCCCTCCATTCAGAGGCCTCCTTATGGGGCAGTGGCTCAGCTGGGACACTGCCGAGACCTCCTTATTAGGGGGCCTGGAGATGCTTTTCTCCACTCTGTCTCAGTACTCAGTACTTTTCCATTATTAGCTCTTTCCCGTCCCCCAGACTCTAGCTCCAATCTCCCTCTCTCCCCTGCCATCACAAATGAATGAAAGCCTGACTGTTACTCTCCTATTTGGCTCACGGTCTTAGTGGACCACCTCAACACCTGGCAATTCTCTCTAATTGTGGACTTTTTGTCTTCACAGTTACATTTGGTTTTACTTCATGTATTTTGAATCTCTCTTATTAGGAAAGGAATAAAAATGTAGGATTGCTATGTACTCTTGATGATTTGACCCCCTTTATCATGATGAAATAACCTTCTTCATCTCCAGTAATATTCTTCACTCTGAGATGTACTTTGTTAGATATTATAGTCACCCCAGCTTTCTTTTGATCAGAATTGTATGTTGCGTATTTTACCTTCATTTACTTTTAACCTATTTTTATAAATGCAAAGTGAATTTCTTGTAGACAGTATGTATTTGGATCTTACTTTTAACCAGTCTGACAACCTCTGTTTTTTAATGGAATCAAGAATGAGTATAAGGAAGTGAATTTTTTCATAATGTCCTAGAATTTGTGGTGATAGCATCACAACTCTGAATATACTAAAAATCACTGCTTTGCACATATTAAAAGGGTGCTTTTTAGTATGTGAATTATGTCTCAGTAAAACTATCGTTTAAAAAATGACACTGGGGACCTAAGGCACTACTGTAAGGAGGCATTCAATTTAAGGATTCTGCTCCCTTCCCCTTCCTCTCCCCTCCCCTTCGCCTCCCCTCCCCTTCCTTTTCCCCTTCCCATTTCCCTTTCCCCTTTCCATTTTCCTTTCCCTTCCCTTTTTTCTTTTCTATTTGTTTGTTTGTTTGTTTGTTTATTTTGAGATACAGTTCTGCTCTTGTTTCCCAGGCTGGAGTGCATTGGAGTGATCTCTGCTCACTGCAAATTCTGCCTCCTAGGTTCAAGCAATTCTCATGCCTCAGCCCCCCAAGTAGCTGCAATTACAGGTGCCCACCACCACACTCGGCTAATTTTTGTATTTTTAGTAGAGACAGAGTTTCATCACGTTGGCCAGGGTGGTCTTGAACCCCTGACCTCAGGTGATCCGCCTGCCTCAGCCTCCGAAAGTGCTGGGGTTACAGGCATGAACCACCACGCGGGACCCCTGCTTTCTCAACTTTTGTACCCTAGGCACCTGCTTGTCTCGCCCTAATCCAGGCTCAAGTGATAATGCACTGATTCTGGCTACTTTGAAGGGCATCTACTGGGGCACAGGTCTGAGAAACGTTTCTACTTCAGAAAGTCATTTGTTCTGTTCTTTTCCTCTGGACATCTTGGCCTGGACGTGAAATACTTCCAGTTGCCGAGGCCCCTTGTGACCAACCTGAGGATGAAGTTGGGGCAGTGAATGATGGCAGAATGTGAGTCTCTGATGACATCATGGGCTGCTGAGTCAGTCTGAAGCCCGCCTTGCTTCTGTACACCCCTGATAGAGGACGTAGCAATGTCCCCAGCCACCCGTTGTCTGAGTCAGGCAGTCTGCACGTGTTTCTGTCATGTGCAGCCCAGGGACAGGGACAGAACCGCTCACACCGCAACCCCGCGGCTGCAGCGCCAGTGGTGGAAAAGAGCTCAGGTGTCAGGAGTAAGGACACCTGGTTCTGTATATGGGGTCAGGACTGCTACTAATTACTTGTGGCACACATCATTTTCCTTTCAGGTGAGTCCCTGATACATGTAAGAAATAAAGACCCAAGGTTCCTCTCTACTCCGAAATGGGAATCGGTCACCTCCCTTTGCGTGCTTGAAACAGAAAAGCCCAGGGTCCCAACTTCTCTTGCCTCACCTCCAAAATCCCCTCTATCTAACAACAGCCCAAGGCGTGAATGAGTCCTTTGCACCACCAGCTTCCCCTGGGTTTTGGCCTCCAGTTAATTTCAAGACACTTTCCCTTTTAGAGTCTTTTATTTTGGAGTCCTCCTTGCAAGAGCAGGAGGAGAGTGCGCTCAAGCCAGCCCTGGGTCCCCCGCGGGGCCCTCGCGCGCGGTCACCCACTCTTCCCACGGCGGGGTGAGGCCCTGGAGAAGCCCCGGAGGGTGGGGGCTGGGGAAGGGGCGTCAGCCGACCCTGCCCCGGGTCCCCCACGCGGCCCTAGCATCTCCCAGGAGGCAAGGACTCACCCCGACCCCGGGTCCACCCTCGGCACCAACCCGTGCCCCGCCACCGCCTGCGGTTGTGCCGTTTGAGAAGGAAGGCAGAAGGTCCCCACGCCGGTGGGGCCGGGATAATAAGGTCTGTGGGTGTCTGCAGGACCGAATGGAAGCCCGCTGCACGCTCAGCCCCCAATGCCCTGGAGTCCTGTGTTCTTGTCCGTCTGCCCGCATTTCCACCTCCTCTCCTTGCACTCTCTTCTCACACACCTGCCTGCTGACACCTGGCATCTCTCTTCTCAGAAAAGGTCCTGCTAAAACCAGCACTCCAAATCCACGTTTAAGTGCAAGCACTTCTTGTCCCTCCTAATTCTTTTATTCAGTTCCACGTTGTCGAGCCCCCTTTTCCCCAGCACTGTTTCTGATGCTGAGGTGGGGCCACAGGGACCGACTTCAGAGAGTTTGCCTGGTCAGGTAGCTGCCAATCACAGGAGTAATGACAATGCAGTGATTGATGGGTTAGGCTGAGGAAGTGCAGGTGGGAAGGAGTGAAGTGGGGACCGTCTCCAGGGTAGGGACTGGGGAAGCCGCTGAGGCAGAGAAGTTGAAGTAAAGGCATAGATTATGTGCAAATTCTGTGCCATTTTATACCAGATACTTGAGCACCGGTGGATACTAGTATCTGTGGGAGGTCCTAGAACCAATCCCCAATGGATACTGAGGGACAACTGTGTGTGTGTGTGTGTGTGTGTGTGTGTATTATAAGAAATTGGCTCATGCAATTATGGAAACTGAGAAGTGCTAAGATCTGCAGTAAGCAAGCTGGAGATTGAAGAAAGCTGGTGGAGTAGTTCCAGCCTGAATCTGAAGGCCTGAGAACCTGGAGAGCTGGTGGTGTAAGTTCCAGTCAGAGGGCAGGAGGAGACTGATGCTCCAATTCCAGTGTCAGACAGGTGAAATTCCCTCTTACTCAGACATTTTGTTGTACGCAGGCCTTTGGTTGACAGGAGCGGGGCGAACCACATTAAGGACGGCAGTCAGCTTTATTTGGTGTACCAATTCAAAATGCCAATCTCACCCAGAAATACCCTCACAGACATACCTAGCATAATGATGTTCCAAATGTCTGGGCACCCTGTGGCCCAGAAAAGTTGATACATAAAATTAACCATTGCACATTTTAAAATTATGTTCTATTTGGCCTCTGGAGGATAGGACACACTCTCTCACTCTGACATGGTATTGCTCTCCTAGTGTGTATTGATTTCTTCTTTAAAATAAAATAATCTCTTTTTAAAGGAAAAACGTTATGGAGTATTTGAGAAAACTATTTTACCTATATCTTTTTGGAGATCAGAAGACAATACTGGTAATTTTAAAGTATTTTTTCAGGAGATAAATTTTCTTAAATACAGAGGAAGACATTGACCAGAGTTTCCAGCCACTCGTCATTAAATTAAAAAACCTGGCACTCAGTATTTGCTTAGAATGGCTAACAGGCTTGTTAAAAAAAAAAAGCCTTAAAAATTCCTCTCAGTAAGTTGAATTGATAGAAAATAAAAGCAGTATAGAGAATAGGAAAAAAGCCCTAGAGAACTTGAGAAATTTATGGCAATCAAATAATTACAATACCTATATTTTGAATTATTTCCAAATTAACTACTTCTAAAATTCACTTACTAATCTGTGGTTATTCATGGTTTGGCATATACCTATTTATAAACTGTGACATTTTAACATTTAAAAGATTATGATAAGATCACTTTTAAGAGAGAGATATATATTATTTTAAATAAAAATTATATTTTTATATTTCAGAGTATTTGGAAATTTGAAAGCTTGCTGATTTTTATTTATTTTTACCTATTTATTTATGTTCATTTTATCTGGCAATGGTGCCACATTGAACATTTTTCTCTACAGAAACTTTTAAGGAATCCTTCTGTTGTTTAGTGTCATTATCTCCAAGAATATAACAAACTCTCATCTTGTGCCTCCTAACAGGATACACTGAGAAGCACTAGCTTCTTCTGTGACATTCTTGCCAACATTCTCAGCACCTGAATGTAAGTGCAGAAACATCAGACAGAATTGAATTGAGGGATATTCTACCAAATAATTGACTGAAACTCTACAAAAGAGGCAATGTCATAAAAGACAAGCACTGCGGAGGTGCCACAGGAGGATGTGTGATAACTAATTGCAACCTGCGAGTTTCTTTGGGTCCCACAAAAGACCTGAATAAATACAAAAGAAGACATTCAAATGTCCAAGGAGGAAATAAAATAAAAAGATTTGATTATGGTAGTTATCAAGACGTGCATATGAAATGCACAGTGAAATACCGCCACAAGTATACCAAAGAAGGTAACATTAAAACTACTGACAACATCAAGAGTGGGCAATGATGTAGAACAACTGGAATTCTCCTACATTTTTGTTGGGAATAAATTAGTAAAGACACTTAGAAATTGGCAATATCTACAAAAGCCTAATAGTGTTGAAGCAAACATTGCACTAAACGAAGTTAAGCATATCCTATAGTCTGAATGCTGTCTTCCACCAAAATGTGTATGTTGAAACCCAAAGTCCAATGTGTCAGTATTAAGAGGTGGAACCTTCGGGAGGTGATTAGGCCATGAGGAAAAAGCCCTCATAAATGGGATTGATGTCCTCATAAAAGAGGCCCCAGAGAACTACCTTGCCCCTCTGCCATATGAGTATGCAGTGAGAAGGTGCCATCTATGAAGCAGAGAACAAGCCCTCACCAGATATCAAATTTAATGGCACTTTGATCTTGGACTTCCCAGCCTCTAAAACTAAGAAAAAAAATTATGTTGTTTATAAGCTACCAAATTTATGGTCTTTTGTTTAGCAGCCTGAACAGACTAAGACAGCCTATAAGGAAGTGTTTATTCAATGCTATTACTGTAGGGGAGAGAGACCAGAACATAG
Source organism: Chlorocebus sabaeus (assembly GCF_047675955.1). Classification (NCBI taxonomy): domain Eukaryota; kingdom Metazoa; phylum Chordata; class Mammalia; order Primates; family Cercopithecidae; genus Chlorocebus; species Chlorocebus sabaeus. The sequence continues at coordinate 16,403,293 of NC_132921.1, read as the reverse complement.
TCTGTGCTCAACTTCACTAAAACAAAGGACTGGAGAGTTTTTGAGAACTGGGGTGGATATTAGGACATGTGGGTTTGCTATTTGGCCTTACCTAAAGGAAAAGTAAGTTTTCTCACATCTTCCTGGCAGAAGGTAGTTTTACAACTCCAAGCAAGGTGCCCACTGACATTAGTCTCCTACCCTCCCACAGAAACAGGGAAATAAGACGCTATCTTCCTTGTGATTTTTGAAACAGCTCCCAGGTCCTTAGGAAACAGTCCTGCATTGAAAAATTGTCAGGAGGCTTTTAAAAAGATTTACATGTCCAAGGAACAGAGAAATCATTCACAATGACAAGTTTTCTGAAGTCAGTGCTCTGATAAAATGGCCATGTGGTTAGGTCATCTGGATTCCATAAGGACTGGGGTGAGAGGGAGATCAGGTGCCTAGAGGCAAGAAGAGACCTATTTAAAATATAGTCAAACTGAGAGAAGGTTAAGGCTGCCTTAGTACATAGGTATATTCTGTGGCCGAGTGTTATGGCTTGAATTTTTTTGTTTCAAATTCATTTGTTGAAACTCTAAACCCCAATTTGATGTTATTCAGAGATGGGGCCCTTGGGAGGTAATTTGAATTATATGAGGTCTTGAGAATAGGACTCACCGTGATGAGATTAATGCCCTTAAAAGAAGAGAGACTAACACACCGAGGAAATGCCATGTGAGGACACAGAGATGGCAGCTGTCCACATCCCAGGGAGAGGGTCCTCTCCAGAACTCAGACATGCTGGACCTCTGATTGCCAACTGCCAACCTCAAAAATGCAAACCAAATTTCTCTTATTTAAGCCACTCAGTCTGTGGTATTGTATTATGGCAGTCAGAGACGATGGAAGTAGAGTGGGGTAATTGACTAGGAGTCTGGAAATACTCTATATCTTGATTTGGTGGTAGTTACATGGATTAAAATTATTAGCTATTATTTTGAAAGTCACTAGGTGTATACTTATGACTAGCATACTTTGTGTAAGTTCTAATTCAATGAAAAAATAAAGTAAAATAAAAACGTTTGGGGTACAGCTAAAATGGAACTTCATGAGAAATTTGTAGATTTTGATGCCCATGTTAGAGAAAACAAGGCTAAAAGAACCTATGCATCCAACTTAATTAGAAATGTGTAAGTAGAATAAACCCAAATGACTCAGAGGAAAGAAAATACAAAAAATAAAAGAAGATACTTATGAAACAGCAGATAAATTATATAATAGAGAGGATCTACAAAATGAAAATCTGATTCTTTGAAAAAGTAAAATAACCTCCAGAAAGATTAACTGCAATGAAGAAAATACAAGATTGTACAGATAAAAAAGAGTAAAAATGAAAACGGAGACATAATTATAGATGTAGCTGAGATTACAATATAATAATACTATAAACAACTTTATGTCAATATATTTGAAAACCTAAGAGAACCAGAAAAGTCTTCAAGATATATAATTTACAAAACTAAACTTGTAAGGAAAAAAACAACCTCAATAAGCCTATAAACATTTAAAAAATTAAACCAAAAATTTAATGTTCTCCCATAAAGAAAACACCAGTTTCGGATGATTTTACAAGTAAATTTCAGCAAACGAAAAGAAAGAGATGATCTACATTTACAAAAAGAATATCTTGCCATTATTTTTAAAATAAAAGCATACTCTTCAACTGATTTTATAAAGCTAATATAACTTTGATACCTGTGTTAGTCCTTTCTCTCACTGCTGCTAGAAATACCTGACACTGGTAATTTATAAAGAAAAGAGGCTTAATTGACTCATGGTTCTACAGATTGTACAGGGGAGGCTTGTACAAGCTTCTGGGGAGGCTTCCAGAAACTTAAAATCATGATGAAAGGTGAAGAGGAAGCAGGCACGTCTTACACGGTTGGAGCAGCAGGAAGAAAGGGAGGAGGTGCTATACTCTTATACAATCAGATCTCGTGGTAGGTTGCTCACTCTCATGAGAACAGCACCAAGAGGGAATGGGCCCCCATGATCCAGTCACCTCCCACACGGCCCTACCTCCAACACTAGGGATTGCAAGTTGACATGAGATTTGGGCGGGAACACAGACCCTATCCGTATCAATACCAAAACCAGAGATAAACTGTACAAGAACACAACATCAAAAGCCAATCTAAACTGATGGATAACAGACATGTTCTTAATTAATATTTTATTACTTAATTTTTAATTAATTGTGACAAATCAAACCCAACATTATTATAAGAATATTATATGAAAAGTATTTTGTATCATGAAATGTAAGGTTGGTGCAACATTTAAAAATAAATTTTTATGTTTAACCATGTTGGCAGGTTAAATAAAATGAAGGAATTGCTCAATCACTTCAAAAGGTGTAGAACAAAACATTCATTAAGCTTTAACACGTATTCAGGAGAAAAATTCTTAATAAACAAAATAGAGAGGGGATTTCCAGTACTTTTTTTTTTTTGAACACAGTCTCACTCTGTCACCCAGGCTGGAGTGCAGTGGTGCGATCTTGGCTCACTGCAACTTCCACCTCCCAGGTTCAAGCGATTCTCCTGCCTCAACCTCTTGAGTAGCTGGGATAACAGGTCCCTGTCACCATGTCAGCTAAGTTTTCTGAAAATTTTTACTAGAGATAGGGTTTTACCATGTTGGCCAGGCTGGTCTCGAACTCCTGAGCTCAGGTGATCTGCCCGCCTTGGCCTCCCAAAGTGCTAGGATTACAGGCGTGAGCCACCATGCCTGGCCCAGTACTCTTATTCAGTAGTGAACTCTAGGTTTTGGCCAGAACAGTATACAAAAGCATAATAATTTGAATAAGAAAACAAAATCATATTCCTAGATTATATGATTATATGACTGCATCACAAATAACAGAGAATTATTAAATTCTCTATTATTCAAATATATTCAAATTATTCAAATATTATTTAAATTATAAATTCTTCAAATATAATTCAAAAACAATTTTAGCATAGCAGATGAAAATCACTATAGGTTATACACTAGAGCCTAAATACTAGTCAGATGCTGGGGTTCAAACTCCAGTCTTGCACTTGCTAGAGATTGTAGAGGAGTGAATTAATGAACCCTCTCAGTGCTTCAGTCTCCTAATCTGAGAAGTGGTTATGATAACAGGACCTAGTTCATAGAGTTGTCGAGAGTATCTAATCAGTATATAAAGAGATTAGCTCAGGACCTGGTACGGTAGAACACAGCATACTATTAGTAACCATCATTATTATACAAGAGCAAGTTGCATTTTTATGCATCTAAATAGCAATAGTTAGAGAATGTCATTAAATTTGCACTAACCCCAAACCATAAGATTCTTAGGAATAATAATTAACAAAAAATAAGCAAGATTGTTATGTTGAAAATTGTCAAATGCTATAGAATATCATTAAAGATGACCAAAATAAATGGAGCTATTTCATGTCATTCATAGAAAGGCCTTGAGTTGAAAAGTTGTCAGTTCTCCCCCACTTGTCTTATTGATGCATTGTAATTCTAGTCCAAATCCTAGCAATGTTTTCTGTGGAATTTGAAACATGTATTTAAAATTTTATATAAATAAGCAAAGGGCCAAAATAACCAAGACACTTCTAAAGAAAAAGATCAAGTTGAGAAGATTTGCTTTAGCAGACATTAAAACTTATTATAAAACTCTTGTGATGTAGCGTGGTGTGTACACAGGGATAGACAAACAGATCAATGGCACAGAATAGAGAGCTGAGCTCAGAAGCGTAATTCTCTTCATATGTGGAAATGCTAGATGATAAAGAACTGGCATTAGAGATCCGCAGGGAAATGATAGTGTGCTAGGAAAACTGATTTTTCTTATGTAAAAGATGAAAACAAAAGAATTGCTGACAACCCATTTATGCCAGAAGCTGCAAAATTTTTTTTGTGAAAAATTAGACCTTGATGATGACCTTGAGCAGTTAGATATCAATAATGCCCGCAAGCTTAGCATTCCAATAATGGGACACTAGGCATAAATGGGCTAATAAATGCTAAAAAAATTAAAGTTCTACTGGAAAATATGGCAAAATAATTTATAACCTTAGTGAAGTGAAAGATTTTTGTCATATATTTGAAAAAATCAACATTAAAATACATGTATTTAAATTACTTTAAAAATATATCATAAAAATTATAAAAATACAAACACAAACTAAGAGATGAGAGTTTAACACATTTAACCATAAAAAGATAATTATCTTAAATATAAAGTATTTCCATGAAAGAATCTGTAAGAAAAAGGCAAACAACCACATTGAAAAATAGACAAAGATCTGAACAGCTACTTCACAAGAGAAAATAATAAAAGGCCAATGATCAATATCACTAATAAGAAAAACTAAAATAGAAATTAGAGAATAGACTCACATTTAAAAAGTCCGTTGATACCAAATCTTGGCAAAGATCATTACACAGTCCTTGCACATGGCTGGTGGGAACAGGCATTGGTCAAACCACTTAGGAAAATGATCTCGCATAACTTAGTAAAGCTAAGATATTCTACTCCCAGTTAGAAACCCTAAAGAAGCTCTTGCATATATGTTCAGAAGACATGCAAAATCATGTTCATAGCAAGAAAAATAAATATAAACAATAAACAATGAATCATTCAAAGGAACAAATGACATTGCACCATACAGTAGAATCAGTCATCATCTTGCTCAGTTCTGGTGTGCTGTTCCCATAGTCAGCACTATTCATATAGAACACAATGTTACTAATACTGTTGGGAGGTTGTACAGCTTTGGATGGAATACCACACATTATGGAAAATTAAATAATAAGAGCTACCAACATAAAACATCATGCAGAGCAAAAATAGCAGGTGTCAATTCCTTTTGTATAAAATCCAGGAATAGGTAAACTGATCATTATGTTTTTTAAGGTGCATATATATGGCAAAGGCATAATAAAGTAATTATTAACAGAAAATACAAGATAGTATTAAATCTGGGGGAAGAAAAGAATGTGATCCATCAGATCAATAGGAACTCCAAAGTCATTTTTGATCTTCTGTTTCTTAAGCTGGGTAGTGGATATTAGATGTTCATTCAACTTTCTCTCTCTCTCTCTCTCTCTCTCTATATATATACACACACACACACACACATTGTTTTATGAGTATGATGTATTTCACAATAAAAATAAATTTAACAAAACAATGAACAAATTATGGTGTAAGAGGATGTGACAAGAACTAAAATCAGCTAAGGGAGATGAATCTAAGTTAGGTAAATTTTATAATCAAACTAAGTGTAATTTCCCTATTAAAAGACAAAAATCTTTTAGATTGGCAATGAACGACTTTCAGTTAGCATATCTCAAATAACGTGACAAGAAATATAAATGTGAAATGATAGGCAAAGATGTATCAGGTAAATTTAAACAAAAGGACATCAGGTATCAAGCTATTAATATAAAAAAGTAGACTTTAATGAAATAAAAAAGCAGAAATTCTGTCATTTGGTATAGAAAAGGATATGATTCATAGTGAAGATAAAATTCAAACTTTAATGTGCCTCTTTCAATGTTGGACAGATGAGCATAAAAAGTAAAAAATTAATAAAAAGCTGAATATTCCACTGTGCTTAAGACACACATTAAGACCTATTTTTGTATATCTTCACGCTTCTGCAATTAAGATCTTGATGTAATTATCAGCGTCCATACAAGTGTGTATTTCATCACTGGTGCCTATATTGTTGTCACTGCAAGTTATTTTTGGTGCTGTATTTTTTGAGAGAGCTGCCATTAATTTTGAAACAATATATTGTTATTTGAAGTTGAAAATTTATTGTGAATGCTGAAAATTATTGAAATGGAATGGTGATGCAATAGTTGATATTAGGGAAGCAAATACATTTGGATGAGTGAGTGAAATTTCCTATTTTCTTGCAAAGCAATGGCCATGTTTTATAGGGCCTAAGAAAGGCAGACACCTTGTTTACAAGTGGAAGCTGGGCTATTGTATTAACTATCACATACCATAGGAAATAATGCAAACACTAAAACTTGCAGAAATGGTTTCAGCAGCTGGGAAGAAAATCTGAGTTAATAGTATTATGTTTGGTGACATTTAAAAGTGTTTCATAATGCCCATGTCCTAAAGTTCCTGATGGCACAATAAGCAATATTGGGATGAAAAATGAGCATTTATGACTAACACCCATAACTATTTAAAAGTGTCAGACTGAATATGTTTTGAAATTATTTTACAAATATTTAATTTTACATATGATCAAGACTAATATATAATAAATATGTCTAAACATATCTAAAATAACTCTTTACATATTTTAAAATAACAATTCAAGTGGAAGAAAATGTGGATCATAAGTCAATTGTCAGAGCTTTTATTTCCTTAGTGATATGTGAAATAATAATACATTTTAGAGCTGAGGTCATATTAGCATTTATGAAACAAGGTACAATTTATTTATTTATTTCCTTCCCATCTTACTGTCTAGAAAGTATACACATCAAATGCTGGGCCCTCTGAATTGATCTTTTACAACTCAACTTGTCTGTTTTCCATTCTTAAATCCTGAGAGATTTTCTGAACTTTTTCTCTTAGCTCTTCTGGTTTCTTTTTTCAACAATGTTCTAAACTTCACAAACTGACTATCTTGCCTTTTGGTTATTCTTTTTTAATATCTGTGTATGTATGCGCGCGCGTGTGTGTGTGTGTGTGTAACGACTTCTTGAGTTAGCTAAAAATGCTAATCAAAATTTTTAATATTCCTGTCTGAAATGTTTCTTTCAGAGTCAGCTCTTCGGAGTGTCAGTCTTGGTTCTTGCACTCCAAACTAATGATGTTCTCCACAGCTCCTTGTAAATGTTGATTGTCCATTCATATCTAGTAATGATAATTTTGATTATTGAGGTAGGTAGCTGATTTACGTAATCTCTACTGCTGAATACATGGGACACATGTCTCACGAAGTGTGACTAATTGGGCAGCCTGATTTGTATGGACAAACATGTCGACCTGCATTCTACGCAGGCAAAGAAGCCCGGTGGGGTGGCCCCCTTCTAGCTACTTCCACTCCCCTTCCTCTGCCTTCACTACCTTGAATTTCAGAATTAGATGAGTTCTACTATTGGGCTCTATCAGCCATGTTAAAGTCTCCTTTTCTCTCAGGGCAGATTTTAAGAATTACTTTACAAAAGAAGTCCACAATTTTTTTTCTTTAGGGAGTAATTCTGGGTTGCCGATTACTCTGCCAACAGAAAGATGGGAGCCATGGATCCATTGGGTTCTGCCTTTTTCTTCCCTCCCTCCAGTCAGTGTCCGCTGGCTCATGAGCCAGTCTGAGAATTCTGATTCCCCCCAGTGCCTGGCATTCTTCTTTATGTACACTGAGCAAGTTCCTCCACCCTGATTTATCCTTCAATATTCTGCCGTATACATTATTACTTCCAGAAATCAACCCAAACTTTCCAGCTACCATGGAATACCCTCCTATCTCTCCAAATTTCTTTGGTATGTTTCCTTTTCCCATTCTTACAGTCATTACAATAGGATAGTTAGAGGTAAAGGAGGCAAGCATATGTTCTTTATCTACTCTCACATGCCAATAGATTGCTCTTTATGGATTGTCTACTTTTGCCATTTCCTATTGTGGTAGTGAAGGTTATAATAGTGAGCAAAAGAGATGCAAAACAATATAATTATTAACTGTCCTAAGTGTTAAGCAAGGAAGTAAAGAATGCCATGAAAAGGTAACCTGGGAGACATATTTAGACTGGCAGTGAGGGAAACCCTCTTTGAGAAAGTACCATTTAAGATCTAAATTTTGAGTAAGGCTATATTAATGGGGAAAGGTGTTCCGGAAAGAAGGAAGGGCATGTGCAAATTCCTGATGGTGAAAGATGACGCTTATTGAAGGCGAACAGAAACAGTGTCTATGTGGAAGTAGAGTTATGAACCAGAAGGGGAATGTTAGCAAAAGAAACTAACGAGGCCGGTAGATTTGGGACATCAACGTTGTTAAGTTAAGCCAGGAAAAAGACTTGTATTTAATTATTCATGCTATTGGCACCTTAAAGAGTTTTGAGTTCAGGAGATAAACACTTAAATTTGCAGTGTCTAAAGGTAATTTGGACTACTATATGGAGAATAAAATAAAAGGAGGCAAAAATAGAAACAAGAAGCCCAGTGAGGATATCATTTTAATAGTTCTTGGCAAGCGATGAGTGACATTAATTGAAAGTAGTGGAGGAGTGTTTGTAGAAAAGGAAATTGTTAGAGACATGTTTCAGGGAGGAATTATACGTTCTTATGTGGACAGAATGTACCAGACTAGGTATGGGAATGGTGAGGGCAGATAAATTATACAAGGATTCGGGATAAGCAAAGGACTGAAAAGAGGTGCCTTTCTTGCTGAAGGCTTTGGGTGAGATGGGGACCAAGGGTTCCATTTTGAACCTGCTACAGCTGAGGTTCCTGCAATGTATACATGTAAATTTCACAAAGGTAGCCTCGTAGCTGGGTATGAAACTTGGGAGAGAGTTCCAGATGGATGAAAGGGCCCTGGGAATGGCTGGGAATGCTGAAGACCTCAGAAGAAGAGAGCAGCCTATCAGCAATCCTTCCTCGTGCCAACTCTCTCCGTCTTTTCATGCCAGACTCCTTTCATTGCGGTAATCCTGTTTCATAAATAATATATCTTGTTTTCTGTTGCACATTCCAAACAGTTTCCACACATTATCTCTGGATTCTGCAGGACATCATTTTCAGATTATCTTTTTTCTGAGTATTTTGCATGCTGCTTCTTTTTGTTTGATCGGAGATTGTTTATCTCTTCAGGCTCCATGCTGTTTTGAAAAATTCCTACTTATTCTTGAAAAAATGTGAGACCTGTATATCTGGAAGGCAGACTGAGCTACCTAGATTCAAATCCTTTAGCCAGTTTCTCAAAGGCTAACAATCTGAATATCTCATCTATTGAGTCATCCTCAGGCCCTCTCCTATTAAGCACATTAAAAAATAATAATAATACTAATAAATCTTACCTTTTGGGCCTTTTTATTTTTTCTCCTATATATAATGTTTAATTCTGTAGGCTCCAGGTTTTAGGATGCACCATGCCTTCGCCAGCCCTCCATTCTTTTTGCCCATTATTCTTCCAGAACATACCATATTCTAGAAGAATAATGGGCAAAAAGTTTTTGTCCCTGTGGCTGTTGTTATGTGTCAGACAGACCTAACTTCAGAAGGCATCGGCCTGCCCAGTTGTGGAGGTGGACAAATACCAGGGTCCAGCATTTGGTGAACTTCAACTTCAGCCCTGACCAGGGCTGTCTCAGTAACCAGGCAAGGGTGGCTTTGTAAATCGACTTCAGAAACTGCCCCCACGGAGGTAGGGAAGGCAGTTGCTAAGAATTTCAAGTCACTAACTAGTTATATGACCTTGAGCAAGTTACTTAAAGTCCTTTGGGCTCAAATTCTCCTTTGAAACATAAAAGGGTTTGCCTAGATGATCCCTAAGAGACTTCCAGCTTGACGTTCTCTAACAAATCTGCAGCACAAGACTATTTTGGGCCATATGCTTTCCTTTCTGCATTGAGATTTTTCATTACTTTGTAAGCTTTTCTTATTTCAAAGATGACTTTCGCTGTTAAAAATCTAACTTCACTCTAGTGTGCTTGTTATGTCGATACCTTTTTCATTTCAGTTAAGGGCTTTGATGATAGTTTCCAGTGAGAGCATGGCAAAATAAAATCATGTTTTCTGTTCTAACATTTGTTTCATCTTCATCTTTTGTCAGCGGAAATACCGCTATTTGTCATTTCAACATTTTCCAGCGACACCTCTTTCCTCATTTGGAGCCTTTGAAGTTTCTCTCATTAGAATGAAGGCCTTTGCCAACAGTTCTCCAGGGCTGCTGCTTATGTCAGAGAAAGGGGTTTAGGCAAGCCTACTTAAGTGTTAAGCAATGTCTCTAGGCAATCTCCTTCTCCTCCTAATAAAAAGAGTGACATTCAATTAGAGAACCAAGGCTTGGAGGAAATGCCTGCCGCAGGGCTCAGTGGCTCAGGTTGCTTCAGTGCTACTGTATGTTAGAAAGCTTATTTATACCAGACAGACTCTAGACACCTTTTCCCCTGGAAAGAGTCCATGACCTGACAATTCCTTCCCAGAAAGAGGGCTGGGAGTCTGGGCCTGAGGGCTGAGGGGAGAGCTGACCCCGTATCCCTTTCTGAGAAGCACACTGGTGACTGAAGTGTGCAGTCAAGTCCTTCATCCAGGAAAGGCTTTGCTCATCCGATCGTTCACAATGGTTTTCAGCAGGTACAGAAAGGAAGCTTTCCAGCTATCTCTACTGAGACCATTTTTCCCAGATCCCAAATTAGGGCACAACACAAGTATGTTTTGGGAGACAACAGGTTTAAAATTAGGTTGATTCCATAAAACCCAGGACCTACCTATGGTATAATTCTTCAATGCAGGGTAGATTGCCATAAGGTTTTTGTTTTGTTTTGTTTGTTTCGTTTAGGTAGAGAGAAAAATCAACATGGGAGGAAGAGATAAACGTTTTTATTCTAAGGGAAGCCAGTGATTAAAAAGGGATTTATGGGAAAGTCACAGAGATTCAATATTTGAATAGGGAAGCAGTTTAGGAATGTTCTAAATGCCTCCCTTGTTTTATGGAATCAAAACCCAGAGAGTTCATATGGCTTGCTCAGCACTAAGCACAGATCCTTAAACATGACGACAGTTAATGTTTTCAGATTTCATAAGGAGCATACATCTTGTTGGTGGAAGTCCTGAATTATGGGTGTGGAAGACAAATGGGGGCCATGAGACCACTGTTGAAGAGCTGCTGAAGTTTCAAATCCCTCATTTTCCATGGTATGTTCTAAACCTTGCTCTAAGTCCTAAGATTTGCATTATTAGAAGTAGTCACAGAGAGCTGTTTTTGCACTTCCTTCTAGATTTGTAGATCTTCATCTGCCAACTTATGAAAAGAGAAACGGTGGCATCATCCTTGATTTCCACCTCTCTGGTGCCCCTATAGCCAATAAAAAACCCTGTCTGTTCACAGCTCCATATACATTTTCCCTCTTCCCAATGCCTAATTAGCTCTACTGCTTTAGTCTGAAGACTAGACTGTCCTTTCCTGACCCTAATCTTTTAATTGATATTGGGGTCATAATTTTACAAAGTAAATACAGTTATACCACACTCAATTTTTCGGTGAAGTGAGGACACTTGAGCAGAAGCTTCCTGTTCCCCTGCTCGCTCTTCTCTTGACTTGGTTACAAGTAGACCTCCAGGAATCCTTCAGCTAGAGTCAGGATTAGGCCAAGGATGATTTCTTTCTACATGAATTCTAGTGTGATTTTAAAAGTGCTTTAAAAATACTCAGGTACTTGGACACAGGAAGGGGAACGTCATACACCGGGGCCTATTGTGGGGAGGGGGCAGCGGGGAGGGATAGCATTGGGAGATATACCTAATGCATGTATACATATGTAACAAACCTGCATGTTGTGCACATGTACCCTAGAACTTAAAGTATATATAAAAAAAATACTCAGTTACAAAAATACTGATTCTAAAACAAGCTTTTCCTGTGAGGGCAGGAATCAGGTATAACTTTTTTTGTACTCCATCAAGGAAGAGAGACAAACTATGTGGATAGAGATCTATAGGTCAATCTGATTGACTTGATGATGATGAAGTTAACAAAAACAAGCACAATTTTTCAGTATGTTCTACAATGCTAGACCCTGTATTAATAGTGCCTGTACATGAACTAGCTGAATCTTCACAAAGCCCCAATGTGTTAAGATCACCCCCCCTATTTTATATATGGGAAAAAAACTTATTATTGAGAGATTTGACATAATGGACCCTAAATCAAACACCTAATAAGAAGCAAAGAAGGATTTGAACTCATTGTATTGAACTTCCCTACGGATACCCTGATCATTAGAGACAGCAGCAGCCTCTGCAGTGCTGAACCACACTGCACACCACCAGCCTCCTACCTTCTTTCCAAAAAGGATAAGTAAAATGATCATGATTGTCCATATGGAATTTATTTGACTCTTGTTTTGGCTGGAGATAAAAATTTTATTATAGACATACTAGTTATAATAATAATTTAAAAACGCCACCCTATTTAGGGCTACATTACATACCATTCTGGTCACAATCACAATTGTCCCAGGTTTGAATTTCTTTCAGAAGTTCAAAAACAGACTAAAAACATTTCCAATATGATACCACTTGGTGTCGCTATTAGTCTGTATGAATTGAATGAGTGACGCTATCCTTCTCACATAGTCTAGACAAACAACAACTTTTTTATTTTAAAGAAATACTTTCAGGCTAACCTGGAATGGATCTATCAGAATTCAGCTAACATTCTTGGTTTTTAATTCTATTTTTCCACAATGTAACAGTGATCAACTTTAGGTTTATTTCGGAAGACACATTCCTGAACAAATACATCTTCGGTAATTAAAAATAAAAAGCCTCAGTTATTGCATGCAAGTCTCTTGGTGCTTTGAATGGAAACAAAAGAACCATAAGGAAACCCTTAAAAGTGTTATCAAGAGCAAATCCATGCTAAGTGAATTGGAATGCTTAAAATTGATTTCTTACAACTAGTAATTTGATTAATATTACTCATGTAGTTTTATTCTGCAGAAGATTTTGTAAACAGGTAGATCTATTAAAGTGGGTAGAAAAAATAGATATTGAATAATTATGAGCTAAAGACATTGTGTTAAGTGATTTACATGTATAAAGTCTAATCATCATTATGACCATTTTAATTCTTTACCTTTGTTTACTGTTTTGCAGATAACTTTTAATGACTTATGAGACAGAGGGCAAATATTAAAAATACTCAGGGAAACCATTAGAAACAAAGGCAATACAGGGAAAACATCTATGAATTACACTTCCTATTTTTTCTGGTTTTATGAAAGCGTTCCAACGTTTATTAGACACACCTTGATATTGAAGTGCGTGTTTTCCTGGTTCTTGCTACGATCATCAGAATACTTCAGGGCTTTAGGAAAAATATTAAAAACAAACAAAGTCAAAGAGAAAACGAATGTCTCTCATTTTTTTTTAGTTCTAAGGATTCTAACCTCCACTTATGAGCAAACACCAGCTGGGCGAAGATCAAGGGCGGCCCAGATGCATGAGAGCCAACTACATCATGACTGTCACAATCTTTATGCTGGTACAGATTTCATCCTCAGGTCTGGAGCTGTCTAGAAAACTGCCTACTGGAAATTGTCTTTCAGATGTCTGCAGGCATTTCACACTTAACATATTTCAAAATAAAGACATTTTCCATCCCTGCATCTGCTGCACCCCATACAGCCTTCATGTGATTTACCCCCTGTGATTCCAGTCTCTCTGAACAGCACCATCATCCAGTCAGTTCTCCAAGCCAGAAACCCAGCAGTCATCTTAGACTTCCCCTTACTCTCGCCTCCTGCATCCCGTCACTTCTGTCTTCCTTGCCTACTTGTCCTGTGTGTACTGCTACATCTCATAATCTGTCTTCATTTCTCTGTACCTAGGGCCAGTGCTCTAGTTCAAGTCTTCATCATTTCTCTCTTGGAAAAAGACTGTTATTTCTTAACTCTTGCTCCCACTTCTCCTCTACTCCATCCTCCAGATTATTGCCAGAACCAATCACAGAAATCTAATGGAACCACACACCTGTTCACAACTTTCCAATAGCTAACCATTAGCTATAGGATAAACCACTCTCTTTCACATTATATAAGAAATACCTTTAGTATCTACCCCATGTTTAATACTATACTACGCTGTTAAGATTTATGCCACAGCAACACTGACCTACCCAGTAAGTGGTCAATACATTTTGGTTGAATTAATAAAGATAAGTGACAGTGTGATTTGAGGGCCCATGAACTCCCTTATCAACCTCACCAATTGTCACCTCACCATTAAAACTATCTCCTTCCAGTCCTGGAAGTTTCATTGGGTTCAAAATTGAAAAAAAAGAAAACATGAAAAGCTTTGGGAGTATTCAGCTTTCCTAGTAACTGCGTACAACAGTTAGCCAACTAAGGAGCTTCACTGTGCCGAGATGGATTCTGTGTTTAGAATCTGGGGCGTGGCCAGAGGATGCTGCAGGCACTCTTGACTTGCTTCACAAGGTGGCTTGGGGCCTTTGCTGGGAAGAACTCTGCTTTTGTAATTCTGACAGCTGGATAACCTTGGGTAAGTTACTCTAGTTTCTTCCAAGCAAAGTTAAAATAGCAACATTAACTTACCCCCCACAGGCATGTTAATAAGTACATTCTTCCCCAAAGTGCAATGTACGGATTTTCATTAGTCATAGGGCTACAGTAATAGTTAATTGTCCCTAGTTCTCCTTGTTATTTACTGTTCACTCAACCAAAATATGTTACTGAAGGGACTGAGGGGAGAAAGTTGCAAAATATGCTGATGTTCCAAATAAGTTGCCAAGATAATAAAAAACAATGTAATCAGACTGCAAGAAGACCTTCAGATTTCCATCTCCACTAATCATTAGAGATTCTATTGCAAACTAATTTTCTTATCACTTATCTCTCAGTCAGCTCCTCTGCCAAGGACTTAAGGACTCAATTTATCATCTCCCTTAACAGGTGCCTTAGCTGCCAATGTGCCTGGGCCCTGGACCTGCCCAAATGATTTAAAGCAAAATGGATTGTGACTCACAATATTTATGCTTTGGATCTTAAATACAAATGCCTAAATACTGAAGTAATAGAAAATGCAACACTGACACTACATACTATATACACAACTTTCGTTCTCCTGATTTCTTCTTTTACATACCATATAGTGTCCTCATAATCAACCAAATGTGTGATACTACAAAAGATCCTCTCTTTCCCCCTCGTTATACCAGGATATGAGAATAAAAAGGCAGGACAAAAGGAACTTTCAGAAAGATGTATCTCTAGACACCAAAAATCAAAGCAACTGACCAAGGCATATATTTCAGTTGACCCATGTCAATCTTTCCAATATACTCATTAGTCAATTGACAGGCCAACCACACTGATTGGTTCTATATATTAAAGAAAGATAAACAAATCTCAATACAGGTGAATCATCATTGCATCAGAAGTATTAGAAAGTACAGGAAGTTGGCCATTAAGGAGATTTTTACCTTGTTGACCTTTTAAAAGTTATAACTAACTAAACAGAGTGTGTATCTAGTCCAGTTATGGACTTCACTGGATACATGCCTCCCAAGCATCTAGTCTGGAACCTTCCTTTTAAGCCCAGTAATAATTCCCTAACAAGATGGTTCTCTCTCTTGACGTTTTATTATTCAGATTTACAGCCACCTCAAGTATATTTTTCCTTTTTTCCTTTGTTGTAAATTAATTGAAAATCATCCTATCTGGATTTATTAATGTTTGAACCTTTAGATATTAGATATAATAAAAGTAGTGATTTTGCCAATGAGAAAAGTGAGACTTGAGTTTGTCCAACATGCATAGTTAATGGCACAGAGAAATAAGTATGAAAGTCATTCAGGAAAAAGAAATCAGATTTGAAGGGGCAAGTTTAACTTAACTTGAAGATAATCTTCATTTCAATTTTGATTCCAGATAAAATGTGAGCTATTTCATCTACGTGTTGGACCATATAGACTGACAATTTCGTAGGTTTAATATATTGCCGTATGTTGTTACTTGTATTCCACAAAGCTGTGATCACAAATAGCATTATTATTTCATATTAGTTGAGCATTTTTAAAGAAAGCATATCAGATCTAGCTTATTAATTTATCACCTGCTCATTCAATCCATAGTAGACATCTTAGACTTATCTTTCTTCTTACTCCATAGTTAACCAGTCACAAATGGTTAATTTTAACTTCTTGATATTTCCGAAATACTTTCGCCTTCTCTGTAATTTTTTTTTTTTTTTTTTTTTTTAGATCAAAGGGTGGCAATGTTTTTGGTCATTGCTGTATTGTAAATATTTAAGGCTTTGCGGGTCAGTCTCTGTTGTGACTCCTTGGCTCTGTCATTGTCCCACTAAAACAGCCACAGATAATATAGAAATGAATGTGTCTGTGTTATAGTAAAACTTTATGGGCAGTGAAAGTTTGCAGACTCCTTCTCCCTTAGATCATTTTACTAGTATATTTCTTGAGGATTGCGGCGGTAGTCAATATTTATTATTATAGCAATCAATAATCCTATTCTAAATCCATAATACAGCCCTTAATAATGCTAATATGATCATAGTATGGTCTGCTTAGAATCCTTAACAGCTGCTGTTGACCACCAACAAAAGTCCAAAGTCTGTTGTAGGTTGTATAAAGCCATTGAAAATGTGGTTTCTATAAAGCCCTCCAGTTTCCTCTGTCTGTATATACAGGATGCCATTTTAAAATTTTACCTAAACTGTGCTGAGTTCCAAAAATCTGGTATAAATGTCTCTTCCAGGTGTTGGAACATGTCATTTATTCCGTCTGATTGTCCTCTCCCATCAAAACCTTCTCTTACTTTCCTAAATTTTATATATCCTTTAGTTCTTGTCTTAGATATCACCTTCTCCAGGAAGACTTCTTTGACCCAGGAATGGAATAAATGTATTTCCGATGTACAACCATATTTTTAAAAAATCAGAATCATTGTCACATTGCACTAAAATATCACCTCTACCCACGAGTATAAATTCTCAGGGCAGAGAGCTGTTGCATTTATCACTGTATTCCTGACTCACTACAGTAGTACACTATTGGGAGGTATATGTTTCTTAAATGGTCCATGTACATGTTAACACTTTGGTGGAGAGTTGTACAAACATGATCTAATGAGAATGATGGGGATGATAACTGGTGCATATGACTTCAAAATCTGTGAACAACTTTACTATGGGGTAGCTCAGGTAATTTAACCTTTACACTCATCTTGATAAGTAGATCATTTAGGAAACCATCCGTATTTTACAACTGAAAAACAGAAAACAGGAACTCAATGAAACTAAAATGTTTGTCTGATATTAGAGGCATCGATACATTTAGATTTTTTTTTTTTTTTTTTTTTTTGGTAGAGAAATGGTCTTTTTCCTTTAATTGTTTGGAAGTGAGAAGAAAGCTACTCTTAGTCTTGAATCTGACAAAAACCTCACAAGAATGTGACTTACTATTATACAGGGTGGCTCTGTCTTTATTCCTCCATGGCGTCTGTGTCTATTTTATATTTTGCTCAAGAATGTTAACACAGGCTACTGTCTATTTTCAACAATATGAAGGTAGTTATCCCAAATCTGCCACAGTCTGACTCCCCTCAAGGCCTGGCTCAGTGTGCACGAAGACAATTCTGGCATACTCATTACCTTTGCCAGGAACTGCAGAGCGGGGAGAGGACAGCTCCCAGCAGCCCCTGGGCTCCCTTCTAGTGAATAATTCATTAGGATTGCTCAGGAATATCCTTCTTCCACTGATTACTTGCTTTCATCCACCCATTTATCTTCATTAAAGATTTTGTTTCCTTTCAAATACTTGTTTCCAATTTTCCTATTTAAAGCTGTTTTTCCCTGGCTGTGAGGTTTTAGATACACCCTTTTTGTACTCATACCAATGTTAACCACAAATTCCCAGTGCAATGAAACTTTAAAACCTAAAATTGTTCTCACTATTGAGGTATAACCAAATGTCCCAATGTTCAGTCTTGACATCATTAGTGAGGGGTATAAACTAATGGAAATTAGCCCTCTGGTCAACTATTTAAACTAATCCAACTAAAATCAAGTACTGAACACTTCACTAGAGACATCTTTTACGTGAAGATAATGATTAGTCTTCCCTTGCCAAGGACACATTTCAGTTTACATAGCTGAACTTCTAAACAAATTAAGAGTGATTTGGTAAGTAAATGTTTGAGTGCTTACATTCTAAAATTATTTTAAAAATACATATTCACTAGCCAGTGTAAATTGTATTTTCCTTCCCTCTGCTTATATCTTAATGATGTTGAGGGAATATTGAATATTGTTTTGTTGTGTGTGCTTTATTTCATTTTATCATGCTCATGGTTATTATGGCTCTGGTGCCATAATCTTTTTATCATGTGCTGAGTTTCTAACCTTACAATTTTACTAATGATGACTATGATTAGTGGGAAAATTACCACCTGGTAATGTTTGAGTTAATTTCTCCTAACCTTTTTCTGAAGGTGGGTACCATGTTGCCAGTATCCAAACTACCATGAGTTTTGAAAAAATCATTGTAAGTTAATCAAGTTGCTTGACTAATTTCCTTAATAGCCTAGGGTATTTGTCATTCAGATCTATTGTTTGATATATGTCCATGTTTCCCAAGCATTTTCTCGCGTATTCTTTCTAAATAGCAATTTTTACAAAGTCTTCATCAGTTCTTAATTGTTTAAATTTATCTTCTTTCATTATACCTGCTAACAACTAATTTTAAAATGAGTTCCTTTTTTGCTGCTATTTTAGAGTTGTCATTATATCTTATCTCCTTTGTTTATAACAGGATTTAAATTATTTCAGTATATTTTGCATTTGGTTTTAAGAACAGCTAAAATAGCCTTTGCTTGTGCTTAGTATGATCCATAACTAAAATTGGGCATTTCAAGAATAAAAGTTTTTTTTCTTTTTAAAAAGTGTTATGCAGTAACTTTTCATTTACAGCATGTAAATAAAGAATGCTTTAAACAAGTTTGGCTGCTGAAGCTTGTAGCTCACTCAGCTCTCATTCTAAACATATCTTACTACCAGTCAAACCAAAATGGTTCACTCTGGTATACTCACTAGAAATCTCCCTTGCCACTGACCTCCAACCCCCAAAAATCAGGTATTAAGCAATGACATTTTAATTACTTAGAAGTTACTTATGTATTACCCAGGCCCTAGGGGCTCAGTACAGATCCCCTTGGTAAAGGTCTCATTGCTTATTGCACCAAAAGCCAATCACTAAGACAGTAAGTATTGCCGGGGAAAAGGGCTTTGATTGGGTGCTGCAACCTAGAAGATGGAAGATCAGCCTTAAATCCATCTACCTGACCAACAAAAATCAGGGTTTTATATGGTAGGGAAGAAATGTAACTATGTGCAGGAAAAGGAATTAGGAAAGGATAAAGAAGAGGAGCTGGTCAACAGGAAACAGGTGGTCTGTTACACAGTCATGGTGGGTGAAGGGTCTGGCTTCTCATTGGTCACAGATCTGGTGAGTTTCAGCTCCTTGATACTATCTGGGAGGCCTGATGTTTGTTTTCCTGAGAAAGGAACTTAGGTAAGACAGATGGAAATATAGCTTTCTCAAGTTTTAAGAATGGGATGGTTAATTTTTATGTTTATTAAAAAAAAAAACCATAAACATTAGTTCTGATGGACAATTGGGCCCGTTTCACTGAAGCAATGTTTTTGATGAAAAGTGTTTATATCTTTGTATTTTAAGCTTTTTTCATGTCACTTTTGTCTCTGTTAATTTTAATGTTTGCATACAAATGAATTTTAATATAAAAAATTTAAAATAAGATATTTTAAATTGTTATGTATCTGTAGAAGTATGCGTTTACTTTCTCTTTTAAGTCTGTGCGCAGTAGAAGGCAGGGTCTAATACATGAGTCTGCATTTGATGTTAGCGGAAAAGCAGGGAAGCGATGACACCTGAGTCTAATTTTCACGTCTGAATTAATGTCTCCCTAAGAGCCCAGGTGTACCCAGTAAGGGGCCTCTGAGCAGGGTTGTAACACTGTCATAATCCATGTCAAAAACGACATTACAGACGGCTCACTAGGATATGATCATCAAGCCACGGGGATCCTGACGCCGTGTCCATTTTTAACTCTCATCCCCTATGAGTAAGGAGTTTGGGCCGCTCTCCCTCCTTCCAGTCTTCCAATTTCAAGCCTAAGTTGACCGCCCTGCATGACTGGACAAAATGTCCTCCCTCTTGGGGTCCCAAATTCACCCCCTTTTAGGCTTCAAGTCAAAGGCAGACCCCCGGTGCCCCGGCCTGCGGACAGCTGCCCCGGGTCTCCGCCTGCTTTTGCGGTGGTTCAGCTCACGCCAGCCTCCGCCCGCGGCGCCCACCCTGGCTTCCCACCGCGCGGTCCCTCAGGCTCTGCTTCCATCTGGAGGAGCAGATTCCGCTTCCCTCGCAGCTCCTCTCAGAATTCACAGCTTCATGAAAACCAAACAACGCCCACAATAAAAACAAAACAAACAAACCAGTTACTGTCTCCTTTCAGGGACAGCCCCAGACGTCCCAGCCAGGCCTGGCGCGTCTCCCAGGGGCCAGAGCCTTTCCCGCAGGCAGCACGGGAGGCACTGGCGTGTCCCACCCTAGCCAGGCCTGCCACCCCTCATTTCCTTCTCGTTCTCCCAACACATGCACTCAACAGCTCTCCCAGGCCCAACCTTTTTTTTTTGGACAGAGTCACCCAGGCTGGAGTGCAATGGCGCAATCTCGGCTCACTGCAACCTCCGTCTCCCGGGTTCAAGCGAGTCTCCTGCCCTACTCAGCCTCCCAAGTAGCTAAGATTACAGGCCTGCACCACCACACCCAGCTATTTTTTTTTCTTTCTTTTTTCTGTATTTTTAGTGGAGATGGGGGTCTCACCATGTTGGCCAGACTGGTTTTGAACTCCTGACCTCAAGTGATCCGCCCACCTCCGCCTCCGGAAGTTCTGGGATTACAGGCATGAGCCAGGCGCCCAGCCCCAGGCCCAACTTTTGACGTGACTTAAACATGCCTCCTTCCCTCCCCTTTTTCACGTCACCACAGTCACCCCTCAGTGCCAGCTGCTTGGGGAGGCATCGTCCCGAGGACACTTGTCACCGAGTCACAGAGTCCTGACAGCACGTGGGACCCGAGATCCGTTCATCTGAACCGAGGGTGGCTTTTGCGCCCACCCCTGCATGTCACCCAGGTCACTCTTGCCATTCTGTCACTTCCGTGCTGCAGCTGGAGACACAGGGTTCAGGGTGCTAGCCAGTTCTCCTCCTAGGTTTCCTTGTGAAACCCATTTTCCTTCCTCACTTTCTTGTGTGTGTGCCCAGCCTTCCCAAGTTTTCATTTTCTTCCTGTTTTCAGTGCCCTGCAGTTCCTCCTGATGGTCCAGGACGTGTGATTGCCTCTGACTCGGGGGTACTGCCTGGCTGTCATGTCCTCCTTTCTCAGTGTGCTCCCAAAATGTGGAACGAGAAGTTCTGCATGATACTTTACAACTGTTTATGTCACAGCAGAGGGATTTGTCTGGGGGCCTAAGATAACCTTGGTATGGAGGAGATGCTTTCCCTGCCCTATTGTAGGGCATGTGGATTTTGCTATTATTCTGATCAAGGTCACCTGTTCCTGGGGCTTGGCGCTTTGGGTCTCACTTCTTCTCATCCAGAATCAGAGCAATTCATGGTCGGGCCAGTCCTTCCCTGATAGCGAGAAAAGACTGTGTGGCCTATGAAATTTTGAATACCTATCTGACAATAAATAGCAAGGCTGGAGTGGCATACAGGCAAGCATCTTTGAGTGCTATTAGCATCTTAGGGTGGTTTCCTAAGATGTATTATTTCCATAGGTACCACGGGGCAGAAAGTGGGTTAGGTACTCTTTTATGCACTGTGCACACACAAAATGTTAATGCTGTTCTAAAACAGGGAAGTGTGATTGGTGACAGAGAACAAAGTAGTACAAGATGCAGAGGTTAATGCTGGTGAGAACCAAAGTAGAATGAAATAGAAAGCAATAGAAAGCAAACTCTACACAGAAAATAGATCTGCTCTGGATGTTAGAAGAAAAACTTGAATTAGTCCTAAAACCTATTGCTTTAGAAAAATAAATAAGACTACTATGAGAATGTGTGGTAGTCTATCAGGGACTACTGGGAGGGAGGGTCTTTTGATTGTTCAGCACCTCTGAGCCTTTGCCCACCCACAAACTCACAGCCTCAGGTCGCTGGAAAATCCCAGCTGTGCCTGCGATCAATGATGGTAACTGGAACCGACCTCTTGAACTTAATAACTCCCCCTCTCTCTCTTGCACTCTGTCATTTTCCATGGTCATATTGAAGGGTTAGCTCTGGACACAATCTGTGGCTCATGGTCAGATTCCCCCTAACGCAGTCACCCTGGCAGCTTGGGCATGCCTCAAGGAATGGCTGTGAAGGACACTGAGCTTCTGGAATGGTTTGGCATTGGAAGCTCTGCCTATTTGGGCATGTAGTGACAATATTTGAGCATCACACTGAGGAAGAAAGGCCACTCTTTCTCTCCAGCATCTAGAGAAACCATTTCCAGTCCAGAAATTATAGTGAGTTCTTCAGTCGCTCTAATACCTGAAAAAACTGCTAGCAACATGTGCTTCAATGAGCACAGGATCCCCGGGCACTGAGCACGCTTTTCATTTTCCCTCCTTGGACGGATACCAGCCAAACTGATGCTTTGGATTTGAGGAAATGTAGAGAAGGTCCCCATTTCCTAGTGAAGAAAGGCATTCTCACAAAGAGGGAATTGAGGAAAAATTTCATCTGATTGGTAAAAAAGTTTGACACTTTGTGGTACTGGTGTAAGACAGGTGAGCCCAATTACCCTGGCAGGGTTCTTGGCTTCACCCAGGAAAGAATTCAAGGGCCAGCCTAATCTTCTTTTGAATGGTTCCGCTTCTTGCAGGGCAGGGCTAACTCATAGTCAGTGCGCCCAGAGTTGGCAATGTATGGGCTCTTGGCAAATGTGTTTATACTCATTTATACCCTCTTATAATTACATGCAAATTCAGGAATGGGTTAATGCAAATAGAGGGGTGAGTTATGTAGAACTTTCTGGGAAAGCGGGCAGTAACTCCTGGGCCATTGCCATGGAAAGGGGTGGTAACTTTTGGGGCGTTGTCATAGCATTTGTAAACTCTTATGGTGCCGGTGGGAGTATCTTACAAGCTAATGAGCTGTGAGGGCAGCTAGGGATGGCTTTGTCACCATCTGCTGGTTCCTGCCAGTTTCTTCACATCGTCCTGGGTGGACCAGATCCTGTTTTGGTCAGCAGGGTTGTGACCAGAAAACAAGTCCTGCCAGTCTCATACTTTGGTATTACTTCAAGACGTATCAACGGCAAAATAACAAAAATAATGTTGCTCCTGACGTTTTCTTTCTTGTGTGGTGCTTACCAAAGAAACTAAATTATGTGATGAAGTAACCCCATGAGGTTTTGTGATGTTTTGTGCTAAAAAAATCATTTATCTTTACACTGAATCTGCTTTGCTAAAAATCTTCATTAATCTAGACTTTACAATGAAATTGGACCAATGAGTTCTCTTTTACTCACTAATAACAGAAAACAGCAACTGGCAAAAAGGAAAATTGATAGTTTCAATCATTGCTGTTGACTTTGTCAGAGTTTGGTGCTTCTCCATTTTTTCGCTCTGCCTTACATTGAGTAGCTTTATTCTCAGACATTATCTGGTGGCCCCTAACAGTTCTGGGCTCATGTGTTTACAGGTTAAAGTCTACAGATTTGAGAACATGCTTCTTGTCCAATAGTCTCAGAAAAAGCCGTATGCGGCCAATTGTTCGTGACTGAATCACACACCAATCCCTAAACCTATCCATATTGATGGGTGAATCCTCTGTCCTGATAGGTGGGACATGGGTCACGTGCCCACCGTAACACTGAAGACTGGAAATGGCATAGGTATAATTTCCAGTGAAAAATTTAGAGTATTGCAGGAGAAAAAAGAGAAATGGAGCTGGGAGCTGCCCACCTCCCCAAGTGAAAATTTTAAAAACCTCATAAACATTCAATACAAAATAATAAAACTCTCCCAAATATAAAGTATAACATGATTTAAGATGATTTTTGCCACCTGTGATTAGGAGGGAAGTCTATTTTATAATGGAACTTGGGAAAGATTTTTATCATCTACCTCCATGTTAATGATGTCACTTAGTAGGCTTTGAAACTTCATGGTCTTTAGCTTATTTCAATTTCAAAGTATTTTAATGAATTACAGTGTAAAACAAAGCATAACCATTAACATATATTCTATCCAACACAACACAAATTTACAAAGCTAACTATGACTGACAGGAACACAGTGTGATGTTTTGGATTTAGTCAGACAGACTGGTTTTAAGGTTCTACTTCACCCATTTACTCACTGAATGACCTTAAGCAGGTGACATAAACTCTCTGAACTTTAGTATTTTTACGTGTAAAGGAGAGATATCCATACCTTTCTTGGAGGGTGCACTGAAGGCATTACATATGAGGAGAAGCATGGTGCCAATATTGGAATATCCCTTCTCTTCTCTTTTTCCCTGTCATTTATTCATTTTCTTTCCAGTTTCACCATCTTGTTTTTCCTTGATTTCCCAGATCTGCATTGATCTACCTTCCCTGATGAGCAGACCAGCTGACTAGAGGGTGTGTAAATCAGAAAAGTCCATTATTCTGCAAATAATGCGTGACTCCTTCCCCAGATCTGCTGCTGATGGCGGAAAGTGACAGTCCCCCTCGTAATACCCATTCCTCCAATCTAAGGCATTTTCTGCTTGGAGTGCAGAAAAGGTTAAAACTGGGATATTAACCCCAGTGCTAGTCAAAAATATGACTAGTGAAAAGCAACATGAACTCCCTTATGGCTTATGTGTCCATTGAAGTCTCTAAAATAATACACTCTGAGTAGGTTCTGTGATTTGTCCTGGAACCACTTCACATTAGTGTCAAAAAGGATTTGAAAGACAGCGAGGTCTAAGCATCTCTTATTACAGATGAGAAAACTGATTCCTAGAAAGGTTGAGGAGATTTGGCTCACAGGGAGACCTGTTAGGGTTCCTGATGAGATCAGATCTTGATGGCGACATCAGTGTTTATTCCATGATCTTGGGGACATCAACTCTCTGGAAGCCCCTCTTCCCCGTTTCTGGTCTCTTCTTGGTCTGAGTGATAATTGCTCTAAGAAGGATCACATTTAGCCCTATAGCCTCCTCTGGAGTTGAGTTCATTTCTGTGAGCTGGGGGCCACTAGCAGGTTCTCCTCCCTCCTCTCTTCTCTGCACTCCCCTCCCTCACTCCCACCCCTGGGCTCAAGTATCAGGCAGTTTGACAGAGAATCTAGATGAAAAGAATTATTTGACAATTATTCTGACAATGTCCCAAGGCTTAATGGTGCGATGCAAACTGTTCTCCCTCCTTTTCCCTGAATACTCTGGCTTATCTGTTGTTAACAAGTAACGAATAATTACACCCATCTAATGCTGTCATTGTAAGATTTAAAATGAGATAAACATGGAAGCACATTGAAAGTTATCAAATAATTTGATAATATCAAATATGTGTTGATGTGTGAACAGAAGGCCGATTCCTTCCAAAATACTTGGGAGAATTCCATTATATGGCAGCAATCTGTGTAATACTGGCTATGAAGACTTAAAAACCACCCTCTTTTGAATCTAAAATTACATCACCCTCTCCACCTCTTATTATTGTCCTCCACTTCTGAGGGAAGAAACACGGGAGAGTAGAAAAATGATTTGCACTCATCACCCTGCTCTTTAGATTGGATAAATTGGACAGAGGTATCATGAAAAGTGGAAACACCTAAGAAATAGAATTCAGTGTCCCTAGCCCTCCCCTGACAATTTTAATAATTCCTTCCTCTTTCCTGATTAGATAGGAACCTATCTTTTTGATCCTGTATCACTGCAGCACATGGGTGTCAGAGAGAAGATCCAAGAAAAATAATTTTACAAATATACCACGCTAAAAATAATCACCAAAACTAACTGTAGCAGGGGAGCGTAAGAATGTGAAATTAAAACCCAGTAGCTGGGGTGTCAGCCTGGAGGCCAGCAGCCGGCTTTGATGGTCCCAGCCCTGTTTGCTCTGCCCCGGGCTGGGAGCGAGGAAGGCTTTTGAAAACTTCTTTTCACACTCAGCGCATCTGTCTGCCCGAGGGCCTTGTGTCCTGGGGAGGCAGCCCTGACAGGCCCTTCTTATCCTCCTCGCTAATGGACAGGTGAACTTGCTGCCTCAGGAGCAGCGCTGTTGCAGAGGCTTGTGCCCCCTATGAGGCAGCCTTGATGGGAGCTTTTTTTCTTTTCTTTGACTGTTCATTTGAAATTGAGATGCATTCATGAGCAGGCATCTTTCATGTGCAGGTGAGCGGTAGGAGCAGATGGACCCCACAGAAATAAAGATTTATTTATTTTTTATGTGACTGTCCTTAGCAATTACATGTGAAGGAAAGAAACCCCAGAGAAAGAGCCTGTGCAGAGAACGAGACTGTGCTCCTCTCTCTCTCTCGTACCCCTCACACAAGCTAGAGGAAAGCTGAGCACCAAGGATATCTGGGCTGCTCATTTCTGTTCTAGCCTGTCGAGGAAATGCTAGCTAGACCTGGAGGGCTTTGTCTGGACTGCAGAGAGGAGAGTAGACCTAGGGAATGGTGGCAGGAAGCTAACTTGTTCTGTGACCTTGAATAAAACCCTGTCTCCCTCTAGATCTGATGTCAGTTTGAGTTTGATTAGGCAATTGCTAAAGGTCCTCCCAGCAATGATATTTTCAATTGAATTGAATCTCAATGTTCTCTTCATGATCATCATCATTGTCATGTGCTGGGCATGGTGCTGCCACCTTGACATATGTGATCCCATTATAACCTCACTTTGGCCTTGGTCTGTATTACTACTATAATTTCACAAATTAGAACATTAAATCCCAGAGAAGTTACACGACCTGCTTTAGGTTACTTAGCTATGAAGAAGTAACCTAAAGCCAGAAAATAAAGCTATGATCCCTTCAATTCCAAAATCTATGGTACCTACCTAGAGGGAGGTAATTTATCTGCAATTTAAACAAATGTATTTATTTTTTAAATTCATGCATTAATTTATGAACAGTCCTTCAGTCAGTCGAATCAACATACCATCAAATGCAGGTCATTATATCTTTGAACCAGGAACAGTTGGCTTTTTAAACAATGCCTCTTAGCTTTCCTGTAAAAGGAAAATGATGATATCATGATTTGATTAGAAGAATTAAATTAGATGAAGAAAATAAGTGTGTGGAAAGTAGATAACACATGGCTAGTGTCAACAGCCTATAGTTCTTTTCTTTCTTCTTGATTAAACAAAGGTAAGACCTCAAGAAAGGAGCCATCACTTCAATATTGCTGTGCTGAGCAATTTCAATCGGTTTTTTAATAATCTTTTATTAGGATTTGTGAATGAAAAGACTTAAAGCTCGTAACAAGTTCAGTCTGAAATCAAATATGGCCTAGACAAGGCTCTCAAATCGATAGCAAAGAATCTTCTGAGGGATTGTATTTATTCACTGAAAGCCCTAAGGATGCAGCTAGAATGTGTGGGAGGAAGCCAGAGATGTCAGCTTGTTAAAACAAACAACTTTCTAATTTTAAGCCTTTCAAAGATGAGTAAATGGCCTTAGAAGACTGTGAGTCTATCACCCTAAGTCTTCAGATGACACAGGGAAGAAGAGGGTTGTTTGATGAGTGGGGTTACACCTGGAGGGCTTCAACAACCCTCTCTTGTTAATGCTTCAGAGATTCTATGATTCTGCTAAGATGTAACAGATACCAGGAAGGCCCCAAATACTTCAGGATGTGGTTTTTAATTTATTTATTCATTCATTTAGTTTTTGTTGTTGTTGAGTGCTTCTGTACCAGGCCCTGCTCTAAGCACTAGAAATGTAAAATGAGCAAGAAATATTCCTTCCTCTTAATGATCTAATTGTCTAACAAGAAAGAGGCATATGTGAAATAGAAAACACAGTAAAATATGGTTGGTTTTATATCAGAAGACTATATGTGGTATAATGGGATGCACAAAGCAGAGGTCATCAGTGCTCTTCATTTTATATTTAGTACTTTTTTTGTTATTTTCATCTAATCTCTTAATTTGGAACATTCTGACTCAGCCGCTAACTTTTTTTTTCTGAACCAGCTCTGCAAATCTGCTTTGCACATTGCAATCAAGAAAAGGAGACATCCCTCAACACCACCCAAATGGAAATTGTCCTTCTTGTTCTGGTAGGTCTAGCCTGACTATGTGAATTTGAGATTTAGCCATGTAGATAGTGGTTGGAGTAATGAGAGGAGGGTGAGCTTATCCTGGGAGAGGAGGTAGATGAAGAAAAGAAACCAAACAGTAGTAAACTGTAATAGAAGCACTGCTCCATGGATACTCTTCAGTTTCATTTCCATGCATAGCATGAAAGCACGTAGTGGCTGGGAAATGACACAGCTTTGGAGATGCCAACCGCAAATGTAATGCATTTTTTGATAAAGATTTAGAATGAGCTACCATCACATAACCTGAGAATGTTGTTATGACCTTCTTCCAATATGATCAGAGAGAAGAGCTCTCATGGAAAAGCTCAGTTCTTCTACTTCCTTAATTTTTGGGAAATACTTTCTCCCTTTTTTATACTTTGAAAATATCAAGAGAGGGAAAATCTCATTCTTGTCTGTCTAGCCTCCATTACTCATGGGGTAAAATCAAAGCCAGTCATCACTAGCTTATTGGCCAAGGTTTGGAAAAAAATTCACTTTTTGATCTTTCCTCTTCTAGATACAGTTAGTACTCATTTTATTCTCTGTGTTTTCATTACTCTGTTTATTTCTGTGTTTTGGCTTTTACCATGTTATATTGAAATATATTTTTGCATTATTTTTGCCTTTCCCATTTGATTATAATCTCCTAGAGGGCTATAATGTTAATTTTGAAATCTTTATAATCTATTATAGTGCCCAAAAATAGATGTTCAATAGATATTTAATAAAGAACCAGATAAATTTATTTATTTATTTTAGTGTCTTAAGTATCTTTATTTTATTTTTTAAGGAAGAAATGTCTAATTATATACATAGAAACCACGTAAAGTATCCATTTTTTTTTTCTGTGAGCCAAATCAAGTTCTCTATTTTATTTTATTTTATTACTTATTTCCATAGGTTTTTGGAGAACAGGTGGTGTTTGGTTACATGAGTAAGTTCTTCAGTGGTAATTTGTGAGATTTTGGTGCAGTCATCACCTGAGCAGGATACATTGTACACCCAATTTGTAGGCTTTTATCCCTTACTCCCATCTCACCCTTTCCCTGGAGTCCCCAAAGTCCATTGTATCATTCTTATGTCTTTGCATCTTTATGGATTAGCACCCGTGTATGAGTGAGAACATACGATGTTTGGGTTTCCATTCCTGAGTTACTTCACTTAGAATGATAGTCTCCAGTTCCATCCAGGTTGCTGCAAATGCCATTATTTTGAAGAACAAGATAAATTTGGATTTAACTGTGAAGTAGGCAAAACTCTCTCCATACTTTCAAATTATGTATTTCCTGTCATAGAAAGCACCAAATAATGGACTTGGTATGCTGTTGTGGAAATAACATCCCTCTAAGAATCAAGATACTTTAACTTGTTGCCATCTCTGTCAGTTACTTGTTGAGAAGCTTCAGAAAGTCAGTTAAGTTGGAAAAAACAGAAACAAAACAAAAGCAAACATACAAAACTTCCCTTGGTTTCCTTATCTGTGAAGTGAGAGTGTGAAAGGAGATAATCTTTGAAGTTTCTACCAACTCAAAAATTCTGTAACTCTTAAAAGTGGCCTATGGCCTCATAATAATGTTAAGTTGGTGCTATAAAATGTTATTCTAGAGTAACAGGTATAATTACAGATAAGAAGCCATAGGAACTAGGTTTGTGTTCTAAATCTGCAACCAAATGGTTGTGTGACATTGGATAAATCACTTAATATCTAAGCTTCAGGCTGGGTGCAGTGGCTCACGCCTGTAATCCCAGCACTTTGGGAGACTGAGGCAGGTGGATCACCTGAGGTCAGGAGTTGAAGACTAGCCTGGCCAAAATGATGAAACCCCATCTGTAATAAAAATACAAAAATTAGCCGGGTGTGGGGGCTCTCACCTGTAGTCTCAGCTACTTGAGAGGCTGAGGCAGGAGAATCACTTGAACCTGGGAGACAGAGGTTGCAGTGACCTGAGATCATACCACTGCACTCCAGCAGCTTGGGTGACAGAGCGAGACTCCGTCTAAAAAAAAAAAAAAAAAGAAAAAATCTAAGCTTCAGTAATCTTAAAAATGAGAATTAAATGACAATTTGTCATAGCATGCAACTTCATTCAAAACACATTTCATTTCAAAACACATTTCAAATTGATTATTAACTGTGCACCTCATACTTGTTTATTCATCATGCCTCGGCAGCTAAGACCAAGCCACTTTCATGTTCTATCGTGGCAGCCCTACTGCAATATTGTCCTACTGCAATAGCCACCTGACCAGCTTCCCTGTCTCCAGAGTGAAAAGTTAAAAACTTAAATCACATGATTCTCCTGCTTCCAACCCTCCAGTGGCTCCCATTTTAAACTTAGATTCATATCCCAATTCTTTGCATGATCTGTAAGAACTGAGTGGTCTGAGCTGCCTACTTCTTCAATGTCCCGTCTGATCATTTCCATCCCTCTGCTCCAGGGCCCACTGACCTGCTGATCTCCCAAGAAATGAGCTTATTCTGTATTGTTCCTTTCTGCTTGGTTTTTCCCTCAGAACTTCCCAGGGCTGGGCTTTTCGTCATTTTTGTCTCTGATCATATATCTGAGAGATAGTCCCTGTCTACACAACACCTCTCTTTACCTCCAAGAACTTTGTATCGCTTTATGCTAAGATTTGCAGACATTTAGTGACTTGTTCAAAGTTATTCAAACTTTAGAAATTAGAATCCAGAGGTCCCATGTTTTTTAAAAAAATCACATGCAGACAGATTGCCATTGTATCTTTGTAATATAAGAAGTACCCACTTCTTCGTGTTTGCTGAGGGAAAACTTTCTGTAACTGAGTCTGTGATCATCATTAGATATGGCGGGTGGAACTTCGGACTTCAAACTGTTTTTCATATCCTGCAAAGCATGGGGCTATTCTTGAGTTCCAATTGTTGCACTTAAGCATAAGAGGAATATGACAATCAGGACTGTGTTTTCTCCAAAAGGCATGCTAAGACAAAAATAAAACATTAATTTATTAGTCCCCAGATTTTTCCAGCAAGCACAATTTTGTGTTAGAATGTTTCGGAGATGAAGCGAAGGGGGAAAAAACTGACAAATGCATTTTACTAGTTGTAATTGATGTGTGCATAGGTAAATGGATATGAATTAACGGCTTTTAAATGGTTATGGCAGATGTTTTAAATGGGCCATACTGGACATACACCAATATCCAATCTTCCAATCTTTTTTGTAGCAGTTTGAGTTAAAAGATGGTAAAAGTACTTGTAAGTTAATGAGTGACTAGCAGGTAAGCAACGAGCAAATTCTAGTGATTTTGATAGGTTATCTGTCTCAATTTCACCTGTGCAGTTGACAGGTCCCACACAGTATTTAAATTGACTTCCAAAATATTTTTTGTGTTTGCTATTATGAAGGTAATTGGTATAAAATTCCCTTGTTTGACAAAGACAAGTATCCGAAAAAGAGTAAAATAAAAATCTCCACCAGAGGTCAGCAGTGTACACTGAGACCATGAGCAGGACTGGGTATGGCTTGCTAAGGAGCTTACACTTTACTCTCTAAGCAATGAGGAGAAGTTAAAACTGAGTATTGACCGAGTTACGTTTGACTTGCCAAATAATCACTTTGGAAGCCGTGCGGAGAATGGGTAAGAACAGGAAGAGCAGTTGCAATATTTTAGGCGAGAAATAACAAGGGATTAAACGAAGACAGTCACATGTAGCAGAAATGGGACTGGCTGGAGGGATGCTGGCTAGATGAAATCAAAAGAAACCCACTGAAAGTACATATGTGGAGCATGTGTCTCATAATTCTGGCTCGAATGACTCAGCATAGGGTGGTACTACTACGTTTGGGAACACTAAGAATGGAGGAGGTTTTAAGGTGGGTAGGTATAATGAGTTGAATTTTAAACATGTTGAATGTCAGGGGTTATGTTACGTATAGATTGATAAGTTCAGTAAAGATCAGAAATCCATGGATGCCTGCAAAAGAGAAGAAGTTTTGTGGCATAATAAGCAATTTAGTTAGGAAGTCAGTCTGTGGCTTCAGAGCAAGGAAGAGGAGAGGTCATGGGTAGACTCCAGCTTTTAAAAGGAAGGTAAAGGATGGTAAACTAATGGAGTAAAAGAGAAAGCACCAATATGAAGGGAGATAATCAGTGCAAAAAATCATTTATTTAGCCATTTTTATGTGTGATCACTCTGTGGAAGTGAGTACATGAAGATGAAGAAGACATGGTTTCTCTCTTAAGGAGCTTATAGTGTAGCGGTGGAGAAGTGATTTCAAAGACTTGGAGATCAACAGCATGTCATACCACAGAACGGAAACGCAGGAAATGGACTGAAAAGTATGTTTAATTTGGCCATTGTCTTAGTCAGCTCAGAATTCTATAACAAAATACTACAGACGGGGTGGCTTAGAAATAGACATTTATTTCTCACAGTTCTTGAAGCTGGAAGTCTGAGATTAGGATGCCAGCATAGTTGGGTTCTGGTGGGAGCTTTCTTCCAAGTTGCAGAATGCTGGCTCCTCCCTGTATCCTCACACAGTGAAAAGACCACTAGCTAGTCCTCTGGCCTCTTCTTCTTCTTCTTTTTTCTTTTTCTTTTTTTTTTTTTTTTAGATGGAATCTCACTCTGTTGCCCAGGTTGGAGTGCAGTGGTGTGACCTCAGCTCATCGCAATCTCCGCCTCCTGGGTTCAAGTGATTCTCCTTCTTCAGCCTTCTGAGTTGCTAGGATTACAGGAGCTCACCACTACACCCAACTAATTTTTGTATTTTTAGTAGAGACGGGGCTTCCCCATGTTGACCAGGCTGACCTCGAACTCCTGACCTCAGGTGATCCACCCACCTCAGCCTCCCAAAGTGCTGGGACTACAGACGTGAGCTACTGGATCCGGCCGGGCCTCTTCTTATAAGAACACTAATCCTATTCATGAGGGTTCCACTTTCATAAACAAATTGCCTCCCAAATGTCCCATGTCCTAAAATCATCACTTAGGATTAAGGTTTTAACATATGAAATTGGTGGAGGGACAAAAACATTTTGTCCATTGCAGCCAATAAGTGGTTGGTCATTTCTCTGTAGGAAAGCAGGTTGGTATGGTGTGAAAGCAGTAGGCAGAGAGGTAAGTGTTAGTTTATATTATTTTTACCAAGGAATTTAGCTATGAAAGAAAGACAGTGGAATGATCAATAAAGAGCACAGGAGACATAATTAAGACTGATTATTTTTAAGGTAAAAAGAAATTTAGCCAGCTTGAATTTCAGGGAAAATATGAGATAAAGAAGATGAAGAGGCAGGATGGAGAGGAAAATATGACAGAGAAAGTCTTGGAAAGGAATGACATTGTATTAGTCTGTTCTCATGCTGCTAATAAAGACATACCTGAAACTGGGTAATTTATAAAGGAAAGAGGTTTAGTGAATTCATAGTTCCACATGGCTGGGGAGACCTCGCAGTCATGGTGGAAGGCAAAGGAGAAGCAAAGCCGCGTCTTACATGACGGCAGGCAAAACAGCGTGTGCAGGGGAGCTGCCCTTCATAAAACCATCAGATCTCTTGGGACTTATTTACTATCATGAGAACAGCATAGGAAAAACCTGCCCCCATGATTCAATTACCTCCCATTGGATCCCTCCCACGACATGTGGGGATGACGGGAGCTACACTTCAAGATGAGATTTGGGCGGAGACACAGCCATAGGACATAAGAGATTAAAGCATAAACCTGGGGCAAAACAAGAAGCAGCTCTGCCTGAGAACATAGGGCTTGAGCATTTATGTTGGGTCTGTGGTGTAGATATTCTGTTTGGTTGGAGGCCGGTTGATTTACAGGGAATTGTGAAGGCCTGTAGGAGATATGAGGGTTTGAAATAGCCAATGCGGGGAGGGGAAAACGACCTGATCAAAGACAAGAAAAGGCTTGTGGAGAAGTTTTGAGGGCCTACCTGAACTTGGAGATAACTACATTGAAATGCCATCAGTCTTTGCTATGGGAAGGTTTTTCTCCTAACCTTGCCTAAGTAAATCCATGAGAAAGTGAATAGGAAAACTGCTGGATAATCAGTGTTGGCAAGGTGTGTGTGGCAGGACAGGGTGTAGAGGGAGCTGCAGCTATTGGCAAGAAAAGTGTTGATGTGATAAGCCTGAGATCTGGGCTGGTTGTGGAAGTATGCAGGGAGATCATCTGGCATTTACGTGTGTCTTCTGAGCAGAGGATGTTGAGGGCTTTGCTCAAGGTTGTTTGCATGCTAGATAACCTTGGGAAGTTGTAGACAATGTTTCCCTCCAGAGAGATTCAGATCTTTCTCTTCCTGGAATCATTCCAGAGTAATAATGTCTCCTTTCCATCCCTAGAGCATTCTAGATAATAAAGATGACTGTTTCTCCCTGCAGGGGAGAACTAGCAGGTTGGCCAGTGGCCCATAGATAAGATCCAGGTCTCCTTATTTTGGAGTCCTCAGCTGTGACCCAGATCCATGTGTGTGCAGCACCGACCTCACCCCTGTGGTACTTGCAAAGCTGGTTAGGGGAACTCATGTGAACAAGAAACCCAGGCCTTCTGTGCTGTGAGCAGTAAACTGTTGAAATTCATTTGGAATCATTACATCTTTTCTGCTTGAACTTATGAAAGTGTGGGCACCAACCTACCAGCTATAGCAGTTTGTTTCTACTGCTTAAGGACTGCTTGACTGCTTGACAGTGAAGTCAGATCAGAGGAGGCCAATTATGGAGTGGGTGTGACATGAAAAGAAAGGAGACTTTGATGGATGTGAAGAGCAATGTGTGAGTGCAAGACAAGATATAATAAGTGCCTACAGCTTACTCCCAACAAAAAGGCAACATGCCATGGGAAGGGTTTGTGAAGGAGGTTCTATTTCAAGCCGTGCTTTGATGATTGGAATGATGTGGTGCTCCATGACTAAGAATGATGGGAGTTTCTTCAATGTGGGTGAATAAATAGCAGATGCAGAAGTGGAAAGCTAGAAGGTAAGAGACCAGGCTCAGGGCACATGGAGAGGGCAGAGTTGCCCAGTTTAACGGTATGAGGCCCAGTGAAATGATGCTAGAAATGGCTTCAATGAGGCCCCCATCCAAGTAGCAGACAAGCTTGACAGCAAAGTGCACAAATCAAAGGCTAAAATGATTAAACTTCAGAATATTAATTTTTTTTTTGACATAGAGTTTCACTCTTGTTTCCCAGGCTGGAGCACAATGGTGCAGTCTCGGCTCATTGCAACCTCCACTTCCTGGGTTCAAGCGATTCTCCTGCCTCAGCCTCCCAAGTAATTGGGATTACAATCATGTGCCACCGTGCCAAGGTAATTTTTTGTATTTAGTAGAGACAGGGCTTCACCATGTTGGTCAGGCTGGTCTCGAACTCCTGACCTCAGGTGATCCACTCGCCTTGGCCTCCCAAAGTGCTGGGATTATAGGCGTGAGCCATCACGCCCAGCCAGAATATTTTTCAGTTGAACAAAAACTAGGGATCTGTAAAAGGGAAGTAAGAGAATACAGGACTTATTTTTGTGATGTTTCTTGTTGTATTAGAAGTGCTTTTGAGACTCACTGCCTGCCTTCATTTCTGGAGTCCACACACCCAATTTAGAAAGTTGTAAGTATTTATTGTAAAGGCTGATCTTTAAAGCAGAATGTTGCATTTGAATTGTACTCCTCTAAGAAAAATAAACCCCCCGGGAAAAGTAAGAGCTACTTAGGAGTTGGGATCTTTGCAGTGACAGAGACACAGCTAGCGGATACAAGTTTACACAGAAGCCTTGAAGCCAAGGAACTTGGAATGATTTAAAGAATTGCTTTCGTAAGATAAAAAGTTTCCTGTCCCATTTTTTTTGCTTTAGTATATGCTCTGCATATTTTTTTTTCCTTTACTAATTTATTTATTTAGCAAGAATAATGTCGTTACTTTTAAATTTTGGTGTTTTATCTACTTTTCCTAATCAAAAACATCAAGTAGATGGCTTGTGTGATTTTATATTGCTTATATGAATGTCAAGTAAATATACTAGAAATATTTTAATTTTAACTAGGATTCATGCTTTCCTGAGAGATGCTTTTACAAATATTTTTGGGTTTATTATACTTTCTCTCGTATGATTTTTTTTTTTTCTTCATTTTCTTCATCCTCTGGAAATGTCATTAGCACAGCAAACTAAAAATGCAAATAAAGATGTCTAGGGAAGCAGACTGCCCTCGCTTTTCCAACTCTGGATAAATTATACAACAAGGTTACTCTCCCAATTAGATAACGTCTTGGGATATAACCAGTCGCTTCTAAATACGAGCACATTTGAATTTTAAAATGTTAGTTTTCTAACAGGTAATGCTTTTAGAATTTCTGTCTGGGCTAAGTACAAAGTGTAGCAGGCCAATCTCAGTATAGAAAATGGTATTACATAATTCAGGCCAAGAGGCTTTTGCAATGGTAAATACAAATTCACCAAACATGCATACATACATGCACACATATACACAAATCTGTATGACTTGTTTTAAATATTTTTCTTTGACCATTTTATTGTTGAGTCATTGCTTGAATGTTTTTCCTTCGGTATTCCTCTATTAGTTTGTGACTAGTAATAACTCTATTATTATTCACATTTTTGAAGGATGAGGGGAATTACAGGGAGACTATTAAGAGTTTGTGTCATTTTTAGGTTGGATGAAGATGTGATATTTCTAGGACAGGAAATCTCTAAATATTTTAACATCTGATTTTTCTTGAAGGATATTCTTTTTCTGGGCATTCAAATAAATAAACAGGAGTTTTTGAAAATTCAACAACTAATATCTAAGTATAATAATAAATATATTTTAGTGTATATATTTAATGTATATTTAACCGAAACACACATTATACACAAGGCCCTTAGCTTTTCCATTCAAAAACTTTTCTCCAGCTGCTTTTGTAACTCTAATCAAGATACTGAAATACTTTATATACTTTCAAAACTACTTTTATTTTAAAGTCATTTCTGGAAATATTTACATTTTTCAGCAATATAAATCATAGTCTTCATTTAGCCTGACACTGCTGGCTCAGGAATATGGAATACAGTATTAGTTTCTGTAAGACTGAATTGACTTCACTATGAAATCAGGCTTTCTCGGTATCAGTCCTGCAGAAATATATTGGTTACAGCTAAAATGTATGGCTATGCTTACGCTAAAACATACAGACATTATAAAAGTGTATATTGGTTTCGGTAACAATGTATTCTTTCCAATGGATTCATGTGGCTTTCAGCAAGAATGTATTGATTTCATTAAAATGTGCTCCTTGAGATAAACAAAAATTCAGTTAAAATGCATTGGTTTCTGTTAAAGTTCATTGACTGAAGTGAAGAACATTACACTATTATTGGGTAGCCTCAGGGGTTTGGTAAGTATTGAATAGAGAAGTATACATAAGTAATAATAAAGGCTGGGGAAAACAAAGATATTATAAACTGTATAAAGATGTAAAAATATTCAACACGCATTATTAGACTAAATTTTCCCAGAGGCACTAAGAGTTGCCTCAGACACTTTTTACAAAGTCACTTCAACCTCAGTGTATTTGAATTCATAGGAAGTCCAAGTACCTTCCTGGACAGCGAAACTCTTCCTCTGTTTAAATTATTCCTCAGGAGGGCATTGGGTTCATGAGGATGCACTTCAGATCACGTGTCTGCAAATACTACATGAAATATGTGTGCAATAACTCTTTGAAGCACCATACTCTGTGTGTGTGTGTGTGCACGCGTGTGCGCATGAGTGTGTGTGTATATATGCACAGGACTTAAAATATTCACATGTAGTAGGCCACACTCTGGGAAAACCCAGTTTATTTTGTTCAACCCACATATGCATTTTTATGCTTG
Source organism: Chlorocebus sabaeus (assembly GCF_047675955.1). Taxonomy (NCBI): domain Eukaryota; kingdom Metazoa; phylum Chordata; class Mammalia; order Primates; family Cercopithecidae; genus Chlorocebus; species Chlorocebus sabaeus. The sequence goes on along the minus strand of NC_132921.1, from coordinate 16,365,360 downwards.
TGGAGAAAAGAAAGACCTAGAGAAGGTAGAGGAAGGATAATTACGGTTACCCACATTTTCTCACATTTTGATTTCTAAGCATTCAAGATCAGAACTTAAGACTCCTTTGGTAAATTTATATTTAAATACTATTAATTATAATACCACCTAGCTTTTATTCAAGTAGAAGGTAGATATGTGCATTTCACTTGGGGAAATATTTTTCTCATTATTATTGTTTTATATAATCTAAGCAATCCAAGATCAGAGTAGAAAACATAAAAACATAAGCAAATATAAGATTTATTTTTAATTACATCAAATCCTATTATTGATACATAATCTCCCTGTTAATATATTTTGGCACCTGTTTTTAATAGACATTTTAATGCTCCATAAATATCATTCTATCTTAAATATATTTAGACAATTAGAAATCATATTACATGAACTTTGTTCTAAACTGCCTTTTTAGTGTATATAGGAAACTGTGTAAAATGTAAGGTCACAGCTAAATGCCTTATAAAGGTGACACTCATGTATGTATCATGCAGATTAGAAAGTATAAAGTTGACAGTGTCCAGAAACTCCTGTGCACCCTTTCCAATCCAAATTCCTCCCTTCTCTTCAAAGTTAACCATAATCTTGACTTCCATGCTAATCATTTCCTTGCTTGTCTTCATACTTTTTCTTCCTACCTTTACTACTCAAACATGATTGAAATTTGATTTAGTTTTGAAATGTATTTAAATGGAAACATAAAGCAAATATTATTTTGGACTGGCTTCTTTTATCCAATATCATGTTTGTGAGATCAACGTATGTTGGTGCAAAATGGCTGTACTGTGTTAATTACAATGAAGCATTCCACTGAATGATATGTCAGCGTTTGTTTATCTACACTACTGATGGACATTTGGGCTGCTTTTGCTTTGGGCTCTTCTGAACAAGGATGCTGTGAACCCATGTCCCAGGAACATGCGTGCATTCATTTCTTTGTGGTATATCTAGGTGTGGAGTTGAAGGGTCCTGAGGTTTATGTATCTTAGTCAATAATGCCAACGAACTTTCTAAAGTAGTGGTACTAATTTACACTCTCAACATCAGTACATTGCTCATCAGTTCTGCTTGCTTACTCTAAATCCTTGGCAACACTTGGTATTTTCATTCTGTCTAATTTTAGTTACTGGGAGGGTATAAAATATTTCCTATGATTTTAGTTAACATTTATCTGGTGATTAACACTGTTTAACAGCCTTCCTTCCTTTTTTCTTTTCTTTCTTTATTTTGGATTGCCAGTCTTTTAATTGTTTTGTAGAAACCTTTTATATATTCTATACACCAATAATGGGTAAACTCTGGACCATGGGCCAAATCTGACCTGCCGTATTTTGGCAAATGCAATGCTATTGAAACTCAGCCACACTAACTTTCATGCTGCTATCGTGCTGCAATGACAGAGTTTAGTAGCTGAGACAGAAGTCACACGGCTTGCAAAGTCTGAATTATCTACTTTCTGGCCCTTTACAGAAAAGGTCTGCTGACCCCTGGCACCCACTAGTCCTTTGCTGGTCATACATTTAGCAAACATCTCTTATCTTTGTATGGCTTGCCTTTTCACTTCCTTGATGCTATTTATTCGATAAGCATGATTCTTAATTTTAATGTGCTCATCATGATTGCTTTATGTATTTCAATTATAAAATAAACTGACCTTATCCTAAATTCATGAGAATATTCTCTGGCATTATTTTCTAAGAAAACATTTTGATTTGCTCTTTACATATATTTCCATAATCTAATTGGAGTTTTTATGAATAGTGTGATATAGGGGTTTAGCTTCATTTTTTTTTTCTGATGCATACCAAAATGTCCCAGAACTGTTAATAAAGACCACTATTATCCCATGCCTGTGCAATGCCACCTATTAAAAAATTAAATGTTTATACATGCATTGTATATTTTTACACTCTATCTTCCTCCACGGGCATATTCTCCATCCTTATGCTAATATTGCAATATCTTAATTACTGTAGTTTTATTATATGATGTAATAACCTAGATGAAATCTTGACATCTTGTCCTTTTCAAGGGTGTCTTGAATATTCTTGGCCCTTTGAATATTCATATAAATTATATAATCCACTTGTCAAATTCACTCACTAATTGGGATTGTGGTTAGAATTCCTTGAACCTATAGATCAGTTTGTAGAGAACGGACATATTACAATTGACATATTACGTATTGAGTTTTTAATGCATGGGCTTGATAAATATCTCTATTCAAATATTCTTTCATTTATCTTAGCAACATTTCATAGGTTCCTACATAAAGGCCTTGCATTTTTTTTAGGTTTATTCCTTGATATTTAGTATTTTTAATACTTTTGAAAGTGGTTCTAAAATTTCATTTTGTTTCTTGCTGGTATATACAACTGCAATTCATTTCAATATGTTGATTTTTAATCAAACAACTTTGATGCTTTGATGAGATAATTTGTTGATTCTAATAATTTAGCTGTGGATTACCTTGGATTTCTTTTTTTTTTTGAGACAGAGTCTCAGTCTGTCTCCAGGGCTGGAGTGCAGTGGCGCGATCTCGGCTCACTGCAACCTCTGCCTCCCAGGTTCAAGCGATTCTCCTGCCTCAGCCTTGCAAGTAGCTGGGATTACAGGTGCCTGCCACTATACCCAGCTAAGTTTTTGTATTTTTAGTAGAGACAGGGTTTGGGGAAACCCAAGCCTTTTGGCCAGGCTGGTCTTGAACCTGTGACCTCGTGATTTGAGCACCTCGGCCTCCCAAAGTGCTGGGATTACAGGCATGAGCCACTGCGCCTGGCCTACCTTGGATTTCTTATGCAATAGTTATATTTTCCATAAATAACTGAAGTGTTATCAGTTTCTTTGAAAATCTTTAAACTTTTGTTTTATATATAGCTATTGATGCAGTTTTATTTTGCCCTGCTGGGTTACTGATTAGGTTGTTGCAAAAGTAATTGTGATTTTTTTTTGGGGGGGGAAAAAAGGCAAAAACTGCAACTAGTTTTGTACCAACCTAACAGAATCTCCAGTACTTACTGAACCTGACTGATGTATGTAGGCACACTTTTTGTTTTTTTGCACCCAGTAACAGAGAAAAAGTTTTCAATATTTTTAAAGGATACTTTTGATTAGGTTTGGGTACTTCCCTTTTGTTGTTAGTAGAGATCATTTTTTAAAACCATCAATAACATTGGATTTTATTATTTTTCCAAGATTGTATAGCTTTATAGTATGTAGGGTGTTTATGGTCTGTGCACACACAAATAAAGGCTTTTAATGAAAAATTTCATTTCTTTATTAATGACAGGATTATTCATATTCATAATTTTGTGTGTTTTGATATTGGTTTTTGGAGGAATTTGTCAATTTTATCTAACCGAACTTATTAGCATAGAATTCTTAATAAAATCATTGAATGTTTTAATCTCTTTATTATAGTAATGAACAATTTATCAAAATAATGAAAAATTTATTTATTGAGAGCAACTTTCTCTCGGTCTACATTCTGAAACAGAATCTCCAAGACAGTCTGGTAGTATGTTGTGTCAATGGGTTTTCATCTTAGCTGCACACTGGAAATTGCCAATTCTAAGGCCCCATCCAAGACGGGTGTACTTAGAATGCTATGGGTAAGTCTCAGGTGTAGGTATTTTTGAAGGCTCTTCAGGTGATTCTGATATCCAATCAAGGTTGAGAAGTATTTCACTGGTACTTCTGGAATACTGAATTCAGTTTCTACTTATCAGGACTGGGAGCAAAATTATTTTACTTCGGTGAGCATACAACCTCATTTAAAAAGTAAAATGAGGGTTCAAGCATAACAACCCCAAAGGCTTTCATGGATAAGGAGAGATGGTAAATATGTTCTGGGGAGCAGCCAAGTATAAGATAATAGACAGGACATTTTCTGGGATAAACTGGAGGGCTTGTCCCACCAGAAGCATTTCAATCCTCCTCTTCTTTCATCCTCTAACATTGTAATGAACAAACAAAACATCTCTGAGACGACTTTGGCTCTTCAATTCTGGATTAAATGAACATCTAGGTCCCTTCTAGCTTCTAGGCACTCCATAAAATTATGCCCATCACTCTAGGGTACTAGTGTGTGATTATGGGATGACATTTAATTCTTTCTTATGTACTTATAGAAGTGGTCAGAGTTTGCAAGACAAGCATAATCTAGATAAAGTACCTAATAGATTTGCAAAGAACCTCAATTGTTTCCACATTTTTTTCATTTAATTTGGTGATTTCTTTTCTTTTCTTTTCTTTTCTTTTCTTTTCTTTTTTTTTTTTTTTTTGAGACGGAGTCTCGCTCTGTCGCCCAGGCTGGAGTGCAGTGGCCCCGGATCTCCGCTCACTGCAAGCTCCGCCTCCCGGGTTCCCGCCATTCTCCCACCTCAGCCTCCCGAGTAGCTGGGACTACAGGCACCCGCCACCTCGCCCGGCTAGATTTTTGTATTTTTTAGTAGAGACGGGGTTTCACCGGGTTAGCCAGGATTAATTTGGTGATTTCTAAGAAACAGGATGGAAATTATAGACGGTCAGGTACTTGGGTTCGCATTATCTTTTTACTAGAAAATACAAGTATGGGCTTTGTCAAAGAGAAATTGCACCGGATACTTGTGAAAAATGGCAAGGAAGACTTATTCAGGACTACTGCAATAAAGAAGAGAGATGGAGCTCAACTGCACTGAAACAAAAGGCAGGAGAGTTTGTAATCCCCGAGGAGAGCTAGTGAAAAAGTACTGCAGGATAGTGAGGCAGAGGCTGGTCAGTGTGATTAGGCCATCTGTGTTTGCTGATTGTCACTGATTGAAGTTAGGTTCTGACCTTTCCACAGAGACTGGGAGATAGGGGCACTATCTTTATGATCACATTTCAAAGGGATGCCTCCCACATCAGATTTATTTCTCGAAGGGGCAGGGAAAGGACTTACAATGCATGTTTTCTAAAGCAAATGTTCTATGAAAAAAAAGAGGTCAGGGACCTGTAGTCAGGAACAAACCTGTCTAAAGTTTAGCCAAGCTGAGGGGAATGTTAAGGCCATGTAGGTCAGTTTTTTAAAAGTAAGAAATAAAGGAGATAGAAATTGATTTTTCTCCTCTGGGGATCTGTAAGCAAAGCTCTATTAACATTATTCTGCCTCTGTGTGTTGTGTGTGTGTGTGTGTGGGTGTGTGTGTGAGTGTGTGCGCACACATATGTACATGCGCATGTGAGTGTGTTTAAGAGAACTGAAAGCTCAGTCCTGCAGGTTCATTGGGAAGGTGACATGAGGCCGAGTTGGTTTCTGTGGATTTGGGGTCATCGTATTACAAGCCTGCTTCAGGTAAATACATCAGTTTTTTCCTGTTTCATATCTAGAGTTCTTTGAAAGGTTGTCTCCTTTTGCTTATACATTCTTTTACCCCAGAAAACTACTTCAGATATGGAGCCTTTTTTGGATATTACTAATGCAGTATATGGGTCAAAAGCAGACTTGTTTTATGTTAGCTCAATGGAGACCTAAAAATGGATTTTTATGAAAATTGTCACAAAGGTCATGCCATTTACTTTCTCCCAAAATGGTTTTCCTTAGATATGAAGGTTCTAAATGAAAGGGTGTGGTCTTGGAAACATTGCAAATTAAATTTGCCTACATTAAATTCTAATATTTTCTGCTCAGTGTTGTGGGTCTGTTATTTCCATATCGTGTTTAAGGTTTTTCAGACATACAAAAACTGAAAATAGTTATCACCAGCTGACCTACAGTACAAGAAATGTGAATGGAAGGCCTCCAAGCAGGAGGAAAGCAACACTAAGTGGAATCTGGACTTACATGAAGACACAGGAAGGTAACCACATAGGTAATTATATAGGACATTTTTCTTTTTCTTTTTTTTTTTTTTTTTTGAGATAGAGTCTCACTCCTTCATCCAGGCTGGAGTGCAGTGGTGCAATCTTGGCTCAATGCAACCTCCACCCCTCTGGTTCAAGCAATTCTTGTGCCTCAGCCTCTCACGTAGCTGGGATTGCAGGCACATGCCACCATACCTGGCTAATTTTTTGTACTTTTAGTAGAGATGGGTTTCATCATGTTGGCCACGCTGGGGTCTCGAACTCCTGTCCTCAAGTGATGTGCCCTCCTAGGCCTCCCAAAGTGCTGGGATTACAGGTGTCAGCCACCACATTCAGCTAAGGACATTTTTCTTACACCTTTTGCCATTCAATGCAGTCTATGTGTTAGCACAATAGCAATAGGACTGTTCTAGGTATTCCCCTCAGATTTCCACAGCCTCAAAGGTCTGCTCTCTTTATGCAGACAAGCTCCAATAGAAGAGTTCATCAGAGGCAAGGTTACCAGAAACCCCGAATTAATGTTTCTAGTAAAGGAGCATCAGTGATAACCAGAAAGGGAGGGCACTGGAAGCCTAATGGGAGTTCAAGCTGTGTTTTTGATAACCACCTACACTTGCTGCTGCTTATACAGTGAACTATTGACTCGGATGAATGTTTCCACGAAAGGCCATTCTTCTTGTAAAATTTCATCAGAATTTAAACCCTTCTGATGCTGACCCACTTGCATTTCTCTGCTTAGTCCCGGACTCTTATTTGACAGTTAATTACAGTAAGCCTGAACTGTTGAACTCCCTCGCAGACCACTTCAAACTTTCCAACAAAATAAATTTAGCTTCAGTTCATCTGAATTAAAAGGTTGAAGCTTTCATCAAGAATCTGGACTCTGCCGCCTGCTTTGGGAAATGAAGCATGCGTTGAGACATTATTTTTCTCTCTCAAATACCCAATTGCTGCAATAGTAAAAAAAAAAAAAAAAAAAAAAAAGCAGAAAACATTCAAGTGAAAAGAAAATCATGCACTAATTACTGGATGTGCTGTTCTGAAGTTCTAATTTCAAGAAAAATGCACAGCCAGTATTTCTAACGGGAAATGAACCAACTTTGAGACCAGCCAGGTTTTTGCATCTTTAATTTGTACTGGGCGCTTTTGATATTGCAGACCTAGAGAGATAAAAAAGCAACTGAGACAATAGGCAGGCGCTGCAGTCCTTTTCAGGTGCTGAGCTCTCCCTGGTATCCTAATTACAGACTCTTTACATGAAGAATTCTTTTTGAAGCTAATCACAGTGCTGAAGGTAATGAGAGTGAAGGTATGCAGAGGATGCTAATGAAAAAGTTGAGAAATCTCTTTCGAGGATGTCTTAATTAAGAGGTCTGTCTTTCAAGGGAAAGAGAACAAACATTTATTATTGAGGACCTACTATACACCAGAGTTTGTGCTTAGTGTTTTTCATTTGAGACCTGTATTCATTCAGTCCTGCACTGACTATGAACATACAAATGAAGTTACCTTACTATATATGCCTTTTCTATCTCATGTGGCTATGGGGACGCAGGTTCATTTTCAAGGTTTCTTCTATTATCTATGAGAATTCTTAGGCGCTGTTTCCCAGGCTCTCATATCCTGTTCTCATAGCTGCCCACTCTGGTTCCACTGGTGAGGAAAGTGTCCACCCCTCTGTTGCACACTGTTTCATTTATTGAAAGTGACACTGCAGCGGAACTGATGGATCCCAAAAGTTCTGAGATAACTCTTCTAGTTTACACATTTTTAGCACCCTTTCCCTCAGATTTCTTGTACCAAATTTCCTTCCCTGTTGTCCTGCAGGAAAACTTCAAATTTGTCTTATGTCTCTGTCTCTTCTCATCCATTACTGTGGAATCTGGGATCTACCATCATGAAACAATTCAAATTTATTTCCCATGGTGTTCTTCAGCTCTTCTCTCTCTGGAGTAAATCCTTGCCTATAATAAATACTTAACTGTACATGCCAGATTTATTCAAATTTCAAGTTTGACCTAGTTAAGAACACTGCTAGAGAAATATCATCTCACGAAATTCTTGCAAGGAGAATTTATAATTCTGCAAGGAGGTGACTAGCCTTATCTCCTTTGACAGGTGAGGAGCCAATTAAGTGATTTCCCCAAAGTCAACATCTTGTAGCGTTGAGATTTGAACTATAGCATTGATATAGTTTTAACACTGAATGTTTTGGAATAAATATAGGCCTTGAGATAAGAAAATAACATAATGCATATAGCCTCCTTCACTAATAAAATAAGCTTTAAGGAAATACTTTGTTCTGGAGTGGCCAATGGTCAATGTTTTCAACTCACTAAATGGTTAACCCTCAGCATCCAATTAATTCACTCGACACCTCTCTTTTCCGTGTCATCATTAATGTTTATAAGGTTGAGTATTTACAGTTTATAGAGCACAGTTTTAGTCCTGGTGGGGAAGAACCAAAAATTCATACAAGTAGGAAAAGGGTAAAGAGAAAACACAGGAAACGAAATAATATAGGCTGATATGGTTTGACTGTGTCCCCACCCAGATCTCATCTTGAATTGATAATCCCCACATGTTGAGAGAGACCCGGTGGGAGGTGATTGACTCATGGGAGTGGTTACCCTCATGCTGTTCTCATAATAGTGAGTTCTCATGAGATCTGACGGTTTTATAAGGGGCTTTCCCCGCTTTACTCGGCACTTCTCCTTCCTGCCGTCATGTGAAATAGGATGTGTTTGCTTCCCTTTCCACCATGATTGTAAATTTCCTGGGACCTCTCCATCCCTGTGGAACTGTGAGTCAATTAAACCTCTTTCCTTTATAAATTACACAGTCTCAGGCAGTTCTTTATAGCAGCGTGAGAATGGACTAATCCATAAGCCCATGATCAAATGTTGAAGCTCAGTGTAATAAAAGAGCTAGCTTTAACCAAATGCAGAGTAGGGCATCCTTCCTCTCCTCTCTGCAATAGGAGTTCTAAACATTTAAAATTTCCCCACCGTGTATATAAAGCATTAAAGTGCCATAGTACTGAGTTGGGAGTTTGGAAGACACTTTGGGATCAAAAAACTTTGGCATTTAATTGTTGGAGTAGGGTGGGACCAGATGAGCAAGTATATGGGGTTGTTGGGAGAGAAGGTGCTACTTAAAGCCACACTCTGAAAGTCCTTTGCTTTGATGTCACCCTTTTAAATACATTATCCATTTTCAAAGAATTCATGCCATGTGTAATGCCTACGAACTGGAATGTATATGGTCTAGTTTTCAAGCAATAATATTGAGAGAGGCATAGTTGAAACCAAAATTAAGACTTTTACTCACAACATGTAAGAGACTTCAACTGCTTTGCTCACTGCCAATTGTACTAAACAGGCTGGATCCTTCTTATTCTCTGATACCTTCAAACCTCCAGGGGCCTTTTATTCTTCTGCCTTATACACAATGTCACTCATCTACAGCCTTCACCATCTTGGTTCCTTGAGCCCTCTTCTACATCCCACATATCAACAAAAGCCCATTTCCCCTTGACACAATCTCTTTGATTGCTTTTCCTTTAAAAATCTTTGCATGTACCTTTCATATATTTTTTCGTAAAGGGAAGATGATATAAATGTATGGAAGATGCCGAACACCAACCATTGCTTGTTCAATCATAGGTGGCTATAGGGAGAGGCCTGTGAACCCTCATATACTTACAGTATTCAGCCCCTACACAGGTCAAGCAGCTCTTTTCCAACAAGAGCACTCTTTTTTTTTTTTTTTTTGAGACGGAGTCTCACTCTGTCACCCAGGCTAGAGTGCAGTGGTGCAATCTCAGCTCACTGCAAGCTCCACCTGCCAGGTTCACACTATTCTTCTGCCTCAGCCTCCCAAGTAGCTGGGACTACAGGCTCCCACTACCATGCCCGGCTAATTTTTTTTTTGTATTTTTAGTAGAGACAGGGTTTCACCATAGCCAGGACGGTCTTGATCTCCTGACCTCGTGATCCAGCCGCCTTAGCCTCCCAAAGTGCTGGAATTACAGGCGTGAGCCACCGCACCCGGCCCAAGAGCACTCTTATAGCGTGATGCTGTTTTGTCCTCAGAGTCCCAAGTGGCCATACCCCTGTTTACATATTCCCGTTCCAATTTATTTTCCTTAGTGTCGTATGTCTCAGTACACACAAGCATGTGATAGTGTGAGTTGTTAATGAAGTTTTTAATGTCAGGATTCATCCTGTTATCTCTAAGTCGAATAACTTGGACTTTGTTTTCCTTTTGTCCAGTTGACCTCAGTTTCCCTAGTTTTAATTTCTTAGAGTATACAGTATGCAGTAAGTGTTAAAGAGTGCCAGTAAAATCTTCTTGCTGTAAAATTTCACCAATTGGCATCAGCCAAATGACTAGAACTTTATTTTAGAGAGTTATTCTTTTGTTTCAGGAATGGTGATGGAGAATTTCCCTCTTAACATTCAGATCACACTAAAGATAAGAAACAATCAGGTTTTTTTTTTTTTTTTGAGATGGAGTCTCGCTCTCTTGCCTGGGATGAAGTACAGTGATGCAATCTCAGCTCACTGCAAACTCCACCTCCCGGGTTCAAGCGATTCTCCTGCCTCAGCCTCCTGAGTAGCTGGAATCACAGGCACGTGCCACCATGCCTGGGTAACTTTTGTATTTTTAGTAGAGACAGCGTTTCACCATGTTGGCCAGGGTAGTCTTGAATTCTTGACCTTAGGTGATCCACCCACCTTGGTCTCCCAAAGTGCTGGGATCACAGGTGTGAGCTACCATGCCCGACTATAAGCAATCAGTTCTTAAATACAAAAAGTTAATGGAGGAACTAGAAGTGAAAATAATTATTTTTATTTTATTTTATTATTTTAATTTAAATTTTTAAAGATAATTTCAACTTTTATTTTAGATTTTAGGTGTACATGTGCAGAGTCATTACATGAGTATATTGTGTGATGCTGAGACTTGGAGTACAATTGATTTTATCACCCAGGTACTGAGCATAGTACCCAGTAGATTGTTTTTCAGCCCTTTCTTCCCCATCTAGTAGTTCATTGTCTATTGCTGCTATCTTTATGTCTATGAGTACCCAATGTTTAGCTCCCACTTGTAAGTAAGAACATGTGGTATTTATTTGGTTTTCTGTTCCTCTGTTAATTTGCTTAGGATAATGGCCTCCAGCTGCATCCAAGTGACTGCAAAAGATATGATCTCATTCTTTTTTATGGATGTGTAGTATTCCATGATATATACACACCACATTTTCTTTATCCAATCCACCACTGATGGGCACCTAGGTTGATTCCATGTCTTTGCTATTGTGAATAGTGCTGCAATGAACATATAGGTGCATGTTTGTCTTTATGGCAGAAAATTTATTTTCTTTTAAACATATACCCAATAATGGGATTTCTGGTTTGAATGATAGTTCTAACTCCTGTGAGAAATCTCTAAACTGCTTTCCACAATGGCTAAACTAATTTACATTCCCATCAACGGTGTATAAGCCTTCCTTTTTCCCTTTTTCTCTGCAGTCTCACCAGCATCTATTGTTTTTTGACTTTTTAATTTATTTACATTCAAGGTTATTATTTATATGTGACAGCATATTCCTTTCACTTTATTAATTGATTTCTGGTTCTATACTTATTTTTGATTTCTTTCTCTCTTATTATTTGTCATTGTTGCTTGGTGTTTTTTTTTTTTTTTTTTTTTTTTGTCGTGGTAATATTTGTGTTTTATCTCTTCTTTGTGTTTGCTCCAGCGGTGGTTTATATATATATATTTTTAATGATGGTACATATTATTCTTTTGCTTCCAGTCATAGGACTAAAGAGTTTTTGTAGTGCCAATTTAGTGGCAATGAATTCCTTCAGCTTGTTTATTTGGCAAAGACATCAGTTCTCCTTCATGTGTGAAGAATATGAAACCAAACTAAATGTTCAGCAATGGATGGATGAAGAAAATGTGGTGTGTGTATATATACATATATATATATTTATGTATATATACACACACATATATATACACACACACACAATGGAATACTATTCAGACATAAGAAAAATAAAATCATGTCATCTGCAGCAACATGGATAGAACTAGAAGTCATTATGTTAAGTATTAAGTTTAAGAAGCCAGGCATAGAAAGAAAATGACTCACGTTCTCACTCACATGTGGAAGCTAAAAATGTTGTAGAGATGTTTCACCTCCTTGGTTAGATGTATTCCTAGGTTTTTCTTTTTTTCTTTTTTTGCAGCTCTTTTAATGGTATTGCATTCTTGATTTTATTCTCAGCTTGAATGTTATTGGTGTATAGAAATACTACTGATTTTTGTTCATTGATTTTGTATCCTGAAACTTTACTGAAGTTTAGATCCAGGAGACTTTTGGCAGAGTCTTTGGGGTTTTCTAGGTATAGAATAATATCGTCTTTGAATAGAAATAATTTGGCTTCCTTTTTTTTTTTTTTTTTCTATTTGAATGCCTTTTATTTCTTTCTCTTGCCTGATTGCTTTGGCTAAGTCTTCCTCCGTTTTATTTTGTATTTCAGATTCCAAAGGGTGACAAAAGTACCCATTGCCTATTTAGAAGAAATTTTAGTCCAATTTTGTCATTTCACTATATACCAAAACTGTGTTCTTTAAATCCGTGAAGGTTGGTGACTTCCTCACAGTCATACAATATGTTCACATTCATCTAGGGAGAATATTTTGGTCTTTCCCTATGGTATCATTCTGCAAGTGTTATAAAGAAAAGGAAGAAAGGAAAAGGGGCAGGTAGGGAGAGAAAGAGGGAGGGAAAGGTCTCATTATATAATCAGGCAATGCATATTTGATTTACCTTTAGAATCTGAATTCTAATATTTTATATATTATTTTACACTTTATGTAGTGACAACTGCTTCATTATCAAACTTGATTAAACAACCTCACTCTGGTCCCTCCCCACAATGGTAGTCAGCATCATGGAAGATAGATCTGAACTGCTTGGAAGAAATAGATATTTCTTTCTTTTTCTTCTCTCTGTGATTATTTTGTTAGAATAATCAGAGTATGTGTGAGAATTTGTCCTTGTCATAGAATCTGTGCTCTTAGACATTTTGTTCCCAGAGGATTCTGTCAAGATATTCATTGAAGAAAGCAGAATTATTGCAGTTTCCAAACTCTCTGACAAATGTGTTTTCCCTATATGCTAATGCCTACATCTCAGTATTAAAAATAGTCATGTTTAAGGACTGAAGTCGTCATCCTTTGTAAAACCAGTATCTCCAATTTTAATGAATGTGATTATCTTTGATAAATGTCATTCCATTTCTTTTTGGTGAACCCCTGTGGCTATTCATCTTTCATAAGAATAGCTGAAAATAACTAGAATTTTTAAAACAGCATTAAACATAAATGAAACAGTGAAAAATAAATTCCTGGGAAAAAAAATCAGGAAATTGACTTGTTTGAAATCAAATATTTTCAAGAGAAAGATGACCTTTAAATAAAGAAGTGTGCGCAAAGCCAAGAGTTGTGGCTGGTACCTCTAATCTCAGCAATTTGGGAAGCTGAGGTGGGGGGTTTGCTTGACGCCAGGAATTTGAGATGACCCCAGACAACATAGCCGAATCTTGTCTGTACAAATATACATATACATATATGTGTGTGTGTGTGTATATGTGTGTGTATATATACGTATATATATATATATATATATGTCAGGTATGGTGGTACACACCTGTAGTCCCAGATATTTAGGAGGCTGAAGTAGGAGGATGGCTTGAGCCCAGGAATTTGAGGCTGCAGTGAGCTATGATTGCATGGCACCATTGCTAGTTCCTTCAAGAAATAAAAGAATCAACCAGAAGGGATCAGTGTCAAATATGGAGAATTCCTTATTTTTTCTTTTATGTACAAATTTGTGTAAGAAGTGAATTTATATAAAATAGAACAAACTGGTCAAAAGTCTGTAAAAATATCTGAGGTCAAGAATAATTTTTGATTTATTTATTTATGGGGAAATTTCTATATTCTCTTGTAGCAATTAATGTCATGGAAAGACAGTATCCACTGAAAATCTAGTTTAGGAATTAAAGTAAGATTAGAAATTAATCTTTAAAAATTGTTTTTGCCTTTGTAGATCACATCAATAGGAATATGAAAACATTATTGACTTTGCTAAAATACAGTCTTATATTTAAGGAGCCATTTAAGAAAAACACAATTCAAAATTATGAATTAGGACTTTAAGCATTGCAAAAATGCTCCTGGCTTATGCTTCACCCATTTTTCAACTTATATGATGTAAATTTTGGAGGAAGAGCTCACATAATTCCTTGCTTGCCATTCAAATTTTCTGTTCCTATTTTCTGTGCTCAAATGCAGAAGGTACGTTAATGGAACCTGAATCATCATTCATCCAGTAAAATCCTTGCTCTTCATTCATTCAATCAATACTTTTAATTCATTCCATTTAATCACCAGTACCCATTTTGTATTCTTCCTTCTCAACATAAGCATCTATTCTCATGTCTTTTTCTTTATAAGTGCTTTTGGAATAGGCATATTTTTTTTATGTGTGTACATTTTCAACTTATGTAAATGCTATTAGTTTACATATAAGATAATATGTTTTTAAAAATATTGTTACTTGGCATTATGTTTATAAGATTCATCCATGTGACTATATGTACATCTAGTCCCTTGCTTCCTTTTACTCTGTAGTACCATACGAAGGGCATCCCTCAACCTTTATCTATCCATTGTCCTTGCAATGAACTTGCCAAACCTCACCTTCAACTCCAGACTTCCCCAAATAATGCTGTAATAAATGTTACACTTGTCCTTTTAGAAGTCTGCATGAGAGCCGGGTGCGGTGGCTCACGGCTGTAACCCCAGCACTTTAGGAGGCCGAGGCAGGTGGGTCACGAATTCAGGAGATCAACACCATCCTGGCCAACATGGTGAACCCCCGTCTCTACTAAAATACAAAAAAAATTAGCCGGGCATGTTGGCACCTGCCTGTAATCCCAGCTACTCGGGAGGCTGAGGCAGGAGAATAGCTTGAACCAGGGAGTCGGAGGTTGCAGTGAGCCAAAATCACGCCACCACACTCCAGCCTGGCAACAGAGTGAGACTCCGTCTCAAAAAAAACAAAAAAAAACAAAAAAAAAGTCTGCATGAGAAATTTATTGGCATATCTAACTAGTAGTGGAACTGCTGAATCACACTGCAGGTGGGATTATACAAAATTTAGTTAAATGTACCAGATGCTCTCCACAGGGGCTGCTGCAGTTTACAATTCCAGGTCTCCACACCCCATCAGTTATCCATCTTTCCAATTTTTGTTAATCCAATAGGTGTCAAGTGATGTTGCTTTGCTTTGATTTGCATGTCTCTGATTTCTAGCAAGTTTAAGTGTCTCTTTATGTATTTATGTACAGTTAGTCTTTTGGTGTCCATGGGAGATTGGATCCAGGACCTTCCGCAAATACCAAAATATGCCGATGCTCAAGTCCCTGATATAAAATGGTGTAGTATTTGCATATAACATATGCACATGCTCCCATATGATTTAAATTATCCCTAGATTACATATAATACCTAAGACAATGTAAACTCTATGTAAATATTGATTATACTGTATTGTTTAGGGAATGATGACAAGAAGAAAAGTCTGTGCATGTTTAGTACAGACACAACCATTCATTTTTATATGTGAATATTTTCCATCCTCAGTTGGTTGAATCCACTAATATAAAACCCACAAACAGGAGCCGGCTCCCTGTGTGTGTGTCCGCTCGCCCTCTGCTGCGTCCTGCAGCGGCCCACTGCCCTCCTACCGTCCACCGTGGCTCTGCTGCACTCTGGCCGCGTCCTCTCCGGGATCGTCGCCGCCTTCCACCTGGGCCTCGCCACCGCGGCCTCTGCCAGAGCCAGCTCCCGGTGGACCCATGTGGAAATGGGACCTCCAGATCCCATTCTGGGTGTCACTGAAGCCTTTAAGAGGAACACCAATAGCAAAAAGATGAATCTGGGAGTTGGTGCCTACCGGGATGATAACGGAAAGCCTTAGGTGCTGCCTATCGTCCACAAGGCAGAGGCCCAGATTGCCGCAAAGAATTTGGACAAGGAATACCTGCCCGTTGAGGGACTGGCTGAATTTTGCAAGGCATCTGCAAAACTAGCCCTGGGTGAGAACAGCGAAGTCTTGAAGAGTGGCTGGTTTGTCACTGTGCAGACCATTTCTGGAGCTGGAGCCTTAAGGATCGGAGCCAGTTTTCTGCAGAGGTTTTTTAAGTTCAGCTGAGACGTCTTCCGGCCCACACCAAGCTGGGAAAACCACACACCCGTCTTCAGGGATGCTGGCACGCAGCTACGAGGTCATCGGTATTGTGAGCCCAAGACTTGCGGTTTTGACTTCACAGGCGCTGTGCAGGATATTTCAAAAATACCAAAGCAGAGTGTTCTTCTGCATGCCTGCGCCCACAATCCCGCGGGAGTGAACCCGCGTCCGGAACGGTGGAAGGAAAGAGCAACAGTGGCGAAAGAAAGGAATCTCTTTGTGTTCTTTGACATGGCCTACCAAGGCTTTGCCAGTGGTGACGGTGATAAGGATGCCTGGGCTGTGCGCCATTTCATCGAACAGGGCATTAATGTTTGTCTCTGCCAATCATATGCCAAGAACATGGGCTTATATGGTGAGCGTGTAGGAGCCTTCACTATGGTCTGCAAAGATGCGGATGAAGCCAAAAGGGTAGAGTCACAGTTGAAGATCTTGATCCATACCATGTATTCTAACCCTCCCCTCAATGGGGCCCGGATTGCTGCTGCCATTCCGAATACCCCAGACTTGTGAAAACAATGGTTGCAAGAAGAGAAAGGCATGGCCGACCGCATCATTGGCATGTGGACTCAACTGGTCTCCAACCTCAAGAAGGAGGGTTCCACCCACAACTGGCAACACATCACTGACCAAATTGGCATGTTATGTTTCACAGGTTAAAGCTTGAACAGGTGGAGCGGCTGACCAAGGAGTTCTCCATCTACATGACCAAGGACGGCCGCATCTCTGTGGCAGGAGTCACCTCCAGCAACGTGGGCTACCTTGCCCATGCCATTCACCAGGTCACCAAGTAATGTCCCTAGTGCAAGGAAACAGAGACAACCTTTCTGTCTTCAGCTTCTGCTATTGAGAGCTTCACACAGACGATGAGAGAAGGTAGATGCTGGTGAGTGGATCATTTCTTTCAACCACAGTGTGTAACACTCAGCATTTGAATGTTTCTCAGAAAAGAACATGTAATGACACAGGGCAGAGGCATCCATGGCTGGCGTCTGGAACATTAAACCAAACTCTCTCCCCTGTCCTTTTATCTCCAACTTTTTTCAAAGAGTTTACATGTGCAAGAAAGTCATTGCACCAAAAAAACCTGTCAATTATACCATTGCAATATTTCAGAAGCTTTAGCTGAAGTGTCAGGTTCCTTGTGAGAAATAGCACACGTTAGAGGCTTTGAGAGAAGACCTAGTTCTGTCATGAACAGTCGGCCTTGTGTCTGTCCTCCCATCTTAGAGCAACCTTATCAACAGGCCGCACTGCAGAAATGATGTTTTATGAAAACCAATGAGGCTGCTGCCACTCCAGCAAGGAAAATAATGCAGTTTCCTGTCTTATGTAAGAAAAAGAGAAGGCTCTCTTTTTCTCCCTTGTCATTGCTGTTCTTTTCCTTACGTACAAACATTTTTAACTACTGCAGATTTTCATCCCATTCTACTGCTTGACTGACCATCAACTCCATCCTATTGAGATTTATTTAAGAATGAAGAACATAATTTTCTGCTGATGCCATACCCTCACCTTTCTCAGCAAAGAATAGTGGAGAGTAGGAAACTGTACTTTATCTAGGCATCCTCTTGAATGATTGTGCAAGTTTCTCCGGTTGGGATGTTGTCTCTGCCCAGTTGGACCTCCTCCCTTTGTTGAATGCGCTATGCAGCCACTCATCTTACACCGTGAGTCCACCGGTGCAGGGTGGTACCAGGAAAGAGGATATTCTAGGCTTTGTGTGCTGCTAGCTGGGTTCAGGCTTCACCTACCGGAAAGAACCACCATCGGCTCTAACCACGTAGACTTATTGAGGCCTGGTTTCTCTGTTACAATAAAATTACTGTAGACCCCCCCAAAAAAATATAAAACAAAACCCATAGATACAGAGAGCTGACCATATTTCCTAAGTTTGGAGTTTCTTATTCAGACCCTTTGCCCATTTTTCTATTGCAGTAACTGTCATTTTCCTATCAATTAACAATGTCTATACATTTATACATGGTATTTTCTGAATATTATTCACTTTTTTGCCAAGACATATAAGAATCTTCTCTCATTTTTTTCTCTATAAGAACTATCCATATTATATGTCTTTGAGTAGAAATCTTTAATTTTGATACAACCAAATTTATCATGCATATGCCTTGTTATTTTTACTTTTGAAGTTTTACCAAGTCATGCTTTATAAATATGTATATATATGCATATAAATCCTGTATTTCTATTAACTTTAATATAAAATTTTTTTCCTCTTACACATTTAGTTTTTAATCATTTTTTATATGTGTAATGTAGGGATTCAGTTTTATTTTTTAAAGAAGTTAGTTTTACAAATACATTATTTTTTATGGATCCATAATATTTTACTTATTTATGGAGTAATGTGATATTTTGTTACATGCATAAAATGTGTAATGATCAAGTCAGGGTATTTGGGATGTCCATCATCTTGAATACTTATCGTTTCTATCACTTGGGAACATTTCAAGTCCTCTCTTGTAGCTACTTTGTTATATGCCATATATTATTGTCATTTCTAGTCATTCTAGTTCACTGTCAAACATTAGAAGTTATATCTTCTATCTAACTGTATGTTTGCACCCATTAACCAACCTCTTTTCATCCCCTCTCCCACTCACATACTCTTCCCAGCCTCTGGTATCTATCATTCTACTCTCTACCTCCATGAAATCAACTTTTTTAGCTCCCACATGTGAGTGAGGACATGAGTATTTGTCTTTCTATGCCTAGCTTTCTAAACTTAATACTTAACATAATGACTTCTAGTTCCATCCATGTTGCTGCAGATGACATGATTTTATTCTTCTTAAGTCTGAATAGTATTTCATTGTGTATATATATGTATATATATACACACCACGTTTTCTTCATCCATCCGTTGCTGAACATTTAGTTTTGTTTCATATATATGTTATTGTGAATAGTGCTACGATAAACATTGGAGTGCTTGCATCTCTTTGTTATACTGATTCCATTTCTTTAGGATAAATACCCAGTAGTGAAATGGCTGGATTATATGGTAGTTTTATTTTTAGATTTTTGAGAAGTTCCACACTCTTTTCCATAGTGGCTATACTAATTTACATTTTCACTAACAGTGTATAAGAGTTCTTGATTACTCTGGCAAGTGGCTTATTGAGTTATCTTCTCAAAACACAAACTTTTTTGTTCACCCTTTGTATTATTTTTTCTCTATTTTGTTTAATTCTGTTCTGATCTTTATTTTATTCCTTCTACTAATTTTGGTTTTGGTTTCCTCTTGCTTTTCTAGTTTCTTAGGTGGATGGTTAGATTTTTTAAAAATATTTCTACTTTTTGGATGTAGGTGTTTATTGCTTTAACCTTCCTCTTAGCACTGTTTTTGCTGTATCCCATAGGTTTTGGTATGTTGTGTTTTTATTTTGATTTGTTTCAAGAAATTTTTTTTGATTTCCTTCTTAATTTCTTTCTTGAGCAGGTTATTTAATTTTTAAATTTCATCCTTAATTTCTTCCAGGACATGTTATTTAATTTCCATGTATTTGTAAAGTTTCCAAAGTTTGTTACTGACTTCTAGTTTTGTTGATTGTGGTTTGAAAAGATAATTGATATGATTTCTATTTTTAAATACTTGTTGAGATTTGTTTTGTGTCCTAACATATGATCTATTCTGGACAATGTTCTGTGTGCCGATGAGAAGAATGTGTATTCTGTAGTGGTTGTACGAAATGTTCTTCAAATGTCTGTTAGGTCCACTTGATCTAAGTCTGTTTTATCTGATACAGGTATAGCTACTCCTGCTTACTTTTGGTTTCTGTTTGCATGGAATATTATGTTACATTCCCTTACTTTCAGTCTATATGTGTCTTTACAGGTGAGATAAGATTCTTGTAGGTAGCATATAGTTGGGTCATTAAAAAAATTCATTCAGCCAGGCTGTATCTTTAAGTGGCAGGCTTAATTTATTTACATTCAAGGTTATTATTGATATGTGAGGGCATATTCCTATCATTTTATTAACTGATTTCTGGTTCTATACTTATTTTTTGTTTCTTTCTCTCTGTTTGTCATTGTTGTTTGGTGGTTTTTTTGTCATAGTAATATTTGTGTTTTATCTCTTCTTTGTTTGTGTGTTTGCTCCACCAGTGGTTTATATATATATATTTTAATGATGGTACATATTATTTTGCTTCCAGGCATAGGACTAAAGAGTTTTTGCAGTGCCAATTTAGTGGCGATGAATTCCCTCAGCTTGTTTGTTTGGGAAAGACATCAGTTCACCTTCATGTATGAAGAATAACGTTGTTGGTATAATATCCTTGGCTAGCAGTTTTTTTCTTTCAGGACTTTAAATGTGTTATCCCATTCTTTCTGGCCTGTAAGGTTTCTGCTGAGAAATCCACTCTTAGTGTGATGAGAATTCTCTTATAAGTGACTAGACACTTTTCTATTGATGTTTTTAGAATTATTTCTTTGTCTTTGACTTCTGGCAATATGACTAAAATGTGTTGTGAAGAGTTTTTTAATTGTATCTGCTTGGGGATTTCTGAGCCTCCTATTTGTGGATGTGTAAATCTCTTACTAGACAGAAAGTTTTCATCTATTATATCTTTAAGTAGGTTTTATAATCAATTCGTTTTTTCTTTACCTTCTGGGATACCAAATATTTGAATATTCAGTCATTTTATGGTGTCCCATCTGTCAGGTAGGCTTTGCTCATTTTAAAAAAATTCTTTTTTCTTTTTTTTTTGAGATGAGTTTTGCTCTTGTTGCCCAGGCTGGAGTGCAGTAGTTCAATCTCAGCTCACTGCAACTTCTGCCTCCCAGGTTCAAGTGATTCTCCTGCCTCAGACTCCCAAGTAGCTGGGATTAGAGGCATGCTCCACCACACCCAGCTAATTTTGTGTTTTTAGTAGAGATAGGGTTTCTCCATGTTGGTCAGGCTGGTCTTGAACTCCTGACCTCAGGTGATCCACCTGCCTTGGCCTCCCAAAGTGTTGAGATTACAGGTGTGAGCCACCATGCCTGGCCTCTTTTTTCTTTATTTTTGTCTAACTGGCTTACGTTAAAAGACCTGTCTTCAAGTTCTGAGATTCTTTCTTCTGCTTGATCTAGTCTATTGTTGAAGCTTTTGAACATATTTTGTATACATTCAATTAATTCTTGAGTTCCAGAATTTCTGTTTGGTTCTTTTTTATGATATCTATCTCTTTGGTAAATTTCTCATTCATTGTTCTGTTTCTCTGAATTCTTTTTATTGTTTTTCATAATTCTTTTGTATCTCACTGAGCTTCTTTAATATTTCAAATTTTTAAAATTCCTTAAATTCCTTTTTTTCTATAATTTCTTAAATTTCATTTTAAAATCAAGATATATTGCTGGAAAATTATTATGTTCCTTTGGAAATATCATATTTCCTTGTTTTTTCCTGTTTCCTGTGTCTTTATGTTGACATCTGCACATCTGGTATAACAGTTGCTTCTTCCAACCTTTTTTTTTTTTTTGAGACAGAGTCTTGCTCTGTAGCCCGGGCTGGAGTGCAGTGGCCGGATCTCAGCTCACTGCAAGCTCCGCCTCCCGGGTTCACGCCATTCTCCTGCCTCAGCCTCCGGAGTAGCTGGGACTACAGGCACCCGCCACCTCGCCCGGCTAGTTTTTTGTATTTTTAGTAGAGACGGGGTTTCACCGTGTTAGCCAGGATGGTCCCGATCTCCTGACCTCGTGATCCGCCCGTCTCGGCCTCCCTAAGTGCTGGGATTACAGGCTTAAGCCACCGCGCCCGGCTCTTCCAACTTTTTGAAGTTGCTTTCAAAGGGGGAGGACTTCTTCCTGAAGCTGTATGTATAGTGTTGGTTGTGTAGGGTGCTTTGGCTTTGTTTCTCGGTATATGTAGTAGTGTAGTCTCTGTATGATTTCTTCAACTGTAAATAGCATCAGTGATGTCTGTGATTTCCTTGGTGGCTTAGGGTGTGGTTGTTAGTGGATACTGTGGTGAAGTTTTGCTGAGCCCTGAGATGCTACATGGGCCAGTCTTCAGGCTCCAGTCATGGCAGCAGTGGGCTGAGTATTCCTGTCCTTGGGCTTCAGAGTGGCGTATGCTGGCACTGGTGTTAGTGGGTTCAGGCAGGTCAATTCTTGGGCCTTCATGTAGCTTGCTTGGGTGCTGGAAATGACAATGGTGGACTGGATGAGTGGTTAGGTTCTTGGCCCTTGCGTAGTGTGTGTGGTATGGGCAATGGTGGTAGCAATAGTTGGCCAACCTTCTGGGACCCAAGTGGTTCACGCTGATGTTGGCAATGGCTATGATGGGTGGGGTGGGCGAATCCCCAGGCCTGCATGTGGGTGCCTTCCAACTGTGTAGGTAGCGGTAGGTTGGTTGGGCCTGACTTCAGATCCCAGTAGAAGAGCTCAGGTGCCAGTGGTTGTGGACTGAGCTGGGCAATCCTCAGAAACCTGGATGGCATGCTTAGGTACTGGGAGGGCCAGAGCTGGGCTGGGTGGACCTGTTCTCAGGCCTCCTGATGCTGCATGCAGTCACTGGTTGTGGTAGGCAGGTACAGGGTGCAAATATATATATATTTAAAAACTTGTGCTTTCCCGATGATTTGTGGAACACCTTTATCAAATATTATCTACATGTATATATGAATGAGTATATTTCTGAGCACTCTATTTTATTGAGCTATTTGTTTTTATGTACATCTCATACAGTAATTACTATGGCTTTATACTATGTTAATACAGGTAATGAATGACTCCTCCTCTTCACTCTTCTTTTTCAAAGCTGAATTAATTTTTTGTGGCCATTATAGATTTTAGACTAAGATTACAAAATCCTCAAAACATTTCAACTGGAACTTTGATAAAAATCTGTATTAGTGGCCAGGTGCAGTGGCTCACGCCTGTAATCCCAGCACTTTGGGAGGCCAAGGCGGGTGGATCATGAGGTCAGGAGATTGAGACCATCCTGGTTAACATGGTGAAAACCCATCTCTACTAAAAATACAAAAAATTAGCCGGTTGTGGTGGTGACCACCTGTAATCCCAGCTATTCAGGAGTCTGAGGCAGGAGAATGGTGTGAACCCGGGAGGCGGAGCTTGCAGTGAGCTGACATCACGCCACTGTACTCCAGCCTGGGCGACAGAGCAAGACTCTATCTCAACAACAACAAAAAAAATCTGTGTTAGTTTCCTATTGTTGCTATGATAAATTACCACAAACTTAACAGAAATGTATTGTTTTACAGTTCTGTAAGTCAGAAATCCCACATGATCTCACTTGCATAAAAAATAAGTCACCTGCAGGGCTGTGTTCTCTTCTGGAAGATTTAAGGGAGAATCTATTTCCTTGCCTTTTTCAGCTTTTAGAGGATATCTTAAGCTCATGACCTTCTTGTTCCATCTTAAGAGCCAGTGCCATTGTCATACGTCCCTCTGACCACAGCTGGGAAAGGCCCTCTGCTTTTAAATGTCCTCGTGATTAAATATACCAACTTGAATACTACAGTATAGTCTCCTTATCTCAACGTTGATCATCTTAATCACATTTGAAGATCTTTTTCTTTTTTTTTTTTTGTCATGGAAGGTGACATATTCACATATTCACAGGTTGTGGGGATTAGCATGTGGGCATCTTTGGGAATCCATTATTTGGACTATCCCAGAATTGCATCACATTTACAGAAAAACTTAGGGAAAATTTAAGGTGGCTTAATTCTCTTTTTAGAGAGATCAATCACTGTATCCTGTATGAGAGTTTCATACTTTTCCCCACAGTAGTATTGTGAACTCTTGGTTAATTCCCAGATTCTCTATAATTTTTGTTACTAATGTAAATAGTGTCTTATTTTTAGTTGCAGTCTCTTATTGTTATTGCTATTGTGTAGAAATACTATTATTCTTGTAATTGATTCAATATCTGGCAAGCTTACTAAAATCTCTTATCAATTTTAATAATTTGTCCATTGAGTCTACTGATTCTCTCACACTTTTCTATTTTCCTCATTTCTGTAAGCCAGGGGTCAGGCAGCTCTGGCTTTAGTACCAAATCCATCCTGACAACTGTTTGTGTAAATAAAGTTTACATATTGCCTGTAGCTGCGTTTGCATGATGGCAGAGTTTAGTAGTTGTGACAGAGACTGTGAATGGCCCACAAAGTCTAAAATATTTACTATTTTTCCCTTTCCACCAAAGTTTGCCAAGCTCTACTCTAAGGCTCTTACTCCTCCTTCCCATAGCTTACAGTTGGTATACTTTACGGAGTCTTAAAAAGTAATGCCTAAAATCGATTAATCCTTACAATACTTTCTGAAGTCATACAAGTTTAGTGTGATAAAGTTTAATACATTTCTTTTCAAAATTGCAACTGCCACTAGGCTGTAAAATGTAATTTTGAAGAATGAGGCAGGTATTGCAACACTGTGAGACTATGAGTCATTCGTTGACAAGATGGGACTGCCAGACTGTGGGTACTTAGCTATTGGGAGATCCTACAGTTGAGATCCCATTGAAATGGGAAAACTGATCACTCTAAACTTAAGAGCTTTGCTATGTCATGTAGGACTGCCCTGGTTTCTACTTTAGATAAACTAAATTTGTATTGGTAGAGATGCCCTCTCTAGGAAGAATGAGAACAATGCTAAAGCAAGTATTCAGAGCTTGAAGCATACCTTCTGTGCCTCCTCAAGTGGTCTGGAATTGAAGGACACTCTTTCTGCATTGCCAAATGTGGCATACTTAGACATCATAAGTTAATTTTTAATAAACAATTCTGTTCTTGTGTATAAAATGAAAAAACTTAGAAGAAATAATCTATGGGACAAGCACTTAGAAAAACTTGTCCAGCTTCCAGTTTTTGGCTTGAAGAAAGCCAAGGTGCAACTTTCTTTATTTGTCCAACATCCAGGTTCATCCCACACCAACATCCTCTATTATTCTGCCTCAGTTCAACCCCAGGAAGATCAGAGTTGTATACCTGAGGTGTACTGGTGGAAAACACATGCCACATCTGCCGAAGTCCTGAAATTGGTCCTCTGGATCTGTCTCCAAAAAAAGTTGGTGATGACATCATCAAAGTAACTGGAGACTGGAAGGGTCTAAAGATTATAGGGAAACTGATCATTCAGAACGGACAGGCCCAGAGGGAACGGGTAACTTCTGCCTCTGCCCTGATTATCAAAGTCCTCAAGGATCTGCCAAGAGACAGAAGAAAGTAGAAAATCACTAAACACTGTGAGAATGTCACTTTTGATGAGATTGTCAATATTTCCTGACAGATCACTACAGAGAGTGATAGGGCAGAGAACGCTGTGGAACCAATAAGGAGATCCTGGGGACTGCCTCAATCTGTGGTCTGTCGGCTGCAGAGTTGATGCTTCCACCCTTACGATATCACAGATGACACCAATGGTGCTGCAGTGAAATTCCCAGTTAGGTAAGAGTGCAAAGAAAAATATTTCAACCACCAAAAGTTTATTCACTTTAGCTTGACATTTAAAGTCCTCTGTGATTTTCCCATATACTAGTCATTCCCAAACATGGCAGAATCACCCATGGTGCTTTAAAACAATTACAGATTCTTTGAGCTCAGTTATGAACCTACTGAATCAAAATCTCTGAAGGTATGATCCTAGAGACTTCACTTTTTAGCAACTTGCTAATACATTCTTATGTATCTAACCCAGCTTACTGTCCGAAATTACCTCTTCAGTCCTGCTGTCTTGCTGTCCGTTATTAGTCCTCGCATAACTTTTCAGAAAAATTCATTTGTCCTTTTTCTACCTATCTTTCCTATTAGTTGATTTGTCCTTTTCTTTTTCTTTTCTTTTTTTTTTCTATCTCCATGCATCCCTTTAAAACTTCCTTGCCCTTTTGACGTTTTTCCTCTCATTGGAAAGGTGAGAAATTGAGAACAACTGTGAAGCTAGAGGGAACAGTTCCCTTAAGACGAATCTCACTGCTGACACCAAATGCAAGTTTGAAGGGTTTCCCGTAAACACCTCAGGTTTGATAATTTGCTACAAAGACTCATATAACTCACTGCCAGCTCCTATACTTGTGGTTAAAGTTTATTACAGCTCAGATACAAATTAACATCAGCCAAGGAAAGAGAGGCATAGGGCAGAGTCCAGGATGGGCTCAATGTAGAGCTCTGGTTGTCCTCTCCCTGTGGCTTTAAGAGTGGCCTTCCCTCCTCCTGGCCACAGCGTGTGATGATATACACAGACAATCACCAACGGTGAAAACTCACCCAAGCCTTTGGTATCCAAAATTTTATTCAGGTCAATAACATACTACCTGTGTGGCGAAACTTCAGTCCCTAGCTTTCCTGGAGTTTGAGCTAATATCTTTAATTATCAGTTTCTTTGGAGGTCAGAACTGATATGACCTTGCTCTAAGTCTTCATCACAAATCACATTCTTGGACTTCCTGAAAGACAAAGCTCCAGAAAATACATTCTCATCAGGCAGGGCACTCGAGGGGCCTGAAGATCACCTCCCAATAGCCGAGGGCAAAGGTCAGATCTCCTGCTTCTCTTCTTTCAGCCTGTTGTCCCTCTGCCTCATTATTTCTTGATAGAACTTGATTTTGTCAAAATAGGCATGTTTTTAAAGTAATAGTTGGCAGCTGTTAGGAAACAATTGGCAGTGTCTGGCAGGAAGCAAAAGGGTTATGAAAATATACCCCACACCTAGAATGCTTACAGCACGTGTGGAATTTAACTTTTACAAAAGTCTTTAAAGGAAGCTATTTTTTTTCATATAGGATAAAAAAGCAAAGCCTCAACGTGATCACAGAGACAGTAAAGGAGACAGAATTTAAATTTGGGTCTTGCTGACTCCAAAGTGAATGCAGTTTTCTCTATACCAGATGTGACTCTGGGTTATTACTGCTCTTCCTCACCATGGGTGAATATTCATTGCAAGGAGCAGCCACTGCTTCTGAGAGTGATGAGAAAGGAGAAGGGTGTAGGTCAGCCTGAAGGTCAATCCAAGCCCATGGATCAGTATGGGCAGTGCTTGAGCTGGATACAATGAGCTCTATATTCTCTCTAACTCCTAAATCTACTTTAGATGAAGAATTAAAGAACCAGTGGTGGTTCACGCCTGTAATCCCAGCACTTTGGGAGGCCAAGGTGGGCAGATTGCCTGAGCTCAGGAGTTCAAAACCAGCCTGGGAAACATGGCAAAACCCCTTCTCTACTAAAAATACAAAAAATTAGCCGGTTGTAGTGGTGGGCACCTGTATTGCCACCTACTTGGGAGGCTGAGGCAGGAGAATCGCTTGAACCTGGGAGGTGGAGGTTGCAGCAAGTGAGATCGTGCCACTGCATTCCAGCTTGGGCAACAAAGGGACACTCCAAAAATAAATTAAAAAAAAAAAAAAAAGAACCACTGGAGAAACCCTCTACCTATGACTTTGTGTTCATATTTCAATTATTAAAATTTACTAAATGTCTATATGTTATTTTTATTGCAATGCATTATAAAGTAGCCATGATTATATTTAGTTTTACACATGAACAAACTGAGGCTCAAAGGATTGGAGAGCAGATGAACAGTAGAGCTGAAATCAAAATCAAGGTGAACTTGACTCCCATGCTTGCATCTGTCTGCTATACCACACTGCTTTATCTTATCACCGTACATAGATAATTCATGAAACAGAAGTTATGCGTGTCACCTTTCCCACTTCTTTTGTTATTTATTGGAGGGGCACTGATGCTTTTCCAGTAATGTATGTTCCTGGTATTTTCTAGATAGGAGTAAGCTCTGTACTTGTCAAGCTTTCAAAGCAAGTGAAGGCTCTGCCCATTGTGTTTCTGGTTTGACTGTGGCTACCCTTTTCTGTAGAGATAGAGTTGGTTATACGTGTGGAGGAAAGAATGAAGGTAAAACATCTATTCTTTATGGCATGATATAATTTTAGATCTTAACTATTTTATTACTTAACCTTCTAATAGAGAAGCACTTCTGCCATTCTTGAGTTTATAATTAAATTTGGAATTTAATGCCTTCTTAGGTCATGGCTTCAAATCTAGGGGAAATTAAGAGGAAAATGTATTCTAAAACTCACAAGAGTTGCACATAAAGCAATCAATCCTACCAAATTTTAGGACTCACAGCCCAGAGAAAAGTCCAATGCATTAATCTGAATGCTGGGTACCTATGAGTCAGTCAACCCATATCAATGTCATCCTATAAATCACCTATTACCCCTACAGGACGTAAAAGCAGCCAAACATTATATTTAGTAGATCCTAGTCTTGTACTTAAAAGACAAAAAGAGAAGTAGGGGACAAGGTGGCTAGCTAGAAATATGACTCAGTAGGACATACAATCTCTACGTTAGGAATGTCACACCATGGGTATTTTGGGAGGCAAAAAGTGATTTGAATGACTATAAGGTCCCCAACATTGGATGAAGTCATATTTATTTTAAGAAACAAGCATAAAATCAATGGTGTAGTATATTTTGCCAGAAAACAAAATTTAAAGAGAAGCTCCTTAAAGCTGCTAAAAAGGAATTTTCTGAAAGAATATATTTTCACTTGTGTTAATTTCAAAAATAATATAACCCAAGTAATTTAATTGATCTTGACATTTTACTGATTGACACTTTATTGAGACGAACATTTTGATTTTTTGGGAGAGCCATTAATGGGTATCAGAGCATTATTTTACAGGTGTCTCAAATTTTTTACTTAACAAGTTAATGTTTTATATTCAATTTTATATTGAAACTGCCATTGCAAAATTGTAACTGAGACATTGAAAGAGATCTGACCTAACCAACTTCATCTTGCTTCTAACCTCCAAATTGTCCTGTTCATTCCTGGGTGTAGGCTGAACTATCTTTGGGAGGAACTTAGTTTATAGTTTATAAAAACAAAAACTATAACAGGCCTTTCCCAAAACAAGCCTCCTACTTGCCTGGGAACTAGACTGCTTTTGTAGGACTAACAAATTAGCCACAAGATTAGAAATTATGGCTTAGGAGTCATGCAGCTGGAGGCTACAAGATTCGGGCGCTCCCTAAACTGCTCCTAAGATCAATGCTTGAGATATTTTGGAGACGCTGCCATTGGTGGATCAGCTGGCACCACCCAGATCATAAACTGGCTGATTTGATCTTGTGGCGCCCACCCAAGAACTGACTCAGCACAAGAGGACAGCTTCAGTTCCCTATGGTTTCACCTCTGACCCAACCAGCCAGCACTCTCTACTCACTAGCTTTCCCTCACCCACCAAATTATCCTTAAATCTTCTGATGCCCAAATGCTTGGGGAGACTGATTTGAATAATAATAAAAAACTTCAGTCTCCCACACAGCTAGCTCTGCATGAATTACACTTTCTCTATTGCAATTCCCTTGTCTTGATAAATCAGCTGTGTCTAGGTAGCGGTCAGGGTGAACCCATTGGGCAGTTACAGTCATATGTGATTTCAATTAATATAGTTCATATTATACTGTATCATATTGTGATACAAATATATTGCTTTACTTTGTTAATTTTTAATTAAAGTCATTTAAAATACTTTGCATAGTGAAAATGTATAATAAATGTTGATAAATCTTCTCATATTAGTAATATCTTCATAACAAATGTCACATTTGGAAACTACATGTGAGGAAATGATAGTTTAGATTTAGATTAAACCTTGTGGGGAAATTTGTGTGCTTCAATGGAAAACTAAGTGCTTTGAGCACACCCTTCTGCATTATCTGATTCTGATTCTATGGGGACTCTTGGCATTGCCTTTGATCCATTTTACAACTGTGTAAGTTGTAGATAACTGATAGCAAGATGCAATAATTCTTTTCTATAGACATGCAAAATAATTCTGTTTGGTGGTTCAATTGACTTCCCTCCCTCCAGCGAAAAAAAACCAGATTTCTCTCTATTTGTAAATGCATTTCAACTTTCCTTTACTACACATAACCTTCTGCTCCTTTAACTTATTTTTAAAACTGATTGTAACAGCTTACTGTTTTCCACATTAATAATGAGTTTAAAACAATCTTTAACATGTATTCATTTTATATCTATATGAGACTCATGATTTTACCTGATTTTTGAAAATTATCCTTTAATAAATGACACTTAAATGTCATCCTTTTAAGAAACCAGAGTGGTATTTTTCTGTAGTTGTTACATATTGAATCATGTTAATTGTTGCTTTTATTTTCTTATCTTCTGATATGGCTACTGTTTCATCTGTCATAGTTTTAATTAAATATTGACAGGTGTGTGTTTTGTTTTCCCACCCTCATTGTAAGCTCTTTGATGGTTAATGCTTCCCTGTATTCCTTGCTGTGCCTAACATAGCATGTTACACATCGTATGTGATCAGCTTGATGATAACTACAAGTTGGATAAAATACAAATACTGGGTTTCCTATTTCATCTAGTCTCTGTACCTTTTCTGTGGTCTTTTGCAAGTGTTACAAGACTAGTGGCTTCATATTGGAGATTGTGAACATCCTAAGAGTCCTATACTTCAAGTATGAAAAGGGCAATTGGGTATTTCCCAATGACTTCTTAATTTTACTTTTTACTATTTTTATGTTATTTTTATATGACAATAGTAGTGTGTGAAAAAATAAATGTAGCCTACATTTTAAACAGATCTCAGTCTTTGCAGATGTTTGCTTTATGGTTATATATTACTTGGAAGAGTTTCAGCTCTAGAGTTTCTTTCACCCAAGGCCTGAGTGTCTGGCAAACTTTATCCCAAGGATGTATTTGGAGAAGGAGTGCTCTCTCTTAACACATGAACCAATAATATATACTTTCTAAAAACGTAAGTGGATTGGTAGTTTGTATGTTTTTATCCCTTGATTGATTACTTTAACATACATTTTCATATTTGATTTTCACAAAAATCTTATAAAAGACATATCTGCTATTTCTCCATTTTACAGCTGAGTAAACTAAGGTTTTATCAAGTTAAGTGACTAGAGCTTTGAACCCAGGACTTCTCCCATACTAACTCATTCTCATTTCATTAAAGTAAGCTATTCTCTACATCTTGAGAAGGTCTTATCCTTCAAAGCATCACCTCATGGTATAGCCTTTCCAATACGCTCTGGGTCTATCTGTACCATTTTCTAAATTTTACCCAGAGTGTTTCCTAGAAAATTATAAGGATACAAATAAAATTGTTAGATCACAAAACATATATCTTTTTTCACATAAATGAAGGCCTAAATAAAATTTGATATTGAATTTCTCTTCATCTGTTTTTCTCTGAATCGGAAACTTAACTTCATGGCAATTTCATTGAGCAACTCCAATCAGATTGCTTGCTTTCCAAGGCCTGTCCTGATTACTGTTAGTACAGTGATAGGGAATCCTGGATCTTCCGAAAAAAAGTAGGAGATCAAAGGTTAGTCTTGAATAGTTATTCTCAAATTTTGTTGCACATTAGAATCCAGACCTTTAGGATCTGAGCCTCCACATATATTTTGGGGGATGCCGATCTAAGGTATTTAATTAAGGAAAGATCTAAGGGCCTGAGAACCAGAGTCCACCAGAGCCAGAGAACTATAAGAGTTTGTTGGATGAGGTCACAGTTTTCCTAGAAAGCACTCATCTGATTTTTTAAAAGACTATATATTTTAGAGCAGTTTTAGATTCATAGCAAAATTATAAGGAAGGTACAGCTCATCTGATTTTAATGTGCTCGAATCTGTCCCCCTGTCTCTTCTGAGGTGACTGGAGCAGACCAGATGTAAAGGTAATCCCAGACCATTCTCTCTAGCTCCCTAGAAACTTATGTTCTTGAATGGATCTACAGAGACTTACTTATGAATCATTGGTACAACACAGTGTTCACAGACCCTGTGAATTAACTACTGAAGGGACCTATAAGATGTTTTTTGCTAAAATGCTGATGAAACTGACCCAATTGTCCCACAGAACTGATGTTTATGGGTTTTTTTGAATAAATATAGAAATTGACCTACCTAGTCATGAAACTTAAGAAAGTGACATTTCTCTCTTACCTGAGTTCGTTTCTTAGGAAACCAACCCTCAGGCCTCCCAGATAGTATCAAGGATCTAAAACTTATGAGATCACTGAGATCACCACATCTAGACAATGGGATGCCAGACCCCTCACCCATCATGGTGGCCTAACTGACCACCTGTGTCTTGTTGACCAACTCCTCTTGCTTATCCTTCCCCGATTCCTATTTTCTCAGATATAGTCACATTTCTTCTCTACTACATAATCCCCAGATTTTAGTCCATCAGGGAGGTGGATTTGAGACTAATCTCTTATCAACTAGGCTGCAGCACCTGATTAAAGCCTTCTTACCTGTCAATACTTGTGTCTCAGTGATTGGCTTTTTGTGTGGTGAGTAGCAGACCTAGTCAGAAACTCTGGCATTTCGGAGACACTAATTATGAAAATAAATTATGATTTAGAAGAACAAGAAAGTTAAACAAATGTTTAATAGGAGAATACTAAAACTGCAACATTCTATTGAGAGATATCAAAGAAGACAAATAAATGGAGAGTGAACTCTACTTCAGAAAGAAAAGATGAAAAATTTTAAAAGTGTTTTGCCACTTCCCTGCATGACACCTTTCAATGGATTATGCTCACATTCAAAAAGAAATTCCAAAGTCCCTGCCGTTTATCCAAAGATGCTTCACAGTATGACCTCTGATCTCTCCCTAACTTGTCATCTTCTCTGTTTTCAAAGAAACAGAGAACGTCATCCAGCTTAGTGTTCTCCTTTCCTCTTCTCTTTGACAACCATGTGGCTTTCTTCCTTGCTTCCTTCAGGTCTCTGGTTGTAACCTTTTGAAAGTTTTTTGCTGCATGCTGTACAAACAAAAGTAATCCACATTATTGCAGTAGAGAAAGAATTTAATCGACAGGAGGCTGGCCATGCCGTGTGGGAGACAGAGTTATTACTCAAATCAATCTCCCCCAGGATTCAGAGACTGGAGTTTTTTGAGGATAATTTGACTGGTAGTGAAACTGCCTTTGCAAAATTATGAGTGAGACAGTGAAAGAGATCTAACTTAATTGACTTCATCTTGCGTCTAACCTCCAAGCTGTCTTTGTTCATTCCCGCGCATAGGCTGAACTCACTTTGGGAGCAACTTAGTTTATACTTTAAACAAAGATGGTAACAGCCTTTTCCCAAAGCAGACCTTCTTCTTGCCTGAGGACTAGACCAACATTAGTCACAGGATTAGAAATTATGGTTTAGGAGTCATGCAGCTGGAGGCTACAAGATTCTGACCCTCCATAAACTGCTCCTAAGATTAGTGCTTGAGATATTTTGCATACCCTGCCCTTGATGGATCATCTGGCATCATCCAGATCGATAAACTGACTCATCTTGTGGCCCCCACCCAAGAACTGACTCAGCACAAGCGACAGCTTCAATTTCCTATGGTTCCATCTCTGACTCAACCAGCCAGCAGTCTCAACTCACTGGTCTTCCTTCACCCACCAAATTATCCTTAAAAACTCTGATGCCTGAATGCTCAGGGAGACTGATTTGAGTAATAATAAAACTCTCATCTCCCACACAGCTGGCTCTGTGTGAATTACTCTTTCTCTATTGCAATTCCCCTGTCTTGATGAGTTGGCTCTGTCTAGGCAGCAGGCAAGGTGAACCCCTTGGGTGGTTACAGTAAGGGGCCGTGGGGTGGGGAGAATTGATTGGTTGAGTTGGAGATTAAATCATAGGGAGCTGAAGCAGTCTTTTTGCACTGAGTCAGTTCTTAGATGAGGGTCACATGACCAGATGAGCCATTTTATTGAACTGTGTGGCACCAGTTGATCCATCTAGTGCAGGGTCTGGAAAATATCTCCAGCGTCCCTCTTAGGTTTTATGGTAGTGATGTTATCCTGAGAAGCAACCGGAAGGTTTAGAACCTTGTGGCCTCTAGCTGCATGACTAGCCATAATTTCTAACCTTGTGACTACATTGTGACTACAAACGCAGTGTGGTCCCCAGGCAAGAAGAGAGTTTATTTCAGGAAAAGGCTGTTATCTTTCTTTCAAAGTTAAACTATAAACTAACTTCCTCCCAAAGTCCTATGCCCTGGAATGAACAAGGACAGCTTGGAGGTGAGAAGCAAGATGGAGTTGGTTAGGTCAGATCATTTTCACTGTCATAATTTTCTGTTATAATTTTTGCAAAGACAGTTTCATGATTCGGTATTGATATAAGAAGCCTTTCCAATAATCTTATATACAATATTACCCCATCACTCTTTGGCTCCTTTCTTTGCTTTACCTTGAGAGCTCTTATCATCTAGCACTCTCCACACCCTGACTTTGTGTTATTTATCTATTTGTTTGCTGACTTTGAAGTAAATTAAAATATTTCACCCCAAAATTTATTTCTTTGACATACTTTGAAATGGTTGCTGCTTGGCCAGCAAACAGAAGTGGCCTTGCAACGCTATTTTTTGTGGGGAAAATTTGCACCTGTAGAGAATCTTCATTAATGTAGCCAACTAGCCAACCTCCCCCACCTCCTTGGCCCAGGTAGGTTTCTTCCCTTTCAGGATCCAGGAGGGATTGAGAGTCTGACATCTTCGTGAGTCTGAGATCTTTAACAGTCTGAAAAGAAACATTTACTATCTATTCTGTCTCAGGGAGGCTTCGTCTACATAGCAAGGCTCCCCTTGCCAGCCAAGCTTCTTTTTTTCTCCCTGTCTTGCCACTAAACCTGATTTACCAACATAACTTGCTTTTGGCCATGTTCTGAGTCTGCATTCTTTACTGTGTCCTCAGGATGGTATATAACCTATCATATCTTATTTTTGGGTTGCATCTTCATCCTGAAGGCTCCTGGGTATACATGTTAAGTAAGTTTGTATGTCTTTTATCCTATGAACCAATCTGCCCCATGCCAGTGATTGTTCAGCAAACGTTTAGGGAGCCCATGGCTATGGCTCCCCCATGGTTTTGACTCTTTCATGCAGATGTTCCATAGGGAAGACTTTTTTTTTTTCCCACTGCTCTAGCAATTAGTCTGGTTCATAGTAGGAACTTGATACATATCTGTGAAACAAATTAATAATGAATGATCATTAACCTACACTACAAATTCAGTGAGACCTCAAGCAAAATCCAAGAGATTTTTTAAAAACTTGATCAAATGATTCAAAATTCATACATACCTAAATTTAGAATATGCATACTTTTAAAAACAAATTCTACTTGCAGGCAGTGATTCTAAAAATAATTGAATAAATGTTCAGGTATCTATAAAAGGATGATTGTCATAGAATTACTCATTAAGCAGAAACTAGAAAATAATTTTAAGTACATTAATTGGAGCTAGGTTTATAATTTATGGTATATTAAATTAAAAGATAATCTCTGATATAAACAATACAGTGATAAGTGAAAGATGTTATCAAACAATATGTAGTACAAAATTATTTAAAAGATATAATTGTGTATTTACACATATGCAAAACATGTCTGTTAGACTACATAAGAAAATATTAATATTTTTTATTGGTAAATCTAGAATGACCTTCACTTATTTTAAATCTCCTTCTTTTCTGTCATAACCATGAATTATTAATAAAAGGAAAATAAAACTATTCTTATTTTTTAAAAACAAAAAACAGTATCTAGTCCAATTTTTTCATTGGACAGATAAAAGAAATTGGTCTCAAGATACAAATTATCTGTGTGTGTCTGTGTGTTTAAGTATTGAAAATAGGGATAAACACATTTATCCAATGTAATCCATCTGGAAAAGAAGAGCAGGCTTGGTTTTAGTGAAAAGTTGTGAGTTGTTTTATTTTTTTCCTGAACCAAATAGCTGTTTTTTATGAACTTCAAGCTTAGCTGTCATATTGCCTTTTGGCAAGACACTTGATTTGAAGGTAGATGTACTCTGCAAATAGAGTATATCTATCACAGACTACTAATGTAGCAAAATGAAATCACACAAGTAATCTCTTTAGATAGATTCCAGTGAATCTTCTTGCTCATTTCAATCCAAATCAAATCTATATTAAAATATTAATGCAAGGATTAAACTATATAAGTACCAGGTCAGACTGGAGGAAGATTAAAGGGAATACAAGAATCAATCCTCAGGCATCAAGTTGTAACTTCAGGATATGAGCTCATAAGATATAGTTATTTGCATAAACCAAAGTCACAAAGGAAAAAATGTTCTCAAAAGATACCAACATTAGTAATTCCCTGGGTTTATTTGCTGCACATAAAATAACTATTTATTGTGAAACTCGAATGGCTTTTGTTTAGCATACTTGTTTGATTTCATTTCTTGATTATTTCGGGTATTCATATAAATATTGGATTAAAAGAATTTGAGTAGTTAAGTACTTAAGAAGTTCAATTTTGAAAAGCCCAAACTGTGAGAATATTATGTGAGATGATGTGAACAATTTAAAAAAACATCTGGGGCAACAGCTAGCCCATATAACGCCCTTGTACACAGTGGAGAAAGCTGCATCCTCCAGGTGGACATGACCACATGGTTTGGCAAGCCTCTTCTCTGGGCAAGCTGGGGAAAAAAAACCCCAAAACAAACAAATAAAAAAACAGCATGGCTATGATGAAGGTGGAGGGAAAAGTGGCCTCTTTTAACCTTGGTCCTGAGGTTTTAAGAGGAATATGTCTGTGAGTGGTGAAACTGCCTTTGCAAAAATTAAAACGGTGAGAAAATTATGACCGTGAAAGAGATCTGACCTAACTGACTCCATCTTGCTTCTCACCTCCAAGCTGCCTTTGTTCCTTCCTGAGACTAGGCCAAACTAACTTTGGGAGAAATTTAGTTTATACTTTAACTTTGAAACAAATGTGATGAAAGTCCTTTCCTAAAATAAAACCCCTTTTTCCCCGGGGACCAGATTGCCTTTGTAAGACTAACAAATTGGCCACGAGATTAGCAGTTATGGTTTAGGAGTCATACAGCCAAAGGTCACAAGATTCCTAACTTCTCCAATTGCTCCTAGGGATAACATCACTGTTGTAAATTGGTGCTCAAGACATTTTTTTCAGACATTGCCATTCTGATGCACCAGATGGCACCACCTGGACTGGTAATCTGGCTCAATCAGGAACAGAAGACAACAGAACAGGGATAGAAGACAACAGAAAGAACCTACCAACAGCCCCAATGATTTCATCCATGGCCCAACCAATCAACACTCCCTACTCCTGCCAAATTATCCTTAAAAAACCTCAGTCTCCACATTTTCTGGGAGACTGATTTGAGTAACAAAACCCCAGTTTCTCATTTAGCTGGCTCTGTGTGAAATGCATTCTTTCTCTATTGCAGTTCCCCTGTCTAGATAAATAGGCTCTATCTGGGCAGTGGGCAAGGAGAATCCTTTGGGCAGCTACAGTGGCAGAGACAGAAATGGATTGCACAAAGTTTAACCAGGAATTCACATAACTGGCCTATTGACAGTGTGAATTCTATATCTATCCTCAACCTATCCCCCTTTCCAGTCTTGTTCCCTCTTTCTCCCCCACACTGACTATATTATCTTGTTTCTTTAATGATCTGTTTTGTTTTATTAGTTTCTTAACACAGTTTTAGAACTTTCTGTTCTCTTTCTAAATGCTGATTAATATATACTTATTTTCTGTTTCCATTTCAGTTAACTTCATCTGTTCATTCTTTAGGCTTCTTGCTTCTCTTTTCTTTCATTTTAATCTTTCTCCTTTTAAAATTCTTGTTTCTAAAATATTTGAAAAAAATTCCAGATAAAACATTTAGAACTTTCCAATTCATGCTTGATTTGATTGTTAAAGTTTAACTTTTTAATATCATTGGGTTTTTAAGTTGTATTAAAAATTTTACTCCATTAAATTTTCCCTTACCTTGTCCTTAAACTTATCTTTAGTCTCTTTAGCCATTCACCTTCCCTTTATCACTCTACTTTAATTTTCTTTTTTTAATTTTTTACTCCCCCCCTTTAATAAATATTTTTAAAGTGACCTTTAGAATGTTTAGCCAAAGAAGTGGTAAAAATGCAGACATTCCTCACCCCAGACAGGAGCTACGGAGGAGCTCTCCCACCGCTGTCTTTGCAGCTTCCCCTTGCTTTCCCCTAATGGATTTCCTGGTCCACTTAAGGCTGGCTCTTCAGAAACCTCACCGTGATACCCCATTGTTCCCGCTGGCTATAATTCTATTAGCGTGCCTGGCACTTCTGATTTCCGGGAATAGTGTTTCTTCCCAAGTTCTCATACCATCTGGTCTTTACCTAGGCAATATGCATTTAAAATCTGTAGTCTTCAATACACTGTACGTGCTATTAACTTTGAGACAAACAGCCAAGAGAAAAAGTACATGACAGCACTAACAGTCACACCAGGAACTTTATGCACTAGCCCTGTCTGGCAAGTCTTGCCCTTGGTAAAGAACCAAGTGGTGTTGACCTGCACATGGGAACTCAGAGAAAAGGAGCATGGGCCCCTTTTAATGCCCTTATGTCCAAGTTGCTGTCTCTTCTCTTCTCGTGGAGCATATAGACCTCATGGATCCTAATTTTTAGCACCCGTTAGAGCTCTTCCTAAATTCCTCATTCTCATTATAATGCTCAAAGGGAATCTATTTAGAGCAGCTTTTTTAAAGTGACAATTATAAACCTGCTTGATGGTAACCTTGATTTGTTACGATTTGTATTTAGCAATTTGAATCTGACTCGAATGTCATTACCTAAGAAGAAAAGCCCATTTTCTTAGACACGCGCTTTGTTCCCCAGCGAAAGCTCCTGTCGGGAGGATCCCCATGCTGGGCTTCTCTTTTCGCTAAAGAAATGGGAGTCTGGGGTGGCCCGAGTCCCTGAAGCGCCATGCAGTTTGCATGCAGGCTGTTAGTGGAAGCACCCACAAAAAACACACTTTCCTCATCCAGATGTCTTGTGTTCTCACACCTTGAAGCTAGTTCCCTTTTCTCTTAATCTGCCTGGCAGTGTCTCATATGCAGTGATCCAAGAAAGGCAATTTCTACATTGAAATAGCTGAGTGAATTTTCCTGTCTCTTTTCTCATGTATATGGCATATAGTATCAACTCAGTTCTAAGCTTCCTAAGAACAGGGGTGATGTTTTTTATCCTTTCTATCCCCATAAGACCCCACTTCATTAAGCTGTATGCAGTGAGTACATAAAATATAGGCATCAAAATTGGGTGATGAAATAGTTTGTATGACAAACCCCCATGATACAAGTTTACCTAGGTAACAAACCTGAACTGGAACTAAAAGTTACAAAAATTAAAAAACAATGTTGCTGACCTCTTTTTTTAGCCTTCTTACTTTTGGATATTTTACACCATATTATAAAAGTCAGTGAATAGCATCATTTGAATATCTTTCATGGTTTATCAATACATTTTTGCTCTGCAATAACCACAAAATGTCAGTGGCAAACAACAGTAAACATGCATTTCTCGTGCTTCTGCAGGGTTCGTCCATCCAAACTGGGCTTGCCTGGAGGGCTCTGCTCATTTTGGCTGTGCTCACTTAGGCAGCTGAGGCTTAGATGGTCTAGGCTAAACTTGGCTGATGAAACTCAGCCACATCTATCTTTCACCTGATAGAAGCCAGTCTTCTCATGATGCTTGTAGATGTGCAAGAGAATAATAACCAAGCACAACTCTTCAAGGCTTCATCTCTTCTAGCATCAGGTCCATCAAAGCAGGTATGTGGCTGAGCAGTTGTTTGGAAAAAAGTATGAGAACAGGGAGGTGTGAAGAATCAGTGCCAAAT
Source organism: Chlorocebus sabaeus (assembly GCF_047675955.1). NCBI lineage: Eukaryota > Metazoa > Chordata > Mammalia > Primates > Cercopithecidae > Chlorocebus > Chlorocebus sabaeus. The sequence goes on along the minus strand of NC_132921.1, from coordinate 16,325,430 downwards.
GATGTCATCAACCACATATAGTGTGGAATATTAGTGAATAGTGCTCTATGAAAAAATTGTGGATGTGCATTGAAGGAGAGTTGACTCTGGTCACATAATGCCTTCTTCTTTTTTTTTTTTTTGAGACGGAGTCTCCCTCTGTCACCCAGGCTGGAGTGCAGTGGTGCGATCTCGACTCACTGCAAACTCTGCCTCCAGGGTTCACACCATTCTCCTGCCTCAGCCTCCCGAGTAGCTGGGACTACAGGCGCCGCCACCACGCCCGGCTACTTTTTTGTATTTTTAGCAGAGATGGAGTTTCACCATGTTAGCCAGGCTGGTCATGAACTCCTGGCCTCAAGTGATCCACTCACCTCAGCCTCCCAAAGTGCTGGGATTACAGGTGTGAGCAACCATGCCTGGCTGTATGTGTCATTTTTATCTGCCCAGGCAGCATGCAGTCTCATAAAAGAAGACATTGGGGCAACTCTAGCTTTAAAGAGTGGAAGTTTGACTTTTGGTGCAGACTGCCACTAGCTAATGAGGAAGCTGTTTTAATCTATAAAAGGGAAGTGCCTTTCTTTTTTTTTTTTAGATGGAGTTTTGCTCTTATTGCCCAGGCTAGAGTGCAGTTGTGCAATCTCTGCAACTTCTGCCTTAGTGTTTAAAGCGATTTTCCTGCCTCAGCCTCCCAAGTCACTGGGATTACAGGCTCCCACCACCACACCCAGCTAACTTTTTGTATTTTTAGTAGAGACGGGGTTTTACCATGTTGGTCAGGCTGGTCTCAAACTGCTGACCTCGTGATCCACCCGCCTCGGCCACCCAAAGTGCTGGGATTAGAGGTGTGAGCCAACGCACCCGGTCGGGAATTGCCTTTCTTAAACTGAGGGGGTTAAGAAGGCCCTCCACTGTGTGTCTTACGTTTCTTTGCAGTTGTCCATAGTATTTCATTTAACATACTGTTACACACAGAGTATGTTCTTAATATATGCATTTTGTGGATTGGTAAAATGTGGAATGAGATTTATAAACCCGAATCCTATACTGCATGCAAAGTTAGGATTGAATTAAGAGCAGTGAAGAAAGTTTCTCTATGGGGAAGACTGAGCTGGCCCAAAAATGTTCTAGTTAGTTCAGTGGTATTTTTATCACTAATAATCACTTAAAGTCATAATAAATTTAGTCGTTCCTCTCATAGGCTTCATTGTAATCCATTATGCTTTCAAGTGCATAAAGATGCTGTTATATTTTTACCAATAGATTTATGTTAAGTTGGTTAAAAAAATGGATATTCTAGATCAAAATATATGTCATATTAAAACCTGACCACAGTGGGAAAATTGTTTTCTACACAGGAAAAGCAATATGGATAATAGATAATGTGGATAGGGTCACTGTCATATTTTCCAAAGATTGAAAAAACAAATAGAGAATTTCTTGACAGTTGTAGCTTTGGAAATTTCTAAGGTTGCTTGAAAGGGTAACAATAGCTGCTCATTTGACCTCTGATTCACTAAAGCTACCCTTCAGGATTGGGAAAGTTTACCCTCTGTTGTCTGTCCTCTATGGAGAGTGTGCATCTTTCTTTCAGCTATGCACTTTAGCAAGCTAAATATTATCACTGCATGTCAAAGAAGATTGGTGGGGCTTGTTTCAGGATGGAAGAGTCTCATTCCAAACGATTCTTGCTTGGATTTTCCCCTTGCTCTGTTAGCAGACTACACACCATTTTTGATTGTTTAGGCCCCTATGATGTGTGCAGCAAACGAGAGGTGACTTCTTATCTATAAGCAGAAGCTGCCTGATAAACAGCAGGGATGAATAATTTATAAGGTAGCAGTATGGAAAGTGGCATTTCACACTTCTTTCCATGTAAAATGTCACATGAATTCCAAACAGGCTAAACAGTTTAGTAGGAAAGAGAAACCTCATATCGCTAGCAAGAAAAGGGAAAGAGAGGGTCTATAATGTGGCAATTATGATATTACTCAAAAAGAATTCTGATCCAAATATTGTTCTCCATTGATTAAATGTGAAAGCAAATTACAGTTTCTCAAATCGATATTAGGAAATAATTATTATACACATGGAAATAGCATCTGTAAGGCAAATAGGCTTGGGTTTTATTCTACTCAATTTCAGTCAACTTACAGTAAATGAATCCTGAAAAACTGTATTTTTCATTTTCTAATCATGCAGTTAGCCCTCCATTAAAAGAGAGCTAAAAAATGGGGTTTGATGGATTGTTATGCATCATATTGCATAGTTAACATTAGTCTACTTAATCAGAAAATCCAATCAAATTGGTTCTCTGAATTCTAATCATCCTGCCATTAGCAGCTCTTTATTACTAAAGATGGTTAGTAAAATTAAACTGAAACCATAGAAGATCAAACTCAAAAGTAAGTTGCATTTTTATTCCATTTAATAATTAATATTTAGTAAGTTGATATTTTGGAAAGCTAAACATTTAGAGTTACCTCATTGAATTCTTGACATTGTTACTTAATCTTGCTTATAGTGATATAATATTTTTGAAATATATTTTAAAAACATAGGTTCATCAAAGAAACCTATTAAATACCCTTATATATGAAATATTATAGGGAACACTCTAGGGTATAGAAAAATATAGTACTGCTTTTGTCTTTAAGGCTCCATTTCTTGATCTGGGGGGAGGGAGGTCACTGATGAATATATAACAGAATTAGAGATAAGGAAATGAGTTACTGTCTGGTGCTAACCATTACTCAATAGAAATTCAGAGAGAAGCAAGTTCAGGCAGCTCTGGAGCAGTCATGAATGACTTCCTAAATAACCAGAAATTTGTGATTTTTCTCAACTCTTTCTTTTCCCTCTCCAGTTGACCAATAATTCCAGATGACCTTACTGGCCAAATAATTATTCTGCTTCCATCTCCTTATTTCTTCTCCCACCATCCTGAAATATGGAAGTACAGTTCTAAAGAGTGGCCCTGAAACTGATCAGAAATTCTTCATGCATCTCAGTGCTCTTGCTTGGGCAATCTTCCTAAATATTTCTCATGTGTACAAAGAGTACCTCCCAATCTAGCTCTTTAGTTCAATGCACAAAATCCTTGAAGGGTGCCTGCCTTATCCACCTTCACAGAGTCAGTAAGTGGTAGAGCCAGGACTCATGTCCACGTGGTGTGCTTCCAGAGCAGATGTGTTTGTCCAAAATACCATATTGTAATCATACATGGATTTGTCTGCCTCCCATGAGACTGTAAGATCCTTGAGGACAACGGGACTATGTCTTCTTCGTTTTGGTATCTTCAGTGTCATGCCCTCCTAAGATACTCAAAAACTACATGTCACATAATTTTTGGAAAACTTGCATTTTGAAGATTGCAGTGGGGGAGGACCTCATCACGAGAACAAAGCCTGTGCCAGGTATAATGAGAGGTGATATTTAATAGGGAGGATTAGCTGCAGAAGTCTTGAAAAAGTTAAACAGATTTAAAAAAGGGACAGGAAGGTGACCAAAAGTCAACATCAACAGAAAACAGGACCAACCTTAGGGCTGGGGCACAAGGGGAATATGGGGTTACCAGAGCCAAGGAGACAGAGCTACCTGTGGTGAGCTATGATCACAGAAGGATAGACTGTCAGGAAGAAGTAGGAGACATGAAGATACAGGTAATTCCAGAGATAGAGACTGATATGGTTTGGTTCTGTGTCCCTACTCAAATCTCATCTTGAATTGTAATCTGAATTGCAATCCCCAGATGCAGAGAGAGGGACCTGGTGGGAGGTGATTGGATCATGGGGACGGTTTTCCCCATGCTGTTCTCGTGGTAGTGGGTAAGTCTCATTAGATCCAATGGTTTTACAAAGGGCAGTTTCCCATGCTCACTCCTCTCTGTTTGCCACCACCTTGTGAAGAAGGTGCTTGCTTCTACTTTGCCTTCTGCCATGATCATAAGTTTCCTGAGGCCTCCCAACCATGCTGAACTGTGAGTCAATTAAGCCTCTTTCCTTTATAAACTATCCAGTCTCAGGTAGTATGTAGCAGTGTGAAAACGAACTAATACAGAGACAGCGCAAACACACATGATGGCTTTTTTTTCCTCCACTGCTCTGTAGGCTCCCTGTTGGCTAAACCCAAGGGAAAGCAACTTGTCAAAATAGCCTGAGAAATGTCATTTACAGAAGTAAGGAGTAGGGGAAAGGCAGGAAATGAATTATCCTGGATTGTGCCTGTGTTAGTCCATTTTCAGATTGCTGATAAAGACATACCCAAGACTGCGTGATTTACAAAAGAAAGACAGGTTTAGTGTACTTACAGTTCCACGTGGCTAGAGAGGCCTCACAATTATGGTGGAAGGCAAGGAGGAGCAAGTCACGACTTATATGGATGGCAGCAGGGAAAAAGAGAGAGCTTGTGCAGGGAAACTTCACCTTGTAAAACCATCAGATGTCATGAGACTTATTCACTATCACGAGAACAGCATGGGAAAGACCTGCCCTCATGATTCAGTAACCTCCAACCAGGTCCCTCTTACAACCTGTGGTAATTCAAGATGAGATTTGGGTGGGGACACAGCCAAACTATATCAGTGCCTGTTTCCAGACAGGCACACAGTAGGCAGAGGGGAAAATACTTAAGGGGCAAATAGTGGGCTCAAAGACATGGATGGAAACGTGCATTTGGGAGAATAGAGGCATATGTTTCAATAGGCAGGAAGAGACCAATTTTGAAGCTATCATTAAACTTAGGTGGAAAAGTTTATAGGCAATATCACTAAGTGTTTGGAAGCAGAAAGCATTAAGTTAGCTTTTTAGTAGAATATGAAAATATCATAGATACAATAGATACTAGAGGCAAATTACAATAGTTGCCAAGCACAGAATAAAATTCTAAGAATCAAATAATAGAAAGTTGTGATATCATCTCTCACAACCTCATTCTTCTAAAGAGGCATTTTCTGTACTTACTTGATAATAAAATTCTCCTGGTGCTCCTGTTAAGCATGCAGACACACACCTACAATATCGGTTCTCCAGAAAAGAGTTTCTGTAATCTGTGCTACTATCAATAGTGCTAATGGTGATTTTTATGATCAGGCAAATTGAGGAAATGTTACCCGAAAGGGTTTATGTGAGAAAAATACCTACTTTTTTAATTGATCAGTATGTGCCACTAGCGATCACTTACAGGACTTGGTGCAGAATGAAAATGTGGGGCCCCTTGCTCAAGTATTCAGAAAATGATGTGATAATGGTACTGAAATATGAAGCTTCTTCCTTTCCTCTGCAGTCTCTTTTTATGTGTCATGGTATTTTTTATTTGCTTTTTGATGTTATAAGTAAAAAAATAAAAATGTAAATTATCTGCCTGAATTGTATCATTCATCTTTATGTTGTATGATGCCAGTTTTAAATGCAAATATTAGAGCATTTAACTTGTATGTGGAATCACTGACATGACACCATTTATGATTCATAGCTTACACAGGTGTATGTATTTCTTTCTCACCAGACCAGTGGAAATGCTGCACAAAACTAACTTAACTGTCTTTAATTCATGTCTTGATTAGCATTTACCAACACTTTCTGCCATTGACTTACTTATGACTAAGGCAGGACTGACAAGAAAAGGAGGTATGTGCTGCCCTGTCTTTCCCTGGTCATTGTCAACTAAGTGGGTGACTAATACAGGGAAATAAATGAGTGACAAATAATATGATAGTGTTCCCTGGTTTTTCATGTTTCTTGGGACATCATTGCCTATTTCTGAATTGAAAGCAAGTTCTGGTTCAAATAGAAGGTGCGACCTCTCTGGGCTGTCTGTCCCCTGCTTACTGATAGACATAATATATGCTTTCCTTTTCTTTCCTTTGGATCTCTCTAAACTCCCAAACACCATGTGTTCACCTGAGTTCTGTGCTCATGGAGCATTGCCCACACAGTATGCACATAGGGCAGCAAGGGTCTCTCTCGGCCCACATGGATGCTCCACTGTTTCGGTGGACTTCGTGTGCAACACACGAGTTCAAAGATAACCGTTACTAAAAATTTCAGGAGGAGTACAGTAGAACTTCAGATCAAGTGTGGGCCCTTCTGTGCGATGGCACAGGTCCCATGTCCATAAAGCTATCCTTGTGCCAGGGAGTTATGATTATCCTCATTTTGCAAATCAGGAAACTGAGGTTTACGGAGGTCAAGTAATGTTCAAGGCTACTCAGCTGGAAAGTGACAGACCTGGGGTTCAAATCAGACCATTGGTCTGCAAAGCTCATGTGCTAACATAAAATCTGCTTCATTTCACCACACTCGGCCCCCGTGTTGCTATATTTAGACATATCTGAAGGCAGATGACACAGTTGTGGGAAGTTTGGTTCAGTGATTAATTAGTCACTCCATAATCAATACGTGATTAATTTCCAAGTCCTGTTAAAGATGTAAACACACACCTACATAGTTTTCCAGAGAAAAAGCTTGTATAATCTGTGCTATATTGAAAGGGCTTTTAAAATTATTTAAGTAGAGACTCTCTGCCCTGATAGTGGTATTTACTTAACTTGATCTCTTATTTCCACACAAAACCACTCCTATGCACTGAGGTATGAAAATAAAAATGGATTAATTCATAAGGCACAGTTTCTGCCCTTAGGAAACTTAAATATGTTTGAAAAACCAACATTTCCCTTAGGATAATTTCACCTATGTCACCTCCTTTGGCTTTTCTCACAGGTTTTGTTTCTCCTCATTTCTCCTTGGTGCTTACTGGGTGCCTTTTCTAGTTTCACGTTCTTTTCAATAGCAACTGCATGGCTGCTTTCATGAGTTTGTCTCCTGCATATTGTTATGGTTTGTAAAACATTTGCTGACTAGGCCAGGCAGGCATGGCGGCTCATGCCTGTAATCCCAGCACTTTGGGAGGCTGAGGCGGGTGGATCATGAGGTCAGAAGATCGAGACCATCCTGGCCAACATGGTAAAACCCCTTCTCTACTAAAAATACAAAAAATTAGCTGGGCGTGGTGGCGGGTGCCTGTAGTCCCAGCTACTCAGGAGGCTGATGCAGGAGAACCGCTTGAACCCAGGAGGTGGAGGTTGCAGTGAGCCGAGATAGCACTATTGCACTTTAGTCTGAGTGGCAGACCGAGACTCCATCTCAAACAAACAAACAAATAAACAAGCAAACAAACAACATTTGCTGACTAATCTGATTCTTCAAATTAAAGATGATGGGATGTTTTCCTTTCCCCTGGTCTTTGACCCCTCCAACAGAGGTGAGGCGTGAATAATACTGGGGTGGATCTTCACCAAGGGCCCAGTGAATTTTCTCCTCTCAAGTGAACTCTCTGTGGCTTGCGTGCAGTGATTATGCCGAGAGCAAGACTTGTTCTGCCTATTTAAAGAGGGAAAGTCATTTAAAATATTTAAGAAATGAGAAGCTGCTCAGAATACATTTCATTAAGGATGTACTTGGGCTGATTTTGAGTTGGCTGTGGGGAAGCAGTAAACAGTCACAGCTCTTACCCACTCCTTCTGAACAAAATCTTCTTTAGGACAGAGAACATGTCTCAAAGCACATTTAGTGTATTATCACACACCCAGTAAGCAATTCAATATAATGTTTTAAATGGCCGTGGAGGACAGCCTGAGGCACCAATGCTTTTGGAAAATATATTTTGCATATCTACTGAATGGCATCATAGCGAGTCTATAAAAATATTAGCCTTAAAGGAATCATTCCCCCCATACTTTGCTATTAGTAAGTATGTCTGAAATCACTCCAGCAAAGAGGACTTTAAAAAAAATGTGTAAGTGTCTAGAGATAATCAACCAGCCTACTTTATTTATTACAAGAAGTTCACGACTTCTCCACATGAATATACCTGACTGCCAGTTAGTTCACTTAGCTGCTCTGGTTAGCAGTTGCAGGCTAATCCTACCCTATTTTTATATTTATTTGATTTATTTATTTTTTTGGGACGGAGTCTCGCTCTGTCGCCGGGCTGAAGTGCAGTGGTGCGATCTCGGCTCACTGCAAGCTCTGCCTCCCAGGTTCAAGCCATTCTCCTGCCTCAGCCTCCCGTGTAACTGGGATTACAGGCGTGTACCATCAAGCCTGGCTAATTTTTGTATTTTTAGTAGAGATGGAGTTTTGCCACGTTGGCCAGGTTGGTCTCAAACTTCTGACCTCAAATGATCCACCCACCTCGGCCTCCCAAAGTGCTGGGATAACAGGCATGAGCCACTGCACCCAGCCAATCCTACCCTATTAATATGTGCTTGTAGTCATAGGCGGTTGTAGCCATGGGGAAAAGTGACTCATTTAATATATGTGTCATTAACTTCTGCTATAGGCAAGACAATTTTAAATGATTAGAGCTGGGGAGGGGCTTAAAGACAGAGCATATGTTGACCTTGAGCAGCATAGTCACCCATCCCTGTTTACAAGATTTCTGGTACAGGAGATTTTCAGTTTCAAAACATGAGAGGTTCTAGGAAAACCAGGAGGCACTGGTCATCCCACCTTTACTCAGAGAACTTACAGTTTAATTGGAAAGAGGTGCACACAGAATATGAGAAATGGAAAAGTACTCTCAATTGCGAAAAGAGGGGAAATAGCTTTCCGCTGAAGGGATTCTGGATCAGGGGAATGCAAATCCCTTGCTATACCTGGGGTCTGTGGGAGAAGCGTTGAGTGAATGGCATTTTGGTAAGATGAAACTTGATGGAGTCCAGGCATTTCATTGATCTCCTCCTAGATCTCCTGTGAAATGGCCAAAATGATAGCAAACTAAAAGAAATGTTATTACTGAAAACTAGGGAAAAGAGTCTGTCATCTGAGAGAAAGTGCAAATAACTTCTGCTGGAAGAGAGCAATTGGAGGATAATTGAACAAAAACACTGATGAAGACTGTTTCACAGGGTTCCCTTCTGAGATGATACAAACATGGAAATTAAGGAAAGCAAGTCCTGGCAGCATCCCATGGATATTCCCTTATTTGGAGTGGTGAAGGGAGGGGTGAGGGTCGACAGTGGGCAGAGAGCACAACACCCTCAGAATCACTTCTGCTGCTGGGGAGTAAGGATCAGCCCAGGGTAGATCCTCCAGGATGTCCGGAGCTTCCAGCATGGCTGAACCAGGCAGAGAGCTGGTAGTGAGCCAGGCATCCCCCTAAGCAGCGAGCCTTCCCTTGGTAAAGCAAAATTTCTTCCTGGACCAAACTCACACCTGTAATCCCAGCACTTTGGGAGGCTGAGGGGGGCAGATCACCTGAAGTCAGGGGTTCAAGACCACCCTGAGCAACATGGCAAAATCCCATTTCTACTAAAAAGTACAAAAATAAACCAGGTGTGTTGGCAGGTACCTGTAATCCCAGCTACTTGGGAGGCTGAGGCAGGAGAATCGCTTGAACCCGGGAGGTGGAGCTTGCAGTGAGCTGCACTGTACTCCAGCCTGGGGGACGGAGCAAGACTTTGTCTCAAAAAAAAAAAAAAAAAAAAAAAGAATTTCTTTCTGGGCAAGCAGACTCCAAAGAAGCCTCAATCTGTGTACCTGTCGTAGAGACCAGGACAAACAAATCTGGATACAGAAAACTGACCTCTGAGCCACGCAGAGAAGAGATTGAGCAGAATTGGCCTTGACTGATCATGGTTACGAATCTTCCCTATTTCTTTTAGGCTGCTGGCTTTACTGAAAGGGCAAAGCAATTTTAAATTAAAACAGCAAGGATGACAAAAAAATACCCCTTTTGAGCTTAAAATTTGAGAGACGATTTCTAACAGCAAGCAGATGGATAGTGAGGAGACACAAGGATAATCCTCCTACTCTATTTATAGGCAAGCACGAGGCTAGGAGGGACCTCTCCTTACTCAAGGATGTGTAAATAGAAAACAGCCAACAGGAGGCCTGTGAAAAGATTTTTGCAGCTCAAAATAAGGAGAGGGACATAGTATTCCACATCCAGGGAAGGAACTAGTTTTGAAGAGATTTATTACAGAAGATAAATTATATTTGGGCAATACCTGCTTTATGATCTCACTAAAATATAAGACAAGAGGAGTTTTTTTTTTTAATAGAAGACGTGAAAGATGACACGGAATCCTATGAGACTGAGGTAAAACAGGAGCTATCTGAAAACTAAAAACATGCCAAAAGGAATCTGAATGAAGTGAAAGAATTTAAGAAAATTAAAAACGCAATTTTGGAATTTACAACTGCATTTTGTCATTAAAGAACAGAACCAACACTGCAGAATTTTTACTTACTGGCCAGGAAACTTACTTGAGGATCCTAACAGAACACAAAGAAAGTGGGTGGAGAAAAGAAACAGATCAGAGAGAAATAGCAGATAGAACAGATTTGGAGTTTCAATATATACATAATCAACGTTTCTGAATAAAAGACTAAAAAAATGGAATTACTTGAAGATATGAAATAAGGACTTTTATGAGCTGAAGAAATACACAAGCCTTCATATAAAAAGAGATCAATGAGTATCTGGAAAAATTTATGAAATATGGGAAATATTATGAAAGGGAACAAAAATTTCAATTTTCCCTATGAACATTTGGAATTTCAACAATAAAATGGGAAAAATGCCTGAAGAATTCTCACAGAGTTCTATAATGGTCCTGATAAAAAAAAATTAAAAAATGAATAAAACTTTCCTATATACTAGTTAAAAGAGTTTACTAAGGATAGAGTTTACAGATAGTAATATAAGATGACTCAAATAGACTTAAGAAGCAAGTGCCTATATACATAAGAATCTTTATGCATTAGAGCATAAAACTTGATAAAGTGATATGACGAAATGAAGATTTAGTCCTTACTCTTAGATGTAAAGACTCAGGATTGTGTGAATATCAATTTTTCCCAAATTTAATGCAATTCCAACAAAAAACTTAGAAATCATAGAAATTTTTAAAAACTTGGCAAAATGGTTCTAAAATGTAAAATTATCAATGTTCGAAACAGCAAAAATATTTTGAAAAACAGGGATAATAAAAAGTGACTTAACTATACTGTTAAAATGCTTAATATAGCTGACTAGATGGAGAAATCAATAAATGAAAATAGTAAAACCAGAAATAGCTACATGCACAGAAGTTTATAGTGTATAATCCAGTTGGTATTAAAATCACTTGAATAAATATGAATTTATTTATTAAATGTTGTTGAGAGTTAACTATTAGGAAAATATAATGCTATTTATATATTTACAGTATACAACAAAATTAATTCTCGATGAATTACAACACCAACTATAAACAATCATATCAAAAATTAATGAATATAATATGGGAATAAATATATCCATTCAGGAATGTGGATTTGACTATATGACATATTAAAATCTCCTTTGTATTACAAAACATACTAAGTTAGAGTTAAAGAACACAATAATAAAATATTTAATGAACATATGAGGGACTACTGAAATTCCCAAATAAATCTTGAATGCCCTCTTAGAAAAATGTTTAATGAACACAAAGTTAATTTACAAAGAAGTACAATAATAAGAAGACTGGCCAAAATAACTAGATGAATAACATTTTTATATGACTCTAATAAAACTTTAAATAGCATTTTTAAAATTAATAAATTTGGTAAATATTTAAAATGCTAAGAATTCTGGAGGACATGGTGAGAATTCATGTACAGTCTACAGAATTATAAGTTTGCATAATGCTTCTGCAAGGGACTTTATAAAGTTATGTTAGTGTAATGATATTTCCATCATTATAACTGGATATAAGTATATGTGATTATTTACGAAAGTTGTAATATATGTTTATCATAGAATATTATGCAGCCACGAAAGATGTATTTTTAAAGATGCTAATAGCTGAATTAATGTGCCGTGAATTAAATCTATTTGTATATTTTCAAGATTTTCTGTATTTGACTTATATTATATACAATTATGTCATTTTGTAAAAACCAGAGTCTGCCCCACCACTGGTGATTCAATAACACAATATTTGCCACAAAAAGCAGCTTATAATTACTACTCAAGACAAGGGATTCTTATTGTCTTAGAAATACAACTTACTGTAACTTTGGAGGAAAACAATAATGTAAAACTTGTAACTGCTATATTTTCAGTCCAAGGTTTGAGCACGAGGTGTCTTTTTTATAATTTCAGATTTGCTTGTTCTTACTATTAAGACGTATGAAGGTTTTTAAAGTAGAATATATACAAAATAAAAAAATAAAGAACATTTAAAAAAAGAGCCTATAAAGAATTACTCCACATGGTCAGAAGAGGGAGCTTTTAGATTGCAAAAAAAAGTAAAATTTTACACACTCTATTGTCAGAAGTAATATTATTTCAAGTGTTCGTATTGAACACTAATAAAAAAGTAGCTACAGAAATATTCCTTTATAATAAATTTAAAAAACTTTTTTGTTTCATGAAATATTGAACTTACCTTTATTCCTCATTGAGAGCGTGTAGAATCTCACTCTAACCACTGTCTTCTGACGCTTTGCACATTTGACCTTTGCAAGTATGACTGATAAACCAGAAGGCTCCTGACCAGTTTCCACCTCCTGCTTTCCCTTTTCATCTTTGCAGGTCGCGGAGATGGCTACGGAGATAAGGGACAAGAGGGTGGAGAGCAAGGTGGCAACAACTAACCAACAACAAAATTAAAGATTTATTATGTATTATTGACCAATATTGTTCTTTAAAGATAATGCTAGAAATAAAAAAGTTGAAACTATCCATCTAATCTGAAACCTTCTGCTATGTCAATATTCAGATTTTAAAACTCTTAGTTCCTAGCGCCTTTGTAAGCTCTTCATAAACCTAACCGTGTTCAGCGGTATAGCAGTAAATGATGACCCAGGAGTGAGTTCTGTTGTTATAAAAATCATGGCAGTTAGAAGTGTAACCCAGAGTGCAGAATGCAATGATAAGGAGGATAATTCTTTTTTCATTGGCATGGATCACACACCAGTTCTGTATTCAATCAGTGGCTCTCCATCTTGAAAGAGAAGTAGAAAATTTGAAGTGAGTTCATGACCTAGTCATAAGTAACATTCTAATTTGGGAAACAAATTATGAAAAACTCTATAAATAGGGTTAATTGTTTTCTTAGGTTTGTTACTTTAAAGAAGGAATTTGAAATGGTTACTCACCATGTATAATACACCGTATACGAAGGTCGATCATATCCAGGGGTGGGACCAGATGCTTTTCATCCTGCAAGTGAAAAAAGAAAATAGTTATTTTCAGTGAATGCTGCAAAACACGGCGAAAGTGAGTAACCCCGGGAGTGTAAAAGTCCCCCATTCTTCCGTGTGAATCAGTGCTCGTCTAAAGCCTGAACCTGAAGAGCCTTAGACATGTCCCCTATTTGCACCCAGCATGGTTTAGATGACCCTAAGCCTCTTTCTGAAGTTACGTGTGCTGTCGGCTTAAATTTGACAAAAATGTTTGGTAGGGTCAAGGCACTAAGCCAAGTGACAAGGACCATTGAAGTTTCGTGCAATGTAAGGAAGGAGAAAGACCTGAGGGAGAAAGAACCTCGGTCATCCCAGGAATAGAAGGAAAGTGGGCTGTTTGATGACTGAGAATACAGAGGGATATTATTCAAATCAGTAAGAGGAGAACATCCTGTCTCTGTTCCACTGTTGATCTTCTCCGTCTTATCACCAATCATTCGTTTACTTTTACTGTCTGAACAGGTACAAATATTGTAATTTAAAAAGCAGATATTCCTTATAATAATATATTAAAGGCCAGGCATGGTGGCTCAAGCCTGTAATCCCAGCACTTTGGGAGGCCGAGACGGGCGGATCATGAGGTCAGGAGATCGAGACCATCCTGGCTAACACAGTGAAACCCCGTCTCTACTAAAAAAATACCAAAAAAACGAGCCGGGCGTGGTGGCGGGCGCCTGTAGTCCCAGCTACTCGGGAGGCTGAGGCAGGAGAATGGCGTAAACCCGGGAGGTGGAGCTTGCAGTGAGCTGAGATCCGGCCACTGCATTCCAGCCTGGGTGACAGAGTGAGACTCCTCTCAAAAAAAAAAAAAAAAAAAAAAAAAAAAAAAAAAAAAATATATATATATATATATATATATATATATATATATATATATATAATGCTATATCCCTGGAAACATTACTTTTAATGTTTTGCTTGTGTATTCTATGGTCCCTAAATATGGTCACATTTCATACATGTGTACTCTCTAAATTTGTGATTTTAAACATTTATTTAAAAGTCCTATTTATTAATCACTGAGCTTGTGCCAAACATTGGGTGAGGTGGTGATGGGTGAAAAGATGAATAAGGCACAGTTGTAGAAACTCATAGCCTCGTAGGAGAATCAGAGAGGTCAGCAGACATTTAAAACCTGCTGAGAACTAAGTACAGGTTTCAGTGGTAAGATGCAAGGTGCTGCTGAGGCAGGAATGGACCCAGAGATGGAAGAGGCACCGACAGTGAGAGAGTTGCTTTTAAGCTTTAAAATGATGTCACTCCTGAAAATAAAAATCTTCTTTGCTAGCTGGTCACCTGAATTCATTTGGTTTACCTTGCCTTTTTCCTGTAGTAGGATTTCACAGAGGATTTAACGTGTAATGGTGGGAACTCGGAACTGAGTGCCAAGACTTGGTTTTGACCATCAGGGAGAATAAAAACCAACCCCTTGGTTTTATTAGATACTGGGATCCTTGTTTCTCGTTGCAGGTGGTGGATTTTGTAAATGTTTGCATCCTTCAAGTTGTGAGTTGCCCTTTCCTGAATACTTGATATGTTCTACACAGCAAAGTCTGCCAGTCAAACGGCACAAAAAAAGGTGTATTCTGTGGTTCCTTGTTAACATACATCCAGCTTTTTGGAACACAAATAAGTTCAAAGTTGTGCAAAGCTGTAAGATGTTCCGTATTGCTCTGGGCGTTAATATAAAGTGAAAGCTAGTTACAGTTTGCAACTGAATTAGTAGCAGTCTCTATTTATAATGCACCCTTACCTTGACATAGTACATATATTTTTAAAGAAAGACTTAATATCCAATTATTTTTACAAGAAAGCTGGCTGGCTAACTTCAAGAAGTTCTAGTTTTCAGTTAAATATTTTTTTTTCTTCAGGGCAGATGGTTGTTATGACAGGATCCTTTTGCCTTATAGAAAGCCTTGTGTAACAGATAAAGTAATTAGGTGTAGACCAAAGTAGTTAGCTCTGTGTGATTCTTCACCCCCTCAAAGCTACTTGAGCATGATATTTCATTTAATTAAATACACAAAGAGTCAATTGGGAGGCCGGGCGCGGTGGCTCAAGCCTGTAATCCCAGCACTTTGGGAAGGCTAGACGGGTGGATCACGAGGTCAGGAGATCGAGACCATCCTGGCTAACACGGTGAAACCCCGTCTTTACTAAAAAATACAAACTAGCCGGGCGAGGTGGCGGGCGCCTGTAGTCCCAGCTACTCAGGAGGCTGAGGCAGGAGAATGGTGTGAACCCGGGAGGTGGAGCTTGCAGTGAGCTGAGATCCGGCCACTGCACTCCAGCCTGGGCGGCAGAGCGAGACTCCGTCTCAAAAAAAAAAAAAAAAGAGTCAATTGGAGCTCTCCGCTACATGAAACTTCTTGGAAGTGTGAAGAAAAAATGTCACAGGAGGGCTTCTGTGTTCACCACAGTCTCAGGACTGTCCCGGTGCTGGGCTTTGCTTTTCCTCAGGGGGCTTCCCAGTACAACTTGAAGCAGTCAGGCCCAGGATTGTGAAATCAGTCCATCTTCTTCACTGGTTATTTGTGGAGGCCCAATTTACCCTACTTTTACCCACATCCCTAGGCAAGTGAGTGCAAATAACTGAAATGACTCATAAAGTCTTTGAATGAATTGATTTTCTCTTTTTACTTGAAATCAAAAATAAATGTTCTCTTTTTTTCTCTGGCAAATTGCCTCCTGTGCAGTTATAGCTGTGTATTTCTCCTGGGATTTACAGCATTTGAAAATCAGCACTTGAGAGACTCGTGCACCTGTGTGCCCATATATGGCTTCCTGTTTTGTCACATCAGGCAGTCGCCTGCTATGTTCAGATTCGGGGCTTTTTGGGTGGGAGAGCCATGAATGAATGTCCCATGGAAGGGTGTTGGTGAAGTGTTGTGACTGTTCTGTTTGCAATAGAGTGTGTTTGTATCCTCATTTATTTTATGGAGAAAACAGGGTGCTTGCTTTCCAGAGACCTTTCTAGGATTCCTCCGCAAAAACCTCCTGTGAAAATTCCAAATGGTTTGAAAGACCCTTGGACCCTCAGGAGCACAAAGCTGGACATCTTTGCAGATGATCTGAGCAACCCCGTATCTACTGTTGCGAAGTGCTGTTTATCTCCATTCGAAGTTGAATCTCATGGTGGGTTTGTGTTTGATAACCCCTTTTTACGAACGCCTCAGTTCAGGACAGGGGATTGAGAAGCTGTATTTTCAGAATGAAATGAACCTGAGCAATAATCATTAACTCAGCATCGAGGGACAAGAATGTGACACCCTACTCAGGGTAAAGATAACAGCGCTCATATAGGAACAATGCCCTCTGTATTGATTTCCTTGAGTTGGTGTCACAGAGTTCCAGAAGCTGGGTGGCTTAAAGCAGCAGAAAATTGAGTTGTTGACAGGCGCATGCTCTGAGGGCTTTGGGGAAAAAAATGTTGCTAGCTTCCGGTGGTTGCTGGCAATTTTTAGCTTTCTTTGGTTTGTGGCCACATCACTCCAATCCCTGCTCCCATTGTCACATGGTATTTTCTCTGTGTCTCTGCTTTCACATTGTCTTCCCTCTATGTAGGTGTGTGTGTCCAAGTTTCCTTCTTATAAGGACACCAGTCAGTGAATTACATCCCACCCTAATCCACTATGACTTCCCCTTAACAGATCACATTTAATAAGACCTTCTTTTTTAAATCGGGTCACATTATGAGGCTCTGGGAGGAAAGCTTCTTCTGGAAGAAGTTTTTGGGGAACACTGTGTAACTCACTACATTTTTCTGTGGCATCTTCATTTCCTTGCAGCAACCTCACAGAAAAGCAAAAACAAATTTACCGCATCAGTTACTCAAATGGAAATCCGTCTTGAGTATAATGTGACTGTATAGCCAGAGTTTTCCACATGGTAGGTCGTAGCCCACAAATGAACATGGCTGCTTGAATGTGGCTGACTCTTTTGGGCTACTACTTAACATTTTTCCAGTCATATTTTTATAGTGGAAAATAGATTCCCCAGACATTTCCTGAAGTGCTCAACATAACTCCACACTAGAACATGTGCCTTCCCAAGTCCTGACAACTAGTCAATTTCACAACATCATCCTGTGTTCTAATGCCCCAGTGACTGCTGTTCATATCAGAAACATTTGAAATTCATCCTCACTTGCTCCATAAACATACACAAGCACAAAGCCCTCGGCAGCAACTGGATAAAATGCTTTCATGAGAGAAGGCTAAAGGTCTATCAGTTATTCTCCCTTTGCTGTGCTCATTCAGCATTGTTTCCCATGATCTAGTGAGGTAAGATATATTAACTGATACTCAAGGGCTAAAAAACAATAATAGAACTTAGCATTTTAATCTCCTACCTTTCCCTAGAGTTTCATAGCAACTTTTTGGATTCATTATAAGTAGACATTTAGAATATCAGCCTCCAGCAATACGTACTCTGTGGTTACAAGTCCCCTGTTTCATATTGGGAACGTAAGTATAAGGGGTAAAATATAATGGCAATTTAAACAAAGAACTGAAGATACATACCCAAATGCCAGAAATGACCAAAATGCTAAAAATCAGGATAGGTCGGTATATTAGGCCATTCTTTCATTGCTATAAAGAAATACCCGAGACTGGGTAACTTATAAAGAAAAGAGATTTAATTGGCTCATGGTTCTGCAGGCTATATAGGAAGTATAATAGCTTCTGCTTCTAGGGAGACCTCAGGAAACTTACAATCATGATGGAGGGCAAAGGGGAAGCAGGCTTGTCTTACATGGTCGGAGCAGGAGAAAGAGAGAGAGAGTGGGCAGACGCCACACATGTTTTAAGTACCAGATCTCACGAGAACTCACTATACAGTATCAAGGAGGGACGCTGCTAAGCCATTTATGAAAACTCTGACCCCATGATCCAGTCACTTCCCATTAAGCCCAACCTCCAACATTGGAGATTACAATTGAATGTGAGATTTGGATGGGGACACAGATCCATACCATATCAGTGAGCCAGTGATCAACTTATGTTTGGCAGGCAGAACAAGCCTGCTCTGTAGTGGATTAGTTCTCCTGATTCCTAACACCCGAAGCAGCTCTTAGTTCCTTCTCATTGGATTTTTTTTTTTTTCTTATTGACATACCCTCTTGGTCACATTCTATTTCTAGCTTCCTGAATCAGAAGATATAAAACACAAACAGAAACTTAAAATTGTAGTGTATGCATTTGTCCACGTGTGTGTGCCATTTTCTCTGCTCCATGTTGCTACTAATTCCTCTGTCCTCATCAATTCCGGTCTTTCTCAAATAGCAGTCTCTTAGTCTTCATTTGTGTGTAGATTTCTTGATTCCACTGTTGAACTGAAAGTTCAAATGAGTATGGGTAGACAATTATTTTTTCCTAAGCAGCCTGAGGATAGCATTTCTTATTCACAGTCTCTCTTGTTACTAATGAAAAGCCTCTTAATTATCTTCCTTTCAGGGCACTTCTCATCCTGGTTGTTTTCTCGTTGTCTTCAGCATTCTCCAGTTTCACTAAACTGGGTCTAAAATGTGTTTGATTTTGATTGTATATTCTGTCCAAGGGCTTGGTTTCTTTCATACATTTCTTAAAAAGTATGTCTTTATTTTAGTCATTTTCTTGTAGAATATTATACTTCCCCTACTTTCTCTCTTCTCAGTTCAGGAACTCCTGCCAAATGTGTTTGAATTTTTAATTCTAACCTCCATGGCTGATAACCAGCATTGTATGTTTTAAGACAAAAATGTCTACCCTACACCAAGGGGAAATTCCTAATTTGTTCTTTTTGAGTTATTGTCGATGTTGTGTTTATCTATAACTACTCTTTTGGTGTTGCTTGGATACTAGAGTCAGTGGTGATGTTAATTTTAGCCTCAAAAAATGTAGAATGATCTGTGGACATAGACAGCATCACAATTACAGGCACAGAAAGCGTTGTGAGGTTTTCAAATAGGCAAATATTTACATATGTATATGGTTATTTAAAAATATATTTCTTACGCCAATCCATGACTTGCCTATGTCACAATGGAATCTGGTGTAGTTTTTATTTCTTGACAGAAAGAAAGATTCTATCCTTATAGTGTTGAGTCTTTTGCAAAGACCCATGGATGTAGGTGGTACCTACATAGGAACACATTGCCTAATACCATCCAGAATGGGTAGCAAAGTTCCTAGTGAAGTTTCCACTGTGAGTGGCAGGTGGCGGGCTCTTCTGAGAAAGAACCTTCTAGATGCATATTGTGGGGAGCAGGTATGGGATAACCACTTGGAGTCTTCCTCATCCTCCTTGGATAATAAGTGGGTTCCTGAAGTCTTCATCTTCTCTGCTTTCTATTTCCTCTAGAAAGTTGTATAAAGAAATATAGACATAATATATATTACAGAGGAAGGCAGACTTCAGCTTAATTTTGAGGCAGAGAAAAGGGAGTGTTCATTTGTGTGTCTGAACTGTAAGCATCCATAGAAAGAAGATTCCTCCTCCTAAGAACACAATCTGCACCTTAATCAATTACCATTCTTGCCTTCACATGCTGGCACTTCAGCAGCTTTGGTTCAGATTTTGACAGTGATAGCAGATGTCATAGAAGAGGCGTGACTGGGTTCCCTGACTGGGATTTATTGTACAGCAGATTTTGTTTTATTTTGCTGGGAGAGAAGTAGCAAGGACTCTGCCTACCTTGAAGGGGCAAAACCTCTTTGGGAAATTAGAAAGTGTTATGCTTGGGAGACTCCTTCAGGAGAGGCAGTTCTCTGCTGCTTCTTCACTTTCCCGGGACAAACAGAATTTTCTTTGAGGCTGCCCAGGGACCTGTCTGTCTGGACACTCACCTTATGTCCATTTCTCCTGATTAACACAGCCAGGAAATGTGGCCCAGACTGCCTCCTGGGACCCAGAGGCCTGTCTACCCTTCCTCCTCCAGGCCCTGTGGAATCGTTCTATTCTCGGTGGTGGAGGTTGGGGGGCGTAGCACCCCTCACTCTCCCCCTACATCTCCAGCATGCTGTTCTTGGTCTCCTTCTTTACTACTTCAGCACCCACCCCCAGCTCCCCTCCCTTTACCTCCTCCACAAACCCTTTGGGTGCTCTAAGACCTCAGAGTAAGAGTCAGAAAAAAAGTTTTTTATTTTTCTGCTTCTACCTGCCATGTAGCTTCCCTGAGGTATCACTGTGCATTTAAAAAATATTTTCTAGGCTGGGTGCAGTGTCTCACGGCTGTAATCCCAGCACTTTGGGAGGCTGAGGTGGGTGGATCACCTGAGGTCAGGAGTTTGAGACCAGCCTGGCTAACATGGTGAAACCTCATCTCTACTAAGAATACAAAAATTAACCAGGCTTGGTGACACACACCTGTAGTCCCAGCTACTAGGGAGGCTGAGGCAGGAGGATCCCTTGAACCTGGGAGACAGAGGTTACAGTGAACTGATTATACCACTGCACTCCAGCCTGGGTGACAGAGTGAGATTCCATCTCAAAAAAAAAAAAAAAAAAAAAGAATGTTATCTAGTGAAATTGATCATTAAGAATTAAAAAAACCCTCTAAAATTGTATAAATATTATATGTTATTTCCGTGTGTGTGTGTGTGTATGTGTGTGTAGAATACATGTGTTCAAAGAAATGATGCCTTACATTTACACTATGGTAATGGTAAGGGATAGCATGGCAATGGTGTGCTTATCCCCCAACATTTGCATTAAAATGAAATTACGATCCATGCAGTTGCTCAACTCATTTTCTTAAAGAGGCCACAGCTGATCCAATAATATCAATACTATGATAAATATCTCTGAAATGACACTGGTTAGTAGGCGAGAGAAGCATCACAATTTCCAATAGCTCACAGTTACTTTTACATCAACCAAACTAAGGAGAAATAGCAGTTATGAGTGAAAATGAAGAGATATAATTAGAAAGGCTTTCATCCCTATGCTTTCTCATGCCCTGCAATTGGCCGTACCTGGGTGCTACTGTTTGTAGGAATGCATGTAACATTGTTTCCAATGACATTCTGGCTTAAGGGAAGGAAGGGAATACTAGCAATTTGTCAACAGAGTTAGCCTTTGAGATTTCTACTTCTACAAACGGAAGCCCTGATTGGCACCTGAACTTTAGAAGGTTTATTTAATGCTACAGCACCTCAGCATTTTCAGGTTACCCTTCAATTCAGAACTGTTGTGTATATTTTCTCCAGTGATCCATTGCTCACCTCTGCTTAGCCTCCGAATTCCCTTGCTCTTGAGATTAGCTTCTCCCAGCATGTTTCCATAAACCTGGGCACATGTGCTATGCCTAGAAATCTGGACGTAGGTTGGCTGTGACTGTGCCTACCCTCTGGCTTTCCTAGCAATGACGTCTTTACTCCATACCTGCTCCTGGCTGTTTCACTCACTTCCACCTTTACAAACTTAGATCTATTTTGTCACCACCTAGAAGCTTCTAGTTCCAATAACAAATGTTCAAAGAGAGAGAAACGCCGTCTCCCTCTGCCCATTCCTCTTTCTGTCATTCATACCCCCTTTCTCCATTGTCATCTGGAGTTTCTGGGTTCTATGATGACACTTGCAAAACGCCTCTGCTACCCCGATATATAAATAACACTAATTTGTCATTTGAATCAATGCTGCCTTGTCCGTGTTCTGGTAATTAACCCACAGGCTGGCATCCCATGTGTGTGTCTCTGGAATGAGAACACACTGACCCAAGTATGGTCATGATGCTTCCAGTGAGTCAAGGAGCAGAAAAATGATGCAGGAAAAATTGGGATTAGAGGAGCAAGCAGAATAAGAAAAGGAAAACAAAACACAACTTTGTTTCATTCTTTGTGTTCCTGATTGTGGTTCAGGTCGCAAACTTGCCACCTGCGTTGTTTATGTGATCATAGAAGAGATGAAGGCTCCTGGTTGCCTTGGAGGATGACGCATGAAGAAAAAAGTCTTGAAAGCTGGTGAGCAGATTGCTGTTTACAGACAGTGATGTTTAGGCTAAGAGATAGGGTTTAACTGATGTGCGCCAATTCCAGGCCTGGCCCATAAAATATTTTTCAAAATCCTCAACCTCATTTTCTCATCTCTGCATGGCAGAAAGAGAAGAAATTCAAAATGGTGGAGCCCCATGGAGAAAAGAGCTCAGATCCCTGAGTCATCAGTGAAAATCATAGTCTTTGGTGGAGGTGAAGACAGATTCATTGCAAATGAACCTGGATTAGAAGTGCCTAACCTGGATTGTTCTGGGCTCATACTCTGGGTCAGAAAAAAAGACAAGTAATAGAACGCTTGGTAGAGGCCATGTGCTACCAAACACTGGGGACATCTGGAGGAGAGAGAATGTGAAGGAGTAAGGAGGAGGACTGTGACCTATGTTTTGTACTTCCCATAAAGGTGATAAATCCTGGTGAATCAGCACGGTGTCGAGGAAAGGGAAAAACTGAAGGGAAATCTGAAGTCCTTCAAGCTTCAGAGCTGGAGTGATGATGGCTGTATACCTGAAGACACTGGGATAGATGGGCATGGAGGAAGCACTGGCTTTTGCCTACTGCATATTTCACTGGTGAAAATGAATGGAAAAAAGTCCTCTGCATATATGTTCCAGGAGACATAGCAGTAGAGGGTTTGGAGAATAGAAACCAGGCTTGCCCAAGCACAGAAATATACTGCAGCCTGAGTGACACTGGAGATACAAAAGGACTTTGGATTCTCATGTTTGAGTTAATTTGGCAGAAGAAGAGGCATGTGGTCAATGTATTTTAGAGAGTAGAGTTAGAGGATTGAAATCCACCTTCTGGAGGGAGGATTAAAGTTCAGTAAGGCCCTACCACCTGAGGCCTATCCATAATATCCAAGGCCACGGGGATGACAATAGGCGGCTCTACATCTCCATGAGCAGGGTTCTCCAGAACAGGCTCAGGCCACTGAAGGTGGCTTCACCAGTTATTTTGCTGTAACTATGGAGAGAATGAGCACAAGCAGGGGAGCTGAGACAAGGCAGGCAAGCAACCTCTAAAAATCTACAGTTGGTGCACTACTGATGAAGGTAAAGGCGCAGAATTATACATCCAGGTTTCTATTACTTGTAGCAGAGCCTCAGACCCAGGTTGAGAGACCACCAGCCTTAAGAAAAAAATGGGGATTTCTGATTTCTGGATAATGATCCAACTCTACAAATTGAAGAAGCGACATACCCACTTTGTTAAAGTTGAAGGAAGGGTAACATTTTCCTGGAAAATTGCCAGGATGCTAAGAACTTGCTTAAATCTATAAAGGAAGCTAAGGATGGCTTGGGGTGCCTGAAAAATGAGAGATAAGGGGAAATCATAAAAGAAAGAAATGAAACACATGAATATTATGGGTTAGCATGATAAGCTGACGGTGGTCCATTCGCCCTCCTCGGGTGGGTGCACAGAGAGAAGGAAAGATGAAAACTCAAGTCAGAGAAGTAGGTAACTATGCTAGTTTATCCATAACTGCTACTGCTGTTTTGGAGCCAAGGACTGTATATTCCCATTCCTTGGTCACTGAAGTCCTGAGTTGTCTCCCAGGACGAATAAACTAGAACCAGATGAACAAATGTGAGGTGATAAGAAAATAAAGGGTGAAACAAACAAGAATTGAGAAACAACTCCTTAGCTGTGCTTACATATACAGCCCCTAGGGTGGAGGGCAAGAAAGTCCCATCCACAATCTGATAGTGTTAGGTGTGTAGTAGACACTGTCACTGAGCAACCAGCCCTGAACAAGTGTACAATTGGACCCAATACATGCTTTGATTATATATATTTTTTCACCTGTCCCTCTGTGTAAAAACATACAGAGTAGAGCCTTGGCAAAGACTGCAAAGTATTTATGCAATGGAGGATGGAACCTGGAGAAAAAGAAAGAAACATAATACATCTAATGCTATTTTCCCCATTCAGGGGATTAAAAACTAACTTTTATTTCTTTTCCCAACTATGTGGAGGGGGAGAAAGCTCTGCCTAAAGCTTTTCTAGAACATGTTACAACACATCAATCTCTCTTACCCCCACATTTGAAAAATCACTGCTGTAGATGTATGAAATGGGTTTGTAGAAGAGTAATACTTTCATTTAGGATTTGAGAAAAAAGGATTTGATGCCATGGGAGGTACTCTGATGAGTAATTTAAGAGACTAACATTAGCAAGTAGGCTAACAGGGTCTTGAAACAGGGACACCAATACGAAGTTGTTTAATTGGGGTCAGTGTACAGGAAACAGACCTCAAGAGGGTTCCCATTAATGAAAGAGTATGATAGCTTGTCATGTTAGGAACCGCCTGTAATACAAGACGGTGTGAAAGGTTGGAGAAATTAAGTGGCAAAGACCATGATTCTTACTGATCAGGACAGCTTTGGTCAGAAGGCTTACAATTGGAACTAACAACAAATTTGTGTTTCATGTGACAAAGCATGTGAATATTTGAGTAATTAAATGAAACACTCATAATTTGCTTATTTACATACCGAGTCATCTATTCACTGTCATCATTGGCCTCATCATCATCATCACAATCATGCCTTCTATGTATTCAGCGTCTACCAGTTTTGAAAGTATACTGGGTATGCTGGGAAGTTTTTATCTGTAACTTCATTAATCTTAACAATCACTCTGGTAGACAGAACTATTACTAATGTTCAGAAATATCTTGTGTTTTTTTCCTGGCACATGGAAGACTGCAATTCCTAGACTCCCTGTGGTTGGATACAGCCATTTATTTTGTTCTAGCCATTGGACATGGAAGAGGATTGATGTGCACCACCTTCAGGCTAAATCACTCAATTAATTGCCAATGCAAGACCACTCCCAGCTGTCCAACCCGTGGCCTGTGGGCCGCATGTGGCCCAGGTAGCTTTGAATGCAGCCCAACACAAAATTGTAAACCTTCTTAAATCATTATGAAGGTTTTTTTTTTTTTTTTGCAATTTTTTTTTTTTAGCTCATCAGCTATCGTTAGTGTTAGTGTATTTTATGTGTCGCCCAAGACAATTCTTCTTCTTCCAATGTGGCCCATGGAAGCCGGAAGATTGGACACACTGGTTCTACTCCATCTTCTCCTGGACATCTGAAAGGAAGCTTTGTGTTGAGATAGTAGAGTCAAAATTATTAGGTATCTTGGATCCCTGAGAGGCCTTCTGGTCCCAGGGAAGATTTTGCATGAATAAGAAATAAAATTCTATTGCGTAAAGCCACTGAGTGAAGGTTTGTTATTGTAGCATAACCTAACCTCTCCTCACTCTGCAAAGAATGTCTGCTTATTAGTTGCATTTTACTGAGAAAACTGAGGCTTAGAACAGTAACATACCTTAAGCTGGTATTGCACATGCAGTTCAGCTGGAGTATAAGCCTGTCTGTTTCTGTCTCTACAACTGGATGATGGTAAAATAGTTTGATCAATGTAACCAGCTAACTGGGTTATACTAGACTGACAGTACTATAGAGGAATGGTAGCATAGAAAGGTAAATTGGAAAGACTTTGGGGGTATAAATGGGACATTTTTTGAAGAAGAAATGCTTGAGATTTTTTTATGGTGACCTACAAAGTTACCAGCCCAGAGGACTTGGGAACCTTCTTTTTGGAAGTAACTTAGCCTTGTCTAGACATTTACCTGTATCTGTGTCCATATTTTAGATAATTTTTTTTTTGCATGAGTTATTTAGAAGTTTAAAAAGATCTCTGCTGCTAAGTAAGAAATGTAGAATAAAATAAACAACAACAGAAGAGCCTTTGCTTTGGCCTAATAGAAACACTGACCGGTTCATTCATGCTATACTTGGAAAACATTAGAAAAAACTAAGCCATTATTACCTGTGGCAAAACACTTTGCTGTGGATGGACGCACTGCTAATGACCTCGCAGCAGGAAGTGTGGCTCTGAAAGCACTTCTCTGTTTCCAATGCAGGGTGACTGTAGTGTTTTTCTATATCCTGATGAGTGCTTTAGATTCTCTGTGCGGTGCTTTCTGAGAACAGAGTGCGTCTCTATTTTGTTAAATATTGCAAGGATGGATGATTGACAATCATGGATCAAATAAGCACTCAGTAATCCATCACAGGAAAGACTATGTGAGAAAAAAATAGATGACAAACTACCTTCAGATATATAGTTTGCATACTTTCACATTTATTTCGTCAAGATGGTCGCCTTATTGTGGCCTACCGTGTTTTTCCATTTCCTCCCTTCAGAATGACTAGCAGAACTTGCAGCTCTTCCTCCTTCAAGACCAGCTATCAGTGTGAGATAGGGATTAAGGCAGGGCATTTTCAGGATGAGACTGTAAATCTCCTGGCAGAGAGGACTTGACCTTACTCACCTCTGTACGCCCAGATTCCAGCCTAATATATGGCACATGGTAGGTTCTCAGCCAACACTGGGGGAGGGCCTAAGGACAGCAGAAGCTTCTGAGTGCAGCTCAAATGGAAAATAAGCTCCCTGATACCCTGTCATTTTTGGTGCTTCAAATGTGAATTCTTGTTTATAGAATAGTAAGGAAAATACATAATCATGATATTTTAAAACAGAATATGAAAAGACTAAGTCAGCTGGTAGATTCCAAAGTAGAATACAAGTATCTTAACCTCTAGCCCTGTTACCGTATGATGCTGCCTGGAGGAAGCAAACCTTAGGGTGGGAGTAGAACCAGGTGGTAGATGGCTGGGTCTCTGCTCTCTCTGGATGGCTTTCTGGTCTCTAAATTTGCCTGAGTCAAGTCGTCAAGCTCCCCCAGGAAAGTGTTAGGGAAGCAATGTGTTTCCACGCCAGGTTTCCTAAGGATTATCAGAAGCTGGCTTTAATACTTTTTAATAGTAAAATTTAATTAAACTAAATGCACCTCTGGGAAGAATAATGTATGCAAACTTATCACTAAATCAAGGACCATGGTGAGAAAAAGTCAGAGCTTATTGTGGATGAATTCCAAAATATTTGGCTTAAGCAACAAAACCAATTTATTCTGTATTTCCCCTTAATATGTTGTGTGGATCTTTTAACAGTTGGTTGTTTAATAATAGTAATCTTCAAGCTTATTTCTCCAATCAGCATGCATGTGACAGTCCTTCATTCTCAGTAAACACTGTGTGATACAATCAGCCTGCCGCAGATGCTCCTTATTCTATTACTGCGGCATAATCATTTGGGGAAATCTGTGAAACTAATGCAAAATCTCACAATGCTATTCAGAAATATGGATTGAAATTGGAAGACTGGAAAAATAGCTTGTCATAGCCCATTAGCGACTACACACTGCGATTTAAGAAACTATTTTTCAAACGTTTCCATTTTGCACATTGTTTAAAAAAAATCCTACCTTGTTTGTTCCTGAAGAACAATGGGAACATCTATCATAGGATGTTAAGACAGATTTACCAGGAAAATATTCATATTTCCATTGGAATAAAATATGTGGACTTAAGATTAGCATATGCATTTTTCTCAAAAATAAATGCTATTTCTGGTATTTATTGAGAACAGAGGACAGTAATATAATACAATTTAGTGGTATGATTTTGTTGATCTTGGGGAGCAAGATTCTATACTTATGGATTAGGCAGCATTTTATCAGACTGGCTATTAATTCTTTTATTTCCCCTCTTTCTTCATTGTTTTATAAATATTTATTACAAATCTTGCCTATCTTCAACCTGCTCTAACCTGGGTGTATAAATATTTATTACAAATCTTGCCTATCTTCAACCTGCTCTAACCTGGGTGTCTTTCTCTAATCATTGATCTCTCTTTCCAGAAAGAATCTTTTCTATTTCACTTCATAATCAATGACTTTTGGTTTTTCATCTGGGCACATTATTCCCCCTACTGAGATGCCAGCAATTTTACTGGGTTTTTCTCAATTCCTTGTTAAGAAAACAATAGTTCTCCCCACCCCCCATACTCCAGGGAGGAAAAGAAGTAATAGTTACTGTGAACCTATTACTATATGCTGAGCCTTCTACTGAGAGCTATCATGACAATTTCTTATATTTTATAGGTTGGAAACTGACAGAGGTGTTAGACAACTTTTCTAAGGCTATACATTGAGTATATTGCAGAGTTTGCATTCAAAGAAAGCCATGTTATTCTGACACTCAAACTCCTGGTCTTTCCACTCTTGCACAGTATTCTAGAATTAACTCCTCCCTGCTCTGGTAGATACTATAAGAGCAGAGGCAGAGACAGCACAAGCGTGGGCTATAGTCAGAGGGACCAGGGAACCACACCTCACTCTGCCACTTACTGCCTTACCAATTTACTTAGTTTTCCCGTGAAAATGATACTTAGCTTTCCAATTTAAAATGAAAACCTAGCAGATAATATAGCACAATGCTTATGTCTGAGTAAAAAGCAGAGAAAGAAATTATTATCATTATTACCCCAAGAAGAGTAGTTGCATATTTATCCTGGAAAAGAGCTATAAATTATTTAATTATTTTTCTTGATTTGACTATTTCTTTCAAGTTCAAAATTTCTGCCCTTCAAGTTCCTGCCCCCTGCACCCTTCCCCAGGTGGTTTGCACATAATGGAAGGTAAGCACTTTCAGGACTTAGAAGAGCCACAGGCTTAGATCTCTAAGTTAGTTACGCTGCCCACGAGAGTGAGGAGACATGCTTTCTGCTGTCTTCCCAGTTCCAGGGAAAGGTGTAAGCGCTGCATTTCTGCTATATTATCCGAAAGCCCTTGTTTCACCTGTAGGGAAAAGATGGCCAGTAATACTCAACTTCAGCAGTAGACCCAAATGTGTAGGGCAGATGTATAGAGAAGAGATCAACAACCTTGATCTTTGCTGCTGGGAGACCACCCAGTCGTGGATACGAAGAGGCTGCTCTTTTCCATAATGTTTCTTTGGAGGCTGACTCTGTAGAATTTCTAAAGCACACTGAAACTTGTCATTCTCTCAAATATCCATTTCTATTGGTCTGTTCACAAATAATTAAAAAATCTTAAGCAGAGATTCATGAAATTTATGGGAAGTACATAAAAATGAAAGAGAATATAACTTTCAGGGTTCTAAAGTGCAAACTTGCCAAAGAGGTTCTCCCTGCCTGTATATTTAGGGATGTCTTCTGAATTCTACTTTGGGGGAGGAGAAGGGTGCCTCAATTTCTTATTCCAAGTCCTTAACCAGAGGATTGCTGAATGGGACTAAGTGGACATTCTGGGTGTGCTATGAGTCAGGAGGATTCTGGTTTGATTGATGACTTTTACACTCTACGTCAATACTGGAACTTTCTGATATCTCCTGTGGTACTTATTCATTAAAATATTAATGTATTTTATGGGTTTTGTTTATTTGTTTGTTTGTTGTTGTTATTGTTTTTGAGATGGAATCTCCCTCTATCACCCAGGCCAGAGTGCAAGACTGCAACCTCGGTTCACTTCAACCTCTACTTCCCGGGTTCAGGTGATTCTCCTTCCTGCCTCAGCCTCCGGAGTAGCTGAGATTACAGGCGCATGCCACCACACCCAGCTAATTTTTGTATTTTTAGTAGAGATGGAGTTTTGCCATGTTGGCCAGGCTGGTCTCGAACTCCTGACCTCAGATGATCCACGTGCCTTGGCCTCCCAAAGTGCTGGGATTACACATATGAGCCATTGCTCCTGGCCTATTTTATGTTTTTTTTTTTTGAAAATGAGCTTGTGCATAAAGATAGTGTTGTGATGATCATAAAAGAAAATATACATAAAGAGATAAAAAGCCTGAAAACTTTGTGAGAGCTTCTACACGCCCTGCTCCCTCCTCCCACCCTCCTCCATGCAGGGCTGTGGTGTTGCACCCATTTGTCGTCAGCTATCTGGGATGCTTTAGTGCCACCATTGGTTTTGAAAGAACACGCCAGGAAAAGGGAAAGCCCTGTGCTGAAATTTAGGGGAGGCTCTGAAGACGCACTCATCTCTACTTTATCTTCAACCCAAATTGTCTGCCTTGTTCACATTTCATTAACACTAATTTCTAGAGGGCCTGTCTAGTGAGTTAGATATTGTGTTCCCAAATATCCACTGTACCTATGCAGGCATCCTTAGAAGGTGACACAATAATCTACCATGAGCCGTCCATGAGGGCATGAACACAGAGTTTATGGCATCAGGCAACCCACTGAGAACACAGGTGAGGTGCATGAGGCAAGGAAGCCTCACTGAGGAACAAAATTAGGTTTTGCAGCCTGAGGACTTTGCAAAGGAGGAGGAAAATGAGGTAGGAATGATTTGCAGGTGCATTTGTGTGTGGGAAGGCTGCCTATGGGGGTAAGCTAGGAGGTGGAACATGAGGGTATCAGAGGGGACAGTGGAATGAGAACCCAAAGACACATTTTATGTACTGAGATATTATAGAACGTTTTGAAGTGTGGGGGAGCCCAGGTTCTCTCCTTAAAACTCCTGTATGACGAGTCTGCTCAAGGAGGCCTCAATGTTCCTCTCAGCTTTTCTAAACTTTAGACCGTTGTTCATGCCTCTGGAATCCTCGCCTTCCTTTCTTAAAAATAAGTGTTTACTTTTAAAAAATTGCAATTTAAAATTCTTCCTCCACGTCTTTGAGTTGCAAATCTTATTGAAAGCTTCTTGCTGGCCGGGCGCGGCGGCTCACGCCTGTAATCCCAGCACTTTGGGAGGCCAAGGCGGGCGGATCACGAGGTCAGGAGATCGAGACCATCCTGGCTAACATGGAGAAACCCCGTCTCTACTAAAAATACAAAAAATTACCCGGGCGTGGTGGCGGGCGCCTGCAGTCCCAGCTACTCGGGAGGCTGAGGCAGGAGAATGGCGTGAACCCGGGAGGCGGAGCTTGCAGTGAGCGGAGATCTGGCCACTGCACTCCAGCCTGGGAGACAGAGCCAGACTCTGTCTTAAAAAAAAATAAAAAGCCTCTTGTCAGTTTTGCAACGCAGGAATGTCTTTCTCGGGGATCTGGGAGTCATCTCTTTGAAAAGAAATCATCAAAAAAGATAGCATCCCTATCTCCCAGTTTCTGTGGGAGGATAGGAGCCTAACATTTTCCAAGTTGTAAAACTGCCTGCTGTCCTGAAGACAGGAGAAAATTTACTTTTCCATGGGGTAAGGCCAATAAGCAAACAGATGGCCTAAAATCCCTCCTCCCCATCCCCAATCTTAGCTCTTAAAAGCTCTCCAGCCATTTTTTCCCAGTGGAGTTCGAGACTGAGTTCTGGTGTCCTTCCCATTATTGCAACAGCCTTAAAGTCTTCCTTGCCTGTGTGATTATGTGTGCTGCAACTTTTTTAAGCCCTAAAGGAATTTGCTTTTCGATAAGAATTCATTAACAAAAAGTGGCTCTCAGGATGAACCAGTTTACAACCTACAGAATTAATATTAAAATGAGATAAGTCACTTTTATAGAAATATTGACCAGAGAATGTCCTTTCAAATATTTTTCCTGCTAGCACGACAAAAAGTTTTAATTTGCAAAATTATGTTATGTTTGCTCGTGTTTTAAGAACATATCAATTGCATAAACTATACTCCTATATAAACATCTTAAAAATATTTATTTAATAAGCCTGACATTAACTGTTGAGTTTGTCTGTTTCTACAAACATGGTGTTAGTTCACATGCAGTTTTATTTGGTGCTACACAACATATATGTCAATTGCCACTTTCTTCTCATGTTTCTTTCCTTTCCTTTTTTTCCCGCTTTATTTTGGTATAATTGACAAACATTGTATGTATCTACACTGTACTATGTGATGATGCTATGACACTTGCAGACCTTGTGAGAGGATTGCCATGATCGAACTAATGAACATTGCCTTCACTTCACAGAGTTATCATTTTTTTGCAGAATTTTACAAAATTATTGCAATCTTTGCTTTGAAAGTCCAATGAAAATTCTGGCCCTTGTTTCTTACATACTTTCACGGACAACAAAAAATGCTAAACTTACCAGCTGCCTTAGGTTTACCTCTGGCCTTCCATGGAAGTGAGTGCTGGGGTGGAGATGGGCCCCTTCTGTAAAACACTCCTTCATTAAAACAAAGCCAAACAAAATTCACACAACTGCATTTTTAACCTGTGTTTGCATAACAGTGAGTTTCATTCTTCACTCTGCCTAATTTATTCCCTGTAGTGATTTGCCTCGGGCCCCTAGTCCTTGCTCACGCTAATAAATCCAGTGGCTAAAGACAAACCTTAGTGCTTTTTTAGAATTATTAACCAAATGCTAACTGTGGTTCTTCTGTAGAGGCTCTGTTTTATAGGCAAATGAGACAACTAGACAAAGCCCTGAACACTTTCCCTATGGAACTTTGTGACTTAGTTAAATTACCATCCCCAAAGCCTTCCAGGTTAGCAATAATTAGACAACAAGTAAGTGATCCCACCATGATAAGTTCTTTGCACAATAATCTAATGCCCGAAACACTCATAGGAGTAATGTATTGTTATCTCTGCTTTGCAGATAAGGAAGGGTGGAGAGGTTACCCATCATATTCCAGATTTCACAAGTAAAAAAGTTGGCAGATCTCTATTTCAAAGTTCATTTCGGGTGGCTTCAAAATCTGTGAATTTTCTATGCCTTGTGCTATTTTCTTACCTGTAAAGTTGACAGAACAATAATTGATGTGTAAGTTACATTCCAAGCTTGGAATTCTCAGAGGTGTAGTCCTGAAAGAGAGTGTCTTGGACCCAGAGAAGCGTGCAGAATCCATACCTTTCAAGGAAGGCAGTAGAAACAGTTCTCTCTTTTGAGACACTTAAAACCTTTTACCCTACTGGTTCACTCAAGTGCATCTAACAGTACAGATCACTTGGTCCAACTAGAGAACAGTTCTCTGCCTCTCCAGTGAGCAGATCCAGTCTTTTCCTCCATGTTTCCACACATTTGTTTTCTAAACCCAGAGAAGTGATACTTACTGTCAATCTGTTCTTGAGATGGTTTTAGGGTATGGCAAAGGAAACGATTCACGATGTCAGGTGTATTCCTGGCTCTGCCTGCTTTTCTTTTCTTTGACCTTCCATAAACAAGCAACTTCGTTTCTCTAAGCCTTCATTTAACTTCTTAAAGAGTGGTGATAATAACACCCATCTTATGGAGATTTTCTAATAATAAGATAGAGTAGAATCTCAGAGATCCTTGAGTTCTCCAGGCTGAATGCATTATATAAAAGTAATTACTTGGTGTGAACATCTAGAAGGCATTTCATTCTAGTCAGGGAGTGTCCCTGGTATTTGTTTTGGGCAACTAAAGCAAGCTTAAAGGAAACTCGGCCATCAGTTTGTTTAATGCTCTTATTTTACAGATGAAGAACATGCACAATTATGTAATATTATGAAACTGAGGTCAGTTAGGCTAAGAGTCTTTCTCAAAATCTTCAATAATAAATGTTGTGTAATGTAGCTATATACACAGTCTACAAAGGCAAACAGTATTTAACTTGCTTGAGGTAGTACCTGCTCTTTTGTTTTATAATAAGGTTGTGCCTATTTTCCCAAATAAGTGCTATGAAAAGATTAATTTTAATTATTTTTAATGTCTCTATCTTAAAAATATATACATTATATAGATATAAAATCATTATAACTTTTTTGTATGAGTGCTGATAAAATCAACCAAGATTTTAAGAGGACATGACTCCAAACACTTGTATTACCCCTGGCACTGTGTTTGTGTTTTGTGGGATAAAGCTTTACACGTTGATACATTCTGCCTGGAATGCTGGCTCCATCTGCTTTCAACGTTCCACTTATACTCAAATGTACATAAATTATATACATATATAAATTAAAAATTATGCTAATAAGTTTTAATTGCCCATTTTATACTTATTATCTATGCATCATTGGCTGTCTTGCACCAGTTTAGGTCTTATTTTCCTAAGTATAAAATAAACTTACTTGATCAAGACCCTGGTGTGTGTATGTGTGTGTGTGTGTGTGTGTGTGTACATATGTCATCCTTTGTCCATAGGATTACACGTCATACAAAGTAGGATCTTAATTAATATGTTTTGTTTGATGATTGATTTGTTTTTCTTTAAATATACTTACTCATTGACTTGTACAGCATTATTCAATGAATATCACTTTTGGGCAAGTATGCAAAAAAAAATCATATATCCTAATTTTCAAGACTGCACAGTTTAGCTGAAGAGCTACGAATCACTTACAAACAGGTAAATGACAAAAGACAATACATGTGACTCCAGTAGAATTCAGGGAAAGATGTAGCTTCCTGTGGGTACAGAATTCTTAAGGGAGATGGGATTTTCAGTGAGCACTGATTGGAACTGAGAGGAAGAACAGAAGGAAGGAGGTCATTCCAAGCTGATGGACTGACTGAGTTAAAGGCTGAAGCTGGCTGATTCTGGTGGAGAATCATTTAGAAGTGATTAAATAGAAATTCTGAGAGCTTTGTGAAGTTTAGGTTGGAGACTAGCTTGATTTTTTCACTTAGCATATTTGTTAAATAATTTACAAATATTTAATCATAGTTATATCTAATTAATTGCATATTGAGTTTCACGAGGTTTAATGTTACAGGGACTAAAACAATGAGATGAAATAGACACTGGTGCTTTTACTAAAGAAGGTATCATAACTACTGGAACTTTGGTAGTTATGTAGACTTTTTGCCATAGTGACATAAAATTTGTCAACAATGCTTTTTCACATTTTGTTTTGATTGAAAATTACTATTATATGATTCCTTATAGTGAAGGAATGGGAGGAGAAGTACCTCTCCCGTGAGTTTTTCCAAAGACCTCTATGGTCTCCTCTTGCAGTGGTGAGATGGGTTTTCTTGAAATTCTTTGGCAGTTGGCAAGAAAGCGAAAATCTGGATTGTTCTACCTCGAAGACTGATCTGCTCAGATCTTCTTTTCTCTGTGGCATCTTTCTCTTATTAGAGTCTTGGGACACAATTTTGCTTTTGCTTTTGGGTATTCTCATGCAGTCTGTTAGATAGATATTAAAGTTGACAGTGATGCTTCTTGTCCATGTGTATAAAGTAACTAAAAGTTTGGAGAGAACGAACAGCCAACTCCACAAAAAAGCAAAAAAAAGCTTAGGGTCTAAAGTATTTTGATGTCCTCCCCTCACCATCAATTTTTGAGACGCACTTATCATTAATTATGTTTCTTTAAAAATAGATTTATGGCCACCAGAGGGGGCATCTTCCAACAAAGAGATCAGAGTAAATAATAAAAGCTTACCTGTTAAATCTCCCAGCCTGATGCGGAGCATAATTAGCAGAGAAACCAAACCAATTGCTGTGGGATGTTTTGCAGAACAGATGCTCTTCTTCCATCCTCTCTCTAAGATGACTTTTTGTTGTTGTTGTTAAAGAGATTCTAAGTCCCAATAATAGTTAAGTTTAGAGAAATACTCTGAGTGACACACCAAATATTTCAATGAACTGGTAAAGCTGGTTCAGATTAATGATCTACTTATCCCTGTGTGGTATGCACACTAGGGTATTTTTTTTTAAGTCTATAGTGTTTAGAGAGAAATTCCTGCTTAACATATTAGTTGCTGAAATGGTTGAGTATAATATTTGTTCTGGCACTGACTTTCTTTTTGCATTTGTGAGATGTCTGGAGAAAATTTCAGATGCTCAAGGAGAGCCAGCCAGTTTATTGGTCTGTTTTGTTATGTTCAATGTAGGAAACTTGTAGCCTCTTTAATCCGCCATTAGCCAGAGTCTAGAGAGCAAGGCATGAATGATAGCAATTTAGTTATCACGTTCTATTTCCAGCAGAATTGTTTGTAGTTTAGCTCAAAATATCCATCTTCTTAATTTTAACTGGTTTTGCCAGTTGCCAGTTAAACCAGATTGCAAGTGAAAATGAATATCATCAACACACTTAAATATTTCTGTGCACGGTACAAAGCAGACTGTAGATGATTATAGAGTACTGGAAAATGTGTTTCCACAGAAACTTTCTTCTAAATTGCTAGGAGTGTGTTAGACTTTAAGATTACTCATAGACATGTGCTCAAAAATTTGGTAAACTTTAAAAATTTTTTATTTTACTTTAAAAGTACATTATAAAGAAAGCAATATTCTCTAAGGCAATGATTCATCTATTCCCCTCCCGTTTAAAAATGGTACATGGAACATTTATGTTATACACAAAAATTACTTTGAATAGCTGTGTGTGATTATTTTAAACAAAGCAAATCACTAAACATTTGGCATAACATTGCTGATCACCTCTTCTTTTTTAAATTTGTACAAATTTATAGGATATGTGTGTAATTTTGTTACATCCATAGATTGTGTAGTGGTGAAGTCAGGGCTTTTAGAGTATCCATCACCCAAATAACGTACACTGTACCCCAAAACCTTTCATCATCCACCCCTCTCAGCCCCCTTACCTTTTTGAGTCTTCGTTGTCTATCATTTGACAGTCTACACCTTTGTGTATTCATTATTTAGCTCCCACTTATAAGAAAGAACATATGGTATTTGTCTTTCTGTGTCTGACTTGCTTCACTTAAGATAATAGCCTCTAATTCCATCCATTGTGCTGCAAAAATCATGATTTCATTCTTTTTATGGCTGAATAGTATCCCATTAGGTATATGTGCCACATTTTCTTTATCCAGTCATTTGTTGATAAACACTAAGGTTGATTCTACATCTTTGCTATTGTGAATTGTGCTGCAATAAACATACAGGCACAGGTATCTTTTTGATACAATGATTTCTTTTCCTGTACATAGACACCCAATAATGGGGTTGCTGGATAGAATGGTACTTCTGTTTTTAGTTTTTGAGAAATCACCACACTGTTTTCCATAGAGGTTGTACTAATTTACATTCCCAGGAACAGTATATAAGAGTTCCCTTTTCTCCACAAACTCACCAATATTTGTTATGCTTTACCTTTTCAATAATAGCCATTCTGATTGGTGTTACGACGATACTGTAGTTTTACTTTGAACTTCTCTAATAATTAGTGATGTTGAGCATTTTTCATGTCTGTTGGCCGTTTTTATGTCTTCTTTTGAGAAATGTCTATTAATGTCTTTTGCTCACTTTTTAATAGGATTATTTCTTTGTTTGATTTTTTGTTGAGTTGTTTGAGCTTCTTGTAATTTCTAGATATGAATCCTCTGTCAGATGAATAGTTCGCAAATATTTTCTCCCATTCTGTAGGTTGTCTGTTCACTCTACTGATTATTTCTTTTGCTGTGCAGAAGCTTTTTAGTTTAAGTCTCATTTGTCTATTTTTGTTTTTGTTGCTGGTGCTTTGGGGGTCTTAGTTATGAACTCTTTGCCTAGACCAATATCCAGAAGAGTTTTTCCTAGGTTTTCTTCTAGTATTTTCTAGGTCTTGTGTTTATATCTTTGATTCATCTTAAGTTGATATTCATATACAGTGAAAGATAGGGGTTCAGTTTCACTTTTCTGCATATGATGATCCAATTTTCCCAGAAGTATTTATGGAAAAGGTTGTCCTTTCTCTAGTGTATGTTCTTGTCTATTTTGTCAAATATCAGTTGGCTGTAAAAAATGTGGCTTTATTTCTGGGTTGTCTATTTTGTTCCACTAATCTATGTGTCTATTTTTATACCAGTACCATACTGTTTTGGTTACTATTGACCTCTAGTATAAGATGAAATCAGGTAATGTGATGTCTTCAGCTTTGTTCTTTTTGCTTAGTGTTGATTTGGCAATTTGGGCTCTTTTCTGGTTTTTAGGAATATTGTGATTTTTTTTCTAATTCTATGAAAAATGATGTTGGTATTCTGATAGAGATTACATTAACTCTGCAGATTGCCTTGAGCAGGATTGTCATTTTAATGATAGCAATATTAATTCTTCCAATCCATGAGCATGAGATGTTTTCCCATTTGTTTGTGTTATCTCTGATTTCTTGCATCAGTATTTTCTATTTTTCCTTGTAGAAATATTTTACCTTCTTGGTTAAATATATGCCTAGATATTTCATTATTTTTTGTAGCTATTGTAAATGGGATTGTCTTCGTGACTTGTTTCACAGCTAGATTGTAATTGCTATGTAGAATCAATACTGATTTTTGTACACTGATTTTGCATCCTGCTGAATTCATTTATCAAATCTAGAGATTTTTGGTGGAGACTTTAGTTTTTCTAGATGTAAGATTATATCTTCAGTGAATAGGAATAACTTGACTTCCTCTTTTCCAATTTGGATGCCTTTCTTTTCCTTGCCTGGTTTCTCTGCCGAGGATTTTTAGTACTATGTTGAATAGAAGTGGTGAAAGCGATTACCTCTTCTTGGTCTTCCTAAGGAACTGCCCTAGTTTATCTCTTCTCTTTTCATCTGGGTTATAGCTGTAGCCAAATATGCCACTATACTTCCACTAACTCCTTCATAATGAACTTGGAATTATCTTCTGATAATGCACTTCTTTTTTAGGAATATTCAAGACTCAAATTTCAGAATCAAATCAGACTACTTAATCCAAAAATGGCCTTCCTATACCACCAGACCCTCTGAAAATGCCCAGTCTTTTTAAAAAAAATCACACTGTACCCCCTTCTCTGCTAATAAATTCACATAGCAGCAGTACCTCAATACATACTCTACATGCTTTTCTTCTCACTCACCCCAACCTCGTCGTTTGGCTCATCCTATTTTATTGTTTTTAAGAATGCTCTTTCCTTTCACATTTCTATATGCTAATACATTATCATTCAGGATCCATGTGCTATGATTTGGATGTTTGTCCTCTTCAAACCTCGTGTTCCCATTTGATCCCCAAGGTGGCAATATTGGAAGGTGGGGCCTGGTGGGAGGTATTTGGGTCATGTGGGTGGATTCATTATGAATAGATTAATGCCCTCTGTCAAAGGTGAGGGAGTTCTTGCTGTATTTGTTACTTGAGAGCTGGTTGTTAAAAAGATTCTGACAGCACCATCCTCCACTTCCTCTGTGCCCATAGGAACCCACCCATCTCTCACCATGTAATCTCTTGGCACACACTGCTCCCTTCTGCTTTTGGAGGTGAGGCCCTTACCAGATGCAGGTACCCAGTCTTGAACTTTCCAGTCACCAGAATCATAAGTTAAATAAAGTTCTTTTCCTTATAAACGACCCAGTCTCAGGCATTCTGTTATAGCAACTCTAAATGAACTAAGACACATCGTAAGAACTACCTCTTCCCAAAAGCCTTCTGAGCTATTCCCCTTTCTCCTCATTTGTACACATACCTCAGATTAGCCTTCCAGATTGTACTTCTCCAGGAATGACAGTCACAATATTTAACCTCTGCATGGCGTGGTCATCCACAGATCAGAACCTAGCTGGTTGAATGTAATGGCTGAATGGCCAGCCTGCAGTCCCGCATCTCTCTCAGCTGGTTTCCTCATGTCCTTCAGGAAGAGTTCACAGACATCTTCCTGACTAAAAGGTCACTCACTACTCTGTGGTCCTATAGCACCTGTGTGTGCCTCTGTCAGGGCACTAATCACACTGTGTTATTGTCTCCATGCCCTGCCAGGTAGAACACCTGGCATATCTAGACACTCAGTAACTAAGTGTGTTGCCAAACCGATTAAATTTTAAAAAAATGAATTGAGGACAAACACAAGTCTTAATATATCCCAATCACTCTTCCTAGTAATTGCATTTATAAAATGCTCAGAAAATATTTGTTGTATTAAATTTGAGCTCCTGATCTCTAATAAAGTCTTACTAATCATTTAATAATAATGATTATAATGATGATGATAATGATACTGCCAAACAATTACATAGCAGTCACTATGTGTCAGGCACATAGTGCTTTATAGATACTTATTTAATCCTCACATCTACCTTTGTGAGGTGGTTCTCTAATTTTTCCTGATTTTTAGAAGAAAACCGAAGCATAGAGAGATTAAATAAACTGTCTAGAATCCCGCATCGCATCAGTGGAATGACCAGGCATCTAACCTAGGAAGTCTAACTCCAAATTCAATACCTTTTTGCTCTGAATTAATTTCAATGAAAGCCCCACATTTTGATCTGATGAACTTATGGAATATATTCATTGTTTTCTTTTCCTAACCATCCATCCTTTCCATTAATTACTAATACACTGACACCACTCACAGTGAGTTGTAGAATATTTTCAATCAAAAGCATGTAAATAAGTATCTTACCAACAACATTCATCCTTGAAATCTTCTTGCTAAGACATGAAATTGTTGCCTCCACACTTAAACTATTTATTTCCTGCCTCTAGTTTTTCATTTGCCTTGTCCTGGTTTTCTAGCTGAGGATAACTTGTAAAAGTCTGTTCCCCCTTCAGCCTGCCTTCAGCACTCAGCTTCTCAGTAACTCATTGATTCCCTGGGCATCTGCTACCGCTCATACCCCAGTGCTCCCAGTATCTTTTCCCCTCATCTTAACTTCTCACTCACATTTCAGTTCCAAGTCTCTAAAATAGATGTTGGCTTTTCTTTCACAATTAAATAAAAGAAATCCCTGAAGATTATTACTCTTATCTTAATTCATATTCTTAAATATTTATCCCTTAATTATACTAGTAGCATTACATGGCTAATCTTTTGAACTAATTATCATTGCAATATGTTTAATGAGATACATTAAGCATATCTCAATGATAATTTTTTTTACTTAAAAAGGAAAATATATACATACATGTATATCTTAAATCCATCCATATATGTCTTAAATCTGTCTATCTCTCTGTCTCTTAAATTGGTCCTCTTATCCTCCTTTCCTCAATCCTTTTACAGTGAGTCTGATACTTACTACCTTGTGCTATGATTTGAATGTGTTGTCCCAGAACCACGCATTGAAAACTTAATGCCCAGTACGACAGTATTGGGAGCTGGGGCCTAATGGGAGGTGATTAGGCATGAATGGATTAATGCCATTATCAGGGGTAGTGTGTTTGTTATTGCAGTAATGGATACATTATAAAAGGTAGAGTTTGGTTCTTCTCTGTCTCACTCTCTTTTGTCCCTCTACTGTGAGATAACACAGAAAGAAAACCCTTCCTAGACACTATTTCCCTGATCTTGGGCTTCTCAGCCTCCAGAACCATGAGCAAATACATTTTGGTTCATTATAATTTACCCAGTCTATGATATTTTGTTACCGCAGCCCAAGTAGACTGAGCTACCTTGCAATTAGATAGTGATGATAGTTTCTCATATGGCCTCTCCTTCTTGAATCTTCCCTCTGTTCCAATTATCATTCATACAGTTGAAGTAATTACACTAAAACCTTCTTCATAAGGATCATTTCTAGATGATTGCATTATAAGTGATTTTAATTCCTTTATTATTTTCTATATTTTTAAAATTTTCTGCAATGAACATACTTTCTTAAAACAACTACAGTAATTATATTTTTCACAAGAAAAAGGACAATAGCAGCTATTTTATAAGATACTGTAAGGGACTACTGTTTTTTTGTCTATAAAATCTAAATGGGCATTATTAGGCCCCTTCTTGGCCCCTCAGTTAGACATGCTGACCAACATAGACTGTCGCTCAGCCTCTATGAACAAGGAGCTATTCACCGAGATATAGGATTGCTCAGAGCTGCCCTTAATAATTTATTCATTCATCTCCTTCCCTTCTTAGTATGGGAATTCTGAGACTGGCTCATTCATTCCACAAATGTTTATAAGATGCATCTTAATGATCAAATTAATGCTTGAGATTGAGTGATTGAGTAGTGATCAAAGCATGTCCAGCTGTATTTTCATGTTGCTTACAGACTTTTCATCTTTACATCTCTCAGCCCCTAGTGTATTGTTAAGCACTCAGGAGATCTCTCCAAATAACTACTCTTGATTTAGGATTTTTATCAGTCTACTGCATTAGATTGTCGAAAATTATAATATTCATAGAATTACTTAAACTTCATTGTCTCTAATCAGGTAAGGAAAATATTTCAGACATTAAGCACTTTTGATTTCAGGAAAAATTTTTTTCAACTTTTATTTTAGATTCAGAGGTACACGTGCAGGTTTGTTGCATGGTCTAGAAATTTTTTTAAATCTTAATTACATATATCCCAGTTATAGATCAATGAAAGAGTAACCTTCCTCCCCACCCCCTGCCAAGTAACCAGTTTTGAAACCAAATAATATGTTAGGTGTCCAAAATAACATGAGAAATCAACGATAATTTATCCTTAATTTTTGCTCCTTCATCTCAATATTTAGGGTCCCTTGTCACTGCTATATTACAGGTATGATAATATACTTTCTATAGTTCTGCTTTCCTTAATACCTGCTTTCTCAGGTTTTAAACATGTGCTTTGTGGCTTAGCCCTGTGGTAAACATTTTACATGTATCACTTGTTAATTTCTCACAATACTGACATGAGGTAATTTTATTATCCTTATCTTGCAGATCAAACCCTGAGGCTTTCAGAGACGTGAGGTACTGCGCCAAGGTCACACTACTGGTAAGTGAAATTGACACTGAAGGCTAAAATCTCAATGGGCAAGTCCTTGCCAATGCCCATGTCTCAGTCCAAATGGTGGTCTCATGTCTCCTTGTAGCTTAATGAATCATCAGCCTGGTTTCATCCTGAAAAACCTGGTTTATATCTGTTCTGTCGAGATGTGTGTATGCATAGTGTGCCTGTTTTCACAGAGTTTGCCTGGAATCAGCCCCAGATCATGGTAAGATAACCAAGGAAGTAACGCCTTTATCAAGTCCTTGGAAGCCAGCCCAATGGACCCAATCTCTGTTCGAACTTCTACCTGCTATGTGGGATGGTTGTCGTTAGTAACCCGTGTTTCTCAATGTGTGTTTCTGCATTGTTATTCTCATCCAAACTCCTTAAATAATAGGGCTGAATTTCTCTCGTGGATTACTTTCTTTTCTAAATTTTATTCTCATGTAGAGGGCCCCGAACGTGCTAGGAATGAGGAAGTTTGGGTTTTTGTAACTGAGCTAATTTTGGGAGGAGGGAGGTTGATTTCAGTTTTACATGCTGAGCTCTCAAGGTAGAAC
Source organism: Chlorocebus sabaeus (assembly GCF_047675955.1). Taxonomy (NCBI): domain Eukaryota; kingdom Metazoa; phylum Chordata; class Mammalia; order Primates; family Cercopithecidae; genus Chlorocebus; species Chlorocebus sabaeus. Next base: position 16,282,308 of record NC_132921.1, on the reverse strand, counting down.
TAGGTTACTCCAATAGGAAATCTTTTTCTTCTTCTGGGTTTTTTTTTTCTTTTTCTAAAGTTGCTATCAATGACATCCAATGTCACTGCATGATACTAATGTAAAGTGTCAGATTAAATCAAAAAATGGTGTCTGTCTAATTGTTTTGCAAATGAACAACCCAAGTCACTTACATTCAATGTAGCCTGACTTTATAAAGATTTAAATAGAAAAGGTGATTCTCTGGAAGAGTGATCTTTGCAAGATTCCTGAGCTGCTTGTGCAATGTAGAAAGCACCTAGCTATTCATCAGCTTGGCTTATTTGACCCAAATGAGGTGAATGAAAAAGATATAAATTTTTAGTCTGTGACACCATCACCTGCCACCTGTCACCTATCACCTCCAGGTCAGAATCTTGAACTGCTCTTAACATAAACTGAAAAGGAAGTCGAAAAACCTTTACCTACTGCAAAATGTTATTTTATTTAAAGCTTCACAACTACAGTCTTGGTGGGGTGTTCAACATGACTGGCAGCTGCCTTTGATTTACCTGGGAGCACTGAAAAGAAAATCACAGCCAGCCATCACCTTAAAATTATTGGGGGTGGAGTGCTGGGAGAAATTCTCTGAATTTATGATTTATTTGCTCTTCTGGTCACAAGTAGTATTTCATATCCCACTCTAGACTTACATACACAGCTGTGTGTATAGGCATGGCCATAGTTATTGTTAAAATATTAAAATACTTCTATGCCAGTTGATAAATAATCACTGCATTCAACCTCCTAAGTAACTCCCTTCCAGTCAAAGACCTTCCCTCAGGATCCCAGGAGATTCCCACAATCCAGCAAGTAAGAGAAATAACCCTGACGCAGCAAGATTCTTCTGGAACTCTGCACCAATACTGAGGCATCTGCCATTCTGTTGTTAAATATCTTAACTATTGCCCCTCAAATGAGGAGTGGAGAACTTGAGTGGGTTGGCTTTTACACAGGATCAATTGTAAAAATACTTTTTTTTATTGTTTGGATCTTTTATAAAACTTCGGTGGAAGATATTGTCTATTATGAGTCTATCGTCTCTCATTACAGAATTCATGCAATACATTTTTTAATTTCTTCAAGAGTGCCTTATTCTGGGAATGTAATTTACTTTCCAAGAAAGACAGAAAACTAAAAGACTCCTGTTTCTTTTAATCAGGTAGGAGGAATACATTGCAATGTAGTTTTCATTTTACTTTGTCTTTCTGGAATTCTAATACTAAAATTAACACCTAGTTGAACAATAAAATTATGCAAGCTACTTGATGCGTCTCTCTTTCCTCTTAAGTGACTGATTTGCTAATTTTAAAATTGTGTTCGTTTTGATATGATTTAATGTTAGAAGTTGCATTTAAAAAATTGGGGTTATGGGGATAGGTTTTTAAAAAATCATACCTAAGTGCCTTGGGTACCAAGAGCTTCAGGGATGCCCTAATGCTTCACTGTGTTCTCCTGAACAAGTTCCATACTTTTGCAGTTATTCCTCTGAAGTTAGAACTGAAACCTCTTATTATTAAAATAAAAATAGGTTTGAATAAATATTAAAAATCCATTTAATTGTCCATGTTTCCTATTCAGGAATCTTCTGCTGAGGTTTGCAAACCTTTAAAGTTGACCTGGTTAGATATGAGAAAAGGAAATCTGAAAATATCCATTATAATATTATTCTTATTTTACATTTTGCCTTATGTGATATTTACTTAGTTCATGGACAATTGCGATCTTTCCAATTGCTTCTTTTTCCTAGCTTCCTTGTAGCCATTTCACATGAACTTGTTTATTTTGTAGAATTGGTAAAGGCAGAAAGAGGTTAAATTCAAAACACTCATTTTGCGAAACAAATTAACTATAAAAAGAAAAAGGGGTTTGAAAGTTAAATGTTGAGAAGACTGCTTGGAGTGTATGGCCGTTTTCAATTGTCTGTGCATGTCATTTTCAAGAACATTCTCTTTTACCCTATATACCACAGACGATAAGCCAAAATGAATACAAAACTTACTTTAATGCATTCTATGTATCTTCAGTAGTCTGTGTATTCCATAAATTTGGAGACATTATGCTTTTATCTTTGTGCTTCTCATTCTTAGTTCAAGGTTTTATACATAATATGTGCTCAGTGATTGTTTACTCAATTTTATGTATTATGTGCTTAGCACATTGGAGAATAATTAGGTCCCTTTTGCTTACAATTTCTGTGTGTTTTAAATCTCTTAAAGTTCTGCCATTCTGCCAATCAAAAGAATAATCATTATCATCCATCTGTTCTACCTTTTCAGTTACCCAATCAATCAATAATATATTACTTACTGTGTGCCAAACACATTTCCAAAAAAATACATAGCTGAAGAAAGCATTTTTTCCCGATAAATTTTACTTACCTTACGCATTAAAAGATAGGTAAGTAAATATTTTTCTACATAATGGACTAATTGAAATAAAAGTTTGAAAAAAGTCTATGGGAACAGAGAGGAGGGATTCATCAGCTCTGTATAAGAAATTCAGGACAATCTTCACAGAGGGGTTGATATTTGTGCTGTAATTGATGAATTCAGTTGACAAATATTAATATGAGTTTCCTGGTAAACAGAAGTGGGGGCAATGACATTCCAGATTATTGAACCACCTTGTTCAATAATTGCTTGTTTAAGAAAGATTGAGATGTTCATGTTGCATAGGAAGGAGATATGGTAGATAAACTTGGGGAGGTAGGGGAGATGCTATTGTGAAAGACCTTTCATACCATCCTATGAAATGGAGCTTTAGTCTATAGGTAAAGGACAACTAACAGAGGTGGCTGGCCATGGATTTAAATTTCAACTATCAACTTGTGTTGATATTCACAGACCAATGAAAAGGGGGAGGCATCTTGCTTAGATTTTTCTTTGCAGCTTACCTAACTCATAGGCTCCTGTGTTGTTCTATTATGCAGAAGCCCTGCTAAAAAAATGTGAGAACTTGCAGGTTAAAAGGTGGAAATAATATGTTCATCAATTGATATGTGTTACTAAAAGAGTTTCTTTTTAAACAACTTGAATAATATTCATGACTAAACGTTGGAACTACATGCTACCATTTATTTTAAAAATACGGTATTCATTTCTTTATCATTTTAGATTATAATGGAAACCTTGACTTCTATACACTATGCTGCAAATTTGACTTGTACCTAAAAAGTGTTCACGCTTGGCTTATGTGACATCTGTCGAGAAATTTAAATTACCCATTGACAGAGATCATTCAGATAGGAAAAGCTAAATCTACGTAGAAAAATTGAAAGGAAGTGAATTGGGCAGCTGCAGGAGAGAAATGATAAATCATCCATTTATGTCAGAGGAAAGTGCCTGCTTCTGTATTGCTGGTATGTCATGTAGTTCAGATTTGAAATACAAAGCCAATAATTTTTTCTTATATATAGCATCTGTCCATGAAGGGCTCAAACAGCATTTCTGTAATGGTTTCTCACAATATTTCAGTGGAATAAGGGATAGCCTTTGATGCTTAATTTATAGATGAGGAGATGGCGGTGATTGCTAGCAAAGTACTAGAAATGTGGTAGCATCACTCGTTAGGGATTTGGTGCAACAAGCAGGCAAACCAGAGAACAAGTCTGCTCTAGGTGGTTGAATTGTGGAAGACAATGTGCTATGTGAAGATAGCTCCAGAAGTGTCTTCAGAAATGGGGATTGGATAATGCCAAGACGGCTCACAAGCTTGCAGTCTTTGAAATAAAGAAACATGGAAGAAGTCAATTATCTTCCCCAAAATGAAAAAAGTCTCTAATTTTTCTAGCCTGATTCTTTGTCCCCTGGGTTCAAGGGTGTTCTTTATTTTCCATTACTTGATGCAGTTGCAGTAGAAAGTATTTTTATTTGGTTTTATAATAAGAGAATAATGCCAGTTTTAAGTTAGATGTAAATTTTTAGCTCAATATAAATAATTGTTGCATTTATTTACATAAAAAGTGAAGGAAGTTGGGAAACTGCCTTATAATTTACCTATATTTTGTAGGAATCAATGAAAGGCTTAGGAAAGAAAAATATAATTTTAAGTGATTTCTCCAAGACAGACAGGCAGAATTATTCTAAGGCATTTGCATGAACAAAACAATTAGCAGTAACTCTATTGTTAAATAGATTAATAGATAATTAATTTTAAACACTTGAGAATTACTTCATTTTCTCTTGGTTCCTTACATCTCTATGTGTGTGACGATAAAAAGGGGCGCCTCATTATATTAATTATTTGCATGTTTTCTGTAATGATCTGTTTCAGGCACTCTGCCGCATTCCGTACATACATCACCTTGTATTAACCTTAGATAATTTCCTCCCCTGACCCAGTAACTCATGGATACCATAATTGTATTAACTCTTTATAAGAAAAACAAAATCCAAAATACAGAGCTTAATAAAGTTACCTTTAGACCACATTCCCACTGAGTGGCAGATTCTGAATCAGTATGCAGTGTCACCTGACTCCACAGTGTATGAGTTTAGCCACAGCTCCACGACTCTTCTGGGCCCATCCTGACCTCTTTGGTGTTGGGAAGAGCAGAGAAGAGAAGGTCTTGTTCCTTCCAGAGGACAAGGGGTGTGTGCTGTGGGCATAGCAGTGCTGGAAAAATGGCTGAGGTGTCACGCCCAGGAAGCACTGAGGACTCTCTGGGTGGCTTCTGCCTTAGTCTTTTGAGGGTGACACCATCCCAGAATGACTTCGCAACCAGGATAAAGTCAGGAAAGATGGAGGGCCTGGCTATGTGGCCAGCTGTGCTGACAAGCAAAGTCAAGAGAATTAGTGATTCCTCCACATGGTTCCAGGGCACATGCAGGCATAAGAGCAGCTGGGACTTCAGACACGACATGGCAGAAGCTCAGCCAGAAGAGCCTCCTGTTGTCGCTGTTGCCAATTTTGGGTTGTTTACATCCCTTGGCTCATTACCTGAGAAGCCTCGGAGGGCAGTCTCAGAGCAGTCTCAGAGGATGGAACTGGGTCCATAGGAGATGAGGTGCCAGTGGAGGATTTTAAACCATCTGCTAACCTTTCTGGCTGTGTGCTACACTGGCCAATGTAAGCGACAGACCGGAGAGGACATACAGTTCGGGGAGGAATCTATTGCATTGATTGACTCTAAGTGAATTACAACAAGGACCCAGACCAGAGGTGGATGGAGAAGAGCAGTCAGATTTGAGTGGGAGTTTAGAGTCCTATATAAATTTTGAGTTTTAAGAGCTGAGAGAAAGACTCTACTTCCAGACTTACTCCTCTCTAATTCATCTTCCACCCTGAGGCCAGAATGGTGCTTTTAAAATGTAAGTCGTAAGTGACTCCTCATTAAAGTCACCTACAGAATAAAACCCCAGCTGTGACGAGGCCACAGATAGGCTCCCAGAAACTAGTTCCTTTCTATCTTTCTACTCTGACCTCCAGTCACAGACAAGGAGTGTCCTCAGTGAGCATCTTGCCTCTTCTACTTTGTTTGTCTTGCACAGGCCTATTTCTAGAGCCAGTGACGTTTTTTCCTTACCTACTCCGTAGTAAAAATCCTACTTACTTCTTTAGGAGCAGCTTAAATCACACATGCCTTGGAAACTCTTCCTGATTTTCCCATTTCATACAACAACAAAAAAAGTCTTTCAACGTGTCATTTTCATGGTTTATAATTTAATCTTTCAAAATCCCAATCTATTATTGTTCTTTTCTGGCTGAAAACATTCACTGTTTTCCCTTTTCCTAAAGGTTAAAGTAGAACTTTACCCTAGATGAAACCAGCTTCATATAAAATAGTAAATACTTGAATAACATAACATTTATTACAGTGTTTTTTAAAAAAGTATACATGCATAATAAATATTGGTTGAGAAATATAGTTTTTAAGGTATTAAACATCAGAGGGGCTTCAGACAAAAATATTTTAAATTTCTATGGTACCATACTAGACTCTTAATTTATGGAAGATTATTTCAGTATAAATATATCAAGCATCCTGTGATACTGTAAGAAAAATATCACTCAAAATCACCAAGGTAAATTCGTCACTTTTGGGGCATTCATATATGGAAACCCTGGCAAACAAGAATAGCCTGAAATCAAGGAAGTTGTCTACAGCCGATGAATGTTATTTGGGGAGGCAAAAAAGTTCTTAGCAAGAAAACAGCAGGCAAATCACATTTTCATAATTATGTCCAGTATTTATATAAACAAATTTTCTTGAACTGATCAAGATTTGTTTTTCTTTATTGAGAAAATATGACTTCTCTGCTTCCCTAGCTAGAGAAGAAAATGCTTTTCTTTCTGGAGCAATGGTAGGAAAATGCTCAAGCCCAGCATGAGGTCTGACGTGTTCTGCATACCTACCTTTTAGTCAATTTTGTTTATTTCGCTGCCAAGCTGTTTCTTTGTGAAATGACTCATCATTATTTATCTAAATTGGTTTTAAATGAGAATGTTTAACCAAAAGATCTGATCTGGATATTATGACAGCTGTTATAAAATATGGGGGTCCAAGTTGTGTCATTTTCTTTCTCACAATTTATTTACTTGTCAGATTTATTATTATCATTGTAATATTTTCCCGAAACAAAAGTGTACATGTTAAGTTTTCAGGAAAACTTTTGGACTATGAATTAGGATACAATTATGAAAATCAGCATCGAATTATAAATTATGAAGTCTGTAATCTGATTCTAGCTCTCACAACAGGAATTGAAACAATCAGGCTAAGCTCTCTGGGCCTGTTTCCATACTAGTCATGAAGGAGTTAATAGATAATGTCTGCATTAGTTTGCTTCAGCTGCTGTAATAAAGTACAAGTTGGGAAGTTTGAACAACCAAAGTTTATTGTCTCATGGTTCTGGAAGCCAGAAGTCTGAAATCAAGGCATCAGAAGTATCGGTTCCTTCTGATGACTGTGGGGAACCGCGTGTTCTAGGCCTGTCTCTGGTTTGTCTGTGACTGTCTTGCCCTTGTGTCTTTTCACAATGTGTTCTCTTGGTGTGTCTGTGTCTTTGTCCAAATTACCCCTTTTTATAAGGACACCAGTCATATTGGATTAGGGCCCACCCTAATGACCTCCTTTAAACATGAACAGATTTGTGAAAACCCTATCTCCAAAATAAGGTAACACCCAAAGGCTCTGGGCATTATGATTCCAGCATATGTTTTTTGGGAGGCTGGCACAGTTTAACCCATAATGACATCCGACTTCCTTCTTTTCAGCTTTGAACATTTTGTTAAGGCTGTATACATGCCAGTCAGTACCCCTGAGGTTGTTAGCGACTGAAACACAAAGGTACATGGTTTTGGCATAAAGGGAGGAATTTGTTGACACAATCCAGGAACGGGGAATGACATCTCTGTCGAGATGCAGCTCAGGCCCTTCAATGTTGGCAGGAGGCTTTCTCCATTTGTTCCACTTTGCTTTGTTTAAGCTTTCTTTTCTTTTTTATTTTGAGACAGAGTCTCACTCTGTTGCCCAGACTGGAGTGCAATGGTAGGCTCTCGGCTCTCGGCTCACTGCAGCCTCCACCTCCTGGGTTCAAGTGATTCTCCTGCCTCAGTCTCCTGAGTAGCTGGGATTACAGGCTGCCACCACCATGCCTGCCAATTTTTTGTATTTTTAGTAGAGATGGGTTTCACCATCTTGGCCAGGCTATCCTGGCACTCCTGACCTCCAGGCCTGCCTCGGCTTCCCAAACTGCTGGGATTAAAGGTATGAGCCACTGTGCCTGGCCTATTTTCTTTCATTATAGATTGGCTTCCCACATAACCAAAGACTGCTGACATCTTACAATTCTTCTGAGGGTGGGCATGGGGAGGGAAGGACGTGGAGGACTTCATTCAAGATTGAATAATCAGCAGGGCTTGCATCTAGTGGCCCAGCTCCAACCAGGTGCTTACCCCAGACTACCCCTTCTGGAGTGGCCTCAGGGAAGAATATGGCAGTTGTGTCTCCACCTGCTGTATCCCAGGAGGATGGTGTTTTAGGAGGTAGGCAGTTCCATAGGCTTTAACTGTAGTAATGCTAGTTAAAAATGTGTTTTCATCTTACTGATTGTGCATGTATGATACAGGACTTGTTTAGGTATCTGCCTTCCAAGTACAGATGAGGGTTTTCCACACTGGAAAAATCTTGGCTTGTTGTATTAGTCCGTTCTCATGTGGCCATGAAGAAATACTTGAAACTGGGTCGTTTATAAAGGAAAGAGGTTTAATGGACTCACAGTTCCACATGCCTGGGGACGCCTCAGGAAACTTACAATCATGGCAGACGACACCTTTTCACAGGGCAGTGGAAGAGAGAATGAAAGCAGAGCAAAGGGAGAAGTCCCTTAGAAGACCATCAGATCTTGTGAGAACTCACTCACTATTGTGAGAACAGCATGGAGCAAACCACCCCCATCATTCAAGTATCTTCACCTGGTCCCACCCTTGACACCTGAGTATTATTACAATTCAAGGTGAGATTTGGGTGCGGACACAGAGCCAAACCCTATCAGCTGTGAAGGCTGAAATTGGTGGAAATTAAGTAATAGTCTTTGGAACACAGAGTAGATGGTGGGGCTGTCAGAAGAGACAACATGAAGAAGGAAATTACAAGGTGGGAGCTTAGGAGCCTGGCTTGTGTGTAGCCCAAGTCCTTAGATTCTAGGACCTGTTGTGCCTTGGGAAGGGAAGCAACGCAGCCTGAGAGGCGGTCCAGGACACAGGTGTAGGGCATGCTGGACTGAAGGACACGCTGGCTTGATCAAAGTTTATTTAAGGCATGAGGATGAAGGGTAGTAGTGCTGTTTGGTGCTCACTTGATTTGCCATTGCATTGGGTTGCATAGTGTCCGCCTGCACCCCTCCCCAAATCCATGGAACCTATAATGTGACTTTATTTGGAGATAGGGTCTTTATAGATGTAATCAAGTTAAAATACAATCCTACTGGATTCTTATGAATCTTAATTAGTGACTGGTGTCTTTCTAAGGGAGAGGAGAAGGCAGTCTGGACACACAGACACAACAAGAGCCCCATGTGATGCCGAGGAGGAAACCGGAGTGAGGCAGCCACAGTCCAGGGGACAGCAAGCACTGCCAGCAACCACCAGAAGCTGGAAGAGGCAAAGAAGGATCTTTCTCTAGAGCCTTCGGATGGAGCATGACCCTGCCAGCACCTTCGTTTTTGACTTCCAGCCTCCAGAACTGTGAGAGAACACATTTCTGTTATTTTAAGCCACCCAGTTAGTGGCACGTTGTTAGGACAACCCTGGGAAATTGTGATAGATGTGGGCACTTCAATTATGAGCTGTAGTCTTTCTGTCTGTCTACTATTATTTGAATTCGATTCACCAAAGAATAATATTTTCTTTATTTAAAATGTTTTAAATTATGAGTACATATGTGGACGCAGATATCATATGTCAGAGGCTCACAACTTGTTTCAAAAGTAAAGAGTTGCACCACTTTTAAACAACTGAAATACATAATTACAGTTCCGAAGTTGGGGCTGGTGAGGAGTGATTCTCCTTTGCAAAGCTGTCTTTGGAGTCCTGCTATGTCACACTCAGAGAATTCCTATTTTATACCTATGAATTATCAGAAATCCTAAACTTTCATTGTTAAGATCAGTTGTACATTGTTTAGAGAGGAATACCTATATGAATTTACTAAAAAGGAATTTATCTGAGAGTTCAACACAAGCCATTAAATAATATACACACACACACGCGCACACACACAATATAAACCACTAGTTTTCCTTCTGTCAACCACCTCCACCCTTTTTAGGAACTAAACTCCTTACAGTTTTCTTTATTTTAGAGCATTGCCTGACTTGGATGAGAAATATTCATTTCCTCCACTGAAATTCCTCAGATTGCCTTTCCAAATGTCAGTGCTGTTGGGCTTTCCCTGGGAAAACAAAACAAGATTGCTGTCAGAGAAGCAGTTTGCAGATGAGCAGATCAAACAGATAACAGAATCCAGGATGCTATTATTAGCTGTGGAGAAGGCAGGCAGTTTGCAGGTTACATAAGTGAGGGAAGTGGTGGCATTCTGGGAATGAGGAAAGAAATGGAAAAATGATCAGTGAGAAAGATCTGGGCTGCTTTCTCATTACCTCTTTTTCTCCCCACCAAAAAAGAAAAACAAAAACAAAAATAGTCCAGAATTGTGCTGTAGTCTTTCTGTCGACCTACTATTATTTGAATGTGATTCACCAAAGAATAATATTGTCTTTGTTTAAAATGTTTTAAAGTTGATGATAAATCCTGAGTTCAGGTCAGTGGACCCAAGTGAGAAGTAAAAAGTCAAGCACCTTATTATGGAAATGTTATTTACATCACACCCTGGTTTTGCTGTGTTACAGCTTGTAGAATAGTTGACAGCCCTTTCTCAAGTTTCTGTGTATTTCTTCACAGTCCATAACAATCTGACTGTTGGTTTGCAATTTCTTTTCTAATGAGATTTTTTTTTGGCATGTGAAAATACAGAGCTGCTTTAGTTCTACTCCGGCTTTTTTTCCTTCCCTGTTTTTCTCATTTTGGGGGGCCTATTTTTTATTCAGCCGCGGGTTTGGTGCTTCTGTGGTTATTTTCTAACCCTTGGCCATGGCATTCTTAGTACTTCATTTCTAGCAGAATCTTTTCTGATGCTTGTCAGCTTCTATTTTACTCTCTGTGTTTTCTTAGTATATAAAGCTCAGCCACCACTTATTGTTTTTTGAAGATAATGTTGGTTGTGCGCCTGGAACGACTTGAATAAACTTGCAATAAATGACCCTATCCAAATGAATCAAAGAGTACGTGTGGGGCACAGCCCAGAACCAGTGCATGGAGACAGTATCAGTAAAAACTGTCAGCTCCCCAGTGAAAACACCCAGAACTGCCACAGGCAACTCCTCATAATAGAACTTTTGCAGGGAACGGTTTCTTTTCAACGACACTGCTTTTAACAGCCTCCAAACATTCTTCCTCTGTGTGCACTCCGCCTCCAATCAAAAACTGAAATTCCAAATCAAGTCTGAAATACTTTGTAGCAAACAGCTCAATTCTTAATCTCCTGAAAATCAAGGAACCAGATCTTTAGCGAGAATACATTCACAGCAGCAGCCTCTAAACAAGGTTATCTTTACTTTCGTTCCTCAAATCACACTGCTGTGCCTTATTCATATAATTAAGGACAAAGGGATGCTAGGTGAGGATACATTCAAATGAAGTCATGCTTGTAATCTGTAGGAAACGGGTAATAGGTATAGCCTGATAAAATCCTTAGGAGAGCGACTTTGGTGCTCTCGGTTTGTGGTTAGATACGGCAGAGAAATCCTGGCAGTTTACTCTTTTTAGATGCAGCATTTTCGTGGTGCATTTGTTTAATTGAAAAATCAGTCCAGCATTGTCTGAAGCGTGCATCATATCTTTGGGTCAGGCAAGTTCAAGAGTCTTCCCCTGGAAAAAAACAATGTGCATGTGTCTGTATTTTAATCTTGAAAAATCACTGTCAAATAAATATTAAATGGTAAATGAAGACAAAATCAATAAAGCAAGCAATAGGTAAGGCACAGCCATCCAGTGTAGATCTGCTGTTTATAACCAGTTCCTGCTCTATCAGGATGGATGGGTGCAGGTTGGCAGGAAGTGGCCACGGGTCTGGAAGGTGTCCTTTTAACTTCCTAGAAACAACTTCCAAGAATCTTGAGGGAATCCTTTTGAACATGTTATGGCATGTGGATCCCTTCTTCCCAACCTTCCAATAGCTTCCCGTCTTACTCAGAATATAACTAAAGACCTTATGATGACCCTCACATCATGACCCAAAGCCTCCATCCTCCCTCTTGCCCTCTTTCATGCTGTTTCAATGATACTGACCTTGTTTTTCTTTAAACACACAAAGACTGCTCCCGCCTCGGAGCCCTTGTAGCTGCTGTTCCCCTGACTCAGGATGTGTGGCCCACAGACAAGCACGCTGCTGCTTTTCCCACATTCCCACTTTCTGTCTCTCTGCTCATGTATCAGAGAGACCTTCTCTGACTATCCAGTTGGAATTACCTTGCATTCCTCCTCCTCTTTATGCTCTGCTTTGATTTTATTATTTATTTATTTATTTATTTATTTATTTATTTATTTATTTATTTTGAGACAGAGTCTCACTCTGTCACTCAGGCTGAAGTGCAATAGTGTGACATCAGCTCCCTGGTTCAAGTGATTCTCCTGCCTCAGCTTCCCAAGTAGCTAGGATTACAGGCACCTGCCACCATGCCTGGCTAATTTTTGTGTTTTTAGTTGAGACGGGGTTTCACCATGTTGGCCAGGCTGGTCTTGAACACCTGACCTCAGGTGATCCACCAGCCTTGGCCTCCCAAAGTGCTGGGATTACAGGTGTGAGCCACCACACCCAGCCTGATTTTCTTTAGAGTACTTTTCCCTACATGGTAGAGATCATCTAAGTAGTTTCCTCTCCATCTCCCCAACTAAAATGAATGCTCCTTGAGGACAAGGGCTTTGTTTTGTTGACTTCTTGATCCTACTGCTTAGAGCAGAGCCTGACACATCCATGTGGTCAACAGGATTTTGGTGTTACTGCTGTGGTTATGTTATGTGATATGGCAAGAGAGACTTTGCGGATGGAATTAAGATTGCTAATCATCTGACCTTGGGGAGATTATTCTTTATTATATGGATGGGTCTGATATAATCACATGGCTTCATTTTCTCAAGAATGGAAAAGGGAGGTAGGAGAGTTCATGGAGGGAGAGATGACCAGGGAAGAAAGACACGGAGAGATGCAGTGTTGCTGGCTTTGCAGGGGAGGAAGGGGGGGCATCAGCTGGGTGTACTGGGGAAGTGGAGAGTGGCCCTCAGCTGCCAGACAGCAAGGCGATGGGAACCTCAGATATAGCACCACAAGGAACCAAATTCTGCTGATAATCAGCCTGAATGATAAAAAAAAAAAAAATGGATCCTTCCCTGGAGCCTGAAAAAGAAAGAGGCCTGTAGACACTCTGATTTTTGGCCTGTGAAACTTTAAGCAGAGACCCAACTGAGCCCACCACACTTTTAACCTATAAAAACTATGAGATAATAAATTTATGCTGTTTTAAGTATGGATGAATAAAGAAAAAAATAACAAAGCATAAAATAAATCACTAAGGTGTATTCTGGGTTTTGAGATTTGATATCCAGAAAGAACCAAATAATTTCTTAAGCTACCTGCTAATAGATGGAGAAGTAAAAAGTAAGGACATATGTACATAAGGCATACACTCAAAAGCTGTGAAATTGAATAGGTTTTTTAAAAAGATGGCTGTTGAAAAAGAGCATGAATTCTCTTTTACTTAAAGGATAATGGTTGTAGAAAAAAATGAAAAAAAGGGGGTAAAATTTGTTGGTTAATGTTTCAGTCTCAACTCCATCATTTACAAGCCCAGTGACCATATGCAAGTCACCCGAAGTTGAGATAATGATAGTATCTACCTTACAAGAATAGTAAAGAAACAAAAAAGTCATAAACTATAAGTTATTAAATATGATAACTCAACTCTCTTGTATGTACTGGAACTATTGTCCTTAGAAGAGTTCTCTTATCCAATTCTGATCATTCTGAGATGTTTATTTTTCAGAAGTGCAACTTTTCCCAAAATACTTTGGTATGATACTCACGCATATGAAACAATGTACTTTAGCATTATAAGCATACTTTAAATGAGAATATTCTCACTTCATGATTAATGTGAAAATGAGAAGCTAGCTCAAAATATTTATGGCATGTTTAAGGCTGATTAATCTTACGATCTTGAAAACATGATCATTTCACAGTTTCTAAGCTAAAATGGGATGTACATTATTGAGCTATAAAGGTCTTGGAATGAAATTTTCTCCTATATTCATACTTGTATGGGAGCTAGCATAAGAAATGGCATTTTGCTGGCTGAGCTGCAGCTCAGATGCTACTGTCTATGTGCACTGGTTGAGTGGCGAGTTGGGGTGGCTCAACATTTTCCCCAACAATGTGGATACATGTATTAATCAGCATGGGGCTTTCATTTCATCACTGGAAGAAGAGAATGTTGTCTGTCTGGGTCTGGAGACTAGGTTATAAAATGTTATGAAATTGAATAGGCTTTTAAAAAAGTTGTTGTTGAAAAAGAGTGTAGATTCTCTTTTACTTGCAGAGGGATAGATGGATGCAGTGGAGTGGCTGGCCCAGCATCTCCTTCTTGCCTGGCCTGGTGGATCCAGGTTAAGTGAGTAATGAGGGTCCAATGCTGTTGGAATGGTATTTACCAGAGGATTGTGAGCCTCTTGGCACAAGCAAATAGCAAAGTGATACAAAGTCAAAGAGGCACTTATCCCCACCACTTCTAAATGGGACTCTGGTGCTTGATGAGTCTCCGGAGACCAAACATAAGCATAAAAGAGTGTTGCAGGGACCCCCTGCCCTGCTGGTGGGAGCACATCTCAGAGCAGCCCTCGTGGAGCATGATACGCAAGACTTGGTGAAACAAAATCTGCGTCTTACAGCATGACCACTTCCGCCCTGTTCCACTCCTTTTATATAATCACAGGAACCTTCTCCATGTAGTAGAGAGTAGTTGAAAGCAACTTAGTGTTGAAAACTAGGAGAATGAATAAGTAAAACGAGATGCATGCATGCTATACAATAATGCCAATCACTCAGAAACAATGGGTTATATGAACATACTGCAACATAGATGAACTTTAAAATAGTGTTCAATTTTAAAAGTTAAAAACAGAATGGAAACCACAATTCATTATCATTAATGGAAATAAAATCATTGCATATTTTAAAGGATCAAACCTACCAAGCAAAGTGGGTGCCATGAGGGGAAGGGGAAGAGAATGGGAGTTAAAGCTATAAGAGTAAACAGTGACGTTAGCATTATGAAACCAACCCGTAAAATTGGAGTTGAAGAAATAAACTGGCCGTGGGTTATGTGCTTATAATATAATTTAGTCCTTTATTTAAAAATGATATACTTGTCCTTATTTTGTTTAAATATGATTCCCTCCATTTGCTTGCCAAATCTGGATGGATTGTAAGAGGTAAACATAAGATTAATAAAGCACCAAGATGACACTAAATACCTGTTGATATCTAGCTAGCAGCCTTGATTTCCTTATATAGTAGTAGATGGCCTAGTATCTGAAAAGTATTGATGGTGTGTATACATATACCATATATATGTGTGTATATATATATACACACACCTACCATCAATATACATATTATGTATGTGTATATATGTGTGTGTATACACACACAGAGATAATTCTTCATTCAAACATGGTAGAAATTTGGAGAAATTTTGCAAATACAGGTGAATTTAAAAAGTAAGAATATTGTTTCCTGAAACACCATAAATTTCTCCTCTTTGTGAATTACATACAGTGCTTGCTAATTATACAAAGAAGATTTGCCTCTTTATCAAATTCTTTTTATGCTGTCTTTGGCTTCTTGAGGCCAGTGCTGATTGGAAAAGAAGAAACTGGCCTTCTATTAATATCTACCTTGCTTTATTTTTTTCTGTCCCATAAAGAGATTCTTATAAAGGAAGTTGACTAGAGTTGGTAAATTATTTATGCTCTATAGAATTAGGTTTTGTTGCCAATTGCCTTATTTGTTTTACTTTCTGAGGTCGGGAGAATAACGACCCCTAAAGATGTTCACATCCTAATCTCTGTAACCTGTGAATATGCTACTTTACATGACAAAGGAGAATGGGGCATTAAGAAGATGGAATTAAGGTTGTTAATTAGGAGAATTTAAAATAGGAAGAGTAGCCCAGCTTAACCAGGTGGACCCAATGTAATCATAAGTGTTTTTAACAGTGGAAGAGAGAGAGTTCATAATTAGAGGGGGATTGAGACTATGAGAGAACTGACATGGAACGTGAAAAAAGGGGGCCATGAGCCAAGGAATATGGGCAGCCTCTAGAAACTGGAAAAAGCAGGAAAATGCACTTTCCCCTGGAATCTCCACAAGAGAATGCAGTGCTACTGAAACCTTGTTTTTTGCCCAGCGAGACCTGTATCAGACATGTAATTTACAGAACTATACATTATTAATGATTAATTTTTTTTTTTGAGACGGAGTTTTGCTCTTGTCACCCAGGCTGGAGTGCAATGGTATGATTTCAGCTCACTGCAATCTCTGCCTCCAAGGTTCAAGTGATTCTCCTGCCTCAGCCTCCTGAGTAGCTGGGATTACACGTGCCCACCACCACACCCAGATAATTTTTTTATATTTTTAGTGAAGACAGGGTTTCAACATGTTGGCCAGGCTGGTCTCAAACTCCTGACCTCAGGTGATCCGCCTGCCTTGGCCTCCCAAAGTGCGGGGATTACAGGCATGAGCCACCACATCTGGCCAGAACTGTGCATTATCAAAACTGTGTTGCTCTAAGCCACTAAGTTTGTGGTAACTTACAGCATCAGAAGAAAATTAATGCAGTCTCTGGGTTTTTGTTGTTATACAGGCATAATCATATGGCTCTATAATGATATGCCCTCAAAGTTAGGTTAGCAATACCTAGTGAGAACATTTCTCTTTTTGTAGGGTTCACTTGTTTTTGAAAATCATTAATTTTTGGACTCACAAGATAGATTGCAGACAAAACTGCTAGAAAAATGTGGAGTGCTTATTAGTCATTTCAAAAAGAAGAAAAAACTCAATGTGAAATACTAGTATTTTATGGAAAGAACAAACCACAAGCTATCTTAGTCATTTAAAAAAACTCTGAAAGACAATTAACTTTTATTTTAGGTTAATTTCAAAGTTTTAGTCAGCACTGAGTTAATTTTGTTCAAGATTATCTAGTGGCCAAAATAAGTTATGGTTGATGCCTGGATTAAGAAAGCTTTTTTAGAATAGTAGTATTAGACAAATATGTCCACCATAGCACAGATTAATTATAAAGAAACCTAATTTGTTTAGAGAATGGAATGTCCAAAGATAACAGTGTGACTATCCCAAGAAACAACTATATCAAGAAACAAGTCAGACTGTGTGTGTGTAAATACGCAATGAAAGCTTATGACCGGTGAATGTGGTTGTAAGATGTAGCTTAAGTGACCAGCATTCCTTCCAGGTTGAATACCAGGGTGTTGTGGCACCCCAAAAAGCAGAGATGTGAGAGATTTGATTGACCTGGTGCCCCAACAGTCATCCCCAAGTGAGACAGCCAGATATAACCAGCATACATTGCAGAATACCTGACCAGCTCCCACCAGCGGGGCTTCTGTGGGCAAAGAAAGATTGAATTGACCTTTCCTAAGGTTCCATTAAAGTATTCATTAATGGAGAAGAATTGGAAAGCATTAAGATGCCTACATCTTTCCAGACACTAGAAAGTAGAATGCTATATTTAAGTAGAGACATGTTTTAACACATGCTGTTGGGGACTAGAGTAATGAAAATGCTGAGAATTTCTCTAGCAGACTTGGACCAAGGTTGAGAGGGGAGGTTTAAGTGTGTGTGTGTTTATTATATTGAACCACTGTTAATAAGGAGTGGATCTCCTGCTGAAAACTAAAGGGGATGCTTTTAGTTCAGCTTCACATATTAGCAAGTCAATTTGTATGTTTTTCAGAATGTTTCTTTTTTTAACAGAATTATTTTATCACACTACTTTCCCAACTCTTTGCTTCTTCAGAAAGTACACATACAAATTGCATAATGGAAAGCTATATATTTAGTCTAAAAGAATCATAGAACTTACTTGAGGTCCAGTAATTTTGAACACCTCCCCCAATGCCACATGAAAATTTTGGAATATTTAAGCATTATGTGGTTGCTATGGTAGTACAATCTCAGTCTTATTCATTCCCTTCAGCAAATGAAAACTCACAGATATCTTTAAACAAATTCGATACCTTATAAAGATTATAGCAAATAGGTGTGCTATTTTTATGTGGCAGCATAAGAATTTTAGCCATCAAACTGGCACTATTCTACAGTAATGTTAAAGGTGGATAAAGTTTATTGAATGAGTTTATGTGAGTTAAAGTATTGAAGACATTTACATACATTTGCGTGTATGTAACACTTTCTCTAAGAAACTCCACAATGCTATATCTGCTCTATCTTCTGTTTTTAACATTGCGAGTAAATTGGACTCAAAATTTACTGATTTGTACAACTGTTATACAAATACATAACTATATTTCTTGTAACTCATTTCATCTTGTCCACCCCTATTCTGGCTGAAAATGTCTGGCTTTGTCCACCAAGGATGTCTCAGTCTCTCTTGAATTAAAATGTGTCAGCTTGAGTTAATTACTCAGTATTTTAGTTGCTCTCCCTCTTTCTCCCACATTGCACCCGGATGCAAAGGGAAATCTACAGAATATGATGACATGGATTGATAGGTAGAGGGGGCCTGGGGGAGGGGGCTGCTTAAGTGACTACAGCTGTCATAATTCATAACTGGTTTTCTCATGTTGGTCAAGGACCAAGCCTCCTGTGTGAATTCAGCCTGCATCTTGCCCAGGTTGGTGCAGCTGGTTTGGGCCTTCTACAGTGAAGTCCTTTTGTCCTTATATTTGGTGACCAGTGAACACCATTCGCAATAGTACACATTCTGTCTGGGACATCTGGTAACATCATATGGAACATCACATCTCAGATGTATGTTCTCAGATGCTGTGCTGACCACGGGGCCCCTAGGAGACATGGTTTTCCAGGTCTTCCAGGAGACAAGGGATCTTCCAGGTTGTGTCCAGGGAAGTAAGAAAGAAGCTTCCTATCTAGGATCTCCACTCATCCTCAAATGTTTCTGGAAGTCTTTATTGCAGTCTCTCTTCTGAGATTCAGTTCAGAGGGAAGAGAGGAGAGTAAAGTCTAACCTCATGTCTCTCTCTCTGTCTCTTTCATGCCTCAGCATCTGAACCTATAGTGACCAGAAGAAATTTCTTCCTGTGGGATGCAAACTTTCCTTATCTCAGATATCTTTATGTCTTTTCACTAGGACTAACTGTAAAACTATGTTCAGATGTGTAAGCTTTGCTCTTAATATGAAAAATGCATTTTTTTTCTTGTTATATAATCACCCCACATACCCTTAAGCAAGCCAAACTTGCAACTCACTGTCTTATAAGGGAATTTAATGATGTCTAATGAGGCCTCCAAAGTGGAACAAGGTTCCCTTTCTCTAGGCTGTCTCCAAAGAAGTGGGGAGGGAAAGCAAGATGGGGGGTTATCTCCTGATTTAGGCTCTTTCTAAAAAGTTGGAAGGAAAAATATCTTTATCTTTCTTGGCTATTCTTTTTCTTAGAGCCACACTTGAGGTTTTCTACATACAGTGGCCACAAGGCAGCTGTTGGTCAATGTGTTTTACTTTCTTTTTCTTCAAAGTTGTAAGTAGGGAGAGGGTCTTTTTACAAGTACCTTGTGAAGGGCAGTCTGGTTCCTCTGGTGTGGCCAATCTTAGGCTTTCAGGATGCCTCAGCTGGTTTCAGTGGTCCTGGAATCTGAGTTGGACAAAAGGCAGCCTGGATTTATACTTGTGCCATTCTGTGAGTCACTGGCCAATCTGAGAAGTAGCACTAGGGAAAAACTAACTCACAAGAAAGGGATCTTGAGAGACTAAATTGGAGACAAGTTCACAGGAAGGGGGTGTGGAAATCAGAGTCCATCATTTCCTGGACCAGCTCCCAGGTGGGTTTCAGATGTCCATTGAACTGAAGGGGCAGGAACATTCTGAGAAGTTAAAGGAACATAGTGTAGAAAGATACATCGGGTAAGAAAATATATCAACCATACTCCCCTTCATGGCCATCGGTGGAAGGAATCCGTGAGTTGAGTGCCTTGTAAAATGTTTCCATAATCTCTTGGGGAGTGGCAGGAATGAATTTCTCACCATGGGATGGAAAGAGCCATCTACTAAAGACACCACTTGTGAAAAAGCGAGCACCCAATTCACTCCTCATAGCTGGGAGCCTTTATCTGAAGTCATTGAACTTCTAGAGAAACCATCGATGGTAACCAGGGTGATTTTTCACGCAAGCATGTGTGCGTGTGCCTCTGCGCATTTTCTCAGGAGAGATTCTGGGGCTTTCCGCAGATTCTCAGAAGAGTGCCTCACTGAAAAATATCAAGGGCCATTAGATGAATGGAAATGTTGCGCTAACAAGTAACATAAAACTTGATGCCTTAAAACCCTTTTCTCTTTCCCAGAAATTCCAGTCAAACAGAGCAATGTCACTGATCACAAAGTTCATTTCTATTTTCAGGAATCCCTTCTGTGATAAAACTCATTCAAAAATGTCCACTTAAAAGAGAATAACAATAAAAAACAACAACAAAAGAGAACAAAGTCTTGCCTTGGGTGTTTTGTGGACACTCTCATAAGGGCATTTACTACCAACAAGCAAGGAATGAAGAATATCTTTAAATCACTGACATTCCTTATAGGGTGTCCAGCTTTGGAAATTCATTTGTGAGCCAAGAAGTGTGTGCGTGAGGATGAGCAGTGGCTTATGATAAATAACTTACTGTAAAGGGCAAGTTTCAGTGAGGAATTAACGATTCGTCCTCAGGAGGCCTTTATTTACTATTAAAAACCTGAGTGCCTTTTGCTGTTAGCAGGCTGATACTTACAGGGAAATTGATTCTCTTCACAGAATTTCCCGACGGTCCCAATAAGCCATTAAGTGCTCCTGGCCTTACCTTCCTTGGTTTAGTAGCTGCTCTGCCGTGGTCAGCATCGTTTTCTCTGCAGCAATTAGTGGCAATAAGTGGGAGCTCGCACAATTGATGGTGTAATATGCCTGGACAGTGTGCAAGCAGCAGTTATGAAATGCTTCATCGAGCAGAGCTCTTGTACTCAATGCCTCCCTCCCATCAGTTTTCCAGGTAGCAGAGCCTAATGAAGGCACACAGCAGGTGGTGCAGGGACTGGAGGAGCTCCAGCGCGGAGCTTTCTGTCCTAGTCAGGACTAGACTTTGTTTAACAGGCCTGCTGTGGATCCCTTCATCTACCACCCCAACTGATACAACTCAATTAATCCTGAAAGGTTTTGAAGAAGAGGCTTTTCCGTCTGTCTCTGACAGCGTTTTTGTGTTCTAGCATTCCTTCTTGATTTTTTTTTTTTTTTTTGGAATTTCTATCTCTCTGTTTATAGTCCCCATCTGTTCCTGCATGTTGTCTACTTTTGCATTAGAATCTCTAGCATATTAATCCTAATTGTTTTAAATTCACAATCTCATAATTCCAACATCCCTGCCTTATGGGATTCTAGTCCTGATGCTTGCACTGTCTCTTTCGGATGGTTTATTATTATTATTATTATTATTATACTTTAAATTCTGGGATACATGTGCAGAACATGCAGGTTTGTTACATAGGTATACACATGCTATGGTGGTTTGCTGCACCCATCAACCAGTCATCTACGTTAGGTATTTCTCCTAATGCTCTCCCTCCCTTAGCCCCCCACCCTTCGAAGGGCCCTGGTGTGTAATGTTCCCCTCCCTGTGTCCGTGTGTTCTCATTGTTCATCTCCCACTTATGAGTGAGAACACGCAGTGTTTGGTTTTCTGTTCCTGGGTGAGTTTGCTGAGAATGATGGTTTCCAGCTTCAGGCTTTGCTTGTTGGTTGGTTGGTTTGCCTTTTAGTATACCTTGTGATTTTTTGTTGTTGTGTTGAAAACCAACATGATGGATGGGGTAAAAGAACCACATAAGCTTTTCACGATGTGGTGGGAAGGAGCATGTGGGTGAGTGTTGGGGATGGTACTTTCTATAGTCTTATAATTACTTCTCCACTTGTACCCTGGGCTGTGAACTTCACAAGTGCTTCTCAGTCCCCCTCCACTCCCACCACCTTAGGTGGGACAGGTTGGCGTGGGTGGGCTGGAATTGTTTTTTCCCCTTTTCCAGCAGCGGGAGGTAGAGTTGGGTACTGCCTACCTCCCAGGTCAGTTAGGGTCTGGTTAAAACTTCCATAGTTTAAGGTTGGGTGAAATAGTTTTTCTTGCGGGCAGGCCTTGTTAAGAAGAACAGAATCCTCTGGAATATTTTTAAATGATTCTCTTTCCCCTCTCCCTGCCAGAAGCATGAGTAGGATTTTCTTGGATTTTCATTGTAAGAACCTAGAGGAGCTCCCACAGGTAAAATTTACAAAACTGCAAACCACCCCCACTGCCCCCCAACTCCGCCGCTTCTATATTTGGGCTCCCCTGGAGTTTTTGACTCTCAGACTTGTCCACACCACGTCTCCAGCAATTTGTCAGTTACAATTTGGGTTTGGTGTCCACGGTGGTTTCGTGTATGGGTTTCTGCTCTGGTAAGCTATGATTCTCTATATCTGCTTGTCAGTCTCAAATTTTGGGACCTGTGGCTTGCCTTGTGACCTCACTTTTCTGACAAATCTAAGAAGGTTGTTAATTTTTTTGTTCGTTAAGCATTTTACTTGTTGGGATAGAGTGATGACTTCCAAGCCTCTTATAAACCCACAGGAGAAAACTGAAGTGATTGAAATCATGACTGACCAAGGCAGTGGCAAGAAAAGGGGCTTTGCCTTTGTAACCTTTGACGACCATGACTCCGTGGATAAGATTGTCATTCAGAAATACCATACTGTGAATGGCCACAACTGTGAAGTTAGGAAAGCCCTGTCAAAGCAAGAGATGGCTAGTGCTTCATCCAGCCAAAGAGGTCGAAGTGGTTCTGGAAACTTTGGTAGTGGTCGTGGAGGTGGTTTCGGTGGGAATGACAACTTCGGTCATGGAGGAAACTTCAGTGGTCGTGGTGGCTTTGGTGGCAGCCGTGGTGGTGGTGGATATGGTGGCAGTGGGGATGGCTATAATGGATTTGGTAATGATGGAAGCAATTTTGGAGGTGGTGGAAGCTACAATGATTTTGGCAATTACAACAATCAGTCTTCAAATTTTGGACCCATGAAGGGAGGAAATTTTGGAGGCAGAAGCTCTGGCCCCTATGGCGGTGGAGGCCAATACTTTGCAAAACCACGAAACCAAGGTGGCTATGGCGGTTCCAGCAGCAGCAGTAGCTATGGCAGTGGCAGAAGATTTTAATTAGGAAACAAAGCTTAGCAGGAGAGGAGAGCCAGAGAAGTGACAGGGAAGCTACAGGTTACAACAGATTTGTGAACTCAGCCAAGCACAGTGGTGGCAGGGCCTAGCTGCTACAAAGAAGACATGTTTTAGGCAAATACTCATGTGTATGGGCAAAAAACTCGAGGACTGTATTTGTGACTAATTGTATAACAGGTTATTTTAGTTTCTGTTCTGTGGAAAGTGTAAAGCATTCCAACAAAGGGTTTTAATGTAGATTTTTTTTTTTTTTTTGCACCCATGCTGTTGATTGCTAAATGTAATAGTCTGATCGTGACGCTGAATAAATGTCTTTAAAAAAAAAAAAACAAAACCCACAGGAAACAAGAAGGCTGACTTATTTGAGTACAAAAATTTAATTCATTCATTATATTTTATAAAAAGATTTTGGAAACCTTTCTCTGCTGTAAAAGGAGCCTCTCTAAGCATTTCCACTATCCTCATGGTTTAATTACTCAGTATATGCAGATGATTCTCTATATTATGTCTCTGACCCTGACTCTCTGCTATGCTATATATCTGCATGTCCATCTTGCTACCAGGTTGATATATTTGAATAAGCAAACCTCAGACTCACACGTCCACAGCTGCAGTCAATATTTCCTTGTCCCTATTCTGGGATCTTTACTTGCCTCCTGCTCTTCTCACAGCCTCTGTGTTCCTAATCAGTGGTGCTGACATTTACCCAGTTCCCCATGTCAAGAAAATAACAACTTATCTTTCTAGACTGCTAATCTCTCACTGTCCCACATCCAGGCAATGAATAGGACCCGCTGCTTTTACTTCCTGAGTGTTTCTTGGACGCATTTCCCATCTCCACACTGTTACCATGGTTTTAGCTTGAGTCACGTGGACTCGTTCCTGGATATTGCAAAAGTCTCTTATGTCTCCATATCTTCAAAGTCACTCTTACATAATCTCCTCCACACACTACACAGAGTGTCCTCTCCACAGCTACACATTGCAGAAGTCACCAAATTTGGTTACTTATTCTTTTCCACAGTCTAATCTCCATTCCACTGTACTGTGTTCCTTTTTAAGATGTTATCGTGTCTCATTAATTAGGACAGCATAGTCTGATTTCCTCCTCATAGAACTAGCAACAGTTTCTCATTCTTTCTTGGTCCCTAGTCCACGTCCCTCTCCTTCAAGTGATTGGTCCTCATTGCAGCCTGCCTGTAAATACGTGCAGGCTGATGGCCTGACCGCCTTCTCAGACCGCACACACAGGCTTTTGTGCAACTACCATGTACACGCTC
Organism: Chlorocebus sabaeus; assembly: GCF_047675955.1. NCBI lineage: Eukaryota > Metazoa > Chordata > Mammalia > Primates > Cercopithecidae > Chlorocebus > Chlorocebus sabaeus. The sequence goes on along the minus strand of NC_132921.1, from coordinate 16,257,954 downwards.
ACGGATCTGAATTATCTTTAGTGCAAATGTCTTTGCTGAAATGCAGCTGTGCCTAGGACCAGAATTCCAAATACGACATGGCTCCAATTGAGCTCCCCACTTTGTTCCCAATCCCGCTTTTCTTTCTGTTCATGTGTTTCCTGTGGTAGAGTTAACATTATCATCCACCCACTTGCCCAGCTCAGCATACAGCATCCACAGACCCATACCCAGTCTTCTTTTTACTTTAGAGACAGTAATTCCCTGGGCAATTCCCTCTTGTCCCTATGGTTCTAAATAATATCTAAGTGCTGATAGCTCCAAAACCCCTACCTCCAGCCTGGAACTCTTTCATACGTAACTCCCTGCTTAATACCTCTACTTGGTAGGCAAAATCATACTTACTGTTTTGGTATTCTTTAATACTACTCCGACATTACTCCTTCCCATCTTGGTTAATGGTACCATCTTCCCATGTCTCTGGCTCAAAACAGAGGAGTCCAGCTTGATACCTTTTGTTCTTACTTCTCACACCCATTCTATCAGCCCATCCTATCAGCGTTGTGTCCCCTGAATTCTAAACCAAACCACTTCTCATCATGTCTCCTGCTTCTACGCAAAGTCATTTGTTTTTACCTGGATTACTGTAGTGATCCCTTGATTTGACGTCCTGATTCTACTCTTATTCCCCATTCCCCCAGTGAAATGCACACAGAGGCTAAAGAGATTTTTTGAAAAGAAAATGTCAACTTATATCATTTCCTTGCTTAAAATCCTCACATTGCTGCTCGTTAAAATTAGATTACAACGCACATGCATTACTAGGACCTAAAAATCGTATGGCTCTGGCTTCTGCCTACTCACTCTCCCTTCCCACTTGTTTACTCTTCTCATTTACCTTTGTTCTCACTCTTGAATAGTTTATGCTTTTTCTGATCTCAGGGACTTGGCATAAGGTTTTATTGATCCTCGAACACTCTTTTCTAGAGACTTGCATGACTCTTTCACACCATTCAAATCTTGACTCAAATGTCCTGTTTTCAGAAACATATGCCTGACCTACCAATCTAAGGAGGCTTTGCAATCCTTTCCTGCTATTTATTATGTCACTGTACTGCTCATTTTATTGCTAGCCCTGGCTACCTTCTGAAATAATCTAATTCACTGATTTGTTTATGTAGTTAGTATCTGCTTCTCACCAAGCCCATCTTCCACCAGGCCATAAACTACGTAATGACAGGAATTTTGCCTAACTTCTTCACCATTTTTATTTTTAGGCCCTAGAAGCTTGGAGAGCATGTAGTAGATGCTCATTAAATACTTGTTGAATAAATTTAAAAGTTTACAACTTCATTTTCTTTCTTTTTCAAATCTAATGTGCATTTCATTAAATCCTGTTTTTTCATCTCTTATGTATCTCTGACAGTGACTCACCTCTCCAGCCTCACTGTTCCTAACATAGTTTAGGTCTCCATCATCTCTCCTCTATACTGCTGAAATAACCTTATTTTTCTTGCCCACAGTTGTACTTCTCTCAGCCAATTCCTTAAAACATAGCCAGAGTAATCTCTGTACAATGCAAACTTATTGGTGTTTTTGTGTAGCTTAAACTATTTCATTGGCTTACCATTGCTTTTAGGATAAAATCTGAACTCGTTTGTGTGATTTCCAAGGGGTCCATGATCCAATCCCTGCTTAATCCTTCTCTCTCCCTACCTTGATCTTTGACCTTTCCTGGTTCCTAGAAAAGTGTTCTCTCTTGAATCTGGAGCAGAGAATGCATCTCTTCTCTCCACTCTTCCTTCTCACCTGTCTAGTTAAAACTGTACTTCAAATCTCACTTGAGTAGGCACCTCCTTCAGAAACTCACCACTGACCAGCCAATGCTGTGCCGAGTACTTCCATAAGTGAGCACAAAGAACTTTGTTTCCTCTATCTCAGAAGTTAACACTTGGTATTCTAATTATATCCATCTAAAAGAGTTTAGTGGTTGAGAGCAGAGACTCTGGTGTTGGACGGAGTGGGTTCACATTAGCGGAACAGGAAGCCCTGGCCTCGCTGGCCTCTACTCTCTAGAAAACCCTCTAGTGGTTTTCACCCCCTTCCTTCCCCTCTATCTTCATGACTCTCAACCCAAGTGTTTGTGGGCCTGGAGTGAGGGGGGTAGGGTACTTGTGAGGATATTGATTTCTCGGAGGATGGCGGATAAGAGATAAGTATGGAGGAGGGTATCCGTGGTGACGAGGTGGATTTGACTTAAATATGCTACGTAATATTAAGGATGGACAGTATTGGTCAATATCCCTGGGGGGTTGGGTGTTATGTGGGGGTTAGAGTTGATGTGTTACTTGTATTTTTGAATATCTTGTTTAAGACGTGCCAGTCAGTTTGTGGTTTTTTTTTTTTTTTTTGTACATATCGTGCTGTATCTTTAGGATGTCTAGAATTTTTCTGTTCTATCTTCCTGGAATGCTTTCTCTACATTGCTTTTCCATACAACATACTATCTCTCTTTGAAGACTTTACACATATCTGGGTAAGTCCACACCAGGACTTCATGGTACATGCAAAGCATCTATTTAAATGCTCATCTTTCTTTATAGGCAAAACCTCTCAAGAGCAAAGACTATGTCTTATTCATTTTTATATTCATCAGGCTCAGTGCCAAGCACATGCTAAATGTTCATTAAATGCCAATTGAACAAAGAGGGGAGAGAAAAAGAAAATAACTCGAAGTGTAAAAGGTGCTTCGCCAGGAGTTTTGCATGAAAGAAAGAAGGAGATTTAAACAACAGGGAATGAAATTCTGCTTTATCTTATTCTCAAGAAAATCTAGGTTTTCTATTTCTTTCTTTCTTTTTTTTTTTTTCCTGAGATGGTGTTTCGCTCTTGTCACCCAGGCTGGAGTGCAGTGACATGATCCTGGCTTACTGCAACCTCCCAGGTTCAAGCGATTCTCCTGCCTCAGCCTCCCGAGCAGCTGGGATTACAGGCATGTGCCACCATGCCCAGCTAACTTTTGTATTTTTTTTAGTAGAGATGGGGTTTCACCATGTTGGCCAGGCTAGTCTTGAACTCCTGACCTCAGGTGATCACCAGCCTCGGCCTCCCAAAGTGCTGGGATTACAGGCGTGAGGCACTGCGCCCAGCCTGAGGTTTTCTGTTTCTAAATGGATGCAATGAATTCATTTGTAAATATCATCGTGGGTACTTTTCCCTCCTGTACCCCACATGGTAGTTGGACAAGTATTTGTGTTAGTCAGATCAGTCTATAGTATTAAGGACACTTGTCACCAACATTTTTCTTGTGATCAGGCCTTGCTGCCTTCCTTCCAGCCTATCTCATCCTCTTCTTTCCTTCCTGGTTTGGGTGCATCTCAGATTTGCTGCTCTGCTCTGCCTCTTAGGATTCCAAGTGTGGAATTCCTCTGACTTTCCTATTTCCATTTTCCAGGTTGCACAGAATACAAAAAGTGGAAGGCTGAATAAAAAATAAGGTACAGACACAGTTCCTCAGAGCATTGTTAGAAGTTATAGTTGATTAAAATTGGAAAATATTACTTGTAAAAGATTGTCTACTCTATAGAGAAAAGGTCCAGAATGTGAATTCATAAATAATAAAATGAATAATTTCATTTCCCATAAGGGACAGATAAAAAAATGGATTTTTTTTCCCTTAAAACAAGTCAAATTGCAAAGAAGGAAAATAGGACCAATTGTGAATTTAAATGAATGCTCAAACTATTATAATTATAACTGCATTTCTTTAAAAGAGTTAAATATTTCTGAATGATGACAGATTAAGTTTATTTTCAAACCTCTGTTCAGATAATTTCTTAAGTAGAAGGTGCCATTTAAATAGGAATTACTATTTTTGTACATTGTACTGAGAGTTGCTTTTTTTTCTTTTACTTCTTTGGGTTCTGAAATCACACCAGTTGATGCTGGATTGAACTTTCAGAAAAGTTTCTGTAAACGCAAATACCCTTTTCAAATGAAAGCTGAAAATATGGTTTGAGAGATCGAGCCAGTAAGATAGGTATTGTCACCTACCTGGTGCTGGCTTTATTAACCACATTAATACATGTTTCTCAAAAGTAAGAAAACATTGTAAATAAACTGAGACTTAAAATTGTCAGCTCTTAACATCTGGTGGGGATGGGACTAGCTATATCCTAGAATTTAAAGTTCTGAGCATTCTTAGTCTCAGTAAATATTCAAAATTAAATTTTGAAAGAACTGAATACTATTTAAATACAATGAAGTGGAATAATTGGCAAATCATTCATGCCTACACATTTTCTTAGAGAACGAATAATCTACCTTCCTCCACAGTCATCTTCCTATTTGAGAGTTAGGGGAAATTGTTCTGTGCCTCATTTTGCTAAAACTTTGCATGTGAGTAATTATGTCTATCAAAATGTGTATGTGTTGTTTCTATAATAAAACCTTGTCTATCTGGGATTAATAGCAAAGATGCCTTAACGTGTATGAACAGAGCATGACCTGCTATGAACATTTTCACAACCAGACTGCTTCCAGAAACCTGATTATCAGCTGGTTCATTGAAGTGACTCTGTTGATCATGTACACAGAACACTGATAGTGAATGAAATAAGTGACAACACCTATTCCCAGAGAATCCAGAATGCTTATACTTTAAGTGACTTCAGAGTTAAATTGGGCTGTTTCTTTGTGATCAAATATCCCTGCATTGCTCTTCCATATTCTCTCAAGTCAGTTAACTTTTCCTGTGCTCTACTTCTCACTTTGTTGTTGTTGTTGTTGTTGTTGTGAAATGACACAAAATGTCTCCATCATCTCCTGCACTTTTGGATTATTAATAATTGTGGGGAAGGAAATGTCAAAACCTAGAGGGCAGATTGAGGGCTCTCAAACCATTCTCAACGATTCCCTGATCAACCCACAGAGAAACATGTTCTACATTTTAGGATATTCAGAAAATAGTGAAAACTGACTATACTTCTGGATATTTTTTAAACTGCTTTTCTTTTGGAAAACCTTTGGGAAGAGGGGCTTCTCCAGCTCAAGTTCACATTTTAAATATTCATTAAAGAGTAGTCTTCATTTATTGAAGGAAAACTCTTTGCTCCACGTTTTGGGAAAGAGGGAGGGTGGGAGGTGGTCAGCTGTTCTTACATTTAACTTTCATAAAGCACAGGTCATTTTCCAGAGGCAAAGTTCTAATGTAAACCACACTGAGCCACGTTGGAGAAATTGAGAAGGAAACGGAAGCAGAGCTCATTTTGCTTTTGTTTTTGCTTTGAGTTCTTCTCAGTACCAAATTATGACCCAATAGGCAAATAGACATTAGTAAATGTGCCTTGAAATTTCCACTAATTCTCTTGTGACTTTGGATCAGTTACTTCTTGTTGTATTAAATTCTCTCACAAATATTGTGAATTGTGATTTACTAACTTTAACTAACAGAGAAAAGTGAATCTCGGTAAGTCAACATGGAGTTATATGGCTGCTAAATGGTTAAGTGGGAGCTCAGCCTCAGATTGTGAGTGACTCGGTGCCCCCCATAGGCACTGCATGGGATGCTCTGTGGCTAGGAACTTTTCTGAGGGCTTTGTTTTTGTCAAAACTTCTGTCTAAAAACCATTCCCTGAGAGCCCTGGTTCTGCTGGGTGACAGCTTGCTAGCTTTATAAATGAATCCAAGTGAAGGTGATATTGGGTGCTAATCAGATTATCTGCTATTCCTCTAAGATAATACAACTGCATTTTAATACAGAAATTCCATAGATCATTTGTTATTGTGAAAGAGTAGATCTCATGCTGATATTAGAGTCACTTGGCTACCAGGTGGAGCAGATATTTTTGGCACATGTATCTATTAATGTCCTTCAAGTTGAACTATGTCGTAGGCAGCCCCTACTTTGGAAATTCAAGAGGATTGACCTTAATAATGGTGTTTCTGCTGTTATGTATGAATATGGTCAAAAAGATACATATGTGAATACCAGTCTCTTCCAGTATAACGTTATAGTTTTATCCCCATTTGTAGGAATTTATAGTCTAATTATTCCTACCACATATTTGGACAACTGATCAAAAGGACCCCATTCTCTTTACTGACAGCTCATGTTCAAGTGACCTCACAGCTTTCTGATGACCTCCACTGCCTGCGCCACATTTCTGGTGCTGAATGGATGCACAACAAGTCACTACTTATCTGGGCTCCGATGGAGTTGTTCGATTTGAAAAGTAAAGCAGTACTTTAACGGTCCCTTCAGTTCTCAACTCAGTGTTTCAATATTTGTCCTGTTCTACTTGGATTGTAATCAATCCTAAAACTTCCTCACATTTCTGGATGATGGAATGAACAATCCTGCATATGGCTTCCAAATTGAAAGAAACCTGATCTGAGAACTCAAGGCTCTCGTCTGCTGTGGCCACAGTTCATCTCTGGCCTTGACAACTCATGGCCGTGGAACTCATTACTTGAAAAAGATTTGCTATAGCTCCCGTTATGGTGCCTTTAGAAGAAATAAAGATCTCCTGCCTCACTTCCAATACTTCTTTTATGGTAGCACCAGAAATCTTGATTTCATTGGCTCATTTGTGAGAGACCTGACCCATCTCCCAATATGCACTCTGTTCTGGGTCTGATGGATGAAGAGTTGAGGCCTGTGCCTTTTGCTCTCCTGGGTAATAAATGTAGCTTACTGTGTCCACATGCCAGAGACGTAGGTGCCAGCAGGGCAGAGAGGGACACAGGACATTACAGCACAGAGTTCATGCGTTCTGTTTCAGGATAATGCATTTTTGACTGCCAGGTGTAATTTTCACTCCTCTTTCGTGCAGCCCCCATCTCTCCTCTCACTCCCTATCCTAGATTTTAAATGGTTATACTTTCCTATGAATCCTCAATTTATCTTTTGTTTTTGAGCCTAGTGCACTGAACATTTCTTCTCATGCATAAAAGATACCCTGGAAACTCCCATCACAGCTGCATAAGTATTTATTTATTCTTTATTTTTTGAGAATCAGGCGCCGAGGCAGTGCCTTCAAGAGACAAGCATTTATAGTTTTGTTATATGATTTAGTTCAGTTTTTTTCTCCCACACTGTTTGTTTTTCAGGAGCAAAGAGGGAATTAAAGATATTACAGAAAGAGAGCTTCCCTTGGTGGTTAATTTTAGGTATTTTGTGAGTAGATGAATTGGATGGGCTTTTGAAATGAAATAGAACTAAAAGAAATAGAATAAATCAAATATAGATTAGGTGCTAGAAAATTTGTTGCAAAGATGATCTGAATACTGTTGACCACTAATTTTAAATTAAATGCAATCCTGATATGAAACTGATAATTTAATGATAAAGTTTCTATATTTTGATTTAAGATACCAATATTTCCACTAGAGTCAAAAACAATCATTTTAATCACTTGGGTAAATTGCCTAAATTGTATGTAAATCAGGCAGGTAACAAAACATTTTTGCATTATTTTGCAGCTTTAAAAGTTACTTTTCTCCTACATAGCACTAATGTTTTGATTTCAAAAGATAAAGTGAGGACTTCCTCACTTTATATAATTTACATAATTATATAAATTATATATAAATACAGGTGCTTTATAGTAACATAAATTTTAAAAATATATTTTGTTTAGAATATAAGAAACTGAAGAACTATGGCTTTGTTTCTTTATAATTGTATTAGTCTGTGTACACTGCTATAGAAAAATACCTGAGACTGGGTCATTTATAAAGGAAAGTGATTTAGTTGACTCACAGTTCCACATGACTGGGGGAGGCCTCAGGAAACTTATGATATGGTGGCGGGCAAAGGGGAAACAATAACCTTCTTCATGTGGTGGCAGGAGAGAGGAGAGTGAGGGGCAAAGGGGCAAGAGCCTCTTATAAAACCATCAGATCTTATGAGAACTCACTATCGTAAGAACAGCATGGAGGAAACCACCCCATGATTCAATCACCTCCCACCAGCTCTCTCCCTAGACATGTGGGGATTATGGGGATAATAATTCATGATGAGATTTGGGTGGGGACACAAAGCCTAACAATATCAATGGTAAAGAATAGTGTTGGAGTTACTCCTTAGGTAGGCAGAATTGTTGGCCCCTTCTGAAGTGTGCAGTTAAGGAACAGACTGCAATTCACCCCTATAAAGTTTCTTATGATGAGAAATCACATTCCTGTTGTTTCCAAATAGAACTATAAAAATATATATGTGATACCAGATGCACAAGTATTATATAATTAGATGAGCTTTTAACATTTTTAGGAGTCAAGTGCTGAGGTTTCATGAAAAAGGTAGGTCAATGGCTACTAAAACTTTGCGCTAGCTCTGACCAGCTTATTTATAGGCAACCTGAATGAAATCTCTAGGTTTTACTTAATGCATCTCTACAAGGTATTTCACATGCTTGACTCTGGATGAACAGCCAAAGTTACCTAAGATCTTGCTGTCAGAAGAATCCAAATTTCCCATCCTACTCCAAAATTATTTCAAAAGTATTTTTGTCCATAAACCACTGGCCTTTAAGAATACATATCTCAGTCCCATCAAGTATGCCAAACCATGTCCATGTTCTTTCCCTCTTTCCCCTTCCACTTGATAGTTCAGTCATGTTCTTCTGGCTATGGTTTTACAGACAGAATAGAAAGTTGGAACAATTATTTGGGATAGACAGCACAAAGATTCTATTTTGACATCTGAAGATTATAGAGTTAACTAAAAGCATTGAAATTGGCTGGATGATGATGATAATTATTATTATTTTCTGAGACGGAGTCTCTCTCTGTCGCCCAGGCTGGAGTGCAGTGGTGCGATCTCCACTCACTGCAAGCTCCGCCTCCCGGGTTCATGCCATTCTCCTGCCTCAGCCTCCCATGTAGCTGGGACTACAGGCATCTGCCACCATGCCTGGCTAATATTTGTATTTTTAGTAGAGACGGGGTTTCACCATGTTAGCCAGGATGGTCTCGATCTCCTGACCTTGCGATCCGCCCATCTCGGCCTCCCAAAGTTCTGGGATTATAGGCGTGAGCCACCACGCCCGGCCTGACTGGATTATTTTAATACATATTTATAAATTATAAATATTTGACAATATTTATATTTATTTTATAATTGGACCAAAATACAATAGTATGATAAAAGCATGTACGTCCTACGCTGCCATTTGTAGCGTGGTGCATTTGCAGATCTGAGTATGAAGAAAGGCACATCAGCCTTAAGCAGTGGTGTGACACTGAACTACGTATCTAATGACTTTGAAGCAGTCGAAATAACTTTGAAAACTCCTGGAGGAGAGGTAGAGGATATACCTTCCTAAAGTTAACATCATTCTGTCAATGGAAATCTAATATTGATCAGGCGTACTATATTTTATAAAGACTGACAGCTTATAACAAAGCAATTCCATCAATTAATTTGTACATAATCACATAGATAACTGAAAGCAAAGATTCTCAGAAATCTCTGAATGTGCTAGATTGAATATTATTATAGACACTAGTGGAGAAAATGTGCAAGACCTGAAAGTTTTTTAGGCAAATGCTTCTTTGATGGGAGGATTCCTGTGATCCATGCTGTATTTTCTGTAGGGAAGGGTTATTTTTAATATGTCTTCTTTACCTTGAAATACAGTTTAGCTCATTCTCTCCCTATAATTTGGAAAGAAGGCAGCTACCATAGCAGTTAATCAAGACCTAGCCATAGACTACTTAATCAGGGGGAAAAAAAGTCTTCTCCTGATGCAATTTGCTCACAAAAATTTCAAAGAAACCGCCCTGGAGTTACCGAGGGTGAATGAAATCAGAATCCAATGCAATGTAGATGCAATAATTCTCTATTTCAGCACACCTATCCACCAGGTTAATATAGCTGTCATTTGTCACAAAAGGCTTTTGGGAAACCAAATGCAAGATTCTTCCCTTTAGCTAGAAACTTACTTGGCTAGAAGGAAAATTGCTGGGGAGGGTACAGAATAACTAATCTCCATTCTTCCCTCAGAAATGTGCTCGCCCTGAATTCTCTTGCATTAAAATAGAGGTAAAGAGAGTCCTAAGTATTCAGGTGAGCTACCCTGTCAGTCCTTGGGGTCTGGAATCCTATTAGAGGTGTCTTTATAGTTTCACATTAACTACAACCGTTTCAAGAGCTCTCCGGAGATTTTCGCCCGACCACTGCTCCCCTCAATCTCCACTCCCCACAATGTAACTCATAAATGACTTTTCAAACTTTTTACATTTCTCAGTCCTCTTTTTTAAAGCATCAGTGAAGGTATTTTTGAAGAATTAATGGGATATTGTATTCCTGGGAGAAAATGACGCAGTCAACTGAACTGGTGAAAATGAAGACTTGTTAAAGAAACCTGGTTTACTTTTCTGAATTAAGAACTGAAGTTGCACTAAGTATGACATTTCGCAACCTCTTTTTGTTATTTCTTGCCCCTTTTTCTGTTTGCTCCACTGGACTCTAAGTTCTATGAGGCAGGAAGAGTGCGTGTCCTATTGATCCTTGAATCTCTAGATGCACACAGGATTAGTTAATGCCTAAATATTTGTTAAATGATTGAAATAATTAATGAACCCTAGGAATAGAACAAGTGGGAAAAATATTGAGCTTACAGGCATTTAATTCTCTTCCCACTGTTCTTGAAATTTGACCAAAGAAACTTATGGAAAAATGATTGCTCAATTTAGAGGGACTTCTTTCCCTGAGTCAGGCATAATTTTAAATTATTTTAAAATAAAAACAATGCAGAAATTTCAGCATAACCAAGCCCTGAAGACAAGTCGAAGGTTACATTACTGCCTTCATCTCTACTTAAAAGCAGTATTGTGCAAAAAAAAAAAAAACAACCAGATAGCACCATGGTGGACTCAGCTTTTTGTTTACATAGTTTTAGCCCTTGCTTTATAAAATAAAATTTTTGGAGACCCTCACCTCACAGCTTTTTCAGTGATAAATATGGTATTTTAAAAAGTAGCATCTGTTCCAAAGAATAAATCAATTTCAACCCATTTATTATGCAGTCTCAGGACTGAAATGATTAGCCTGAATATATCAAATCATAACTCCATCAATTCATTGCCACCAGGCTTATAGGCCCTTGTTTGCTGGTTATAACATTAAACAAAAGGTTGATACAAAGTCTGGCCAACATGGCGAAACCCTCTCTCTACTAAAAATACAAAAAACTATCCGGGCGTGTTGCATGCACCTGTAATTCCAGATACTTGGCAGGGGAGGCACAAGAATAGCTTGACCCCACGAGGCAGAGGTTACAGTGAGGCAGTGAGACTGGGCCACTGTACTCCAGCCTGAACAACAGAGCGAGACCTTGCCTCAAAAAAAAAAAAAAAAACCACCAAAAAACAAAAAAAAAGGTTGACAAAACTTTATCAGACTTTGGGGGAAGTTCTCAAATTTCCATGTTTGGTATGATGTCATGATAGAATGAAATTTGTTGTTCTGCAAAGATTCATAAACATCGTAGTGTCACTTACTTGAGAACAATATAATTTTAATCATTTTTTCCCAAGAGAAAGGAAAAAATAATCAAATATATGGTAGATAGTAAGGGTACCTTATGTCTGCAAAAGTCCACATTCTCCTGGAATACTACATCAGCAGTAGCAGTACGGACATCTTTTACATTTCAGAAATGCAGAGAAATTGCTGTTGGGTAGACAATTGCTGGAGATACATTGAAATAAGCCTTATGATCTCCACTGAGACGAGAGACAAGGTGTCTGAACAGTTAGCGGTGGGGTTCCTGCCACATTCCTGTGAAACTTTATGACTTAGAAGAGTAAAGATAGGCAGAGAGGCAGATGGGTGGATATACAGAGCCAGTTGATGTGTGAGGCAAGATGCTAGGTCTGAAGATGCTGGCTAGGGGGCTGAGAGGTGTTCATAGACCAACTAGTGACAGGAGAAAAGAAGATATATATATACACACACACATATATTATATATATAAAGAATATATATATATTCCTATAGGTATATATTCTTACGTGTGATTCCATATATATATGTATTTCTTTATATATTCGTCTCTCTCTCTATATATATATTTATGTCCCTCTATGTATATTCTCTCTATATATATCAATGATTTTTCAACTTTGAAAAGTCATACTTTCTTTTGAAAACAAACCAAACTAACACAAATCTCTCACAATGCAGGACCTCGGGGTTTCTGGTTTATCACTCTCGGGGCATGTGACCTCACACCTCCTTAAGAATTAAACATTGCTATGAACTGATGACTGCAGCACAGTTGGACCAGTGCTCTAACAGAACTCTGAGCAGAGAGCTTGAGCACACCAAGGGGTAAGAGGTGGTCAGCACTGGCTCCTGTACTGAGGAAACTGACATAGTGAAGACCACGTTTGAACCCAACTAGGTTCATTCCTCCACGACAAGCTCTGCATTTTGTTTGAGCTTCAGAAACAAGGATGGATAAAGCAAGGTGTGCCAAGGAGGGGACATAGTCATACCGACTACCCAGCAAAGTCTTCTGGTGTGAGGTAACCCCCATACTATTGTAAGCAGGTAGCCGAAACCCTCAGAATACCTACTAGGGATGAGTAACAGCAATGCCTCTAGACCCTCAGTTGCAGCAGGACAGCACCCTCATCTGGTTTTGCTGTTTTGGGTTTTTAGCTCCTGGCACAGGGCAAGGCACATGGTAAGCATACAATGTTAACATTTGCTGCCGGCATTAATAAGTGTAGGTCCCATGGGAACATAAAAAGGACAGCTGATTTATGCTCTGATGGTTGATTAAAAAACTTAAATTTATTTCTGGTAAAAACCAATATCAGGCTATAACAAAAAAATATAAGATCCACTTAAATTTTTTTATTTTATTCTTTAGGGGAAAATAGATGTTTTGCTCCTGCTATTCCTTCAATGTCTCAGTGCTAGTCTCTCGTAGCTTAAAAAATTATACTCAAGACCAATGGAAAAAATATATTACCAAAATAATAAAAGCTTTGTGTAAGAAATAAGTATAGTTTTCTCTGTAAAACTATTTGTCACTTTTTCCTTTTAAAGAAATTTTATACATAATATATAATTGGTGTCTAGATATAAGCTTAAATCATCTGATATCTCCAAAATATTTTGTTTAGCCCATTAGTAATAATGAGAGTTCAATGGTTATATAAACCTACTCACTAAATCCAGACTGTTCTCCATTGGGGAAGCTTTAATTAGATTTTAATAAGAATGGTGAGTTAAATATGACTATTAAGAGACCCTTTCTTCTGTATATTAATGATGTGTCATGATAATAAGATGTGTTTTAGGTATTCCAATTATGGATAAAGAGAGGGGATGCAGTTTCAACTTGGCTGTTACCAATATTGATGAATTTCTGCTTACTGGTTGGAAAATACATGTTTTCATTGTTTACACATTTCATAATTATCACCAGATGTGCCTTAATAAGAATGGATTATTTCAACCAAAGTAAATAATTCATTAGATTGTAAATAAAATGCATATTTGGCAAGCCAAAGAGAAAGCATTAACCAATCTAGAGTTGTAGTTTTTTTTCCCCTAACTGCTTACAGATTGCCTCGACATTCAAATCCATAAACCACTTGACACCTCCTGCTGAGGCAAAGCCTTCCTAATGCTGAGTAATAGATTGTTCAGCAGCACAGGAAAATGCGTTAAGGAAAGAAGGGTGATGTTCATGTATTTTTTAAAAAACCCTCCCTCTTCCCTTGCTTTATTCTGTAGCTTTTAATACAGAGCATTGTAAACTCTTCCTCTGCAGTTCTAGGAAAGGACCTGCTCTGTCTTGAGGGATTACGTCTGTGATACACTAGGGTTATATAGTTAGAAAATTAATGGTGCACAGAAATGTATTTGAAAATAAGAGCACTCCTTTCTTTAAATTAAAGTTATCTGGATTACCTTTTTGATAATCAAATAAATGTGGCTTTATTTTAATATATGATACTTTAAATATTAAACTTGTACTTCGCAAATCTGATGCTATGCGGGATGTTGCAATTGATACTACAGATTTTAAGCCATGTTATTTATTTATTTTAGCAAACTTTACTTTGACACTTGTACTATAACAGAACTTTTCTATTTTATTTAGTCATATTTTAAATTTTCTAACTTTAGATCATTAGAATTTCTAACTTCTAAGAAGACTAAGACATTCTTCTTAATTTTGCTTTAACTATACTAACTACTGTCTGTAATAAAATGGAAAATAATACTATAATGAAATAATGACATTAATTACATGCATTTCAACACACTTATGTACAACATGTTCTACTGGAGATAACTTAGTTGCTTTAAAGGTTAATTAAGTTGAGGGTTGGGGGTGTGGTATGAACCATGTACAGGCTATTACATACATTTCAACACACTTATGTACAACATGTTCTACTGGAGATAACTTAGTTGCTTTAAAGGTTAGTTAAGTTGAGGGTTGGAGGTGTGGTATGAACCGTGTAAAGGCTAACAGATAACTTGGTCTAAGCTAGAAAGCCAGCCTCGGTGTCAAAAATATAACAATAGCTTTCTAATTTCTTCTGTATACCTCTATTTGTAAAGAGTATTGAGCATAAAGCAGAAATGCTTTTCATTCTCAAATTCAAATGCTAAAATTAACCAATAGCTAATGAGAAAAGCACAATAAATGATGTGAACACCAAAACAACAGGCTCAATGGTTCTATCTTTGTTTGATAAAGCAAGGAAATAACTTATAATTGGGTATTGCCTATTTCTTTCTTGTCATTTATCTATTTTTGATGTGTTTTTGCTTTTGTTATGGTCCAGGGAAGTTAAGATAAATCAGCTACTGTTGCAAGTTTTTGGTTATGATTGATTTTGTGTTGTGCATGAAGCAAATCACACTGAAGCAGGTTTCAACTGTTTCAGCAAAGAACGGAAATAATAAGAAAGGAAGAAACTCAACTTTTTTTATTTCTCTAGCCATTATAACAAAGTTGATGTTTATAACTTTTTCTTGTGGCTTCTTAAAAATATTTGCAATTGTAGCAAATTAAATGTTATGTCATTTAATTTATGACCACTGGGGTCTACCATAGTTACAGAATGAGATCTCCAGGTTAATAAAATCACGCAGTTGCATAAAATTTTAAATTCTCTTTAATCTCCAGGTTAAAATCTTCTAGAGATTCTCTCATTTCTGACTACTGCAACAGCCTCTGGACTGGTCTCCCTGTTGCCAGTCTTGAGTTCCCGCAATTCAAGTCCTCAAAGCCTTAGGAGTGATTTTTAAATGCAAATCAGGTCACATCAAAGCTCTGCTCAAAGCCCTCCAATTGTTTCCATTGTACTTAAAAATATATACATTTCCTTTCAAGGCCTCCAAAGCCCTTTATAACCTGTTTCCTGAGAGGTCCCACTACTCTCATCTGATTTTACTCCTCTCTACTCAGTCACGGGGTCAGCTGTATGTTTCATCAAAGCACCAAACTCTTACTTATCAAGGTCTCTTTGTGCTATAGGACAACAGTTACTTTTTATCAGCTTCATTCAGCGAAAGCAGTGTAGAGTAAGAGCAAAATCCACCAGGTTACGGTAAAAGGTTGCTTTTAACCCAACTTTAATTATTACACCAGGAAGCCCATGCAGTCATTCAAAAAATTATTTGTCCCCTTAAATAAAATCATTGCAGTACTTTGAGCCTTATGCCTTTTTAGCATTCAAAAATTTATTTTATGATAGGAACATTATTTGAAAGTTTAAATTCATTGCTATTTCTATCATCTCTTACGCCTACTTCAAAAAGGTTTTGGATTAGGTTTTATAAATTAAGTCCATTAGAATTTCAGAAAATGTGTTAAATGTAGGGACTTTATCTTTTCTTTCATTAGCAGCTCTGGGTCTGTAGGCATGGCACTATGAGATAACTATCACCATGTTTAGGCCAGGACTGAAATTTGAGGTTTGCTATCTGTCTATCATCTCTCTCTTTCTCTCTTTGCCTACTTACCTACCTACCATCTCTCTTTTGTCTATCAATCAACTGTCTACTTTCAATATCAAGCAAAAACAATAATGGTCAAGTTTTCAGAACATCAAGTATATAGTTAGAAGAAAAAATATCCTTTGAACAATGTCACCACCAGTAAAATTGAATGTCACTGTGTATATTTTAGTTTTCCACATCAATCTGAAAGAAGCTGGTATTTGCCCAGTATCAATCCCTTAGGAAGATCAAGCAATTCATTTGATAGCATCTGAAATGTTCTGAACACCTCAGCACAAGATGTTCTACAAACACAATGTATTATCATAATCATTGTCTCTATCTCTTCTGCACCTAGTAGAGCATACTATTTGCCATCCATCTCATACTGATGTTGTAGGGATTAATGAGATAATATCTATAAGGTACTTAAAGCTCCTTGGAATCAGCCGGTTATGTAAGTACAAGGGAATTTGATTATTTTTAACCCAATGTATTGTGTTGCCTCCTAACTGTCCCTTTTCATCCAGAATAGATACAAATGATTGATCAAATTCACCCTGAGAGAAATAGCAATATAACATTAAGTTGCTTTGGAAACTGGACTCTGTGTGTGTGTGTGTGTGTGTGTGTATTTGAAATGTCATTTGAATTCCTCTCTTAGATGAACACGTTTCCATTCTGAACTATTTTGGTTACACTTAAAGGAAGGTGATTGTCACTCTCAGATCTTGATCTGTGAAGTTAAATGTTTTGTACCACATCACTGTTAGAAAAAAAAAGTTATAAAGTGAGACATAAAGTCATTTTAGTAGCCTTTGACAAGACTACATTTAACAGCTTTTTGTTAAGATTTTACTAAATCTATAGACACTTTAGAAATAAAAGCCTGAATTGATGTTTCATAAAACCTCATCAATTTTTCCCTTTCTTTTCAATTAAAATTTCTCTTTTTGAAAGAAATTTAATATTCCTCAAATAAAAAAGCCTACATTTTAAATGAGAAATAGGATGTGGAGAGTATTAGTATGAATCAGAAACAAATTAAATGGTATATAATGAAGAATTAGAATTAATTCAAGTGCCTATGGTACTGTGCTTTGAAAAATACGTATGAAGGATTCTGTGCAACAGACAAGAGCACTGCATCACAGTTTTCAGTACCAGACACTCTACTATCTGCCCTTCTCTCTTGCTGTCTCAAAATCTCTCTGTTTCTCCTTTTATCAATCCTTCCATCCATTGATCTATCCATCTATTCATCAACCCATCTACTGTTTATTCATTCACTTATTTCTTTGTCCATTCATCCATCCATCCATCTATTCATCCTTCCATCCATTCATCCATCCACCCATCAGTATTAGGCAAGATTCTCTAGAGAAACCAAACCAGTAAGAGAGAGAGAGAGAGAGAGAGAGAGAGAGAGAGAGACAGAGAGATATATTAATTTATTATGAAGAATTTATTCACATGATTATAGAGGCTGAGAAGTCTCATGACCTGTCCTCTGCAAGCTGGAGACCCAGGAAAGCTGGTGGTGGTGTTTCAGTCAGAATCTGAAGGCCTGAGAACCAGGAGAGCTGATGGTGTAAATGCCAGTTCGAGGGCAGGAGAAACAGATGGCCCAACTCAGGCAGTCAGGCAGAAAGAACACAAATCCTTCCTTCTTCAGCTTTCTGTTCTATTCAGGTTCTCAGTGAATTGGATGATGGCCACCTACGTTAAGAAGGCCACCAATTAAAATGCTGATCTCAACCAGGAACACCCTCACAGACACACCCAGAAATGATGTTTAATCTGGACACTCTGTAGCACAGTCTATTGACACATGGAATTAACCATCACATCATTTACCCATTTATCCATGTATTTCTCTATCTTTAGTATGTTTTTTATCTGTCTACACATGTTTTCATGCAAATAAAAGCCAGCTGCAGGGTTATTAAGTTTTGTCGACAGGGTGCCTGTGTAACAGCCTCACCACTTACTAGCAGGACAACTTTCATAAATTACTTTGTGTACCTCAGTCTCTAGCTGTAAAAAGGGAATAACCATAGCTGAGCTCATAGGGTTGTTGTGAAGGTAAAAACAAAAACAAAAACAAAAACAAAACCCTACATGTAAAGCTTCTAAAACAGGGTTTAGCATAGAATAAGCACTCAGTGATGTTATCTATTAATAGTAGTGATCATTATTCCCTCCCTAATTCCTTTTAATCTGGCTTGCTTTGTTACTTCATGATAACTCTTATTATTCCTTCCTTCATTCATTCAAAAATATTTATTGAATATATACTTGGCATCTATTAATTGAACATTATATTTTTCTATTGGATATCTTGAATTTGAATCCAGATGACCTTTTTTTTAAAAAATTAACTGTATTGCATTTATTTTTGTTACTTTAAAGAGGCCACCTATGTTAATCCTATTTCTCATCTCTGAAATAGGAATAAGACTGTTTTTCCTGTCTGCCTCACAATTGTGAGGGTTCAACACTATAAAATATATGAGATATTTTGTAAAGTATAAAACTCAGTGACAACAAGTGTCTTGTGATTATTTACACACTTCCTGCTTTCTCCTTTACTCCATAGGGATGGATTTGCTCAGTTTTACTATCTACTTATGGTGGATGCCTAGAAATGATCTCCAGTTGCCGATCCGGAAATTGTCATTGGTACCCCCATGTATAGTCTACATTTATATTATTTTCCCTATACACTAAACTTAATTTCCAAATCCAAAGAACATTCTATTTGCTATCATTGAACTTCCGGTTTCTTTAAGTTGAAAAATCCTGGAGTCAATTCAATGCAACAAAATAATTGAAAACGTCATTTTCCTACTGGAATGACTTCCATAATTTGCAGTCATCTACCAATTTTTCACGTTGACAGTCAAAGCTTATTATACTACGGATTGCGCTTTAAGGTTGTAGTCTTAGTTACCAATACTGTTCTGTATGCCCTCGGCATTCCAAGAAGCTGGACAATTTGCATCATCATGCCTGTGCTTTTTCCCTTCATGAGTTAACTTATTCTTATCCCATTTCTACTATGGCCCTCATTCTCTCTTAGTTAACAGACAAACTAAGTGAAAAAAAAGTACCTTAGAAAATATATCACACATCATATACAGTTAAGAGATAATTTCTAAAAGTTTCTTTTAACTGTTACCTACCTATATGGAACCATTTTTCATTCTCTACAACTTGGTATGTTCTCTTTTCTTCAAAATCCTATGGTACTTTTCTATTTTTTTAAGAATTTACTCTATTTTACTTTGCAACATAGTTATGTGTACGTGTTTTGATATAACTACTGTTCATCAGAGCTGTGTCCTCTCGTTTTTGTGGTAAGAATCATAGCATCATATTTATAGTAAGACCTCAACGTAGATATACTTTGGAGACATTGCACATTCAGTTCCAGACCATTGCAATAAAGTGAATATTGCAATAAAGTGAGTCACACATTTTTGGTTTCCTAGTACATATAAAAATTATGTTTACATGATACTTTATTAAGTGTTCACATGCAATATATGTACCTCAATTTAAAAATATGTTATTGCTAAAAAATGCTAATAATCATCTGAGCCTTCAGCTAGTTGTAATTTTTCTGTTGGTTGAAGATCTTGCCACCTCAATGGCAAGATGTTGATGGCTGCTGACTGATTGGTGGTGGTTGCTAAAGTTTGGAGTTGCTGTGGCAATTTCTTAAAATAAGACAACAGTGAAGTTTGCCACATCACTTGACTCTTTTTTTCCATAGAAAATCTTCTACAGAAAACAGCATGTGATGCTGTTTGATACATCTTACCCATAGTAGAACCTCTTTCAAAATTGGAGTCAATACTCTCAACCCTGCCACTGCTTTATTAACTTAATTTATGCAATATTCTAAAATAATTTGTTATCGTCTTAACAATGTTCATAGCATCTTCATTAGGAGGCGTAGATTCCATCTTAAGACACTGCTACCTCCTCCCATGAATCGTGAATGTTCTTAATGGAATATAAAATGGTAAATCCTCTCCAGATGGTTTTCTATTTACTTTGCCCATATCCATCAGAGGAGTTACTCCCTATGGCAGCTGTAGTCTTACAAAATATATTTCTTAATCAATAAAACTTGAAAGTTGATATCACTCCTTGATCCAATGGCTGAAGAATAGATGTTGTGTTAGCAGGCATGAATACAACATTAATCTCCCTATACATCTCCATCAGAGCTCTTGGCCAGTTACATTGTTAATGAGTAGTAATGTTTTGAAAGGAATCTTTTCTTCTAAATAGTAGATCTCAATAGTGTGCATAAAATTTTCAGTAAATCATTGTGTAAACAGATGTGTTGTCATCTAGACGTAGTTGTTCCCTTTACAAAGCACAGGCGAAGTAGATTTAGCATCATTCTTAAGAACCTTAGAATTTTTGAAATGTTAAATGAGCACTGGCTTCAAATTAAAGTCACTAGCCACATTATCCCCTAACTAGTCAGCCTGTCCTTTGAAATTTAGAAACCAGGCATTGATTTCTCTTTAGCTATGAAATTTCTAGATGGCATCTTCTTCCAATATAAGGTTGTTTTGCCTACCCTGAAAATCTGTTAAGTGTAGCCACCTTCATCGGTGATCTTAGCTAGATCTTCTGGGAATAACTTGCTGCTATCTTTTACATCAGCACTTGCTGCTTCACCTTGTACTTTCATGTTATAAAGATGACTTCTCTCCTTCATCCTCATGAAACAACCTTTGTTAGCTTTGCATTTTTTTTCTGGCAGCTTCCTCACCCCTTTCAGCCTTTATAGAACTGAAGGTATTGAGAACCTTGCTCTAGATTGGGCTTCAATTTAAGAGGATATTGTGGCTTGTTTTATTGTCTATCCAGACCACTAAAGCATTCTCCATATGGCAATCAGGCCGTTTTGCTTTTTGTATGTGTTTACTGGGGTGGCACTTTCAACTGTTTTTCAAGACCTTTTCCTTTGCATTCACAACTTGGCTGACTGTTTGGCACAGGAGGCCTAGCTTTTGGCCTGTCTTAGCTTTTGACATACTTTCCTTACTAAGTTTAATCACTCTAGATTTTGATTTAAAGTGAGAGATGTGACACTCTTCCTTTCACCTGAACACTTAGAGGCCATTGTAGGGCTACTAACTGGCCTAGTTTTAATATTATTGTGTCTCAGGGAATAGGGAGGCCCAAGGAGGAGGAGAGAAATGAGGAAATGGCTGGTCGGCAGAGCAGTCAGAACACACACACTTATTGATTAAGTTTACCATCTTGTATGGACAAAGTTTGTGACATTCCAAAACAATTATAATAGTAACATCAAAGATCATTGGTCACAGACGTAATAATAATGACCAAGTCTGAAATATCGTGAGAATTAACGAAGTGTGACACAGAGACGCAAAGCGAGTACATGCTGTTGGGAAAACGGCGCTGATGGACTTGCCCAACACAGTGTTGCCACAAACTGTCAATTCAATTTGATTGTAAAAAGCACAATATCTGAGAAGTGAAGTAAAGTGAAGCACAATAAGATGAGGTATGCCTGCATGTACTTCTCAAGGAAAGTTGGGCTGCATGGGAATATCTCGGTATAATAATTGGGGAAGCAAACAAATATGTCATATTTTCTTGGTGATTACATAGTCCAGCAGAAAGTTTCAGCTGTTCTCTCTTTGTCCATACCAAGCAATGTACACTGCACATTTTTCAGTGTAAGCCCTTCTTCTCATAGCTAATACTGCAGGAGGTTTTTTGTTTTTTTTTTTTTCCTATCTTTTTTTCATGCGTTGACAACTGTGAATGTTTCCAGTTCTGGGACCTCTTATCAATGTTCACAAAGCCTGCTATCCTTGGTTTGATCCAATTCAAAGTCAGAAGAGCTTGGATAATGTTCTGCCTGATTCTGCTACTTACTCACTTGTGGATTTGGTAGCATCCACATCCACATCTGTTTATCTATAAACTAGGAGTAGTTCTTGCCCTGCCTAACACTGAAACTTGTGTTTGTGTATGCCAAGACACATAAAAGCACTCTCATTTAAACCCCTCAGCTGATCTACCACCTTCTCATAGCAATTATTTGTTTGTCAGATGCTCAGCTGTAATTAATCCATCATGTAGGCTAACTTATACAATCTTTGCTCTGCTGACATTTACTGAATACTGGCTATACGTGAGCCTTGACCATCTGTGATTTACTGTCTTTTAAATGAGGGACCTAGAGTTGTATAAGATAAGATTCATGGCCTATGGGAACTCACATAAAGTAAGAGAGACAGACATATCAACGAGTTTAATAAATGTGATAAGTCTTTTAGGGAATTTTATATAGAGTGCTGTGGTGAACAATATAGGGAGTTAGAAAAGTTTTTAAAATGAAGATGTTGAACTGGATCTTTGCCATGGCATTCTGCTCTTCTAGATTTTCCTCCACTTTTCCTCCATTAAGTCACTTGCATCACATACTTCAAATTTCAGCTTTCTCCCAAATCTTCTCAGATTACTGTATCTTCATGTTTTCTAGTATTT
Source organism: Chlorocebus sabaeus (assembly GCF_047675955.1). Lineage (NCBI taxonomy): Eukaryota > Metazoa > Chordata > Mammalia > Primates > Cercopithecidae > Chlorocebus > Chlorocebus sabaeus. Next base: position 16,235,447 of record NC_132921.1, on the reverse strand, counting down.
TGTACTAAAATTTGCATTACATTGCATTTCCTTTTAAAGCAGTAGAGTGGGAGTGTTTCTTAGTTATTGAATAGTATAAATCTTATCAGCAGAGACAAAATACTAAATTTATTTTCTACTCTTCCTTCTTACTATTTGGCAAAATAACTGGCATCCTCTGTTGAACCTTTAAATGATGATGCTCTGTCTTCTTTCTGGACTCCCTCTCTCTTTCTCTCTACCCTTACCCTGCCAATACTGTGATAATTATCCTTAAATGTGTATCTTCAGCCAAGATCTATCTTCTGAGTTCCGGATGCTCCTGACTTTACACCTCAGCCTGGATGCGTGAAGTCTGCATAAATGACACGTCTGTCTCCAATGAGTTGAGGAACACCCGGGTCCGTAGTCTTGTGTCGAATTGGGTACAACCACAGGGGCACATGTGGAGTGGTTTTAAGGAGCAGAGTTTAATAGGCGAGAAAGAAGGAAGAAGCTCCCCATACAGAGACAGTGGGAGGGGGGCTCTAAAGCCTAGAGAGGAAACCCCATGTTCAGAAGATAAGTGGCTGCTTATATGAGGAGGCTGGAGGAGGTGGTGTCTGATTGCATAGGGCTCAGGGGATTGGTTGACCAGGCATGTCCTTTAGGTAGCCCACGAAAAAACTGGCCCTCCCACCCTAGCCTTTTAATATGCAAATACAGGGCGGCATGATGTTCTACACAGGTGGAGATATGTGGGGGAAGCCATGTTGCCAGGCACATGTGTGGGCAAGGAAGAAGGCTGGAATCGCCATGTTTGGGTGGAGCCAGTTTCTAATGGCTGGTATTTGCATATCAAAGGTTGCCTGCCCTGCTCTAAGAGCCTGGGCTTTCCTCTACACAAGAATCGTTTCTGGGGCTGCTTTAAAAGAAGCAAAAACTTCCCAAAGACTCCTTTGCCTCTTTATCTGCCTAAAATAATTTCTTAATAACTCCTAAAATGTTACAAACTGAGTAAATCTAAAAGGAAACATATGCCCTCCCACCACTATGTGCCCCAGCATGCCCTGGCCAGGAATCTGCTCTCCCTCAAGGTGCTACTTACCAGTAAATGCACGTGATTGCTCCAGAGAGAAGCCTAGGAGATCCCTTTCCCCTCCCTCTCATCCCTTATTTCCGAATACTATGTCCTATTAAATATATTCTATTTGCCTCTATTAATCTTATCAACTGCTATTACTCAAAGCAGTTGATAATGGCATCTTTTTAGTTCTCAGACTTGCAAATCAAACCTTAACTATTATATCTGTGTAGTTTTCCTCTTCTGCAGGGAGTCATCAAAGCATTAGAGTCAGGTGATCATTTACTTGATAGGCCTACAGGGTGTCAGCAATGGATTTGAGATATACCTAATGGCTATAATCATCTCACTGGCCCACCAAACTTAAGCAATTAAATATACATGTACATTTTTCCCGCATATAATCAGTTTTTTACATGTGTGTTATAACATTGAAAAATTAAAGTCTTAGGTGGAGCATTTTCTGCAGTGATGAAATTTTTCTATTGTAAATGATGCATGTCTCTACTTTCTTAAACAAAATATCCTGAACATAATAATTCAATATTTCCTTGAAGAGTCAAAATTGACATTTTGGATATCAGTTATTTCATTACTGTACAATATGTCGATGCCTTCTGTTTAGGTGTGTAGGCCTGTTGCCTGTTCACTAAATGACCCAATACACCTATACCTTTAAAGTTTGTGCTTTTATTTTTATCATTTTTATATCGGACTCAATGTGTCTTTGTAAAATTACATGTTCCTAAAGAGGTGGATCTATCAAGTTTTCTTCACATAGCTCTTAGCACAGAGCTTGCCTAAGTAAGTTAGGGGATTACTCTTAAAAGTAAAACTATTTTAAACCATGAAGTTTTATTTATTTATTATTTTATTTTATTTTTTTGAGATGGAATCTCACTCTGTTGCCCAAGCTGGAGTGCAGTGGCTCGATCTCAGCTCACTACAACCTCCGCCTCTGGGGCTCCAGGGATTCTCCTGCTTCAGCCTCCTGAGTAGCTGGGATTACAGGTGCCTGCCACCATGCCGGGCTAATTTTTGTATTTTTAGTAGAGACAGGGTTTCACCATATTGACCAGGGGCTGGTCTGGAACTTCTGACCTCAAGTGATCTGCCTACCTCAGCCTCCCAAAGTGCTGGGATTACAGGCATGAGCCCCCACACACAACCTAAACCATGACTTTTTAAAAAAATTCCATTTTGAGGGAAAAGGAAAATGCTAATCAAGCTAATATAATACCTTCCTATTTATCTTTTTTGTATATGGAGTTAGATCTTACAAAATGTTTTTTAATCCATAGCATATTTGTGCCAATAAAAGAAAGATTTGCAAGGAATAACTTTCCCAATTTTTTTTTTTTTTTTTTTTTTTGAGACGGAGTCCCGCTCTGTCGCCCAGGCTGGAGTGCGGTGGCCGGATCTCAGCTCACTGCAAGCTCTGCCTCCCGGGTTTACGCCATTCTCCTGCCTCAGCCTCCCAAGTAGCTGGGACTACAGGCGCCTGCCACCTCGCCCGGCTAGTTTTTTGTATTTTTTAGTAGAGACGGGGTTTCACTGGGTTAACCAGGATGGTCTCGATCTCCTGACCTCGTGATCCGCCCGACTCGGCCTCCCAAAGTGCTGGGATTACAGGCTTGAGCCACCGCGCCCGGCCTAACTTTCCCAATTATAGATAATTTGAAGAATCCTACTGATTAGAAAACTGATTTTATGTAGGCTTAAATACATCTGGATGCCACTGCTTCCTCTTCCCATCCCCCTTTCACATGCTGTCCTTAACATTTGTGGTGGAGAAACAGGTGAATGTTAAAGAGCCCATCCAAACTGAACTGATACACATTTTGCTCCAGGGCAAAAGGGAAAAACAAACACTTATTTCACTGGAAGCAGGATGGCTTGCTGGGATTTCATCCCCTTAGTGCATTGTTGCTCTTCATTTTCTAAAGATAATTACATCAGTGTCCATTGGGATGGCTTCACGTCTCCATTTGACACCTAAACTAACATAATTTCCCTTCCTCATCTTCTTTGTCATCAAGCTACGGAAACCACCATTGCAAATTATAACTGAGACGGTGAAAGAGATCTGATCTAACCAACTCCATCTTGCTTCTGTTTTATTTTTTTGTTTTTGTTTTTGTTTTTAATACAGAGTCTTGCTCTGTCGCCCAAGCTGGAGTGCAGTGGCTCTATCTCAGCTCACTGCAAACTCCGCCTCCCAGGTTCCAGTGATTCTTTTGCCTCAGCCTATCAAGTAGCTGGGATTACAGGCACGCGACACCACGCCAAGCTAATTTTTGTATTATTAGTAGAGAGAGAGTTTCATCATGTTGTCCAGGCTGGTCTTGAACTCCTGACCTCAGGTGATCCACCCGCCTTGGCCTCCCAAAGTGCTGGGATTACAGGCGTGAGCCACCGCACCCGGCCATCTTGCTTATAACCTCCAAACTGTTCTTGTTCATTCTTGGCCGTAGGGTGAACTGACTTTAGGAGGAACTTAGTTTATAGTTTAAAAAAAAGATAACCCTTTGCCAAAACAAACCTTGCCTGGAGACCAGCATGCCTTTGTAAGATTGACAAATTAGCCACAAGATTAGAAATTATGGTTTAGGAGTCATGTAGCTGGAGGCTACAGGATTCTAACCTTCCTGAAACTGCTCCTAAGGTCAGTGCTTGAGATATTTTGCAGACCCTGAACTTGATGGATCAGCTGGCACCACCCAGATTGATAAACTGGCTCATCTGATCTTGTGGCTCCCACCCAGGAACTGACTCAGCAGAAGAAGACAGCTTCCGCTTTCTACAATTTCATCTCTGACTTGACCAATCAGCCCAGCAGGCTCACTGGCTTCCTCTACACACCAAGTTGTCCTTAAAAGCTCTGATCCCCAAATGCTCGGGTAATAATTTGAGTAACAATAAAATAATTACTCAAATAATTTGAGTACTAATAAAACTTTGGTCTCCCACACAGTTGGCTCTGTGTGAATTATTCTTTTTCTATTGCAATTCCCCTAGCTTGAGAAATTAGCTCTGCTAGGCAGCAGGCAGGGTGAACCCACTGGGCAGTTACACTACACGTGAATTAGGATGCGGCGGCCCTGGAAATGGTCTTGCCCCAAGCTTAGTGAAGGTGCGTCTCCTTAATGGTGCACTAATTCTAAATATATCAGTAGGATTGCTGCTTACTGGCCATCTTTCTTGGAACAACCCTAGAGAAAGGTTCTCTATACCATGGAGATAAAATTTTCCTGCTTACAGCCACAGCAAGAAAAGCTACAACCCAGTGTAGACTCAGCTTGCTCACCATGTGTTGGTCATCGGATATTCAATCTAAGAGACTTACATAGGTAAAATAGACAGAGACACCAGCCAACACTTTATACTCCACATCAGCAGCAGGGGCAAGCTCTGACAGACTGGAAAAAAAAATTCAAGCCTCATTTGTCAAGCTCCTTTTACTCCTGACATCCTTTTCCTTCTTCCCACCCCTACCAAACACATTTCATCTTAGATTTCATTTTAAAAATATGGTTACGACATGAGTGGTTGCAAGCAAAAATAACAGAGATTTGAACAAAGAAAACTGACAAAAAGTACCCTGGGACAAGTTTGCCTGAAATATAAATTGTTTTTATGGGCACAGACCAGCTTTCTTGCTGGTCTCGAGCTGTCACTTTGGGTTATTTTTATTGTAGTCACTGAGGATGTTAGCTCAAAAGCAAGCAACTAAGAGTGAATGAAGCAGAGAAGGAGAGTGGCAGTGAAAGTCCCTGGATAGCTCAGAACCAGCCACACACACAGGGGAGTATTTCCCCAGCTCCCCTAGACCCACACACATGCCTGCTTGCATACACACACATACACACGTGCCCCACATTCCTACGTGATATACACGTTCCAAAGTCTCATTTTTCTTTCCTCAAATGTACGAGATGAAGGATCAAAGCCAGAAAGTTTCTATGAGTTTTCAGCTGTGAACAGAGAGAAATCAAAATCTTTTTTCTCTCTGCAGTCTTACTTTGAGTTAAAAGAGATGGATGATGTGCAGTTCTTCATCTAAGTATCTTGAACTCTCCTCTTCTGAATTTTCCTCCTCTACCTATTGGTCATCATTAGTGTGTTTTACCTTTGACTGCAGGGCAGAGTGGAGCCAAACCTACTCCATTAATCAAGCAACAGATGGAGAATTAAAGCCTATGAAACTGGAAAGCTGGAATTCTTTCTTTCTATCCCCTGAGATTTATGAACAGTACCCAGAGGCCAGAGTTATTGAGAGATGATCGTGTACTAATAAGCTTTAGAAATGGTGGCTCTTCCTGTGTGTTTGTGTGTAGTTTGATGTGTTTAAACAGCTGAGCAGAAAATTGACTCTGTATTTTCCAAAGTACTTTGCAAAACATGTCTTAAATATAAGCTTTGTTTAACATACCAGTGGTATTCTAATACCAGTGCCTAGCGAACACTCTTCATTCCCTGATGTGCTTTTGAATCTAACTTAATGCTATAGCTGGGAGTGCCTGTTTAATATTTATGGAGACTCACAATGTGTTAAGTACCAAATGAGGCTGACAAGAGTAAATGTTCAAGGATGACTTCATTTTGTTTGATTCCTAGGAAGCAGGAGTGAAATGTATGCGTCACTGGTTAGGAACATGTCTCAGCAGACATTATTCTATAAGGACATTTGACTGAGCCTAACCAAAGGCTGATAGTGGTCATAGGATCCACCAAAATCAGGTATCCCCATCTCTTTACAAAGGCATAGATCTTAAGTGTACAGCTCTATGGTTTTTACATACATATATGCACCCAAGAAACCACACGCAGTGAAGACAGGGAGAGAATTTATCACCATATAAGCTGTCTTATACCCTTTTCCTGCCACTTCCTCCCACTTCCCACACCTAAACACTTTCTCAGTTCTATAACCATAGATTGACTTTGTTGATTTATAAAATTCATATAAATGGAATCAATCAGTATATGCTTCGGTGTGTCTGCTTTCATTCACTCAATATGTTTTTAACAACAACAACAAATAATAATACAGGAATTCCTTTATTTCTTTGTCCTGCTTCCTATGGGTCCTACTTTTTTTTCTTTTTTAGAGACAGAGTTTTACTCTGTCACCCAGGCTGTAGTGCAGTGGTATGAACATAGCTCGCTGCAGGCTGAAACTCCTGGGCTCAAGCGATCCTCCTGCGTCAGCCTTCTGAGTAGTTGGGACTGCAGGAGTTCCACTTTTGTCCCTTATATTGTTTCTGCATGATCCACGGATTCTCTTCTTTGTCCATGCAGTTTTATGTTCCTATACCCTTCTGCATGCTATATTCCATTTCTTTATTGTTATTTGTAGAAAATATTTGATTTCATGGTCTGCACTTGCTCCAAGTTGCACTTTATGGCATCTTCATCGGTTCTTGCGTACAGTTGAAATACTGAAGCATTCTCCATCAGCTTTTGATTGCCAGCTCTCAGATACCTAGGGAGTGTCTTCATTTTTGGTGGCTCCTTGCCCTGAGGTCCCTCTGTTTTCTGAAATAAGAATAGGTAGAATTATATAGATCACATTGTGTTTGCCTAAGGGAAACTACTTCCAAGTTGAATACTACTTCCATAGTTGAGTGCCACCTAAAAAGTATGTCTACTCCTGTGCACAGGTCATTTAAAAAAAATTATATTATCTCAGTGCGTTGAAATCCACATCCTTCCCATCATTTTAACCTTTGACTTTGTTGTCAGGCCTATTTTGGTGGGTAAACATGCTTGGATGACTTTGTAAGATTTTTGCATAAGCTACAACTGTGCTGAATAAGTGTGGTGGTAACTAGGTCTTTTGGTGGGTGAGCTGATACTTTGCACTTCACATCAATGTACATCTGATACTGTGCTTACAGCAACATGCCTCCATGCAGAATTCAGTTGTGCACTGACTCTGAAAAGTCATACCAACTGATATTCCCTGGGGAACCTCCTGATACGCTTTATGGATATCATGCAAACTTGCTCTCAGGCCTTTGTAATCATCCTGAATTCTAGAACCATCTTTTCTTCACTACACTAAGAGAAAGGTGCTTTAAGGCTCATGGACTCATATCACACTATGAATCACCGCTTTGGTAGCCAGTCAAGTAGCAACATCTAAAATGATCCTTGCATACATCTCAGAAGGATAGTCAAGACTCATGTTTATTCAGATGCCCAGTACTTGCACAGGGAATTTTATCTCATATTTTCTTGACTTTATAAGTATTTCCATAGACACCCTTGTTTATGCTACTTGGATTTTCCCTGGGCTGACCTGTCAAAAGCAATTCAACAGAAAGACAGCACTCACTCTGTCTTTAGCATGAAGAAGGAACAATTGTTAAGCTTTAAAGATAACGAATTTAATGTGCTAAGAGGGAGCAAAGGTGATGACGTTTGCAATACAAATTCAGTGTAAATATGGCTTTTCATTCCCACCTCCTGGGATAAAGTGGTAGAGATGCTAGAAAACCTGACAGCATACTTATGGGGTAAATGTCATAACCTGTTCAAAAGCCTTTCAAGAAATACAGAGTGTAATCCCCAACTGTGGGAAACTAGTCTCTAAACAAGTCTCTGATTCTTTTTGTTCTTCCTCTATTTTCTCAGTCCCTCTATCCCTCCCCCACACCCTCCCTCCCTTTGCCTCTCCATCCTTCTCTCTCCCTTTCACTCTTTCTCCCTCCTCCTCTCTGCCTTTCTTTCTTTTCCTTTCTTCTTCACTTTATTTCTTTCATTATTTTGGTGTACCTAGTGTGTTCCAAGTATCTTTCTAGCCTTTGTCAGTGATCACATTGTCATTGGTCATAAGACAAAGACCCAGTCCTCATGGAACCTGCTTTTCCCCCTCTTTTCCTTCTCCTGCTTTTTTCTCTCTTTCTGATTGATTTCATGTCATGCCATTGAACTAAAACTAGAGTAGCTAATAGTAGAGATAGGGAAGCTGTCTTTCTTGATGTTTACATTTCAAAAGGCTGTTTCTCAGGTCCTTGAGAAAGACATTCTGATAGGAGAAATCTGGGAGAAGATTTCAGAGACAGAGAAAGAATTTGCAATTATAAGTTTCCTAAAGTAAATTATCTAAGAAAAGAAGGGTTAGGTCCTATAGTCAGGAAGAAATCTGTCTAAAATTTATTCAAGGTGAAGGACTATTAAGTCTGTATTGGCCAATAGTCATGCATTTAATTTGAGTTCTTGATCTGCTTCCCTAAATACCTGTTGGTTTTGTGAGGAAGGAATATAACTTTAATTTCTCCTTTCCCTGGGAGTGGTTTTGTTTTCCTCTCTGCTTACCACCCTCCTGCCCTTCGCGCTTAGTGCACCTTCGGTTTGCCTTAGGAACATGCTCTACATCCTGCCAAACTCGTCTCCAAGGGTCCATGGATTTATGAGTTCATCTCTCACCTGACTTTCTTTGTAAAATAATGTGAAGCAGCCCAATCTCATTACTTCCAGCCTTTAGAGAGTCTGAATTTAGGTTCTAGTTTCCTAGAGAACAAAGATCATGTTGTGATTGAGTGCCAATTTGAATAGATAAATGGGTTGGTGAGCCTCCCTTTGCCCCAGCAAAGTAGCACTCATTCCGTGACTCAGTGACAAGTCAGCTGACAATGAGAAATGAAGATAATGGGGAATGTGTGCCTGTCTAAACAATAGACGGCAGAGTAGTCTGTTCCTAGGCATTCTTTGAAATCTGAATATTCACTGTGTGCGTATGTTAAATGTCAAGTATAATTCACTCAAAATTTCAGCTCCAAAGAAAACAAAAAAGCAAGTGTTGGAATCTACAGGAAACAATGGGGAAGGTAACCTATAGAGGTAAGGAGACTCTGGAAGACTTGAGGAAGTTTGAGGAAAGTAAAAATGTTAAATGTATAAAAAAGACAAGACAAGTTCCTATAAACATAAACCAAACTGAGAACAACGTCTAAAGAACCTGTAGAAAAGGATCTTGCAGTGGCCAAGGATTGAAGCCTGTGCAGAAAGTTCAGCTTACTAGGTATCAGACCCAGAGATCCCTCTGACCTTCATCATAGAGGAAGCTGTAAATCTGTAGTGCTTTGTGATTCTAAGGAGCAGTTACTTGCCTAATTGTGAGGAGAAAAAAAGGAAAAACAATTGACAGAAGCTCATGGAGAAAGTCTACTAACAAAAGATTTAGCTAGTACTGAGGAGGAAAGGAAAGCAGAAAAAGTATGCTTGCAGCACTAGACTCTGTTTATCTTATTTACCTGGCACCTTGAGTTCCCAGGTAGGAGTTCAATGGCTGGGTTAATGGGAGGAACAAATTGTTGATTTATGGTGCACGTGCTTCGCAAAAGTAGAATAACTGTTGACCTGTTGTCTTAGTGAGTTCAGGCTGTTTTAACAAAATAGCCACAGGCTGGGTGGCTTAACCCACAGAAATTGATTTCTCACAAGTTTTAGAGGCTGGGAAGTCGGAGATCAAGGCACCAACATGGTCAGTTTTTGGTGAGGGCACTCTTTGTGGCTTTAGATGACCGGCCACATTCTCACTGTGTCCTCATGTGAGGGAGAGAGAGCAAACTCTAGTTTTTTCTTCTTTTTACATGAACATTAATCCCATCATGGTGGCCCCACCCTCATGAGCTCATCTGAAATGAATTCCTTTCTGAAGGCCCCACTTCCAAATCACATTGAGGGGAGAGCTTCAACACAGGCCTTTTGGAAAGACACACACATTCAGTTCATATCACCTGTTAAAGTAAGCACAATAGGCTAATCTATTGAATTAGGTGGCCAGGGCCCAGGCATTCTCTTGCTGTCAGGAATAAATGGTGGTGAAAACAGTCATTCTTTAATGATGCTTCTTCTTGTTCATCATGGATGGGGAGAGGGTTGGGGGTTGCTCAGTTCAGGTCATCATATCTGCTCACATTATGTTGAAACCCTTTTTGCCTTTGATAATGTGCTTCTCAGATATCCCTGTGTAGTTTCTAGACTTTTCAGTTACTCTTAGATATAAAAACAGTGTATCGGCCCGGCACGGTGGCTCACACCTGTAATCCTGGCACTTTGGGAGGCCAAGGTGATGGATCACCTCAGGTCAGGAGTTCGAGACCAGGCTGGCCAACATGGCAAAAACCCATCTCTACTGAAAATACAAAAATCAGCCAGTCATGGTGGTGGGCGCCTGTAATCCCAGCTACTCGGGAGGCTGAGGCATGAGAATTGCTTGAACCTGGGAGGAGGAGGTTGCAGTGAGCCATGATTGCGCCACTGCACTCCAACCTGGCGACAGAGTGAACTACGTCTCAAAACAATTAAGTAAAAATAAATAAATAAATACAGTGTATCTTGGCCATGAACATTTACATTCATTCCTTTAAAAACTTTAAACTCAGAGCTTTCATCCTTTCTCTGCAGAGGTCAGATTTGTGGATCCTGCTGACAGCTGTTGGAAGGCGGTGATGTGGAATTCTCTTCTTTGTCACAGCCATTTGATTGGGATGAAGAGGGGAGAAAAACAAAAATAAATGTATTTGCGCCTCAATACAGTGAGTGCCTGTTCTCTTCTGGGCTGGCTACATTTGCTCTGCCTCTGTGTGATCAGCCCTATTTCGCTGGTGATGAGATGTTTGTCCCCTCTCTCCTGGGCGGGGTTTACTTTTCTAACACTGAGAGGCCAAGTCCCTTGCTCCTGGGGTCTTATATTATTCAGCTCTCTTGGGAGCTACTTTTGAGGCCTTTGAGCCTCTCTGCCTTTTCTAGGTTTTCTTTGCCTAAATTAAGCACTCTCTTAGCATTTGCTCTCTACTCTCCAACTTCCCAAACCCTGCCCTCTCTCCCCGATGCATCTAGATTGGAGCATGTGCTCTGCCGGTTCTGTGACTCACAATTTTCAGGCAAGAAACAAATGATCTGTTGCTTACACAGTGGGGATAGTTTGGGCACCCCTTCATCTACAAGGAGAGGGAGAAATACCCCTATTTGGTGTGCCATAAACTCTACATTCACTCGAAATACAAACTCTTGGAATCACCCCAAGACTCTGTAACAGGACCCAGTGGTGGATATTCAGAGGGCTGGAGCAGCAGGACTGTAACAGCTACTTTGCTAAAACAGCACCTTTCAGGAACTGTTGTGAAGATTATGGAATGAGGGATGCTTTGCAACCATACCTCCTTTTATTCTCAACTGTGGTCTCTGGTTGACAATTAATGAAATATAATATACGGAAAGTATATATTTTTAAGTAATATATGTCTATATTTTATAATATACTATATATGTATTTTTTTATTATGTATATATGAGAGAATATGGAAAGTATATATACGTGTGTATATATAAAATACAGAAATATATTTACTTTTTTTACTTTAAAGGCAATCTATGTTTCCATGATTATAACTGGTGTATGCAGGGGCTAGAGTGTAAGAATTTTATATTGATAGAAACATTGTTGCCGTAAATACAAACTACTGTTTTGCTGGTTTAAAGCATTAGTTTCAACACACTCCATGATGTATTTTTGACAACTTAGACAAATTTTACAGTGAACTGTGAAGACTCTAGATATGAGCGTTTCATGTTTTTCTGTGAGGCATTGACTGATGGCTCCTAAAAATAGAATACTAAGGAGAGGAGATGTCAAAAGTCATCCAGACTAGCCCCCTGCTTTTAAGTGCTTAAATTGAGACTGATTGCAGTCTAAACTTCTTCTTCTTTAACATCCCTCTATAATGGAGCCCCCACAACCTTCTTTGGTGTTGGTTCACGCGAGCATTTTTTTCTAATACCTAATGCAAATCTTTCTTCCTGTGGTGCAAACGTACTTTTTATTTTTATTTTATTTATTTCTTTCTTTCTTTTGCAGTTTTAGCTCACAGTCTATTGCTGCAGCTCTTTGACTTTTCCTTTATATTTGATGTCAGTGGGGATAAAAGTAAACATATGAATTCCCCTCTGACCTAATATTGTGCCCGGAGGCCTCAGGCAACTTCCAAACCCTGTGGAAACTCAGGGAGAATGGCAGAGGGCTGGAAGGCCGACGGCTCCCTCCTCCCTCGAGAGCCAGGGAAGAAAAAAGGGAAACTTGCGTGGAAGGGGAGGAAAAGGGAATAGACAGAGGCAGAAGGGCACACAGGGAGAAATCAGTGGAGCACGTGAAGTCTCAAGACCCTGTGAAGAGGCCGTCCTTCAGTGAGACCAGCACTTCTTCACCTTTACGTAGAAAGTGCTGCTGGGGGCTGAACCCACCTGAAACTTCCATAGCACCTCGCTGCCCGCACCCCTTCCTAACTCATTCAGTGATAGTTTCTAATCATCCTTTCCCAAAGAAGAGGTACCAGTTGTAGGCAGCCCGTCCGCTGGCCTTTTTCACAGGTAGGATGTGTGGGCAATGCATGTTTAATGTACGGAGAGCAGAGAGAGAAAAGAATGGGACCTGTTGGGGACTGTAGTGGAGAAGCAGGCTGAGTGTATTAAGGGGAGGGATGAATAGAAAGATTAAAATAGGGTTCCAAAGGACAACATCTTTCATATGTGAATATAAGTAAAGGTAACTTATTTTTTATTTTTATTTTTTATTTTTTGGAGACGGAGTTTCACTTTTGTTGCCCAGGCTGGAGTGCAATGGCACGATCTCGGCTCACCACAACCTCCGCCTTCTGGGTTCAAGTGATTCTCCTGCCTCAGCCTCCCAAGAAGCTGGGATTACAGGCATGCACCACTACACCCGGCTAATTTTGTATTTTTAGTAGAGACGGGGTTTCTCCATGTTGGTCAGACTGGTCTTGAACTCCTGGTGATCCGCCCACCTTGGCTTCCCAAAGTGCTGGGATTACAGGCGTGAGCCACTGTGCCCGGTGAGAACTTATAGACTTACAGATCAAATTACTTTTTGGTAGCCTTACCTAGTTTTAGTCATTTAAAAAAGGGTCATTAATATTCTTCTATTGAGTTAATAGAAAGTTTTAACACTGTATTTTTAATATCTTAATACAACTACCTACTTTCTCTCTGGCAAGCTAAGACACATTTATGTCAGCCCAACATGGAAATTTGATTACATTTGCTTCCAAAAAAAAAAAAAAAAAAAACTCACGTGGCTGAATAGTGCTCCACTGTTCTTTTCTTTCCTTTTTCTACTTCTCTTTCTTTTATGTGTGTGTGTGTGTTTCATTCTGCCAGTGTTATTTCCTTAATAGAAGGAAAGCTGAATATAAAGAAGAAATGACCATTTCTTCACCATTTAATAGTTTAGAATCATGTATACCTAATGAAAGAATGAATCTAGATTACTTTCCCTAAAATTGTAACTTTCTACCCCAAGTTCTTTTTTTTTTATATTAAAGATAAAAGAGACTAGAGCAAGGAACCCCTAGTGTATTAAACTTTTATTATTTCCAGACAAGGCAAAATTACAACTCCGATTTCTATTGCACTAGGGAGAATTTAAGACCTCTATACCTACATTTTTAAAAGGTTAGGAAGAACTGTACACAGCTGACATTTCAGTGTATGATCAAAGTGTTCCTCAATCTTAAATATATACTTTAAATGTGTCAGACACACCATCACCTGCTCACTGTAGCATATAAACTTTCCCACATACCACCTGACATTTCCTGACCGAGTGATTTCATTGTTCAGTGTGTCCTACTTTCTGCTTGTCAAGCCACTCTATATAGCATGATGTCTGTCTAAGGAGGACCTGTTTCACACTGGTAACAGATTATATCTGTACTTCTCTTTCCGATTCCCCTATCATTTTTAGATATTTTAGGTGATTGTCATCACCCTTTCTTTGGTGGCCAAAAAGGGGGGCAAGAATCCAACTTTTGCAACATCGTAAGTTTAGCGCAACAAACGGCAATATTTTCTGCCATATCGTGCCTGATCTGACAGTGTATTTGAAAATTCTGGGAATTAACTGTGATGTGCAATTACTAGTGGTGCTTTTATTTCCAAATCAAGTTGTCAAAATCAGCAAGGAGTATCTAAGAGACAGGACAAAATGCTGTAAGGAAGGAAATCACAAGGTCATGTGTGTTTTTAAAAATCTATGTAGCCCGGACGATTTGAGGTAAATGCACTAATAATCTCCTTTGGAATTTAAGATGTCAAAACAATATGATGGGCTGAGACTGCTGGAGACTTAGATGCATAGAAATCCAACAATTCTTATGGAGTAAGTATTATTTTATGTACAAACTACTTTCTTTTGGTGACATAATTTTAAAAAATTGTTGTGAAATAATGTAGGTGCAAATGTCTTTGGTATTGTTTCTTTTCCAGGGTGAGGTTATTTTGCTTCAATTGCACATTAATTATTGAACATTATTTCAATGATTTCTATTCTATTTTATGGTAAGTTCAATAATACCTTTTGTTTTTTTTAAAGTTCTGACAGATCAATTGAGGCAGTTCAATTGAGGAAGCACCACTAAGAAGAGTGTACTGTTTGTTGGAAAGAATCACTGAGGAAAAGAGTGGAAAACCGAGAACCCTAGAGAGGCGCCCATATGTCATGTGCAGCCTCTACTGAGCTGTAAGAGGCCTAGCTTCTCTTTGCTTTCTTCCTTCTCTCTCACCTGGAAGCCCAATGTTCAACTGGGAAGATGTTCAGTTTAGGAAAAGAGAAATTTACTTCAACAAACATTTACTAAGGGGCTGCCCTGTAAAAACACAGTTATAGTTTATACGTGGCTAAGAGACAGTTTACTGAACTGCAGGCATTATCTACAGAGCCTAAAATCTAGGATGTTGATTATATTTTACATATGCATGTGCAGACATGTGCTCATGGGTTATATGCAAACAGCCACACATTTGTACTAAAGCATGAAATAAGGTTAATAGAAGAAGAGCACACAATCATTTTAGCTTTGAAAATGATCCTTGGCTGGGTGCGGTGGCTCATGCCTGTAATCCCAGCACTTTGGGAGGCCGAGGCGGGCGGATCACGAGGTCAGGAGATCGAGACCATCCTGGCGAGCACGGTGAAACCCCGTCTCTACTAAAAATACAAAAAAATTAGCCAGGCGAGGTGGCGGGCGCCTGTAGTCCCAGCTTCTCAGGAGGCTGAGGCAGGAGAATGGCGTGAACCTGGGAGGCGGAGCTTGCAGTGAGCCGAGATCACACCACTGCACTCCAGTCTGGGTGACAGAGCGAGACTCCCTCTCAAAAAAAAAAAAAAAAAAAAAAGGAAATGATCCTAGGTTTATCCTGCTGCTTCTTCCCTGTTTCTAGCAGTGGATTATGGAATAGGAAGACTGACATCCAATTGTGAGCACAGGAAGCACAAATTCCTCCAGGTGAGTCAATAAGGATGATGATGAGAGGGTCCACTCCTAATTTTTCCCCTTGTTTGTTGATTCTTTATATTTTAGCTTTTGAGGGATATGGAGTCAGTATAATAAGGTTTATTTAATGTATACCATGTCTTAAACTGTAGCAACTCAACCCCTCAGGGTATTAACTCTTGAACTGAACTGTGAGAGGCCATTCCATTGGTTTAGAGACCAGCAGCTTCTGCATGATAGTGTGTATTAGTCCATTCTCATGCTGCTATAAGGACATACCCGAGACTGGGTAATTTATAAAGGAAAGAGGTTTAATGGACTCACAGTTCCACATGGCTAGGGAGGCCTCACAATCATGGCAGGAGGCGAAGGAGGGGCAAAGGCACATCTTACCTGGTGGCAGGCAAGAGAGCTTGTGCAGGGAAATTGCCCTCTATAAAACCGTCAGATTTTGTGAGGCTTATTCATTCTCATGAGAACAGCACGGGAAAGACCTGCCCCAGGATTCCGTTACCTCCTACCAGGTTCCTCCCACAACACGTGGGGATTGTGGGAGCTACAATCCAAGATGAGATTTGGGTGGGGACACAGCCAAACCATATCACAGTGTATAGGAAAACTAAAGGATCACATGTTCATGTGGCCATTATCACTTCTTTGACAGAAAGTGGACTCTTGGTCTTAGGGTATAATTTACAGGCTCTGATATCAAGAAGTCGCATAGTTTTTGAGCCCTTGCAGAGACACTGCAGACGGGGGGGGAGGGGGAAGGGGGTGGGAACAAAACCCTAGCAAGGGTGCATCAGTATCTCCTCCAGGTTGGAGGGTGCTCTTATAATCAATTTGCTACCAAGTGGCTGACTAGTCTCCTTGAGGACTCAGAATTAGTCTCTGCTGATTACAGGTCAATTATTCATCAGTGGTAGAGGCTTTGTAGATAGACAGCTTATCTCCATCAAGCCATACATACCCATCCACACTGCCCCATGACGATTCTGTCCCTGGGTCCTGGAGTGGCCGAGGATAGAGGTCAGCTGATATCATTGGATGGATAATTTTGTGTTTTCTGATTGTTCAGTTTTCATTGGTGGCAAGTGTTCTATGGACATTGATGTGAGACCTTAAGATCTACATACTTTGCACCAAATCCCATGGGTCCATTCAAAGGCCTCTTCCACCGGCATCCTTGTCCTTGCTCTTACAATATTCCTCCTTTGATGATGCCTCTCACCTTCCAAAATGTTTGCTTTTGGCCAGGAGTTTGTATATATCCTTACCTCAGACTATTTCTTCCTCTATCTGAAGTTGAAGAATAAGAGTACTCCTCCAGGCTCTGCCCACAGGGCCAGTTTCCCCTTGCCAGTGTAGTTCAGAGTTACCAGTGGACTTGTAGTTTCACAACTCTCTACTATTAGTCTGATACAGTATTTCAAGCTCACCCTTCTGTGAATAAGGTTCAGAGTTCTTTTCCTCTTTCTTTTTTTTTTTTTAATTTATTTATTATTATTATACTTTAAGTTGTAGGGTACATGTGCATAACGTGCAGGTTTGTTACTTTAAGTTGTAGGGTACATGTGCATAACGTGCAGGTTTGCATAACGTGCAGGTTTGTCTCTATCAGATAGTTGTAGGACACCCTCCCCTTCCCCCTCCCTTCTTCCTGTTTTTTTTTTTTTCCTTCACCTGAGGCCATTGAAGTAAACTAAAAGAAAGATGTCAGTTTAAATGAAGTAGATAATATTTGATTTGGGACACTGGTTTAATGTTTGTACTCTGAACCTGCATGCCCCAAATTTAGACATTTCTATTGTCTGTGACATACTGGCGCACCTGCTTTGTCTCGTGATTCTGTGGCTACAACAGGTCCTATCTCATGACAGGCGTGCCCCAGTGTACAGTCTCGTAGCGCCCCATGTTTCCATCTGAGTCTGTCAGAACCTAGTGGCACATGCTGTAGAGACATTTGTGCATAGTGAATAGTTCTGTGCTGCAGAAGGCATGGGCTTGCCCTGGAACCCTGGAGTTCTCTATATTACAACTTTTGTAGTGGGTCTTGACAAAAACCCCACCTAGTGTCCTTATCTATCATAGATTCTTCTTGAACCATTGACTCTGCCACGTCCCATAACTCATGCTGGAGGGCCACATGTGGCCATGCTAGTGCCACGGTATGAACCTATTAGGAATCCTTTCTTGGTCTGGATCCTGCTCCAAATTTGCAGCCTTCTGAGTCCTCCAACACATGAGTCAGAGCTCTGTGCCTAAGTGATACATCCTGTCTTCAAAATCTAAAGATAGTTACCAAGCAATGTGACTCTTTCTTAATGGTAATAGGTAATTAATTTCCCTTGTCCTTGGACATGGCCCCAATCACTGAACCCCTAACATTCTCATTAATGTAGCAGGCCTAGGATTCTTTAAAGGTCTGTCTTTTATCCTCTGGTGTATCTTCTAGCAAACACAGAGACCCAGAGCGTTTGCTCACTTTGCTTCATTAACATGATGTCAACAATGCAGTGAACTGCTCTGCAAGATACAGAGGCAGTCAAGCTCGCTTTACACTGTGTTGTGATAGAGGGCAGAATCCACACCAACCATTTTAGCTGAGAGATTACCCTAAGGACTTGGTTAAATAAGTAGTGCGAACCTGAAAAAGCAAAGGGGAATATGGAATTAACACAGAGCGAGTAACTGTAGAATGCACTACCTCCCCTCTGGTGGAAAGGAAAATGAGAGAAGTGGGAGTTTTAAAACCTACCTGAGAGGTAAAACCCAGACATCTGAAATGGAGTGTTTGCCAGATGGTGCTGCTGCCTCAGGAGCTTGGAGGGGCTCCCACAATGCTGAACTCAGGTCTCTGAGGAGGGTGCTGCTGGGCCATGGCTGGTGTCTCTGAGGCCGCTTCTGACAATGTGGGGAAAAAAAACCTGAACACGGGCCAACTGTGCTTCTGGCACAAACCACTATGGCTATAATAATCCTGGAAGAACAGTGAGCAAACTGGAAGAGGCAATGCCCCGTCTTCCTCCTCTAGCCTTTCAGTCCCTCTTTGTGCCATGCGTTGGGAACCAATAGCAAGGAGAAATGGGGTTGGGGAATTCCCAATCAAAGCATCAAAAAGCAAAGTGCAGAAGGAAGGGTTCAGAGCCAAGGGGTAATAACTCAATAACCAGCACATCTGACAAAATAGTAAATAAAAGATGAGGCCAAATAAATCCAAATCTGCTGAATTCTCACAAATCCAGATTCAACCCCCTTGGATCCTTTATAAGCTGAATTTATATAAGCGCCTTCTAGCTTCTGAAATAGGTGAGTGCCCCAATGCATGCACTCATTCTTTCTTTCTAAAACAGTTATTATTATTATTATTATTTGGAGACTGAGTCTTTCTCTATTGCCCAGGCTAGAGTGTAGTGGTGTGATCTTGGCTCACTGCAACCTCTGCCTCCCCGGTTCAAGCAATTGTCATGCTTCAGCCTCCCGAGTAGCTGGGATTACAGGTGCCCATCACCACACACAGCTAATTTTTGTATTTGTAGTAGAGACGGGGTTTCACCATGTTGGTGAGGCTGGTCTTGAACTCCTGACATCAAGTGATCTGCCCGCTTCAGCCTTCCAAAGTGCTGGGATTACAGGCATGAGCCACTGTGCCTGGCCTCTAAAATAGTTACTGCAGGTCTGTTGCGTGCTACACCCTCTGGTTGCTTTTTCTTCAAGATTCTTTCACACACATATTTCCTTCAGTTCAACTGCTGTTGTCAGAAAGTAGGAGAAAAAGGCAAAGAAAAGAATGATGTAGGCCAAGGAAAAGAGTTTCAGTGAGGAAAAGCATGTTCAACAGTTCCAAATGTGGGGCTGGGCACAGTGGCTCATGCCAGTAATCCCAGTACTTTGGGAGGCTGAGGTGGGAGGATCCCTTAAGGCCAGGAGTTTGAAACCAGCCTGGGCAACATAGCAAGACCCTGTCTCCACAAAAAATTTAAAAATGAGCCAGGTATGGTGGTGTGTGCCTGCAGTCCCAGCTAAATGGGCGGCTGAAGCAGGAAGATCTCTTGAGCCCAGGAGTTTGAGTCAGCAATGAGTTACGATTTTGTCACTGTATTCCTGACTGGGTGACAGAGTGAGAGCCTGTCTCTTTTAAAAAAAAAAAGTCAAAAACAAATAAGATGAGTTAAATGAGTAAAACCATAATCTCTAAAATGATATATCTGTTTCCAGTTAGAGAAGAAAGAGCAATTTACCATTGTCAAAGTTATAAGACATTTTGAGTTGATAGTTTCTAACAGAAGAAGGCAAATAACTTTTTAAACAGATATAGTTTGCATAAGAAATAACAACAATTGTTTGGAGAAGGAATCAGATAAATTCTAATGGGGAGTCTACTAAAATAGGCTGTTCATCAGTGCAGAAAAAAATGCAAAACAGCATGTAAATACAATTGAAAAAGTGAATGCCTCCAGTTTGCTGCTAATTTAGTCATTCTGGGACTCCTAAGAGGCACTGCTTTGCTTACATGGTGTTTTCTTTCCTCTGCTTTATTTGACTTATGGTTAATTGTTTTATTTATTTTTACAATTATCTTAATTAAAACATCTTTTATTTACCCTTCCTCCTCAGATCAAGGCAGAGTGTCATTGTAAAAACAAACAGTCAAGTATGTGTGGCATAGTGAAGACTAAGATCATGGTGAGAAGCCAGGACAGAGTCCACTGATGTGGGAATAGTAGCCTGGAGGAGCCTGGAAGGCCTGATTAATTCAGAACAAACACAGGGCACCCGGGAACACCTCACATTGAGGAAGGCCCTGAAGGCTGGGTTTTGTTTTAGATGAAAGATTAACACTCTGCAGCTTCTCCACAGTTGATTGGAAGACATCTTCTTGTGCAGACCTCTATCCAGGGACCACTTTGCTAGCCACCCTTGTTGCAAAACATCTGCCAGGGGGCATGGGGTGCCCTTCGTGAAAACATGGTCTTCCCTTAGTGCAAATAAAAGAAAGATAGAAATAAGCCATTATTTTAGACTGATTCATCAACAGTGGGATTACTGGAGACTTTGCACTGCTTATTCTGATGCAATTGATAACCTGTTAAAACACAATGAGCTGTGGACTTGCTACCATTTAATGTCCTGAAATAGTCTCTGCCTTTCTGAATCTGATTTGTACCAGACAGTAAATGGAATGAGGCAATGAAAGTTCTGATGCTCTATCTTGACAAAGAGTTTAATGTAAAGCTTTCTTATAGCCTCCTGTTGATTTGAAATCTAGGCATTTCCTTCAATGAACTGCATCTTTTTAATGTTGCTAAGAGAAATGTCAAGTTCAATATCACAAAGTAATGAATTCTTTGCTTATCGTGATAGCTTTTAATAGGAACTGTGTACCAAAGTATAAAATCCTTCATGTTGACATGCATTTTAATAGCAGTACATAATTGTTTTAAGACCATTAAGGAATGAATATGGGGGAAAGCCAATTTTCTTTGTAGTACTTTTAGAGATAGGCAGTTATAAAAGTGGATTTCATGAAAAAGGATGTTTGCATAGCGAACTTAAATCATATCATATATGCGTAGAAAATTTAGGAGACAAGATAAATACAAGCCAAACCTTTCAGGAATTGCTAGCTTTGCCCTTCAATAAATTCAGAAGTTGCATCGTTTTAAGCCTAGAATTTTAAACTCACACTTTAATGAGCATTAAGCCTAGCCTTTAATTTAAACAATGTCATATTATGACCATGTTAGTTAACTTTCCTGAGAAGGCACTGCTTCCTGAAATTCAGACCTGGCCTCCCCTTCAACAGCATGCATTGGCTCTGATGCCAGGTGGGAACACCCTGGACTTCAGAGATTTAAATTATATGGAGTGAGAGGCCAGGTCCACGTTTATGACAGCCGCAAATCACCCCCATAGGTTTTGCAAATTTTTGAGAAGCTACTTTCTTAGAAACATCTCTGTTGCCACATCTTGAGACTGAACACACTATGTTTTTTCCATGTCCCCAGAAGGTGACAGCCTTGTCACTGGTTTCCACACGTCTGCTAAAGACTATCTTATCCCAAGCATTTATGGGTTTTGTGCTTCCCTGAGGATTAGGGGGATTCATATCGTTTATTTTTTTGATTTTTCTCTCTCCATCTTCCATCTTTACCTTCCTTTCTCTATCTCCTTCCGCTTCTTTCCAAAAGAAAGAAAG